>NC_050071.1:130681112-131924888 GCF_009764565.3 Dermochelys coriacea
CAAACCAACCCTTACCTGACCCAAGTAAGAAGACATTTTGTCATATGGGCAAGTTATTTCAAAATTGGCTGTTATGGGGTTTCTGGCCACATTCTCTGAAGCATTTGGTATAGGCCACCATAGAAGCCAGCATGCCAGACTAGATTGGCCCTGGCATGATCTACCAGGATGGACACTGCTACAGTATGTTCCTGCTTTTACAGTATGTTAATAAAAAGGAAAGGAGTACTTGTGGCACCTTAGAGACTAACAAATTTATTTGAGCATAAGCTTTAGCTGTAGCTCATGAAAGCTTATGCTCAAATAAATTTGTTAGTTAGTCTCTAAGGTGCCACAAGTACTCCTTTTCTTTTTGCGAATACAAACTAACACGGCTGCTACTCTGAAACCTGTTAATAAAAAGGGAACAGCTGAGAGGAAAATGAAAAAGGTAATTAATCAAGCCTAATATTTAGTTGGGGATTGGTCCTGCGTTGAGCAGGGGATTGGACTAGATGACCTCCTGAAGTCCCTTCCAACCCTGATATTCTATGATTCTATGAATAATAGAAATGAAGTGTGTTTATAAACCTAGATATGTGGTGACCTTCTGTAAACTTCTTTGAGACAGATCTGAAACATGTTGCAACAATAAGAAAACTACGGCCTGAAGGTAGAGGTCACTCTTCTTAGCAACTGGAGAAGGGTACACATATTGGGTTAACAAGCAAAAATGAGGCAAAGAGTAGCAATCATAAAGGGCCAGATCCTCAGATGGTGTAAACTGGAGAATGACACTAAGCTGATTTACATCACTTGGGGTTCGGGGCCAATATATGTTACAGATAAAAAAAATGAAATATTGCAAAGACTGATTGCAGGATAGGAGCATAACTGGGACAACTGGGTAAGAAGAGCATGGTGCATCCTTCTCCCCTGTTTCTTTTTTGTCCATATGCTGTTTTATTAGGTTGTGAGCTCTTTGGGGCCAGGACCCATCTTAGCAAATACCCCACAGTACCACTTTGGGGCACTATATAACCAACAATTAATACTAAGTTAACACAGGATGGTTAAAAAGGACCTGCTCCTGAAGTGAATTGTATTGTTGAAGGCTGGTGTTTTGAGTGGTGATGCAGCTCTTTCTCATGAATATTGAACATGACAAGGTTCAAATTCAGTTGCCAGAACTGGTTGCCAAGGAAAAAAGCACTTTCATTAAGTCTGAGATCCTATCATGACAGGGCTCAACACTGACCTTATTTGAGTAAATGTGACTCTCTAATATTCCACAAAATACAGTGTCCCACTTATTGGGTGAGTACCCTTAACTCTGCTCTGTTACTCAGTCTATCCACTCACCTCTTCTTATGGTACTTTAGCAGGCACAAGCTGAAATAACTGGCTGGAAAAAAAAGATTCTCCAGCCTCCCCCACATCCTAGAAACATCTAATTTCACATTTTAAAATGAAAACCACTATTTTCCCTGTCCCCTCCACCCCCCAAAAGACTATGGTAATAGCAGGCACCGCTGATTTAATGAATAACATGTTTTTGGACGTACTATTTTGAGCCTTTGATGTGTTACATAATGTTAGTCAGCAGTAGCTGTTATGGTACTTTTCCCTCTGTTCATGGCTTTGTATAAGAATCATGTATGTCATTTACAGAAGAAAATACTGCACTGTCACTGTTTGCAGCACAGTGCATTAATAAATGCATTAGAATAATTTGCTTTGACTTTCCTTCTTTGAAACTAAAGACAGTTGAGCCCAGATTCTCAAAGGATTTACATGCCTAATTGCTAGTGATTTGAATTGGAGTTAAAAGAAAAGGAGTACTTGTGGCACCTTAGAGACTAACAAATGTATTTGAGCATAAGCACATGGCTGCTACTCTGAAACCTGTCATTATAATTATAAAATATTTTTGAGGACCTAGGCCTAAGTACCAATTTTCTGATGACCAACTAAAGGCGTGAACCTATTGGATGCACCAACTCAGTGGACAAGATATTTAAAAAATGATTAGTGATTTGACGTGCCTCCATTTTGGGAGGATTTGAAACTTGAGAGGCCTGATTTTTCAGAAGGTGCTGAGTACTTGTCCTCTGAATAGCTGGATCCTTTTAAAGTGTAACATGTTGGTCACCCCGAATCACAGGTCACTTTTCCAAATCTCAGCCTTGGGGTCCAGAAAACTGCATGCATCACTCAAGACACACAATTACAAACACAATTTGAACAGAGACCTAAATTAAGGTATCTTGACATAAGTACCCAAAATCACTAGTTACCTTTGAAAAGCATGACCTTTATTTGGGAGCTCAAAACTAGCACTAATACATGCAGTTACCAGTTTTATAAAAGAAAACTGATAGATGAGAACGGCAACAATATCATCATCATCACCACCAGTGGACTACCAACAAAAGAAAATGTCTGTTTCTGTGCTTTAAATGAGGCCTTTGTAGATTCCACAGCTACGTTTTTGGTGAGTCTCCCTTATGCTCTTCTTTCACCTCTGATCACATTTCATTTTTTAATATTTTTGTGCCCAAGTTTCGTGTACGGAGACCATGCAGTCATTTAACTACTTGATCTGGTTGTGAAAATGCTTGGTTGTGAAAGTTGTCTGCACAAGAACTGGCATGCGAAGATCCTCCCACATGTTTAGAAGCTGATTGAGATGCTTTTGGAAGCTTACTTTTAGGTGCTCAGTTCTTTATAAGAACCCTAGCTGGAGGATGGTCTTATGATAATGTAAAACTAGAAATATTTGCCCACCTGACATTGAGACCATGATGCTAAATTCATGAGCTGATGAGCAGGACTACAGAAACAAATGATCGTTCACTGAGTCTGATAATCAAAGATACACTGAATATAATATTGCTTCTAAATTAATGTGAAAAACAGACTCCAAGGAAAATTACTAAAATAGAATCATATCAAGCTTTCTTTAAGCGAGTCATTGTAAGAAGTATATTACATGTTAATAACAATCATTCAATTGCAAAGAGGCTCTTACCATGTTTATGAAAGCCTCTGTAAATACCACATTCCTTTATATTGCTGCATCTTAGAAATGTCATGATGCTAATGTTAAGATTCCTGTACAATTCATCTCACATTTAATTAAATGTATGTTTATTTTATCCTGGAGGTTATTATTTTAACTATAATGTTAACATTCTTCGTAAACCTATCACTAAACAATGTGAGCACTGGCTATTGTTTACTTGCAGATACGTACAATCACTCTCTAATATGTTTAAAATAAACTACTTTCTTCCCGGTACCAAAAACATTTATTTATTCCAACACAATGAGCAAAGGATAATGGGTCAGGAAGTCTAAAGTTAACTGCCTGAAGTCACAAACATCTGCTGGCTATTTCAATTGTGCTGTGGACTAACCACAAAATCCTCTCCTGTAAAGAATGGAAATATTTCCCTTGTGCAATATCATATTTTAGAATTCTTCTCTTCTGAATCAGTGTCAGACCTGATTACAGTACAATGAAGTCTGTCTTTTCATGTCTGCATCTCCTTAAAAATGTTGTGTACCTAATCTTACAATCAGCGTGTTACCTAAGGATTTGAATATGGTGAGAGGAGATGACTTCAGAGTATTGGTGTTAACACAAAATTCAAAATAATCTTAAAGCTTTAATCCCCTGTAATGTTTTTAGCAAATAAACATAACAGATTAGCGTGTCTCTATATATACAGGCAAATATGCACATTAGTAAGCATACATATCACCATGCACATATAGATATAGATGTATTTAGCAAGCATTATATACAAACTACCTAAATGTGAATAGAAAATGTTGCTAATCAAATACTTGCATGAGTTGTATATGGATCTTCTAAATGTCTTTGCTTCTTGGAGAAACCAAATGATCTCTTTTTTACAGATAGTAAGATCAAAGCACTCCATTTAGATACTCCAGCTGTCTCTCTCACTGGCATTTGACATGCAACCAATCCATTTGAATTCAGGGGACATGTAAACATTTGAACCCTTGGCAGTGGTATCTGAAAAACGTGCTAGCCATAAATGGGCACTGACTGAGTGGGCCAAATTCACAACTGGTGTCTCTCTTCTGAAGGCTGTGGAGTCACACCAGCCAGTGAGTTTGGCTAAACGATTCCATTTGAAGCGATTTGCTAAAATGCTGCTAGCAGAGAGTTTTCAGGTTTGATTCCAGAGGGCTCAACTGATTGGCAATGGAACAGAGAGCCGCTAACCTCTAGGCTTCCACTGCAGCTCAAGCTAGTAGTGACCAAAAATGGTGATTGCCCAATTGCTGTGTGATGAGCGAAGTACAAGGAGGGGAGTGCTGTACGTTTGGCTCTCAGTGGACAGAAAAGCCAGCATTGCAATTGGCACCTGTTTTGGCAATCTCCAGAGAGCTGGCTACAGAGATGAGACAACCTTCTCACCTCTAGACTAGGTCAGGGTTGAGGCACCTTGGCAGGGAAGCTTGCACTGTTGCTGCTTTTGCTGTGCCTAGTCTGTGGATGACTGATGCAGCCTCCAGAGCTGGAGCTCTGGTACTGTTCGTGAGCACTCAGTTCTCACAAATGCTCACAGAGCTCTGTGACGTTGCCGGTGGGCTAGATTCATAATGGTTCTAATGTGCCTAACTGCCTCTTAAGTTCAATATTTGATGCCACTCACATTCTCAAAAATCACAGGTCAACTGCCACCTACTCCTGGAAGCACCTAAATCACCATGGGTGCCTAAGTCCTGATACCACTCTTCCCCAGTTGCTAAGAGTCCTCACTCATACCTGAACCCAGGCAGGATTCTCAGGCTCGGCATTCCCCCGTTTAACTCACCTCCAGCCTTGGAGCACCCATGGAGTTGGCGCCTATGTCTGCAGGGGTCTATCCAATAACTGTGCTCAAAGCACAGCTGACACACACAAAAACCAGCCAGGGGTGAGCAAGTTGGGGATTCTTGGAGCTGGCCTGTGTACCCCAGATTACCCAGTGATTAGGGCACTCGGATGGGATGTGGGAGGCCCATGTTTCAATCCACACTCTGCCTGATTTGGAGCAGGGACTTGAACCAAGGTCTCCCACATCAGTGTGCTAACCACCAGGCTACTGGGTATTCTGGGGTAGGTCTTTCTCAACCTCTGCTAGAGAAGCTGTTCCTCTTTGTATAAATAATTAGTCATTGGAGCAGTGACTTGAACCAGACTTTCCTACATGTCAGGGGAGTGTCTCTAATCACCAGGCTATAGCATCTAACTCTTGTGGGTTTTTTCTTTTCTTTAGCCCAATTAATATTTTTATTTGTATAATTATTTATACAAAGTGGAACAGCTCCAACAGGAGAGACTGAGAGAGACCTACTTACTATCATGGGACTGCATACCACCTGGTTTCTGCAGGGCACCAGAAGGCGAAGTGACCAAGTACTCCACAGAAGACGATTCTCGCAGTATTCCCAGCCAGTGGACTCTTGTGAGAGAAGTCAGACTTGTAAGATTTCCAACCTAATTTCCTTTGACATTGGGCCAGATTTACATCTGCGTTACTGTAGCTTTACTTTAGCATAACACAGCAGAATGTGGCCACGGGATTTGGATGAATGGCCAAATACGCATATATCTGAAATGAACCTGAAGTATTTGGCTACTTCTGGCATGCAGATTAATCATGCTACTGTTTTATGCTCATGCAAGAGATGTGAAAATTGCAATTAATAATGATACATTGCAGGGAAATCTTTGTAGTCGTAGATGTTAAGCACTTGCTATATTGCCTCCCATATGAAGACATAAAAGTGCATCACAAACACTCCTGGGAGGTAGTTAAGTATTATCCCTACTGTATGGATGGGAAAACTGAGGCACAGAGAGAGAGAGAGAGAGAGAGAGAGCGGGTAAGAGATTATCCAAAGTCAAAATCAGAACTAGCTTTTCTGACTTTCAGAACCATGTTCAGACTGTTTAGATCATTCCGCTTCCTCAACTATTAAACTCGTGTTATTCAAAACTACACTCAACGATGAATCCCAAATAGAATCAACTTCAATCAACTTTTGGTATATTAGAGTATTTTAAAGGCAACGACAGTCTCTGTTAACTATAAATAAAGATATTACTGCTATTGTAAGCAGTGGTGAATGTATTTGCATTCAATATCTATCATCAGTAATAGCAAAAGTATTTTATACTGACAAATGGCCTTACTGAAATGTGATCTAAGGAGCATAGTGAATGGGTAGAAGTATAAAATAATGCTAACATCTGAAGTTGTTATAGCTACTATGTTTTAAAAATTGCAGCTATAAATGTGACTTGCTAGATGTGTGGATTTAAAACAAATAGCAGCTGATTCATATTTTGTTATAACTTACTATTTTTTTAAAAATTACATTTATATAAAACTATCTGATTATAGCATTTGAGAGTCTGAAAATTTTTTTTTTCCAGCAATAGTGCCATAATTTGGGTGTCATTTATAGACTATTTATCTCAACAATTATTTCTGCTACCATACGATGTTGTTGAAAATCATATTGAACTCAGCAAGGAAGAATTGCCTATTACTCTAGTAGATGAATGTATTTAAAAAAAACAAAAACAAAACCCTTTGTCGAAATTCACTAGTTACTCTTCATTTGTCTAAAGTGTTTGCAGTCAAGAAATCAGCATATCTTCTCTGAAAATAGTATTATAAAATAATTATTCCCTAGTCAGAAAGAATGAAATGTAAATCTCAAGTGTACCAGGCATGTAGTTCAAAATCAATTGCTGATATGGATCTCTGGACACAGTTCTAATTGACTGATTACACGAAAGTGCTCTGTAAAATAACAAAAAGCCTCTTCAATGTATGAATTGTAATTATTCGGGACTGCCTGTGATATGGACTCAAATGTTTGTATGAACCATGCTATCTAAAACTGTGGAAATAATTGAATTTGCTGACTTAAAGGCAAACATCTTACATTTGCCCTGTACATTTACCGAGTCTCAAAGAATAATGAATATTCAAATGAAGCCATTAACTATCAGTATAGAAATTGGCTGTAGTATTTTTTTTTTAAGTATTCATGGCTTAAAGTAAAAAAGGAATTTAGATCGGAATTGGTGTTAAGGTTGGATTTTGATTTGCCGATAGCAAAAGCGAGATGAATTCGGGAAAGATGATTCCACAAATTAACATGCCTCTGAACTACAATTTCTTTGATGGGGCTGTGAGTTTGTTTTCACTTTACCTATTTCAAAACTAATTAAATTAAATGTAACTCTGCTTACCTACTTAGCCTGTAAGCTCAAATCTAATTCCACAGATGGCCTTGAGACATCTTTTCATCTGCTGCCTTGAAAATAAGTACAGCAGCAGAGAGGGAACAAAGAAAGCATATTAAAAATGCCTTGTAGTAACTAAGAATACGATAATCTAACTGGTTTGTTACAATTATTGAGAAATGAGTCATTTCACCTTAAGTGTATGCTATTATTGCACATGGCAGCAGGTGGAATATCAGCTTATGAGAGGAAAAAATTCGTACCATAAATTAGTCACATTAAGCCTAATGAGATTCTGTGTCCTATTTATTGCAGTGCCATGTTATCCACTTTTGGAGAACGAGGTGCTTTAAAAAAAAATTCCACACATATTTAATCTACCCAAGAAAACAAGCCCCCTCACTGATACAACATTAAGAGCTCATAAATTCTCCGAAGTCACTGTTTTGTTTTTGTTTTTCCTCTATTTTTTGTTTTTGTTTTGAATACAGAGAGGAGATAAGTGAGTTAAGGCAAGGGGAAACAATACCTTCTTGTAAAACTTTGCCAACTTCTAGTTTATGGGAAAAGACAAATGTAATTTGGGACAGCAGATTTGTATTAAAATGTGACCCTCTGCAATTGGAATGCTCATAATGGGTGGCAGTTGAAAGATCTGTTTTATAACCCTGTCACTTCTTTAACAGCCTTGCATGCAATAATTTCTGCGTTCAATTTCCTGTACATGTGTACGACAGCTTGCCCAGGGGAACTGGGTTCCCCTACAACTTTGCTTCTATTCCTGAGCACTTGCAATTTCTAGCTATTGGACAAAAAAGAAAAAGGCCCATAAAAAATAACACTTACTGTATTTATTAAACAGTGAACAAGTTTGCATTCTTTGCTCCCGACTGAATAGAAAAGGTCAGAGCCTACTCACTACAATGTTCAATGCTATTGTTCCAAGGACAAAAGAACAAGCTATTGCTACCAGTGAAAGCTGGCCCCGGTGTTAGCTCTCTGATCTGGAAGAAGCAAAATAATTTATTCCTGTTTTCCACCTTGGCATGTATCCTCCTAAGTTGGAAAGAGGGAAATGGAACTGGGAAATGGAAGGGTTAACGCTGCTTGTTGTCATGGCAGAAAATGGGGGAAAGTCACAGCTTTGTCAAAGCAAAATATGCAAAAGTCATTGTTTTAGTTTTTTTAAAAGTGTCATGGAATTTAATTCATATTCAGTTGTTTATCATTGGAAATTATGACAAAATCATTTTCTTCGCAATGAAAAGTGTTTTAAATGCATTTGATAATTGACATTTCCTGGTCTATTGTTATGGGGCTTGATGTAGGAGCCACTGGGTGACAGTCTATGGTCTGTGATATGTAGGAGGTCTGAGAAGATGGTCATAATGGTCCTTTTTTGTCTTAAAATGCAATGACAGGGCAGGTTAAATGCAAATGTATATCTGTATATAAATAGTGTACATATTTAAGGATATCCATTGGTCTCCTAGGGCCCCAATCCTATCAAGACTTACACTCATGCTTTGGTGCACACATATTCCCAGTGAACTTCAGTGGAACTGTTCACGTGCATAAAGTTAAGCATATGAGTAAGTCTTTGCAGAATAAGGGCTTTAGAAGATAAGTGACATACAGAGGCCATAGGCTTGTTTAACCCTTCTTTTAGGCAGTGATCAGACTTTCTGCCCAGTTCACTACCCGTGTTTAAGGTGGTGGTCTTTCTTGTTTTGTTCTTCTACTACTCTAAATCTGTCACATAGACTTAAAGTATCTTTTCCTGCCCTTGTCTCTTTGTGCATAGAGACCGTAACAGCAACGCCATTAAACATGTTGTTGGATAGGCCAGATGGTCTTGTGGTTGAGGTATGGGCGTGGGGCTCAACTCTGGGTTCAATTTCTGGTTCTGCAGCAGACATCTGCTGTGACCTTGGCCAAGACACACTCTCTCTGTGCTATAGTTCCTCATCTGTACAATGTGCATAACAGTAATAATGCCTTTCATCTGCCCTTTGTTTGTCTTCTCCACTTCACTGTAAGTTGTTTGGGGGTAAGGACTGTCCCTCATTATGTCTATGTAGTTCAGTGCCTTGAAGAATGGGGCCTCCAGGTTCACTTGTAATACAAATGATAGTGATAGCTGAAAGAAATCTTTCATACCACGAAAATATGAGCACAATCCTTTTGTCATGTCTATCTAGCATAGACACTGACTTTTTTTTATAAATCATTTGGCCACGCACCCCTGCTTACTATTTTGAAGAAGCAATAAGAAATCCACCAAGAAAATAAAGATTATATCATATTGCCATTGAGTATTCCAATTCATTTTTAAAAAGTTACAAGAGAAGCCACCCCCCCTGGGTAATTTTCACAGACACAATGCGGGATATGTTGCCTAGAGAACCTGCCTTCTTTGATTTCTTTCATCCAACAATGAGTTCAACAGGCCTCACCTTTCCAGAAAGATTGCCAGACGGAGTTTTAATATGACTGTTATGACGTCTATCTCCTGAGTTCCTTGATGTTTTCTTGATCACATTGTCACAGTAGATATTTCTCTATGTAAACCACAGTACAGGCTATATACTGCAGCCCAGTACTGGTGTGCTAGTCAGGGAGAGGCTGTTGGGAGACTCGGTGCAACACCCACACAGCCATAGTTTGATATCCATCCCCTGGGAGTTCAAGCAGGTGTTGACAGCACACACTGCTCCATAGGGATGATGTTTTGGCACCCTCCAACACCCTCTGTCCCCAGCACTAGATTAAGGATGGAGAGCTGCCCTATTAGGGAGTTGCTTCTTACCCCTTTTAAAGATGGTATAGTAAGTCCTGATGGCAAAGAGTTACAAAGGGATCTCACAAAACTGGGTGACGGGGCAACAAAATGGCAGATGAAATTCAATGTTGCTAAATGCCAAGTAATGCCCATTGGAAAACATAATCCCAACTAAACACACCAAATATGGGGGTCTAAAGTTAGCTGTTACCACTCAATATAGAGAGCTTGAAGTCATCATGGATAGCTCTCTGAAAACAATGCTCAGTGTGCAGCAGCAGTCAAAAAAGTTAACAATGTTAAGAACGTTACGGATAGATAATAAAACAGAAAATATTTTAATGCCCCTATATAAATCCATGGTACACCCACACATTGAATACTGTGGGCCATTTTGGTCACCCCATCTCAAAAAAGATATATTAAAATTGGAAAAAGTATAGGACAATAAAAATGATTACAGGCATGAAACCGCTTCCATATGAGGGAAGATTTAAATAAATGGGAGTATTCAGCTTGGGAAAGAGACGACTAAGGAGGGAGATGACAGAGGTCTATAAAATCATGACTGGTGTGGAGACAGTGAATAAGGAACCCCTTCACATAACACAGGAAGGGGGTGGAGTGGGGTCACCCAATGAAATCAATAAGCAGCAGGTTTAAAACAAACACAAGGAAATACTTCTTCACACAATGCATAGCCAACCTGTGGAACTCATTGCCAGTGGATACTGTGAAGGTCAAAATTATAACTGGGTTCAAAACAGAGTTAGATACGTTCCTGGAGGATAGGTCCGTCAATGGCTATTAGCCTAGATGATGAGGCTACCCCTTGCTCCAGGTGTCCCTAAATTTCTGACTGCCAGAAATTGGGACAGGATGAGAGAGGGTGGATCACTTGATAAAGTGCCCTGTCCTGTTCCTTTCCTCTGTAGCCTCTGGCACTGGCCACTGTCGGAAGATAGAATACTGGGCAAGATGGACCACTGGTCAAACTGGGTTAGACCATTCTTATTGGTCTTATGTTCTTATCCATAGCATAGCGTGAAGTGGTTTCCATTATATACAGGGGTTTGCAGTTTGGTTCAATGGTTCTCAGCACCCCCACTATAAACATTGTTCCAGCACCCCAATCCATACAGATTCTATGGTACAGGTGGCATATAACTGTGAGAAGTTCATTATTGCTAACTGTACTTCATCTACTACAGTGGTTTGCAACCATTTTTCATTTGCAGACCCCTAAAAAATTTTGAATGGAGGTGCAGACCCCTTTGGAAATCTTAGATAGTCTCCTGATCTCCCCACAGACCACAGGTTAAAAACCACTTTTTTATGGTAATGACCACCTTTTGCAGACCCCTTAGACATAGTTTGTGGACCCCTAAGGGTCTGCAGACCACAGATTGAAAACCACTGGTCTACTACAATAATTTAGTATTAATTTATTGTCCTTTTATTGTGGAGCTATGGTATAAATACAACGGAGCCAAGTTTTGTACCTAAAAAATAATCTTGTGTGACTTGGAAGAATTAGGATGCTATTGATACTGCATTACATACAAGGTCATTCTGAGAAGTGTGCCATTTTCAATAACTGAATAGGTTATGTATTTAGGGCCAAGTTCTGCCCTGGGATAGAGTTGCATAAATCTGAAGTAACTGAGAGCAGGATCTGACCCTTAAAACAATAACATAACGGAAATGAAACAATGAGGGAGCTGTAAAAAGGGAGATGAAGGATGGATGTGTAGCTAAGGCTCTGACATGGAAGTTAGCAGATGTAGGTTCAGTTCCAAGCTCTACTGCAATGCGAATACAGACTAACACGGCTGCTACTCTGAAAGCTCTACTGCAGACTCCCTGTGCGACTGTGGGCAAATCCCTTTGGGCCAGATCCTCAAAAGTATTTAGATGCCTAACTCCCATGGAAATCAGTATAGGAGTTAGGTGACTAAATATCTTTGAGGTTCTGGACCCTAATCTCTCTGAGCCTTGGTTTCCCACATTTAAAATGGGGATAGTAGTTCCTTTCTCTGCTCCTTTGTCTAGTTAGAGTGTAAGATCTTTGGAACAGGGCCTGTCTCTTACTATGTGTATGTACAGCATCTACATTATGGGGCCCCAAACTCAGTTAGGGTCTCTAGGCACTACTGTAATACAAATAATAACTACTAGAATCAATACATATTAACTGGTACTGCACCTAAAGAAAAACACATCGCTCACTTTATCCCTGATGTAACTCTGGTGGCTTCAGCAGATTTAGACTAGGGATGAATTTAGCCCAGAGAGTCTTTAAAATGGATTTATAAATGAATATACTTGTCACGCAAAGGACTAGATCAAAGAATTGATATTGCAAAGTTAATCTTAACTGAAGGATAACTCATTGTTTTCTCCCAGTGCCAAAATTCTTTGGTAAGTGACATGTTTTGGACAGTTCACCGTTAACAATTTTGGAAAGGAAGCTTAGACACAAAATAGTCAGAGTTGGCTTCCTTGTAAAACTCACGCAAATTCTGATTTCTTTCTGCGTTTTTCTCAAGAGGCCAGATGCATTCCTTTCCATGTCCAATAACTCTGCTTCTTGAAAAAGAAGAGAGGGGGGGAAAAAGAGAGCGAGAGAGACAAGTTAACATTCCTGCCAAAAAATATACACTGGAAAATATACTGGTGAAACAACGTTTTGTTCTTACCACAAGGCAAAAAAGGCTGACAATAGTGTGGCTAACAATCAAAGTTAATGTTAGTAGTTAGCCTGAACATTAGAAAAAGATCTCTCACATTTTTCTTCATCTGTTAGTAGTCCACAGAACAGAAGAAGATTTTTAAAATTAATTGTTGGGATCTAAAGGAGTTATGTTGACATTAAAAGAAAAATGTAACAGTTTGTGCCAGCAAAGCTATGAATTAGTATCAATCTTTGGCTGAGCCTGAAAGCAAGTATGAAGAGTGCCATTATTCTGTTTTCACTGCAAATCAAAGTTCTTGGAATTGGAGGGCCCCTGGAATTTGTAATGAAATCCACTGGACCTGGACCAATTTACAGTAGCTGGCCCCACAATGGAGTCTTCCGCCTCGAAGTCACTGGTTCAAATTCAGTTAGGTAACTGGTCAATAAAAACTTTGCTCCCACGAGATTGCTGTTCGGAGGCATGCATGACATGATGGAGGCTTTGGTTCAATTTCTCCTGGAGAAATAAATATATTTGATACCTCCCGACGCACACACAGACACACAAATAATGTGAAAGCTTCACCAGAACATTCAAAGGTTGAATGGACAACATGAAATTGGAAGTACCTTCACTGCTACAGGTACTCTTGCCAAGTTAGGGTTCGAGCACAGTTCGTATGCCTATGGCATGCCAGTTCAGATGGGGTTAAATTAACCCCCCACATGAAGACTTGCGTAACACTTTACAGAACATACTGATTACTGTCTTAACATCATTGCCTCACAAACACACGAAGTACGTTGAAATAAACTGTTTCAAAAGTGCTTAGCCTTGGCTTCACAGAAATCAAAGGGAGTGTTACGATTAACTTACATTGGGCAAGTTAGGCCAATACTGAACACATTGGAAAAGCCATAAAGTGCAGTTTTAATGACAAACTTTCAATTCTGGGATAACATTATGTTGGATCATATTAAAGAAGTTCTGTATTAAAATCACAAATGACTTTGATTCCCCATAGTTTAAATTCCAGAGTATTAGAGTTCGGCTCTGCGCTTGCCTCGCCCGCCCGGGCTGCCCATTGTCTGCACGGCAGCTCTGGGAGGCGGGAGAGGCGGTGTGGGGAGCAGGGCAGGGCGCGTAGCTGGGGCGGCTGCCGCTGCTGCTTGTGGTTCAAGGCAGGAAGGCGGCGGCGGCGGCTGGGGCGCGATGCTGGGCAGCCCAGCAGCCGCTGAGAGGCTGAACCAGGATCTGGCCCGGTGGGGCAGCTGCCCCCGCCCCTGCTGCTGCTGAAGGGGGAGCGGCCGCGCCGGCTCCGGAGACGCA
The DNA here is from genome assembly GCF_009764565.3 of Dermochelys coriacea. Classification (NCBI taxonomy): domain Eukaryota; kingdom Metazoa; phylum Chordata; order Testudines; family Dermochelyidae; genus Dermochelys; species Dermochelys coriacea. Next base: position 130,695,163 of record NC_050071.1, read on the forward strand.
AACTTCGTGCCCCCGACCTACTAATTAAGAGGTCTCTTGGTTTTTGGTACCGTTTCTCTCCCTCTCTGTGTGAAACTTGCAAGCTGCTAGTTGTGTTAGTACATTCTAAGACAGAGTCTGTTCTCAAAGCAATTCTTTGTAACAAACTACTCACAGAGAGAGAGACTCAAAGCAATACTCTGTAACAACAGAAACAGCACCCAGAGACTCCCCGCCCTTTTGTTGTATTCATCTCGCTTTGTTAACAATTGTGATTAAAATAGAGATAGAGGATATATGTGGATGGATGCTTGGTGTGGATAAAAACTGAATGATCAGGGAGGTGCCAGCCTAAGAATCCAGTGTCCATCGGTTGAAGAAGGCGTCAAGTGGAAATAACCAGAGGATCCCCGGAGGGCAGACTGGAATCCACCCAACAGCCTCAAGAATGGGAGAACCAAAGAACAAGATAACATCTGGCAGCATGGAGCCATCAGGAATGTGCCATCTGCTGATTGATTCAGGAGCAGCATGATGAAGCAATTCCCATAGACTGGCAGAGGAAGAAATTCCTATAAAAATGGACTCTAGAAAGTGAGAACTTTGGGGTCTGATTCTGCAAACCAACTTCCAGGATCATCAGATGAGCATCTGACAAGGCCCTTCTCCCTCCTCATGTCCAGGCCACCTGGTCAGTGGCTTGGCATGAGCAACTCTAAGGCTGGAAACTATAATAACAACCTTGCAGAACCTGTGTGCGTGTGTGTATGAATGAATGTGTGAATAAATGTGTTATACAGCTATAACTAACTGCTTACTATGATTCTTTCTGTATTCACAATAAATGTGACATTTTGCCTTTTCCCCTTTAATAAGCTCCTGCTGGTTTTTATTTTATTGGTATAACATTTTGGTGGAGAATTGCAAAAGGGGGACTACTAGTAAAAAAACCTCAGTTATTGTAAACATTGGTGTGCACACCACCAGCTCTATTGAGCTAGGCATTTCTGTTAGGTTAACCAGACACGCTGGCCTCCGGGAAGGTAGCAGGGGACCTGCTGGCCTCCGGGAAGGTAGCAGGGGAAAAACGCATAGATTAAGCTACAATTACTAAACCTAAGTCCTATTGCTTACTGAGGTATCAGGGGCAGGAAGAAGGTCCATGGGCCAGGCTAAGCTACTCGCTGGAATAAGGAGTAGCAGGTTCAGAGAATCTAGGCTGTGTCAAAAGGAAAAGGAGTACTTGTGGCACCTTAGAGACTAACAAATTTATTAGAGCATAAGCTTTCGTGAGCTACAGCTCACTTCATCGGATGCATTTACTGTGTCACTCACTGACCTGTGCTAGGTGTGATGAAGAAATTTGATAAACTATGATTTCAGAATCTAGGCTGTGTCACTTGCTAAGTAATACCAGGAGTGACAAAGAGATTGAAATATCCGTGTTAAGATGTTTAAAAGAAAACAGGGTAAGCCAGTACCAGAAGGAGGAATGGAGTCAGAAGGAACTCCAACCTCATCTTTTGTTAAAAAAAAGAAAAGGAGTACTTGTGGCACCTTAGAGACTAACAAATTTATTAGAGCATAAGCTTTCGTGAGCTACAGCTCACTTCATCGGATGCATCGATGAAGTGAGCTGTAGCTCACGAAAACTTATGCTCTAATAAATTTGTTAGTCTCTAAGGTGCCACAAGTACTCCTTTTCTTTTTGCGAATACAGACTAACACGGCTGCTACTCTGAAACCTGACACCTTTTAAACAAATCCTTCAAAAATTCAGGCACACAGTCCTTGGACTAAACAAGCCCTAGCTGATGTCTGCACTATTTTGGACCTAGAGGATAGATTGGCTCAGTATATCCTCATATACAAACCTTCTAGTGCTGCCAAAAGAGATGCTGCAGCAATTTGGTTGTTATGGGAGGCATGTAAGGATTCTTACCTCCACTTGTCTTCATGTAAAGAGGAAAAGGCACAAATGGAAAAGGGAGCAGACAATTGGAAGGTGCTGGCTACAAATACCCAAAGTCAGCTGAAAATAGTGAAAGAGGCACTCCAGGAATGCAAAAAGAGAGAAAGATTCCTGGCAGACCAAGCTAAAGCCTCTGAGAAAATTGAAAGAGAATCATGTGCTCCAAGGTATGGTAAAGAAATTAACCTTTAAGCAGGGCAGAGCACCTGCAAATCATAGTCGTTGTGAATCACTAATTAAGAGTCTGAGACAAAACTTGGGCTTTGCCTCTAAACAGGTAGCAGCCATTTCAGCAGGTGAAGGGGGAGAAGGTCCTATGTAGGGCACCCCCAGGCAGAATTATAAAGAGAAAAGAGAGTGAAAAGTTAACTCTGCAGAGGCTGGAGGGAATTAAGCAGCTAAACTTTGTGAAAATGTTAAAAAGGAAAAGTGTTAGAGAAAGAGCATTCTTGGTTTCTTTGCAGCCATTCTGAAGGAAAAATGGGCCCTTTTCCAAAGGAATATCTGTAAATTAGCCAGGCAAAAATAAACTCTCTGATTAAAATCATTTGACTGGACAATTTAGTCAAATTTGCTAAAAGAATATAAGGGGTTTCTATTGAAACTTAACTGCCTCAAATGTATAAAGGGAATGTAAGATGTAAAAAACAGAGCAGTGTGGAAGGGATGTTAAGGAAAAGTAAATGTGTATGTATCCATCTGCGTGTGTCTAAATATGTAAAGTTCTAAGGACCAATTGGTTTTGTAAAAAAGAAAAGGAGTACTTGTGGCACCTTACATGCCACATGATGTTCTCTGTGTGTGTATATAAATCTCCCCACTGTATTTTCCACCATATGCATCCGATGAAGTGAGCTGTAGCTCACAAAAGCTTATGCTCAAATAAATTTGTTAGTCTCTAAGGTGCCACAAGAACTCCTTTTCTTTTTTGCGAATACAGACCAACACAGCTGCTACTCTGAAATTGGTTTTGTTTTTGTTTTAAATAATGCCACTAAAAATCCATTTGACTCTTTAATTCAAAGTTGCAAAACTGACAGACCTTTTTGCTAGACACAGGTAATTAGTGTTGTTTGGCTTTGGGATTTGGCATTTAACCCTTAAAAGGTAACTCAATGCTTTACAAAATTTAAAATGTTTTTAAGTTGTGGCTGCAGCAGGGCAGTCAAAATCAGGAGAATAGAAAAAAATTCTGGATTCTTTTTGTTTGTTTTTGTAACAAAATAGCAGATGAGAGCTGTAGTAAAAAAAATAAATAAGAAATTAAAAAAGACAGTGCCCCTCTGAAGCAACAGCAGGGGGTGAGGTGCACAAAACAAAAAGAAGCAATGTTAGAAACACTGAGTCTTAAAATGGCTCTGAGTAATCAGACTGTCACTTTGATAAAGGTACATGAAAACTCTGTAAGCAAAAAAAAAAAAAGAAAGAAATAGTTACACCTTATGTAAAAATTGATATGGATAAAGTTATAGAAGTTAAATTATGGAACGAATGTGCATTTGCCCCAGAATATATGGAGGGTATATTGTAGAAGGGGCAAAAGAAATGCAAACATACCATGCTACTTAATTAAAATGCTATTAGGGCTCCAGAGGGAGCCACAACAGGTTGGGTTTTCTTTTTCAGATTGCTGTATGTTTTGGAAGCAGAAGTTAAAACAGTAATTAAAACTCTGGTGGAAGATGATTGTGTTCCTTTTAAGATAGAGTCTCTGAGCTGCTGATGGCTTTAAATCCAAAAGCGGGAAGCGTCTGTGAAAATGCAAATTACCTAAATGATAAAGGAAGGAAAGAACTAGCAGCACAAAGGAGCTGCAGATAAAGGACATACCTGGTCAGCAAACAAATTTTCTAAATAAAAGACATGGTATAACAAGATAATTTAAATAAATTTAATGAAAATAAGTACTCCTGGAACAATGTATAGTGTATATGCTTTTTGAAAAAATCCTTTTAGGTCATATGGTAACGATGCTTCTCAGTTATTACCTGTAAATAAACTTAAAGCTTAAACACAGCAGGAAAAACGTTATAAACTTGGTCTGCTGTATAAGAAGGAAAGCTGAGATACCCCACCTCATGGATTCAATGACTAAAACAGTGGGATAATTTCCCCATAACCCTTAAAAGATAGAAGCCATTGAAACCTGGCCTGCCTATAGAACAAAAAAACCCCAGGAAAATATGGGGGTAATTCCTCTGTTTTGCCTGCAATCAGCAAGGGTATTTGTAAAAGAAATATTTTAAGCAATAATCTGCAACCCCAAAAAGGGGTAGAAAATCAGAAAAATCAGGAAAAGCTGATGCCAGCTGAAGAGAAACCCAATACCATGAATCTACTATGACAATAGAAATTGTGTTTTGTGTTCTGTGTTTTGTCTTGTCTTGTTGCTAGCACTGTTGTGTGTTTAAAAAAAAAATACTGCAGACCTGCAGGTAATTAAAAATAAATTAAGCTCTCTGTCCCAGCTACAGGACAACCTGATACAAAAACAAGTACATGCCAATGTAGACTTGGTCCAAATTGGTCTGGGTAACGTAAAAGCCCAATGGAATCTTTGGGAATGGCTTAATACTACCACATGGCTTATGCATAAGAAAAAAATTTAGAAATAGGAAGCTATACAGCCATAGCTATGGGATGCACTGAAATGCAGATACTTGCCCTAGCTACTTTGGAACACGAAATGTTCTGCATCATATTGGGAAATATTAAGGGTTTGATGCATTTGTTAAAACAAAGAAAGAGATCATTGTTTGACACTTATCAATATGAATGGATGCAATACGTTTCCAGTATTGTAAAACCAGACTTGTTAATGGGAGAAATTGTTGTCGAAATTGCATACCAACAGTCCCCCAAAGTATTGAAGCTTAGCACACTCCCCATATTACACATGGGATCCTTCTGGCTACCCTGGACCTCAAGCCAGTGGGCTGGGGAGGGAGGGAAGCTATTGGACACTAGAGGTTGTACCTAATGGACTCCTCAAAAGTGGGTGTGCCTCACCTTGCCTGTTGCCCCAGAACCTTGTAGTAAAGATACATCACTGGGATCATGTATGTGGGATGAACTGGAATCACAAACTCAAATTGCCTCACAGTACCTTCTCTTGAATAGAAAGTGAAACTGACGATTATAAATCTTAGTGTCAAAAGGGGGATTATGTTGGATCATATTAAAGAAGTTCTGTATTAAAATCACAAATGAATTTGATTCCCCTTAGTTTAAATTCCAGGGTATTACTAATTAAGAGGTCTCTTGGTTTTTGGTACCGTTTCTCTCCCTCTATGTGAAACTTGCAAGCTGCTAATTGTGTTAGTCCATTCTAAGACAGAGTCTGTTCTCAAAGCAATTCTTTGTAACGACAACTACTCACACAGAGAGAGATTCAAAGCAATACTCTGTAACAACAGAAACAGCACCCAGAGACTCCCCGCCCTTTTGTTGTATTCATCTCGCTTTGTTAACAATTGTGATTAAAATAGAGATAGAGGATGTATGTGGATGGATGCTTGGTGTGGATAACAACTGAATGATCAGGGAGGTGCCAGCCTAAGAATCCAGTGTCCATCGGTTGAAGAAGGCGTCAAGTGGAAATAACCGGAGGGCAGACTGGAATCCACCCAACAGCCTCAAGAATGGGAGAACCAAAGAACAAGATAACATCTGGCAGCATGGAGCCATCAGGAATGTGCCATCTGCTGATGGATTCAGCAACAGCATGATGAAGCAATTCCCATAGACTGGCAGAGGAAGAAATTCCTATAAAAATGGACTCTAGAAAGTGAGAACTTTGCAAACCAACTTCCAGGAGCATCAGATGAGCATCTGACAAGGCCCTGCTCCATCCTCATATCCAGGCCACCTGGCCAGTGGCTTGGCATAAGCAACTCTAAGGCTGGTAACTATAACAACAACCTTGCAGAACCTGTGTGTGTGTGTATGAATGAATGTGTGAATAAATATGAAATTGAATGGAATGTTATAGCTATAACTAACTGCTTACTATGATTCTTTCTGTATTCACAATAAATGTGGCATTTTGCCTTTTCCCCTTTAATAAGATCCTGCTGGTTTTTATTTTATTGGTATAACAATTTCTCAGCTGTGAGCCATGCCCCAATTACAGATATACTCTGTTCTGTCAGATGCAAAAGGTCTGTTACTTGAAAATCATTATTTTTGCTTCCAGTTCTCAAATAATTGCTAAAGCAGGATATTTTGGGCTACTTATAATCTAACTGTAATTAGAAAAATGACTAAAAGAGGCACTGTGAAGATACACATTTGTTTTCTCTTAATTGTTTTCAAAACTTAGTTGCTCAGTTTACAAATCAAAACAGACCTTTTCTTTCTGCCAGCCCTGCAATTTCAGCCAGGGATCTGAAAGTTAAGCTGGGTGCCTTCTGGCTCACTCATCACTAGCAATTAAGATTTGGCATAATAAAGAGGCTTCCACATGGGTATGGGTTCTGGAGCAGGAGTGGGGCCTTAGAATTGTAAGTTCTTTTGAAGGAGGAATTGTCTATCTTTGTGTCTGCACACTACCTACCGCAATCAGGCCTGACCACCACAATGTAAATGCTAATATATTATTAGTGTCAGATTATTGTGTGAGATTTTCAAGTCATGGCATGTCTACTCCTAAATCATGAGAGCACTTTTTGAAAATCCCAGATGTCAGCATTAATAAAATAATTAATTCAATCTACTGGACATTTCCTTTTGGGCACTTTTAGAGGAAGTAGTAAATTGGTGTCTGCTGAGACCAATGGAGAGACTGAGAAAGAGAGACCATTAAAACTATTGAACAGGAAATACATTCAGCCAAAAAGGAGATTATGCCACATAATTCAGGCTAGTGTTCATTAGGGACTGAAGAGTGTCATTATTTTTATAGCACTCTGAAATGGAAAAACTATTTTTTAAAAATCCAGTTTTTAGCTACCCCTGTTGGGTAGTCAGATCTAAGGGTGTTCTGTTTAGGATATAGTTAGACTAAGGCATTGTAATGAAATAGACTTGCTTTTAATGCTTCTGAACGTGCTCCCTGAAAAACTAACCAGTGCAAAAAACATTGTTTTAGAACTTGGAAGCCTCTTTATCCATTAAAATTCCTCGTGGCAAATATGTGTGAGGGGGGGATGGAGTGGGGTTTGGCCTTTTTTAAATGAGCTTTCTTTCTTATGTCTTAGTGGTTTTGCACTCCCCCTCACCCCCTTTATTCAGTTTGGTTCGATAATTCTTTGCAGCTTCCATTGGGCCAAGATTTGGCCTTTAGTCTTTTACATTCCTAAACGCAACTAATGAGCCCTTCCTGATCAGGCCAGTAGGGTGAGTCATCAGACCAGATCTGTCCCTCCCTGCAGGGTCAAGGAGCCTGATGCTCATTTACATTGTTTAAAAGGATAACCATATCGAAAGTTCATGAATCGGAGTGAAGAGGAGGATTTGGAAGAAATGTCTTTATGTAACAGACAACCAAAGGCAGAAAGTCTGCAGTATTAAAATATGAGTCAAACTAGTCCTTGGAGGGAAAACACATGACATGGTGGACAGATACAGTAGGTAGATGGGCCACATGGTCTCCTGCCATCCCTAGCTTTTGCTATTTTTAGTTCCTTTATTTGAAAGACAGCCCTTTAACACGGACGTTCTCGATGTAATTGAGATGTAACTTTCCTCTCAGTTCACCTTCTGCCCCTCTTCTCATTACTTCTCCAGTACTTCTTTGTTTTCCCACCTCCTTTTTCCCTTTCTCCATTCCTGTTTTTTTCTCTCCCCTTTGTTACACTGCTCTCTCTCCCCCTAATATCAACTACTCTCAGTTTCTCCCTTCTTTTTGTATCCCTCATCTTTCATTGCTGTCTCTACATTACTCTGATGTCTAGCTATTTTTTTTTTAAAAAAAAAATTTAGGATTTGTTTTTTTAAAAGGTTTCTCTCTCTGGTATGTAAGTACCACTTCCCCTTTTCACCTCATTTTTGCTCTTCTTCTATTCCTTGCTCTCAGTCTCCCTTCGCTGTCACTGACTCTTCATCATAATCTGTCCTTCATCCCCACTTCCTCCAATCCCTGCCCATCCATTGAAACTGGCCTGATAGACTCATTTCTCTTTTATGGAAGTGCAGGGTCATGATTACCCTTAAGAGCTCTTCCCATACAGTGTATGGCCTTTCAGTATGTATGATAAAACCCCTCTCCTTTCAGTGTGTATGATAAAACCCATTGTTTCATGTTCTGTGTGTGTGTGTGTGTGTGTGTGTGTGTGTGTGTGTGTGTGTATAAATCTCCCCACTGTATTTTCCACTGAGTGCATCCGATGAAGTGAGCTGTAGCTCATGAAAGCTTATGCTCAAATAAATTTATTAGTCTCTAAGGTGCCACAAGTACTCCTTTTCTTTTTGCGAATACAGACTAACATGGCTGCTACTCTGACACCCTACATGGAGGCCCAGGGTTGCAAAAAGCCTGAACATTTAAGGTCTTCTCTCCTTCATGGAGTTCTAGGATCAAAGTTCATGTCTAAGAGCAGCTGGTAATGGGGAAAGTCTAGGCAGTCATTGCATTTCCTGTCCTGTATAAGTGTGTGCATTGCAGAGCACCTTCCAGTAGAACTGAGGTAGGCACCCTACTTCCTGCCTAGCCAGCCTATGGAAATTTCACACAGCTTCAGTCATCCTCCGCAGCCAGGGAAATAGGCTTAAGAAATACAGTTGCTGCTCTGAGCTCTTTCATGCATTGTTGTTGCAAGCTGTTAAAATATGGCTGCTTTGCATCCCAAAGACATTTGCATTTCAGCATGGGGAAGGAAATCCTGTATTTATTTTTATATATTATATATATAAAAACCCTACTTACTACCCCACCGGCTTGTTGTGAGGTTGGATTGGTGATTATTTTGCTGTCCCTACATGGGTTACAAGGTGCTGCAGAAACACAATGAATTATAACTCTCATATATTGCCAACAATCCAGTTGCCTGCAAATGTTGCAGGCCCAACTTTGGCATTCTTTCTTGGAAAATGTGAGTCCTCTTCTGTTAATAAGCTGATGATGTTGCGGAAATGTTCCGTTCTCACAAAACATGACTGAATGCACAGACACAAATCAGAGTCACTAACTGAATAAAAAGAACAGACAACAATCCAGAAGTGCAAAACTGACTCATAAAACCCTTTCCTTAGCAGAAAACAACTTTTTGTTGTTGCTATTAACTTTAATACAAAATCCTTGCAATCCTTTGCTGCTATAACATACTTCAAAATTCTAGCTCCCAGCAGAAGTAATTCAGTACTTACATACACACTACAGTTACCGCAGACTAAAAATACCAACGAAAGGTTAATATTTTGGCTAGGAGGTCCTTTTGGAGGACTGGACATTGACCTACAAAGCTTTCTCAACAAAACAGGCAAAGACAGATACAAGGTCTGAGATTTTTAGAAGGGACTAGTAATTTTGGATATCTCCATTTATAGGTGCCCCCAACTTGACACCTTCAAAGGCCCCCAAATTTTCAGAAAGTGATGAGAATCCATCCTCCAAAACACCAGGCCCTTTTACAGTAGCTCAAATTGGGCACCCAAAATCACTCAACACGTGAAACTATTGACCAAACCTTTCAAGTCTTCTTGGTTTTCTTTCTGGTTTTAATAAGTGATTTTCATTTCCACATGCATGTGTGGATCATGTCAGTGTTTTGGATTATGTTAGTATTTTCATACATGTATGTTGGTTGGTAATTATCCTGGGTGAAATCCTGTTCCCATTGAAATCAATGGGAGTTGTGCCATTGACTTCAATGGTGCCAAGATTTTACCCTATGTGTTTATTATAAAAGCTGGGACGTTAGCAGTCTGTTCCAGGAAAATATGGCCAGGCACAGCCACGCCCCCTGGTGGAGCAGAGAACTACAATTCCAGTTCATAGGGCAGAACCCAAATTAGGACCAAATGCAGAGTCAGTCTCCTCGCATTACTGTGCAAATCAAGAGTAACTACTGACGTCAGTGGAATAACTGCGCTGTAAAGCAAGCGTGAGTGAGTGTAGAAACACACTCAACAAATACACTCCTAAGGCTGTTCTATGATTTTAATTAGACCAGTACACATCCAGAATCTCTCCACAACAAGGATACTACAGATTTACACTGCTCTGAATATCAGACTAAAGCCCCTAATAGTTTTCTCCCAAGCCTTTTGTCAGTCTCCTAGATACAAATCTGAGTTCAGAACTGTGAAAGCCTAGACCCAAATGATCACTAATATTTTTCAAACACAATATTTACTTTGTTTCAGAAGCACTCAGTATCCAGATGTGTGGGATACAAAGTGATCTTAAATTGCATATGGTATATCTGACTCTGTACAAGCCAATTACATTTCTAACATTAAAATAACAGGCCTTCCAGCAGCTCATCAGGGCAGAGATAATAGTGTTCACTGATCAAAGTGAAAGCTTTGATTTTCTATTCTTTGTGTATAGATTGGAGACAACAGCTGAATAAATGTAACAACACATAGCACCAGGCCATAGCAAGCTGGCTACAGTACTATCCTAGTTCATTCTCAACATACTCAACTTGTTTGGGTTTCTTTTCTGCACCCCCAGATGTTGGCAGCAGAGCAGTGGAAAATAGAACATTTAAACATGTAGGAGTATTTACTCTTGTCATGACACAATTTGGGATTTTCCATTTGAGCTTGAAAAACAAACCTTAGAATTAATTTATTAGGAAAATAGTAACTATGAGGTAAACTTTGTCATGAGTGTTAGGAGGTCAAATACACAACATGTATTTTGGTTAATGTATTCCTAGAACAGGGCAAAACTTGGCTTGTAAGCTATTAATTGGAGCATTATGCTCTCTGTGCAATGGGACAATGTAAGAAAATTCCTGAGACCCACGGCTTTCTTTGTGTTAAAACACAAACCTTTCCCTCAGACGCAAAGTTGGAATTCCTATTGACTTTAAAGCTGAAGATTACCTAGAATGCCAAGCCTCATGACAGCCTATGGATACTGAAACCCTGCTGTTACCTTGTCATTCTTAATATTGCCAATCTCAAACATTCATAATAATCAGTCAATCTTCAAAAAATCATGAGGTTGGCTTAGAAATCATGAGTTTTTTTTCAAAAAGCAATGTATGGTGGGTATTTCTATTTGTTTTCTGAGACTTTAGGCTACATTTAGGTCACACTTTCAAACTTTTCTCCATTATCAAAAGTGGGGTTCTTGTGTAATCACTTGACTCAAAGGAGCTAGGGAATTAAGAAAAACACTGACTAGCCCGAGACTTGTAATAAAAATCACAAGAGTTGGCAACACTACTTCCACATCCTCTTCTCTTTTGTTTGTCTGCTTACTCACTTATTTTGAATTGCCCTAATTTTACATTGGAAGCTCTGTAGGATAGGGAGAGTCTTTGTGTTACTTGTATGTACAATGTCTAGCAAAACATAGCCCTAATCCATGGTCATGGTCCCTAAAAACTACCACAATAGAAATAATTAATAAAGGTAAATCCAGAGCTTTGCAAGCAATGACAGAAAGTTTTGAAGATCACCTTGTAGGGATTCCAGTAAATCTACAGTGATCAGCAATCTATTAGTCCATTTATGTCCCCTTTTTTGTTGCTGATTACTATTTTAGTGTGCAGTAAAAATCAGATGAGGTATTTCCAGAAATTATATTCCATCATTTCTAGATTGCTTTTTATATTCATTGATGTACAGGCAGGCGTGTGTAGTGGTTGGGCATGAATAGTAACACTGATCCACTGAGGAATATGTTGAGCTAGGCAGAAAAGTAGATTTGGCTGAGCTTGGTAGGAGCTAAAATGACAAAATGAAATAAGCAGTGTGAGTGAGTAACAATCAGTAGTGCAAAGTGCTTCAACAATTCAATACTAATACTTTTACTAATACTAATACTTTTTGTATTATGAATCAGTCATGCTGGGAACTAACACCGTATCTTGTATTGGCTTAATCCCCAGCACCTCCAAGGTCAGGGATAAAACCCCAATTAGTCATGCTCTGCACCTGGTGATTGACTAACAGCCTCCTGGCCAGAAGATGCAGAGCTAGGCCTTTTGAGATTTAAGATCCAGATTGAAGCATTGTCATGTACATAGACTGGTACCTGAATCATGACTAATCCCATTAATTTCATACCTCCCGCACACACAATGGAATGGAAGTTGGTGTGAGGCCTCATGGTAGATCCCAAGCCAACCTAGTCCATCCAGACCAGAGCTGGTTAGGTTACATAAGGTTCCCACATGCAATTCCACAGTGAACCACCACAGAAAGACGGATGGAGGTTGATGCTTTTTGCTAACATTTCTTCTTTACCCTGGCCCCCCCTCCCATGTGTGCATCCAACCCCCTTGATTTAAATGGGCCAAGACTGAATGCTCCTTCCATGGCAGTGGAAGCTATTTTTAATTTTTGAAAGTTAAACCAGCTCCGAAGATGGATTAGCAATGGCAGATCCCCCTAAACTATAGGCACGTGAACTAAGGATGGACAGCTGCTCTGACGTTCCTGGCTGGGAATCCAGCCCTTAAACACATTTGATGCACATACATGGCTTCTTGGCTGCTCCATTTATGCCCATCTGTTATGATGGCATTGTGCCTACTTAGAAGTTGGTCAGACCTTTGCCCTTGGGTAATACACCAGGCAATAATGGATATGTATAAGGACAGCCTGCATAGAATGACAAGAGGAATTGTTCCTTCAAGAAGTCCCTCACTTCTGCTCAGCGTCTGTAGTGGAGCATTGGAACAGCAACTGCTTCCTTATACTTAGGTCACACAGATTTGTAATTATGTCCCACTAAAAAGAGTAAACAATATAGGGAAAAGGAGCCATGGACTTCATGGAAACTTCTGGCTGGCAACAATAAGACAGGTTGTATTACAGTGCATTCCTGAAATACATGTGATTACCAATTGGGATATCAACATTAAAGTTCCGCCCACAGCCACTCTATCTAGCAGACAACAGGACCAGGGGACACATCAAATTTCAAAGGAGTGAATACAGCTGAGTCCAAGATGCCACTTGCCTCAAGAAGAGGAGCCAAGGGACATAAACCAAACTAGCCTTTAACAGGGTACACGGTGCCCTTTCACATGGGAGCAAAAGGACAAACAGATTATGTAGGGTGGAAGAAGAGGGTATTTTCATCTGCTTTTTCAGGAAGAGCAATGTGTTTCGTTTTATGAGAGATGGACATGAACAAATGTGCACAAAGCAGATTTTTAAAACAGAAAGGGAGAACTTGATGATAATCTCTCCCCCAAATCTGTCTTTGCTTCTCGCAAACATCTTGAGGCTATAGGCAAAGTAGTCCTCAGTTTAATGTAGGTTGGTGTACATATTAGTATTACAGCAACTAGAGGCCCCAGAAGGCTTACAATCTAAAATAGACAAAACAAAAGGATAGAAAAAGTACTATTATATATTGAGAAAATGAGGCATGGACATATTAAGTGACTTGCCCGCGGTCACACAGGAAGTCTTTGGCAGAGCCAGGAAGCAAACGTAGATCTCACAAGCACCAGACCAGTGATTTATGTACAAGACCATCTTTCCTACCTTAGTACAACAAAAGTATGTATCGGGGTGCAGTTTGGGGTAAGAACCTTTTGTGCTGCCTAAGTCAAGAAGTGCACAGGGAACAGAAATCCCACACTCTCAAACTTCCTTCTAGGAATGCTCCACCATGCACCCACCTCCTTGTTCCATTTAAAACATTTATTTGAATCATCAGTATGGGTATAAGGAAAAACATGGCTTCTGGTGCTGGTGCTATGTTGGGTGCTGTTGCCAAATAACTTAATAAATATTAACACAAAACAAGCAAAAATAAGTTCTAGAGTTTTGAAGGGCCATATAAACCCCATACTTCCAGGCATAACTCAAACCCAACCCCCAACCAACAGGGGTCAGGAAGAAACTTTGCCTGGGGGCAGATGATCTCAGGTCTGCCATCTGCAGCATTTCTTGTACTTTCCTCAGAAGATGCTGAAAATGTCCACTTCATGAAAGGAAGGCTGGCCTAGTGCTTAAGGGGCTACCCTGGGGTTCAGGTTCTGTGCCCTATGCTGCCAAAGACTTCCTGTGTGATGCTGGGCAGGTCTTTTAGCCTCTCTGTGCCTCAGTTCTCCACCTAAAATGGAAATAACAGTAGTTCCCTACCCCAAGAAGAATATTATGAGGCACTTGTTTACTATGGTATTGGGAGCCATACAAGTACCTCAGATGGAGCACAGGGCTTATCCAGAATTGTAGCTGTTCGGTACCAAATCCCATTTCCCTAAACTATGAAGGTGTTTTGCTGTGGGATTTTGGCACTTTGAGAACTTCTGGTGAAATAGGTGCAACATGTCATCCTTTGTTCTTCATTCACAGTGTTGCTTTTGGCTAAGGGAAGAATCAGCATTTTTTTCAGCTATCAATAAGACACATTCCTTCTGGATCCTCTATCTCCAAAGGGAACCCCGCACAGGGGGACACCTCAGAGATCTTCAATTTTGCAGCAGCCACAGGCTCCAGGGGTGGATGGTGTATTCAGTTTCTCTTTCTGTAATCAAGTGTGACATGCTCAGTTTCATGTTTCACATCAAGCTCACATATTCCTTTTACTCCAGGCTGCCCTCCCCTAATCAGAGGTATTACTACTTTTGCTCTGTCTTGCCAGACAGTGAATTTTCACTAACTGGACCCATACTTCTGAAATGAGGCAGACCTTTACCAAGTCTTATGTTGGTGGAAAGGATCTAACTTTATAGGGAAGCTTTTAATAGAGAAACAGGGTGTTATTGTTATGTAATGGGTGGAAACTTCAAGATTTCCATTTAAGTAGCTTGATAACTCTTACTAGTAATCAGTATATTTTTCTTCCTAGTGGAATGTTTCTTCAACATAATTAAGTTCTTCCCTCATTGTTAACACATCATTATGCTGCACATCCTGGTTGCTGTTCAGTTCCTGATAACAATAGGACTACAACTCAGATCCTCCTCCTTCAAAAGGCAATGCCCCCAACCACTTGAGTAAGGGCAGAATCATAGGGCCTTTGTCATTTCTGATCAGTAGATTCTACCCAGTAGAGTGTAGTGATACACATACACATTGGCCTATTCATTAAATCACTTCTTGGTTAAGATTATACAGTATTTGAAAATTATTACAGATGGACACACAAGGGTTGGAAATTGCCCCATGTTCAAAAGGTCCAGCATAATCCTATGCAGCACTTGAGCCAGATTTTAAGTAGTGCAGAGGCCTCTGAACAGGGGTGAATGTCTCCCTTGCAACATAGTTGTGAGAACTGATGTAGAATTTGGTGGGCCTCTGATTTAGTATACTTGGGGCCTTGTTATCCCCAAGTATATGAAAGCTGGATCTGAAAATGGTACATCTGACCTTGGATTACCAGACTGAAAGGAAGAAAAGCAGAGATGTATCCAAGATGTCTGCTTGGCATAAGGCCTTCCAGAAGAAAGGCCAGAATTTCTAGCTTCTTGGATGCATTCACCCGCTAGCTTCTTGGATGCATTCACCCATAAACTTGCCAAGGGTTTTCATTCTATGCACCACTAACTGAAATAAGGTAATGGTAATGGGAGGTGAAATGAAATTAGGTGGAAAAAAGGGAACATTTTATGGGTTTTCCAGCACAAATCCTTCATTCCGTTTTTTTGGGAAGAATCACACTGTTCTATATGTTATGCCTTATTTCTTAGATCAGTAACGTTGATTAAGAAAACATCAATCGGCACTTAGTGTAAAGTCAATGTAAGCCCTAAGGCCTGAAGCCTTAGAGTAAACAAAGGTCACTATTGTCACCTGTTGCTGATGTGGGAGAAGAGCAGCCAGAGAAGCTAAAGAACTGCAGAAGGGTCAGAGCAGCACTGGGGAGAGCGCTCTCTGCCAGCATTGCAGAGCAAAGGGAGATTGACTGAATGAGCTGGGACTTATTTGCATTTCCGTTTTATATGACATTTTAGGGCATTTTGGTTAAAAGTCAGTTAATTGTTGAGTTTGTAGGCCAAAAAAACAAAAAAATATGCAGTTGACCCTTTTGAGAAATACAAGGACAAGCCATTGACAGCAAATGTGCTGAGGCTGTCAGGCACAGTTGGGTAAGGGAGTCTGGACTGAGATGAAGGGAAAAGGAGGGGCTGGGGCAGAGAGGACTTTGTCTTCTGTGGGGAGTGCATTTCTTGCAATGAGGGCTCTGTCAAGGGTCTACATAGCACTGCTCCATCTGAAAAGTATGTCTAAACAGCATGTCCCTTTCAGCAGCATGTTGGGTATACTATATGCCCCCAGCACGGGTATAAATAGCAGTGTAGATGGTGAGGAATGGCTTAGGCAATTAGAGTAAAGACATTCCTTCCCGGTACGTACTCTACACGGCTCTCTGCTTGCCTGAGAAGTGTTATTTTCACCTGTGTACTGTCCCCCTGCCTCTTGAGTCTTTCCACACCACAGGGAGAGTCCTGCAACAAGGAGCCTCCAGAGCCAGGGCTGTCCTTGCTCATACGCAAAGCACGCAGCTGTGTAGGGCACCAAATTTCCTCAAGCCCTGCACAGCTGCGTGCTGCTCCAACCCCTGCACCAGCTCTTCCCCAGGCCCCTGCTCCGCCTCCGCCCCTCCTCTTCCTCCCCTGCTCTGCCCCAGCCCCACCCCCACTCTCCTGAAGATTGCAGCCAGGCCCGACCCTGCACTCACATCATGGTAAGTGGAGCGACCCGGCCCCAGCCTGCTCTGCTCTCGTGGCTCCCAGCAGTGCCGCCAGCACGTGCTGGGGGGCGGTTCCTCCCTCCCCTCAAGCCTGGGGCCCCAGGCCTCCGCGGGAGCAGGCAGGCTGCGTAAGGCATCAAAATAGCTAGGGATGGTCCTGTCCAGAGCCTCTGGGCTGCAGGCGAGAGAAACTGCCAGAGGCTTTCCCTGCCACTGTGAAAGAGTCCAGCAGAGGGGAAAGGCTCTGACAGCTCCCCACTGCCTCCCCCTGCAGAGCCATTCACTGACACATGTAGCTACACACCGCAGTGTGGATGCAGCATGCTTTTCACTGCAGCCTGTAGCCACACATATCCTGCATGCCATCACAAGAAGCCTGCAGTGTAGACATAGCCTGAGAGCTGATCTGGGACTGCAGAACAGTGGACAGTGCAGACAACAGCAGCTTTAAGGCAGTCAGAGGAACAAAAGTGTGGTCGTGACTAACCAGCGTCAAAGAGGCAGTTAGAGACCAAAAGACATCTTTTAAAAATGGGAAGTGAAATCCTACTAAGAAAAATAGAAAAGGGCATAAACTCTGGCAAGTCAAGTGTAAAACTATAATTAGGCAGGCCAAAAAAAAGCATTTGAAGAGCAATTAGCAAAAGACAAAAACTAACAGCATTTAAGTACATCAGAAGAAGGAAGCCTGCCAAAGAATCAGTGTGAGCCACTGGACAATCGAGGTACTAAAGGAGCACTCAAGGAAGACCAGGCCATTGCCAAGAAGCTAAATGAATTCTTTGCATTGGTCTTCACTGCAGAGGATGTAAGGGAGATTCCCATACCTGAGGGTTTTTTTTTTTTTCTTCTCTTTTTTTGGTGGCAAATCTGAGGAATTGTCCCAGATTGAGATGTCAGTACTGGAGGCTTTGAAACAAATTGATAAATTTAACAATAATAAGTCACCAGGACCAGATGGTATCACCCAAGAGTTCTGAAGAACTCAAATATGAAATTGCAAAACTACTAATTATGATATGTCACCTACCGCTTAAGTCAGCCTCTGTACAAGATGACTGGCGGAATAATGCAACATTGATTTTTTTTAAAAAAGTCTCCAGAGTTAGTCCTGACAATTACACTCTGGGGAACTTAACTGCAATGCCAGGAAAATTGGATGAAACTTTAGTAAAGAACAGAATTATCAGACACATAGATAAACACAGTTGGTTGAAGAAAAATCAACACAACTTTTGTAAATGGAAATCATGCCTCACCAATCTACTAGAATTCTTTGAGGGTGTCAACAAGCATGTGGACAAGGGTGATTCAGTCAATGTAGTGTACATGGACTTTAACAAAGCCTTTCATGAAGTTGCTCACCAAAGGCTCTTAAGCAGCCATGGCATAAGAGGCAAGGTCCTCTCATGGATCAGTAACTGATTAAAAGATAGGAAACAAAGGGTAGGAATAAATGGTCAGTTTTCCACAGTGGAGAGAGATAAATAGCAGGGTTCCCCAAGGATCTTTACTGGGACCAATGCTCTTCAACATATTCATAAATGATCTGGAAAAGGGTAAACGGTGAGGTTGCAAAGTTTGCAGATAATACAAAATTATGGAAGATAGTTAAGTCCAAAGCTAAATGTGGAGAGTCACAAAGGGATCTCAAAACTGAGTGACTGGGCAAAAAAATTGCAGATGAAATCCAATGTTGATAAATGCAAAGTAATCCCCATTGGAAAAAATAATTCAACTACATATAAAAAATGGAGGGGTCTAAATTAGCTATTACCACTTAAGAAAGATCTTGGGGTCTTCCTGGATAGTCATCTGAAAACATCTGTCAAAAAAATTTAACAATGTTGGATGGAGTGGACTAGGCCCAAAGGCCCCCTACTGGAGGCCTCAGGGTTCTGCCACACTCATCCCAGGA
Organism: Dermochelys coriacea; assembly: GCF_009764565.3. NCBI lineage: Eukaryota > Metazoa > Chordata > Testudines > Dermochelyidae > Dermochelys > Dermochelys coriacea. Next base: position 130,713,805 of record NC_050071.1, read on the forward strand.
AAGAAGCAGTGGAGAAGTCATCCAAGCAGCCTACAGTGGTTGTGAGGAAGCAACCAATCAGAGAGGCTGCTGGAATGACCAATCAGGGGTCAGGAGGGCCCTATAAAAAGGAGCTGCAGAATAGAGCAGCAGTTAGTATCTGCTTGGAGCTGGAGAAGGAAGAACTGTGAGCTTGGGTAGAAAAGCAACAGGATCATAGACCACTAAGTGGGGAGCAGGGACTGGGGGAGCCAGCGGCTCCTGGCTGGCTGCTAGGACTGAGCCAAAGACAGTTTGCTAGTAGGGACTGGAAGAGCAATGAAGGAGCTCCTGGCTGGCTGCGGGGATTGAGTAGGGACTGAGTCCAGGGAGGAAGTCCTGGGGATCCAGCCCCATACTGGACTGGTTTAAAGACAGTGGACACACCAGAGGGGGGTGCTTGTGAGAGGTGGGTGCCAACCCAGTTACAGTTAGGAACTGTTAGGAAAAGTATACGTAATAAAACAGAAAATATAATGCTGCTATATAAATCTATGGTATACCCACCCATTGAACACTGTGTGCAGTTTTTGTCACCCCATCTCAAAAAAAAAAAAAAAAAGGATAGAACTGGAATAAGTACAGAGAAGGATAACAAAAATGAGCAGGGTTATGGAACAGTTTCCATCTGAGGAGAGATTAAGAAGACAGACTGTTCATTTTAGAAAAGAGATTATTAAGGGGGAATATGTCAGATTTCTATAAAATCATGATTGGTATGGAGAAAGTGAATAAGTAAGTGTTATTTACCCCTGTAGGTAACACAAGAATTAGAGGTTACCCAATGAAATTAAAGGCAGCAGACTTAAAACATACATAAGGAGTACTTCTTCACACAGTGCACAACCAACCTGTGGAACTTGTTGCCAGGGCATGTTTTGAAAAAATTAAATAAGTTCCTGGAGGATATGTCCAACAATGGCTATTAGCCAGGATGGTCTGGGACACAACTCCATACATTCGCAAAAAGAAAAGGAGTACTTGTGGCACCTTAGAGACTAACAAATTTATTAGAGCATAAGCTGTCGTGAGCTACAGCTCACTTCATCGGATGCATTTGGTGGAAAAATCTCCCCTCTGTTTTTTCCACCAAATGCATCCGATGAAGTGAGCTGTAGCTCATGACAGCTTATGCTCTAATAAATTTGTTAGTCTCTAAGGTGCCACAAGTACTCCTTTTGTTTTTGCGAATACAGACTAACACGGCTACTACTCTGAAACTCCATACATTGGTTGTCCCTCATCCATTGACTGCCAGAAGCTGGGACAGGATGACAGGGGATGGATCACCCTGTTTGGATTGCCTTGTTCAGTTTATTTTCTTGGAAACGTCTGGCACTGGCCACTGTGAGAAGGAGGATACTGGGCTAGATGAACCATTGACCTGACCCAGTATGGCCATTATTATGTTCAATGGACAGCACAGAGCAGCTGAAGAAACAGCTTTGAGGCGATGGATGGCGCAGAGAAGCACCATCACCTTGGAAATGGTGGACAGCACAGAGCTGGCAGTTTAGGCTGAAGCCCCAGAAAATGAGCGGCCTACCTCATGGATTCTGGTTGGGCCTCCTTGCTCAGTAATTAAAGCTGACAGATGGATCAGGTTTTTCTGTAACTCAACAAAATAGCAGCCCAAATTGCCTCTTCCAACCTCAGTCCCAGGGAGGGGCTACCTCCTTCCTCCTGTCTGGTGGCCAGCATATGGCTGCAGTACAAGATCATTGCATTGAGTCCTTGCCTTTACCATGTCACCAAGCGCCTACTGTGGTTGGTTAGGACTTCTTCCCCCATGAAGCTGGACCTCACGGCTGGTCTTGCTGGAAGAGGTGTGGTGCAGCCACCCTCAGGCACGGCACCAGACTAACGCCTTATATCTGTGTTCTCCCAGGCACTGCATTACCTCTCTGGTCCCATCAGCTGAGCTTCCCCTCTAGAGTGGCATTTCTAGTCTCAAACTGGTGGAATGGCAGTCCAGTGAGAAGTCAGGAGTGGATTTCCTCCCAGCCCTCTGAGGCAGAAAGTCCAGGTGGCCCCTGTGTGGAGAGGGGCCTCTGCACTTGGGAAATGCGTTCCTAGATTTTAAAGCTAGAAGGGACCATTATGATCATCTTGTCTGATCTCTTGCATAGAACAGGCCACACAATTTCATCCAGTGACTGCTGCATCAAGCTGATAAACTAGAGCACAGCAGTTTACCCCCAGCTGCCTGAATAGCCTGGGGATATGAACCCAGGACCTCTAGCACCAAAAGTCAGGGCCACTCTCCTAGGCTACCACACCACCCATGAGCTTTATTATTGTGTTATTTATCCATCTGTAAAATGGATATAACTGAGGCACAGAGAGGCTAAGTGACTTGACCATGTTCATACCATCAGGCAGCAGCGTCAGAGAAAACCCAGCAGTCCTAACAGCTGTTCTCCTGCTGTAACTAATATAAAGCACTCTCTTGTGTGACAACTCAGGCAGGGCTATTCATCCCTCATGTGACATCATTGGATTCCTCCTTGCTAAAAACCCAACTCTGGGTCAGGGAGGGAGGGAGAAGCTACAGCAAATGAGAACCCTTCGGCTCTCCTCTGGTTGAAATTATTATTTGCATGTTAATCTCATAAAACAGAGGCCAGATTCTTGGCTCCAGCACTGCTGCTCCTGTGGTACAAGGCAGGCATAAGCCAGCTTCACCAACCCTCTCTGAGGATCCCAGTCATGTAGGAGGAATCCTACAGTGGTGCTGAGCTGGCAGTTCTATTTTATATCTGCTCTCACCCCACTCTGGTGCAGGGACCATACTGGAGGAACCAGGAGAATGTTTGGGACATCTTCATTTTATGGAAATCCCCAGCTGGCAATCCAGCCTCTTGAGGGCTAGCGACAGGCAGCACAGCTTAGAGCAGACATAGGGCTGCTTCGACTTTTGCCTGAGCATCAGCCCAGCCTCTTCAGCATCAGGGAGCCAGTTTACACACCTCCCCCTGATCTACACTGAACAAGTAAAAGGCAGTCCCAAGGATCTTAGGCTAATTCTCAAGTCTAATTTTCTCATTGTTGGTAAAGATAATATTCTGACAAGAACATTTTCTTTTTCATAATTGCCAACAATCCCCAACTTTGGCTAGAAGAGATGTGAGCAAATGGGTCATCAATCACCTCCCACTTTTACAGAGCATTTACTGAGACTGCCCACAGATCCAGATGTTTTGGTCACAAAACACAGATTTAAGAGAACATCTTAGAGAGACTGTGCAATTTAAAACCCAGCCTCGCATATTCTGGGAGATATTTCCCCAAATCGAATAAGGAAATATATTTATTCAGGATACCAACAATAGCAGCAAGGACCAGCATCACCCTATTATGGCCCTAAAGTGAAACCTCTGTTACAACGTGGCCAAAAAAAGTAGGGTATGTGAGAAAGACAGGATATGAAATCATGGCGCAAATCATAAGACCAAAGTCTGGTGTGAGAAGCATTGGGCTTGAGCTAATAAGCTACTTGCAACAGTCAAGGAAAAATGACCACAGGTTTGAGCTAAAACTCAATAAAGTTACCCAGAAAGATGCCAGGCTGTTATTTAGATAGGGCCTGATCTTCCAGTGAAATCAAGTACATGACTCCCATTGACTCCAATGGCACAGGATCTGGGTCACAGTGAACCAGAACTTACATCGAGCACAGTTCAGCACCAATGCACCTGTATGTCTAAAATGTTTCCTTTGTATACAGACCTGTTGTCAGCAGGTGGCACTTCCTCCTGGCTGTTCTGGAGATCAGGGCTTGCTCTCTTTCCTCAGTTACTCAAGCTGTGACACCCCTCCACCCTCTCTTCCCAACTCAGGGTACTCCCACTATGTGACTCAGCCCTCTGGCCAGGTCACTATATGGTCCTCCCCCTCTAAGGAAACAAGGTCTCTCTGAACCAACTGTCCGGCTGGTGCCTCCAACACTCCTGCACCACTTTCCAGTGGGTGGTAGGGGAACCCAGGCCCACCCTCTACACTGGGCTCCAGCCCAGAGACCTAATAACAAGCAGCCAAGGTCTGCACATTCCTACCCCTTGCTGCTGTTTCCCTGGGCTTTTTCTACCTAATCCCCTCAGGCTTCCTTTCCCCCTAACTCCTCTGGGGTGGACCCTTGTTCCAGAGCTAGAACCCCAGGGCTTATTCCTCCTCCTGGATTTTCACTTCACCTCTGCTCCCAGAGAGGGACTGCCAACTCTCTTCCTGCAACCCTTTTATAATCCAGCCTGCTTGGCTCCAGCTGGGTTTCTTGTTCAGTGAGGCCTGGCTCTCCCTCCAGGTACTCTAATTGGCCCCTCAAGCCAACATATCCCCTTCAGGGTCTGCATAGGGATACACATCCCATCACACCTGCAAATAGCAATATACCACATAGCTATGTACTAATTCATATAAAAATTCCATTGCAGACATTTACATATGTTATTTACCTAGCCATTTGTAAATTAACTATTTTCTAAATGTAATGTAAATGAACAGGGTTCTGTGTGCTTTTAAGAAGGTGTTTTTACTGCAGAAACAATGATTTTGGCTTCCTTTGAAAAGTAAATAAAAGACTAGTAGGTTTAATTAATGGGTTTTTTTTTTGCAGGGGTCATTATTTGAAATTTAAAGCATAGAGACCTTCAATAAAAGCAAAATCAACCTGTTCTTTAATCTGTTGTTTCTTTGAATCTCTCCCATCTTTGTAGTCAGGTCCACTATTCCTTAACCTGATTTATGTGATTGGTCAATTGTGAGTTAATGAAGGGAATAAAATGTTTTCTGGAATGCTGGGATAATCAACAAATGGCAATGACCAGTAACTGGACCAATGCCAAGGAAGGAATTTAATCCTCTGAAGTCCAAGGGTATTGTAGAGTTGCAGTGAAGTGGGAACTGAAAGAAACCAATTACATCATCCCATTTGTTTCCTGAGTTTGGGACAAATGTGCTCACTCCAGCAAGAATATCCAAAGACTAATTATATATATATATATATATATATATATATAAATGTTAGGAAGGAATTTCTCTGTGTACTTTTAGGCATATGTGATTATAAGTGTGGCTTAAGAGTTTTAATTCATTCCTTTTTTTTATCAACTTTTTCCTGTTTGATGCATTCAGTGTAGGTTGTTTTTTTTCTGGAGATCACATATTTTCTCCCCCCTATTTTTCTTAATGATGCAAAGCAGCTTTCTTTCATTCTGTCAAATACTTTTTTTCTGAATTCTCAGTGGCAATGCAAGAGTGGAACAGTTCAACTGCAAGGATTAAAGCGGTTTTTAAAATGTATTTATATCCTTCAAGTATATTTATTCAGGATACCAACAATAGCAGCAAGGATATAAGTAATAATATAAGAAAATAAAAACATCTTTGTTTTGCCTTCTTTCATATGCACTGGGTCAAATTCAGTCATGCTGGATTCCCACTGAAGTCAAGCAGGTTACAACATGGGTGAATTTTGGGCCATTCACTGTGGTAGAGATTTTCAAACGTGACCATTGACTGTGGGTGCCTCATTTTTGAAATGGACTGAAGATCAACTCCCAGCAGAGCTGGCCAGATGTGAGATATCAAATTCCATGAGGGTGGGAAGGTGGGGAGAACAGAGACAGAGAGAAAGGAAGTGAAATGTGTCCATGGAAACTGGTAATCACCTCTCCTCTCTGTCTGTGACTGGTATCACCATAACACCACCCCCATCTCCAGAATGGAATTCATCCTGCCCAGTGCAGATGATGAGTGTTGCTCTTTGGTCTCCTGTGTTCTAAGCATTAGGCCTCAGCTCCAGAAGTCTCTGCATCATTGTAATCCTAAATTACAAATAATCCACTGAATTTCTATCTTGTTATTAAAACAAAGCCAACAAACAAAACACTTTAAATGGCACAAACCCAACTAACGGTGCTAGTAGCTGGTCTAGATAACTACCTTCCTGCTACTGTTAGCCTCATCCTTCCTTCAATAGTTAGTCCTTTTTGTGTGTGTGTGTTGTCCAAAACAAGACCCCAGTCTTGCAATATGATGTATGCAGGTGGATACTAAATTCTTTCAGGCAAGGCCTGTCTTTTATTATGTATTGCATAGAGCCACATGTAGCAGGGTCTGATCCAGCTGCTACTGTAATTCATGTAATGACAATAAAATAGTTGGGCAGCTCAAAATGTATTGGAACACCCCAGAGAAGATTCTAACACAGCCATGGTTTTTTCTTTTGGTAACAACTGGGTGGCTGTAATGAGCAAAGAAGTGAGTTTTAAAGGAGGCAAGAGGTAGTGCTTGGTAAGCGATTTCTGGGCACAGAGGCCAGCAGGGAAGACGTGACACAGAGAATGATGAAGAGACACGGAGAAATGAGAAGAGATTAGTTAATGAGCAACAAACATTCTCTCAGTGTTGCTTAATAAACCTGATACATTCAAATATGTCAGCTCTGTGTTAACAGCCAGTGATGAAACTGCTGTATGCACCAGCACATCTCAGACTAGAGTCTGGGGGTGAAATCCTGGCCCTATTGAAATCAAGGGAGGTTTGCAATTGAGTTCAACTGAGCCAGGATTTCACCCCAAGTCAGAGATACTCCCACACCATACCAGTGACTCCAGACAACTCTAATGGAGTCAGAGTCTCCTCTGGCTTCCTTTTTGTATTCTGGAAGCCTTTCCCTTCCCTTCACCATCACGGTTGCTCCATTTATTGTTTTAGCTCCTTTGTCTCTTGGTGATTGTTTCCTGTGGTGTTTTGTGAGCTAACTGCTGTCCTCATGTGAGATGGCTGGGTTACACTACCGCGGAACAGCTGCATTTCTCCTTTAAGGACTTGTTGATTAGAACAATTAGCTCATCCAGCTTGAAACTATCAGTTCCTGTTTTCTTTGCTGCTGATTGGAAGCACATGTCATTAGGCCTGAAGCATTTCACAACAAGGTGGATCTCGTCCGCAAGACAACTGCCATTTCACTGACTGATGGAGGAAGAGGATAATGAACAGGTGGGCTCTGGCAGTGATCATTACAAGTAGCAGTGATGTTAAAGCAGAGTCCATGGGACGGGGACCCCACAATCCAGGGAGTCTGGATGGAGCACTGAGGTAGAGCAGCACACATCGTACAGTGCAGATTGCTGTGAGCTGTGCATTTTATCTGAGACAAAAATAACGGATTCAGGCGTGGAAAAATTCAGAAGACAAGGGTCCATCTAAGCAGGGGACTTGGCAAGGCAGGGGTTGTGTGTGATGGGGAGGTCTCAACAGAATATTGTATCAAGGGAGAAAAGGGGAAATTTATCTGTAATCTACCTCCAGTGACCGACGTTTAAGGGCACGCCATCAGGAGTAAATGTGCAAATGTCCATGAAGCAAGTAGAAGTTGTCCCAGCTCGATCTCTGCTCTGCTCCAGGCCCTGCCCCCACTCCAGCCCTTCCCCCATGTCCCCACCCCTGCCCTACTTCTTCCCCACCCTCGCTCCCATCCCACCTCTTCCCACCCCATTCCACCCCCACCATGGAGCATGCCCTGCCCTCACTCCACCTCTTCCTGCCCCCACTTCCCCCCACCCTTCTTGATGAGTGGGAGGCAGGGGGGAGGGACAGGAGCTGATCGGCAGGGTCTGTTGGTGGGCGGGAGGCATGCTCGGGGCGGGGGGAAAGAGCTGATCAGAGGGGCCCGCTGGTGAGTGTTAAGCACCCACTTTTTTTTTCCGTGGGTGCTTCAGTCCAAGGAGCTCTCAGTCTATGGAACATGGATGTCTATTTTCGTTGCAGTTTGGGTTGGTGGATGTTATTTGCTGGCCTGTAGCAACATTGGAGATAATTTGTCAAAGACTGTATGCTGTTATTCAAGTTGCACTACATTGATGTAGAGAAACTAAACACTGTTACGCTTAGTTTCTTGATTCCAAAGAGTATATATATATACACACACATAAGATTAACAGAGTTGATTGAAAAACAGAATTTCTGTCCAGTATGAAATTCTGATATTTCAACATTTGTTTTCATCCCAACTCAGGATTAAACTTTTTGAGGAACCAAAAGTTTAATTCAGAAATTTTGGAACTTTGTGTGGCATTTCTATCTAAAATAAACATTCAGACGTTCCCAATTCAAAACGGTTCATTTTGGTTTGTCAACCTTGCCTAGGCTGCTAGCATGGCCAAAATCATTCTGAATATTGTCATCCTCCTCTTTTGCATCCAAAGGTTTTTAAATCCTATCTCATCACTATTTTAGATCTTCCTTCTCCCAAATCATGGATAGAGATAGCCCCGAGCTGGGAAGTTTGGATCTAGCTTTGAATCCAAACATCTTTATAGTTGGAAGAATCTGATCCAATACTCCAGGTTTTATCAAGAAAACCAGCCCTTGGTTTGGAAATGACTGTGTTCCTCAAGCTCTACACACAGAAAGAGTGTTCTGCTGATGCATCTCACTTCTCCACATCAACCTGTTGGGTGGGGAGAAAAAGGAGAATGTTCCATGGAGGTGGATATTATCAGATTTGATTCTACTTTAAGAATACAGACTGAAAATTCTTGGTGCACTTCCCATTGCTAGTACTCTGACACTGTACATCAGCCCAGCCCTTACCTTCCTTAGGCCAAAGGAAAACTGAAGCACAGTGCATGAGATGGTTCATTTGTGACAACTTTATTTAGCAACCCACTACATTCGCACAAGTACACAATAACACTGACATGGCCGCTCTAGCGGCTGGAAACCCTCCAGTGCTATCAGGGACTGCTTTGCAACAATGCCTGTGCTAATATCCATAACATGCTACTGTCAATGGACTGATCAAAATATAATTTAATGAATTCTTTGCATCATTCTTCTCTGCAGAGGATGTGGGGGACATACCCACATCAGAGCTATTCTTCTGGGGCAACTGTCCCACACTGATATGTCAATAGAAGAGGTTTTAGAACTGATCGATCAATTAAACAGAAATAAATCACTAGGACCAGACAGTATTCACCCAAGAGTTCTGAAGGAACTCTCAAATAGGAAATTGCACAACTACTAACGTAACCAGTTCCTGAAATCAGCCTCTGTACCAGATGACTGGAGGGTATCTGATGTGACATTGATTTTTAAAAAGGGCTCCAGTGGAGATCCTGGGAATTACAGTCCGGTAAGCATAATTTCAGCATCAGGCAAACTGCTAGAAAATATAATACAGAATAGAATTATCAGACACATAGTTAAATACAGTTTGTTGGGAAAGAGTCAACACAGCTTTTGTAAAGTGAAATCATGCCTCACCAATCTACTAGAATTCTTTGAAGGTGTCAACAAGCTTGTGCATAGGGTAATCCAGTTAATATAGTCTATTTAGATTTTCAGAAAGCCTTTGACAAGGTCCTGACAAAAAGCTCTTAAGGAAACTAAGTTGTCATGGGATAAGAGGGAAGGTCCACTCAAGAATCTGTTACTTCTTAAAAGATAGAAAACAAAAGGTGGGAATAAATGGCCAGTTTTCACAATGGCAAGAGGTAAATAGTGGGGTCCCTCAAGGATCTGTACTGGACCTGTGCTGTTCAACATCTTCATTAATATTCTGAAAAAGGGGGTGAACGGTGAAGTGGCAAAGTTTGCAGATGATACAAAATTACTCAAGATAGTTAAATCCAAAGCTGATTGCAAAGAGTTAAAGGGGGAATCTCACAAAACAGGGTGAATGGGCAACAAAATGGTAGATCAAATTCATCATTGATAAATGCAAAGGAATGTGCATTGGAACATATAATCCCAACTATATATATATAATGAAAGGTTCTAAATTAGCTTTTACCACTCCAGAACGAGATCTCAAAGTCATCGCAGATTATTCTCTGAACATTTCAGCTCAGTGCACAGCAATGGTCAAAAAGGCTAACAGGATGTTAGGAACTATTCAGAAAGAGATAGAAAATAAGACCATAAATATCATAATGCCACTGTATAAATCCATTGTGCACCCACACCTTGAACACTGTGTCCAGTTCTAATCACCCCCATCTCAAAAAGGATATAGTAGAACTGGAAATGGTTCAGCGAAGGCAACAAAGATGATCGTGAGTATGGAATGGTTTCCATACGAGTAGAGACTGAAAATATTAGAGCTGTTCAGTTTAAAAAAGATAACTAAGGGGAGTATACGACAGATCTATAAAATCATGAAAGGTGTGGGAAAAGTGAATAAAATGTTATTTACACTTTCTCATTATGCAAAAACTGGGGAAGCAGGGTGTCGCCCAATTAAATTATTAGGCAGAAGGTTCATTGCAAACAGGATAAAATATTTTTACACACAACCTGTGGAACTCTGCCAGAGGATGTTGTGATGGCCAAAAGTATAACTGTGTTCAAAAATGAACACGATAAGTTTGTGGAGGATAGGTCCATCAATGGCTATTAGCTAAGATGGTCACAGATGCAACCCAAATGCTTGGGGTAACACTAACCCTCTGACTGCCAAAAGCTGGGAGTGGAAGACAGGGGTGGATTACTCCAAAATTGCCCTGTTCTGTACAGTCTCCCTGTAGGTATGGTACTGGCCATTATCAGAGATAGGATACTGGGCTAGATGGACCATTGGTCCATATCAGTATGGCAGCTATTATGTTCTAGTCTCTTTGTGGTATGGGTCCCTAGTCCTTCATAAACTGAGGCAAAATACATTCAATCTCTCTGGCATCATCAATCAGGTCTTCTGCCAGCAAGCTACCCTCATCCCCTTAAATAAGCCTAACTGTCCCCTGCAATGTTTTCTTGTTCCTTGTATACAATAAATATATCCTAACAATCTTCTAACCTTTTGAGTAATGTTTCTTTCATACTTATTTTTCATGCTCTATTGAATCCATGTTGGACCCTCTCCCAGTCTCCACTGCACCTGATGTTTTACTCTTTCAATAACTAGACTGTCCATCTGGTACTCCATCCTACATTAGACACTGCCTTGCTCATCCACTTCAGCCTTTAGATCTAAAGTTGTTTATTATCATTTTCCCCCATCATAAAAAATGTGTAGATTGTGCCCATCTTCCCTGTATGTTGCCATTGCAAACACATGCCATTTACCCCCATCCCTTAGATTGTGTTTTCTTCTTTGGCTCTCTTATCTTGTCAGCTAGCATAGAAAGCTTGCTGTTCAGTTGCAGCTTGGTCCCACCCACTCTTCCCAAGGAAGAGACCCCCCTCCCCCCCCAGAGAGATTTAAATGACCTGGGCTATTCCTTTTAGAAAATAAGAGAGTCTAAGATGGCAGAAGTGTGGTATTCTGGAAGGGTGGGGGTGGTCACTCATCATAGTTAAGGTTAAAGTGGAGACTGTTTCCATTGCATTGATTAGAAAACAAAATATTTCCCTCAAATTCACACTGCTTACTAAAGCATCCAGAATGGATTTCTATGACAGTTTTAAATAAGCCTGTGGCATAAGCTGAGTCAGAAACACTTAAAAATGTCCCAATTTTCTCTTCCCCACCCCTCCAAATTTACCGGTTTTGTAATGTTTCTTTGGGTCCCCTTTAGTTTAATAGTTCTTCAACTTAGAAACTTCAGGCCAGATCCCCACCACTTTATGCCAGTTGAGGATCTGGAGCCTTCGTATTTGCCTTCCATGACTTCACCTCCTCTTTATACGCACACAACCTCTTCACTTGTCAGATCTATTGCACTAGTTGGCCTTCCATAACACTCATTCCCAGAACTTCACTCACAAACATCTCCCACTACCCTGGTGCCTGCACCAGCAGCTAGGCTTGGGGTCATTTGCAGCTTGTCTGGCCGAAGTGCCCCAGATTGCACCAAAGGGAGGGGTTTTTTGTTTGTTTGTTTTTTAAGAAAATCTCCTGGGGGATGCCACATATAGTTTCTTCTCCCCCTTTCTCTCACACATCCCACTTCAAAGGGTATAACTTGAACATGGTACTATATCATCAATACACCCAATAAGTGATACAGGGATACAGTATAAACATTTCCAGCACCACACAGCTTAGTATTGGTTTCTTTGCCAAGCGGTGCTGCCTCCCTCCTTGGAGGCAGTGGTAAAAAAACACTTTGCTTTCAATGGGAAAAAGCCAACATGAGTAGATTCCTAAGTCCCTCAGGGCTCCTCTCTGGAAGCCCAGGCCCCCTCACCCACAGGATTTACTGCAGGTTGCAGCGGGTTGGAATGAAGGCTGTTGTGGGAATCTCTTGTTAAAATACTGGCAGCACAGTCACTGCTGCTGACGGTTACAGGGATGTGTGAACCGCAAAGAGGTTTGGGATCAGTTCAGATACGCCTCTGAAAAATTTGGCTGCATTTACGATGTTTTGTTTATAATATTATCTAGATTCTGGCCCCAAAAATTCTGTTAGCTGCATGAGAGAAATTCCCTCGGCATGTTATCACAAACCAGAAGTGGGAATGTTTGGTAACTTGCCTAGTGGTATATTATTGAGTAAGTTTTACTCACTAATGGATTACTGAGAAAGAACCTTCCCACTCACACAGAAACATCTCTAACGTGCCCAGTGCCAAGGGACCATAAATGTATGGCTACTGGCTCCCATCAGAAACAGAGGAGAAAAAGTTCCTCATGATTGTCTCAAGTGGGAACCGTTCCCTGGGCATCATATTAAGTTATGTGGTTGGATTAAACAAAATAAGTTAATTTGACTCAAATAATTAAATTGTAGGCAAGACTGGGAGATCTTTTCACCTCAATGTCACTTGTGTAACACAACCCTGCCTACATTCCCAGCTCCTTAGAGTGCTGTTTTATAGTGACGGGCTCTGTAGCAGCGGCATGATGAGGTTTTTCTTGTCCCTCGGTGACCCCTGTTCTTATCCACTCGGATTATAAGTATTGTGGTGGCTTTTCTAACTACCAGTCCTCTAGATTCAACTTGGAATATGGGTTCTTCTTTGCTTATACCTCACCAGCTCTGGAGATACTGCAAACAGAACTCCATTGACTGGTCTGGCAATGACGCATGAGCCGAAATAGACTCCAGTGCCATAGCTTGCTTCAACTGCTAGCTTGCTTCAACTAACCTCTCAGTGAGACTGTTGGGAAATATTTCTAAAGACCTTTCTAAAGTCCAGCTGGCTGTTCCAACTCTGCACTCTTTCGTTTAGGCCCTTGGTAAAAAAGTTTCACTCAGCTGTTCATGACTCAGTCTTGATTTTTGCAAATATATCTGTTATTTAAAAGTATTAATCAAATAATTTGGACATGCACTTTTCAGCTTATGGACCATTTGTGAACTGATCTCTTAGTTTGTTCACTATCATTGTTCAGTGACAGGTAGCCACTTGTGTTATTTGTGGTATCGGATTATCTGATTAGTCAGCTGAGTCATATGGTGTTGTTTCTGTTCTGATTGGATGACTGAAACCTTTTAAACAAGTGATTTGTACTGCAAATGTGGACTTCACTAATGTTTAGCTGAAAAATTTATTCTTCTTAAAATATATAAATCACTTGGGACCGGCAAACACTTTCAAAAATACCCAGTGGTCATGTGAAGTCAACCGATATAGTCATGAATATATTTGTGAACTTGTTTCATGATTTGACCAACTCCAGGAATTAGTTAGTTTAGTAATGTAAATTGCTATGGTAACTTAATTTGATGTACTCCAAGATACACAACAAAATGAGGCTCTTATATTAGGAACCTTGATGTCTCCAGCTCCAATCACCTCTTGATGTAGTTTAATTATTTAAATGCTAGCTGAAGAGTGATATCATGCAAAGATGTGACAGTTCACACTTTGCTCATATTAGAGGGGATGTTTAGAATATGTGTAAAGGAGTCCCTTTGCAATGAAAATGGTGTTATGGAATCCATCCGGGCCTTTAACCTCATTTCATTAAGTTAACAGAATTCACGTTTTTTAAAATGCTTGCTTAATATGTTTATTTAAATAGCCAAGGCAGTCTATTTCCATTTACTACTGGGTGATTGGCATCTTATGTACTATTGCCAATATGACATACTTTAAAAAACAACAATGTGTAGGCTGACCAGATAGCAAGTGTGAAAAAGCGGGACAGAGGGTAGGGGATAGGAGCCTGTATAAGACAAAGCCCCGAATATCGGGACTATCTCTATAAAATCGGGTCATCTAGTCACACTACCAAGGTGCTGCCTTGTCACTGCCTAATGGTGCTGACCTCACATGCAGTGTGCTTTAACTTAAAAAAACCTAAACAAATAAGGGGGGAAATTGTTGAAACATGTTAAAATTAACAGGCAGGCTAGTGAATTACTCTATGCACCAAACAAGAAAAGACACAAGAGAATCAGCTGCTGCTGGAGTGGTACACATAGCAGAAGCAGAATGTAATGGATGGATATTATAAGGTAGATATTGTTAGGGTGACCAGATAGCAACTGTGCAAGATCAGGACAGGGAGTGGGGGTGTACTAGGTGCCTGTATAAATCCCTGAACATCTGAACTGTCCCTATAAAATCGGAACATCTGGTGACACTAGCTAACGTGCTGCACCCATCTTTTCTCACCTATCCTCGGGCTAGTCTACTGACCACCAGATCAAGAAAATGCAATTGAGGGCACAACAGTGAGAGAAATCAATGATGCAGCAAAATTCAATGGAATGATAATAATGGGGATTCAACTATCCACATACAAACTGGTCCAATGGTGCAAGGGGATAACGTTTACACAAATAATTTCTCAGCACTTAAGTGGTTGTTTTTTAGAGCACACAAGAGGAGAGGCTATTCTTGAGTTACTTTTTAGTAACACACACAGCAACCAATTGAATTAGTGATGCTAAATTTGAGAAAAGGAGACATCAGTAAAATGAGGTGGTTAGTAAAACAAATAAATAAACAAAAAAAAAAGGCCTGCAAGCTCAAAGTAAAGGAAGTAAAATTCTTAGATGTGTGTTGGATACTCCTAAGAAACACAATAGTAGCATATCAGAAGACATGTATACCGCATGTATACATGTATACAGAAGACAAACAAAAATCCTCCAAAAATTAGGAAATCTGACCCAAGTGAAACCAATAAATGGGAGCATAAATTACAGCAGGCATTAAGTAAGAGGGAAATTAGAAGGAACAAACTGGAGTTCGAAGATCAAATAGCTAAAGGTGCAAAAACAACCAAGAGATTCTTCAAAGTCTATCAGAAGCAGGAAGCCTAAGAACGAATAGGTGAGTTTGTTGAATAACCAAGAGTTAAAAGGAGGAAATGGGGAAAATAAGGACACTGCTGAGAAGCAAAATGATTTCTTTGCATCAGTCTTCACCAGTGAAGATGTTGACAAGATTCCTACTCCAGCACTGCCCTTTCCTGCTAACAAAGATGAGCCACTCTCAGAAGCTAAGGGGACAGAAGAAGTTGTGCTGCAGCAAACTGATATTTCAAAATGCAGTAAGTCACTAGGCCCAGATGGGATATATGGTACTGCAGTGTACTCCAGTACTGAGCAACCATAATAATTACACTATTTATTATCTTGAAAGGAGGGTGAGTAGTGAGGTAACAAAATCTGCGGATGACACAAAGTTATTGAGTGATTTAGTCAGGACCAGAGAGGACTGTGAGGAACTTCGGAGAGACCTCAACAGGTGAATGGGCCACATGATGGCAAATGAAATTTAATGTTGACTGATGCAAATAATACACATTGGAGGAAAACATTTAAACCATTCATGCCTAGTAGAGTTCTTGTGATGTCATCCCTGAGCCTGAGCTGGGGAGCGTTCTAAGGTAATTACCTGTGAGTCCTATGATAGGGCCCCATGCCAATTAACCAAGGCCTGACCAATCCACAAGCAAGGGCCTAACCAGGTGACCCCTAGGCAACTATATAGACCCCTAATGGAAGCAACCAGTCAAGTCTGCTCAACTGTGCTACCTCGTTGGGAGAATTCCCAGCTGCCTGACAGTTCTGACAGACCACCCCAGCCTGTGTCTGTTCCTCTTCCTGCCCCTGCTCCAGTCTCAGCCCTGCTCCCTCAGCTATCCTGACCATTCTAAATTACTGTGTCAGCCCCAGAAAGGGATCCATATAGACAGCTTTATGTAAACTTCTGCTCAATGCACAGATGGGGTCAAAAAAGCTAATGAGATGTTTGGATTCATAAGGAACGGGATAGAGAGTAATACCAAAAAATATTATAATGACATTATATAATCAATCATGCAACCTCACTTGGAATATTATATGTAGTACTGGTCATTCCCTCTGGAAAAGTGTATTGTAGACCTGGAGGGGGTTCAGAGTAAAGCAATGAGAATCAAAGGGCTGGAAAAAATTCTCATATGGAAGGAGATTGAAAAGAGTGGGATTGTTTGCCTTAAAAAGAGAAAAACAGGAGGCAACAAGATAAAGTATATAAAATAATTAGTGTGTAATGCTGACAGACCCTGGTCGTCAGCAGATGGGATCAAACCTGGGACCTCTGGGGCAAAATGCACGAGCCTCTACTGCATGAGCTAGAAGCCGTTTCATGTGGCTGTTAGCTCAGACTGTAGCAGAATCATTAATTTCGAAGTGGTCTCAGTGCTACTAGAGGGGCCAGAACACCACACTCAGGAGGTTTGCGGGTTACAAGTGGTCTAGAGAAGATCAGGAGCATCTGTTTTACCTGTTTTATAACACAAAAACAGGGGACATGCAATGAAATTAAAAGATGGGAAATTCAAAACTGATAAAAGGAAATAACATTTTTACACAGCGTAGGATGTAACTGTAGAACGCC
Organism: Dermochelys coriacea; assembly: GCF_009764565.3. Taxonomy (NCBI): domain Eukaryota; kingdom Metazoa; phylum Chordata; order Testudines; family Dermochelyidae; genus Dermochelys; species Dermochelys coriacea. The sequence continues at coordinate 130,730,551 of NC_050071.1, forward strand.
TTGCCACAGGAAATTGTTGCAGCCACAATTGTAATAAGATTCAAAAAGGGATTGAATAGTTACATGGATATCTAGAGTCATAATTATTGACACTATAATTTTTGGTAGGGATATTAAACCTTGTGCTTCAGGGATTCGACCAATCTTTAATTATTAAAGACCAAAGTGAAACCTAGGTGGGGGCAGATTATTCAACAACTGCCTATTGCAGGATTCCTCCGCCATCCTCTGAAGCATCTGGTGCAAGCCACTGTCAGACACAGGATATTGAACTAGTTGGACCTGGTCTGATCCAATATGGCAATTCCAATCTTCCTGTCCTACAGAGCATTGAGTAAATTTCAGAGACGAGGCTTCAACTCCCAAAGAAGTTTTTACTCCATAGATGGAATCTCTGCATACAGAGGGAGTACCAGGGACTCTACTGTCTGGGGAAGTAGTGGTAGCCTGGGTCCAGGGGACCCTGGCTTCCGGGCAAGGCTGGATTTAAACCTTACGCACCCCTAGGTGCAGTATCTTCAGCACGTCCCGCCCTCAGCTGCCTTCATGTTTTCCATAAGAAATTAAACGAAAAGAAATATAAATTCAACCTTCATGGGAAGGAATGAGACCCTCCGCCACGCACGACAGTCCCAGCCCAAGCCAGGGCACAGCCCACCCACCCCAGGCAAGGCGCAAGGGGGGGGACTGTATCTCTCCCCACAGTGAGCAGTCCCTGGTTGTCTTCCATCCTGCCCACATCCCAGCGCAGCAGCCACGCTCCGGATCTGCCCATGCAAATGAACGGGGTGCCGGCCATGCCCCTCCCTCTGCCTCCGTGGCACTGGGTGAAGCCAGCACCTTCAGCTCCCAGCACCTACAGCAGCCACCTCACCCAGCCACAGCACCACCCACAGTAGGCTGACTCGGACGCTCACCCTGCTCCAGCCCCACATGCTGGGCGGCCACCAATTCGTGCCAGGAGCCCGCCCATGCACACAGGGGTAGTATGTAGTAACCTTTTAACTTTTAACCCACTTTTAATTTTTAGGTGCCCCTACACCACCGATGCCCCAAGGCACGTCCCTACTGTGCCTAATTGGAAATCTGGCCCTGATTCCAGGGACCCAGAGATGCCACAGTGCCTCCCTTGAGATGACTTGGGCCTCCAAGGGATCTTTGGGGCTCAGTGGTTGGACCCACAGCTCGTTCCCTCTCCACCCTCCCTCCCAAATGATGGAACAACCCCCTAGCCCACTGGGGGCCCTAAACAGGAATATTTCCCACACACACACACACACGCAACACATAATGAAAAGTGAATAGGAAGCCCCCTGGTCCTGCTTGGGGCCCTAAGCAATTGCTCAGCCTGCTTATGCCTAGTCCCAGCTCTGCCAATCCCCTCCCCACCCTTGGAGTATTTTGGGAGGAAACTCCATGAGGGAAACATCACAATGGTCTCCTCCTACTTAACCTCCTCCTTTGGGAGAGGGTGATCGGGCCCACACCCACAGTTAACAAACAATGCTGTGTCCGCTCTCCTGTCAAAGGCGAATCCTGAGTGCTCCCACCGGGAGGGATGGGAGGAGGAATCCATCGTTATCTTCAAGGATGGGGGAGGGAGGAATTCCCTGATGATCATAATTCTGTTTTTGGGGGGCTGCTCTCCCAAAGGCTCCAGTTCTAGACAACATTCTCAGTTTTGCTCTGCCCCTTTTATGCCACTTTGGCAATGCAAAGGGGACATAAAATGGGCAGAAAATGGCCCCATGAAAATGCACCGTTGGCAGACCTGTCCAGATGGTATAATGTTGTTGTAAGGACTCTACACTGACCCTGATGCCAGCTCCTATCGCAGCAGTGGCCAGAGTGCCCTGCACTGTGGTTATTCTCATTTCTTAGACTAATAGAGGGGAAGTGAAAATGGAATAAAAGAGCAGCCCTGAGGCTGCTCTAAATTTATATGAGGGACTAGTCATGCCCCTATGCAACTCTAAAATTAGGTGGTACGAAGAAGGCTTAAAACCCCAAGCACAGACCTGGAGTAACAGAGTCAGGCCCTTCAATTCCAGAAATAGGGAAAAGATTTCCCATTGCAGGCCGTTTGTGTTTTTGTAAGCAGTACTGTGGGTCATGTCATTGGTGCTATATACTAGTCTTCTATACATTAGAGATACAAATTCCAATGGAAATGGGCATAAAGATTTCCTCAAAAGGGACTCAGCTGCCTGTTCTGTTCAGTGTCACTCACGTTGCCAGCTCCCGGGGTCAGCGACCATGCATGTAAAATCATTCTTTTTAAATTTTCTGTCTCTGTAACATGACCTGTGTGCTGTACTACATCTTTATGTAGCAGAGCTGTCTGGAGAACATCTGTTGTGATCCCAGCTGTTGAAGCACTTCCCTGTTCTGACTTTTTGTCCATGGCATATGCAAAAGTCATTGACGGGATTACATCTCAGTACCTTCTACAGATCTTGTTTTCTCAGTTCTCACAGCCACAGACAGACAGAAAGAGACGGTGGAAGGACAAATATGGGCCAAAATGCTTTATTCTCATCAATTCTGTACAAGTAATTTTACTGTGGATTGACTCATATCAGACAGACACTAAAACCCATCAGAGTTTTTATTCCCTTTGGAGCCATATAATTAAAGCTGCCCACCTGCTCCAGAATCTATCATTTTTTATGCTCAGGGCAACGTGATACTTGGTTATTATCACGAACTATGTTAAGCTCTACCCCGCTGTGGAATTTTGAACAACAGTCCTTGAGAAAACTGTAATCTTCAACTCTCAACTATAACTCCTTGTTATAATGCTTATAATTCTTGGCTTGAGATAATGGTGGAACATAGGGTATGGAATCTATTCCAAATATGCGTACTTGTTACTTGCGCTGCACTTATTTTGCCTTCATAGACAAGATCAATTGATTTTCAATTAATTTGTATTCCATCCTTTCAGCACACTGGCATCATTTCCATATCCATATAAGTGAATCTGGAGATTTGATAGCTCAGAGGATTGCTAATGAGGGATAAAAAGAAAAGGAGTACTTGTGGCACCTTAGAAACTAACAAATTTTTTCATGAAGTTGACAGATTTCCACTCTATACGGCTAAATTCAGTGCCTGTCCTAATGAGGGATGGAGCTTTTCATCTCTGAATCATCACTATATATATTTGCTGCAAGCCATGAGTAATCCAGGAGGGCTTCACTGTGGCAGGGGAGCTCTGGTGTCACCTGGTGTACAGGTGCACCTGTACCTAAAATCTCCCCAGTTTTTTCAAGCCGAGCCCTTAATTTCCTGAAGCTGGATTAGGACACTACACAGTCCATGTTGTTCCGATTCTCAGTGTTTTAGGAGTTTCCTCAGTTCCCTTTAGAGTCTCATCGTATGAATTGTCCAGTTTCTGACTCCTGCAACTCAGATCCAAACCCTAAGTTCTCTGAATGATTTGGAATGGCTGCAGAATAGTCCTCTTTCCCAGTTCATGTTGCATTTCTTTCCTCAATGTGCCCAGAAAATGCATCCGAGTTCACTCATGCCTGAGTCACACAATCTTTTAAACAAAGAAGGAACTAAAACCCAACTCACTGTAGATTAACCGAGCCATATAAAAAAGTAATATCACAAATATAACACCACATACCCATAGAAAAATAGAAAAATTAGACTAAAGTAAAAATACTTTCTAATGCCCATGCAACACAACTGACACAGATTCTAAATAATCCATCCTATCCCATCCCCAAAACTTGTTTGCGTTTATTAATGAGACTTTTAATTTACTTATGAATGTCCAAAAACTGACAAGAGTTGCTAGAAAATTTCAAACGCCATAAAAAATTCTTCTACGTTCTGTATATAGTTTCCCTTCTATTACATCACTATTGGAGCACTTGATGATTATCTGTTCTGTTCATTCCCTCTGAAGCACCTGGCATTGGCCATTGTCGGAAGATGGGATACTGGGCTAGATGGACCTTTGGTCTGACACAGTTTGGCCGTTCTTATGCATGGCCTAAGCAGCTTCCAAATACAAATCTTAACTACAAAAGAAAACAAAACAAAAGTACCTCCATCAAACTTAACAATCCAAAAATGCATCTTGGAAATACTGGCCATCCACAGTTGTGGGAAGCAGCCAGTTTACAGCCAAAATCTGTCCACCATTTGTTGCCTGCAATTTCTGAGGGGACTTACCATTGTTTATTTAAACAATTTTATACAACTCAAAATCTGCTTCCAAATGTTTTGGGTTAATGATTCTCAAAATGCGTATTGTTAGTTGACATGATTTTTTCGAGTTTTATAAATCAGCTTGTACACTCACTCACAAAAGCATTCAAATGGTGGCTATATCTTAGCTAGAATTCACATACAGCTTTGTGTAGTTATTGCTGGGCAAGGGGACATGAAATATCATTGGCCTGCTAACAAGATGCTTACAGAACATGTTTGTACTTGTCTCTCGCTCTCTCTCTCTCACACACATACACTTATTCAAATGGGGGGGGAAAAATCCCTTACCTCTTCAGACTGTAGTTTTGTGAGTGTGATAGTAGCTTGTCAAGGAAACAAGTGTGGAATGCTGGTGGCAGTGATGTCATGAGAACATAAGAGCAGCCGTAAGTCAGACCAATGGTCCATGTAACCCAGTATCCATGGGTTCTGGATCTAGGGATGCTGGGGGTGAAGTGGTTTCCATCATACACACGGCATACACTTTTGTTCAATGGCGTGGATTGCACCCTCAGCAAGTTTGCAGATGACACTAAACTGAAAGGAGAGGTAGATATGCTGGAGGGTAGGGATAGGGTCCAGAGTGACCTAGACAAATTGGAGGATTGGGCCAAAAAAATCTGATGAGGTTCAACAAGAACAACTACAGAGTCCTGCACTTAGGCCAGAAGAATCCCATGCACTGCTACAGACTAGGGACCGAATGGCTAGGCAGCAGTTCTGCAGAAAAGAACCTAGGGGTTACAGTGGACGAGAAGCTGGATATGAGTCAACAGTGTGCCCTTGTTCCCAAGAAGGCCAATGGTATTTTGGGATGTATTAGTAGGAGCATTGCCAGCAGATTGAGGGACGTGATTGTTCCCCTCTATTCAACATTGGGGAGGCCTCATCTGGAGTACTGTGTCCAGTTTTGGGCCCCCCACTTTTTCACAAGAAGGATGTGAAAAAATTGGAAAACGTCCAGCAGAGGGCAACAAAAATGATTAGGGGACTGGAACACATGACTTATGAGGAGAAGCTGAGGGAACTGGGATTGTTTAGTCTGCGGAAGAGAAGAATGAGGGGGGATTTGATAGCTGCTTTCAACTACCTGAAAGGGGGTTCCAAAGAGGATGGATCTAGACTGTTCTCAGTGGTAGCGGATGACAGAACAAGGAGTAATGGTCTCAAGTTGCAGTGGGGGAGGTTTAGATTGGATATTCAGAAACACTATTTCACTAGGAGGGTGGTGAAGCACTGGAATGCATTACCTAAGGAGGTGGTGGAATCTCCTTTCTTTGAAGTTTTTAAGGTAAGGCTTGACAAAGCCCTGGCTGGGATGATTTAGTTGGGGACTGGTCCTGCTTTGAGCAGGGGGTTGGACTAGATGACCTCCTGAGGTCCCTTCCAACCCTGGTATTCTATGATTCTGTGATGCTCAGCCCCACTATAGAAATTGTTCCAGTGCCACTGTCAGTATCCTGTCTCTGACAGTGGCCAGTGCCAGAGGCTTTAGAGGAAATGAACAGAACAGGGTAAATTTTCAGTGATCCAGCCCCTCTGATCCAGTCACAGCTTCTGCAGTTGGAGATTTAGGGACACCCAGAGCATGGGGTTGTGTCCCTGACCATCTCAGCTAATAACCATCAACAGACCAGTCCTCCATGAACTTATCTAATTTTTTTTGAAACCAGCTAAACTTCTGGCCTTCACAACCTTCCCGGCAACAAGTTCCACAGATTGGCTGTGCATAGTGTGACAATATATTTCTTTTTGTTTGTTTTAAACCTGCTGCCCATTAATTTCATTGGGTGACCCCATAGTTCTTCTGTTATATGAAGGGGCCAATAACACTTCCCTATTCAATTGCTCCACACCATTCATGGGTTTATAGCCCTCTATCATATTCCCTCTTAGTCAAATATTTTCTAAACTGAACAGTCCCAGTCTTTTAAATCTTAGAATCATAGAATATCAGAGTTGGAAGAGACCTCAGGAGGTCATTTAGGCCAACCCCCTACTCAAAGCAGGACCAACACCAACTAAATCATCCCAGCCAAGGCTTTGTCAAGCCAGGCCTTAAAAACCTGACTACTTATTCCTAGCCTTTGTTTCCTATCCTTTTACCAGTTACTGATCCTGTTACCTGGGGTTTTAGAGAACCCAAAGCAGCAGTAACTTAACTTCTTTCTCTCCAAGTGGTGTCAGGAATAAATCAATGGGAACACAGAGTTTCTGTCTGACAAATGATTGATACAAACAAGCGTGCTCTTATGTAAAACTACTATGCTAGTGAACAGGGGATCGCAAACAGGGGGGTTTGAGAGGGAGTCATAATATAATCGCTATGGTTAGGAAGGGCTGCATCTCCAGTGCCAATGCTGGTCCTGTCTCCGCCACCTGCGCCTGTATCCAGACAGAGAACATAACCAAGGATGCCTCTAGCCAGATCCTGTTGTGGATTTGCAGAGACAGTGGCCTGCATTTCCTACTTAAAGAAACCCAGGTGGGGGGGGGGACCATACAGTGTGAAACATGCAAAGATTATCCAACAAGTTCTTAGAATGTATTGGACACAATATTTGGTAGAGAGGTGGAGGTAGACGGTGGAGAAAGCTAATAGGGGAGAGACTGTTCTAGATTTGATTTTGACAAATAGGGAGGAAATGGTTGAGATTTTAAAAGTGGAAGCAGCGTGGGTGAAAGTGAGACATTATTAAAGGCACAAGAGAAAAATATCCCACTGCATTTGAAAGATAGAAAGTATGGCAGGAAACCACCCTGGCTTAACCAAGATATCTTCAATGATCTGATCTCCAAAAAGAGTCCTACAAAAAGTGGAAAGTAGATTAAATTACAAAGGATGAATATAAACAAACAACACAAGTATGTAGGGACAAAATTAGAAAGGCCAAGACATAAAATGAGTTCAAACTACTAGAGACAATAAAGGATAACAAGAAAATACTCTAAAATACATTAGAAGCAAGAGGAAGACCAAGGACAGCATAGGCCCATTGCTCAACGAGGGGGGAAAACAATAATAGAAAATGTGGAAATGGCAGAGGTGCTTAATGACTTCTTTATTTCGGTTTTCACCAAGAAGGTTGGTAGTGATTGGACATTTAACATGGTGAATGGCAGTGAAAATGAGGTAGGATCAGAGAATAAAATAGGGAAAGAACAAGTTAAAAATTACTTAAACAAGTTAGATGTCTTCAAATCACCAGGGCCTGATGAAATGCATCCTAGAATACTCAAGGAGCTGACTGAGGAGATATCTGAGCCATTAGCGATTATCTTTGAAAAGTCATGGAAGACGGAAGAGATTCCAGAAGACTGGAAGAAGGCAAATATAGTCCCAATCTATAAAAAGGGAAATAAGGACAACCCGGGGAATTACAGACGAGTCATCTTAACTTCTATACCCAGAAAGATAATAGATCAAATAATTAAGCAATCAGTTTGCAAACATCTAGAAGATAATAAGGTGATAAGTAACAGTCAGCATGGATTTGTCAAGAATAAATCTTGTCAAACCATCCTCATAGCTCTCTTCGACAGGGTAACAAGCCTTGTGGATGAGGGGGAAGCGGTAGACATGGTATATCTTGACTTTAGTAAAGCTTTTGATACTGTCTCACATGATCTTCTCATAAAGAAACTATGGAAATGCAACCTAGATGGAGCTACTATAAGGTGGGTGCAAAACTGGTTGGAAAACTGTTCCCAGAGAATAGTTATCAGTAGTTCACAGTCATGCTGGAAGGACATAACAAGTGGGGTCCTACAGGGATCCGTTCTGGGTCCGGTTCTGTTCAATATTTTCATCAGTGGTTTACATAATGGCATACAGAGTACACTTACAAAGTTTGTAGATGATACCAAGCTGGGAGGGGTTGCAAGTGCTTTGGAGGATAGGATTATAATTCAAAATAATCTGGACAAACTGGAGAAACGGTCTGAAGTAATTAGGATGAAATTCAATAAGGACAAATGCAAAGTACTCCACTTAGGAAAGAACAATCAGCTGTACACGTACAAAATGGGAAATGACTGCCTAGGAAGGAGTACTGCGGAAAGGTATCTGGGAGGGTCATAGTGGACCACAAGCTAAATATGATTCAACAGTGTAACTCTGTTGCAAAAAAAGCGAACAACATTCTAGGATGTATTAGCAGGAGTGTTTTAAGCAAGACACAAGAAGCCCTGGCTGGGATACTTTAGCTGGGCTTTGTCCTGCTTTAAGCAGGGGGTTGGACTAGATGACCTCCTGAGGTCTCTTCCAACCTAAATCTTCTATGATTCCATGATAATTCTTCCGCTCTACTCCACGCTGATTAGGCCTCAGCTGGAGTATTGTGTCCAGTTCTGGGCACCACATTTCAGGAAAGATGTGGACAAATCGGAGAAAGTCCAGAGAAGAGCAACACAAATGATTAAAGGTCTAGAAAACATGTCCTATGAGGGAAGATTGAAAAAATTGGATTTGTTTAATCTGGAAAAGAGAAGAGTGAGAGGGGACATGATAACAGTTTTCAAGTACTTAAAAGGTTGTTACAAAGAGGAGGGAGAAAAATTGTTCTTCTTAATCTTTGAGGATAGGGCAAGAAGCAATGGGCTTAAATTGCAGCAAGGGAGGTTTAGGTTGGACATTAGGGAAAACTTCCTAACTGTCCAGGTGGTTAAGCAGTGGAATAAATTGCCTAGGGAGGTTGTGGAATCTCCATCATTGGAGATTTTTAAGAGCAGGTTAGAAAAACACCTGTCATAGATGGTCTAGATAATATTAGTCCTGCCATCAGTGCAGGGGACTGGACTAGATGACCTCTATAGAGACTGGGAATGGATGAGTCATTACACAAAGTAAAACTATTTCCCCATGGTATTTCTCCCTCCCACCCCACCCCCCACTGTTCCTCTGATATTCTTGTTAACTGCTGGAATTAGCCTACCTTGCTTGTCACCATGAAAGGTTTTCCTCCTTTCCCCTCCCTGCTGCTGGTGATGGCTTATCTTAAGTGATCACTCTCCTTACAGTGTGTATGATAAACCCATTGTTTCATGTTCTCTGTGTGTGTGTATATAAATCTCTCCTCTGTTTTTTCCACCAAATGCATCCGATGAAGTGAGCTGTAGCTCACAAAAGCTTATGCTCTAATAAATTTGTTAGTCTCTAAGGTGCCACAAGTACTCCTTTTCTTTTTGCGAATACAGACTAACACGGCTGCTACTCTGAAACCTACTAGTCCTATGATTCTATTTATCAGATGTTAAGCGTACACACACACACGATTTAGAACATCTCAGATATAAAGAAAAGGAGGACTTGTGGCACCTTAGAGACTTAACAAATTTATTTGAGCATAAGCTTTATCTCAGATATAGTTAGCCACAGTCTGTGATGGTTTCAAGTGATCACCAGCCAACTTCCGGGGCCCCTCTTTTTGTCCAGGTGATGGGAGTCTAAATGCCAGCTCCTTGCCCAAAGAATAGCTCCCTCAGACTGCTCAGAGGTATTTACTTTTGCCTAATCTTTTATTGCTAACTCTAACAAAGCACATAACCTACAGTGACTTCTACTGGGTCAGCATAACAACCTCCACTGGGTCACCAATTCTCTTAATTTCAACAAACTATGCATTATCCCCAAACATTTCTAATATTTCTAGCCATAACAACAATACGTCAAGGACACCTAAAACTAAGGTCACTATTCACTCACTTTCCTCCATAACTTTCTATCTCACCTTCCCATTCTGATTAGAAAAATGCAAGTATGCAGTTGTCTGGTCTTGCCTCACAAAGGTTATTTTATAATATATAATAATCTAAGATTATTCCTTGCTATTTGGTTTTCATCTGGCAGAGGTTGAACATACAAAATGGTTGACTGAAGTACTGTCAAATTTTGGGATACATGCAAGAATGTCAAATTCTAGGGTAGCAATCCATGAGAGGACCTTTCTTCTTATTCCCTGGCTGCTTAGTCTGCTTAAGAGAGTTTGGTGAAGGACCTTGTCAAAGGCTTTCTGAAAATCCAAGTATAACCCTTGTTCAGGTGGTTGTTGACTCCCTCAAGGAATTTTAATAGATTGTTGAGGAATGATTTCCCTTTAAAAAAACTGTGTTGACTCTTTCCCAATATATAGTATTTATTAATATATATGAATCTATGTGTGATAATTTTGTTCTTTACAATAGTTTCACCCAATTTATCTGATACTGAAGATAAGCTTACCAATCTGTAATTGCCAGGATCACCTCAGGAGCCTTTAAAAAAAAAGTGTTAGGGTTTACGTTCCACAGTTAGCAGTTCTGCAATTTCATATTTTAGTTTCTTCAGGACCCTTGAGCAAATACCATCTGGTCTTAGTGACTTATTTCTGTGTATCAGTTGATTCCAAAACCTCTTGTAATGACACCTCAATATGGGACAGTTCCTCAAATTTGTCATGTAAAAAGAATGGCTGGGTATGGAGAATTTCCCCCATATCCACTGCACAATTCCCATTTACTTCAATGAAGCCAGAATTTCAACCCAAACCTTGCTGAGAGCCTGATCCAGCGTCCACTGAAGTCCCTAGAAGGTCATCAGTGGTCTTTAGATCAGGCCTTGAGGACTCAAGATAAATGATCAGGGCACAAAAACAGTATAATGTACAGGGCAATGGGTGAGAATCAGATCTGCTCAGCTGTAGGTCATGAATCAGTGTTCCCTCTAATTTTTCCCACCCATGTGCGTAATGAATTTTGTTATGTGCACCAAGTGGAGGTGATGTGTGACACATGACCTTCATATTGGTGCACATAACAAAATTCATGTGGTGGGGGTGGGCCGAGGGGTTTGGAGTGTGGAAGGGAGCTAAGGGCTGGGGCAAAGGGTTAGGGTGCATGGATGTGAGGGCTCCGACTGGGGGTGCGAGCTCTGGGGTGAGGCCAGGGATGAGGGGCTCAGGGCTGGGGCAGAGGGTTGGGGGGGTGGTTAGGGGTACTCCGGCTGGGGCTGCAGGCTTTGAGGCAGGGCCGGGGATGTGGGGTTTGAGGTACAGGAGCATGCTCCGGTGGGGAGAGAGGACTCCCGCAGCAGCACCTGGGCTTGGGGGAGGAGGGGAGACATGCCACCAGGGCTGGAACTGCAGGATAGGTGCCCCTCCCCCGGTCCTGGCAGGTCCACCCGTAGCTGGGTACAGGTTGGACTGCCCTGGCCGTGGCTGGATCAGGCCACCAGGGTTCATGCCGAGCCGACCACAGCTGGGTCTGGGCCAGACTGTGCCACCCAGTTCGGGCTGGGCCACACCAACTATGGCTGGGTCCAGTCTCCCCAGCTGCAACTGGCTTCGGACAAAGCCATGCCACCTCGGCCACAGCTGGGTTCAGGCCAGGGTAGGGGAGCCCTGGCCACGGCAGGTCCGGGCCACCCCACTCGGCCATGGCAGGTTGGGGGCCAGGCTAGGCTGGGGCTGGTGGAGGGCTGCCCTTTCCCTGGACTGTCCCCGGGCAGGTTTCTTGAGCACGTGTGCGGTGCTAAATTGGCTGCTGTGTGGCCGCAGGGCCACATAGCTTACAGGGAATCTAGGTCATGATCCCTACACACTGTTGACATTATGCTCCTATAGCTCAGGTGGTAAGAGTCTGTGTCTTTTGGACAGAAAGGATCTGGGTTCTATTTCTGCTACTGTCATAAAGGTCTGAGCAGTCATGGGTTGCAGCGCAGCAATAGGGGGCTTTAGAAGAGCTTAGATAGATAGTAGCATAATGACAAAGGTGAAGTTCCTAGATAGCCACATATTTATACCATAACAGCAATTCTTGGGAGACCCACGTTCAATTCTGTGCTCCACCACAGACTTCCTATGTGACCTTGGGCAAGTCCCTTAGGCTCGCTTGCTTCAGTTCCCCATCTGTACATTGGGCGTATTAGCACTGTTCTACCTCACAGGGGTGCTGTGAGGATAAATACCTTAAAGATTAGGAGGCCCTCAGATACTTTGGTAGTGGGGGTCAGATAAGTACCTAATCTAGATTAAGTGAGCTGTAGCTCAAGAAAGCTTATGCTCAAATAAATTTGTTAGTCTCTACGGTGCCACAAGTCCTCCTTTTCTTTTTTTAATCTAGACTGGATACCTATGGTTTGAGTGCCATTATTTTCCGCTGCTCATTTACTAAATATATCATGGTTGCTGTTAAAGTAATATAATAAAAATAGATTTGTAGTTTTTCAGTTACCTTTTGACCTGTTTGGTCTTTACGTTTTTCGCTCATTGGCTTGCATAGTTCTGTCCTGGATTTGAACACAGAGCAACAATACAAGATTAGCATTGATGTTACAAATAATGAAGGGTCTGTCACTTTAAATTCTAGGGGCCTGAGTCTCTGGTACAGGAGGGCCCCTTTATGATGCTCTAGCAATTTCAAGGGGCCTGAAAGTGTAAACATAATTACGCTCACGTTAAGGTCTCTTTATACCCCTTTACTGATGTAAAGGGAGTGGGATCTTAGTGTAAATGAGAATCAAACCCCAGCTCACACAAACACTGCAGAGAAGTACTTTATCATCTCACTCTGGCATCTAGTGATACTTATCCTCATGTGTCCTTCTATTTTGCATCCAGATTTGGAAGAAGGTTTCAGATAAATGTTAGAGTTGATCTCTTCTAATATCAAGAGGCAGATGCGTGTGCTGCTACTGAACTACCATGGACAGTTACCCTATCAGAGAGCAACCTTGGCATTCTGCAGCATCAGGTCCCAGCATTATTCTTGCCACAGGTCTCTCTACTGAGGACCTTATGTTCGACTGAGAATAGTGCAATGAGGCACACTGAACTGCAGATTGGATAGCCATGTCAGCTGGGATCACTTTTGAAAATGCAGTTTAGGTTTCTATATCACGTAGGTGCTTTTGAAAACGTTACTCACAGTGATAGCAGACCTTGCCCCACTGAGCTATGCAAAGCCTCCGTCCTGCCTGTGATTCACCTGGGATTTGTCATGCCCATGCAGAGCTCCATTGCCGTTGGTGGCTGAACATGGATCACAATGCAGGACTGGAGCTGAAAAAACGAGGCATAACGGATGACTGACAGGAGTGGAGGAAGAAAATTAAAGACAGGTTAACAAAAATAGGGAGACCAGATCCTGAGCTGGCGTAACTGGCATAGAACCATTGGAGTTAATGGAGCTGTCCCAGGCTGTTTTTTGCACAGACTAGCTTTCTTATTCTTAGTCAATGAGTAGCAGCATGAACAATTCACCGCCTGCCTAGCCATTACCATATGGCAGCTTTCTATATACAATACATTACCACAATGGGGAGTTTTAAGGAGGGACTGGAAGGAGTTCAGGTCAGCTCTTATTTTATCCAGTGAGTTTGCTCATTCTTATTGTGTCAGTGAGGAACCAGTCACACAGCAGATCCAGAGCAAGATGACAAGAGAAACATGGTTAAGTGCAACACACCCAGTGGAGGAGGCTCTTTGCTGAGCTCATAGCTGTTCAGAAGGAACTGCTTGTACTCACACAAAAGCAGAAGGCACAGGATTACCAGCTGCCTCGCTCCAGAGTCTTCATTTTACATTGCTTTGGGCAGGCATTTATGAAACCTTATCCCCCTCCTTAGCTGGGCCCAATACTAAACTGGGGCTGACCCCGTCTCCCCAGATGTAACCTGCTGGGCTAATTAGGCCCTTGTTAACCTTTAATTACCAATGTGAGGCAAATGCCCCATCACAAGAGGACAGTGGGATTCAGTTACAAGAGAATTGGATATAATTTTACAATTCATATTATAATACAATTGTATTTTGTGTAGTTCTCAAAGCCTCAAACCTCAGCCCCCGTCCAACAAAGCACTTAAGCAAAAGCTTAATTTTAAGATTTACCTTTTACGTCAATGGGACCGAAGCACATGTTTAGGATTAAGGACATGCTTACCTGCTTTGCTCAAGAGGAACATGCTGCCGAATTGAGAATTGTGAGGTTTGTCCAAGCACTCTGGTACGTGAACTGTTCAGCAGCCTAAATTCCCACTCACTCCAGAGAAAGTTGAAGGTGCTCAGCACCTCATAGTAATCAGACCCTATAAGGACAATTTAGGTAAATGATTCATTTTTACATAAAAATAATACATGTGATATGTCATTTCTACCCTCATCACTCGAATACCTGAGCACCGCTTTTCAAATGCATCCCATCCTAAGCAGCAGTAATACCAACATCAATACTAATTCATCCTAAACACTCAATTCTTATCTCTGTGATAAAGTCACTGGCTTTAAAAACCTTCAGAATTTCAAATCAGAGAAAATAAAATACCTAAAAACACCACTGCAGATTGTGTGAGTATTTATTTTTTCAACAACCAAGGAACACGTTTACTGAACAGCTTTGCTAACTGATTGGCTGCAGAACAAGGACGTTATGGCCATGTTAACTCAACCAGCAGTAGCCTATTGTTTTAGTAGACACTTCTTTTCCCTTACTTTTCAATAAACACACTGCAGGCTCTGGGAGGACGTGTGCCCAAAGTATTACTGCGCAAAGCAACAGACGAGCAAAACGTGGCAAAAGCAGAATTCGAATCATAACCGAGCAAGCAAGTATTGTTACAAATGTTCTCTTTAGTATGGAAATGAGCCAGGGGTAATAAAAACACTATAAAAATGTCAAAATGACTGATCACCATACAGCATTGGCTTTTTATTACTAAAACTTGCAATGAATTAAAAACATTGTGGGTTAAAAGAAATGCCATTTTTACTTAACTTTAATTGTTAACCTTATCCTCCCTCCACTACACATTTTTTAAAAGAATAACTTAAGAAGGACATCAATAGAGGTTTGATTAATATGAAATTACTCTGGGGGACTCTGCATTTATCCAAACTGCTAACCAGTATATTAATGTAAATGTTGCATGCTCAAGAGAGTATATGTACATTAAAGTTCTAATTATGGTAATTTCTGCTTGAAAACATAATGTTTTATGGCACAAGAATGAGGAGTTGTGTAATTCACGTAATTCCATCAGCAAGTGACTTCTGTGCAATTTTGCTGTGTGTAATCTCAGGAACAGCAGTTCAATTTTTTAATTACCCAGCTCAAGGAAAACAGACATTTTGAAGCCTTTTTCTAAAGTGTTATTTATTACCCCTTTTTCTAAGACATAAAGCGGCTCAGAAATAAGAAGGGACCAAATGCCCTTCAAATTGGATTTGTTTAGTTAAAATGGAAAGAAATGTGGATTGGTAGCTTTGTTAATGCCCATGTATATTACAGGACATGAAAAAGAGCTGTTTAATTCTAATTAAAGCTGAGAATGGCAGTGATGCCCCCCCCAAAAAATTGTAAAACCTAGAAGAACCACAAATAAAGGTCATACAACCACATATAGTTCCATAAAAGCTTAGTATGGTCATTTCTTCCTCCACGTAGACCTTGCTACATAAACAAAAATTGCAATAGACAGTTTTATAAAACAACTAATGCAATATTTGCAATTAAAGTGAAAGTTTTATTTGGCATTATTCTCCATTCTCAATATAACATGTACTTTTAAAAGCAGTTTTTAGGAAAAAAACAACCAAAACAACCAAGATTCTCAGTCCAAAAAATTGGTAGATTAATCCTTCCTGGCAAAACCATGTTAATTGAACTGCCAAAATATCTATTACCTTTTGGTTACTAGCATAATTGTATTTTCTGCCATCACTACAACATGATAATAATTCTGTATTACAAACAACATGAGCGATAGCATAAATTATGTATCCTAATCAGTCCAACAGCTGATTGAGTTCTATTCCCAGTTTTGGCATTAGTCTGCTGGGTGGCCTTAGGCTGGTCACGTCCCCTCGCTGTGCCTCAGTTTACCCATCTCTAAAAAGGGGATAATGATGCTGACCTACTTTGTAAAGTGCTTTGAGATCTACAGATTAAAAAATGCTCTATAACAGCCAAGTAGTAGTAGACACAGAAATATTCACATGCACATACGCTGTGTATGTAGCTTTCTGTCCATATAATATACATCGTCACACCTGATGTAAATTGGTGCAACTATATTGACTTCAGCTGGGCCAAAATATATAATGCACATGCAAGCCAACATTTGCAAATTTGAGTGCCACAAGCCCTTATTTAATTGCTCAAATAACAAGGGCCTTCAACAGCTATTTAAATCAATAGGAAGTGTGCATGTTGGGCCTCTCTGAAAAGCAGGCTTGTTTTATTTAAGACCCTTATTCAGCAAGGCACTTAAACATGTACTTAATTTTAAGCATGTGAGCTGTCCCACTGAAGTCAGTGGGACTACTCATGTTTAAATTTAAGCATGCATTTAAATGGTTTATTGAACTGGGGCCCCTGGCCCAAATCCTGAGATATTTGGATACCTATCTCCCATTTAAAATAATGAGAGTTAGGCTCCTAAGTAACTGTGAGAATCTAGACCCAAGTCCCGAAATATGGATCCGGGTGCTGAGCTTTAGCATTCCAGTTTGAATTTGTTGGTCATAATGTATGTGTGTAGCTACACGCATGGTAGCTATATTCAGAATGCATGTGTATTACACACTGATAGACAACGATTTCCCCTGGAATAATACTATTACTTGAACAATCCTCTTGAAAATGCTGAAGTCACACGTTTCACCTTCACCTAGACATATACTGCTGAGGCCAGTGGGGTTGTATGGGTGAGTGGGTGTTCTAACAGCTGCTCATCTCCAAGTGCTCTGATGTTCCAAGGAGGAAGGTAACCAAAACCTCTCTCGTCTCCATCTTCTTGCTGTCAATACTCGTCCCATGTTCCCGTCCTCGTTCTGCCAGTGGCTGTGACATCAATGCTGGTGTTTCCTGTATTCTAGCACCTGGTCTTTCTTTGCACTGTTTCTCTTTATCATCTGCTGTCTAGACACTGTGGTCACAGCTGAACAGCAATTTCTGTTTGACTAAAGTATATCTTCCAGAAAGGCTTCCAGTCTTGATCTGAAGACATCAAGAAATGAAGAACCCACCACTTCATTTGGTAGTTTGTGTCAGAGGTTAATCACTCTCATTGTTAATATGCATGCCTTATTTCTAATTTGAATTTGCCCGGCTTCAGTCTTGCCCATAGGTTGTTATGTCTTTCTCCTTGATGGGCCAGCCAGAAGTTGGCACAAAGAGCTTAAAGTTAAGGGCCCACTCCTTTCAATCACTCCACGAGTCTGATTCAGCTCCCAGTGAAGTCAATGGCATCAATGGGAGCAGGAACAGCCCCCATGTATGGGACTCTCATTGACTTCAAAAGTATTTAGAAGCATAAATGCTCCTCCAGACCCTACACCTATATGGAGTGACATCCATGTTATAAGTTACAAAGTCATAGGTTTATCATTCACCTTTGACCACCTTACCCGCCTTCTGTCCATTAATTCAACTCCCTTGATGCTTTTTTCTAATATTCCAAACCTATGAACAACATCAACCAACCAGATTAATAAACCTGTCAGAGACACTTTCCCTTTTCTCTTCTCAAGTGTGCAATTTCCCCACACAATTACCAGGGCCAAGGTCTGGGCCAAACCAAGATTCAGTCCTGGGCCAGTGACAGCTTTTCTATACCTAAAAATGTCAATTTTAAAGTTTGATATTGCATGAGCCAGCTTCCCAGCAGGACCCAGCATTTGCTTCTAGCCTTTGCTGGACTGGAGGTATCACACTTCAGCGTCAGGGGGTTAAATCCTGGCTCAGCTGAAATCGGTGGGAGATTTGCCGTTGACTTCAACAGGCCCAGAATTTCACCCCTGTTATTTTTCTGTACATGAAAGCTAATTAGCCCCCCTTTCAGAGATTGAAGCAGTTCTTGTGTAACAGTTCTTGTGCACAATTGGACTCATGGTACCTGACTTTACAGGCGAAGGGGTTAAAAAAAAAAGTTCCTATACATTTTTTAAAAACTCTGACACATTTGTAAAACAATGTTTGTGTTAAATATGTTGCGTATACAGAATACAGCAAACTGTGGTGTGGTGTAAAGATTTTATTAGCACTTGTTTTGTGATAAAACTTTTATACCACATCACACCATCATATATTCCCTGTATATGAGCGCATATGTACATACATATGCATATAAATAAATGGTATATTTCTATATGCATATTAAGTTTATAAAACTCCATTTTATGCTAATACCCACGCATTAGTTACAAATTCATGCTTTTACGCCTCCATCTCTTTCATTAAACACAAACACACACAGGCCATTGCGTCTCCTTCCAATATTTTTAATTAGCTTATTTTCCCACTGCTTGAAAATGACATCACACTTTTTATTTGTAAATGTCTGATAAAGCTTTCACCTTAAAAGGGCTGACTGTACAAAGATTGTCGATACAAAATTTAAAGACACCACACAAAAAACTGACATTCAAGGCCATGTTCAGTTTGCCACACAAACAAAATAACAAGGATGTTCAATATTAAGCCTGAATTTTCTCTTTGATCCTCAAGTTTTGTGCCTTTAAAAGTGAGGTCCATTTTCTATGCCATAAACTGATGTGTATGTATATATATCAAGCTCTTGAATTCAAAGTAGGGTCAGTGGTGGATAGCTTTTAGCAAGTCCACTGTTCTTTTAAAATGTTCTCTATTTATTTTAAAAAGGTCAGGCCACATTCTGTCTCACTGGGGGAAAAATGGGTTCACATCTGGGTGACTAAGAGCAGACTCTCACTGAACTTATTTAGACATAGGAATGCTTTGTGTTTCCTGTAAGGCACAATACAGCCCTGCATATGAATGTCCCACATTAGGGTGGAACAGAGTCAGCCCCATCAAGAGCTCAAGGAGGCACATTGCCTCATGGAGGCAAAATACTGTCTAAAGGGTGAAGTTCACCCATGTGTACAGAGCCAACGCAAAGCTTGAATTCCATTCAAACCCTATTTTCATGGTTTAAGATGGCTTTAAGAGGTTTTGTGCTGGCCTTCTGCATGGGGGTGAATTTCACCTACCCTTTTGGAAGGGAGGGATATGGGGGTTGGTGGTGACATGTATTCACTTCCCAAGCTGAAGTGGGGATGGGCTATGGCCATATCTATGTCCTCCCCACCCGATCTGAAGGAGCTTACACTGCTAGTGGCACCAGTCTCACACAGACCTTATCCCCAGATAAGCACAACTTTGGCCATCATTTTCAAAAGTGACTAGTGGTTCGGGGTGCCGCCATTTTTGATTATCCAACCCGAGGGCCTTTAAAGGAGGCTGATGTTCATAGGGCAGGAGCTCAGCACTTTGTGAAAATCAGGACCTTTAAGATGTCCCAAGTTGGGCACGCAAAATCATTACTGCCTTCTTAAAATCTTGGCCAGGAACCACAATTGTTCTTGGCTTCTGCACAACCAATATCTTAGTGATGGTGGTGAACTAACTGCGACTTCCTTAATTTTTTTTACTGTTACCACCCTCCTCACAACTACACATATGACTAGCATTTTAAAGACCGGAGCTTTGAAGGGCACTTGGTGAAGGTCTATTTCCAAGATGGAAAAGGTAATCCCTCCATTTGGACCAACTGGCAACATTTTAAAGTTTTCATTCCATTAAAGAAGATTCTGAAGCTCCAGGATGAAAGGGGGCAGAGAGGGTCAATGGAGAGTAAGAACGCTATTTGGGATGGAACACAATGGCCTATGCTAAATACATTGTCATTTTTGAGTTAAAAGTAATCTATCCGTACATGTCCGAGTTCCTGCTGTCATCTTGGCTATGCCATGTGGCAGTCTCTTGTGGTTCACTCAAAGTGGGGCCACACAGGATGGTGCTTTTAAAGCAAGAGCAGTAAAGCTATTGCAGCATGTTTGGCATGTAACACCCTGCGATCCCTGCCTACAGCACAAAAAGTGTTGGAAGAACTATCCCCCTTATCTCTGAATTTGGATTTGTGTCATGCCCTTAACATTGCTTCAATGTGCATTAGCTTTGTGCAGGTTATGGTAATAAAAATACCAAACTTCTCAAATTGTATGAGAGGTAGACACAATGGATGGTGAAATTTCTGCTACAGCCCTTACAGCCTCTCATGAAATACCAGTTTCCTAACTTCTTATAACATAGTTGATGTACACAGAAAATGTGCATAGACTTTTCTATGTGTGCATGGCTCACTCAGTAAACTGCAGCCATTAGCAAATCTTTGTTAAATCAGTACTTACAACACCCCAATTATGCACATGGATGCTCATTCATGATGCTCACTGAAACCAAAGGGACCTGTGCACCAGCATCCAAGATCTGAATTTAGTAATTAACTTTATGGCCTTATGGAATCAAAGCTGGTCTGGGTCCTCCTCTAATGGAGTGAAGGTTTGACATGATAAACCATCTATAGTATGCACACAATAAGGAGTATAATAATCTGTACTCATTCCACTCCCATTACAACCAATAGGAATGCAACACAGGGAACAAATGTGCAATACACCCCTCGCTGTGTTATTCCAGAGCCTCTGGGTGAAATTCATACCAGTGCAGAAGGCCCTACACACCACTTACAAGTTCCAGCCAGTCAGGCGCTGAGCTCTCTGGCCTTGACCAGCAAAGCATTTAAAACGGTGCTGATTTTTAAGGATCTGATTATTCCCATTAACCTCAATGTGTCTGATCTGACTGATACCGAAGCCAATGGAAAATAACCTCAGCGCACAAGGCCCTATGTTTGCAAAGTTACAGGCTTTGGTGGCTCAAGGCCAGAGTACTTTGCCCCTTGCAGGATTGAGCCATAAGCCCTTAACAGGGGGCTTAAGTGCTACAGAAGGCCTTGTGCAGGTTCCCCTTGCTGTGGTGAATTTCATCTCTTTTGAATGTTTTATGCTCAGAAGCTGCTTTTATGGATCAAATAATTTGTTCAGACTTACAATCCGCCCCCTACCCCCAAACACTCAGAGGCAGAAGTCCACCTGATGGGCTCACGTCTAGGAACATTTCACTTTTAAAACCTTTTTTTTTAAAGGTATTATTAATTATATCACAGGTCTCCGGTTCACGTCTTGTAATGTTAACCAAAAAAAATCAAACCACGTTTTTAAATGAACGGTGAAACAAGTTGTCTTGTGCTCTGAGCTCTTTGTTAATGAGGCCAGGATAACATGGGGTCTAGAGGCAGTGATCAGTCCACAGCAAAACTTTCCGAACAAGTTATAAACAGCACACAATAGCAGTTTCTATTGGAAATGATGGTGCCTGTAGTGCCAGAGGTGCTGCTAGAACAATTACACATGGCTATTGTAAAAATGCATACAAACATATGACTTTCAATTGGGTTAAATAAAGTACTGTTATATGTTACATTGCTTATATTTGGAGCATGGCTCCTATAAGAACCTGGAAAAACCCCACAATTCATCTTTATTTTCTTTGATCAAAAATATGTATAGAAATGCTTGTTTTGAGGAAAATATCATACTTTTTTCTTGTTTAACAAAATAAATTAAATATACATGACTTTTGTTTAAACTCTATATAGAATTACAAAGGTTTTATATTTCTGATTGAATTCATTTCTAGTCCATATAGGTATTTAATACGTTCTTTCTTTCTTTCTTTCTTTCTTTCTTTCTTTCTTTCTTTCTTTCTTTCTTGTTTGTTGTTTTAAATGAATCTGAAATGAGATTGTTTGAATCAACTGCAAAACATTATCTGGAAAGAAAAACCACACACAACCCCAGGTGCATATTTAGCAAATTCATTCTTCCATAAACAATTATTTTCTCTCTTTTCTCTCTCTTTTTATTTTTACTTGTTCATTTATTTTTCATTGACATAGTTAAACCAGTAGCTTGTCACTGTAAGCCATGAAGATCTGATTGAAAATCACAGCTAGCGGCATCAGAAAAGGGCAGCATGTTTTCTTTTCTTGACCTTCAGCAGTTCAGTTATTATTAATTATTATTTCTTAAATATAAATATAAAGTAGCATTGTACAATGTCCTTCCTTCTTCCTGGCAGTGGCACTGAGTCATAGCATTGGGGTGAGCTGAACATTTTAAAAGATTTCAAGCAGTGCCCCCTTGGGGAAAACACAATATCCTTGATTTGCAGAAATGGAACCAGCCAGCTAAGTTATCACCAACTGTCAGGCAAAGTTACTGCTGGCGAGATGCATGTGGAGTTTCACTTTGTAAATAGAAATGTGTTTTCCAGAAACTCTTCTGCTTATGTTTTCGTTTGAAATTCGGCAATTGAATGTTTCAATTGATTACAGTCTCCTGGTGCTTTGGCACTACACCTCAGGTACTTCCTAGCTTTAGCCACTCTAAGATAAAGGGCTCTTCTGTACATTCCCAAGGGTAAGACGTCTGATGGGCCTTGCACCAAAACAGATGGCATGTGCTAGAGGCAGAAACTGCAATATCAACTGCAATATCGTGTTCTCCTCTTCTTCTTCCTCTGCTTCGCAATGCAACAGGGTCGGTGGTGTTTCATGTCACAGCTTCCTGCCTTATCTGTTGCCATCTTGATTTAGACATACAAGAAGTTTCCATTGTTTTAGATGGCCGCCTTTGTGCTGAGATCGGGAATTCCTTCATTATTCCTCATCTACATCCTAATGGTAATAATAACAAAAAAAAAAATCTCTTTCTCTCTCTCCCTCCTCTGTCCACTTTACCTTTTGCTGGCAGCGTTAGCTGACTCGAAGCAGTCTGTTCTGAGGTACCATGAGAAAAAAAGCACCAATAAGCTACGGTCTATGGCTGCCCTTTAACACTGATAATGAATGTGCTGATGCTGGTGAACTTTGCCTTCCACATGTGAGTGCGTGTGAGTGTGGATGTCTGTGTAAATTTTTGGGTACATTTTTGATGCCATGGCTGGGGCCAAAGAGGGCCCTTGGGATAGCAAATGCTGCTGGTGGGCTACGTATTCCTCATAGTTTATGGAGGAGATGCAGTCCTTGTCAGGACCCTGGGAGACACAGATCCTGTCTCTGGCCTGTGGTCTATGCATCGGAGCTGCAGTTGGGGGAGAGCAGGGCTTCTTTTTGGCCTGGCAGAGCCACAGGAGGATCGTCCCAAAGATGAAGACCGCTCCAGCGGGGATCCCGATGATCACCGGCCATGGCAGGCTGCTAGCGGAGGACGGGGCCACAGGGGCGCTCGGTGGCTTGGGATCTGGACATCAGGTTTGCATGAAAGAGAGAGAGAGAGAGAAAGAGAGAGAGTGTTACAAGAAGGAAAGGGAGAAATCGAAAGAGTTAATTAAAACCAGAAGAGGAGGATTCAAAACAGATGTCAAGCTAAGGCTGGCTTTTGTATAGTCTGTCTGAAAATCCCAGCCATGCCAAATACAAGGGGGGACACACCGCCAACAACATAATGTTTTGCTGCTGTTTCTCCTTTGAAAAGCACTGAAAGGACAAACAAATCAATTTCTTTTGTTTAAGATGCAGGGAACCCTAAAAGGTTTTTTATCAATAATTTATTATGTTTTAATTCCCCAGTTCTAGTATCCTCTTCAGAGCCAGTCCAACAGATGGTCTCTCAGTCCCTGCGCTCAGAGATGGAGCTGGCTTCCCTGTCCAGACCAGAGGATGAAACGCGGGCCATGTCAGCTGCCCAGCGATTGGACGTGCATGATCTGGTTACGCAGAGCAGAGGCCTATCCCATATTTGCCTCTGCCAGACATGTCTCTCTGTTCATTAAGTCTTAAATATCCCTCTCTAGTAGCAATCCATCTTCCTGTAGCTAATACACACTCAGCAATACTCAGGCTAGGGACCATGCAGGAGTGGTACCTTGCAGGAGTGGTCTCTTATGTAGGCAGGAGGGCAAGTTTGGGACAGGAAGAGGCAGGTTAACTAGCATCCCTCCTGCAGCACCTCTTGGTGCTCTGCTGAGACAAGGGAGGACTAGGACTTTGTGTGGGATTCCCAGGCACTGCAGAACTGAGTGTGTGTGCTTGTTCAGGATAATTCAAGATAGGGAGTCCCAAGCTTCAGGTAAGTAAGAAGAATCCCATATAAGCCCTCTGCCATGTCTGCGGTTACTATTTGCTTCAACACTGACCCACTACTAATGGCTCAGGCCCTGATTCACTGCACCTGTACAGTGCCCCATGAGCAGGATCGAGCCCTTAGTGACAGAGGCGTAAGTTTTTGTTCTCACCAGAGCAGCTCACTGCGTGCAGTACTTTATATTCAATTTTACAGTACCGTCACCACCGAGAATTAAATTGCAGATAGTCAAGAAATGCAGTTGATTATCCCTCTTACAAACCTCTAGCATCCTGCATTCATGAACATGTTGTTCCATTTAAGCCCTAGTGAGACAGGCCGAAATGGCACTGTTCAGAATCAGATCCACACTCCCAAATTTCAGGGTTTAGATTCTGGCTCATTTGCATAATAGTAGACTTTGTATAATATGCATCCAGGGCTCAATTAGTGGTGCTGCGGGAAACACAACTTTGAACTACCTAACTTAGGCACATGCCTGTATCCATTCCTGGTCACAAAAACACTTAAGCATGTGCTGATCTGTAAACCTGTGCTTAATCCCATTGCCTTCAATAGGATTTACACATGTGTAAGTGCTGTGCTGAATAGGGATGGACTTAAGCACATGCTGAAAGCTGAGCTGCTTTGCTGAATCAGGGCTTTCAGGGCCAGATTTTGAAAGGTATCTAGGCACCTAAAGAGGCAGATAAATCCTAAGTGGGGTTTTCAAAAAGCATCTAGGTGCCTAACTCCCATAGGGACCTGGCTGCCTAGGGGCTTTTGAAAATTCCACTAGGGGGTTGTCTGCAGCTGTAGCTACCTAGATAACTTTAAACATTTGGCCCTAAGGTACCAGAGCTCAGATAATGTGATGAAAGGTGCCATATAAAAATCTGTGATGACACATACAAGATCATTTGTGAATTCGCAATCCTAACCTTGTACTCTACTGTACAATATTTTCAAACATGTATAACTTTCTTTCCAAGCCAAACTTCTTTAAAGATGTCAGTGACTTTTTTTCTTTCATTGAGGCCTAAATCTAGTGTTAGTCTGAAATAGTACATGTAGAGCTGGGTTTGTTTTAGTTATTTCAGTAAAAAAAAAAAACCACCAGAAAAACATCATTTTTTTAAAAAAATGCTTAATGTATACAATAAGGACCACATTTATACCACCTCTTTTCCTCTCCTCTCTTCTCTGAGCTGCAGTGGCTCTGCAGGGCGGAGGGGAGGAAAAGCAAGGCCA
Source organism: Dermochelys coriacea (assembly GCF_009764565.3). Taxonomy (NCBI): domain Eukaryota; kingdom Metazoa; phylum Chordata; order Testudines; family Dermochelyidae; genus Dermochelys; species Dermochelys coriacea. The sequence goes on from NC_050071.1 coordinate 130,755,990, forward strand.
ATTTGGTTTTGTCACTAAAGCCAGCAGACTCTGGATTATAAAATCACGTTTTGGGGCAGGACCGCACTTTAAAGAGGGCAAAAGGGACGATAAAGAAGTTAGACTGGAAGCCCTAGAAAGCTCCTGTACTGCAGGTCTCGGCCATAGAGCAGAGCACAGGGCAGGAGCAAAGAGGGAAGCAGTTCTGAGCTTGGCACTACAGCTCCCAGGGACTCATCAAATAAGAAATTAACAAGCCTATCATATTCTCTTTCGCACCCATTCTTCTCCTTTGGCTGTGATCCTTACACTGTTTTCATTCTTCTCAGTTTATGGGCTTGTTTCATTGTTTCCTTTTACCAACAAACCAATAAAAAAACAGGGAGGGAGGGGCATTCAGCTCCTTCAAGTGCCTGGGCTCACTTTACAGGACGTTGCACAGATGGCATCACAAAACGACTTCCCAGCCCTGCTCCAGCACAAAAGCAGATCAGGAATTTTCAACCCAGTTATTTAACCTTGCTGGAGCAGTTATTTATGCAGCAGCCTACAAGGAGGCTCAGGGAGGAGATAAACTCAGGTACACCACGGGCAGTAGAAAAATCAGCATAATTTAGCCACTCGCCAAAGCTCACCAGATCCCGAGCTGTGTAAATCAGTGAGGCTCCACTGAGGTCAATGGAGGAAAGCGATTTATACCAGCTGAGGATCTGGATCAGCGACTGCAATGATGCTGCAATGCAGAACATGCTGGGCCAGGACAGTTTAGAAGGAAAGTTCCAGTCAACCCACACTCACCGGGCAACACTGTGAGGAAAGCACTGCGGAAGCTGTATCCCATTGTGTTTGCCCCTAGGCAGATGTACATCCCAGCATCCTCCTCTTTGGCTCGTGTTATCATCAGTTTGTTTAAGTAGGAGCCGTCTGGACGGGACCAGACCTCCCCAGTGGGGAGCACGACAAACTTCTGCCCCCCGACGTCAATGGTGGAGTTGTACTTGTTCTCTGTGCCATACTCCACCCTTTTCAGCCACTGGATGACGGGCTTGACGTCGCTGCGGACCTTGCATTGGAACGACGTGGTCCCACCATAGTCCACGGTCGTGTTCACAGGGTGCGTTCCTGTGAGAATGGGTTTGGACCGAGTCCTCTCTGCAAACAAATACAACGTGATGAAAAATAAATTGTGTTCCTCAATCCGATTGGGGACTATTTAAAGACAGATGCTGCAAATCCCTCTGTCAGTTCTAAGGAATCAGGCCCCAGAAATCTCATCTCAAGGGTATTCTCCATCTCCACTCTGATCACATTATCCCAGCTACCTACTGAGCTAGGGGCATCAGTATTCAGCCACCCAAGCCCCACTAATGTTAAGGGGAGTCACACAATTCAACCCCAGAACTAACTAGTTTCCCTCCTGCTTTAAAGAGGACTTTAAACTGTCGCTCAACCATAACACAAGCCCAGTTTATAAAGCTGCATTTCCTGGGTGGTATGCATAGGACTAGATATTGCAGGTGTTCAGTAATGGAGGGGTTGGGGAAAAGGGAAGACACCAAGCAGCCTTCCACCCACTCTGTACCATCCATTCAAGGTTCTGGCCCATTTGAAGTCCCTGTGCTCTCCTGAGTGCAAGAACTGTCCCCTGCTACTACCCCTCAGGGTGCTGGTGATCCCAAAAAGGAGAGGCAAGGAGGAGGATGGGCCACACACCCCATTGCTGAAACTGGCCAGTGTAGCTGAATGGCCACAGAGGTGAAGGCAGGTAGCATGCTTGGAAAGGGTGCTGCAGCAGCTGCTGTCCTGACTGCATTCTGAGCAAGTATTGCACCTCCTTAGGAGAAGCATTTCCCAGAGCTCTCCTGCAGGGCACAGATGCCAACTTTCACGTGGTAAATAAGCACCCCAACTTTCACAAGAAGCCAAAAATCAAGCTAATCCCATTTCAAAAAAGGCCAAACCAAGTCAATCCCTAAGAACCCCAACACTCTATGTGACTAGATCCGCCCAGTGGGCAGTCTGGGATTGTGGTGGGCCCGCTGTGCACCCCTGACTCTCTACCCAACAAGCCCCTGCTTGCCTCCCCTTACCCCTACTTGCCGGGAGCTGATCAAAAAAAAGAAGCAACAAGCTACAACAAGCAACAAGCTACAAGCCAAACAAACAACAAGCCAAAAACTAGCCAACAAACAACTCACAAGCCAATTAAGCCAAAAAAACAAGCCCAATTTCTGCATTTTTTTCGTGGGCTTGGCATGTCTGCCGCAGGGACACAGTGCAGCTCTGCACTGCCCCTGGCACAGGCCTGAGCTTAATGGTGCACTTTGACCCTCAGGGGTATAACACATGCAGCGTTATTCTCTGAATCTGGAACAGGGCAGGTAAGTGTCCTGAGCCAGGGTGAAAAAGGGCAAACAACATGGACACTTTCCTGTCATTATTCCAGAAAGAAATTCAGGAAACCCTGCAGGATAGTGTAGCAAGGGTGGCAACCTAAACTGACTGTTATGGCAAAAGTGCCCCTAGCATTAATCGCGATGCTGGCCTATAGCATCACCAGGCTAGCTTTCTGCTAGGGTGGCAGCTATGTATAATCTTAGGATGTTTTCATGGGGCAGTCCTGCATGTTCCCTGCTAGATCTGTAGGATATTGTGTGCTTTAGCCATGGTGACCTATTGTGAGTCAACAGCAGAGTCACAGGTCCAGGCTGTTGCTAGCCCAGTGTGGGTACGACAAGAGGGAGAAAGGAACATTCCTTCTCCTTGCACAGGGCAATCACTGTCTCTCCAAAAGCCCCCTGGACTTACCAAAGAAGACGGGACAAGGCCACTCCACTTTCCGCACTAGCCAGCTGGTGGTGGGTGTGCAGGCTGCATCCTGTTAATGGGTGCAGCAATGGCTACTCGGGGACATGCTTCCTGAAGTCCACTGGGAGGAGTGCTTCATCACTGGGGATGGCAGAATGCCTGTGGGAAGCTGATGCTGATGGGGAGTCCTCCATCTTTCCCCCACTTTCCTGGCTCAGGGAGGCTTACAAACCAAGTTTTAAGCCCATAGGTGTTAGGGGTGGGAAAGACCTCCTAAGTCAAATACTTCACTTCCACCTGCATTAACTCTTACTTCATCTAGTCTAATTGCAAATGGGCTAAGCATGGAGAAGCCACCACTTCCCGTGCCATTTTCTGAGGAGAACTCCACAGCCGTCTTGCTTCCCTAGTCAGCAGGAAAGCCTTCTCTGCCCTCTGACCATCTCATCTCAGGAGCACTCCAAGATTCTCCTGCTGGCTGGGGAAGCAAGATACCATGATAGAAAATCAAACCCAGGGTTCTCAAAGAGCATTAAGACTAGCTCACCAGACCAGCCTATTATTATTTAATATTACTAAACTCAGCGGCCTCAGGCAGGGACCCCGTTTTGTCAGGCATTGTAAAAGAAAAGTGTATCCATTATTGCAAGGATGCTGAATAGATTCCAGTGCTCACATCTGAAAGTCAGTATTTACCACCCATTTCTGGAGAGAGGTATCTGAAGTACCACAGATTTCCCTCGTCTAAGTGCAGGGAGACACTGTGGTGTCTCAGATATCAGTGTGTGGCAACTGCTGGCAAATGCTGACTTTTTAATGGAAACCACCCTTGGGCTGGGTTTGTAAAGAACCAGTTCCCAGTATCACCGGGCAGGCATTGAGGTGGGAGGAAGGAACAATGTTCCATACTTCGATGAATCAGGATAGGATGTACAGGAGGCTATCAGCACCAAGACCCCAGGGAACATGGGCCAGCGTGGCAGAAATGTCACATATTCTTAAGAGATCATACATGAGGAACACACCAGCAGTGATCGAAGCTGGAAAGATCTAGACTCAGATAAGCAAGAGAGACTGAGAAGTGGAGGCTTGGGGAAGATTTAAGGAAGGAAATTTAATAAAACCTGAAACACGCCATGGCATGTTATTAAAATAGGCAGAAGCCTGTAAAAATGCTGTAATACTCTTATCACTTTGGTTCTATTGCCCCTTTGGTCACTGTTTTTGTTCCTAGCCAGAAAACGCTAATGACAACAAGGGTTACATATATCTGTAGGTTGATAAAAACCAAGATAAACGGGGACTACTCCCTGACACAGAAAAGGGTTTGTTCCTGGTGCCGTCTGGCTTTGATGAAGTGAAAATGCCACAACTGACATTAGGATGGGACTTGATTCATTTCCCTGTCTCTGCTCCTGGTTTTAGTGTAAACACATGTTTTTACTGTCTCCACACAGCTGCATTTTTATTGATACCAGATGTCCAGCAGGTTTGTGCATTCGGAGCACAACACAACTCCCCACATGTGCTTTTAATTCCTGTTATTCTACAGAAAGGGAGTTAGAGAGCAGATTTCACACCGGGATAAACTTGATCATGCTAAAACACATGCACTAACACACAAAGAACATGCTTTCCCTGTGTCATGTATTGCTTTATGGTCTTCCATGCTCCTGCTCCTGACTATATTTGATCCTTATTGAGGTTACAGGAATAAACCATCCCGATGTGTAGACAGAATAGTAAATATGGCAGGCGACCAGCTTGGCTTAACAGTGAAATCCTTGCTGATCTTAAAAACAAAAAAGAAGCTTACAAGAAGTGGAAGATTGGACAAATGACCAGAGAGGAGTATAAAAATATTGCTCAGGCATGCAAGAGTGAAATCAGGAAGGCCAAATCACACTTGGAGTTGCAGCTAGTAAGAGATGTTAAGAGTAACAAGAAGGGTTTCTTCAGGTATGTTAGCAACAAGAAGAAAGTCAAGGAAAGTGTGGGCCCCTTACTGAATGAGGGAGGCAACCTACTGACAGAGGACATGGAAAAAGCTAATGTACTCAATGCTTTTTTTGCCTCTGTCTTCACAAACAAGGTCAGCTCCCAGACTACTGCACTGGGCAGCACAGCATGGGGAGGAGGTGATCAGTCCTCTGTGGAGAAAGAAATGGTTCGGGACTATTTAGAAAAGCTGGACGAGCACAAGACCACGGGGCCGGATGCACTGTATCTGAGAGTGCTAAAGGAGTTGGCGGATGTGATTGCAGAGCCATTGTCCATTATCTTTGAAAACTCATGGTGATTGGGGGACATCCCGGATGACTGGAAAAAGGCTAATGTAGTGCCCATCTTTAAAAAAGGGAACTACAGGCCAATCAGTCTCACCTCAGTCCCTGGAAAAATCATGGAGCAGGTCCTCAAGGAATCAATTCTGAAGCACTTAGAGGAGAGGAAAGTGATCAGGAACAGTCAGCATGGATTCACCAAGGGCAAGTCATGCCTGATGAATCTAATTGCCTTCTATGATGAGATAACTGTCTCTGTGGATGAGGGGAAAGCAGTGGATGTGTTATTCCTTGACTTTAGCAAAACTTTTGATACTGTCTCCCACAGTATTCTTGCCAGCAAGTTAAAGAAGTATGTGCTGGATGAATAGACTATAAGGTGGATCAAAAGCTGGCTAAATGGTCGGGCTCAACGGGTATTGATCAACAGCTCGATGTCTAGTTGGCAGCAGGTGTCAAGCGGAGTCACCCAGGGATCGGTCCTGGGGCAGGTTTTGTTCAACATCTTCATTAATGATCTGGAGGATGGTGTGGATTGCACCCTCAGCAAGTTTGCAGATAACACTAAACTGGGAGGAGAGGTAGATACGCTGGAGGGTAGGGATAGGATACAGAGAGATCTAGACAAATTAGAGGATTGGGCCAAAAGAAATCTGATGAGATTCAACAAAGACAAGTGCAGAGTCCTGCACTTAGGACACAAGAATCCCATGCACTGCTACAGACTAGGGACCGAATGGCTCAGCAGCAGTTCTGCAGAAAAGGACCTAGGGGTTACAGTGGACGAGAAGCTGGATATGAGTCAACAGTGTGCCCTTGTTCCCAAGAAGGCCAATGGTATTTTGGGATGTATTATTAGGAGCATTGCCAGCAGATTGAGGGACGTGATTGTTCCCCTCTATTCAACATTGGGGAGGCCTCATCTGGAGTACTGTGTCCAGTTTTGGGCCCCCCACTTTTTCAAGAAGGATGTGAAAAAATTGGAAAACGTCCAGCAGAGGGCAACAAAAATGATTAGGGGACTGGAACACATGACTTATGAGGAGAAGTTGAGGGAACTGGGATTGTTTAGTCTGCGGAAGAGAAGAATGAGGGGGGATTTGATAGCTGCTTTCAACTACCTGAAAGGGGGTTCCAAAGAGGATGGATCTAGACTGTTCTCAGTGGTAGCGGATGACAGAACAAGGAGTAATGGTCTCAAGTTGCAGTGGGTGAGGTCTAGGTTGGATATTAGGAAAAACTTTTTCACTAGGAGCATGGTAAAGCACTGGAATGCATTACCTAGGGAGGTGGTGAAATCTCCTTCCTTTGAGGGTTTTAAGGGCAGGCTTGACAAAGCCCTGGCTGGGATGATTTAGCTGGGGATTGATCCTGCTTTGAGCAGGGGGTTGGACTAGATGACCTCCTGAGGTCCCTTCCAACCCTGATATTCTATGATTCTATGATCTTCCTTCTGACAGCCTTTCTCCTCCTCTTTCTTGAGCTTGCAGCATCATAATCATTTCCATGGCAACATACTAGGCTATCATAAACATAGCATAAACCAAGGAATAGAAGCTCTTCCTCACTTGGTCAAAGTAGCTTCTCCAATATAATTATTTTCAAAAATAATAAGACAGGAAATTAGAGCCACAGAATCCTCTATCGGGTTACATACAGAGGACAGCAGTCTAGTTCATCCCACTGCCTCAGCAGGACAATCCCCTATAGCATGTGCCCTAAGGACCAGATTTATAGAGGTATTCAGGTGCTAAAGATGCAAGATAGATGCCTCGTGGGATTTTCAAAGTGCCTAGGTGCCTAACTCCCAATGGTGCCTGAATTCAGTGCCTCAGAGTTAGGCATCTAGGCACTTTTGAAAATCCCAGTAGGCGTCTATCTGTAACTTTAGGTTCCTAAATACCTTTAAAAATCTGGCCCTAAATGCTTTGTCTCATTAATTTTTAATTACTCTAATGACGGGACTTTTATCACTTTCCTTGGGAGACTGCTCTATGATTCAACAGAACGTTTTTCTCTGATATCCGGCCTAATTTTTCCACTGATTAACTTCATCCCATTATCTCTGTAGTAGCCACCCTAAACTATTTTTCTTCAGACACATTAAAGGCTTTATCCAATCCACAATGAAGTCAATAGAACAACTCCCAATGGCTCTTAGACCCTAAAAGTGGGACTCTCTGGTCCACAAAGTGACTGTCTATAGTCTGAAATTGCACTTACTTTTTTTGGCAGGCACATCATCTTGTGAGCACACATACCAGGGTGATCACTGTCACCATTAGTTCTCTCTCTAGATAGTAGTTTTTCCCGAGTACCTCCCTACTACTCTGGGAGTTGCTCTCACCAGACATACTAGCCTGCATTTAACAGGATATATCACATTTTATTATTTCCTGCCCATGTTTCTGATCTCTCTATTAGAGACTCTGAAGAATTGTTTCTCTGTCTGCGCTGAAGTTTGCAACACCTCCCAGTTTAGTGTAATCTGGGAATTCAGTTTCTGGCATTGCACACGGCTCTTGGTACAATGTTCTATTTATTCAAGTCAATGCACTTGTAAAAGCCCTTCCCTAATAACCCACTCAGCCCAGAGGCAGCACTTACGGATTACTTCAACTTTATATGTTGCATTGATTTCTCCAACTTTGTTAAACACTCGGCACGTGTATTTCCCACTATCCTCAGGCTTTAAGCTCTTCAAATTCAATGTCCACTTCTTCTTCTTGTTCTCCCCAATCTCCTGAGGTGTGAGGGGCTTATTGTCCTTCAGCCAGGTGATGTCAGGCCTAGGGTTTCCACTGGCAACACACTTCAGGCGGACTGAGCTTCCTACAGGCCGTGCAATCACCCTCCGTCTCATCTTGGCAGGTTGTGTGAATCTGGGCCGGGCTGCAAAGTACACAAAGTGTTGATTACACTAAGCAAGGTGCATGATGGACCACACAACCAGAGCACTAAACTGCTGTCTATAGGGACTGCCGGCATTGTTTCTGAGACACCCTACTCCAAATATGCAAGAAATGCCCATCCATCACTACTGCATACACTGGTCCAGTGTGGTTCCTTCATAAAAATAAGTACTATGTAGGTTCGTAGATTTTAAGGTCAGAAGGCCATTTCGATCACTGGTTTGAATTCCTACATAAGACAGGCCATAGAATTTCACTCTATAATTATGGCAGTTGATTATAGCGATGTCACAAAATAATACCAGAGTCACCTGTATCTCAGGGCAGAATTTGGCCTCATAGTTTCCCTTAGCAGTATGGCCACCTTCAGGACACAACTATAGAATTATATGCTTTGCATTTCTTGGGTTCAGCCATGACAAGAAGCAGAATCCAGAGTTCCATAAGGTTGATTGTTCTTCTGGTCTATTTCTGATTATCCAGAGAGGAGATAAGCATCCTCCACACCCGCTGATTTTAATGGGAGTTAAGAGTGCTCCGCAACTCCCAAAATGCGGCCAAATACCAGCAGAGAGTCAGAGAAATGGTACAAGGAACCTGCTCTTTCTGTAACTCAAAGCCAATTTTACAAGGTCCAGAGCTTCAGATTGTCCAGATGAGCATCCAGAGTTCTGAGTGCTGATCTGAACTGAACTTTCTGAGATTCATTCAGCATTAATTTATGAAAAATGAATACTAAAAAGCACTCTCATTCCAAAAAAAAACAAAAACAAACAAACAAAAAAACCCCCATGAGTTTCTGAGGTTAGGAAGAGCTACTAACCCACTCATTCCACATGACAGGTGAGCAGAAACATGGCACAGGGCTGTTCCATTACAATAGCATCTGGGAGACCTAGCAATGGGTAGTAGGTTCTTCTGCAACCTTGTCCTCAGGGAAGCACAAGTTCTCAAGTGGAAGCTCACAATGGGCCAAATCCTGACCTCACAAAAGTCAACAGGAAGTGCAGGATTTACAAAAGCACCCAATGGAATTAGGCGCTCAGTTCCTACTGACAGGTTTCAGAGTAGCAGTCGTGTTAATCTGTATTCGCAAAAAGAAAAGGAGTACTTGTGGCACCTTAGAGACTAACAACTTTATTTGAGCATAAGCTTTCATGAGCTACAGCTCACTAAATCGGATAAATTTGTTAGTCTCTAAGGTGCCACAAGTACTCCATTTCTTTTTTCAGTTCTTACTGACTTTCGAAGATATAATTTCAATTATTCATTAAATTCCACAACAGAATTCCAGAGGAAAAGGGGGTGGAATAATATTATCCGCATGGCTTTAATAGTTTTGCACTGTGTCCTTTCTATAAAATAACTGGATGGCCTGATTTACCAATATGATAAAAAAAAATCTATTAAAAAGCTCTTAAAAATTGCTACAGTGGAATACGGCAGTTTCAAGGCCAGAACCTTGTCTAAGAGTGGCCTATAATGAACAATTCAGAAGACGGCATAAATCCCCCACAATTACTCTCATTGTGCAATACTACACCCGGGGCATTTCTTAGCGCAATCTCCTGCCAAGCCTACTTCCACTTCCTTCCTCTTCAGCCTATCTAACTCCCACCTGGCAATCCTCCAATCTATCCCAAAACACTCCAGCCAAACTCACCTTCCTCTCTCACTACTCTGACCATGCCAGTCCCATCTCAAGATTCCAGTCAGTGGCTCCCTGTCAGACTCAAACTCCTTTCCGTCACTATTCCTCTACACAGCTCTGCCCTGGTTACATCTTGTGTCTTGCCTCTCCTAAATCTCTCACTCAGGCCCAGAGCAAAGCCCCTCTTGCACTTTCTCGCTTTCTGTCTCCTGTGCCAGATGTATCCTCTGTGATCCTTTCCTCCTTCAAACATCCTCCTCCAAGCCCCCTTCCTTCCTCCATGTCTCCAGTGACCCACCCTCCCCCACCAGCCTAATGAAATCTAAATTAGAGCTCTTCCTCCCAGCCCCAAAGGGAGCTGACAAGCTGCATGCCTTGCTTGAGCGCAACCTTATATCCTTCCTTCATGTAACACCCCTTCCCTTCCTTCCTGTGACCTGCTTGGCTGCTGCCATCTCTCCTGGCACCCTGTCATGATGTGTCTCACCTAGCGCGTAAGGGCCTTGAGGCAGGAGCTGCATCTTTAATTCTATCTGTAAAGAGCCGTGCAAATATTGAATAGATGGATGTGACTGGCCTTCTCTATGACACACTGGGGCAGGTTGCACTGATTAGCCACTGGCCCACATTGCTGGGGAGTGTGTCACTGCAGCAGAACAGCTGTGGGAATGCCAGGAAAGCCGTGCTTGAGGTGCTCTCCGTGAGCTCCCCAGTGCACAGGGAGAGTCTCACAACACCTCCTATGGGGGTGCGGCAGGCTTCCCGACCGTGCATCCAGTCAGCTCTGTTCTCCAGTGCACAGGGAGAGCCTCACGACACCTCTTAAGGGGGAGCAGCAGGCTCCCCTGTTAGGATATAGATATGCAGGCCTGTCTGTAAAGGCCTATACTCTAAGAATTTAGGTGTATTTTTATCACTTAGCTAGTTCTAGAGGTATAAAAGAAAGAATCAAAATCACTGTCTGCCGCTGTAAGGACCTTCTCTCACTGTGACAGTCTGAGGCCCTGTGCTTAGGCTAAGGCCTTTGGCTAAGCAGCAGAGGCAGCCATAAGCTGGGAAGCGACCAGTCACCTCCTCACATTGCAAACCAGGCACATTGAAATAAGGTGCTATTGGGCTGTTAGGAATACAATCCTGTCCTGATCATGCCTATCACCTCCAGAGAAAGGGAAGTGCCTAGAAGATGTAAAAGGAAACTTAGTTTGATAGCATCCTGTCTGGCAAGAACTCACTTATCAATAGCTGGGATGTGAAATCCTCACTTCTGTATTGTTTTGTCATTATAGTTCCCACTTTGCTATTGTTTATTTGCATGGTCTCTCTCTGGTTTTGTGAGTGTTTCTGTCTGCTGTATAATTAATTTTGTTGTGTGTAAACTAATTAAGGTGGTGAGAGATAATTGGTTACATAGTCATGTTACAATATGTTAGGACTGGTTAGTTATATTTCAGGAAAATGATTGTTTAAGGTATAGCTAAGCAGAACTCAAGTTTTACTATATAATCTGCAGTCAATCAGTAAGTGGGTGGGGTGGGGAAATGGGAACAGGGAATGGGAGTGGGAAATTGGAATCATGTTTTGCTAAGGGGGGGAATGGGAACAGGGACACAGGTAAGGCTCTGTGGTATCAGAGCTGGGAAGGGGGACACTAAGGAAGGAAACTGGAATCATGCTTTCTGGAAGTTCACCCCAATAAACATTGAATTGTTTGCACCTTTGGACTTCTGGTATTGTTACTCTCTATTCATGCGAGAAGGACCAGGGAAGTAAGTGCGTGAAGGAATAAGCCCCCTAACATCCCTGATCGTGCATCCAGCCAGCTCTGTTCTCCAGTGCACAGGTCTGGTGGGGCCCTGGTCCCTGAGGTGTCCGTAGGGGCACAGGCCGGGAGCAGCCCCTATGCTCAGGAGAGCACAAGCACTGCAATTGTTCTCGGCATATGAAGGGAGAAACTCCCCACCTCCACGTACAACCTGGCTCATTATGAATGAGCTGCTCACTCTAGTGCTTTTTGGGGCTTCACAGCGGTGGCAAAAATTACAGCCCGAGCTCTGTTGGAGGCAGGTTTATGGCCACTCCTGCTCCATCCCCTCACCGCTCGGGAGTGGGAGAGGCTGGCGGGCAGCTCCCTGGGCGTGAGGAAGTTGGCGTGCAGGCTCACACATTTGAGGAAAAGAAGCCGGGCCCCTCAAAGATCTGTGTGTGTGTCACACACACTGGCCTCAGGCCCAGCCACTCTCTCTGGGAAGGAGGCTGCCCATGGCGCTTCTTCTCTTCAAGGCCCTTTCTTGTGTGAGCAACCGGCCCCCTCCTTACCCCCCACCCTCACCCACGGCTGTCGTTTTGGATCTTCGCCATGTAATGTTATTTCAAACCCTGGTGCAGAAATGCTTCACTCTCCACGCAGGGGCTTTCATGTGTAACCTAATGAACCGGAGCAACTCCAGCACTGAATGTACTACCAGCGACAGCTGGGGCAGTTAGTGTCACATGCTAGCCCATTCCAGAGGTTTCTGTGTGTAAATTGCTGGGTATTCCCTTGATCATCTCCTGAAACCAGAGGCCTCCTATCCAGTAAAAACAATCACACTCCCAGAGAGATAATTAACCCGTTCAGCACTACGCACTGGGAGCGCTCAAAACCATGGGGTTTAGCCACTGTCCTGGAGACAAATGCCAACAGGGCCACCGGGTGCTTTCATTATGGATGTGGAGTGTCAGGCTATGAGACACAGAAGTGGTCAACATCCAGCAGCAAAATGGGACTAACTGGTTATCTTTTAACAAGGCAATAATTTACTCCATGCACATGAACTGAAGCCCATGTAAGAGTAGATATTCACTAGATGGGATTTCTACACTAGCATTAGCATTTCACAATGCAGCTCCAGAATAGGTACATTCACTAATATTTTTTGTACTGACCGATGAGTCACATCACTGACTTTAATCTTGGAACTTCATGTGTAACCGCCCATACTTGCCCTCTGCTTGCATAAAAATATTTCAATAGGGTTTGTTTCCCCACCTAGTTCCTGCACTGGGACAATATTGTAAAACAGGGTCCGCATTTTCCTCACTACAGTCAGGTCAACAACAGCTCAGTTTGCTTTCACTCCTATCTCATCCCTCGAGAACTTTTGTTTGGAGTCCTGTGTTCACCCCTCTGACAATCCCTCTCTTAGACATGGCAATCTACAGGTAAAATAATACTTTTTCAGGCTTTTTTCCACTTTTTCTTTTAGAAGGTTAAGTGATTACTGTGGCCTCAAAAGCTGCTTCATCCTGTGTGTGATACACTGAAACCAGATCCCATTTACACAGTCCTGAAAGGTTTCCTTGACAAAAGCTTGAATTGGGCAAGTTCAGAGAGGCCAGTTGACAAAAGGAAAGAGAGAGACACACACACAGAGAAGAAAGAGTGAGCTTGAGGGCGTGAGAGGCTGAGAGAGCCGTGAGTTTGCATTTACTAAATGACTGTTCCAAAATCTGTATCATCTACTGAAGGTTTGCTTGCTGAACTGCTAGAGGACCCTTTGCAATGTGAGGGAGACCCTGGTGCACGCCTATCTGGAATGCGCCAGGTGGCAGCCCCTTTTCCGGCTCCTCCAGAACCTCTTGTTGAGGTCTGGCTGCACTTTTCCCCACGCCTCTTCATATAGGCACATTCTGTTTGTGGCCCCACAAAGTCGTGAGACCTCCTCATCAACCTCCTCCTGGCACTGGCCAAAGTGGCCATCTACTACACCAGGAGGAGGCTGCTGGACGGGGAGGCGCTCTACGACTGTGAGGCCTATTTCCGTTCCTCCCTTGTCTCACGTATCCGGGCAGAGTTCCTCTGGGTGGCGTCCTCTGGCTCCTTAGACAGCTTTGAGTAGTAGTGGGTGCTATGCGGGATTCTATGCTCGGTGTCCCCCTCTGAATCCCTAGTTTTGAACCTATGAGCCCCACTCCTGACAGTGTTATTCCTTAGTTGTTCCTCATCCACAGTTGAGTCCCGGGTCCAGTAGCTCCTCTCCAAGGGTTGTGGGCAGGGCCTTTAGAGCCAGAGGACCCCATTACAGAGTGCCTCTATATTATTCAGACTTTGCATGCCTGTTCTCCCACACACCTTTCGGCGTTTGCTTTGTAAATTCCAAGAGCTGCACTTTGCTACAGTATAAATTAAGCGTGAGGGAAACACAAGTTGACTGAGACAAAGGGACAGTGTGTGCAGGTCTCCTGCTCTAACGCTGTTTATTATGAAGATTTATTCAGTGTAATTAAAATTAAATAATTAATGGCAAAACATCAAGCAAAAACTTGGTAGGAAGCAGTTTAACAGATTCCTTTCCTTGAGGAATATCTCACAGATGGATGGATAAGTCTCAGAGGTGCCTGCTGCATCCCCTTAACAGATAGAGTTAACGCAGTGGTTGCAGAAATGTCCAATTTATCGTGATTGTCCACAATTACCTTTAGAGGGCACTTTTGCATGGGTCAACTTCTGGCTCATGCCCCTTATGGGAATGAGATCTAAAGACAGGTCTGCGTTTGCTTTTTTTCATGTGATATGTGCAGAATCTGTCCTGTGAGATTTCTAGAAGTGTGGAATAGCTGAATCTTCCATCTTTTCTCTATAAAAATCTGCCATCTTCTTTCAGAATTACATCCCTCTTCACCAGCTTCCCAGGACAGAACAAGCACTGGCTCCTGGACCCTGTCTGCAGTCCTGTGCAAAAGATGCTAGCACGGTCCACATAATAATGTAATTAACTGCTCAGTGTTCATGTGCATCACTGCCCTCTGGTAAGAACTAGAACTACAACACGATGGTATCATATACCCTCTACTGCCAACAGCTGGAGGGGATTATTCTTAGCTCAGGCGGTAGAAACATGTCATTTTGAAACAGAATGAGTTCCAGCCTCACTGTTGCCATGAGGTTACTTGCTGGCCAAGTTTCACAACATGGCGGCTTTCCTGAAGTTGCTAGTCATGCATTTGTTACATTATTATATTTGGAATTTCCTATTTTGATGACAGTTTAGATCTGCCCTGTTTGGGCAAGGGTAAATTCTTGAATAGGGCTCTTTAGACTGGATGAAATCTCTCAGAAATAGGTTTAGGAACATGGTGACAAATCATCAACCAAACTAAAAAAAAATTAAAAAGGAATGAGCTTTAGCTGGGTCATAAAAGCAAAAATGAGATCTGGCGCCTGACACCTCTGGATCATCAGTTCAAATTCCTGCCCATGCCAGTAGTGGCCAAAAGTTGTTCTGTTTCTCCACAAAGAGCATGTGGAGAATGGCTTGAACCAAACCCTGGGTCAGGACACTCTCAAACCTTGGAGCAGTTCAGACCCTTGTTTCAGAGCTGGTTTTAGCAGTTTCTGCTAAGCTTATGACAAGATGAACAAAACACCTAAGTGAACCTCCCCCTCGCCCAACCAACATAGCTATGCTGGCAAAAATCACTGTATAGACACAGCTTATACAGGCAAAAAAAAAGTCCTCTTGCCAGTACATCTTCCATCAATCAGGGAGATGGTTTAACTGTATACTGGCTGAAGGAGTTCTTTTGCCAATAAACTGCATCTCCACTTGAGGGCTTTGTACTCTAGCCCGACTTGGTGATTTTCAGAAGTGCTCAGCATTGGCCTAACTTTGTTCCTGTTGAAGCCAGATCTCCCATTTGACTTCAATGGGAGCAGAGGTAGGCCGGCACTCAGTGCTTTTGGAAATCCCACTATAAATTTCAATATGTTTTTTATGGAGAACTTATGCCCTGCCATAATAGGGCTACCCATGCAAAGGAAAACTACTGCTCCTGGAAACAAGTACAAGAGAGCACGATGATAGGATATAGCAGACGCTTAAGTGTGGATCACCAGCTACATTTCCTGAGGCAGGCGGACACTTAATAAATGAAGGGATCAGTTCAGACTGATGCATTCAGACGAGATTCAATTTGACATTTGATCATCCACATATACAAATCGATCTGATCGCTGAATTCCTTTCACACTGCCTTTTCCATTCCTTCAGTGCAATGTGACATCAAGATGGACTGCGATGGATAGCACAGAACAGGGATGTGTGGGAAGCCAAAAAAAAAAAAAATCTGTCCCTTACCCCACTGCTTCCCAGAATGATCTTCGTATTCGCCATTGGAGCCTTCAGACACTGGGCTGTCCTTTCCTGAGCTGGCATCATCTGCATAGAAAGGGAAAGAGAAGCTCTTAGAAACATCTCCTCCTACATGGCTGCCTTTGATAGGAGGTTGCATTGCCTTTGGGAGGCATTGTGCTGCCACAAGGCACTTAAAGTGCATTTTGCACTCACTTCCTGGTGCTTGCAGCCTGGCCAGTTTAATGAATAATTTTGCTTGCTGCTTTATGAGCTTTTCAGTAGACTACTAACATGATGGGAGATTAATCAATGTTTCCATTAATAGCCGACAAAAGCCCTTTTGTTTATATTTACTGGTCACCGTTTCCTAGGAGGAGCTGATCCATTCTACCCTCCATGCAAATAATTATATACATCAAAATTACAGCTAATTAAACCCAGGAGGTGGGAGAGACTTATGTGATCAGTCATGCGAAGTGCAAGGAGTGGAATTCTGGCAACAGTTTTATTTTGCAGTTTCCATAAAAGATCAGGAGAGCAAGCACGCTTATTGGGATCAAACGAACCTGGGAGAGCGCTGAATGGAAAGCTTTGGTCAGGAAGGCAACAATGTTGAGTAGACACGCTATTTTTTTTTAAAAGACAAACTAAGAGCACTGAAATGAATTGGACTAAATTTATGGTCCATCTAGTCCTGTTCCCCTATCATCATCATCTCTATTACATAGGACCTCGAGTCCCCAACTGAGATGTGTGTCCCTATTGTGCTAGGCGCCGCACAGATAAACAGTAGGAGAGCCCCTTCCCAGTCTAAATGGACAAGACAAAGGGAGGAGGAAGTAAATATTCTTGTCCCCATTTTACAAATGGGGAAACAGAGGTTCAGAGAATTACCCAAGGTCACATCACACGTAACTGTCAGATCCAGGATTGGAACCCTTTTTTCTGGGCAAAGCAATGACATCTCATTAACTATACCACAGCTTATCCCAGAAAGAATTTTCATACCTGGGATGGACCGAGATCCCTATTTCGGCACCTACTTAAGTGGCCTTATTTTCAGAGGTGCTGGAAATTAAGTCAGTGGGACTTCTAACAGGGAGCTTGGAGGGCTGGGTGGCCTACTGGTTGGAGTGCTTGACTGATGGCCCTTTGCTTCGCTGGTTAAGGTGCCTCAGTCTTTAAGGCAGTTGGGCAGAGGGACCCAGACCTTCCCTCTCCTCGGGTCCCAGCCCAGGGTCCTGTTTGAGTCAACCCCTGAATATACCTCCCAGCCGGGAGTCTAAGGGCGTGGCTACACTAGAAACTTCAAAGTGCTGTTGTGGGAGCGCTCCCACCGCAGCGCTTTGAAGTGTGAGTGTGGTTGCACACCTGGTAATCTGCCTCCACAAGGGGATTAGCTCCGAGTGCTGTCTACACTAGCGCTTTAAAGCACTCAGACTTGCTGCGCTCAGGGGGGTGATTTTTCACACCCCTGAGCCAGCAAGTTAGAGCGCTATAAAATGTAAGTGTAAAGAAGCCCAAAATTCACTGCCCTGGGTTACTTCTTACCGCTGTCCCTTCTGTGTGGGGCATGGCCTCTACAATCCAAGTCACGGGAGTGGCTTGTCTCTAGTAGCACTCCCTTGTGGACCTTGGGCAGAGCCCTGCCACAGTCTCAGGCTCCTCTGGGCAGGGCAGCCCTAAATTTTGCAGGGCCAGAACCACACAAGGACTCCATAATTCAGACACCCAGTTATTTCTTAGGGCTGCTGCTCCTAAGTCTCTTCAAGTCTCCTCAGCCAAGGAGATGGTATTATTTCCTGGTGGCTACCTTGGCTGGCAGGCTAGTGACCCTTCCCCTCAGGTAGGTAGGCAGCAAGTTCCTGCCTCTTCGCCAATTAGCCCCAAACTGAGTCAGGTTCTCTCCTTTTCATCCCCCTCCAGGCCTGGCATTGGCTGCAGGTATAATGGGGCAGGGCCAGCTGGGCACAAAGGCTCTCTTTAACCCCTTCCATGCTGGTGGGCGGTTTCTCCTCTTCATCTCAGGACTGTTCCCATAATTAAAGGCTACCCAATCAGAGAGTTGCCTCAGTCACTGTGCACCAACATCAGTGATATGAGTGTAAATTCCACATGCAGCCCAAGAGAAATATGTGACCCTAAGGTAAGCGTATGGGAGAGACTAAGGGTTCAATTGTACAAATCCTGAAACCCACCTGAAAAGATCTGGAGGCTAGAAGTGAGGAAAGCCTTGTTCTAATCTCAACTGCAGAGTCCAGGGGAAATAATTCGGCACATACACAAGCATGTCCAGAAACTCTTAGAAATAATGGATCTAGTCTTTGTAGCTGTTTAGCAAGGTGGATAATGCTTAAACAGTACAGTGAGCTCTGGCCGAGATTTTAAAGCACAACATATATTTAACCCTCACTCTCCCCCCTTGGCACTTGCCCAATTACTGCCACGTTGGAAAATGGTGTGTGTTTTTAGCACCAGGAGTTTTATGCTTGCACATGCATTGCTCTCATTTGCTGCTGCGTCTTAAACAGCATCCAAGGAGAATGCCTGAGATGCCATGAAGCGCGCCTCCCCCACCCCCACCGCACCAAACATATTTTTCTGTTCCGTTTCTGGTTCTCTCATCAAAGTTTCCCCAGAAGTACATGCAGCTGTCACTTAGGAGGGAAAAGAAAACTTACAACTCGCTGCACTGCTGCCTTGGAACTCCAGCAGCTCACTGAAGCTTCCCCCACTCCTGTCACCGAGAACACAGAAAGCTTTCACAAGGGCTGTGGCCAGCTCACACCCAACCCTTCTGGAAGCAGCATGAAATGGAATTGCCTAAGGCCCTTAAAGGCAACATTGACTAACCCCTCTGCCCCTCAGTGAAAACATACAACATGGAGTCTTCCTCAGCTTGAATGATCAGCAGCCCATTCTGCGCAGACTCCCCCGAATGAATGGTAGGAAACAACGAACGCATCGTGCAAATGTACCTTTGTGACCTTTGAAAATTGAATGCAGTGAGTGTAAAAGAAAAGGAAATGAAGGCAGGAGGAGGGATAGCTCAGTAGTTTGAGCATTGGCTTGCTAAGCCCATGGTTGTGAGTTCAATCCTTGAGGGGGCCATTTAGGGATCTGGGACAAAAATTAGGGATTGGTCCTGCTTTGAGCAGGAGGTTGGACTAGATGACCTCCTGAGGTCCCTTCCAACCCTGATATTCTAAGAAGACAAACTGGCTCCTTTCTGAATAATAATCAAATAAATTAAGCAGCAGCATTTATTTTCTTCTGTAAATATCAATATACTTGGAAATTGAATCTTGCAACTTTTTTTTACCAGTTAACCTGGAAATCCCTTTGCACAATCAAAAACCATTTAGAGAGTAAGGAAGGGCAGCGGGGGGAAGAAAAGCCATGGTCAAATATGAAAGAATTGCTGTCCCATTGTTCATCTGCTGAACATCTTAAAAGTGGATAAGACGTTTAAGTGGCAATGTTCTGTCAATTATATCTTAATCCTACTCAACTTAATGTTCAAAGAGCAGCATACCCATCTTTGCCTCCTGCCTCATGTTACAGTATGTCAGCTCATGTGCAACCCCCACTCTGCTTACACACACTAACTGACTGGCATTCTCAACACCACTTGACATGCTGCCAAGCCTTTGAAGTCAGCCAAATTGCTCCGAATCCGTTTGATCCTTTGAAGAAGACTCTTGTGCTTGTTATGCAGCCAAATCCCAAACCTGTGGAGTTACCTACAAGACCCAGAAGAAGAAGGGAAAAAAATGGTGTGGGAGTGGAGGGAACAGAATAAAAATGAGTTACGGGATAGATACTCAGCCCATAGTATAAATATCTCTTTGGGTGGAAAAGAAAAAAACCCCTTGGTAAATAATTACTGTATTTCACCAGGGTTTTTCAGATCCAGTAAGTCTCTCACTGTCTGTGTTTGTTGGGATCATTGCACGTCTAAAACCAAAACTCAGTAGCATATTCTAAAGAAAATAAATAAAACATTTTAGACTTGGAGCCTCAGATATAGTGAAGGGCTTTTTGGTGGGTTGGTTTTTTTTTTTTCGATTCAGCGGCTTCACACTAACTGGAGGGTCATTACAACGGGATCTGCACTCTTCAGTGGAACAACCTGGGGCTCCTCCCATGCCATTTCTCTATAAATTGAGCTAGATCTGAACTTACTATAAGTAGGTTCCTCTGTTTATGCACAGAGAACATTCTCCATAAAGAAAAGGAGTACTTGTGGCACCTTAGAGATTAACAAATTTATTTGAGCATAAGCTTTCATGAGCTACAGCTCACTCTCACTGTTCAGCCTGCTCAATTCTAGAGAGAGAGCCAAGCCATAAATCTGGATCCAGCTCTGAATTTCCTAAAAGCTCAGAGGTGTTTGCTTCAGTTCAAGCCTCAAGTTTGAATCTGGAGCTGAATGTTCCCAAAAGGCAGGCGTGGTCAGATTTGTGGGATTCATTTCCTCCTTGTCTCTGCTTGGTTCCTCTGGACCTGGGTATTTTAATGACTTTGTTTGTGTTCTGCCATCACTTTTATGAATGGTGCTGGTTTGTATCCGTCATTGAGTTATTATCAAGGGGCATTATGTTCAATCCAACAATCATTTTCTCTATCCTGTAGCACCAATGTTTCTTGTGCAGCCAAGGAAATAAATCATTCAAGACATCTGACGAATGATGCTTATTGCATGGATAGTGGACCTGAAGGAGTTGCTCGTGTGAAACTATGACCTGAATACCAGCGATGAGCGAGGCAACAAAAGCAACCTAAAGAGGAGTTTTGGTTATATTCAAAGCTGTCAGAACGACCCAATAAATCAGATCGTTACTACCAATGAGGTGGACTGCTCTGTTCACCTCCTCTTTAAAAAACACACATCATTACAGCCGGAGCAGATAGCCTAGCAGTCTATGTGCCTTATGTCTGTAATAGTAAAATTCAGTGTTGTCTTTCAGGTAGAGAAACTACCTACCATGCACTTTTCCTGTGTGCATGTTTTTGTGCAAGACCTTAAAAACTGAGATCTTGTCTTTGTCCCCCTCCCTTCCCCTCGCCGCCGCCAGCAAGAACGTTAAAGATCCATGACATCTGTAAGACTAATGGCAGGACCTGCACATTCTGCGATTCTGTGGCTGTGGAATTTGCCATGCAATTCACCCCTGGTGACAGAATTGTACTATAGAATCAAAGCTCTCAAATAAATAAATAAATGAGAGAGAGAGAGAGAGAGAGAGAGAGAGAGAGAGAGAGGTCAGATCTCGGCTGGTGTACGATTTAGGCCTTGTTTTTCTAACCCTCACAGTTGTGAAGATAACATTGAAAATGTGAACTGAGTGTAAAGCAATGCAGCACTGTCTTCACAAGCCTGCAGAGAGCCTGAAATAAGAGCTCTAAGAAGTGTAACTGCCCCTGTCACCTAGTCTGGAGCCTTGGATTTTGTAATTCTATGGCCAGAGAATCTGGCATTTTTACAAGGTGCAAGAAAATTCATCATTTTTGCCACGGAATTTGCCATTTTACTGCAGCTGGGCTCCTGACGTTTTTATTTTCTGCCTCCCAGCCCTGCTAGGTCCTGCCTTCTGCTGCCTCTTACTCTTCAGCTTTCCTACAGGGTGAGTTAATTGGATTGCCGTGTATGCTCCCTTCACTATTCCCGAAGCCAGACAGCAGGGGGTCAGGCAGCCAAAAATGGAGTCCAGCCTGCAGCCAGGGAGCACAAAGAACACTGTAGGAAGCAATGCCCAGCTGAAGTTGGCTACAAGTTTCTCCTTCCTTTGGCATATATTGGGGGAAGGAGGTTCTGAACTGCAGTGCCTGAGCATCATCACAGTAGCTAAAGGCCTTGGAGATGTGCCAGCTGGAGGGCACAGTGAAAATCCCGTAATTAAAAACAATTAGTGACAAATTTTATGTATTTTCAACTATGAGCGACAGTTGCTTGGGTTTATACGGTGGAGAATGGGAATGAAGAGAATTCAGGGGTGACAGAATGGATGAATGTTGCCGCATCATTTAATAGTCCTTGATGCAGAATTTGGCCCCTTGTGTTGTGGACTATACAGGGCCCTGATTGTGGGTTTGTCTTGATGCAGTGGCTGAAATTTCCCTACCACTTAGCATTATGCATCATGCTCTATGCACATTGTCAGCCTGGTTGCAGCTCTCGCCACTCCAGAGATGACTACATTTCTGCAGTGAAGGAATTTCTGTACAGTAGTTTACGTAGCACTTTGGGACCATATGGCACAAACAGTGCCATATACAAGAAGGATATTTTATTATTATTAATATTATTACTGTTTATTATTATAACGGAACTGTTCCAGATCTGCCTCCTTCTTAATGTTAAAACAAATCAAAAGTTCTAAATGACAGTTGGGCTCTGAGGGAAACTGATGGGAAATATTTACAGGCTGTTACCAAGCCAGGATCAGATTTTATTTACGCATGACTTTCTGAGAATGTGTCATATTAGCTAACAGGGAATGGCTTGTTTTCAGGCCAACTGTAGGTTCCGATCAGTCCTTCAAAGGGTCAAAACAACGCCCCAATTTATGAAGCAAATATCTAACCGTGTTTGTCTCTGATCCACAAAGTTGCTTTAATTTGTTATAATGCAAGACCAGTCCCTGCTTTGACTTGATGGGGCCAGCTTTGGAGCTTTTGATGTTAAAGGCCTTGAAAGCCCCATTTCACAGATGATCCAGCTTTGCATAAATAAACAAAGTGACCTTTGAACTCAGGCCTGA
This sequence comes from Dermochelys coriacea, assembly GCF_009764565.3. Lineage (NCBI taxonomy): Eukaryota > Metazoa > Chordata > Testudines > Dermochelyidae > Dermochelys > Dermochelys coriacea. The sequence continues at coordinate 130,778,499 of NC_050071.1, forward strand.
GACCTGAGCACACTTCAAAGCGATGGAGGGGGGTGATGGGGAATGAAGTGATCAGCATGCATCATTAAGGCAGCTCCCGCTCAACGCTACAGCACTACAAGGAGGTGTAAATAAAGGGAGAGAGGCAGGCGGGGAGGGAGTGAAATGAGGGGAAACGGAAAGTGATGTAATCCAGTCAGGCTTGAACAATTATAATGAGGCCTTCCCTCGTGGAAGAATGGAAGAGATCTCCCCGCAAGTCCAGTTTGCAGATCCACTCCCTCATTTACCCAAATCCAAAGTGAACAGTAAACCACTGTCCCCCGTCCAGTGAGAGAGCTACACAAACAGAAATATATTTGCTTGTTTAGGGGAGGCGGTGTGGCCGTGGCAGACAGGACTGACCCCGCTTCCTGAATTTAGGCTTGTGAGTCACCTGATTGGAACTGACATGAACAATACTCAAAGAAGAAAAAACGGTTACTCACCTTCCCATAACTCTTGTTCTTCGAGATGCGTTGTTCATGTCCGTTCCAATACCCACCCTCCTACCCCCTCTGTTGCAGTAGCCAGCAAGAAGGAACTGAGGGGCTGGCGGGTTGGTAGGGTCCTATTTTGAGTGTCATGATGGCGCCACTCCAGGGGGAACCTGGACTGACCCGACGGATCGCGGCGCTTGGGGATCCTGGGCTGGAGCCGATACAGACGGCGCCGTGGCCCTCGGTGCTGGAGATGTGTATGTCGGTGCCGAGGCTGGTGGTGCCGAAGTTGTCTAAGCCGGAACCAATGGTGTTGTGGCTGTCGATGCCGAGGCTGTCGGTGCTGTGGATGACAGCGCTGATACCGCTGGGCCTGGCGTAATTGACGCCAGTGGCGTCAGGGAGCGATAGAGCTACCCCCTATCCTGCCAATGACGACGGTGCCGGAGGCAATATGGAAGTGGCCGAGGCCACCGCTGCAGCCCTGGAATGCGTCCCTTCGATCCACCTTTGGCCTTGATGAAAGGCGCAGAGAGTCCAAAAGGGTCACTGTACCAGGGGCTGCCACTACGTGGGCCATGGTGCCAGGTAAGGGTGCCAGTCTCATGATGACCCAGACCATCTACTTCTGCTCCTATGAGATGGATAGGTGTCCGACTCTGACGTCCCTGAAAAGGACCACGGAGGAGTGGTACTGCGAGGTGCTGAGGTCCGCGCCGAGGGCTAGGGGACCGATGAGGCTGCTGACCCTGTTCTGGCGCCGGGGAGCAGTGCACCGGGGATGGAAACCGCCGAGCCATCATTGCAGACTTTCCCCTTGATGGTGCCGGGGGAGCGACCAGTGCCGGTGATCTCTCCTGTCTAGGTGGAGAGAATGAGCTGGAGGAGATCCCGTGCTGCCTCAGATGCCTCTGGGGTTGGCGGGAGGTGAAGTTGTCGGCTCAGCCTCAATGAGCGAGAAGGGTCTGGACTCAACCGCCCTTCCATGGGGGCAGGAGTCAACGTGACCGTCTCTGGCAGTGAGGCCGAAGTAGTGTGGCTGGGCTTGGGTCTCAAAACGGCCAGCTCCTGGGGTCTAGCTGGGGCACAGCGACCCCTCTCCAGCCTCCTCTTCTTCTGCGGCACCAGTGATTGAGACCGGTGCCTGCCTGCGGCATGTGAGCCACAACTGGAGCCACGATGGTGCCAAGAGTCCTTGTCTTTACTCGGCACTGATGCCCATGCCAACGGTGCCGGGGCACTGCGTACTGAGGAGAAGATACTCGGCGCTGGGTCTGCTGACCCGGGTCAGATGGGGGCTGGAGTGCTGCTTCCATTAGTAGGCTCTTCAGGTGCTGATCCCTATCTTTCAGTGTCCTGGGGCAAAACCCCCTGCAGATCCTACAGCGATCCTTTTGATGACTCTCCCACAAACATTTCAAACGCGAAGTGTGAGGATCACTTCTGGGCATACACTTGCAGCAGACCTCACAGGCTTTGAAGCCAGGAGACCGCGGCATTCCCTAGCACCGGGATAGCGCTGAGGGGAAACCCTTCCAAAGGAAACTTAAGAACTAAGTACCTACTAACTACTTAACACTAACTACAGAATTAATGAGAACTATACACAGACTGCCAAATGTGCTTGTAACGACAAGAGCAAGGGGAAGTTCCAGCTAACCGTCACTGGCGGTAAAAAGGAACTGAGGGGGTAGAGGGTTGGTAGGGCCCTATGTTGACCTCCAGGATGGTGCTAGTCAAGGAGGGGCCCAGATGGACCCGACAGATACTGCTAGGGGAAAAATCTTCCGGCTGCCGTGCACACGCATGCACACACCTGATTGGAATGGACATGAACAAGCACTCGAAGAAGAATATATTTGCTTGTTTAGGGGAGGCGGACCGTGGGCCTTAACATGAATTAGGGGAATTTTTGCTCACATCGGTGTCACCAGCCTCTTGAGGAAAGAGTGAGGGCTGAGAATGCAACATAAAATTGCATCTGATACTGTAGTCAGAAGAAGTGCTTAGATACAGTGTTCATGGAAATTTTATAGAGAAAATGTGGTTTTGCCTCATTCCAAGAAAAGAAAGAAAATAAATAAATAAATAAATATTAAGTTATATCTAGTCTATTCCAAACCAGTTCAGCCTTCTTTACATAGCAAGCCAGAGATTAATAAAACAAGTTGTGGACAGAATGAAAACAGACTTTCTGAAAATCTTTTTTGTCAGTCTATTACCACCATGATGGTGGTGCCTAGTTAGCATGGTGATTGGCGCTTGGGGGACACACAGGCAGACAGTCGCAACTGTACAACACTTGGTAGTTTTTGTCTTACAGAGATTAAACTGGTTTCAGAGTAGCAGCCGTGTTAGTCTGTATTCGCAAAAAGAAAAGGAGTACTTGTGGCACCTTAGAGACTAACAAATTTATTAGAGCATAAGCTTTCGTGCATCCGATGAAGTGAGCTGTAGCTCACGAAAGCTTATGCTCTAATAAATTTGTTAGTCTCTAAGGTGCCACAAGTACTCCTTTTCTTTTTAGAGATTAAACTGATCCTTTCCCCCAGATCTCCTTAGTGTGGATTAACACTGGTTGTATTTTGTTTGGAATTTCAGATTTCAATTAACCCCAAAGGCTCAGTGACATTCATGCAAATCCACTGACACATGATTTCCATCTGAAAACCTACATCAGCTAGTAATCTTATTGCGAGTCTCATGATATTTGCTGTTTTTCTTAAAGCCTTAGCTCCTGGAGGCATGGGGTTACTTGAGAATCTCAGCTTTCCTTTTCTTAAAAAAAAATTCTAGCCCTCATGATTGGGGAGAAGAGTCTGAAAACTTAACCTGAGTAAACCATAAAGGCTCAGAGAAAGCAGAAGCCAGATTCATGACTCTTGAGCCTTGCGACTGACAATACTAATATCAGCCCAGTTCTGCTTGAAACCCGAGACAGGCTCAAGGTTCAAAGTTTGGATCTGGATCCAGTTCTGAATTTCTTTCATACCCAGGGATGCCTGGGTCTGAATTTGTGGTTGAGCTCAAGGTAGAGATAGGGTCAGTAACAAAGTTTTTATCTGAACTTCTCTGTGTAAGGAGTGCTCAGATAGTTGGGGTCTGTCTCTGCTTGGAACTCAGCCCAGTTCTAAGAAACTGGTTCAAGTTTTCAGTGTCATGAAAGTTTTCCACAGCTCTTCCAACAACCCTTCAGCTTGCTCTTGCCGTCCCCTAACCTATCTATCAACAGGGGCAACGTGAAGGGAAAGCACCAAATGATTCTAGTATGGCCTTTCTGTGTTGGGAAAGGTGCATTGTAGCAAAAAGATTAGGAATAGTTAAAGAGAAAAATAAGGAAAAACCCCTTTTTCTGCCCCAGCCAAACAAAACCCCTTAACATGAAACAGACCAAACCAGGCAGCACATAGCCAAGGAACACTACAATGTTTTTAAAGAAATAACTGAGATGTTACTGGCAGAAAATTTGGCAATATAATGGGCACTGAAGATATTTCTGCTTTTGGCTCTGACTGTGCCAAAAATAAGCAGGGTTATTGATACTCAAGCCCAGAATTTGCTAAAAATAAAACAGTTTGTGTTAATGGTTTGATTGAATTTTAAGTGTTATCCATTTTTGTGATAATTTCCATTCAAAAAACTGATTTTTCCTCTGCCACAGGCCTGGCAGGATCCCTCAAGTCAAAATCTATTACAAAGAAAATGATTTCAACAAACCTCTCCTGTCATATTGACAGGAAGCAGTGTGATCTAGTGATTAGAGCCCTGGACAGGGAGTAGGGTGACCAGATCGCAAGAGTGAAATATCAGGACACATTGGGCGAGTGGGAGGTGGGGGGGGGGAGGAGACAGACACAGGTGCACAGCCCCGATCAGAGCCAGAGGCACACTGGTTCACCTAGTCCTGTGCTATCAGCGTGCCCCTTCCTGTTGGGGTGGGCCAAGGCTGTACCACACAGCTCCATTCCCCAGCACTCCCTGGATCCACTATGCCCAGAGCCCCCTTACAACCCTTCCACCACAAATGCACAGTGCTGTCCACACACATCCCCGTCCAGCGCCCCCCTGCCCACAGCCCCACCATAGCCGCCCAGCACCCCAAACAGAACCCCCCACTCGCTAGTTTCACAATACACACAGATTTCCCCTCCCTTCCTTGCTTCCTCCCAGTGCCCTTCCCCACAGCCCCACCACCACAACTACACAATGCCCCACACAGACCCCACTGCCCAGTGCCCTGATACACACAGATCTCCCCCATTGCCCAGCACGCCCCCAACAAGCCCCCACTGCCTAGCACCCCAAAACACACAAATCTCCCTCACTGCCCAGTGCCCTTCACACACCTCCCAGACACTCACTATCACACCCTGCCCCCTTCCCTGGCCTCACTCACCAGCCCTGCTGGGAGATCTCTGGCTCCTAGGGTGAGAGCAGCGAGGGGAGTCTCCAGACTCTCCACATGCTGCGCCCACCAAAAGCGCAAGCTCCGTGGCTCTCACTGGCCGTGAAAAGCGCCAATAGGAGGTGCTGGAGCCGCGGAGCAGGGCTTGCAGGCACCGGCAACACACAGAGCCGCTCCACCCTAAGAGCCAGAGGGACCTGCCAGGGGGTGAGGTGGGGAGTCCCAGCGGTGCTTACCTAGGGCAGCTCTCGTCCCAGGAAGCATCCGGCAGGCAGGTCCCTCTGGCTCCTAGGGTCACAGGTCAGGTCAGGTGCGGGGGACAGAGGGCTCTCTACCTGCTCCCAGTGCCTGCAAGCCCTGCCCCTGCAGCACGCGGCACTCCTGCCGGCGGGCAAGCGCCGGGAGCTGCCCCAGGAAGTGGTGAGTGGCAGCGCTGTGGCTGCGGTCCGGATGGTCCCGATATCGGGACAAAGGGCGTCCCGACCAATGTAAGGTCGGGACGCAGGACAAGTCCCCTAAAATCGGGATGTCTGGTCACCCTAATAGGGAGTCAGAAACCTAGGTTCTATTCCTGGCTAAACCAATGATCCTCTACAGGACCTTAAGCAAGTCACTTAAACTCTATGGCTCCTGTAAAATGGAGATAATGATGCATAGATCCATTTTGTCATCTATGGATGTAAAGCTCTATATTAGTGCTAACTGTTATTACTCCACATCTCAGTATGTAGGTGAATGCAGATGCTGCTGCAGGTCCAAATAAAAATGCTTCCCAATGAAGACTCCAATTTGCTTCCAAGTTTCCATACCAGGAGGGGAGGAGTTTTCTCTAGTTCTGATCTATTCGCTCCAGCAATCACTAAGGAATGTTGTTGTGTATTGTTTTGGGCCTGGTTAAAAAGCTTTGGTTTGGACAAGGATTATCTATTTCCTTCAAAAAAATTAAATGCATAAGGTGGGGAGATGGAACACCAAGAAGGCAGAGGAAAATTTTAGGGACATCAGGAGAACAACTACATGAATAATAGGATGCAATTAGTAATATTTAGGTTGAATATATGAAAACTTCCCAACGGCGACGTCTATTAGTCTGTGGAAGTTTTCCAAGAGAAGTAAGAGAAGCCCCACCCCTTCACCCCTGGAAACATTTAAAACAGATAATGGTAAAACTATAACAGTAATACAGACCCAGAAGAATGTACAAATCCAGATGCTAACAGCTGGTTCATCCAGTTATCGGAATCTGTACTCAGAATCCTTAGCTATGCTTGGAAATAGGGTGTTAATTGTACCTTCAGCAAGAATTATCAATCAGACAGAAAAAGCATATACATGGAATACGAAATGAACTGATAAGTAGATTTTTTAGAGTCAAAAGCAAAAGTCAATATATTATCATTACCCTCGAGCTTTCCTTCTTTGCTAATTCTAAGAACTGCATTCTCTAAGGCCTGTGCAGAGGTCTCATAGTCATCCATGGGGCCCTGCATGCAGAACGAAGATAGGAGGTGGTGATGTAACCATTTCCTTCTGATGTTCAAAACTCACCCTCAATGCCATGTTGCATGGTTTGGTAATAAATCCTGGACCAGCACCTCAGCTGATGTAAATCAGCACATCTCCATGATATTCAATAGAGCTATGGCAATTTACAAAAGTTGGGGGTGGGGGGGGGCAAACAGCTGGAGCTAATCACTGTACCATCACAGCTCCCTGACAGATCCATTAAAACAATTACTTTACAAAGGCAGTCACAGGCCTGCCTCCCTCCTTCCCAAGCCACTCTGGCTCCTCCTCACAACAGGCCCTCCTGCCCCTCTTCAGGTATCTATTCCAAAGGGGAAATCAAACAGAATCCCCCTTGGGGTTACTTCTTTTCCTAGCGTGTCATAGCACACACAGATCTCAGTGCTGAGAGCTATGTACCACATCAGGAGTCAAATATTCCATTCTTGATCCACTTAGGGTTGCCACCTGTCCAGATTTTACCCAGACAGTTTTGGCTTCTGTGTCCAGGTGCCATTTAGGGTTGCCAGGTGCCTGTTTTTTGTGGACACTGGCAACCCTAAATGTCACCTATTTTACAGATAGAGAAACTGAAGCACAAAGAGCTCAAGGCTAAAATTTTCAGAAGGACATAAGTGATTTAGGAGCCTCATTCCCATTTTCAAAAGCTCCTAAATTACTTGTGTTCCTCTGAAAAGTTTACCCTGAGTGAAACCCCAGATCAGTGACAAGAAGACTGAGGCAGAGCCAAGGATAAATGCATGAGTACTGGCTCTCAGCCCTCTACTCTAACCACTAGTTTACACGCCATGTGAGTCCTGGCAGCTGCCATTTCCCACACAAACCAAGCTATATCTCTATCATTACCCTATATAGTAGCACCAATAAATGTTTATTATTTCCTGCACCAAAGCATGAGTAGGAATATCATTCACATGTGCATATAAATCTCCCTAATCATTCACCCAGCTGGAAATAGTCAGTATAAAGAAAATTCCAGCTGGGTCTCAAACATAGACGTCCTATCAACAGTGCAGAAATGGTTCTTAGATGACACTTATAATGCGATGTTGAACAAAAGTATCAATCATACTAATCTTGGGTGTTGACCTTTCCTAAAATGGCAAGTTAATACCTCAGTGTGGAAGGAACTGATACATCATGATGAGTTGGAAATTGAAATTCTGTTCTTTATGGATAGGAATATGGACTCAGCTGTTTCTTCAACAACACAATGAGTCTTTTATAATGTTGTTCAGGGCTTGTTCATTTCAAAATCATCTTGTGGTTAAGAAGTCAGACAGAAAATATAATTGTCCTAGAGAAGATAATTAAATATCTTCAGGTTAATATGCAAACTCTCTAATGAAACTAACTGTCCAGGAACTTGTTATGGTTCAGGACTACTTTATAGCATAGAAAAGCCAAAACCTGTCTGCATTGCTTTATTTGGGGCAGAAATACTGAGCCTGATCCAAAGGCCCCTGAAGTCATAGGAAATCATTTCATTCACTTCAAAGAACTTTTACAAACATGGTATAAAAAGTCGCTTAGCTGCAGACAGCCTAATATCCTAAAAATAGTCAAGCACAGTGGATAAATTCCTTCAACTGGATTTCCCACAGGGAAGCTCAAGAAGAAACCCTGAGGCATTTATTTTTTGCTTTATTTTGAGAATTTTAAGAATAAGAATCTAGAATCTTAAGAATAAGAATAAGAATCAGAGGAACAGGAGAAAATATACTAGAGAATCCTGAAGTAAGTTGAGAAAAGAGAGAGAAAGAACTGATCTTTTCTTCTCTCACCAAGAGATGACAGCAGATCTAAAAAACTTTAAATGCTGGGAAGTCTAGTGAAAAGGACAGGTTCTGAACTGTATTTTGGAAAACAGATCAAACTCAAGTTGTCCAGATCTCATACCAGGTATTCAGCAAGGCACAGAAATATGTTAAAGAATCTTTCCTCTCAGATTTAAATACCGCCCTTGTATTAACTCATCCCTAAAAAGAACAAACGTCTATATGAGAACAACAGGCCAATACCCTTAATAGATATATATTTGAAAATTTTGTAATCTGAAGAGTCAACTTCTAGCCCATTGATGATCTGAGAATCTTGTTGCCAGATGGGCTTTGTAAATGACATGTCATCCACTGAAAGTGAGGTGAAGAGAAAGCATTTGAAAGGGTGGAGAGGAAATACCTATTTGCAGTCAAGAAAGCTTTTAATCAGGTGGATCAATCCTTTATAAATAAAGTGTTATGTAGTAATAAATTTCCTAAGGTAACTAACAATGGGCAGGTGTCATCAGCAATATCACTGGTTTGCAGAATATGGTAGGCATGTTAATGCAACTTCCGCTTTTCTTACTGGCTCCTGAACTCTTAGCTGCTTCAGTAGAAAGGGATGCCAGAATTTAAAGAATCTATGTAAGTGGCAAGGAGCATAAGGCATTCTGGGCCAAATTCTGCAAAGTGCTGAGCATCCCTCAACACCTCTTAACTTGAGGACACTTAACTTGGGAGTTGAGGTCACACAGCACCTTCTAGGAATCATTCAGCATTCATCCTTATCTGACGCAGATGACACAATGTTGTATCATGGACAATCTATAAAATGTTCAATGAAAATCGCAGATATCTTTGGAACACTGTCTGCTACAAAATAAACTGGTCTAAGGAGTGAAGCATTACCATTTTCACAATTCTGTCCAAGTACAACTCTGGACAAGTGGCAATTTTGTTGGTTCCCAAAACAAATGGAACACTTGGCATCCTACTTAAAGGGAGGATTATAGTATATTAAACTGGATAATATACCCAAAATTAAACCTAACCCAATTACATGGAGCAAATTACAGCTTTCCGTGTGGGGTAAAACACAAATGGTAAAAATGGATGCTCCACAATTATCTATATATTCACAAGCTGCCATTACAAATTTCAAAACAATGGCTTGTATAATGAAATTATTTCTGTGGGATAGAGAAAAAAGGAAAAGGGGCATTTAACAACATTACAAGAGCCTCATGATGTGGGATGAAATGAGACTCCCTGATTTTGAAAAATACTATCCTAGCATATGGCCTGTAGCATATGGGAGCAATAATTGGGAATAGGGTAAGACCAATACATCAGAACGAAACCACAGCAGAACTAGTTCACCTTCTTTACAATCTAAATCGACAAAGGCCAAGATTTTGAAAGTGACCTATGTCTAGAATCCAAGCGAGGGTTGTGCTGCCCCTGCTCGTGCACACATACTCTTGCTAGCTCTCATTGAGCTAGCGAGAGTATAAATAGCAGTATAGCCTCGACAGTGGCAGCAAAGCCATGGCTGAGACGTGCTAAGTACAAACCTGGCTGAAATTAATGGGTGTGTACTCAGCATGCCTCACCCATGCCTCTGCTGCTGTTCCCTGTGCTACCCCAGTTACACTGCTATTTATACTCATGCTAGCCCAATGCAATTTAGCATGAGGATGTGTACATGAGCAAGGGAATCATACCCCTAGCTCATAGTGTAGACATAACCTTAGTGATGTTCAGTGCCTTTGGTTCTGAGAGTCCCACTTGCAGAGGCCTGTTTTCAGATGGTGCATGCTCAGCACTTTCTGAAAATCAGGCCCCCTTTGAAGTATGTGAATTTGGGTACTCAAAAATCAATGCACCCCAAATCATTAGCCACGTTTGAAGATCTTGAAGAAGATAGAGAAAGGAAATATCATTAACTCCATTTTGCAGATGGGGGAACTGAGGCAGAAAGAAATTAAGGCGACACTATAGGTTAGATCAATATGATTTATGTTGCTCAGGTGTGTGAATTAGCCAGCCCCTGAGCAACGCAAGTTACACCGACCTAAGCACTGGTGTGGACAGTGCTATGTCGGCAGGGGAGCTTCTCGTTGTGGGTGGATTAATTAAATCTACAGGAGATCCTTCTCCCAATGGTTTAGAGCATCTGTACTAGCAGCGCTACAGCGGCATCAGTGTAGCTGCTGTAAATGCTCTAGTGTAGACATAGCCTTAGATTACGTTTAGACTAGACTAGTGCTTGTGGCCCTATTGTAATTCAAATTAAATGACTGCCAATTAATACAAATTAGCTAAAACCCAAGGCCTTATCTAGATTATTCAAAAACAACACCCCATTTTTCCTATAGGTAGCTGTAATGATAGTTAAGCCCCTCATAAACACCATTTATCACCTAGCTGATTGCAGTTTAATAACTTTACATTTGGTTTAGCTGATAGGGGTTGACTTTAAGGATGAGTAATGGCAAGAGGCAGGCATATCATTCATGGGTGGCAAAAATGGATGATACCTTCATGTCCTCTGCCCAAGTGTATGAAAGATATGATATATCTCAATAGCATCAATAGAGATATTTTCAATAAGGCTAGGTTTCAGAATAGCAGCCGTGTTAGTCTGTATCCGCAAAAAGAAAAGGAGGACTTGTGGCACCTTAGAGACTAACAAATTTATTTGAGCCTAAGCTTTCGTGATCTACAGCTGACTTCATCCACGAAAGCTTAGGCTCAAATAAATTTGTTAGTCTCTAAGATGCCACAAGTACTCCTTTTCTTTTTGTCAATTAGGCTAGTGCATTATCATTCTTAGAATGACTATTACTACAGAAAAGGACTTGTGGCACCTTAGAGACTAACAAATTTATTTGAGCATAAGCTTTCGTGAGCTACAGCTCACTTCAACGGATGCATTCAGTGGAAAATACAGTGGGGAGATTTATATACATAGAGAACATGAAACGATGGGTGTTACCATACACACTGTAATAAGAGTGATCACTTAAGGTGAGCTATTACCAGCCGGAGAGCAGGGGGCGGGGGGTGGGGAGGAGTGAGGAAGGGGGAAATCTTTTGTAGTGATAATCAAGGTGGGCCATTTCCAGCAGTTGACAAGAATGTCTGAGGAACAGTGTGTGGGGGGGGGGGGGGAAAGGAGGGGGTGAATAAACATGGGGAAATAGTTTTACTTTGTGTAATGACCCATCCATTCCCAGTCTTTATTCAAGCCTAAGTTAATTGTATCCAGTTTGCAAATTACAAAGTTTTCTCCTAAGACATCACAATTCTAAGCAATTATCTAGTGCAGGAATTTTCAAACTTTTTCTTTCTGAGCCTCCTCCCCCCAGCATGCTATAAACAGTCCACAGCCCACCTGTACCACACCTGTTTTTCTGCATCTAAAACCAGGGCCTGCATTAGTGGGTAGCAGGCAGCACAGTTGCCCGGGGCCCCATGCCCTGCAAAGCTAAGTTGCTCAGGCTTTGGCTTCAGCCCCGGGTGGCAGGGCTCAGGGCTTTGGCCCCAGTGAGTCTAATGTTGGCCCTGCTTGGAGGACCCCCTGAAACCTGCTCGCAGCCCCCCAGGGGGCCTAAGACTCCTGGTTGAGAACTGCTGATCTAGTGAGTATTTCAGTTGACTTTGAATGTATAAAATAATCTTACATTTAATATATATCCTGCATCCAGTTAGCTAATGATAAAACTGACATGAGATATTTTAAATGTCAACTTTAAAATATATAGGTTTCAGAGCAGCAGCCGTGTTAGTCTGTATCCGCAAAAAGAAAAGGAGGACTTGTGGCACCTTAGAGACTAACAAATGTATTTGAGCGTAAGCTTTCGTGAGCAACAGCTCACTTCATCACTTCTTGATGAAAGCTTATGCTCAAATAAATTCGTTTGTCTCTAAGGTGCCACAAGTCCTCCTTTTCTTTTTAAAATATACAGGAAATTAAAAACCTTCAAACCACTCACAGTTTGATCAGATAATCTATCTACATTTAATTCAATGTAAAATTCTTCAGTGAACACTCTGGACTCCAGGTAGGTTGATCAGTATGAAGAAAACCGATGTTGGAGGTGTCATGTAGACATTTGGATATATTGGTTATATCCGAGTATAAAGTGCTTTGAGGTCCTTGGGTGGAGGGAACTATAGAAGTGCAAAGCTGAGCTGTTGTGTTTATGTCTCTATAAACCCAGATCCATGATAACAAGCAGCGCTCCTTCATTGCAAAAAACAAGCACTTTTATTAATGCATTTCATTAAAGCTACATGCTGTTTTTTTAAGGGAAATTACTACTTGGGGGTGACCCTGGAGAGATTGTGAAGGATCAGTTTAAAACAGGGGTGGGGAACTTCCAGCCCGTGGGCTGGATCCAGCCCCCTGCTTAATTTCATCTGGCCCGCGGCAAGTCTCCGTGCTGCAGTCCGGAAGCCCTGAGCCTCGGCACCCCGCGCCATATGGGGCTGGAGCCACGAGTGCTGGCTCACATTGTTGCGGGGGGAAGCTAGGGTGCCAGGCCAGTCAGTCGGCTGTCCCTGCAGCTCCTAGGTGCAGGGGCAATCAGGGAAGCTCCAAGTCCACATGCACCTGCCCCTGCCTGCAGGCGCCATCCCCACAGCTCCCGTTGGCCAGGAACTGCAGTCAATGGGAGCTGCAGAGCAGCATCTGTGGGCATGGGCAGCGCGCACTACACAGAGCCACCTGGCCACATCGTGACCATTTCCGGGACTGGTGCGGGACCAGGCCAGGGCAGCGGGGGAGCCTGTCTTAGCCTTCGCAAAAAGAAAAGGAGTACTTGTGGCACCTTAGAGACAAACAAATTTATTAGAGCATAAGCTTTTGTGAGCTACAGCTCACTTCATCCATGAAGTGGAGAAGACTAACATGGCTGCTACTCTGTAACCTGTCTTAGCCTTGCTGCACCACTGACCAGGAGCTGCCTAAGGTAAGCGGTGCCCGGTCAGAGCCTGCACCCCTCACCCCCTCCCACACCACAACTCCCGGCCCCAGCCCTGAGCCCCCTCCCATACCCCAACCCCCTCCCAGAGCCTGCACCCACCCACCCCAACCCCATGCCCCAGCCCTGAGACTGTTCCCGTACTCCAAACCCCTCAGCCCCAGCCCAAAGCCCACTCCTGCATCCTGAACCCCTCATTTCTGTCCCCACCCCAGAGCCTAGGGGAAGCCCCAAGGCTCCCCCTCAAACCATGTGTGGCCTGCAACTGAATTTTTCTCTGGGTCAGTGGCCCCTGATAGAAAAAAGGTTTTCTGCCCCTGGTTTAAAAGAAGCACTCTGATGCCCAAATGTATCCAAAACTCTTGGGTCTTCACAGTTCCAAGTGGAAATTTACATCAGGAAAAGAGTGTCTACCTTTCACAGTCTGTAACACTGGGCCATGAATCTGACTGACTTGAGTCTCTGAATCTTCAGCCCCATAAATCCCAGGGGCCTGGAACTCCCACATTCCATAGCATAGGCTCTACGCCACAGATTATGCAAAAGTTACAAATTAATCATGCATGATAATAAAAGAATGTTCACGGTACTATACATCCAGGGAAAAGGCACAAGACCCCTCAGAAAAGTCCACATTGTAATATGTTCTGAATGAAGGATTGTATCATGTGAAAACACTCCTAATAATTGCTCCTGCTTTCATTAAATTTCCTACTTCTGGGGTATCCTTCTGTTTTAACAAGCATAGCTTCTTGTCTCGTCTCTGAAAGACTGCACCACTATGTCTATTATTACTATTTACTGCTGAAGTCATTTAAATGGACAAGACATCCATATCCAAAACCAGCAAGTTGCTAGCCAGTCTCATACCAGCCAGATTAATGTGACACCTGAGATATGTTTTCTTTCGAGATGTAGGAGTCTGAATGGCTGAAAGTGTCAGAAATACATGCAAAAGAAAAAAAAAGCCATTCGGTTTCAGAAACTATACAGTTGATTCCACAGTTTTTTTAAGTGACCTTTGGTGATTTCATTTTGATATTCAGTTATAATTTAACTGTATCATAATAGTCAATGGTTTTAAAAAAAACCTGTTCTCTGATCATTTGAAATTCTTCACTCTAGCTTATAAATAATTGGGAGTTGATACATTATCTGATCTACTGTTCTCACTGGCATATTATTTTACCCCATGGCTTTGTTCCTGCTCCACAGGGGGGGCTGCATGTGGTCTTATTGTTCTTTTATTTATGCCCTTTCAATGGTAACATACACACCAGAGTGTTGTCACAGAGCAGGACCGCAAATTTCTCATAAGGTAACCAAGATGGGAAAAATGTCCCAGACCATGCCAAATCTTTAAAACTATACCCTTAAAAAACAAAACCCAGTAAACAATAGTTCTTAATTAGAATGTCACAATTAGTGTATCTATGAGCTTTAAATATAAGGCCTGGCTCCCTATTGAAGCCTAATTGGTCCTTTTGAAATTCCTTTATAAAACACGGTTCATATTATCCAGCTGACACATTCCCCTGTTTGTTTTACTTGATGCTGACTTGTTTCCACTCTGAGTTGGTCGCTCCCAGGACTGCACTGGCTCAGTTTTCAATTAGATTTTTCTTTCCTACAAGCTGACAGCAGTGAAATAATTCCAAGGGCACTGAGAATCATCCACAATATACGGTATGTGTGCTGGGTGGCAGCAGGGGCTGAACAAAGCAAAAGTGCAGACACATACACAGTAGGAAGTCTGGTAAACCTTGTTCCCTGGGTAGATGAGTGCATGAGGAAAGGTCTTGATGACTAAACAATGAGTAAGTAAACAGGACGGGGGGTATGATGCCTGCACGCAAGGAATCAGATCTGTAAACTCCAAGTGAGGGGAGGAATTGTTTGGGTTGGATAATCAAAAGGGCCATTGCCATGAGTAATAGAAAGAAATTGAGCAAAAGAACATCACAAGTGAAAACTTCCTTACACTTGAAGAGTCTCCCAAGGTGAAAAGCCTTATCACTGGAGCCATCACTGTGACACAGTCATGGTCAAAACACTAGATGGCATCCTGGAGGGAACTGATGCATCATGTTACACTGGTAGGGGTATAGACAGCTCACTTAATGGGTCTATTCCAACTCTTACTGCTGTGATTCTCCAAAAAAAGACAAAAAGTAGATCCATTCCTGTTCAGGTACGGAGGCAAGTTTCCTCACAAACTAACATGAAGCAAAGATTTTTTGGATCAACTCGGTCTGCCAATAAAAACTAGGGAATAATGAGTCACGATGTCACAGTCACCTTATTTATGGATGCATCATTCATTATGCATAGAATGCTTATTCATGGAAGCATTCTGGTTAAGTCGCTGGGTCTACATGAGTGCATAAGGCGACATGATTCAAACTAATATTGGCATAGTCTGTTACAAACTGGCCCAGTAACCCATTGTGCAGTCACTAGTCTGTTCTGAGTGGATCTAATTGCTGGATTGCACGTGCTTCCAAGCCAACTGGGATTTGGTAGAGCCTAGTCATTGTTTCTAGTTCTGGGACCCTTCCGGGTTCAGACCTCTTGTCTGATACCCTCCCTTGGGACACACTGTCAAGCTGCCCTAGAACCTTAAGCCCATGTTTGAGAGCTCCTTAGTCAAACATATTCCCTCAGAGTTCCCTCTAGGGTGTGGACTCTGGTCTTACTTGTCTAACCCCTTTATGAGACAACATGTCAGGAAAGCAAGGCACAGAGACTCAGCAAAGGAATTTCCAAACCACAGTGCTGTTACTCTTAAAGCACTTCAGAGTTACAGCTCTTTGAAAAACACTAAGAATTCAGAGACACCTCTTCCCCTAGTCTAAGGGCATGTCTTCACTTGCAACGTTAAAGCGCTGGCCATAGTTAAAATGCTTTAATGTAGCTGTGTAGTTGTGGTATAGCGTTGGGAGAGAGCTCTCCCAGCACTATAAAGAAACCCACCTCCACGAGGGGAATAGCTACCAGTGCTGGGAGCACAGCTCCCAACACTGGTGTACTGTCTACACTGGCACTTTACAGCGCTGAAACTTGCAGCGCTCAGGGGTGTGTTTTTTCACAGCCCTTAGCGAGAAAATTTCAGTGCTGTAAAGTGCCAATGTAGACAAGCCCTTAGCTTACCCTCTAGTTAGTCCATGGTTTGTTAATATTTCGACCTGGGCAGAGCTCCTTCTCCCCTCTCTGTCCTGAAAGCCCTGCTTATGTGTGGTGATTGTTGACCCCCTTTCAGAGAGCAAAGCCTGCTCTTTAATAGGGCCTCTGTCCTCTGTCTTTGTGTCTGGTTCTCATAATGTGAAGATCCATACCCACCAGTCATGCTTTGCCTCCCAACCCTTGAAGGCCATTGTTCAATGAGATGGGCCAGTACTTCAGAATCAATCAAAGCTGATAGCCTCAGACTTTAACCTTGATGACTCTCAGTGATAGTCCTTCAATGAGGTGTCAAACACCTTTTCCTGAGCAGGGCAGCTGCCTAGAATGTAGCAGGACAGCCTGTCCCTGAGCAAGTCAGAACTACTGAGGCCACAGTGCCTATATTTCAACATAGGTACAAAACAGGTGTCACAATTTGATACAGACACCACTTCATCACACAGTCCATTTAACCAGAATCCTTTATGTTGGAATGAAAGGCCTGGAGAGTGAATGAAAGGGTCTTTAGAGGTAAATCCTTCTATTATACTGACAGGCTGTTTTGGCAGAATCTAGGAGTATGTTTTAAAAGGAGCGGAAGGATGCTTCTATTTTTATTTCTAAAAATACACTAAATATCATTCAAATAAATAGATGCTCCAGTTGAAGGCTGCATTGGCAACATCTCAGAAGTTGAAGAGATGCACCAATTTTGTATGAAGCAGAGCAGATGGCAGCCACCCTCCACCTTTAACATGGATGTTCAGTGTATGGAGAGTACAATCATGGGTTGGCATGTCAAACTCCATCTTGACTTCTGCAGCAATCTACTTCAACTACAAAAATGAGGATGGCTGCAGGTCAGATCATAGAACTCCCAAATTTGACTCATGGGTTGCATTTTGGCTACACTTACTCTACACAGAAACTGGTGCCGTGGGACTCAGGCATAGTCTCATGGGGGGGGGGGAGGTTGGGGATGGAAGAGTTAAAACAATTTCCCATTATTTATTTTATTACTTCTTTTTATTTTCTCTGGTTCCAAGAGATAAATGTGCTGTTTGTCAATTATAAATAATGGATTATAGCCATTGAAAGTAGAAAAGAAAAAACAATATTCTGACTCTATATCATCAATCAGTCTCTGTGTTTTTTAAGGAGAAACAATTCTTCACATTTTTCATGTTTTTTAATTAATTTATTTTTTTAAAAATTGGAGAAAGTACGAATAGAAAAAGTATATATTGCCTCAAAATAGAGAAATCTGTATGACAGCTGTGCAGGAGGTATTGAGGTTTAAATGTGGCCAGTAGCTCAAAGATACTAAAGCTCTTTTTGCATCAGTAGGTATGTTAGTCCTGCTGTAATGGTCCTATAAAGGAAGTGTGGAGGGGTGAGAAGACCTAGGTTCAAGTCCTTGTTCTGCCACAGATTTCCTATGTAAGCTTCACCAAATTACTTAGCCTCTCGGTTCCCCATCTGTAACATGGGGATAATAACAGGTTTCAGAGTAGCAGCTGTGTTAGTCTGTATCCTCAAAAAGAAAAGGAGGACTTTTGGCACCTTAGAGACTAACAAATTTATTTGAGCCTAAGCTTTCGTGAGCTACAGCTCACTTCATCGGATACATTCAGCTGTAACTCATGAAAGCTTAGGCTCAAATAAATTGTTAGTCTCTAAGTTGCCACAAGTACCCCTTTTCTTTTTATGGGGATAATAGTATTTCTCTAACTTATGGGAATGTCATGGAGGTTAAATATGGCAAAGAGTGTGAGGTGCTTAGATATTATGTTAATGGGGGCCATGAGTACCATAAATAGAGATTCCATTTGAGTAATTATATTGAGCTTACCTAAATTTCCCCATATAGTTTCACTTCCATACAGTATTTTTTTCTCATTTCCTGTTGTAAACTGTTGTAGCGTGTGCATTTTGTATTATTAACTGGTTGCCCATTTCTTTTTAGCTGCACTACAGTGATGGGCAAAATGATTCCTATATGTAAGGCCAAATTCTGCCTTCAGATACACATGTACAATTTCTACTGACAGAAACACAAGTCGCAGTTGTATTGGAGAAGGATGGTGTTGAGGTTAAGGCACTGACTTAAGAGTCAGGAGATCTAGGTCCGTTCCGAGCTCTGCCACATGCCTCCCGAGTGACTTTTGGGCAAATCACTTAATCTTAGCAGAGAAAGGTATAATGGAATCCAAAGGTCAGAAGTTAAAACTAGACAAATTCTGACTGGAAATAAGGTATAATTTTTTTTTAATGACGAGAATAATTAATCTTTAGAACTAACCAAAGGTCATGGCGGATTCTCCATCTCTGACAATTGTTAATTCAAGATTAGATATTTTTCTAAAAGAAGTAATCTGGGAATTATTTTGGGGAAGTTCTATGGTGTATGTATACAGGAAATCATACTAGATGATTGCAATGGTCCCTTCTGGCCTTGGAATCTATGAATGTCTCTGTGTGTCAATTTTTCCTGTGTAAAACGGGAATATTAATTGTGCTTTGTCTATTTAGATTGTAAATTCTTCAGGGCAGGGACTGTTTTACTGTGTGTATATACAGCAATGCGCACAATGGGTCCCTGATATCAATTAGGAGCTACTATAATAAAATTAATAGCTAAGGACAGTATTTGGCCCATAGCTGTTTGGGATTCTTTTGGATGAAAGAATCAATATAAGATATTGGTTATTAATTTTAACTGGAATTACATGACTGAAATGTTATGTAACATATTATGAGCTTGATCCAACACTCACTAAAGTCAATGGAAAGGTTCCCATTGGCTTCAGTGTATATTGGATCATATTTAGGGACATTCAAAAACTAGATAACCTATAACTGTTTCCCTACAGGTATTTCCCTAAATGGATCAAGTTCTTTCCCATTAATTAAGGTATTGCACAGCCATGATAGAAACCAAAACTCCGAAGGAAAGGGTGGCAGCGGAAAGCACTAGTAGTAGAATCCCTCTGAAGTCCAGTAAAAGAAGTCTCACTCACCCAGTGCTTGCCAAGATGGCAATGATATAAGTTACTCAGGAAAGTAGCCTTCAAAACTTATCATTTTCACCATATGAAGTTTCTGCCTGAAACCACGTCTAAGTTACACCCCAACTGCCTGTGTACTACTGGAGCTGGAGGTAAAAAACCTATTTACCAGCAGCAAAAGAGAGAGAGAGAGAGAGAGAGAGAGAGAGAGAGAGAGAATACTTTATTAGTAATGTGTTAGCTTGGGACATACACCATGCATGCATGGTTATTTGTGGGGGTCTTTTGATTTGTGATGCACTGTATAGCTTGTTGCCTACAGTTGAGCTCAAAAGAAATAATAGCCTTTGAGATGGATCTTGATAGATTCAATGGGCCTATGACAATTTATGCCTGTTGAGGATCTTGTTCTTCAGGAATATTGTAAGGAAATGGTTAATGGGTCAACTTACCCACAATTCTCGTTTTAAAAAAGGTTTTGGAAATCTATTTCAAAGTGTTGTTAATTGTTATTTTAATTGTCAACAGCATGGTCAGTTCTGTACAAAGCACAGAAGCAGATAACAGTTTGTGCCTGGCATTGTACAAACTAAGGGCCAGATTCTGACTCCCTTCTTCATATCGGGTGGCACCTTCCTCCACAAGTGGTCCCACTGTGCTATTAGAGGAGTAAGGTACCACTGCGTATAAGAGTATCATGGTCTATCCCTAAATGATTGTTTAGGTTCATTTTTGTGAACTTTTAATTTGGCTCTCGTCTTCACCATTACCACCATTACCACATTACCTCACTCCCTGGGGCCCAACAACACTCTTGTACCTAGCAGGACCAACGAATTCACAAGTGTTTTGCTTTCAGCAACAAAGTACATACGTGTGATCAGTGAAAGATATGAAGCAGCTATGACACAGGTTACCCTCCCATTAAAAAGAAAGGAAGCCCTACTGAAAAGGTAAATAAGACTGTGGTTTGGAGCCACCCTAATTCCAGTGCAGGTTAGATCACTTGTGACAGAATGGGAGATGGGCAGATACTGGCTGGTATTGCTGATGTCCTTGTTTGGTAAAATGGAAAAATTACCCAAAAAGGTGGGAATCAGTGGTGTAGGTGACCTTGCTCAATGCAAGAAGGACTGGAGATCCAACAATTTTTTCCAACTCAGCCAACTTCATAAGGAAGCAGAAAGAGGATAATTCCAAGATTTTTTCACCTCAAACCTCTGCCACCATACTTGGCTGTTTTGTTTTACCATAAGTTCTCATGAGGTGAGGTCATTTATAAAATGAACTGTCATTAAAACCACAACAGCTATAGATTAAAGTTGTTGACAAATGTAGCCAACAGACGGGGGAGAAATGGCTTTTATGTCACACATTACTGCTTTTGAACAAGAAGAACATAACTGATCATGAATTGCAAGGAAAATGGAACGAGCTAATCAAATACTCAATGCTCTGCAAAAATTGTCATAAAAACGGATTGATTTAACTAGCTGCAACACAGTGGATAATAACAATTTTGAGCTTTGCACTGTGAAAAATGAGAGAGAAGCTCTTTGATTATGATCTAAAAGTCCAACAACTTACAGGACAAGAAAGTGGAAGAGCTCACTGCAGAAAATCATGATTAAGGAGAGATACAGTAGCAGAACTAGGTTCATTAGTGGCTGTACAGAAAACAGATTTCTTTTATGTCTGTGAACTGCTGCAGAGCAGACCAACTCAGATAACAAAATTCCCAACACCTCTAACCGTTCTGCCTCAGGGCTGGCGAGATGCATGGGTCCTCTGCCCTCCTGCACATTACCCTAGCCAAGACTCAAATTGGGACCACTGTGGTCTGCAGACAGAAAATTTACTAGGTGTGCTAAAGGAAACTTCATTCTGGTCCAACAAGTATGAGCTCAGGTGCTGTGCTAAGCTGTTCTCAGCTGGGAGTTGCTCTGTGCACCCTGTACATCTGTACATCCTTAAAGTCATCCTGAACAAGAGACATCACAGGGATGCCAGCTACATTTTTAGTACTGCTAAAATCTGGTTGGGACCATTGTACAGAGTCTGAAGACCACATTCTGATCTCCATTATATCAGGGAAAGACCAGAGGAACTCCACTGTAGGCAACTGCACCATGTCACCATCCTTGGAGGGTTAGCAGAAGGAGCTAGTGACGGTATTGGGTTTCCTGAGGAAAGAACACAGGGAAAGACCACTGGCACGGCTGGCTAGAAAGCCTTCCTCTGCTCTCTTTTTTCCTAGCCACATTCCTGCGTTACTGCTGGGCAGGATAGGTTCAAACTGCAGGTGCAAGAGTCCTTCAAAAATCCCTTGATTAATTTGTTACCGTCCAAGAATTTCAACCCTGATCCAGACACCCCGGAACTCTGGGAAACTTCAGACCCATCTGTCTGTCTGTCCATCCATGCCATAACATACAGAACAAATAGTAATTATACAGAGTTGACTATCATTGAATGCACTGAAGGATTTTATCAGCTGAAGAGATTTTTCTCTACAAAGTTACATGCATCAAAGAAAAGGAGTACTTGTGGCACCTTAGAGACTAACAAATTTATTAGAGCATAAGCTTTCGTGAGCTACAGCTCACTTCATCGGATGCATCCCATGAAGTGAGCTGTAGCTCACGAAAGCTTATGCTCTAATAAATTTGTTAGTCTCTAAGGTGCCACAAGTACTCCTTTTCTTTTTGCGAATACAGACTAACACGGCTGCTACTCTGAAACATGCATCAAAGGGTTCTGCTGCACAAGTGTCTCTTGGTACAACATAAAGAAGTGGTACAAAGAAAGTATAGGGATTATTCTACAAGAGGTTCTGAAACCTTGACTGTTAATAGCCTTGAAAGTGACATTTCAGAACACTTGGGGCACTTGGGCCCATTGCTTTCAGCTCTTCTCCCATCCAAGCCTCTCATTGCTCCTCTCCCAGTTCCACAGACCAAGGTGAGGAGGGCTTCTGACCGCCTACTCAATGCTAAGATTTACTGGTCAGGCAAGGGGAGAAAGGACACAGGATTCTCCTTTGGTTTCTTGTGCACATTCTCCTCTACAGCTGCTGAACGTAACTTTAGCAAACATCAAGGAGAACAGGAGGCTTTACTGAATTAAAATATTTAACATACTGGCTAGTCATCCTTCCCTTTGAAACCAATACCCATCTGGGATTTGACTGCATGAAGACTGCTGCAGTCTTTCCATGCCATGTCCCAAAAAAGTTCAGGAGGGAAGCACATTGTTGTATATTGCATATGTACCCATAGAAAGAGAGGGTCGGAGTGCACATGCATACAAAAGCTCTTTATCTCTAAGGACCTACCCTTTGATAATAGCCATTGCAAGCATTTTATTTTGTTGACTTATGTAGCACTATCAATAACCACTTACTGCTTTAAAGATAAGCATGGTCTGCTTTTCCAGGCAAAGGAAAACAAATTAATGTTTTAAAACACCCATCAGTTGTTCATTTTAGCAATTAGATCGCTAGCATATTATTCTTTGCCAGAAGATCCTAAAGGCCAGATTCTGATAACAATCACTCATGGCCTGTATTACTGTGTTTCAATCTACTGCATGCGTCTTTTTTGACAGATTCCGTGGAAGAGGTATGAGTGACACAGATTACAATCTGGCCTGGAGCTAAGGTTTGATTTCTGACAAAATTGATACAACGAGCCAAATTCTGTTCTCAATTACAATAGAGTAACATCCAACAAAGAATTGAGGGCAATTGGCTTTAATTTTTAAAAAATATTTAAATAATAAGAATAATGTTTTTAAATAAAGGATTAACAACAATTTGTAACAAATTCTTATGTACAGATATAATGGTAATCAGTGGGAATCGATCCCTGGAGCCATAGTATCAAAAGCATAAGCCTCTTCATCACTTGAGCTAAAGGAAAACACTGTTAATTTTTATTAACTACTTGATGTGGGCCAGCCACCATGGGGAGACTTGTTCCCATGCACTAAACTGAAGTATACTGCAAGACAGTGGGCTTTCAACCTTTCCAGACCACTATACCCCTTTCAGGAGTCTGATTTGTTTTGTGTACCCCCAAGTTTCACCTCACTCAAAAACTACTTGCTTATAGAATCAGACATAAAAATACAAAAGTGTAACAGCACACTGTTACTGACAAATTGCTTACTTTTTCATTTTTACCACATAATTAAAATATAAATATTATACTTACATTTCAGTGTATAGTTTATAGAGCAGTATAAACAAGCTGTATGGAATTTTAGTTTGTACTTACTTTGCTACTGGTTTTTATGTAGCCTATTGTAAAACTAGGCAAATATCTAGATGAGCTGATGTACCCCCTGGAAGACCTCTGAGTAGCCCCAGGAGTATGTATACCCCTGGTTGAAAACCACTACTGTAAGAAACTCCATCTAGCTCAAATGTGAAGAAACCTTTGCTACTATGGTATATGTCAACAAATATGGTGGCAGCAAGAATGTTTGAAAAGATAACAATAAAAGTATTCAGCAAGATCAGTACTATACACCCCAGGGACAACTTGCAAAAGTATAGTGTGGTATAGTAGAAGGTGTCTCTGCTGGAATTTTTTACACATGAAATGAAAGCAGAATCTGAGTGCTGGAATATGTGTGTGTGAGAAAAGAGAAAATGGGTCAAATTCAGCCTTGCTCTGATTTAATTCGAATTATACAAGAAATTATATTTAGTGGCACCTGCCCCTCTCCAACACCTGCTCACGGTGGAGTCACACCAGGAACGAATATGACCCGGTGTATATTAGCACCTGTCCAACACAATAAAACGGCAATCTGCAAATGTGCTCAGATTTTTTTTGAAAACTAACAACCGCCCCCAACACACACACACTTTTGGGAAATATTAGCCATTTTCTTCTTCATTCCAGTTCTGGTAAGTCAGGTAACTGAAGCTTCAAAGCAGAATGACAATTTAACAGAGCTAAGCCTGCCAAAGAAGAGACATGCCTTTCCTTAGATTTCTTCCAGCTTATTTAAATGAGTTATCTTTTTATAAATGCAACTTCCTTCCATGCTGATGAGATATCTTAAAGAAAAGAAATAAATAAAATGGTTTATTTTGTCCGAAGACAAGTGATTATTTTTGTGATAGTGTATGTCAGGTGTAAAGTTAAAAAACAGTGGAAGTAATAGCCTTTAGGCAAAATACATGATTGCTCCTGCCACTATGTCTACCAGAAAAAAAAGACATTTATAGAATTCTGCAAAATAGCATTTACAAATACCTTCCAGGAGTGGTTGTCATGGTTGATTTCTGAATTAAGAACTTAAAGCCAGGGATGACTTTTCAACCAGATGTTATGAATAACTTTGTGTGTATTGTATTATTTTTGCCTGAGGGGAAAAATGGACATTTTTGAGACAGGAAAAGAACCATTAACATACTGTATTAAAATATTTTCATGCTTAGCAGCCTCTATCATCTTTATTTGGCCAAAAATGTCTCCAATTTGCCTCCTGTGAAAACATTCACAAAAGCAGAGCCATGCTGAAAGCCTCCTCAGTCAAAAAGAAAAGGAGGACTTGTGGCACCTTAGAGACTAACAAATTTATTTGAGCATAAGTTTTCGTGAGCAGGCTCCAAACTATGGCCTCAGGACTCGCTGATTTCAAGATTTCAATGCAGCAGAGATAGGGCCATTGTAAACACCTGGGGCTATGTCACATAGTGATGCAAGTCACCAATTAGGTGTTAAGTGGTTAGAAAATGGGTGTAAGTGATAACGCAGTGTAATCGGCACTGATATGACATTAAGTGGGTGTGCCAAATAAGTGTGACTTACCCAAGGAGCATAAGGTGTAAAATGTATCAGCGAGTGCAATTAACAAGAAGGTGTAGAGCAAAGCAGCCCTCGTGTATACAACAGGTCAGATTCTATGCTGATTTACACCCTACTGCTTAAGCAATACTTTATGTACAACACAATAAGAAAAACAGAGAGACACACTCAGACAACAAAAAAGAATCGTTTTTATGGAGCTCCTTATCTCTTTCTGATATTAAAATCAACCTTGATTATTATTATTATTATTATTTTTAATAATCTTATTGTAAAAGGTTCTCAGTCTAAGGGTGGGAACTAAAATAGAAACTAAAAAAAGGCTTTCAGAGAGGTGGCCAGGCCTAATAACATGGAAGTCTTGGAAGGATGTGCCTTTTCGTCGTATTTCATCCTTGCAGCTTTTGATTCAGAGCAGAACCTGGAAGTGCAAAAGGGTACAAGAAAGAAAAAATCATAGAAATGAGATTTTTTTTGTATCACACAAAAGCTCAGTGTGAATTGTGTGCAAAAGCCTGAAGGGTTTTTGTTTTGTGTAATTTGTTCATCCATCCGAAGTTAAAAATCAGTTTTTCTCTTCAGAGTTTATCAATCAAAATGTTTATCGAAGATTGTATGGGAAGGATTACATAAAGATGGGCTACGGGCCATGGTCTGTAACAGTGCAGTCTCCCTTTGCCCATTCCATCAAGACCAGTCTCCAGGAAGAAAACAATTTGTCAAAACATCAGTTTAATCAGCGAGTTCTAACTGACTGGAACAACACATGCTTGAAAAACTCCTGGAGCTGTTAAAAATAATAGTATTAAAAAAGGTGTCAGCTGTGCCTATGCTGGCAAACTCAGGATTGGAAAGGCAGAAGTTGTCAGCACCTCCACCCACCAGAATCTTATTGCCAGTTTACCTAACAGCTCCTGCCCTGTGGGTAAACTGGCAATAAGAACTTGGAAGCCAGCATTGATTATGCCAGGGTAAACCTTGTGCTGACACTTGCATATTGAGTACGTGCAACTCTTGCTGGAAAAAACAGAAAGTGGCTTGGAAACTGTCAAAGACAATTCTCCATTCACTCTAGTAGCTTCTGAATCATTCTCAAAGAAATAATTGGTTTCAGAGTAGCAGCCGTGTTAGTCTGTATTCGCAAAAAGAAAAGGAGTACTTGTGGCACCTTAAAGACTAACAAATTTATTTGAGCATAAGCTTTCATGAGCTACAGCTCACTTCATTGGATGCATTCCAGAAATAATAAATAATTAAATAAATAAAGAAATAATTGAAAAGGAAGATTTGGGGATTTCATCAGCACAATTGATGCTGCATTAAATTAAAGGGCCACACAGATATTGTACACATATTTGAGCACAGATTCTGGCCCATATTGCTATCCATGGATCACTGGAAGGACAAGCCTTGCCATTCTTGGTCTCTCCATAGTTCTGAAAACATTGCTCCAAATGTATGCAAGATTCCTGGAGTCTCCAGAGTGCAAAACAGATGAATAAAATGCTGTAGGGACGGGGACAGCATGAAGTAGCAGCAAAACCTGTCAGTCACCAGCACTTGTTAAGGCATCTGAATATTTCCTCACCTCCTCCATAGTGGAGTAAAATCTACTTCCGTTCCATATCAGAGTCAGTGAAAAACCAGTGAAAAAATATGTATGTATAAAAGCTGTCCCAGTGTCAGGGAAGAAAGAATATTTGCTCTACTGGAGCCAGAGGGGTTGACTTAGGCCCCCCAAATTTAGAAGTGTTATGCCAGTGAAGCGTGCTATGCATACTTCTACCTAGACCAGGCAACAATACAACTGTTCTATGAAGGTGCTTCCAAGATCCGGGATCTTGTCACTTTCACAAGGATGTTCTTGCACTCAAAATGGAGCAGAGCTTCAAAGTGAAGGAATTAGAGGATTGGAGGTGCTTTTAGACCACACCTCAAAGTACTGTATAATTGGGTAGTGCGGCAGAGGATATGAGCAGTGTTATAAGGTACAGGACAAATCCCTCCTTCTGAAGCAGTTGTAGGTAATCTCATTGCAAACATGATTACAGGCTACCTTGCAAACAAATCTAAGTTGAAACACAAGGCTGTCAATTTATTCTTGGAATTTCTATAACCAGAGGTGATGCTAGCCCATTGGGGACCCTAAACAGGAATATTTCCCCCCTTACCCCTACCCACCTCCTTAAAATACTAGTTGTGCAAATCAAAAAATATACCAACACAACACAGGCTAATACACTTGCTAACGAACACATGACTTGCAGGTTTCAGAGTAGCAGCCGTGTTAGTCTGTATCCGCAAAAAGAAAAGGAGGACTTGTAGCACCGTAGAGACTAATAAATTTTAATTGAGCATAAGTCTCTAAGGTGCCACAAGTCCTCCTTTTCTTTTTAGATGACTTGCAGTTTTTCAAGTACCAAACAAGTTGTGTATTTATCCAGCTAAGTTGTATTCTCTTGTTGATAATCACTCATACTGTAGCTGGGCAGGCATATTTAGGACAAGCCACACCAATTATGACAGATGGAGAGGCTTCCAGAATGAGGAGACAATAACTTAAATGTGCTGGGTTAGACATCTGGGGAAAAACAGGTAGCTGTTACTATATGGGTTATGCAGCTCTGGCTCATCTCTAATAACAATATAGTAAATGCAGAGTATTTTGATGATACTGAGAATGTAGTTAGCAAGGAATACATCCTCTGAGACACACAGGGCCAAATTCACAGAAGATGTGTATGGTGGAGTCATGCCCTCTTACTCTAAAGCAAACTCCCCTTATACTCCGCTATACTCTCACACACAGACTCCATTATGACTAGATTACACATACTTAAAATGATTGTTTAAGCCTCATACTTAAACTCATGTAAGCGTAAGGCAGCCAGTGATTTAATAACTGCAGTGCCTGTATGCCGAGGTACGTTAGGTCGCCATAGTTTTGTAATGTAAACATGGCCTCATTCCAGAATGAGTGTGTCCACACAGGGGCTTCCACTGAAAAAACTACTCCGGAACAGCTATTTCAGTACATTTCCAAGTTTAATCAAGCCCTGAGAGAGAAGAAAAAGGAAGCCCATGTAAGATATCTACAGAATTATACCAACCAAACCTTTAATGATACCGAATGGATTTCAGTCTCTTACAAGAACACTGGTTTGATAAAACAAAAACTATTTCAGTTGAAGAAAGAATGTTCCATTTTAAATGCAGGAGGCTAACCCCTAAGGCCCTTAACTCACTTTCTAACCAGTCAGGGGAGATTCCCACTTGCCACAATGGGAGTTTTGCCTGAGCAAGAACTTCAGGATTTGACGTGAAGGATAACTGAAAAAACACCTCCACTCCCCCCTTCAAAGCAACAAGCATTGGGTTTCAGTTCACGTGAAGTTCTAAAGCTTGCAAAAAATGTGAAACATTTATAATGGAGAAACTCTTCAATCAAAGAAAATTAGAATTGTAAAAATCAAAGCTCTCAAGCGTTTTGTGCAACAGTAGCAGAAACCTGAAAGAAAACATTGTGAAAGGTTTGTATGTTTTTTTTCCTATCAATGTTTCTTCTCAAGTGGCCTACATTCTCAGGCCTGAATACTTCTAAATTAATTGGTTCACGGACTCTTCCCTCCCCCAACCCCTTTCTTTTACTTTCTTTAGCTTAGTCCTAAACTGGTTCGCCTTAGCTGAAGACCATAATGAACTGGCAGATAATAAAGAGAGACCGGGCCGAAGGGGGGTAGAGGAGAGAAAGCCCTCTAATAAGAAAAGAATCTTCTACTTACAACATGCCCCACCACAGGGAAGCCATTAAAGATCTACAGAATAGAAGAGAATAGGAAGAAAGTTCTTAGAGAGAAACCTCACCCCTCCCCTGGCTATCTCTAGTACCTTTTCAGAGCAGAGCCCTCAACATGGCTAATCCCTCCGCCACTTAATGAACTACAAGCTTTCCTTTCACTTGCACAAAAGTTTCTTTCCTTTCTTGGGTCTAATCGCAGACAAATGGTCCCCACCATGATGTCTTTTAAAATCCCATTCCCTTTTTTGATGCTGAGAGCCAAGAGGAATGCTATAGGCAAGAATAGGTACCCTTGAAATGAGTTCCTTCTGCACTGCTGAGAGATAAATGGGAGATGACATTAGAGCTATAATGGAAAAAATATTTTCACAAGGCAGCATCTGTCGTTTCAGTGGATGCAGCCCCATTTTTGTTCCAGAATGTTTCTGTGCATCTGTCTATATCTTTTCTGTCAGTGCAACAATTACACCTCTTCCTCTCTCACACACATTCATTGTTGGTGGGAATGTTGCAGTACTCAACAATAATGCTGCCACAGACCATTCCACGTTTGCAAGGACAACCTAGCCTACCATATATTTATTATTTTGTCCCACAATTTAATAATAATAGTAATATTTAGTATTTACATATGACGTTTTATTAGCAGAACTTTACAAAGGAAGAGGGTGTGCATCATTTATCCCTGTTTTACGGACAGCGAAAGTGGAGCACGTTTTCAAACTTGGGTGCCTAAAATCAAACACCTACATCTATATTTAGGCACCTAAATAAGTGTCCTGATTTTCAGAGCTGCTGAGCACCCACAACTCTCATGTTGCACCGCTGAAAAGTAGGCCACTTATTTTGTATCTAACCTTAGAAACCCACATTTGAGCATTTTGTCTTATATGACTTGCCCATCAGTATGTAGTGAGTCAGTGTAAGAGCTGCAAAGAGAACCCAGACCTCTTGCCCCTAAGGCCAATGCCCTGTCCTCTGGATCATACTATCATTTGCAATTTTGACAGATAGAGTCACAGGTTCATAAAGTTAAAAGCCAGAAGTGGCCATTAGATCATATAGCCTATATCACAGACCATTCAATTTCACACAGTTACCTCTATTTTGAGCCCAATAACTTGTGTTTGACAAAATCATATTTTCCAGAAGGCATCCAGTCTTGATCTGAAGACATTAAGAGATATAATCTTATTTATGGGAAAACAGCTATTTAATAAATGTTGGTATCTTTCTGGTTTTTTATGGGGAAAATACTGAAGTTTTTATTCAGTTTTTCATTAAGTCCTTATTCCATCAAACTCCTATTGACTCAATGGGATGGCATAAAAACTGGGTTGGGGCCTTCAGGATTTGGCCCTATGTGAATTATTTATACGAGTGGTAGGAGAAAAGTGTATTGGGAATAAAGGTCTGCCATCCAAGAGGTAATAGCTAGCTATGGGCCCAAACTGAAATCTCAGATCCAAATTCTGGATCTGGACCTTTTATCTCTATGAATGGGTCAAACCAAAACTCCTGGATATATGCACTATAGAATTTGGGGGTTCAAACCCCAATTCCTTCCCAAATTTGGGAGGGTGGTTGGATTTCTCCCATTATGAGTGGGAACTTGGATCTGAACCAGGATCCCAGGATTTGGTATAGGCCATCTCTAGTAATAGCATTTAAAGGGGAAAAATCTGCATATGGATTATATTAGCATATGTAAATCCTTTAAAAGTAAGCTCTCAATGGGAAAAAGTTTACAGAAATAAACTGATTAAGTGGAATCTTAAGCCCAGGAGTGTCGTACATCAAACACTCAAACGCTGAGATTTATCCATCTCTTCCTCTTCTGTCACTACCTGCATTGCTACAATAGCTAAGGCAGTTTGGGCTTCATGATGGGCAAAGAGGTTTGGTCTGGACAAGCATTCAGGAACATCCAAACCCCAACTGCCTGTAAAACTGGGCTGGAAATCTCATAGAAACAGGCTTTCCTGAAAAATGCCCTGTAGTTTTTGCTTCCATTTGGGTTGGAAATGCCAAGAGAACAGCCCTTTACTGCAGTATTTTGGCATTTCCACATTTGGTTCCGGCTGGAGCCAGCAAGTGCAGAGGCACCCATGGAAATGAAAACTATTGATAATAATAAAGCGTGAAGTGTGAGAGTGAGGTGTGGTCTAGTGGAACTCAGAAACACCTCCATTCTAGTATTGACTTTCTCTGTGGCATTGGACTCTCTCTCTCTCAACCTCAGTTCGCCTCTAACATAAGGAAGATATCACTTACCTACCTCATGGACAAGTGAAGTTCAGATACTTGGCTAAATACAGGGAACTGTGTTTTGACATTAGAGCCCTCTTTCCGCCATCATATCTCCCCTATCAGAGACTTTCACAGGTCCTCAGCTGGTGTAATTAGCACAACTCCACAGAAGTCAATACAGCTACAGGACCTACACCAAGTAGCCCAGCGTCTGTCACCATGCCAGAGTTTATGTCATAGCCCAGGGTGAACCTCAGCCAACATCTATTAAATGCTTCACATGTGAAAAGTGCTAGGTATTATTACTTCTAACAAAACATTTTTGACTTTCCGAAAGGATTGGGTTCAAAGGTCTGGACTGGATTCTTACTTTCCCCAAACTTGTTTGCCCAGCATTACTGAAGGGTGAAAAGGACATAGCAAACCATTCAGCTACAAAACAGAAGGAACCCTGGTAGATTGTTTCCTGCAAATGGATTAAGCAACGAAAGTGACACATGAGCTTTTGCGTGGTATTCTTGTAATTACGTTCATTTTTCCTACATTAGTAATATGCTGCTGGAAACCAGATACCTATGCCCTAAAATGCAAAAACAAGACAAAAGGAGACTGTTGTTCTTCCCAGGAAGCAAAAGAGGGAACAGAAACAAAATGGGAAATGCTCAGCGCTAAACTATTCTACTTGGCAAATGTTATGCACGGAAAGGTGCTTTAAGGCAGTGTTTTTCAAACCGTGGGGCGTGACCCATGACTGGGTCGCAGCATTTAAGGCGCTGGGTCACAGCAGCTCTGGTCAGCGCTGCCGACCAGGACGTTAAAACTCCCGTTGACGGTGCTGCCCAACTAAGGCAGACTAGTGCCTACCTGTTCTGACACGGAGCTGCGCCCCGGAAGCAGCCCGCTGCGGGCCTGGCTTCTAGGCTAGGGGGCCATGGGGCTCCGCGCGCTGCCCCTGCCCCAAGCACCTGCTCCACACTCCCACTGGCCAGGAACCAGCCAATGGGAACTAGGTGGTGGGGGTGCGTGCATGTGTGCGTGTGTGTGCCCCTGCGGGCGAAAGTCACGCGGAGCCACTTATGTGCCTCCGCCTAGGAGCCAGACCTGCTGCTGGCTGCTTCCAAGGTGCAGCACAGTCTGCGGTGCACCCTGGCTGCACTGCTGACTGGGGGCCACTGGAGGTAAGGCCGTGCCCCAACCCTGAACCCCCCCCAAACCTGGAACCCCTTCCTGCACTCCAAACCCCTTATCTCTGGCACCACCCCAGAACCTGCACCCCCAGCCCAGAGCCCTGACCCCCTCCTGCACCTCAACCCTTTGCCCCAGCCCAGAGCCCCCTCCTGCACCCTGGACCCTCATTCCCAGCCCCACCCCCTCACCCCAACCCTCAGCCCCAGCTCTGTTGGATCGCAGGCATCAACAATTTTCTTCAACTGGATCTCCAGAAAAACCACTGCTTTAAGGCCAGACTCCACGTCCAGCAGTCGGAGAAGGCCCGGACTTAGTCATGAATTGGAAGCAGAGCAGCACATGGCAGAGCAGTGTATAAGTGATTTCTGCTGGCTGGCTACCTGGAGACCATCATCTGAGAGGAAGATTAGGGATTCAGGAGTTGAAGGAAAATCCATTTGAGGAGAGGGATGTTGAAATTTTAGGGATCCTTGAAATCTGGATGGCTCCCGTTAGATTTGATCTGCCCTTGTGTTCTAGCTTTGCTATCTTAAAGACATTCTTGGAGAAAGTGACAGAGAAGGCCTGTCAGGTAGTCACTGTGCTATTAGAAAAAAAGAGGGCAAACTGATGTCACTAATAGACTTCAGTGGACCAGCTGAGAAACTGGCTCTGAATATCCTGGCAACAACTCACAGGCAAATGGAACCATTTCCAATGGGCTTTCTTCAAGTGTTGGAAAAAGCAAAGAAATGAAAAATGCACCATAATTTGTGCAACTCTGGGAAGAAAATACTGAAAAGACACTGGAGGCTTTTTTTAAAACAGAAGACATTAAACATAACTTGACAGTGAAAAATTGGAGTAGCCCTGGACAGTCCTCCCTGTCTTCGTCAGACATACCACAGGGTGCAAATTATTATCCTCTTCCTTTCCTATAAGAAGTAAAGTAATCTCCTAAAGTAACATACCTGAGATGGAAGAGCCCTGAATGTTCCTGAATGTTTGCACATTGCTGCTGCCTGCTGAGATTATCCCTTTTTTAAACATCTGTCCCCTGTGTCTTGAATGTCTATTTGCACAATTTTCAGAGTAGCAGCCATGTTAGTCTGTATTCGCAAAAAGAAAAGGAGGACTTGTGGCACCTTAGAGACTAACAAATTTATTTGAGCATAAGCTTTCCTGAGCTACTGCTCACATGATGCAGTAGCACTTCTCCATTAAAGTGCCATTAAAGAGCAAAGAGGCTTTGAAAGTGCTGATAAGGAGCAATTTATAGCATTTAACGGATGATCAGCTTTATTCTTAAAATGATAAGAATTTACTTTTGCTCAGAATGATTACGGTTTCTGTTCTTATATAATTAGGATCCTTTTGGAGAAAGGGATGAGCCTTATGTTTTGGAATCTCTGAAAATGAGAAATGTACTTTGCCATTATGTTGAGATGTTGCTATCGACACACCACCTACTTTTTATTATTAATTATTATTATTATTATCGTTTATTATTTGTATTATTGTAGTGCCTCAGAGCCCTAGTAATGGACCAGGACCCTGTTGTGCTAAGCGCTATACAAACATAGAACTCTTGTTACGAGTTTGGAACAGCCAACAAAACTATTACTGAAAGACCTTGTTTAAGCAGATTCCCCCTTGCCTCACAAGGCTGTCCATGTGTTAAATGGTTTCCAATTAAACTCCCATCACTATCAGCAGCTACTGGTACCTCAGTGCATCTCTACTTATGAGATCAATAATAATGCACCTATGCATGAACAAGGGGGAACATACTTTAAACTCTGTTTGAAATAAATAAAATAAATAAATAAATAAATCTCTGAATGTCATAAATGGATGCACAGGAGAACTATGGTAGGCCTGCACATGAGTGTATATGCATGTGTAATTGTTGCTGGTGTCCCCCAGTGGCTCAAAGGGTCTTTGGAAAAGAAGGAGCTTGATGTTTTTGCATTTTTATATGCATACCTTCCCCTTGAGTTTGAAATGTGGACTAATGTATATACATAGCATGCTGCAAATGACAATACGCCAAGGAATAAATGGCACTCTGTGTGTGTGTGTGTGTGTGTGTGTGTGTGTGTATGAGAGAGAGAGAGAGAGAGAGAGAGAGAGATACAAATTGATAGCGTAAAATAGGGCCCTCTATGATGTTACTCACATTGGTGAAATTCTGGAATAAATCCACTTATGTACTGTAGGTTTCAGAGTAGCAGCCGTGTTAGTCTGTATTCGCAAAAAGAAAAGGAGTACTTGTGGCACCTTAGAGACTAACAAATTTATTAGATGCATCCGATGACGTGAGCTGTAGCTCACGAAAGCTTATGCTCTAATAAATTTGTTAGTCTCTAAGGTGCCACAAGTACTCCTTTTCTTTTTGATGTACTGTAGTTATTCCAGAGATAGATAGATATACACACACCAACGTAACGGAGATCAGAATCAGGCCCACACTCCATAATGAAGTCCCCATCCTAATCTTCATATTTTGAGAGTGTGTGGGAAGAGTTGCCATTGGGACACAGAATGAATCTAATGGGTTCTAGATATTGTTCTATCCTTCTCTACAGGTGTCAGTATTAGCATTGCTTACCTGGACCAGTATAGCCCTCTAGTACTAACTATGGGGCCAAATCCTCAGCTAGTGTAGATACTGGGCTTAGATGTCATATTTAGTTTATATATAAAAAACACATGAGTATTGACATGACTCTTAATCAGTTTATGGGAAAGCTCCACGGTAGAAAAAAGTAAAAAGAAAAGTTTTCTAGGCCTCTCCCACATGCTGCTGCTAAGTTCCCTGTAATGCTCCCCAATCCCTGCTGAGGAAGATAAAGGCAAACGCTCTTAGATGGGACAATTAGCCAAACAGAAATTAACAGGCCAGTTCACCAAGGGACAGGCATTAATTCTCTAAAGCCAAGTTTGATATGCTTGACATTTATTCTGCTTCCTCTTTTCCTCCCAGAAAACTGGGATTTTATGTGTCACGTTTATTTGCCAACTTTTTGCTAGAAAACAAAGCCTGGGTTATGGCTTTTTCTGAGAAGAGCTAGGAGTCAGTGCTAAATGTGGAAGGGCCACGATGTCAGATCCTGCCAGTGATTTTTTACTTTTGCACAGAACTCTCCATTGATTTCAATAGGGGAGTTCTGGGAGGTCCCTGAACCTTCTACAGGACATACTGACACAGGCATGCACAACTGCTGCTCGGTGGACACAAGCTAGGATTTGCACATGGGCATGCAGTAAGTGTGCACACACCTCGACTGCCATGAGCATAACAAGGGTTGTGCACAGCTAAACTGGGAAGTTGCAACAGCACACACTCACTTTGGAAGATTTTAGGTCCTAAACAATTGTTTTAAGACTTCCCCATATGAAATGGCACCTTGTCTGCACTTAGGCACTGCCATATTCAATGAT
The DNA here is from genome assembly GCF_009764565.3 of Dermochelys coriacea. Classification (NCBI taxonomy): domain Eukaryota; kingdom Metazoa; phylum Chordata; order Testudines; family Dermochelyidae; genus Dermochelys; species Dermochelys coriacea. Next base: position 130,814,292 of record NC_050071.1, read on the forward strand.
CTGTGACCAGCAATCAGATTAGCTGCACCAGTGCTGGACTCTTAAGTGCTGGAAAGGACATGCAGGAGTTTGCTTCAGCTGAGCTAACCAGGATTTACTCCTGCTTTCAGGAGGGGCAAAACCCAATTAAAGCAATCAACACAAACCCTGGCTTGTCCTTGTCTACACTTGCGGGTCATCACTGGGGCAGCTATGCCGATTGTTGGCCATCAATTGTCAAACTGGAGCTATTCTCATGTGTAGACAAGGCTTTTACTTTTCATCCCCAATACCTGTCTGTGATCTGTGTTCTGGGCTACAGGTTTTAGGTGGTGATGCCAACACCTCTCTCCTTTGGCTTGGTTTTGCAAACCTAGGCTGGGAATCACTTTTACAGATTGACAGCCTGACTCTTGAAATGACTCCTACAGCAAAGGGGAGGCCTACTCAGAATCAGTGCAGAGAGACCCAATTCTTCTGGGCTGAGTTCAAGCATTACCCACTATCAGGCTCCTGAGACAAAATAAACCACACCAAACCCCTCTGCCTTGCTGTCATGTGGGGGTAAATCAACACCTTCAGTACTCAATAGACCAAGGCAGAGATGTGGTCACTCCATCAGCTGTAGAGCATGGAAAAGTCTACAAAAAGTGAGAGCAAGCCAGGTTTCCTTTCATGCCAGAGTGCTCTTTGTAATTAAGGCAATGGAAAACTTGTAAACTAAAACCCCAATTACAGTGGCCTTTTTTTAACATCTAAAGAGAACGTCGTAGCTTTATTTCTTTCACAATAAAAAACCCTAAATCACTTCTCAGGAAACACAAATTAAATATTTGTCCTCTTTGCTAACAGGAAGGGTGAGATTTCTTTCACCTGTTGCACTGACAATTTGTATTCTCCCTGCACGTGTAACATTATCCCCTTCTGCCATCAAAGTATTGTGGGTAAACCTTAATTGCTGCCCCTACTTGCTTTGCTTACAAGCCTTGCTTTAGAAGACAGGTCCACCGTCCTGAGATGGCTTTTAACTTCAAATCCCTCTTTTCACTGCCACACCCAACAAACAAGATCACAAAGAAAGGGGATTGCTTAAACACCAGACCACAACTGTTTGATCACAGCAGTGTTATCATGTATAAATACATTACTGTAGATTCTTTCAATCCTGCAGGTATTTATATAATATGTAATCTCAACTCTGCTTTTTAAAGACATATTATCCTTTTACAAAGGACAGTTCATTTAAAGCTAGGAGGATAATTGCATGAAAAAACCCCACACACTAAGGCAATGCCTACACTACCACTTTTGTAGGTACAACTTATGTGGCTCAGTGGTATGAAAAAACACACCCTGGAGCAACATAAATTATAATGACAAATGCGCTGGTGTGGACAGTGCTATGTTGTGGAGATGATTTTATTATGTCAGTGGGAGAGTGCTCTCCCGCCAGCACATAGTGGCTACATGATGATCTTACAGCAGCGCAGCTGCATCGGTTCAGCTGTGCCGCTGTAAGCTTGCTAGTGTAGATATGGCCAAAGTTCTCCTAGAAAATAACAAGGCCTTCCATTTCAGATCACCAGCATTATATTTAAAGAGTAGCCCAAATCAAAAACCAATATTTGGGAACATGCAGATCCATTGTAGCTTGGCCAATCTCAAGAAATATTTAAGGATGGGTGATCTACTATGCATATATTAAAGATCCCTGGCCCACACAAAACTTTTGCCCCAACCTTGAAGCTTGGTCTTTCAATCATTATTCATAATCCAAATTTTTCACGTTGGGCCCATCACTAACAGAAGTACAAAAGCTCATCCATACAAAACAGAAGATCTCATGTGTCTCCAGTGTCCAAGATGTTCCTCTCAATCTACCAGTGCCCAAATGTGGGATGCAGTGTGTCACACAGACTCAAAAGGAAGGCCACAATAAAATTATTAATGCAGGAGACTTAAAATGCTGTGGAATTCATTCCTTTAGGGTAAATGGCTTACTATAACCTCAGTTTCATTTATATATTATTTGTGATGTAAACAATATTTAAAAAAAGTAAAAGAGACATCAAATTTATGTGGAAGACAGGACCAAAATATGGGACCAAAATGAGTGATGTCCTTTGAAATAAGGGACATTTCAGATGTATAGTCTGAGCACCTGGTGGAAGTGCCATGTGGTAATAAAATTCAAGGCTTCCATAAGTTAAAATATATATTTTCCTAAAGTTTTATGCCACAAAAAGTCATCCTCATCATTGCATCATTTCAACATTTGTCTTCATATTAAACAGAGGTGAAAACTGAAATATCATAAATTTTTGCGGAATGGAAATTCCAAAAAAATTATTTTGGAAATGTCACTCTGTTTGGTTTTGAAATTTATCGAAATGAAACATTCTGACATTACTGAAATCAAAATGTTTCATTTTGGTTTGTTGAAAATTACCTGAAATGCTTCAAGTAATTTCATTATTAAAATGCATTTCTCCACTGAGGTGCATTGCATTATGGGAGTTGCAGTTCAGAGGCCTGATGCCCCCATTCTCTCCAATGGGCCAGGCTCCTTGGCCAGACTTTATCTCCCATGATACACCCAAAGTTATGTCACTCCCATGATGCACCACACAGTGCTTGGCCAAATAGAAATCTGCATTGCATTATGGAAGATGCAGACCTCCAGGGAGATCGACCGATGAGAGAGAACTGGAGGGGGTTGAACCACAAGTCCTGTAAAGCAATGTGTTGACTGGAAAATGCAGTTCAATGTTTTATTGACGCGATTCAAAATGTTTCAGGTCAGTTCTACAAAATGAAATATTCCATTTGAGTCGAACCCAACAGAAATTAAATATTTTGTTTAGATTTTCCTGCCAGAACATTTAAAAAGTCTGCAAAAATTGAGAGGAGAAATGTTTTTATTTTGTTGAAACTTCATTTTCCATCAGAAATTTGTTCAGATGAAAAATAGCCAATCAGCACTGACCAATTTTTTATTCTGTGTTTGTATAGCAGCTCGCACAATGAGGTCTTGGTCCATGACTGGGGCCCCTAAGCACTGCTGCAATACAAATACTGACAGGTTTCATAGTAGCAGCCGTGTTAGTCTATATCCGCAAAAAGAACAGGAGTACTTGTGGCACCTTAGAGATTAACAAATTTATTAGAGCATAAGCTTTCGTGAGCTACAGCTCACTTCGTCGGATGCCTATAATACAAATACTGTAATATATAATAGTAAACGTGGAGACAAAAACCAATGGGCAATTCCCTCTAATCCCACGCCATGTTCTATTAGCTTCCTACCATTACCTCTTTTAAACTAGTTGTTAAAAATGTCTTTCATTTCTAAGCTGTCAGGCAATTTGGAGTTCACAGAAGTTTCTCGCATTGCCAGATAAAGAGTGACCACTGGTTCTCTGGGAATGAAAGAGGTTTGGAACATTTGCTAACCTTAACCTGAACCTTTTGATTAACCTGGCTTGAATGCCAGGTGACCAGTAAAACCCCTCAGAACAGAAGCTTTCACACTGGTTTCGTGGCACATCTCTACTGACCATAGAGTAGGCCTTTCACTGTGGCTAGCTATCCATATGCAGTAGAGTAGCTGTTATGTTATATGCTTGACTTCATTCTCATGGCATACAGATAGTCCCCAGGCATGAAAAAGTTATTTTTTGGCCCTGGGGAAAAGAATTTCACAGTAACTGAGCAGGACTATTGGCGGTTGTGTGCCTCTCCAAGTCAGTGAACCATGGTAATACATCATCCGAGCTTCGTGATATTGCAATTTAAAGTACATTAGGAAAATAGCATGATCAATAAATCCACAATGAATGTCCTATCACGTTGCTGCATTATCACATGAGTGCAAACTACAAATGTGTCACTTTGGTGGTTGTTTGATCTGAAACCATGCGGAACGCCTAATTTGGGGAACTGCCCAGTCGGTCTCTCTGAAACTGATCTGCCCCTGCCCTCCACCCCAAGTTAACAAACACCAGAACCTGAAATCCAATCTTGCATCTGCGCTATTGCAACCTCCTTTTGTGCTCACTACGTGTCAGGCTCTGTTTTTGTTTTCTGGCACTTTGAGCAAGTGTTAGTGACTCCAAATAATAAGTGACAAACAGATGCTTTGCTGGGAACATGCACCTGGACCAGAGCATGGCACTCATTAAACCCAATGCCCATTTTCTTTTAAGCTATTTTTTATTCTCTCTGTTAATACGCTGATTTTGTTAATTGCCTACTGGCAATTTGAAAGATGGAAAATACAGTCTGTTTTGATGCCTTCCAACTGGACTGTGACTTCCTAATTGATTCCCTTCTTATTCCTTTCATATGGCACACTGAATAAAATCAAAGGCATAACTAGTCTGCTTCCTTATTAAAAAAGATTAGGACCTTATTTTTTTGGTTGTGCTGAAACCGCCTTCCAAAGCATGTTGTGCCAGAGGCTGGAGTATGCATGCTGAGATGAAGCATATTGTTTATGTTTCAAATCTGACTTCAGAGTGAATTAACTGCTTCTCTGTAATGTCATAATGGGAGATGTTTCTCCATGGAGAAATTGCCACTTTATTTACACATTTCTTCCATGAATTTAATCACAGAAGTTTTCAGGAATACAACTTTGTACTCTGTGTAAGCTAGGATGATTTTACTATTTACTAACATTCTCCTATCTGGTGTACTATGATCGCTTGCCATCATAGCTGGTTGGGAGTTAATCAAACATCTCACGTGGCTCGGCAAGGAAAAGAAAAATGGAATGTTTAAGCAGTGTCCTGGGACAGGTCTTGGTTACACCCTAATGAGAATTTTAGGGGACTCTCACATTCATCCCAGAATTCAGTGCCAGCCTCAAGAATCTTTCAGTCACCCAATCCATCTGCTCTCTCTCAACTAGAAAGAAAAAGAGATGCCACGAATGACTTGCTGTTGATGTAGGTGCTGGTGAGCATGAGGTCCCCACTGTTTTCCTCAGGCATTTTGTTAGTAAAACAGCTGGCATGTTGAAAAGAGAACAGTGCGGTGAAATGTAATATGTTGGCTATGCCAGGCTTCACTGGATGGTGTAAGACAACCTGAGGCAAGCTGTAAACCACTTAGACTATATGAAGGAGGAGGAGAAGAAGACATGGTGCTTTTAGAATATATTTAGAATCATATGATAAAATCATAGACATTAGAGATGGAAAGGACCTATTAAGTTAGCATGTCCAACCCACTTGTCAACCAGGAGACAAGAGCAATCTGAAGCACATTTTCGAATGCTTTGTTCATTCTCATCTTCAAGTCCTTAAGCAATTGGGCTTCCATCACTTCCCTTGGGATACACCGCCCATGGATAGATCTCTCTTAGGAAATGTTTCCTGACACTCAGCCCTAAGTTTGTCTCTGCTAAGATTCAAACCATTACTGCTACAGCTATGCCTTCTTGTACCACTTTAATCAACTCTTCTCCTTCTCCAGTGTTTATATCCTTCAAATGCAAGTACTATGCTGCCATAATTTTCCCATTCCTTTCTTAATATTTACCCAGGCAACTTCATGATCTTACTGTCTTATCTTTGTCCCCTCTACCGTCAGACACTCTTTTTGTTATGGAATTAACTTAAATTGTCAACACTATGGGGCAGCAACCCCAAACTTATTTACTGTTACTTAGCTTATATCCTATTTATATATTCATTAAATCTAGAATACTACAGATACGCACAAGTCTTTGTATAACAAATTACAATAAAACTCATTCAGCTCCCTTATTAGACTTTGAAAAAAAAAGTCTTCCTTCATGTGCACACACATAATGAAAATCATTCAGCTCCTAGATCACACTTTAATTCCTGTTTGTGCTAGAGAATATCTTTTAGAAAAACATCCACTCTTGATTTTAAAATTGCCACTGATGGAGAATCCATCCATCCTTTCAGTTTTTACATTGTGTCCATCATTGTGGTACCTGAGCTTCATTAGTCTGTTGACTAAGTCAATAAGGGACATTTTAGATAGTAAATATAACAGATGGCTGCTACACTTGACCCATGTTTTAACCATAAGCCACAACGATTGGCTTTGGATGTCATCCCGTAACATTAATTTGGCTAGAAAAATGGGAAAATGATGTCAGAATACTTGAGAAAGTTTCAAGAGGCATCTAAAAACGCTGGGGCACATCTTGAGGTAGTGTTAATAAGTGTAGCTCCTCTGAACTGAAAGGAGGTGCAGTACTCGGATGTGGTGGACTCATGGGCGTGCACATGGGGGGGTCAAGCAGAGGCACACCTCTCCCCACAATAATTGGCAGGGGCACAGAACTCCTTCGGCTTTGGGGCCATGGCAGGGAGAGCAAGTTCCTCGGGTCCCTGGGCTGCAGTGGGGAGCTGACAGCTCCTCCGGCACCAGGGCCACAGTGAGGACACAGAACTCCTCTGGCCCTGGGGCTGTGGTAGGGAGAGAGAACTCTTCTGACCCTGGGGCTGTGACAGGGGCACAGAACTCCTAAGCTCCAGGGCCAGAGAAGCTCTGTCTCTCTCTCTCCCCCAGCTGTGACCCCAGGGCTGGAGGAGCTTGCTCTCCCCACTAGGGCTTACACCCTTCTAATGCCTGGTAACCAGACCCCTGAGACCCTGCCCCCTGCTCTGCCTCTTCCCTTGAGGCCCCGCCCCATCTCCACCTCTTCTCTCCTTTTCCCACCCCCGATCAGAAAAACCAGACATCAGGACTTGTCAAATGGCACCAGGACACACAAGCAGAAACCTGGACTGCACAGGTGAAAACTAGATGGGTGGCAACCACTGTTCCCTCTAAGCTATGTGCGTGTGCATGCACACAGATATCCTAAACCCCGAGCACACGGCAAAACACCGTGTGCACAAAAAATGAAATACTACATTGGAATCAGACCGAAATATCATTTATGGGTGACTTTTGACATTGTTTGCCTGCCATCTATCAACACAACCAGATTCTACTAGCTGGCAAGGGGGGGGAGAAGGGAAAGGAGAGCAATGAATCGCACCCCTCCCCACCAGCATTTTGAATGTGGAACGTTGATCACGTTGGGACAGTCGGGACCCACACATCTCCTTGTAGTCTGTTCCTTTGGCCATGTACAAACTCAAGTAAGTGCGAATAAGTCAAAATGCCTGGCCGTAGTTGCTAAGGAACTGCAAAGATTTCCCAGAAATGAACAAAGGTAAGTGTTGTTTTCATGACTGAAATCTTTCAAAGGCATTGGACTTCATACATTTACTCGTGATGTTTTACCATTTCCCCTTGTTTTTTTGCTGCAGATGCATGGACGTGATCGGAGCTATGCACAAACTTCCAGTATCCTGATCTGAATGATCTCCCGTTTGCCCTATATAGATGGTGTAACAAGACTTAGAAACAAAAACCTTTCCTTACGGAGTGGGCTGCTGAGCATGATTCTTGAAAGTCCAGCTGAAAAGCAGAGGAGGCAAATTAATCTTGAACGCAAGTGCTCAAACTTAGAAGAAATCAAGGTACTTATTGACAGTGTGTTGTTGGTTATTAAAATGAACAGCTCAACGCTTTAGAATCATAGAATCTCAGGGTTGGAAGGGACCTCAGGAGGTCATCTAGTCCAACCCCCTGCTCAAAGCAGGACCAAGCCCCAATTTTTGCCCTGATCTCTAAATGGCCCCCTCAAGAATTGAACTCTCAACCCTGGGTTTAGCAGGCCAATGCTCAAACCACTGAGCTATCCCTCCCCCTTTCTGTTCAGGATATTAATGACCATATGGAAAAGTATGGGCGCATACCAGTGAGCTGGAGAAGTAAAAATTATGCTTTTGAATTTCTTGAAATTATCAACTGCATTGTCCCAAACGACCTCATGCATGAAATAGCATGGGCAATGTTTCATACTCTAGCTGTTGATGAAAGCACTGATATATCCATTAACAGATACTTGATACTCTACTTTAAATATAGATGCATAAATTCTGCAGACTAGAAAACTTTGTCTGGTGGACTATTACGATTGCAAGAATGTGATGCTGTTTCAATAGTCTCTGCAATCAAAGAGTTTTATAAAAAACACCAACTTGATCTAATGAAAATGGAGATGTTCACATCTGATGGTGCCCCTGTGATATTGGGCAAAATCAATGGCATGGCGGCTCACCTGAAAGGTGATATTCCACACTTAGTCCAGCAACATTGTATTGCACACCGGGAAGTCTTGGGGATTTCTGATGCATGGAAAGAGGTCAAGCTGATAAGAGACATCGAAACCTTAATGAGAACTGTCTACACAGTGTTCTGTTGGTTATCCAGGAGAAAATGCAAATTTCAGGAAATAGTGGATGCTTCTGAATGTGAGTCAGTGGTTTTCAGGCTACTCAATGAAGTGTACTGGTTATCTAGGTACTTTGCACTTTGAGCAATTATTTGCAACTATAATCCTCTTCTGGAATATTTTGAGCAAGACAAAGATACTGATCCAGTTTCTAAATACTGCCACAAAAAGCTGAATACCATGGAATACCAAATAACATTAGAAGTTTTGAATGATGTTTCGTAGAAGCTGGCTTCACTATCCACGCTGCTCTAGAAACGGGGCCTTACATCTCTTGAAGCATTTCACCTTGCCCGAGGTAAACTGAACAAGATCAGAAGACAGTATCTTGGAGATTCAGTCTGATGGAGTGACAAAGTTAAGACTCTCTTAGATATGAGCTCTCAAGAAAATAATGAAATTGATACCAGTTCCATAATCACTTTCATAAACATCTTGTGTGCACATTTGGCAGGCAGGTTTCCAGAGGATGAAGTCCATGAGTGGTCCGCTTTTGATTGTGTAGCAATAGTTAAGCATGACTTCAATTTTGGAATTCATCAGGTTAAATCCCTATGTTCAAAATACAAAGACTTTCTTGCTGAAGAGATTGTTATAGTCAGTCAGTACAATGACTTCAAGTTTACAGTAGCCGAAAGAATCAAAAGCCAATTGGTTTTAAGTTTCCCAGATATGGTGACATTTGCTCACCAGAACAAACAGTTTCAGGATCTTGCAAAGTTGATAGATATTGGAGGAACATTCCTAGCATCAAGTGCAGACTGTAAGCATTGCTTTAGCTTAATGAACACTCTAAAAAACAAACTACGGAATCGCTTACAAGTAGATCATTTGGACATGCTGATGTGTATTAAGAGTTACCAGCTGGATGGAGGACTGACAGATCTGGACAGAGTTTATATTGAATGGGCAAATGAAAAAGATTGCAGGGAAAAACAGTAAGGTTAGTTTAGCAGTCTGACATTTCTACCAAGAAGGAAATTAAAATGCATTTGTAATTACATATCTTATTCTTGGCTGATAATTATTTATTGATATTTTTTAGGAAAATTTTAAATTTAAAACACAAACTCATTTTTCTTTTTTTTTCTTATGATATCTCTATCTGAAAACCCCATATAAATTGACATAATGGCATACTTATTAAATTGTCTTTATTATATGTATATCAAAATCTTTTCAGACGTGAAAATGAAAGGTGAAAGTGGACACCAACGGGCAGAAGGGACTGATAATGATCATGATTAATATGTGCTTGATATATGCTTGTGATTGTCTATAAAAAAAGATCATAAAGTGTAATGCTTAAAACTAACTTCTGCTTCATGAAGAATCGTTAAATTTCCTTTTTCTAAGTATTTAAAAATGACATTTATAAAATAACATGGTGTAAAATTATTATCACAAATTGCAAATTAAAACTTTTAAAATGTATAAGCATTTTACTTGTTTGGGCGTATTTGTCTCATGGCGCACAAATTTGAACTCTGCTTCAAAAATTTGCATAGAAGAAATTTTTTGCGCACACGGCCTGTCAAAAATTAGAGGGAACTTTAGTAGCAACCCTATTCTACATGGCGGCCCCAAGGTTGGAGGAGCTCGCTTGTTCTCCCCACTGGAGCCTGGGGCCGAAGGAGCTTGCTCTCCTCGCCACGGCCCCGGGGCTGGAGGATCTCTCTGCCCCCGTTGTGGCCTCTCCCCCACCACTTTTTGACTGGGAACCACAGCCAATGGGAGCTGTGGGGGTGGTGCCTGCGAGCAGAGGCAGCACGTGGAGCTAGGGGCTGAGGGAGGGGAGTTGCTGTTGCCCTTCCAGGGAGCCCCCCCCCCCAGGTAAGCATCGCCCTTCACCCCAACCCCAGCCCTCCCACATCCAAACTCTTGCTGTTGGAGGGCAGGAGGGCCGAGACTGCCCCAGCAGCCGCTAGTGCGACTGTCCCAGGGGTCACGGAGGTCACGAAAAGACACGGAATTTGTGACTTCCGTGACAAACATGGAACCTTACTCATAACATCATGTGTTTTATGCGCCCTTCCAAAAGTGGTCAAATTTAAATTCCTGTGCACACCCCTGGGTGGCCTATTATTCGCAAGTCTCCCATGTTAAATCTTACTATCTGTTCGAGTGTACTTTGGGAGTATATACAGCTATGGCTGGTGAGAGAACCAGCGCCAGCACATATCAGGTGCTGCAACACAGAGAATCTATGCAGTTTACACATACTGCTCCATATGAGTCTAACCTTTGCGCAGACACTGGTGAGTCAATAGCAGTTGGAAGAAAGGTTGGGTTTTTTGTTTTTTTCCTCCTGCAGAGTCACTGCATTTTTTCCGTGTTGACAGCTGTGGTTGATGTACTCTCCAGAGACAGGCAGAAAGAAAAACAACATCCCAATAAACAAGATGTAGGCGTCTCAGGAATTGTTGTTACATGTTGAGCATGCCAATATAATGCTATTCACAGCCTCCCTTCTAGGTTACCAGAGACTCCAAGGTCCCTTCTCCAAAACTGATTGCTTTTGCCAGGGTGCATTCAGGTCTGTGCAATCCCTTGGGTTTTTGCAGTATTGGTAAACCCCAATGATGATTTTAATTTAGGATGGGTGAACTAGCTCTGAACAATGTAACCCATCCACTAGCTTCCCTATCATCTTGTGCATCCAATTCCAGCTCCTCCCCTCTTCACACCACGGGCCAGCATGCCTACCTCCATTCACTCCTCCTTTGTATCCTTCTCCCATTCTTGTTTTCATCCCTTCTTCCCAGTCAGCCACACTTCCAACCTCCCTCTTGGAAGTCCCTCTTTAAAAAACACTCATTCTGTGAAGTTTACCAACCTGACAGTGTTCTCAGAAAAAGAAGAATCTCTGCACTGCCCTGTGTGACACTTCCACACTCTGATCCTCTTGTGTATTTCCCATTTGTCGTGTTTTGGTTTTGTTGTGATTGGCTTACGTTGCTGTCAGCTCCTTGGGGGCAGAGTCTGCAAGCCTGGTTATGTTCTCACTTACACTGCTCTAAATCAGGAATTACTTCATTGAAGTCCCACTGTTGTGAAACCAGTGTAAGCAAGCTCAAAATCCAGCCCCTTGCCTGCTCTTTGATCTGTACAGCGCAGAGCGCATTGTCAACAAAACAATCACCCTGAATCTTTACCTATCACCTGAATCAAACTCAAAAGGTTTCCAAAGTGCAGAAAGATCACAGCTCTTTTAAATTACATTTTCATGTGCCTCTGTACTTCTTGGCTTCATCACAGACAGAAAATGCCAAAATCCTATGAGAAAGGCTGTTCTTTCTTAGTGTTTAACATGTATATTGTGGTAGTGCCTGAAGGCTACAATTAGATCAGGGTTCCCTTGGGCTAGACATAGTACAGACATATAAATTACAGTCCCCTTCTCAAAGAGCTTACAAGCTAAAAAACAAATTGGACCGGGTAGATGAGTGAAATAAGTGGGCCAGGGTGGGGGTAACACATGCAATAGGATGTGTAAAAAGAAAAGGAGTACTGGTGGCACCTTAGAGACTAACAAATTTATTAGAGCATAAGCTTTCATAGGATGTGTGCAATTCTAAGCAGTGATCACAACACACCATCTCATTGGCCAGTCTGTTCCGAAGGAGCCAGATCCTCACCTGGTGTAAATCAGGGTAACTCCCACTTACTTTAATGCAGCTAAGGCCAGTTATGCCAGATGAGTATCTCACCCAAAGTATTTTCAACCTGACTGAAACTGGAGAGTATTAGAAATCAGGGCTCCATGTTTCAGTTCCAGAGAAACCCAAATAAACCTCAGGTTTCAGAGTAGCAGCCGTGTTAGTCTGTATTCGCAAAAAGAAAAGGAGTATTTGTGGCACCTTAGAGACTAACAAATTTATTAGAGCATAAGCTTTCGTGAGCTACATGCATCCGATGAAGTAAGCTGTAGCTCACGAAAGCTTATGCTCTAATAAATTTGTTAGTCTCTAAGGTGCCACAAGTACTCCTTTTCTTTTTTCCAAATAAACCTGTTTATCTTTGTAGTGTCCAGCCAAATTTTGCACTCAAAGAGACACTGAAAACCCCACTGAAGTCAATAGGAGGTATGAGTCAGGGACGAGACTGGATCTGTTTTTGCATTTTCTAGAGGCATTTTTTGCCACAGAGAGCATTTTATAGGGATGAAATAACATGATATTGGTTCTTCTCACGGCAATGCCACTATCCAGGATCTTCAATTCAGGAAGGCCAGATCTCATGTATTACTGGCCTCTGAAATGACTCCTCCCAGAGATAACTCAGAGGAAATGTGAACAAATACAAACACTTCACACGTAAATGAGCACACAACCCTACTGAAAAATTTCCTGGGAAAACGTACTTCACGTGAAATTCCCAGGCAGAAAAGCTAGCTGGATGTGCTGCAGAGAGAACTCAACGCAACGTTACCTTACCCCTTCCCATACCACACATTAGCAGAAAAAACCACAGAGTCCTCTGTCTGTGCTGCCAAATTTAACTTCTGCTTTAAACTTAACATGGTTTAAAGCACTTCACAAAGTAGTTCTGAAGTCAGATTGCAGTCACGTGATTGAGTCCCGACCACCATACAGTTCTAACTAACATGGATCCCTGCCCTTCTGGGAACAATGTAGGATGCACTCCCAGCAGAGTAGTGTGGACATGCTCAGCTGGTTCTGAGACAGGTTTCGTATTCTGCTAGCATGGGCAGGACGTTAGAGGTGAAAACTGGTACCTGAGAGAAACAAAATGCAAAGGCTTGTACATTAGTGGGGGATGCTTTGAATCATGCCTACGTGTCTGCATTCAGCTTTTCCTGTTCTCTGTCACTTTCCCACCTACTTCTCACAATGCCACCCTCTACTTTGTTACATGGCCCATCTGAAGCAAGTAACAACGTATCTGCTTTCAACCACAAAGCAAGATCGCCTAAGCACTGAGGTATCCGTGTGTCTGGGAAGAAACCATCACACTCACCTTGTTCACTCTCAATGGGTTTTTTTTTTTTGTTATTTTTCAATCTGAGCAATAAACATATGACCTAATCCAAACCCCACTCGCTTCAGTGCGATTTTGGATCAGGACCCCCATGGAGAGTCTAAAACTATATCCTTCATAACAAGCCCTACTGCCTAAAATAGGTTTAAACACATGATACAACTCAAGTCCCAAACCTGTTCTGATCTCCCACCTGCTTCTGCAGGTCACGGCTCTCTAATGCCCCACTCCTTTGCTTTGCAGCCACAGGAAGGTGTTTACATCATACTTCTCTTGACACAGGTCAGAGGTCAAGGAAGCCCAGTAAATCATGAGCCTAAATAGAGTAGGGCAAGAGTGGAACAGAAGGAGGGGAGGAATCCTGGTAATGAGGGCAGCCACTGTCACTTTGACGATGAACAAATGTGAATGTTTACTGCCCCCAAATGCATTCTCCTCCTTACAAAAACGTACTCAGACTAATCTGCTATTTGAGAGCTCTTGTCGGATAACAGGATCCCCTGTTCTCTCTGGGAGAGCTTAAAATAAGCTTCAACATACACTTTTTAAAATTCTGATAATACAAAAGGGAGCTAGTGCACTAGTCCCGTGTTTTGATCTGCATGCAGCACTGAGGAAACTAGACTATTTGCTGCCTAGTGGTCAGCCCATTATTGTAGAACATTGTGGTGTCCCCCGCTTCCCCCTTTTTTGCTTTTGTTTTTTTCCTTTTCAGTCCCATTACCCAATGGGACTCTGCTCAGATGAGGGAAAGAAAAGAGACACAGATAACAAATAAGACGGCACGGTTCCTCACCACAGCATTGTAAACAGTTTAACAGCCTTTCACAAATCTTCTTGCGTTATCATTTGTACAAATCTGCAGAGTTCATCTGATCATGCTCCTTTACACTCACAACACGGCTAGGCTTCCCATACCTGTGGAACTCAGGGAAACTAGAAGCCACCCCCATTGCTGATAATTAGGGCAAAGAGGATCAGCACTTCAGTCTATCACTCACTGATCACCACATGATTTCCAATACCTCAGTAAGGCTCCAGGAGCAGTGCTCATGTTTGATGAGACGGTTTAATTAAAAGTGAGTGTGAACCTGCTGTAAGAGCTCACGAGCGCTTTGATTGGCGAGGTCTGCTTGCTTCCACCTGTTCCACCAGAACAGCAGGCTCCAGGAGGATCGAGGAGGTCTCACCATCCAGAGACAGTAGAGAAACGTAAGACATGAGGTACTTACCCAAAGGCCAGCTGCAAGACATTAAATTGACAAACCAATCCATCCTAATTTTACTGAGATCTGTGCAATGGGGACTACTCTTGTCTTAGAAATATCTGACTTTTCCTCCTTTGGGCAATAAGCCCTGTGAAATGTTTAAAACATGGCTGAAAAAACATCAGAGAAAGGGAACAATCCAGAACCCAGTGACTGTTTCCTAAAGGAAAAAAGGGTTTGCATCCCCTGATCCATTCACCCAACAAACGTACTCCAGCATTCTTCAAACACAGCCTCTTTACGGAAGCCTAGGCTACACTAGAAATGGTTTGCTGGTATAGCTATGCTAGCAAACCCTCCTAGTATAGATGCAGCTTACAGAGGCACACACCCACATGCACATACACAAATCACATCCCTAACCAACATTACTATACTGGCAAAACTTTCTAGTACAGACCTGGCCTCAGTTACTCAGCCTTATGAAATTGTGCTATTAATTCATAACTATTATCTTCAAAGAAATTTACAAACATTTGAAAATTAATTTTCACAAACCCATCAATAAGCATTGTTACTGCCCTGGTTTATAGGAAATAACCACTGAGGCAGAGAGATGTTAGATTCTACCGTGATGGGGATAGCTAGAGAAAGTGAGAAAGAGAGAGAGAGTACGGACCTTCAGAAGAAGCGTAAGGGAGTTAAGGCGCCTCAGACCCAATTTTCAAAGGTATTTAGGAGCCTATAGGGTTCAGACCTAGTAGCATTTTCAAAAGCAGGCTTTGCTTTGTTTGTAGTGCAATAATTGTGTTAAACTAAGACACAAGGGGGAGGGATTGCATGGAGGTTGGTGGCAGAACGCTAGCTAGAAGTGGGTTCTGAGGAGGGGTTTGAAGGTGGTGAATGAGGTGAATTGGAGAAGGGAGGCTATTTCTGACATAGGCTCAGTATGAAAGAAAGAGAACAGTACAGTAGGCAAAGGGGGGATGAAGGTGATCAGGACAAAGGACATAAAGGGGAGTGGTAAGAGACAAAAGCAGACATGGGGCAATTCAAGGAGTCTGAAGGTGATGCAGAAGGAGTTGGGAAGCCAGTGGATTTAAAAATGTTCAGGAACTAAAAAGTTATCTGTGCATGTCATTAGGAACAGTCATGCTGAGATTCTAGTTCTCATTAAATATATATTTGCCAACTGAGTAAATATAATGCATTTATAATGCTTCCTAATTATGGTCACACTCAATAGTCTATAAAGGCTCTAATGAAGCCAGTAGGCAATCTTAGCACCAGACTTTTCTTCCCAGACCTGTTATGTGCTAACAAGTATATACATAACCATGGAATGTTCTGAACTCCAAAAGCCATGTCCTCAGCTTGTGTAAATCAGAGTGGCTCTGCTGAAGTGAATGAGTGATGCTGATTTACACCAGCTGAGCATCTGACCCTCAGTTTCATTTTCTCTCTTTTAACACTATCAAAACAAAACCCAAGCAAACATCCACCAAACAGCATCAACTATCCCAAAAATCTTTGACATGAAGTTCAGGGTCTAATTAAAAGTTGCAAAGAGGACGGGATTCCCAGGTAAAAGTGAACATTCATACTGCTCCTGGACTGCACAACCCTAATTGATATCACTGTACCTTTTATTGGATAACTGTTTATGCTAAGGCCAGAGTGCTGGCCCACATATGCAGGCAGCCTTTTGTTTTTATAGGTTTCAGTAACACCCTGACCTGATATGAAACATTTTAAACTATAAGTATTGCTCCTGATGATGATGATGATTGGTTTCCCCATAAACCAGGAAGACTCCCATTGCTTTCTGTAAATGTACAACATGGATCCAATCCTGCTAACTCTCAATCACATTAATAGTCCTTGCTCTCATTGCTTTCCTGCAGGCAAATACAGAAGAAGAGTATGCATTTGCAGGATTGGGTCCTGTACTCTTTTGCCTTTTCTACAGACTGTGCTTGTTGTGCATTGAATGCTCTTAATTGTGTGAAGACACAAACGATAAAACAGTGATAATACTTAAGCCCCACAACACTAGATTGTGACATCTATTTGGCAAAGGCCCAGAAATGGGGAGTGATTTACCTAAACCCACACACTAAACCAGCAGCTGAATTAGGTACGGAGCCCTAATCACAAGTGATTCCCAGTTAGTTTTAGAACAGACATAACTTCAGGGCCCTTTGTTCTGCACTCTCCTAATGAATATCAGAGCATATATTGAATAGGCTAATAATATATAAGCTGGGTTTTTAAAAAAATTGTATTTTAGAACCAATCCCTAAAGGACAGAATGTGACTGGTCCCTGCGCAGGCATGTAAGAATGGCCAAGGTCAGACAAGTCTCACAGCCGTCCCTTGCTGGCAGCCACAGTCACTCTCCTAGCTTTCTAGTGCAGGGATTCCTCTATCTTTATATCCCCAGTGTGAAAGTCACCCCAAGTGGGAAAAGAGGGCAGGTGGAGGGGGGGGTATGGTCCAGAGAGGAGGCGCACATTAATGCTACACCAACCCCAGAGCTATTGCAGTAGGTGTATTCCCCCCTGCACGCTCTGAGAGGAATTACCTACTATGCTGCCCCTAGAGTAGTGAGGGTCTCCATATTCCGCAACACAGTTAGTGCCCAAAAGCCACACCTGGGCCCTTTGTAAGTTTTCCCTCTTTGGCTGCAGTGTATATTTGTTTTCCCCAAGATCAGCAGTTTGCTCCCCAACAGAACATTCTCTGAAAGCTGATTTTTGAATAGCTAAAAGAATAATGGAAGGAGCCTGGAAGAAGCATTCCCAGCGGAGAACCAGTGGAGTTAAGATTTCTTGATCACCCAGCCAGCGTCAAAAGACTTTCCGCTAGGAACCAGTGTAGAAGATTAGGAGTAAGACCAAATGATGCACAGACATTCTGCTGAATGCCTGGAGAAGGGCACGGCCTAGACAATACCTCTGAAACCCTTATATCTCCTTTGTCTGAGATATTCAAATAAGGTGGAAAGAAAGAAACAAATGTGTGTCAAAGGTACTACTAACATGGAAAATGACACTTGAAACTGTTTGATTTTTTCCTGTCTAGTTTCTGTGGTAAAACACTGGCAATTTGTTTCACTCTAAGGTTAGGGAGAAAATTAAGAGATGCTGATTGACTCCCATCAAAAGATGGTAGCCTCCCAGCTCTCTGCATCACAGTAGTACATCAAGATGCTAAAGTGCTCCCAGAAAGTACGTGATAGTTAGAATCAGCTCTCACATATGGAAAATCCTACCAGATCTTGGCTGGTGTAAATGTTCTTGAAGTTTAAAAGCCAAGATATTGCCCTTTTTGAAGGAAAAAAGTATGTAAGAGAAAAATGTCACTGGATCCACATGAAAAAGTTGTTCCCTAATTTCATTCTTCAGTCTTCACCCCTCTTTGGGACAGATCCTCAACTGATGGAAATTTAGACCATCTGAGCATCTGGCCCTTTTAGTCCTGCTCTGGATTTGGGTGGAATTGCCATGTTCACAATTCTTGCAAAGAAGATTACCACCATTTACACCTCAAGCCAAGTACACTCAGCTTTCACTGGAGTTCAGCAAGAGCTGGAGTGCCCAGCACCTCACAAGAGACATTTGATACTTTGTCATGTCTGTTCCTTCTGGCCTTTCAACATCATACTGAGATGTATCCATGAGGCATAACATGCTATCACCACAGTTGTGATTAATACTGTTTTCGTTATTTGCTATATGTACTGAAATAGCACCCAGAAACCTCAATCGGGATCGGGTCCCATCGTGCTAGCTGGCATACAGAGTAAGAGACAGTTCCTGCTCTGAAGAGCACAACATATAAATGAAGACAAAATACAACAAATGAGTGTAACAAAAAATAGAGAGAATGTGCATGGGAGAGGCTGTGGGTAATAGTTACAGCCCTGTGGTTATGTAGATTAGTTGTGTGCACAATTTGCAGGTTTCAAGTCATTATTATTATTTTCTTTTTATGTAATAAAACATGAGACATTCAAGATATAGTGATCCCTGCCGGACACCTGCCTAGTCACAGAAGTGGTAAGCAGTGTAACCATTAGCGTACTTTTAGGATGGAAATGATCACAGACCCAGTGTCAAATTAGCTGGAACAACACACTTTGGCCTCTATTTTGTCCTTGTGGACAAGGATAGTCATGTTTAAAACTACATGAGCTGATCTTAGTTGAATCTAGGTGGACTCTACAGGTTGTCATGACCAGGGACATGACCATACCTGGTTATACGTGTTCTCGGAGCTAAACAATTATTGACACCAGGTGAAAAAATGCTCCAATAAACTATTAATGAGAACATCTTGCATCTCTAACATTTGTAGAATGCGTTTTGTCCACCACGAATTGAAAATGCAGCCCCAAGTCGGGCACAATTTAAGTGTCCTTGCTATAAATGATGTAGAGGAAAAAAAGGATCATTTGAAATAGCTAAAGGGAAAAAATATCATCCTGGAAGGCTGCAAATAGAAGTGATGCTGAATTGCTGCTCTTTCTAAATATTTAAAAAAATCCTCAGCGGACCCTCTGTAAACGTTTTCTTCCAAACTAAACTATAAAGAGCATAGGCTGCCATTATTTTCCAAAGGGGTTAGCTTAATAGCTAAATTTAGAATGTCTTGGTGGAGAAATTGTCAGAAAAAGCTTCCTTTAAATCTAGGTTCTACCTAGAAAAAGGATGTCACTTCAAATGTGTTTACTTAACTTTTAGCTATTTTTATATATAGAACGTATATAACGTAAGCCACTTACCCGTTTTTTTGGTTTTTTTGTTTTAAGAGAGAAATGACTGGATCACCTCCTGAACTTAAATGAAACCATCATAAAACTCTTGCTGAGAAAATGCTAGCTTTGTCAATAAGGCTCGGGGTTTATTTTTCAGCGTGCATAATAAAAACCAACGCAGCATTTTCCTGGCACTGTGTGCAAATGGCTGACCCAGTGGTTGTTATCTTTGCAAAATACCCAAACCAAGAGATTCTTCTTCATTGGCTGGCAATCATCTTAAACATTTGGGCAGAATCTGGCAATGGATGCAAATGCGAATTGGGTACTATTTAATCTCTCTCCAGAGAAAGGAGTTTGGGAGAGTTTTCTTTTTTAAATTTTGAAGGAATGCAGTGAACACGAAGAAAAATCTGAACCTATGAAGAATGAAACAAGAGAACTGAAAGACACGTTTTTACTGGTTAAGTGTCCTTCATGCATCTTTAGCCATCAAATGTTAATGTGATCTTGCCTTCTTGGGGCTGGATTAGATAATCTATTTCTGCATGACTTTTCTATCTGTTATAACTATGATTCATCTGTCATTTGAGCAAAACATTAAACCAATGCCCTAATCATTCATCACCATTAAAAATCCCACAAAACTAGGGACATTCGCCCTGCCAAAATACCAATTTGGGCAATTACTGTACATGCTACCTATCTGAAATTCCCTCTGCAGTTTCTATCAGAGAAGCTATTCCTACACTAGAGTATAATGTCCTTGGGGGTGGAGCCCACAGACCTGAACTTCCACTGCCTTGTACCTGGTGATCTCATTTACACCTGTACAAAGTGGATGTAACATGTTAGTGTTCTGATCTAGTTGCATTTTACACCCATTTTGCACTCAATTTCCACTGATGTAATTCACTGCCCAAGGTGCAAGGCAGTGGTGAATCGGGTCCTGTGTTAAGTGATCCCTGGGGAATATACAATATAATATAGCTATAAGGACATAAAAGCACTTTACATGCTATGAGCCTTTGCCTTTTCTTCCCCCCCTCCACTTCTGCCACTGCAAAACTAAAATCCTAGCACCTAAATGCAGGGACTATTCCCATGCAAATTCGTGAAGCATTCCGTATTTTTTGGAATTAATTTGCAAACTGGACACCATTAAATTAGGCTTGAATAAAGACTGGGAGTGGATGTGTCATTACACAAAGACTCTGAAACAAAGTAATTTCCCCATGTTTATTTCCTCCCCCCCCCACCCCTCCCCTTCCACTGTTCCTCACACATTCTTGTCAACTGCTGGAAATGACCCACCTTGATTATCACTACAAAAGGTTTTTTTTCTCTCCTGCTGGTAACAGTTCACCTTACCTGATCACTCTGGTTACAGTCTGTATGGTAACACCCATTGTTTCATGTTCTCTGTGTATATAAATCTCCCCACTGTATTTTCCACTGAATGCATCTGATGAAGTGAGCTGTAGCTCACGAAAGCTTATGCTCAAATAAATTTGTTAGTCTCTAAGGTGTCACAAGTCCTCCTGTTCTTTTTACTCCCACCTAGTGCGCTCTGAAGCCCTAACCACTCCAAAAGGAGAGGGGAGGATGCACAAGTTGGATGCACAGCAGGAGCATGCTGCACTCCCTTAAAGAGTGGAGCAGTGGCCATGCTCCCCTTCTGCACCCAGGAAGCACCGTGATCAAGGCCAGCACTCCCCCAGGATGGTTCTTATGCTTATTAGATTCTAGCTATGTGGACCACTGCCTATCAGCCACAATCTGGTCCTGCACACAGTAGGTGGGATTTTCAGCAGCACTCAGCACTGGCCTAACTCAGCTACCATTGAAGTCAGTGAGAGTTTTACTGTGGACTTCAATGGAAGCAGAGTTAAGACAACTCTGAGTGCTTCTGCAGTCCCATTCCGTACGCACAGCGCTTTGGGGTCCTGCTAGTGGGAAATTATTATGCACAAACTCAAGGGTTTCAAACTTACTTGGACTACAAAGCCCTCTATTCTTAGAATAAAGATGTAAATACACAGGAGGGAGGTGAACTATGAGTCATACAAGGGGATAGACCCAGGACCAATAGGATGAACTTAACCAAATAAAACGTTGACTAAGTGTCGTGACAAACTGATTAACCATAAGAACATTTGGACCATAGCACAGTCCAAGGGAAGTGGTTGAAGCCCCTTAGATTGGTTCATTTAACAGTGCACTATAGAGAGAACTAGGAAGCATACTCTAGAGCAGTGGTACTCAAAGTGGTGGTCCACAGACTGGTGCCGGTCCATGAGCCATAGGCTGCTGGTCTGCCCGCACATTGGAAAAAAAAATTGCCAGTCCCCCACATCAGATAGCTTGACAAGCACTGCTCTAGAGAACAAATCTCCACTGGCTGGGAGATGTATGAGCTGACCTTCCTGTTCTCATTTCATCATTAACTTGTCTGCTTTCTAGGATAAGGTGGTCTTATGGTGAAAAGCCCTAGAAATCCTGCTTTATTTATTGTTTGTGTTGCTGTATGGTGGGATTTTCAAAGGAGAGGAAGGGAGTTAGGTGTTCAAATCTCAATGAAAGTGGGTGTCTAAATCCTTTAGATCTCTATGAAAGTATTAGCCATAGAGCTTAAAGGCCACAATCAGGGATCATGACCTGTTGTGCTGGACACGTTACACATCTGTAATAAAAAATGATGATCCCAGCTCAAAAGAGCTTACAATCTGAATGGGGGGAGAGAACAGACAGAGATGGAGGAAGGACAAGGTAACAGTGAAACAACCATATTTGGCATAATTAGCAGCAGTCCCCGGCACTTCGTGCCTAGCCCCGTCACGTGTTTATAGACATCACTGCAGAGGTGAATTTTAAGAAGGGAGAGGAAGGAAGACAACATGGTGGTTTTGCAGGTAGGTCTTCTCATGGACTAGAGGGCCATAGAAGAATGTGCTTGAAGGAAAACTAGACTAGTAGCAGCTGAAGGCTGGTATTGTTGGCAGAGCAGACAACTTGGTAGCACAGTACCCACTGGGAGCTGCAGGGGATGGAAAATGTAAACAAAATATCTCGCGGCCTGCCAGCGGATTACCCTGATGGGCAGCATGCTGAAAGTTGCCAACCCCTGTTATAGCAAATCCTTGAGAAGTGGAACCCAGACTTCATTATTGCAATGAAACAAAAGGTATATGAAAGGGGGAACATTACAACCTATCAAATTCTAAAACCAAACTGCTACTGCTAGACAGCAGAAAAAGCAGATCGATGGCATTGTAAGTACTGTAAAGACACTCTTTATACATCCTTCTGGATGGGTAGGAGACAGGATGATCCATGTTTAGGGCCAGATAGGTGAGCACGGAAGCAATGGAGACACTCAAATTGTCTGCCTTTCATACCGGGAATTTGTGTCTTGGTTTGGTTTTTTTCACATCTAGTAAGTTTTGAAATATATAATACCTACTTTATGCATTAGGAAAGTTTCTTTATGGGGTAATAAATTTTAAATTCCACAGAGAGGATCCAGCCTAACAGTTGCTGCTCTTTTTTTGTTAACAGTGGAAAACCAAATCAAAAGGCAACATCAACTTCTTTAGAACTAGGGCTCAAGTACTGATCTACCCAGGACTATTGGGATGAAATTAAGAATGAAAACATTTAGAGTGAATACCAGGACAAATTTCCTGGCAGTGAAATAACATCTATTAATAAACAACTTCTGATGGTGAAAGAGACAAGCTTTCGAGCTCTACAGACTTGCAGAAGAGCGTTGTGCAAGCTTGAAAGCTTCTCTCTCTCACCAACAGAAGTTGGTCCAATAAAATATATTACCTCATCCACCTTGTCTCCTGGGACCAATATGGCTACAATAACCATTGAAAACATCTATTAATAACTTCCAGAGAGGAAGGGCAGGCTTGTGCTTATGGCATTAGACTGGGATTTGGGAGCAATGAGTTCAATTTCTAGATCCAATACACAACTGCCTCTGTGACCGTGGGCAAGTTCCTTAACCAGTATGTGCCTCAGTTCCTTATGTGTAAAATGGGAATAACATTCTTTCTTTCTCCCACCCTTTTTCTGTCTAGTCTACTTAGATTGCAGGCTCTTTGGGGTAGGCTGTGTTTCTTCCTATGTGTTTGTACAGTGCTAAGCACCATGGGGCCCTAATCTCACTTCGGGCCTCTAGGCTCTAACAAAATATAAATAATATCTATTAAGACAACCCCAATGTTTGAGACATTTAAAATTAGCCTGGACAAAGCCCTAGAAAATACACCACAGAGAATTCCTGCCTTGCAAGGGTTTACGTTAGAGGACTTAAGAGCTATTTTTTCTCTCTCTCTACTATAGCTTAACAGCATGGAGATGAAACAAATTTGAACAGTAGTGTTACTGATAGGTGCCTTTTTAACTCAAAAGCATTCTGGTCTGTATACAACCTGAATACCACTATGTGAGGTCAGTGCCCTAAGCCTGAGCTTACAGAAGAAGGCGGCTGTGCTTTCCTGAGAAAGTCAGATTTTTACCTTTTGACTCTGCAGTTTGTTTCCCAAGCACAGCTGCCTTTCTTCCCCTTCCTACTCTTCAGCTCCCAATGGTAAGAATAACCCCTCCCAAATAAATGCAGACCCACTCTTTCTCTTGGCTACATTGTCTTTAGCTTGACAAAGTGGGCTTTTTCCCCCTCCTCAAGCCAATCAATGCATGACGACCCTGCCCACATCACTCTGCCTATGGATACGTGCCTATTGAGGGTCAGTGAAGTACAAGTAAAGACAAATTTACCAAGCTGGGGGGAACAATGCCTTCGTTAGCACATGAAAGGGATTCTGGGGTCCAAATGATCCAATTTTGGCACATGTCCAACCCTCAGACAGGTGGTGTCCAGATCAGCCATTTTGCATTCGCGGGGGGGGGAGGGGGGATGATCATGGCATCTGCTCCTTTGAAGCAAGATCTGCTTCTGCAAACACTCACTCTTTCTCTGAAACAGGGTGGAGACGGGTAGGGAAGAGAAGCAGCCCTGGCAAGAACGTTCCAGAAGAAAAATACGTTGCAGGTGACCTTGATCCAGAGATCAATCAATAAAACCTTAGGGTGGATGTCACACTCTGAACAGTGAGGACAGTTGAAGATAAACAAATGGTTGTGACATGGCAGCGGCAGAACACTAACTCCATCTAATCCCTATGAAATCAAAACAAACATTTTCCCTCCATGGAACTGGCATAAATCAGGAAAGGTGAATGACACTGTCAGATGAAAAGCATGTTGTAGAGCTGGAACAGAAGTGGGCTTCATAGGTATGAGTGAGCAGCTGACTTCCCAGGGTCCAGCAGGTGAGAGCGTGTGGTCGCCTTGAGTCCTGGTTTCTCCCTTGAAACTCAGCCCTTAATGAGATAGCAGAATGTAAACAGGAATGGGAATATTTGGCATCTTCTTGCCAAGTTGTTCACCCAAGTTTCTGACCCCTTGTAGCTAATAAATATCCCTTGACACTCTTTGAAAGTGCAGAGATGTTAAACTTGGTGTCTTATCAGATTTTAATTTGGGTAATGGCACCCGGCCTCCCTAGATACCGCTATGGCTAAAACTCGATATGGTGTTCATCTTAATGCCATGTCCTAAACTGTTCTGTAATTCTACTGTGCACTGTTACATAGCTTCTGTGCTGCTTCCCAGAGCACGCATCTCAAGTCACACTGATGCACCAAGCCCATTCCCATATCCCTCCTGGTGCAAGAACAGTCACAATTTCAGTCTTTGCGTGGAGCACACAAGGACTGCTCTCTGCTGGTGCTCCCACAGCTGTTGGGCCCACCCCCTCACCATCATACAAACCAGCACTACTCGCCAACACTGGAGGTGAGTCTACTTTACATTGCTTCAGAGGGGTACCTTGGGGTCTGTTTCTTATGTGCATGGGGGTATTGAGGAAGATAATTGTGCCTCCCTGAGGACTGATGCCCCTTCATGTTCCCACTAAAGTGGTGAAGCTCTAGACCAGTCCTCACCTCATAAGCCAAAACTGAGAAGGCACGAGCCAAGAAAAATCATTTTAAACCTGCAAGGCCAAATTCAGCACCGACAAATGCCCAAGGCAACTCCACTGACTTCAAAATGCAAATCAGCACAGAATCCAGCCAAAAGGGTTGTAAGCATGACCCCCTCCACTCCTCAATGGTGTAGTGCATTTTTATAATCATGTCATCACACTGCAAAATAAGTCTGTAAAAGCCTTACCAGTACGTCAAACAGAAATATATGAGTGAGCAGGGAGAACTAGCCCATTAAGGACATTAAATGGTGTTTCAGAGTAGCAGCCGTGTTAGTCTGTATTCGCAAAAAGAAAAGGAGTACTTGTGGCACCTTAGAGACTAACAAATTTATTAGAGCATAAGCTTTCGTGAGCTACAGCTCACTTCATCGGATGCATTTGGTGGAAAAAACAGAGGAGAGATTTATATACACACACAGAGAACATGAAACAATGGGTTTTATCATACACACTGTAAGGAGAGTGATCACTTAAGATAAGCCATCACCAGCAGCAGGGTGGGGAAAGGAGGAAAACCTTTCATGGTGACAAGCAAGGTAGGCTAATTCCAGCAGTTAACAAGAATATCAGAGGAACAGTGGGGGGTGGGGTGGGGTGTGTGCGCAATGGTGTGTACGCAATCAGAACAGGCACTGAATATTTACCTTCCAGTTAAGCTCCTGGGCTATTTTTCTTTGAGTTCTATCAAAGCACCTTCCTAATCACATGCACTTGTTATTTTTCCCAAGGGCATTAACACAAGAAGCATAACATCTACTTTGTGAAGGGCAGCAAGCTCCAGAGAATTATGTGAATTGCTGAAGAAGAGCTACTGCAGGTGTAACAAGGGCCAAAGCTGGGCTCCTTGTATGTAAACGCTATAGAAGGCAGGATTCTGAAGACTTTTTCTCTCTTTCTCCTCTCCTCCTTACCTACCCACTCCATCCGTACGCCGTAGGATGACAAGAGCCCACCGTTTATTTTTATTTTTAAATGGCGTTTAAAAGGACTCAATCTCTTTTGCTTGCAGTTTTTTGAAATCAGCCACATGAAATGCAATGAGTAATGCCTCTGATCATTACAAGTGATTTTGCAAAGAGAAATCTACCAGTCGGCTCAGTGCAGAGCCTGAATCTCTGGGCTGGATGCTGGGAAAATCCACGGGAGGCCTGGGATAAGTAATCCTTCTCCCCAAAGCCATAGAGCAGCTGCTCCGGTAGCTGTGGCATACCTCTATCCAAGGGCAGGGGATGGACAGTGGATCCACATCATTGTGGAACCAACAGCCTCAGCCTCGCTCCTCCACTGACCTTCCCCCAAGTAGCCCCAGATGCTGGGGCACAGGAATCAGCATTGGAAACCACCACTGCAGTACAGAGAAGAGTACAGGCACCTTTTACAATGTCCGAACACCCTGCCATCTCCAGTATGGTGTAATGCAGAAACTAGAACATGGAAAAATTGGTTTAAAAAACCCCGGTGGCTGTGGGGCTGTGTTTCAAAGGAGAAAACTAGATTTCCTCCCATCCCAGAAACCACTGGCCTATCAGAAAAACAGCCCGAAACAGCTTTGCAGCAGCATTGTCCAATAATATTTTTTGTATTTCTTTCACACCCCAAACTAACATGAACAGACATTTAAATGGCTGACTGTTCCAAATTGGTGAGCAATTATCCATCGTTACTAAAGAAAATATATACTTTAAATACTAAACTCACCTGACTTCATCAAGGAGTGTGTTTCCTAATTAATGATGCTTTGAGAGACTTAGATGAAAGGTGCTTAGGAGTTAGAAAGTATTATTATATTAACATAAAATGTCAGTAAAAAAATCTGCATTTTATTGGGTATATTAAAGAATTCTCCACAGTTGAGAGAAAACTATTTGACTTGCAGGTGGACCAATTAAAGTTTGGTTGCATAAAAACATCAGAAACAAATGGTGGAGGCCAGTTTGTAAATTCAAGTGCTTTTCTGAAATAGAGTGAATCCATCACCACCAGATTCCAGTTGTAATGAGGACACTGTGGGTCAGAGCTCCTAGAACTTCTTCACAATTAGACCTTAAATGGATTCTTTTTCTTTCGTAGCCACTTCCCACTTTGGTTCTCAATGGATGAGGTCTGCAGTGCCTTTTCACACTGGAACTTCCAAGCTGAAGCTCATGAGAAATAATGGTGCTTTTGTTTCACACAATCTCCAATTCCCAGGGCTTCTTTTGAGAGCTCTCTCCTCCTTGACAGATTCTGTATTTTGCTGACTTTTTCTCATATCTCAGGGTCAGCCAGTAAAGATCTGGCAATGATTGTGTGACAATTGCCCTTCTCTCCCTCTTAAAGACTTTAAAAAAAAAAAAAGTCTTGCAAAGCAGAGGTAATGAGAGTGTAGGCTGCAGATTCCTGAAGAGTATGGTCCTGTGAAAGGTTTCAGAGTGGTAGCCATGTTAGTTTGTATCAGCAAAAACAAGAAGTCCTTGTGGCACCTTAGAGACCAAATTTATTTGGGCATAAACTTTCGTGGGTTAGAATCCACTTCATCGGATGCATTGAGTGAAAATACAGGAGCAGATATAAATACATGAAAGGATGGGGGGTTGCTTTACAAAGTGTGAGGTCAGTCTAACGAGATAAATCAATTAACAGCAGGATACCAAAGGAGGAAAAATAACTTTTGAAGTGATAAGAGAGTGGCCCATTACAGACACTCAGCACATCTATTGATCCATCTAGGTTCTTATACCACATACATCACCATGGCATCTGAGCATCTAGGAGTTTAAGGTGAGTTTAGAACTTCACCCAGGAAGTCTGTGGTGGAACAACGGCTGGCAGAGGAGGATAGACCAGTAGTTATGGCACTAGCTTAGAGACCCATGTTCAATTCCCTGCTCCACCACAGACTTCCTGGGTGACCTGTGGTCATTTCCACCCCATATGCCTCAGTTCAGTGGGAATAATAGAACTTCCCCACCCTGCAGGAGTACTGTGAGGATAGATTACAAAGTGCTCAGATACTGCAGTACTTGTGGGCCATGTAAGTACTTTAACTAGAGAGAGAGGAGACCTGCTGTGTGTGACCCTTTGCAAGTCACTTCTCTCTGTGACTTAGTTTCCCCATATGTAAAATGGGGATCATGAGATTTACCAAATTCTTAAGGGGCTTTGAACTCCTCTGATGCAAATCACTAAATAAGCGCTGAGTATTTTTATTAAATATTAGGAGGTCAGTCTGCCGTTGCTCTCTGTGAATGTCTTAAGTTTCTGGTATTCACTGCCGGAGAACTCCAACAACAAGCAATTTCTATTAATTTATCGTGGAAGATAGAAATACAAGTAAATATTTTCCCTTACTCCCCTCACCCCCACATGGTATGTTATTTGCATAATTTAGATTAAGCTCCTCAAGGCAGGAATCTTGGATTTTTATTTGCATGTCCAACAACAGGCACCACAATGACCACCGCCATTATGAAAATATGAACATTTTGGGTGGGCATGTTTATTTGGGATCAAAAATTAGGTGCTGCACTCAGGTTCCTGGAAAGTTGTTAATGTGGCACTGGGAACCCCAAAGTTTAACTGGCTTTCACCCCTCACTCCCGACTATGCCCTGTGGTCCCGGAGGACCCCCCCACTCCAACAGAATAGGTGCAGTTCTACTCTGGGTACAGGACAGCATATGGAGAGCTCAGTTAGGTGTTCTGACCACTCTGAATACTGCAGAGCACAGATTGGAGATGGCTCCCTGCTACCCACTGCACAGAGAGGCTTGGGGATGGGGTCAGGGCTGGCGGATCCACAACCATGAGCCTTTATTAGCTAGACCCTCTGCATACATGATTGGCACAACAGCTGTTTGGTGCAATGAAGCTCTAACATACTGGGTCAGACCCATGGTCCATCTAGCCCACGATGCTGTCTTCTGACAGTGGCTGGTGACAGATGCTTCAGAGGGAATGAACAGAACAAGCAATTATCAAGTGGTCCATCCCCTGTTGTCCAGTCCCAGCTTCTGGCAGTCAGAGGCTGAAACTGCAGCAGATCCTAAAATGTGACTTGGCTGTTGCAACAGAGTATATACATGGTTGTACAGAGGGACAATAATTTAGCCCTTAGACATAAACTCAAATATACAGTCGTAATACACCAGAGACTAACTCAATACAGAGCTCTGTTTTCTCGGGCAGGATTTGTTTTTCCAAATGAGATTTATTTAAAAGAAAAGGGAACTGTTATAAACAGTTCACTCTAACATAACACAGAAAATGAATCCAGCTCTCCTGTCTGTTTTATTGCACAGTGGAATCCAGGTATGGTAGTTAAATACTGTTTACAGTGGTATGGGAGAGCACATCCTGTCCAATAGAGTGACCCTCTGCTGAAAGTGAAGTTATTTTGGGGAAGAAGTTACTCCATAGGTGGATGAAATTCACCCAAGGGGATGGCCATACATTCCCGGTTCCATCTCTGTTTTCACGGCTTGTCTTAGTGTTCGCATCAGTCATACAACAGCGTTCTGGCCCAGTGTTAAAGATGCTCAGATACGACGGTGATGAGCACCAGAGAAAAACCCATAAATAAAAATTAACTTACCGCAGACTGACTGGGCACCTTTAAGTGCTGTCGGCCAACTAAGATGATGGAAGTGATGTCAGGCTTGCAGAATGTACGTGCACAAAGGCCTTCCCCACCAAGTCTGCCATACACTGACAGCCTGCACTGCCCCCACACATCCTCCAAGGCTATGTCTACACAGGGATAAAAAACCCACTGCTGTCTCAGGCTCCCAGGGCTCCAGCTCCAGGGCTGACAAATTGCTGTGCAGAAGCTCAGGATCAGGCTGGAGCCCGAGCCCAGAAGTCAACACCAAGCCCCACGAGCCCGAGTCAGCTGACCAGGGCCAGCTGCGGCAATACCCTGGGTCTTTTATCCCTCTGTAGCCGTACCCCAGGTGACCCCTCTTCACATACGAGCCCAGGCGTCAGTTTGCCACTGCACAGGAATCAAATCCACAGCTGAGGGAGAAGGGTTTCGTGGTGCATGTGTGGGAGGCATGGGCTTCATTTTCTCTTCCCTCATTCAGCTGCTAAACCCTCCTGCACATAACTCCATGATCCCCACCAAAACTACCTGCTACATAACCCTCCCTGCCTGTGGAGGAGCTGGACTCTGCCACCACGTAAGGGAGATTTGGGAATGGAAGGAGACAGTGATGCCCACCCAGCAGCCACAAACTCCATATTGGAGATGTGCAGGTGACACAGCCACTCTTCCACACCGAGGGCTGGAGCAGTGATTGTGGAGCAGGGAAAGCTGCCAGGCTGCGCAGTGTCCCGCCGCCCTCACAGTTCCCTGAACAAAGCCCAATGTCACCGTATACGTATGTTCCACTCTGTTTGCTTTTTCTAATGGTGTACAATTAGCTGCTGTGTTTTGTTCTGTTTATTTCCTTTAGCATGTGTCCTGACAGACCCAAAACAAAAAAAAAAAACCCACAGCCCCAGTGCAGTTCATTTGCCTATGCATTTGAAAAACAAAAGAAAGGAAATTAATTATCCGCTGTCATTAGCGTTTCTGATACAATTTACCTCAGATCCACCAAACCTACTCGGGCTGATTAATTTGAGAGGCCGTTAGAGTTCTTTAATCTGTAGCCCACACATATCAAAGATTTTTCTTCTCCAATTAGGCAACGGGCTTTAGTTCTGCCCAGGAGAATGAATCATGCACTCATGCACAGAACCTTTTAAAGTTAGAAACTTGGGCAGGGTGGGGGGAAGGAACCTACACACTGCAGTTACTGGAAGACTTATTAAGGTTATTAATTTCTGAAAGAGCAAAGTATGGCCTTCCCTTTTAAACTTCGAAGGATACAAACTGCAGTCTTCTTACAAGCCTAAAATATTGTTTATTAATGAAAGCTGGCTACCGTTCACTAGCCAGAGGATAGCAAATCAAGTGACTGGCTGATCCGCTGCCCCTTACATACCCACTCACTGTATAATCTAGTTATAATCTCCCAAAGCCGACATTCCATTATACACAAAAGGACAGATCCTGTAAATGCAGTGTGACTCCATCCAATTCAGTTACTCTGGATTGATATTAGCATAACTGAGATCAGAATCCGGCCTTGACCACACACAAACGTGCACTGGTGGAAAGCAAACCCTGGTGTGGACACGCTTATTTCACATGGCTTATTTTGGTGTAGCTCTACCCTGTTACTAAGGCCTGGTCTAAACTTAAACATTAAGATTGATCTGGCTACGTCGGGGTGGGGAAACTTTTTGGCCTGAGGGACACATCTGGGTATGGAAATTGTGTGGCAGGCCATGAATGCTCATGAAATTGGGGGTTGGGGTGACGGAGGGGATAAGGGCTCCGGCTGGGGGTGCGGACTCTGGGGTGGGGCTGAGGATGAGGGTTGGGGGTGCAGGAGGGTGCTCTGGGCTGGGACTGAGGAGTTCGGAGGGTGGGAGGGGGATCAGGGCTGGGGCAGGGAGTTGGGGCATGGGAGGGGGGCGGTGTGGAGGCTCTGGAAGGTGCTTTTCTCAAGCAGCTCCCAGAAGCAGTGGCATGTCCCCGCTCTGGCTCCTATGTGGAGGCACAGCCAGGCGGCTCTACACACTGCCCCATCTGCAGGCGCCACCCCTGCAGCTCCCATTGACTGTAGTTCCTGGCCAATGGGAGCTGCGGGGTCGGTGCTTGAGGTGGGGGCAGTGTGCAGAGCCCCCTGGCTGCCCCTATGCATAGAAGCAGGAAGGGGGATATGCTGCTGTTTCTGGGAGCCACACAGAGCACGCCAAGCCCCTGATCCTGCTCCCTGTCTGGAGCTCGAGGGCCGAATTAAAACCTCTGGAGAGTTGGATGCAGCCCCTGGGCCGTAGTTTGCCAACCCCTGAACTACATCACTCAGGGGTATGAAAAATCCAGACCCCACAGCACCATAGTTAAGCTCAAACCCTCAATGTAGGCACAGCTAGGTCAACATAGCTACCACTGCTTGGAAAGGTGGCTTATCTACATTGATGGAAAAACCACTTCTGTTAGTACAGGAAGCATCTAAACATGCCCAAACCGACTTAAGATAAACCAAATTAAGCCAGGTTTAAACTGAAATAAAAATCTTTACACAGCCTTCTGCATCATCTTAAAAATCACACCTTCAATTAACCTGGTGTCATTCTGTGTGTAGGGGAAATTCACACTCTAGGGGAAATTCACTCCAGTCCCACACAGGGCCCTATGCCACACTTAAACCCCACTTAAGCCCTCGTTAAAGGTGAAATGCACCCCTATGTATAGGACTAGCAGAAGGTCTGTGCATCGCTTAAGTTCTACTTCAGGCACCTCTTTCACACTCAGGGCTGCCAAGAGTCCTGCATCTCTTCTGACACTCGTATTGGACTAACGCATCCAGCTGAACTGAGGGCAGGAGCTGCAGGAGCCCTGATGGCCACTAGATGGAGCATGGCTTCAAGCAGCCTGGCTGCATGTCTGCCCCACCCAGGGTGCGAAACAGCAAGGGCAGCAGCAGCTGGTTGCCTGGCTGGTGTGGACAGAAGTTGCGGGGACACACTGGTGGCCCCAGGCAGGGCCCAGAGATACTCCCTAACCTCCAGCCAGCCCCCAGACACCCAGAGAGACGCCAGGCTCCTGCCTTCCAGACAGCCCCCAAAGATCCCCAGCCCCCACCAGACTCCCAGAGTGACCCCAGTCACCAGACTTCTAGCTACCTGCCCCACAGACAGACTCTGGCTCCCTCCCAGACAGCTACCTACCCCAGGTTTCCCAGACATCCCAGCACCAACAGCAGCCAGCACTGCCATCTCAGCCCCCAACCACCCACCCTAAATACCCATGGACACCACCTAGCTAGCCTTAGGCAATGTAACCAGGCACCTCAGCAGTGCCACACATCCCCTCCAGCACCCACAAACCCATCTGTGGGGTCAGGAAAGGAATTTTCCTCCCAGGTCAGATTGACGGTGACCTTGGGCTTTTTTTTTTTTTTTGCCTTTCTCTGGAGCCTGAGGTGTAGGTCACTTGCCAGGATTATCTGGCTCTACCTCATATAATCAATTCCCTGCCATTACAGGGGCCTCGAGCACAGGTGGGCCTCTGTCCCTCCTATCCTCTGCATGTGGCACATAATCGTTTAGTCCCCTATGGGCTGTAATACTTGGTCTTGCTTTAGTTGCTGGGTTTAGTGTGTGGATGCTGGGTGGTGTTGGTGATCTGTAATATACAGGACGTCAGTCTAGATGATTGGGTAGCCATAAGCTCTATGGTTCTATGAAACCCACCACCTCTGCCTACCTCAGCAGTTTTAGACACCCATCCACCCTTCTACCTGCCCTCACCTCACAGCGGCAAACTTTGTGCAGCTCCATGTCATACCCCTGCCACCTTTTGAGGATGGTTTATTGATCATAAGCAGAACTTTATGACCACATGCAATTTACCTACAAATATGCAAACTGGCTTATTAAACAGTTTGCCTAAAACATCACACGTGGAGCTGCACAAAAATCTGGCAGCTGTGTGTGCTGGCACTTGGATTGGCTCAGTTTGGCATTGCATCTGTACTGAAGATTTCCTAATTGAACCAGTGGGCGTTTTGGGGGATATGTGCACAAGAAATACAGGACTGAGCGCAACACAGTCTCTAACATAATAGGTGCAGTTAGATAGAGATATCCAGCAGTTTATTAATGAAATGCTTGATGAAGAACAAAAATACCCCAAACCTATCAACCACTGTTCGGCAAGAAGGTTATCACTAAGTAATTAAAATGTCTATCCCAACGGCACACACCTATACTCATCTGCAGAAGGAAATTTATGTCTAGCCTTTAGCTGCAATGACATTCCAAGCTTCATCTTGCCACTAAAAATGTTCTTACTTGCCTACCTCCTGCCTTCTTTGAGGATTAATCAGTTGTTTGTTCAGTACTCTGAAAATGTCAAGTGCTTATGTAAGCGCTAAGTATTAGTAATACATATATGTTAAACAAGTTGTATGAATTATGCCAAATAATTGTATCCCTCTAGAGCCTTTGTAGACCACTTGCATTTAAATGTTTTGCTTCAGTGAGACAGTGCATTTACTTAGAAACTCAGTGTTATCCAGTGCAATGGGGAAAACCTGTTTAAAAAAAAAAAAGCTAAAGAAGGAATTTCCCTTATTTGACCTTTTGAGGAGCAAAAGATTAACAGAAAAGGTAAATTGTAAATCTTTACAATTCAGAAAATGGGACCTTTTCAACAGCATTTCCTAGGAAACCTGCTTCCAGAGTATTCCCAGAATTAAAATGGAAAACCTGACACCTTTTACAATTTCCTGCCACTGTATAACTGTCAGCATCACATGGACTTTATCAACCCTAATGTTATGTTTCAGGGTTAGCAATGCTTTGACTTAGCATGTTTTTTGTTTGTTTTTAATTTCCCTTCTTCCACAACCCCAAGATGCCTGCAGAACAATCCTGAGAAAGGCACTGAAGTGTTTCACAGATTCCTCCTCCTCCCTCCCCACACCACAAAAACTGCTCAGCAAGGTCCCGATCCAGTAAGTCAATTGATGTCAACGTAATGGCTCACATCCTTGAATTTACATAAATACTTAAAGTACATTGCTGAAATAGGGCTTAACTCTCTAGCTAAGCTCAGGAAACTTTATGGCCTCCTCCTTTTCATGAATGAAAATCTCAGAATGCCTCTCCTTTGACTCGAACAGAAATCTCGCTCTCTGCCATACAACCCCAGCTGAGATCAGCAGAGCTGCTGGAGCTGGATCCCCCACAGTGTAAAGAGGGGACTGTCGGCAGAGCATTCTCTTTGAGGGCCTCTTCCCACCCCATGGTCCAAAATAGCTCAAAGCTTTTGACCTTCACAGCTCACAAGGCTCATCTTCTCAGGAGGGCTGCTGAAAACGCAATTGTCATCAGGATGGCTATTATTTTCATTACAGAGGCTCCAATCTATTCACAGTCCCACTGTGCTAAGCAATGCCAAACATACAGTAAGAGATGATCTCTGCCCCAAAGAGAGAACAATCTACATAGACAACACACCGGGTGTGTTTGGAAACAGACAGGAAACACCCAATGGGGCAGTGCTAGACCTGGGATTAGAACCCACATTTTCTAGCTCACAGCCTAGTACTCTAACCACTGGGCCTACATTGCATCTACAGGACAAAGCAGGGGAATTTACTTTTATTTTTTTTTTGTGCTTCTTTTAGTATTATTGTACATTACAGAGTTGCTGGGGGTTTGTTCATTTGCTTGTTTTTTTAAATATATTCTCTCTTTAAAGTGTTTGCCAGAGGCACCCAGGGTGCTGAGAGGGGCGCTTGTTTGTGTTATGTCAGTGTAAATAATTAAATAACAAATCAAATGTCGTATGCACCTCCTGACATCAGCCTTTACAAAAAATAATCAGCTGGGAGAGAAGCACAAGATTTTACAGCAGGTAGAAAACTCAAGTGGGAGGAAGAGTAGGGAGGGTTTTCGGAGAGGGCTTCTACAGTGCTATTTGCTATTGTTTCTAAAGCTGTCACTGCTGGCTTTCAAGATGCCATAGTCTTTGTTTTTCTGTTAGAAAAAGCATTGAAGACAAAGCAAGTCATCTGGCTCCGCTGTCCACTCTCGCCCCTGAAAAATCACAGAACATTCTTTTTGTTTCCATTTCCACCTCCACCGTGAGGGAAAATGACATCACCGCTCTTGAAGGGGACCAACGAGCCAATAAAAATAACAGTTACTGACCAAGAGCACTAGTGCAGGGAATATTTTTGGAACTGTACCCTGCATTCCTGCAAGTCCCTTGCTTCCTAGTCCAAACATATCATGGCCTAAAAATTCCTCACATTTTCTATCCAGTGTTTCCTTTGGACTCACACAGTGGTACAGTTCTTCTGCTCGGCAGTGCTAGTGTTCTGGAAGGAGAACGAGAAAAGAGACCACACTACAAATAACCCTTAAGGCAACCACAGGGGCCACAATGTTATTTTTAGGTGAGATAAATTATGCAAAAGACAACAGAGTTAGGTCAGATTTACCTTCCACCAGCATCAGTGCACACCAGAAGACCAAGGGCTCGGTCATTTCTCCCCACATGGACGTGGCAGGGGCTCGGCTGCCTTTGTGCACAGACCCACCCTATTTACTGGACCCGAGGAGGGCTGTGCATGTGGGAGGAAGAGGGCCAGCAGGAGGCACATTACCCCTCAGATAACACCCACGGGGAATCAGCACAAAGATGACACAACCCCAGGCTTTGTAATCTTTGCACGGGGTCAATGACTGCACAAGGCAGTGGAGCACCAGGCTCTCTGGGGTAAGTTCAGCTCAGCCCTTGGCACGCTAGTTACTATTGCACAAATAAACCTCGCTCTCTCCGAGCAGACAGACCTAGAATCCAGGCTGTGGCAAGTTTGTCCTGGAGCCCCAGTCGTATTATATTATACTGACCCTTGCAGCTCCATCTGTTTTTTTAAACACCAAGCCATTTTGGATCTCTTTCTCACTAGCAAGCAGCTTTTCTCAGTAAGAATTATAGGTGACAAACTATCTTAGACTAAGCTGAGCACAGCAAGAAAGCTCTTATCTCTGACCTTGCATTCCTTCTTCATCCAGCATTTCTTCCATCCTTGCTCCTCCTTTTTCTCTTCCATAAAAACTAAATAAATTTGAAAGCAGCTTCCCTTATACCTAGTCTTAAAAGAAAAAAAGCAGCAACCTAGCCTTAAAAGGATAAGTTAATTTATTTGATAACCAACTTGTTCATTAACCCTTATTCTGTCACCAATTTACAGAATTTTCCCCCAAGTGGGTATATTTTCACACATTCTTGCTATGATTCTCATTTGAGTTTCCTGCTCAACAGATTTTATAAAACAACACACATCATACCAGCCAACTCTTTGCTTTCTTGTTCAACTGTCTTTTAAACAAAAACAAAGAAAAAGACAAAAATATTAGGCACTATAAACTAGAAAACCTGGGATCTGTTCCTGGCTCTGCAACTGATTTGCTGTGTGACCTTGGTCAAATCACTTTGCTTCTCTGTCCTTCTGTTTCCCTACCCACCCTTTGTTATTTTGTCTGTTTAGAACATAAACTCTTTGGGATAGTGACTATCTCTTATGATGTGTTGGTATAGTGGGGCCCTAGCACAATGAGGCCCCAATCTTGGTTGGAACCACTAGGCATTCCCTTCATAAAAATAATTATTTTAATATAGCTAAGTTTTGTAGTCTCGCTGTGCATTCACAGGCTGCCAAGTTGCCTAAGCACCACTTTTAAATGTAGAAACAACCAATTAAATTCATGCTTTCAGGCAAACACTAAGGGACAAGGAACGGACTAGAGAAAATCTGCTTTCAGGTAGCGCTAATCAGCTACAAGAAGTAAAACTTGAATGACAACATAACCAGTGGCTCCCTTTGGTGCTCTGTGTCTGCAGCATTTCAAGGGATTTTATGACATATTGGGCCTACTGCTTTCATGGCTTAGATAAATCAGAATTTTTCAGCAACAGCATTCAGTGCATTGCCCTGTGGAATATTTCCCCAATTCATAATGTCTAGAGATACAGAGGCATAGAAAATATGATATCTTTTACTGGGCTAATAAAAAGCAGAGAGGATACTGTATAAACTTTATAGACCTCAAGGGTTTCTCTTCCTCAGAAGGAAATTGGTACTTCAGCCTACTGTTGGCACCAAAACTCAGAGAAAGATATTTACAGGCTGCTTTGGAAAATCCACTAGTTAGAAATCACCAGTGAAGCAAAAACACACTTGTAAACTTACCTGCATATTTCCTTTCTGTGAGTTTTTTCATGCCACAGTTCAGACTTCTAGGTTAAAGCTCATGCAGCCATAGGGAAAGAAGGGCCAACACAAAAATATTTCTTTGCTTCTTCAATTCTATCCTGGCAGGCAATTCTGTTTCATCAGAATATAAAATGCAATGGCCAAATGAGTTTCACTTGCAGCCTTTCTGCCTTGGGCTGCGGGTTTATCAGATCTCTTCTCAAGCTAAGATGGGCAGTACTTGGACTGGAGACCTCCAAAGAGTATCTTGGGTCCTTCTTTGCAAAAATGGATAGCTAAAATTAACCTAAGACCCAGTTAGACACCTAAATAAGTGATCTGGTTTTGAAATGCATGACTGTCACCCCCAGAGCAGTGACAGCTTCATATGCTTGGGAACCCTTTTGGCCAAGTCAGACAGGAATCATTTTCAGTTTTTGGAATTCCTGAATGTCACACCTCTTTTTGAGCTCCAGCTGCATAGTCTGATACTGAGCTTCTTCAATTGTAGGACACAACAACAGAATATATCACTGCGCACAAACATCTGGGTGAAACAAAAATTAATACCTTCCCTTGAGGAATGACATGGCTGTGATTTAAGCTTTGAGATAAGACTCTTCTCAAAGCCAAAGCCCACATAGCCAACCAAGTGCCAGAAATCTCTCTCCTAACACTGGAAAGAAAACTCTGGAAAAGATGGCCTGCTGAACTCTAGATAGGCTGGTTTCAGAGTAGCAGCCGTGTTAGTCTGTATTCGCAAAAAGAAAAGGAGTACTTGTGGTACCTTAGAGACTAACAAATTTATTTGAGCATAGGCTTTCGTGAGCTACAGCTCACTTCATCGGATGCATTTCATTGAATGCATCCGATGAAGTGAGCTGTAGCTCACAAAAGCTTATGCTCAAATAAATTTGTTAGTCTCTAAGGTGCCACAAGTACTCCTTTTCTTTTTCTAGATAGGCTGCTACCTAGTACCATCCCTACTGCTCTGGGAATGACCCCTGAGTTTGGAGACCATGGTTGCAACCTCAGTGTGGGTGAAAGATGCAAGACTGATTCTCATCAATTCAGTTGTGATGAAAGCTGCATTCTATCTCACAGGAACTGGCTGGGAAAACAAGCCCTTCCCAGTCACTTCAAACATCCATCCAGTGGCCCACAAATGTCACCTCACCCAGCATGGAGAATGGACACAAAGCAGAGAACACTCTGGGAGGAAAGGTGTTGCAATGGCTGGTAGACTAGGATTTGTTGCCATATGGACTACGATTACATCACTGTGGGCCCAGCCCTTATTTAGATTGCTGGCCCTAACAAAAATTAAAAGAAAAAAAATTCCTCAATGAATTTGGTGCGAACAGGGTGGAGATATCTGGTGGGACCTTAAGGGACGGGGAGAAAGAGATGTTGAAGACAAGTTTCCCAGAAGGCTTTGAAAAAGCCCTATCATTTAAAGGCTGTATTTAGCCAAGCAATTACTTGGGGATCAAAAGACTCAAGCCCCAAAGACAGGGGATGTAGATGTGGTGCTGTCATAAATAAAAAGGGAAGGGTAACCACCTTTCTGTATACAGTGCTATAAAATCCCTCCTGGCCAGAAGCAAAGTCCTTTTACCTGTAAAGGATTAAGAAGCTCAGGTAACCTGGCTGGCGCCTGACCCAAAATGACCAATGAGGGGACAAGATACTTTCAAATCTGGAGAGGGGGAAAAAGCTTTTGTCTGTCTTTGTGATACCTTTGTCAGGAACAGATCAAGGATGCAAGCCTTCCAGCTCCTGTAAACTTAGTAAGTAATCATTAGGTTTATTTTATTTATTTACATCAAATGCATTAAGTTTTCTTTTTTTGGCTTGTGAAATTCGCTGTGCTGGAGGAAATGTGTATTCCTGGTTTTGTGTCTTTTTGTAACTTAAGGTTTTGCCTAGAGGGATTCTTTATGTTTTGAATCTGACTGCCTGTAAGATTATCTTCCATTCTGATCTTACAGAGTTGTTCTCTTATCTTTTTTTGTTCTTCTAATAAAGTTCTGTATTTTAAGAATCTGATTGGGTTTTTTGGGTCTTAAAAATCCAAGGCTGGTTGGTGCTCATCTTGTTTATTCTCAAGCCTCCCCAGGAAAGGGGGTGTAAGGACTTGGGGGAATATTTTGGAGAAATAGGAACTCCAAGTGGTTCTTTCCCTGATTGTTTGTTAAATCATTTGGTGGTGGCAGCATTTACCTAATCCAAGGGCAAAGACTTTGTGCCTTGGGGAAGTTTTAACCTAAGCTGGTAGAAATAAGCTTAGGGGGTCTTTCAAGAGAGTCCCCACATCTGTACCCTAGAGTTCAGAGTGGGGAAGGAACCCTGACAGCTGCCAACTGAAAGGCTTTCCTGACCTAGTTAGTCTAAAAAATAATTCCTGCTCATGCAGCCACACCTGATGGGGAGAGAAGGGGGGGAGAGAGGGTGTTAATGCTCAGATGCACTGAGCAGCCTCAAATCCTACTGAAGGCACAGGGTGCTGTGGGTGCTCAGCACCTCTGAAAATCAGGTTCTAAATATCCTACTGCTCCTAATGCTGTCAGAGGCAGCCTAGGGTAGGTCATTTTCAAAGGAAGGCTTTCTTAGGGGCTTCCTATAACTAAGTTCCGTGTTTTCTGCTTCCCAGGTCAACTTTCTAAGGTTCCAGTGAAGAAAGGATAGACAGGCATCTATCAATCACTATCGAAGCACTGAATGACAGAAGGCAGAAAGAGAGGGATTTCTGAAAGGCTCAGCACTGGCCTGAGTCATCTCCCCCTGAAGTCAATGGGAGTTTTACCATTGAGCAAAATCAGGCCAATGCCAATTCCTTTTGAAAAAAAAAAATAAATAAAAACATGCAAAGTTTAAACCAAAGGTGGAGACTTTCAGATGCACAAGTGGCAGTCAGGCACTTAACAGCCGTTTGTGCCTTTGAAAATCTCCCCTGTACAGACTTGAATGAGTTGCATCGACATCCAGAACTTTGACTCATTTGTGCATCTCAAGCCTGTGCCAAATTCAAATCCCAATGTGAAGCTAGTCAAATGGCAGGATCTGGTTCATGATACAATCAAGTCCCACTGAAGACCAGAAATTTTGAAAGGCCTGAGCAATGAGAGGCCCACAAAGGGAGACAGAGGTGAAAACTAGTGGGCTAATGAGTTTTACGTACAGCATGTATCTTCTTTTTAATGCCCTTTCTGGGATTGGAACTTTGAGAGCTACCCCTCAGTTCCACAAGATGGGAGAGGAAAGAATGGGGGTGGAACAGCATGAAAAAGTAAATATTCTGACAAACCAGAAATGCCAAAACATTCTCTGAATGTCAGAATGAGATTTTAATTCACTGACACCTCTGTTTTGTATGTTTCATTTGTTTTGACTTCTCCAGTGCAGTGCAAGTCACAGTAGTGTCTCCAGCCCAGCTTTATTTTGGTTTTGCTGCTAAAGGATGGAATAAACAGGTCTGGCTCATTACTTTCACATTTTGCTCTGCTATTATCATCAGCTCTATCTGACAGGATGACACTAGTTAAGCTGTGGTAGCCAGAGGAAATCCAATGCTAAGGAAATGGACATTCATTGAATGTTTACTTAGGATCTGCTCCACCAATGAATTCCAGATGTTGGCTTTAATTGTCACATTCTGGTATGTTTAAGCAGCATGAGTTCGTAAGGCGGGTTTGTAAATCAATCTGCCAGACTCATACTGAATCCTATCCTTTGCCAACTTTTGTAAGGAAGAAGATGCTCATAAAATATTAAGCTTTTAATGTCTCTACGGTAAAAGAGGGAAGATACAAAAGATTCTCTCCCATTTTTCCCTACCATCTGTCTCTCCTCCTCTCCCTCTCCTTCCAAACACTTTCCCTCCCCCTCACTTTCTCCCAACCCCCTATACAATTACAGTGCTTTTCCTTCGATAAGCATGGTAAATTTGTTTAGTGCTAGCACTAGATACAATGAGGCACGGTGTCGGCAGGTACTGGGAAAGCTTCACCATACAGCTCTGCCAGCGTAATTCACTCCTGACTTCCAGTAGGGCCAGATCCATTCCATGTGAATAACTCTACTGACTTCCCATTGAAATCAATGTCAGTTATGGGCATGGATTATACCCAAAAGTATAGTGCTCCTGCTCTTTGAGCCCTGCAATCTAGAAATAGATGACAAAACTCTTTGGGGAGAATTCTGACCCTTACTGCACTCCCTATATGTGGCTGCCATTGTGTACAGGAGCTGTAAAAGAACTACAACTGGCTGGGGTAGATGATATGAGCAGCCTTACTCTGCTCCCCTCATTGGCCAAAGTGTAGTGAGGATGGGGCACGCTTTCAGTGTTCAGTGCTCCAGGTATTCTGGTTCACAGTGCAGCCTATAGACAGCCACAGGGAGGCTGCTGCGAGTTAGAGCAGCCTGGGGGCAGCTCTAACTTACACTAGGCATTCTTTCAGGCCTAGAAGCAGCCCAGAATCTGGGGCACAAAGTTGACTTAAATCCTTCTAGGTGGCATCTCTCAGGAGGCACAACACACAATACAGCTTTCCACTTCTATGTTGTTATTAATTAGTACTGATTAACTGATAAAGTCCATGCCTATAGAGTTATGGAGAATAGAATTGACACTTGTCACATGAAAAAACATAAATGACAAGCTGCCTTTGGTGTATGTGTGAATATCACAGGTATTAACACCTTGCACCAAATTCCCTGCTGGCATTACTCCATTGAGTTACAGCAGTTTGGGCCCTTGTCAATTTATCTTGACAAGTTTTTAAGCGCCAACACCGAATTCTCTAAAATTACTCAAGGGCAGTACAGGGGATCTTGCAAATACTGAGCAGACAGTAGTTATTTCTCCAAGGGTATATCTACACTGGAATTAGACACTCCTGACTGGCCTGGGCCAGCTGACTTCAGTTCGCAGGGCTTGGGCTAAGGGGCTGTTTATTTGTAGACATTCGGCCTGGTCTGCAGCCTGAGCTCTGGGATCCTCCCACCTTTCAGGGTTCGAATGTCTCCACTGCAATTAAACAGCCCCTTTCTCCTAGCCCCATGAGCCCAAGTCAGCTGTCATAGGCCAGTGGCGGGTTTTCACTGCAGAGTAGACATACCTGAGGCAGCATTTGTAAGAGTGGCCAGTCTCCATGGACCAGAATAGTTTCTTTGGCATCTCCTCATGTATTCTGAAAATGTACTTGGCCAGTCAGGGCTGATGGGTCCCCAGTAGATGAATCCAACTAATAAGCCACAACAAATAGAAGGCTACTTACATCTCAGAAATACGTTTGTCAGAATAGAACACATGCCTAGCCTATTGTTTACATCCAAGAGAGAGAGGCACAGCCTGACTTCTCAAAAAATGATAAATAGCCCATCCTTGGCGTCAGATACTTTTCACAACAGCCACAGCTGACAAGTACTTCATCTCCCAAGCTTCTGGGGAGGAAAAGGACTCATGAAACCATCTTCAAACAAAAGCATCACTCCGAAACAGGGCAGATTCTAGCCCTCCCCTAGCTAGAATTCCCATAAATTGCTCCTCAGTTGGGTGTTTACTCTGCCAAAGTGCACAGTGGCTACCAGGAGAAGCTGAAGTGCGCTTGCAGTTGTCAGGAGACTCTGCAAACACAGTACAAACAGTGGGCTGTGCGGGGGATTGAGGAGGCGCCATTCCTCTCCTCTCTTAGATTCCTGGGATTTCTCTGGAGAGAGCATCAGGCAGGTCTGGGAATTCCATGCTGCATGTGAAGTAGAACCAACCACTTTCCCATTCCCTGGGCAATGAATGAGGGGGATTGTCACAGGCTCTTCTCTCTCTTGGCTGTTCAGTCAGACAGGATGAGATGTGGATCCCTGTTTATTTTAAAGGCCTTTCTGCAGAAATAACATTACAAATTATTCTATCTAAAACAAAAGCACATGGCCTCCCTTTACAATGAGGGACATTTACTAGTGCGCAGAAGGAAACCCAATCGAATGAGGGGGGAGGGGGGTTTCCCCTCAGATCAGAATATTTTTGTGATGTAGGACTCCCTCCTGTACAGTGCAAAACACTCTGGTCCCCATCCAACAAAGCACTTAAGCACTTGCTTAACTTTAAGCAAGAGAACAGCACCACTAACTTAAAAAGATTGTGAAGAAACAATGAATTACCCAAAAAGTTGTAGTAAAAGCCATTTGCGTCAAAAAGGATTGCTTTGATTTGTGTGACATAAAACTCAAACCTTGTGGTTTGGCTGACATTAAAAGATTAATGGACTGTATGAATACTGCTTTATTTTTTTCCTTGCAAGCCTGGAAATGGTGATTTCCCTGAAATAAGGGGGCACAACACACGCACAGTAATGTATTAGTTACAAGATGGATGGAAGGAGAGATTACTAATGCCTTTGCTGAGTTGGACCTTCTGCAATGAAAAAAACACTCGCTTCCCTTTAATCTCGACAAAAACATTTTCTGTGCATGGATTGTTAATAATTTAAGTTGTGTTTAAACAGGAGCATTGTTCTTCACTGT
Source organism: Dermochelys coriacea (assembly GCF_009764565.3). Classification (NCBI taxonomy): domain Eukaryota; kingdom Metazoa; phylum Chordata; order Testudines; family Dermochelyidae; genus Dermochelys; species Dermochelys coriacea. The sequence continues at coordinate 130,858,965 of NC_050071.1, forward strand.
TTGTCTCCTTATTGTACTGTCATTCATATAAGATGGTAACTCAAACATCTAAAGAGGGATCACAGGCTCTTGCATTGTGTAGAGGAAAAAGGTGTTGACCCGTATAGTGTTTTAACAGTTAGGTTTTCAAAAGGGTATATTTATGTTCTTCACTGTTACTGTGGTTTCTAAGGAGGCCCTCTTTAAAACATTAATTTGATAGCTGCAAAATACATCATGGAGGTACGGAGGGAAGGAGTAATTTCTATGTTATCTGACTCCTTTTACTGCTCTTCTGGGCTTTTTGTTTCTCTCTCTCCCTTTTACTTGGCTTCAATGAGAGCAGTAGGGTTCTAACCTGTCAGCGCAACCAGAGTGAAAGTGACGTTTTACGAGTGGAAGCAGTTTGAGGATGGTGCCTTGTGCTCTTAACATCTTGACATCTGAACCTTCGAGTTCAGCAGCAGCGCGGCTTACAGTGGCTGCGGCAGCAGGACACCTTAAAAAGCAGTGAAACTGACAATGAAAATAAACTACGTTTGCAGCACCGCTGGAGTCTGGAAGCCGTTAACAAATATAGCAGTGTCTGAGTGTTAAAATACATAAATCTGTCATCATTACCAGGCTAAGGGGTTGTCATCCTATTCACAAAATAAAGGAACTGTGCATAATCAGTAGGGCAGGGAGTTCAGAACAAAGTGCGCCTTTTACAAATTCTCGACTGCTGATAGACGGATGTTTGCTAGGGACTTAATGTCTTTAACAGGGTATGTTTAAGAAGGCATGTGAGTTTCAGAGCTCTTGGGATTAATGTTGGGTTTTTTCCCCTCTTCTTTTCCAAATTTATTGCCAAAAAGTGTATAATGTAAACACTCCAGACTTCTACGAAATCTGTATTATGACAAAGCAAGCAGCATTCTAGAACAATGATATTATTTGAGTACAACACGGAATATGTTCTTTCTCTCCTCAAACACACAAAAAATTATTTAAAAATAGGTTTATGCTAATTGTCAGACTTTTTTTCCCCTCTTTATTTCCCATCTTTTTCTTAAACTGAATGCCAAAGACAGCATGGAAAAGGTACAAAACCAGACCCAACAGAAATGAAATAATACACTTCCTCAGCATCCGTACATTTTCATGGCTAACATACTTATATGTATGGATCACGAGGGTGTAAGTCAAAGAGACAGTCTCCTAAATCAGCAAAAGTAATTCACACTCTATAAATTAACCAGGCTGAGTGTTGCTGATTATACAATAAGTAAGCATTACATACTGTACCTTGATCTACAAACCTTCCTGCTGGGCACTTCTCAGTTACTTGACGTTGCAAACAGTGAAATGTGGTTACATGGTGCTACTCACTCTATGACGAGAGGAGATATAATCTGAGGGTTCAGTCACTGTATCTGGGTAGGTGGCAACGTGTGGGCATGTATCTTGGAAGTATTGTGCCTAGGAAAAAGAAAAGGAGGACTTGTGGCACCTTAGAGACTAACAAATTTATTTGAGCATAAGCTTTCGTGAGCTACAGCTCACTTCATCGGATGCATTCACGAAAGCTTATGCTCAAATAAATTCGTTAGTCTCTAAGGTGCCTCAACTCCTCCTTTTCTTTTTGCGGATACAGACTAACACGGCTGCTACTCTGTACCTAGGAAGTATCCAGCCCAGCAGCCTCATCTGTACTTGGGCATCTGTGAGTCCAGAAGGGACTGCAAGAGCTAGTGATGGCACAGGATAGAAAAGTCAGGTGACAAGAGCTGCCCGCCCCCCTTTTGGTCACTGTGAAGGGAAGGAAGGAGGGACAGTGCAGAAGCAGCAGGGGATGCTGGAGAGAAAAACAGAGGTCAACGGGGATGGGGAAAAGTTGCCAAATCTTCTGCTGCTCCTTTAATGCTGCTTGCCCACATAACTGTCTGCCTGCTGCACCCTTTCAGCAGTACACACACACACACACACACACACACACACACACACACCTCCCATGGCGGCCTATGCAGCAGCCAGTCACAGGATCAGCACATGAGGGATGGGCAGCCAGCCACCCAGGGGTGTGGCAGATGGCCGATGCAGCTTGCTTTTATCAAGGAGCAGTTTAAGAAAACAGGGAACAGGTGAGGAGAGGGAAAGACACTCCAAGGAGTTTGAGGGCAGGGACAAGAGGGGCAAAGGCAGGGCTGGCCTTACCATGAGGCAACCTGAAGCAGCAGCCTCAAGTGCCAGACTGTGGGGGGGCGCCACTAGGACTCAGAGTGCAGAAAATTGTGTCTGCTGCTGGTGCACATGTATTCTCTCTGCTCTAGATGCACAGAGATGGTGGAGTGCTGTGCTGGAGGAAGGAGGGCACAAGAGACATAACAGGCAGGCAGGAGAAAAGGGGAGAGAGAATAACAGAAAGCAGCAGGAGCTGCAGGGAGAGAGAGGAGGAGGAGCCTCTTATGTACCTCTCTAGCACCCCCAGGATTAACACCAGCTTCTCAGAAACCTTCCTGTTTCCTGCTGCTTCCCTGAACCCACTTGAGGAGAACAGGCCATCAACTGAAGTAGTAGGAGCCAGTTAGGTCCTTAAGATGCTGATATCTTCCCTCACCCAGGCCCTGCGACCAGCCTGCTTATTTGTCCCCTTCAACTGAGTGTTGAGAGTCACTATAGCTGGCACAGAACAGCAGTCATGAGTGAAAGAAGAAAACGCCCCTCTGGGGCAGCATTCAGAAAAAGCAAGCAAGCAAAGGAAGCTTTTCTAGCTAAGGAGGAAGGAGCTCTCCTGAGATACATAGACACACATGTTCATGGTGAGCCTTCCGGCCCCAGTGAGGATGTGAGTGGTGAGGAGATAGATGCCTGATCTTCCAGTTAGTCAGAGTGCAGGTGATCTGGCAGTTACTGCAGCATTCATATCTCCATCTCAAATGGCTGTAACCATGCACATTCCTGAAGAAAAGTGTAGATCAGAGAAGAGTGTGGTAGAGATGCAAGAAACAGCTGCTGCTGAGTTTAGTTCCTTAAGTCTAGATGATCCAAGACTGGGGACCCACTTGAGCAGTAGCCTGAGGGACTTCCTTGTACTGCATGGGCCACAGCAAGTGAAAAACTTCATGTTCCCCAAAGACAATGAAAATAGAAGTTTCCATCCAACACATTACTGGCGTGAAATCCCCAATGGTGACAAAGTGGAGAGGCCATGGCTTATGTACTCAAAAACCCAGAATGCTGCATACTGTTTTTGTTGCAAACTCTTCCAGTCTAATGTTCCAGCCACACTGGGTTCTACAGGAACAAAGGACTGGAAAAATCTGGCTAGAAACCTGGCATGCCATGAGAAGGCAGCAAATCACCAGAGAGCATTCCATAGGTGGAAAGAGCTTGAGATGAGACTAAGGTTAAAGGCCACCATACATGATCAGCATCAAGAGAAGACTGCATCAGAGTCTCTTTACTGGCAAAATGTTCTGAAAAGGCTCATTGCCATTGTGAGAATGCTTAGTACCCAAAACCTAGCACTGAGTGGCACTTCAGATCAGCTGTATGTGCCAAACAATGGACACTTCCTTAAATTGTGGAGCTGATGGCTGAGTTTGATGCTGTACTCCAGGAGCATCTAAGAAGAGTCACCACCCAAGAAATGTACAGACACCACTACCTTAGAAAAACAATTCAAAATGAGATTATACAGTTACTGGCAACAAAAGTCAAACGGAAGATTGTGGCAGATCTGAAGTCAGCAAGATATTACTCTGTTATTCTGGACTGCACATTTGACATCAGCCATACGGAACAAATGACTTTAATGATGCATTTTGTAACAACAGAACCTAGTGAAAATATCCCTGCAATGGTGACTGTCAGAGAGCATTTTCTAGAATTTATTGACATTGATGATACTACAGGAGCTGGTATAACAAATGTGCTTTTTAAGAAGCTGGAAGATACGGGCATTGCAATCGCTGACATGAGAGATCAGGGCTATAATAACGGTGCCAACATGAGAGGAAAGAACAGAGGAGTGCAGACACAGATCCGAGAGTTAAACTCTCGAGCTTTCTTTGTCCCATGCAATTCTCATTCATTAAACTTGGTGGTCAGTGATGCAGCATCAGCTTCTAGTGAGGCTCCTGAATTTTTTAATGTAATTCAAAGCATCTACGTATTTTTCTCTGCATCAGCTCATCAATAGCAAATTTTGAAGCAACATCTGGGAACAGCCTCTCTAACACTGAAACCACTGAGTGCTACACGGTGGGAAAGTTGAGTGGAGGTGATAAAGCCTATCAAACACCAAATTAGGAAGATAGATGATGCCATAGTTGCCATTATGGAGAATAATGTTATGACGGGAACTGTGGGAGAACCGTGGCAGAGGGAAATGGAATCACCAGAAAGATACATAACTTCAAATTTCTGTTGTGGGTTAGTGTTGTGTCATGAATACTGTTTGAAATAAATGTTATAAGCAAGACACTCCAAGATGTTGACCTTGATATATCTGGAGCAATGGAACAACTGGACAAAGCAAAGTCATACCTACAGTCTTACTGGTCAGATGAGGGATTTGAAAATGTTCTGAAGAATGCACAGAAGTTGGCAGAGGAACTTCACACCGAAGCTGTTTTCCCACCCATTCAAGAATACAAGAGTCACCGAAGAAGAAGACATTTTGATTACGAGGCACGGGATAATCCCATAAGAGACCCCAAACAACAATTCAAAGTTGAATTCTTTAACCAGGTGCTAGATTGTGCAATACAGTCAGCTGAAGAACATTTCATGCCGCTCAAGGAACACAGCAGTATATTTGGGATGTTGTATGATATTCCAAAACTCCTCACTATATCTGAAGAAGACCTACACCAGAAATGCAGGGCACTAGAAACAGTGTTGACACATGATGACATGTGCGATATTGATGCAAGTGATTTAGGTGATGAACTGAAAGCCCTTTCAAGATACATTTCAGCAGGATCGACTCCAAAGGCTGTTCTGGAATATATGTGAACAAATAAGATGACCACCCTCTTTCCAAATTCTTTTGTTGCTCTGCGCACACTTCTAACACTTCCTGTAACAGTTGCCAGTGGAGAACGCAGCTTCTCCAAGTTGAAGTTAATAAAAACACATCTATGCTCCACAATGACACAGGAGAGGCTGGTCGGCCTTGCAACCATGAGTTGGCCCAGACTGCGGACCTTCAGGAATCAGTTCAAATCTTTGCAACCAAGAAGGCACAGAAAGCACCACTTTGATTATTCAAACAGATAAAAATGCAAGTGTTTACTATGCAGACAAGAAAAGTTACATTTGCTGTTCAGGCCTTTGAAAGTTAAGTGTTATTTAAAATTTTTGAACAAGGCATTTTAAGTTGTTACTTCTCCTTTATTGGGGTAGGTAGCAGAGCAGCACCATGAGAAGAGTAGAACAGGAAGAAGGCAGAATTGAGACCTTTCAAAGTTTTGGCCCAAGCAAGTGAGCATGGGGGCATCATTTGAGCTCCCCGCCTCAGGTGCCAAAATGTTGTGGGCCGGCCCTGGGCAAAGGCATCAAAGACTTGTGGGAGAAAGCACAATGGGAAGACAGCACAGCCAAAGGGGGCAAGGAGGAAACAGGGGGGAGCACGGATTAGGATGGACATCTTGGGCGGATGGGAGGCATCCTAAAGCTGCGGGGAAGGAACCATCTTGATTTTGTGCATTGGGGCCCATCATAGTGTTTGGCTCTTGTTACCACAATGTCCCCAGGAGCTTCTGGGGAGCAGAGCTGCTGGGCCACCACGGAAGAGGATGCAGGCTGCACTCCTGCTCATTCTGGGGAAGCAAAGCTGCTGGTGGCTGCTCCTTGCCCCTTTTGAATAGGTTAGCACTGCTTTGGGTATTGGCAATTGCAGTCCTTTAGCTCAAGGACTGCAGCTGGGCCAGAACTTTGGTCAGCAACTTCAAGTCCCTTCCTCTGCCCCTCCCCTCTTATCCACACACACAACCTGCAAGGACCAGGAACGATCTAGAACATTAGTAAGCATCAGTAAACAGATGTGGTCAGATTGGTGTAAACTGGTTCAACTTCACGGATACCAACAGAGGCTCTTATCCACCGTCTGCATGGAGGGTTGTGCTTGGTGGGTGTTTGGCTGGCTGGTTGGTTGGTTGTTTTTTTCCAAAAGAAGTTTGGGATTAATAAAGTCTTTCAATAAAATAGGAAGTGAAATGATTTTTACCCTCGGATACGCTGAGCAAAAGAAGTGAAATGTCCACCATAAACTAGTTTGGACCAGGGGCTAATTCTATTAATATCAACTAAGAGAAGAAAGCCATAGATCAAACACACTTTTAATGTCAGTCCTCTTGACACTGCTTATTGCTTTCATTCCCAAACAAATAATCACACAGCAAACAGAGCTGCAGCTTGATATTTGCATGGACATAGCAGCAGCCACACACTCCAAAGCATCTGCAAAGGATTGTGGGCTAAATGCACCCATATGGTCTGCACGCCTTAAATTTACACTGACTGCAACTCTGGCTTGCAATCCTCTACCGCAGGATGGAGTATGCAGGGGGAAATTATATATACATACATATATGTATGATTTTCATGCTTACATCCATGGAAAAAAATCTTTTAATTTCCTTTAAATTGTGAACAGGTGTTGTCACCTTCCAAACTTGGCTTCTATGTTACAGCTTGATGGGGAAAGAAAAAGACGTCTATTTGAAACAGTGGGGCCTTTGTTGGCTAGCACATGATGTATTGATAAGCATACCGTAAAGTATGTCAGAAAATCAAATGAAATTAATGTCCACATTTTTTACAAGATCTTTCTTTTATTTTGTGTGTTAGCACCGAGTTACGTTATGGATCTGGAGCTGCAAGACACGTTACTGTAACACATGCATGGTATTTTCCAGCGTCACACACCATTCACATGGAGTCATCAATGGAATGGCTTGTTGATACATTTTTAGTCAGTGCCATTTTTGGAAAGGTTACAGTTAATATTGATACTGTGGCATAATAACTTCTTTCAGAGCCCTTACGCAGAAGGAGCTTTCAGTAACAAAATAATATGAGCCATATATGGATTTCAGACCTATGTGTGTGACCACTTGTTGAAACCACTGAAGTTGGGGAAACATTTTTCCAGCAACATTTACCTTTTTGTTTCAGATGATTTCTCTCCTGTCCTTTTCCTTCCCACAAAATTCAACAAAGTGGGTACTTCCAGTTGGGAAAATTCAAATTCTAGACTTGGCATGCTGGGACAAGGAATGTGTCTGGCTTTTTTCCAGAGAAGCCTAAGGGAATGAGAAATTCAACTGAAGTTGGACACCTAACTCTTTCAGGCACTTTCAAATATCCCAGCCTATGTTTGTGCTGTGTCAAGACAATGGGACCAGATCATGGCCTCTAGGCACGACAGCCATGCAAATAACTGACCATGATGAGCTGCCTTTCACTTGAGGTAAGTCCATTTTCACTCAGACAATGAGTTGTTTTGCTGGAAGAGGAGCTCCATTTCCTAGTGAACGCTTTGGGAAGCATGGGGAGTTTTTTTAGAAATATGAGTCAGTTTTCAAGTTCATCACGAAATGTGAAAACACTCAAATGTCCATACTGAGTATTTTTCACTCCCCTGATCAAAAGGATGAGTTCCTGCAGACCTCAGGGCAGAATTTAGTTTACTCCTTGTACATGATGCATAATATGCTTTCTCTTAACAATACATCTGATGTCACATTCTCCGCAAAAAATGAGCTCCCTCTCCTAGCTCTGGAATTGGATCTGTGCAGATTGCTGTGACCAAGCTGAGCTTACAGGGAACTAGTCAGTAGCACTCTTTGTGCAATTACTTCAACTGCCAGGCTCTTGGGTGGTGATTTAAGGGACCCTCTTCTGCTCAACTCCCAAAAGCCATAAACAATCTTGGCTTTAATTAGCAACACAACCATTACTGTCAGTGAATTAATGGGGCCAGATCCTCACCAGGTGTTAATCAGTGGGTATAGGCACCAGCAGATTAGGGCCACAGCAAATTAAAGGTGAAAATGTTACTATTTACTATAGCAAGAAGTTTCTCATTTTCACATAACAATAATCATTATTAGTTGTGATTACATGGTGTGTAATTGTGCCCATGCAGCACAGACTGCCTTTCACATTTTATGCTGGAGTTGATGTATGAAAAAATTAAGTACTAACTCTGTAGTATGACTAATGAAAGCTAAATCACTCTTGTTTTTTAAATACAAATCCTGCATCTTTGTCAAGTGTTGACTCATGTCAGTTTTCTGCTTTGTATTAAAAGTGTCCTTGGTGCATGCATTGCTGACTCAACATTGATTCACAAAGTTATTGCTGAGTACGTCTCTCTTTGGTCCCCAGAGTTTGCTAAGAAGCCAAAACCCAACTATAAATGCATTTGTCATGCTTTTCCAAGATGGCTGACCGCACCTGACTACGGGCTACAAATGTTTTCACAGCTTTTGTACTATAAATGATTTCTACACAGATTGATGACTTCATCGGAGATCTGTAATGCAAACCATATTTTACTGTACTCCATTTCTTTCACACAGGATTTTCTAGTACTATAAGCAGTGAGAACCATGCTAGAATAAATGTCCATTCATACACTGCCATGCTTTTTTTTTTTTTTTCCTGGATACTTATATTGACTTTTTTTTTTAAAAGGCTCTTTTAATGCAAATTTTTCACAGAGGCCTGTTTATCAAAGAGAGCTGTCTTGGACAAGTTGTAAAAAACATAAAATAGCAGCTGGCCAGGCAGGATAAAGCTACTTTAAAGATAAATCTTCTAAGGCCACTAAAGATTCTCTATGCAATCACTTTCAGCAGACAGATTTTAGACATTCAATAGCAAACCTGATCTGCTGGAGAGTGAGTTACAGTTCAGTTTCTAAGGGTATGGCTCCAAGTGCTCAGAGAAGCCTATGACAACTGGCTGTTTTTAACCTCCCACCTTCCGTAACATCATTTTACAGGTCATTACACAGACAGTGGATGAGTGGTATGGGACACACTATAAGGGAGTCAAGCTGCCAAGAGGAGGAGGATGTGAACAGAAAGGTGATGGATTCTTCACCACAATCTTCCTCCACATAAAACCGAAGAAGTGAGACTACAAACACAACAGGCTGAGATGCAAAGCAGAAAAGAAAAACACCAGAGCAGCTGCTTCTTGGGGTTGAATGTTGATCTTGTTTTGAAGTTGTGCTGGGATGCATCCTACAAGATTAAGTTGGTCATGCTGCAGAAACTAGCTACCTACACAGCTCTGCATGTACTGAGAATGGCAGGGCCCAGACAATTCTGCCATCCCTATCTGGTAGATCTCTAAACAGGGTAATAAAAGGGTGAATGTATATATTCAAAGACAAATAAAGGACTATACTAATCTTCAAGTACTTGGTCAAACAACTCAAGTCTGCTAACATGTTTATTGGCAATAGCAGTTCATGCTGCAATCATGGAATCGGAAGGGACCTCAGGAGGTCATCTCATCCAACCCGCAGCTCAAAGCAGGATCAATCCCCAATTTTTACCCCAGATCCCTAAATGGCCCCCTCAAGGATTGAGCTCACAACCCTGGGTTTAGCAGGCCAATGTTCAAACCACTGAGCTACCCCTCCCTGCTGCATTTTGACTGACTCAGGGGGGCCGGGTGCCACCCTGCCTTCACACGTTCCTCTTTCCCCCCCTGCAAGGTTGGGTACAATACTCAGATTGGCCCCCTAGGCTCATCTGCGGTTCTCACAGGTCCTGAAAAACCTGTCCTCAATGTTGGTAGAGATCACAGGATTTGGCCCATAATATTTTCTTATTGAAAAGCTCCGTGTTTAACTTCAGTGAAAGAGGTGACTATGCCCGCAGTGTAAATATTTAATAATATCATTTTCTATGGCACCCAGCTGTTCTTTGGAGATCTCCCCTTCAATGAATGACCCGACTTGTGGGCAAAGTGATATTATTTGTTCTTATAGGCCGGGCATGAAGGTTGTCTAACATTTCCCATTATAAAATCCTGCATTCAGTTATTTATAATTTTGCCAAACTTTAACTGTTTGGTTAAGAGGTCCTGGCAGCTAGATTTTCGGCAGATTCTGTCTGTACTGAGCATGATCCATCTTGGGGCTACATATCTGAGCAGAATTTTCCCTGAAATTGCTGGCCCCAGCTGCTGTGGCACTGGGAACCACAACTGACAGCAGGGAGACTGACTTTTCGTTGCTCTCAATGCTCTCCCTGTAGGAAAAATCAGTCTGACATCAATACAGAGTGGACAAGAGCCAGACAGGTGTGCAGGAAGGAGTGGGTTGGGATAAGGAGTGCAGGGAGGGAGAGACTGGGACTGGCTGGACAAGGAGACTGGGATGAGCTGTGTGAGAGGGGAAGGGTGAGGCTGGAATAAGCAGCCAAGAGTGGCGAGGAGAGAGTACTGGGGAAGTCTAGAGGGAATGGAGCAGAAGGGTCCGTGACCATTACAGAACACTCTCCCCCTTGCCCCCCAGAACCTAATATAGAGCCCATCATTTCTGAGTCTCACCATTCCTCTACTGTCAGCAACTAAGTGCATTTCTCATCCCCCTCAAGTGACTGGTCCACATACAGGATGACTACCTACTACTGCTGTCAGTTACTCCCTTAGCTCAAGTGCCAGGGGCCTGTGCACTGGCAAGATTCCACTCTTGCTGATGAACCGTGTGTGTATCTATAGGATTCCATGTGACAGGATTTGTTTTTTTCAGTATGCTCTTCAAAAATCCTAGGAAAGTTACCCACAAATGATATTAACATTGCACAGTCAAGCACTCACTCAAAAGTTAGGCAATGCCAGAATTAAGGTCATCTGTGCAACCTTAATTCACTCCCCCTTGTCTGTATGTATTATGATACGGTCTTTAATTACATGATCCCATGCTATATTTTCCCCAGGGCCCCTGTGGGGTTGGCAGTTTCCCACAAGCACCATGGTAGCAGTAGGTCTTGAGTAGAGTTGGCTGAAATTTTTTGACAGAGCAGCCCCTGCTCTCCCACTTACGGTCAGAGCAACTATCTGAGCAGTGGAGTATCAGAGGCACGACCTCCTCTACTTGCCTCTGTGAAGGAAATCTGAGTGTGCAGCAGGTTCCCAGAACACCATACATAACCAGTTTTCACAGCCAGAAATCTGCACGACTGCTCAGTTTAAAGACAAAAACGAAGTTTCTTTTGATAGCTACAGATCATGAACTGGCAAATGGCCTATCTGGATCAATTGAGTAAGAAAAAAACTTCAGTGGACAGCCAGAGATAACAATTTCATGGGGATATTTATATAAATAACCCTTGTGGGGTTGTACAGCTCATTTGTTTTTGATGGAATTCTCTGGGATAAGGAACTATGTACTTAATCACCAGAATGCTAATACTGATTAAAAAGAGTTCTTCTTCCAGCATTTGTAAATCTGCCTGCACTGTAATTGCCATCCCAGATCTTGTGGTAAGCCACAAAACCTATTGAGCCTGGCTATGAGAGGAAACTGTAGCTTCTACTTCTATTGGTTATCTGCTTTTACTTCCTTACATTTCTTGCAGAGGTGGATTAGAATGGGATTCTTGGATGTTTGGGATCCAGAGCCCACGCTCAAAGGGGACCTGGATATGAGCAGTGTAGCAACTTGCTGGGCTCCGCAAAGGCCTGTTCACTGGGAAAAGGGATGGGCTGTGTAAAGGCAGAGGAGGAAGAAGAGGCTCTGGAGCAAGTGGTGGAGGAGGGATTGTCTTTTGGTTAAGGTACTAGCCTGAGATACAAGAGCTGTGGGCTCAATTCCCAGCTTGGGCATGTCATCTTAGGCCAGGATTTTTAGAGGTATTTAGGTGTTGCTGCGCTCAGCATTGCAACACCTAACTGATTTAGGAGCCTAACTCCTGTTTTCAAAAGTGATTTAGGCACTTATGAGCCTAACTGTCATTGACTGGCCATGTCTCTTGTGTTTGTACTCTCTTACTATGTGTTTGTACAGTGCCTGGTAACAAGGTGCCCCAATTTTGGCTAGAGTCTCTAGACTCTACTGGAATATAAATATTAATTAATAATAATGATGAAGGGGAAGAGATCTATTCTTTCAAAGGATACAAGGGAGAGGAAAAAAGGTTCTAAGTACTGGAGATCCCTGAAGTTTTGATGAATCAACTCCTTGTTTAGCCTTCATCAACCCTCACTTTCCTGTTGCTTTTAATCAATTTTTTTTTAAATAGTCTGTCCCAAGAAATAACAAGTAAATAATAAAATAGCAATCACAGGATTTTATTTGTACTATACATTCCTGATGTACGGTACTATTTCAGGATGAACTGTACAAGTTCCTTCTGTTAAAAGTCAGCAGTTGCTTATTGGAAACAGAATTGAAAGCAACTCCTCCACCTATAGCTTCTAAGCTATGCATGTGAGACAGACAGACACGCACAGTTCACTAAATAATGGGGTTTATGTGCTTCAAAAAGTTACTCTCTTTAGCCATCACTGCAAAAGACAGATCTTCCCATAACCTACCATTATTCTTTTAAAAGGAGGGAGGAAGTGTGATACTGTGGCAAGGAAAGGTATGGGATTCAGCATTGCTGGGTTTAACTCCCAGTTCTTGTAGGACCTTGAGCAAGTCACTGAACTTTACCATGCTACACTGTCCTCAGATATAACATGGCGTGACATCTACCTCCTTCAAAGGGGTTTTGCAAGGCTAAATATATAGTGCTTTCTAACAGTGCTGTGAAATCTTTAGATAAAAACTACCATGTATGTTTTCATATATTACTACGTCTTGTTATGTTCTGTTATAAGGAACAGAGGTGAAATCCTGGCCCCACTGACGTCAACACCCAGCATGTTTCATGGTGAAAATGGATTTTAATTTTTTCAAGCTCTCCTACAGTAATCATTCACGTGACAGGATGCTTTCTTGCTCTATTTTCTACTCTCTTTGGGATCTTACACCCCACCCGTCACGATGGTATCCAAGCACCTGCCGTAGTGTATAAATATATGGCATTACAAGTAATGCTGAAAAAAGATTCTTAAAGTGCTCTTTAAAAAATGAATTTTAAAAAAAAGGACCATATGGTTCAAAAGGCCATTCTGCTTAATGATGTTTGCGCTTTCCGGAGCACAAACAAAACGGCACCATCAATTTGTTCTCCATCCTCCAGCTGACAAGCTGTTGGTTTTAAAACACTGCCATGTTCTTTAAAATAAACAAAGGTTCCTCTTCACACAGAGAGCATTTTCACAAGAAGAAACCCCAGCATCTGCCAGATGCATTAAGGTTCAGAGCCAACTTGAATTCTTTGAAAGAATCACACAGTCATACCTTGTGCTGACTTTCAGACCTCGGCAGGAAAGATACTCGGGTGACATCTGATTTCAGGGGAAAGAGCATTTACGGACGAGCAATCAGTTTGAAACATAAAACGAAGAAGTCTAGGGACAGCCATTTGAGACAAAGGCTATGTAATAATCAACAATCAAGAATGGACTGAGCAAATACAACCAACAACCTAAGAAGTTAAAAGATGCTATTCTTAGCCAGCATTAGTATCAAGACATAGGGAGGCGAATGATCACTTGGCACAAACTTGTCCCCTGTTTAACTTAACTCTATCACAAGCTTCGGGACCACACTATTCAATACACTTTGTTGGGTTTTTTTGTCTTTTTCGTGTTTAGCTCTTTTAAATTCCACACGGGCTCAATCCTGCACCCACTGAGGTCAATGGGAGTATTGCCGAATGCTTCAATCGGTGCAAGATCAGAGTCTATTTAGCTCTATTTAGTGTTTGTGCTAAGTATTGTTAATACTATTGTTATTAATACAATTTGTGTGATGATACAACTTACCAAAGCAGCCTGTTATCTTCAGAGATTTTGCCTCATCTCCAATTCAATACTAGTCCCTAATTCTCATTTCCTGGCCTCTGATTTTTCATCCCTCCCCTGTGTTGTTTTTTTTTTTTAAACAAGCGCAGTTTGGGCCCGATTCAATTCCCAGTAAAATCAAGGAGAGTCTTCCCGCAGATTGCAATGGGAATTGGGGTGGGCCTTTGATCCCATGTAAGGTGCTGGAACAGTATCCAAAGGTTCACAGAATGGGTAAAGCACAGGCAGTGGCAAGGCAGGCTCCATAGCACTCCCCCATCAATATGCCAAAGTACCATCTCCAGGGGTAAGAGATTAGTTAAGTCTCCATAGCCTACTCACTCTTTGCCCTTTCCGCTGAGGCTGCTAAAGTCCAAAAAAACCAACCAACCAACAAAAAAGAACCAATGCTGGTGTGGAAGGGGGATGCGATGTGGGCATAGGCCACCAGACAGCCATTGGACGGTAACATCTTTCAGTCACTACTAGTGTTATTTGGTGTGTAACTACATAGGGTAGAAGCAATGAGCTCATTAGCAGGACATTGGGAACAATGCCTAATTACTGAACTACGGTGACTAGGGTATGATGATCAGACAAGTTGATGTCAGCCTGAAAAGATACAGGTGGGTTTTGGACAGATGACATTTCAGAGGCTGGGGGTATAGAAGAGCAGTGAAGATGAACTGCATCTGAGTGAAAAGGAGAAGGCTCCTAGTCCTCTAATTTTCCAGAATAGCAACAAAATTGTTATACTGAGGATGAAGGCGGTAAGATGTTTCAATGAACAGAGAATGGAGTCAAGAGGAGCCGGTGAGGATGTCCAAAGGCAATGCTGGCTCTTAGTGTATGAGTAGCTGTTATCCCAGCCAACAGCTGACATTATTGAAATCCTGTTACCTGAGGATTTCCCTTCTCACAAGAACTGTTAAAGCATTTCCTGGTCTCTCTTCTCTAAGGGGCCTGGAGGTCTTCACCAAAGTGCAAATTCCAAGAACCACCTGATTACTAATACAATCCCCCCCCCAAGGTGCCCTGGTGTCTGCTTACATCACTCAGCATCCACAGTAAAGCTTAACTATTTCTCTTATCCAGCAAACATAAACTCAGACAACTATCATGCTGCAGTCGTTGTGCAGACCCAGGCCGCAATGACAGCAAAGAGTTTAGAGAGGGAAATAGACACTTGGCTAATATCTGACCTCATTTACACCTATGCCACCCCAATGCCAGGCAGAATGGCTTAGGGGGCAGCAGGCTCAGCAGCACTCCCAACAGACCCCAGTTTACAGAGGTGGAGATGTGACTGTGCCTGCAAACCACCTAGCCATGCTCCTTTGGTGCTAGAAGAAGCTACGTCTGGGCACATTATCCAGGCTCTACGTAGCACCCAGTGGTGCCCATTCTCTCTGGCAGGTTTCCTGGGGATGGGAAAATCACCTCTGCCCCCCGGACACTCACACAAGATGAGGCAAATTTAGCCCTTTGCCATTATCCATTTACTGTCTTCATGTCATCCTGCTGCCCGTATTGTGCCTTCAGTGACTCATCCTACAATTCCCACAGCTGGGAAACCCCTCTTCCCACTCTGCTCTTCTATCAGCCATATGTCACTAATCATCGGCTCCTAGTCACTGAATTCTCTCAGCCTGTCTCTAAAGCTGCTGTCGGATCAGTTAGCAGCACAGCGCTCCCGAAAGCATGTGCTCATTTCCTCAGCCCTGGCACTGAACAGGCACTACTTCACACTGGACAGACCCCAGGCCTCAAGCCTCAACTCCTCTTTCCAAAGGAAATTTAAAAGTCATTATGGGCCCTGCCATGCTATAGGTGTATGCAGTGCTTTTCAGGCATTAAAGAAGAGGCTCCCAGGAGCTGATAGGCTGCATGACTGAAGAGAACTAAGTTACCTTATTTAAGAGCTGTTAGCTTTTCAAAACTAAGAACTTAACAATGGCCAAACTGGGTCAGACCAATGGTCCATCTAGCCCAGTATCCTGTGTGCTGACAGTGGCCAGTGCCAGGTGCTTCAGAGGGAATGAACAGAACAGGTAATCATCAAGTGATCCATCCCGTCACCCACTGCCAGCTTCTGGCAGTCAGAGGTTTAGGGATACCCAGAGCATGGGGTTGCATCCCTGACCATTTTGGGTAGGAGCCATTGATGGACCTGTCCTCCAAGAACTTACCTCATTCTTTTTTTGACCCAGTTGTACTTTTGGCCTTCACAACATCCCCGGCAATGAGTTCCACAGGCTGACTGTGTGTTGTGTGAAGAAGTACTTCCTTGTGTTAGTTTTAAATCTGCTGCCTATTAATTTCATTGGGTGACCTCTGGTTCTTGTGTTATGTGAAGAGGTAAATAACACTTCCCCATTCACTTTCTCCACACCATTTGTGATTTTATAGACCTCTATTCTATCTCCCCTCAGTCGTCTCTTTTCTAAACTGAACAGTCCCACTCTTTTCAATCTCTCCTCAGATGGAAGCTAAGGGTAGGTCTACATAGCAGCTGGGAGGTGTGATTCCAAACATAGGCAATCAGTCACATGCTAGCTTACCTCAAGCTGGCCTGCTAAAAATGGCAGTGTGACTGGCGCGGGACAGAATAGCCGTCTAAGTGCAATCCTGTCTGACCCCCAAGTGCATACTCTGAAGGCTAGCCCAAGCTGCCAGCCATGCTGCACTTCTATTTTTCGGCACTAGCTTGAGCAGAGCTAACACAGGTATGTCTACCTATGCTGGGAATTACACCTACCAGCTGCTGTGTAGACACTCTAAGAGTCTCCATCCTAGGGGAAGGCTATCCCTGTGGTTAAAGCCAGCCTAACTCTGCCACAGACGTCTTGGGTGACCTTAGGCAAGTCCCATAGGAGCACATTTTCAAAAGAGCTCAGGGCCAGATTTTCAGGAGACTTCAGCTCCCATTTGGCCACCTAAATAAGGGCCAGGTTTGCAGACGCGCTCAGCACCACACAGCTCTCATTGTAACTTCTGTGCCCAGTGTTTCAGTGGAGCTGATGTGGAAACGTGCCCCACCTACTGGTGTGAAGCTGTTTTTAAACAATTCTGTCCTCAGTCCCTCTGTGCCTTCCCCACTCCCAGCACTTTGGCTACGGTACTGTGCACATCTCTGCAAACAGCTCTGCAAGGCACAGGTTATTTCTAAACTTTTTCTGGGCAGAGATGCCAAGTGCACTCTCCCCTCCTATGCTCCCCTGCAGGGCTCCCTCGGGAGGGCCGGATAAGCAGCTTAGTTTGCGTCAGGCCAGCAGCTCCTTTCTCTAGGCAGGAAAAGGGATCTTTTGTCTTCCCCTCCCGTACTCGCTCTGCAGAGTGGCACGATCAGCCCCTTTCCTCTCCCCAGAGATTTTTTGGGCAAAGAGCCATGAATCTGGTTTCTGGCATGAGTCTGGGGTTGTTTGGGAAGGACAAGGCAGGAGCGGGTTAGAGTTCAAACAGGGCTCTTCTGTCTTCGCAGGCAAGGCTGCTCTTATCAGCAAGAAGCTTTTGGTTGTTTAAAATGAGCAGAGAAAGAGGTAGGACTTTGTGGGCTAAGTATTCATGCTGGCCAAGGAGGCTTTTGGCTGGGGGAGAAGGTGGGTGAGTGGAGGCCTGTAGCATCTTCCCACCTTCTAGTTCTTTCCTTTCCTCCCTCTGCATCCTGAAACATGCCACTTTTTAGCCAGCCCTCTCCCTCCAGCTAAGGAGAGCTGGATACATTTTCTGTCAGCAACTGATGGAGACGCTCTGAGCACTGAGAGTGAAAGAAAAATCATTCAGGCCTCTCCTGGGCCCTCAGAACCATCGACCCAAACTCAGTATGTGATCTTGGATCTCCATCATCTGGGCCAAGATCTTGAGAATTTTGGGGGCATACACAGGCAAGGCTAGCCCCTGTGGTCTCTCCTTCAAAGATAGAGGCCTCTGCACATCCATTCTAAATCCTGAGCCCACTGATGGGGATTCTTTGGAAACTTGGGACCCTTCAGGTCCAGTGTTAGCTCTGTGCCTAGTTTCACTATAGCTAGATTTATTCCTAGCATAGTCTGCAACTGCTCACTGCACAAATCCCCTTGTTGTGCCCTTTAATATGGGCTTGTTAAAATTCGTTTTGAGAACTACCCTGTTCCAGCAGCAAACATAAAGATCAGCATGACCTCTCCTTATCACTCAGCCTTTCCTGTGTGGAATTCGTTGTGATCTGTGCCCTAGTGATTATTGCATCACTTCTGTTTATTTGTAACCTTTGGCACTCCATAATCTTATCTTGCGGCTGCTGATTGCAATGCAAGAAATGTGTAGCACTGTAGCTAGCCTTAGCCATCCTCAAACACTGGAATGGGCCATTTAAGTGGAGGTCAGTAAATGTTTAGCAAAGAGGGCCTGCAATCACTGCCAGGTGAAAAGAAATCAAACTTTTCCACTACCATTAAAAAAGGCAAGATTTACATTTCCTCCTGCGGCACTTACCAATCACAATAAGGGTGTAGTTCACACTCATACTGCCAAAGCCGTTGGTGGCCTTGCAGATGTATGTTCCCGCGTCTTCACTTTCCACCTCCTTGATTTTCAGTCCTTGCTGCAGGATCCGGAACCTAGTCCAGCCACTGTGGATAGTCCGTCCATCTTTCATCCACATAGTCAGAGGTGGTGGGTCACCTTCTACTGGACACAGGAGCTTGATGGTTCTTCCTAACCTCACGGACTGACGGTGGATTACTTTATCAGCAATTCTGGGTGGGCCTAACAAAGAATGGGAAAGAGAAACAAAAATTAATATGATCAGAACTAGTTCTATCGCAGTAGCATCTAGAAGCCACCGGTCATGAAGAGGGGCCCTGTACAAACATAACAAAAGTTACTTATTGAAAAGAGATTACATCAAAATGGAAAAAACAGACAACAGACAGATACAACAAAGAAGATACCATCAGCCCATGGAGGGTTTGAATCCAGAACTTAGACATTCTTATCACATTGCTCTAACCCCACCCCTTTTCTATGTCTTGGGGAACTGGTTCCCAATACCCAGATCACTGGTTGTTTTAAGCATAACGAATCCTGAAGCCAAAATTCGTAACAGCATTGGTACTTAAAACAAGGAGTTATAATCCTTTTATGTTTATATGTATAGCAATTCCCTTTAATAGTCACCAGATGGGCTTTGTCAGCAGCAGGAATCATAAAAATACACTAGAACGGTTCTAGGACACAAAGAATGTGCTGGGTAGCATTTACTTAACGACAAGGTACAGGATATCCTGACATGTTAACATCGCCTATATGCAAAGTGAATTTTCGGGATATTTTTATCCATTGCCTCGACCTTCCCTTGACAAGTTCATTGGACTGACCTGACTGCTGAATGTTTCCTGCTGGTACAAGGCGATAGTTTCATGCATAACAAGGTGTCCTGGAATGTGACAACTTGAACATACTGTGCTGCATGATAATGATAACTACAAGGCTGGGGTGGGAGAGTGATAAGGTCTCCCACACCGTCAGCTGTCCCCTAGTTACAGAACCAAATTCAAAGCCAAAATGTTCAAGTATGTTTCTTTATTTAATTAAATAATTGTCTTTATTGGATTCATTGATTTATGAACTTCTATAGCCCCTACCAGTATAACAGCCAGGCTCTTTCTCAGAACATTTCAAAAACAGCCGAGGTCAATAAGTGTCCTGTTCCTGCATAAGGACACAGCTGTTTTAATGGGGTCTGATGACTTGAGGTGCTGAGAGACCTCAATCCCCTCTGTGCTTCAATGGGTTTGAGGCTGCTCACCATCTCACAACAGCGGCTTAGAGGACCTGACCCCTATGGGAGCTGTGCTGAAGTCCCTTCTCATGGTGGTACGCATTTCTTTATAAGAGCAAATCCTGTTACTGCAATGAGACTATCTGCATGAGTGTTCATCACCATGAGTAAGGCAGGCTCCATAGTGACTAGGGGTCAGATTCTCTCACGCTTACTCAGCTGGTGGGTCCCATTGACTTCAGTGGGACTGCAGATGGGTTAGGCTGCTATTCAAAATGAGTAAAGGTGTCAGGAGCTAGCCCTAAAATAATGAATGAGTTTAATCAAAAGCCTGATTAAGTCAATGAAAGGCTTCATATCAGGCCTTGGAATTCAATAGATTTGGGCTCTGGTGAACTGCCAAGAGCAAGTCCCAAAGGCTGGGACCCTCACCTGAGAGCCCCAGTCCTGGAAAGCCAAATTCCAGGTGATGGTAGTTAGAGCACACCTCAGCCATCACCTGCTGTAAGCAGGCCAATAGGAGAAGTGGTCTCTCAAGTAACATTGCCCCCCTGATTCCAGAAGGGATATCAAAATACCATAAGAAACGCTGCCATTGTGTGTTTCCAGCAAGGACCTTAAGGACTGGAAGTCTTACAAGCAAAGCCCTTCTTGTGAGAAACTCAGAAGTCCAGTCAATTTTTGCAAACTGCAAACGTTTGGACACTTTGGAGAAGCTTCAAAAAGTCATCAGAACTTTTGGAGGCTGACCTGAGTCTAGCCCCATTTCCAGACATTTGCGGTATTCACCCATTGTCAGTGATCAGTTATGGGCATAGGCTTTAGTGGAGCTACACTAGCTGAAGCCTAGCCCCAAGTTCTGCGACCCGTCCTCACATGGCATAGTACCTTATTTCATGAGTAAGGGGGGCAAAATCCACACAAGTTTACACGCTAGCTGACATCTTGCATCAAATTTTAGAGTCCCCTTTTATGTTAAATGCAGACTCTGCCACTTTACTCAAACTGAGTCGAACCTCAACTCCATGAGTTACCTCACTGAAATCAACTGCAGAGCAAGGTACTACTCAAAGTGAGCATGGGTATCAGAAAGTGGCCTATAAGTAGTGTTAGGGAAGAATGTGTGGTGTAGGGCAACTGGGGACAGTGGAGGGGGAATCGGGCTCTCCCAGCAGTGTCTTCTTCAAAAACCTTTTCCTTCCAACATTCAACTTGACTCCTGACAAATTTTTAGGCTGGGAGGAATAAGATAGTTTCCAGTGGCGTCATGCGGCTTGTTGCAGGCAGACTGCACATGCGGTTCTCCTGATGGCAAGCGGAGTTGCCTCTGGATCCGTCACATGACTCGGTTAGTGATAAGCTTGGTCCTCCCGAATGCCATTTTTTCCTCTGACTGACCTTTCGTTCTGAGGAATTTTTGGATCGCTCCACTGTCATAAGATCTATACGCAGACCTTTTTGGTGGTTTAAAAACACATGGGAGCCTTTCCCAGAGCCTTTCTTGCTTTAAAAAAAAAATCCTGTGCTGTCCTTTAAACCTACCCCACTTTTAAATTTGCCCCTCAAGTGCTTTCTCCTCCCCCCCCCCGCACCTCCCATATTAGGAGGAGGAATAAAAATGTCCAATTTCTTTGCAGCTATGCATTTCCCTGGGTGCAGCTGCATGCTATTCTCAGAAGGATGCAATTCCAGGGCATGGAGGCGTCCAATGCAAGCTAAAAGCATGTCCCTATGTATTTGGTAAGCAGTCCCATTTTATTACCTATCCATTATTAATAATAAAAACAACTCTCTGTGTAAGCAGCACTCTCTCTCTGGAATCATCATATACCACAAGCTTCAGAGGCGCTCACACGCTCATGGCTGTCACTGTGCTGCAGAGAGCTGGACCTCCGAGAGATGTTTATGGCAGAATCACATGTTGGTGTTCTGTCACGGGTCTCTGTATTTCTTTTTAATGTGCAGGAATCTACTGGGTCTTATTTCGCTACATATTTGCCTTGGGACTGCAATGGTGATAGATGAATGCTTTTCAAGTTGACAAGTTTCAGAGTAGCAGCCGTGTTAGTCTGTATTCGCAAAAAGAAAAGGAGGACTTGTGGCACTGTAGAGACTAACAAATTTATTTGAGCATAAGCTTTCTCATGCTTTTTCATGAGAAAGCTTATGCTCAAATAAATTTGTTAGTCTCTAAGCTGCCACAAGTCCTCCTTTTCTTTTTTCAAGTTGAGATACACTTTGGCACACCTCACAGCAATGTTTGTACTTTGGTATTTGGGGAGGAGATAGGGAGGGGTAAAACATATTTTGCAAAGAGACCACCTGGAACCTCTCATATGCACCGAATTCCAGTTACACAGACTCGACTGAGCTAGGCAGTTTGAACCATTTTACTATCGAGATCTCAGCTTCCCAACAGAAATGAAATCTCTTCTCTAAAAGGTATATTTAAAAAGTGCATAGCTGATCATTTGCTGCTTGGGAGTAGCTAAGTCCTGCTTCTATCTGACAGTTCAAGTGCAGTGCAGTTCCATCTTCCGTTAACTGAGCACCGAATCTAGACCTGGCAAATAACGGATTTTTCAGTTTGTGACCAATTTTGAAAAAGGGAGGGGGGAGGAGGGGGAAGAGCACGCATAATTTTGGGTCAAACCTAAAACAAAACTTCTTCAAAATGTTTGGCAAATTGAAAAGTAATAAATAAATAAATAAATAAATAATTCGGGGTCAAATGAAAGATTTTGTTTGAACCAAAATGAAGCATTTTATTTAGATTTTAGTATTTTAATGTAGTTGAACTGAAAGTTGTTTAGAATCATAAAATGTCAAAATTAATTATTTCCGTTCTTTCAGGAATTTGGGTTCTCCCCCAGAACAACAATTTGGTGAAAAATGACACCAATTCACAAAACGGCTTGGTGTTGTTGAATCTTTGTTTTCCATCAGAAAATAATTTTGGTTGAAAAGTTTTGCCCAGTCTAACTGAATCCCCTCTGTAAGCCTTGTTTCGCTGAGTTCATTGCCCTGGTCACTAATGGAAGGGGACACTAAGGAATGCTGTAACAGTTGCCTTACCTCGCATCCCGCAAACAATTCAGCAACTGGCCTAGTTAGGGATTTGAGAGGATCAGCAGCAAGAGATAAACTGAGACAGCACCACAGATGATTATCTTATCTTCCTTAACTGCAGACAAGGAGTCTGATCCTGCAAGGTGCTGCTGGGTGCTTCCAAGAGGTGCTGAAATCCCTGTATCCCCATTACAGTCAATGGGAGCTGAGGGTACTCAACCCTTTTCAGAACTGGTCCCTACAAGAACCCGGAGCAATGTATGCCAAATGCTGTTGGCGTGAGAGCCTTCTCCTCTGCAGCTCCTGAAGTGGGGAAGAGACTAGATTAGGCTTTGTCTACACTGGCAAGTGAAAGACAAAACTTTAGTTGTTCAGAAGTGTTAAAAACAGCCCCCCCACCCCGAAAGACAGAAGTTTTGTCGACAAGCACCAGTGTGAGCAGCACAACAACACTAATGCCACGCGTTGGGGGTGGAAGTTTTTTGTCAGCAGGAGCATCCTGCTGACAAACAGCGGCTACATTGCACACTTCTGAGCAGCACAGCAGTAATGGCACAGCCGTATCGCTAAAAGCTGCGTCGTGTAGACATTGCCTATCTGTTCTGACTACTCCCTCTTTATCTTTCTTTTCTGCATGTTCTTTCCCCTTCACTCCTCTTTCTCCTCCTCTAAGGGGTCGGGGCAAGGGGCAACGGATTCTTCCTAAAAGTAGGGGGGCCATGAGGCCCCACCCCCCTCCATGGCCCTGCCCCTCCACTTCCCCCAAGGCCTCAACTCCCAGCCAAGCCAGACGCTGGAGCTGGGCCGGGAACCCAGGTCCTTCCACCTGCCAGGGGAGGTGGGGGTCAAGTGAAGCCTCCCAGCTGCCCCACAGCTGCCCTGGCAGCTCTTACCTGGGCGGGGCTCCAGCTTCTGGCTCACTGTGGGCGTGGCCTCAGGGGGAAGAAGAAGGGCTTGGGGCCGGACTCGTGGCGAAATGTGGACGCACCAGACCCATCCACTTTCAAAAGTGGGAGGGCGATGGCCCCTGCCCCCTCCCTGTTCCAGTGCCTCTGGTTGGGGCATTGCTGGATTCATTGCCCAAGCCCCACGCTGTGGGGTGGGTGCACTCTGACTGCCCCAGGTGGGCCCTGCTGGAGAGTTCTAAGTACCCACTTGTGTGTTGACATAGTCCAGCAGAGCCCACCTTGGGCAGTGAGAGCACAACACAGCCAGGGGTTGGACAGTGAATCCCAGCAGCTCCCCTCCTGTCCAACCCTCACTGTGCATGGGAGAAGAACGCCCCCTGCAGCACTATTTGCTCAGTTCGTTGGACTCCAGTGGTGATGAGTCACACACACACACATTCTTTATATGTAAAAAAAAAGTGTGTCCTTGAAAAATTAGTAGGTTTAAACCTGAATTAGTAATTTTTGTAATTACATGTAAAAACCAGGAAGATTATAGAGAATTAGGGAGGGTTGATATCTCTGTGGGTATGAAAATGCTGAGCCCTCTAGGCAAGGTGATTATTCCACTACAGTTTCAGTGACGTAAGCCATATATACAGAGCCACGGCTTTGGTCATGGATGGGTCCTTTTTGCCCCCCAGTCATGCTCCGCCCAGATATTTACATTTTCCATTCAACAAAGGCTATATAGACCAGTGTTCCCCAACCTTTCTGTGGGAATAGCATAATCCTATTCCCAGAAGACTATGGCGGGCACCAGACACCCCGCCATTGCGCCAGCGGGCACCGGGTTGGGGACCCCTGCTATAGACCCTTTTAACACACCATGTTAGGGACGGTGCAGATGAGTTCATAGATTCATTCATAAATTTTAAAGACAGACGGGACCAGTATGATCATCTAGTCTGAGCTCCTGCATAAGACAGGCCATTGAATTTTATTCAGTTACTCCTATATTGAGCCTAGTAACTGGCGAGAGTTGTTTCCTTAATTCCCCCCTCCTCCCCGCCCCAGTTTCACTAGTAAGGCATCCCTGGATCTGACTTGTGAGGAAGGCGTGAAAAGAATGTGGCCTCCTCCATTTGTGCCTCAATGTTACTCCTTCTTCAAATATAAACTAAATATAAATTTTCTCCATAACATTCAAACCAGTGTAGTTACTAGAAGAGATCGTTCCTGGAGTTCCAAGGCCCAGCATGCAACCAATCTTAAAATATAATTTAAATAATCCCTTCTAGATCCTTCACTTAGCACCAAGTTTTTTACTGTTGTTGTTGTTTCACACACACACACACACACACACACACACACACACACGACCATCCCAGAGAGACACAAACGTTTGTTGTTTAAATTAATGCAAGCACAGAGGGACTTTAACATTGCTTCTTCTGTTTAAATATTTCAACTCATATATATGCAGACATATGTGCTGATTTATTTGCCTTGTCTAGGAATACAAGCAACTGGAATCCCCGTTCTGTTCCATTTTATAAAGGGACAGATCTTACACCTGTCTTACTGAACAGCTGGGCAATTTTCAATTTATATCCCGCTATAGTACGCTCTATCCTATACCATAGAAACAGTTTCACTTGCTGCTCTGCTGATGACATTGCTTCACAAGCATTCCAGTTTCCTCCCCCCACCCCTCTCCCCACACCCCAGTCTTGACAGACTCTGAGCTGCTGGCGGTTGTTACTTCTTGATCATATAAATTATGTTTTGCTTTAGTGAGTAGCCATTTCTGGGAAACAGTGAAAAAACTTCTCGAAAAGTATTTAAGACATGATGGTGTAGTGTCCCGTGGTGTACTGTCTGCATTTCTCACAGTAAAAAAAGCTCACACACGTAATTATGTTTCCTTGGACTGAGCTGCAAAGTTCATGCTCTCCTTCGACTCATACATGTACTAAACATGAATTATGACTCTCTGTGAAAACCATCTAGATATATCGTGTTTTGATAATGACTTGAACTTAGCGCTATAATTTAGTGACAACTAGAAATGAAGGCTAAATGATTTCCCACTCCACATTCCTTACTTCCCATGGACCCCTTTTACAGCTAACCTGGGGTGGAGGTGCCACTCCTACAATTGTTTGGACTCAGCTTTGTTATTCCTTGAACTATTCTTACTCAAACTTTACATATGGCGAACACACGAGTGCTGAACCATGTCCTAGGAGACCATTTGCCATGATACAGTTCAAAGTGAATTTTATTAACACATTAAACATAATTACAAAGAGGAAATTCCAAAGAAGGTCAACCAGCTTGGACAGTTTCTTGGAATAGAAAGTAATTTACAATATCCATGTACTGTACTATAAAGTTTATAAAGAAGTTAAATAAGTTTTAAGAGCCCGGTGGGTTACGTATCTTTTATTATTTAATACTAAACATTCACTTTCCATGAAGATAAGATTTCTTTTGAAGTCCTACGCTGGCAAATTAGCAACCCTTTCTTATATGGGACACTCAAATAACCCGTACCTTAGAAAAATAAACAAATAAAAGGAACATAGGATGTAGGGAACATCATATACACAATCAGTATGTGATCTGCCAGTGAAATCCACCAATAATGACAAAATTGTCATGTAGACAATTGCCAGTAGCCAAAATACATCTTTTCCCATAAATACAGTCTTCTAAATCAGCATGTCTGTCTAGGTACGTATACCTTACCCACCACTATATTATCTTATCAAATTATTTGAAGTGCAAACGGCCTGCACGAAACCTGAGTTCTCAACTTACCCACATCCCAGTAGTTGTTTCTAGGAGCCACTTCCTGTTCTTGCTGACTGGCTTTGGGAAAGTTGGGGAATTCCTCACTTACAAAGCCTGATTGTACAACACTGACTCATGTTTAAGTGAAACTCACCCCTGTGCAGAAAGCCAGCATAGGTCCTATGGACCACTTAAAGTCTCTACACAATGTTTTTATTGTGGTAATGCCTACAGGCTCCAACCATGGACCAAGCCCCCACTGTGCTAGGCACTGTACAAACCCAGACTAAAAAAATGGTCTCTGCCCCAAAGACCGTATGATCTAAGGATAGGGTGACTTTTGTGCTGACCCTCGGCACGGAGGTGAATTTCACCCAGAAGTGAGCACTTACTCATGTGAGCAGTAGAAATGGTTTAAAGAAAAAAAAAGGAAAAAAAAAGGGTGGGGAGGATTGGTTAAAAGTAAAAATTTTCCATAATGGTAATTGTTGTTGTTGTTGACAGTGATTAACCATTGGAGCAAACCACCAAGGGAAGTGGTGGATTCACTAGCTCTTGATATCGTCAATCAAGACCAGATGCCTGTCTGAAAGATACACATTAGCCAAAACCTATTGAGCTCAATACAAGGGGAATGGGGGAAATTCTTTGGCCTGTGACATGCAGGAGGTCAGACTAGATGAGCTAACGGTCTCTTCTGGCCTTAAAATCCATGAATCCAGCAATAATTTTGGACAAACGTGTTTGTGTTTTTTCCAAAAGACAAAAAACAAAAGTTTTTGGAAACCAAAATGAAAAGCCAACATTTTTTGCAGGGGAAAAAAAGTCATTTCCACACCAGCTCTCATGAGTAATCTCATTGATTTTGCTGGGACTAATAAACTATTGACTAACACTTATTCATCTAAGCCTACGCAGATTATGGCTATGCAGTAGGACCTAAAATAAAGTGATTCAATGGAAATATTTGCTGACTAATTAATGCAAAGGGATGATAAGTTTCTCCTTTCTATCACATCCTTGCAGTAGGAACTGCTTCTCTGAGGAAATGTATATTTACTGATAGCACAAGAAGTACTTGCCATATTTTTACATGAGTAATACCTGGCCTTCTGAGTCGCTGCTGCCCATAAATTTTCTACACTGGTAGCTCCAAACATATGGGGGGAAAAAATAATGTTTGGGAAAATGTTCCATTCAATTAAGTCCCTTACATATACATTGCACTGAGATTTTATAAAATAGTTATTGTATATTAAACAATTGGCACTTAATTATTGCATCGATTTATTGCAATTCAGCAACAGTTGAGGAGATACATATTTTACATGCTTTTTAAATCCTCTGAGCATACATTTTAATAATGGGTTGGTATTTATTTAACATGCAATTACCATCTTATTAAATTAAATGTGCATTGGCAATACTCAATTTCAAGTGTTGCTGGAAATGTTTGCAGCTGTGAAAAACAATAACTTTATCCATAGGCTTTGAGGCAGCCAACACAGAGGAGAGTTAGGGTTACTTCCAATTACTTTGGAGGAGACAGACATCTTACACTAGAATGCTTCCTCTTTTAGTGTAGGGGCAAAGATGCTATTTATTGTTTCTTGACCGCCATCAGTAGGCTCAGCGCTGTGTCAAACCGAGGACTACAATCTTTGCTCCAATGGGCTAAAATTCAACTTCAGATACATAACACATGGATGGCCAGCAGGTGTTGTTTGAGATTAGATACCACAGTGATCTAACTGTCTAGGTAGGTTGATCTATACCAGTGGTTTTCAAACTGTGGGTTGGGACTCCAAAGTGGGTCACAACACCATTTTAATGGAGTCACCAGGACTGGCATTAGACTTGCTGGGAACTGGGGCCAATGCCCGAGCCCCACCACCTGGGGCTGAAGCCAAAGCCCGAGGGCTTCAGCCCCGGCTGGCAGGGCTCGGTTTACAGGCCCCCGCACAAGGCTGAAGCATTTGGACTTTGGCCTCCCCACCGAGGGCACTGGGGCTTAGGTGGGCTCAGGCTTCGGTCCCCGCTCCTGGGGTCATGTAGTCATTTTTGTTGTCAGAAGGGGGTCGTGCTGCAATGAAGTTTGAGAACCGCTGATCTATACTATCCGTCCTTCTCATTAAGATTCACAAGGACAATCTACTTTGAATACAATAACTGGGGGGGGGGGTTGAGGGGGGAGGTTAGAAATGTTATTGAAACAAATCTGTAAGGTTTGGAAATGTTTGGATAAGTGTTTATTTAACCTCCTGTTTCCAGCCAGGACAGAAAATAGTCTAAATATCGCTAGTAAAGATGTTCTTCTGGCTTGAGTAAGACAGAAAGAGAGAGAAATCTCACTAAAAATTCTGTTCTTCCAAGACCCCAATCCTGTTACTACTGAAATCAACGTCCAAACTCCCACAGACTTTAGTGGAAGCAGTACCAGGCACCATTTCTCCAAACTGAAGAGACCTGCATACTTCCCATCAGCTTTGGTTCAGACCTAAATTGAAGCTTTCAAGGTTAATCTAGCCTAAATTTACCATGTGCGCTACTGTGGTCCACTTTGCTAATTGCTCCCCAGCTAGGCAAATCCTTGTTTGTGCATCCAGTGGACTTCCCAGCCAAACCTTCCCTCACTCCAAGACTTTCAGTAAGACAAACTAGACACATTGCAGAGCAGAGTTTCATTCACTTATTCTGTAATAAAAACAAAACAAAACAACCATCATATTCACCAGTCACAGTCATATCCAAAACCTATGGCTTTAAACAAAGGCATTTACTTCCATGCCTTTACAATGCAAACCAATATCCTGTTTGTTCCCCTGCATTTATGCAGTTCCCCGTCACCTAATCCTGTTTGAATAGCTCCGAGAAAATGTGATGCCAGGATTCATGTGTGTAGTAACATGGATTCCCCTTGAACTTCTGGCAGTCAATGTTTAACCCAGTTTGAGAACAGTACAAGGTTTAATAAGTAATTAGCCATTTCCCCTATAGAGAGACATTGCAGTGTGAGCCGTACAAGCAGGAAATTGTAAGTGTCATTGTTTATGTCTGCAGGGAAACAGAAACCACTACAGTTGACTCAGTGCCAAATTCTTGAATGATGTGAGTTAGATTTGTAAATAACTGGTTTGCCTTCATGTTATCCCCCAATGGAGAGTATCCATCCATTTCCTCAATGCCTTTCATTCAAAAAATATATTAGACTGGACTGACAGTGTCCTGTCTGATTGTGAAGCCCACTGGCCTGTCCCAATAATTATGGCATGAATGGACCAGATAGCCTGTGCCAAAATGCTCATTATCTCAAACATGAGACTCTGGCTAAATATCCGAAAGCCCTCTGGTACTGGGAAATTCACTGCAGCATCTGACAGAGAGTGACTGTTCTGAGAGCGAAGGCCTCTGTATACACTGCAAAGTCGTTTAGCACGTGTCAGACCAGTCGCCACTAAAAGACAGCAAAACTGCTTGTTGATGACCACAAAGACAGCAACACCACATTATTTAAGAACTAGAGATAAGTCAGTAAGCAAGTTACCTAAAACAGATTCAACAGAGAGTAGAGCCAGTCAGGAATTTTTCAATTAAACATTTTCTGGGGGTCAGAAAATGCCGATTTGTCAGAAGCAAACCTTTTCGCAAGAAAGAGTTTTCACAGATTTCTCATTTCAAGAACATTTTAGGGGGAAAAGCTACAAAATGGGATTTCAAAACTAAAAATCTGGGAGGGATAAGGAGGGTTCAGGGTCCAAATGACCATTTGTTTTAAATTTAAGCCAAGAATACCAATTAATTTAAAAAAAAACTGTAATGAAAAAGGTGAAAATTTTAACAAAATGTTTCAACTAACTAGGCCCAAAATTTGTATTGGACGGTCAGATTGTGAAAATTCTCAAGACGTTGGGTTTTTGTCCCGAACCAGAACAGGAAAAAATGTGGAAATCTTGAAAGTTTTCTCAGGATGAGAAAACCGTTTCCTGCCCCACTCTAGTAGAGAGAAATGGCTCCAAGCATCCCTCCAATTTCACTCTAAGACTGTAGCATTATAAAGCTCTGGAAAAGATGCCACCAGCCACTGTGCAGAGTTCATCCAACTAAAACAACTGGTTTCCTGATTCCAGACTATGCTTGGTTTGATGGGAGGAAAGCAGAACTTTGAATGAGCTCTGGCTCACCAGAACTAAACGCTCAGACACGATGAGGAGGAGGGTGGCTTAAGGCCCTATACAGAATAGAATAAACTCCTGCACATATTTTCCAAAAGAGGAAGGGAATGCCTAAATCTACCTACAAATAAAAATGTGTATGTGCCCAATTTTTCTATGAGAATATATTTAAAATAGATAAACACCCCATCGCTAAAGCAAATTGAAAAAGGAGCATCCACTATGTTCTTAGCAACTCAGTACATTCTGACAGCATCAACACCTGGATTTTTACTAACCAGATGCTGAAGCAATAGTCCCTATGGTGTAAAAACATTGGTGGCAGGACTCAAGATTTCCCAATGCACTCTCCTGATTCTTGAAGCCTTAGCACCTCAGACTGTTATCTTGTCAGATCTCACAGGCTAAGCAGGCTCAGTGCTGGTCACTATTTTGGGGAAAGCAAGTGACATTTTTTCTTCTCAATCAGTACTGGTCCTATGCCACGGCAAAGTGTTAAGGGCCACTGCATTGCTTGCTAAAGGTGCTGCCTTTCAAATGAGACATCGAACAGAGTTTCGCAAAAAGAAAAGGAGTACCTTTGGCACCTTAGAGACTAACAAATTTATTAGAGCATAAGCTTTCGTGAGCTACAGCTCACTTCATCGGATGCAACCGATCCGATGTAGCTGTAGCTCACGAAAGCTTATGCTCTAATAAATTTGTTAGTCTCTAAGGTGCCACAGGTACTCCTTTTCTTTTTGAGAATACAGACTAACACGGCTGCTACTCTGAAACCGAACAGAGTTTCTGAGTATTCCCGCCTATTAAAAATCCAGAGACACTCAAGTTAGAGTGATAGACGTGGTGCCTTGGGCAATTCCAGTTTGGATAATTACATTCTGCCTGCCCAATTGCAGGTTTCTTGCAGTTTCAACTGTGTGCAGTATCATTTCACCTACCGCTGTTAAAGAGCTGTCACATTTCATTCAGAGGAGAATTGCTTTGCTCTCTGTCTCTGTGTGTGAGGGGGGGTGTGGTGAAAGGCACTATAGAAATAGAACCTAGCAATGGGTTTGTTTTGGAAAAGTCAAAATATAAAATATTATGAGTGAGATTTTCAAAAAACATCCGAGAGACTCTGGCACCTAACTCCCTTATGTGCTTTTGAACCCACCCACCGCACCCCCATCCTCCCAGTACAGTGTCTGTAAATTTGCATTAACAGAATTATGAACACCCAAGACCAAGGAGTTAGTAATCCTTTGGAGAGGCGTGGCACCCTATTAGGCTACCAACTTCATGTTTGTTGCAGCACCCAGAGCACCAGCTTGTGACTATTATGTGTGAGTTGCTTTATTCCAGATGCACACATTTAAGCAGCAACAGAGTCTGCTGGAGCTCTGCTGACATCAGTTTCTGCGTAATTCAATTATATCATTCCATTGGCTGACAATATGGTGGCATGTATCTTTGCATTCACCAGATAGATAGCGCTAAACTGGAATACCAATTAGCATGCAACTCAATTACCTCACAGTCTAGTAATGCACAATCCCAGTTACCCTTCCCTAATGAGAAAAGGATAGGCATAGTACAGGAATTAGATAGCAAAAACAGCATATCTGGGAATAATCTCCACCTAAATGATTACATAGTTAGTGTATCCTACTATACTGTGTACACACAGACACACATCTATATCAAAAGGTAGTTTAGTATACGAATCGCTGGCCTGGTTTCACTTTCCACCCTGAATCCTTTCAGAATCCCTCCAGTTTCACGAAAGCTAAAGTCACTTTATCATCTGTAATTTCCCAGCATGTTCTGTGCCAGACACACAGGTGCACAATGGCCACAATCCAGAAGCGCATGTGCACTGTGGGTGGGGGAGATGGGAGTTATTGTTCAGATAACTCAAATCTTCAGGGGCTCAGAGAATTCACACCAGAAAACCTGCTCATGTGCTACAGCTTGTCATATCTGACTCAGTTGATGAGTCACCAGGTCAACGCCCAAGGTCAACGGAAAGCAGAGACGCCGCAGATCTCTGCCAGCCACTGCACCTGTACCTGTGGCTGGAAATACCAGCAGATTTTAAACGGCTGCTAATCCCCTAATCTTTACTGAAAATAAATACCAATCCCTTCCAAAAGGCTGTGCCCCATTAACCGCAAATCTGATTATGGAGAAGCCCACTTGGGAGAGTCACTGATAAAAGAATAAAACATGGAGACAATCAATTCTCTATAAACCCCACACCACACTTTGTACCCGTTCAGTGATAAAGGATTTATATAAAAAAAGAGTTTAAACAACTTGTATCCAATTATGGATTTTACTATTTGTCACAAACTCCCTTACCACAGGAGTAATTCAATGAACAAAAACGTATCTGCATGTCTCTGGAGAGAAGGGGCGGTGTTGGGACAGGGGCAGGAAGAGGTGAGAGTGGTGGCAGTGAAGCGAGGGAAATAAGAGTACATGTAGGCACCGCACAAAAGGTTCAGTCCAAATCAGCAAAAGTGGCTTTAAACCACATTCACACCCTCAGAATTCTGGCCTGATCCAGGGGACAAACTGGCCCTCCCAATGTAAATGAGAGCAGCCCTCAGGGCACTCTACTTTAGGGAAGCCACCCAAGAGCTATGCCCTATGAGCTGTCCCACAGCCTGGAATCTTCATAGTAACATACACTATGGGGACTCCCCGTCTGCTCCCAGCACCTTCCCACCCCAACTCCCAGAACACCTTGCATACAGGGCTTGTGAGGTGGACAGTGTAGGGTTGTTTACAGTGGCCGTACACTGTGCCTGCACTGGGGGAATTCTTCTCAAACCTCTTGTGGCATAGATCCAGCTCCATGTAGTGCAGTGGCAACTTATAGGGGCCAGGGCAGGAACAGAAACTGTCCCCTGAACTTCTGATTCATGCCTATCTCTAACAGTGACCTACCTCTCCAGCCCAAGATATGGCTTCTGCCTCAGTTTCCCCCTGCTCTCAGTGGTTCAGCAATTTTAGTGCCTTCTGGTATTTACCAACATTCGGGCAGCGCAAAAAGCTCAAACTTTTGATCCTGAGCTCAACAGTCCATCATTCAAGCTGTGCTGCAGAAGTCTGATTTGGCACTCCCTGTGCTCACTCTATAGTCTTTTATCCCAACAAGTTCTGCCCTGGTCTCACTCAGATGACATAGGGGCTGAAGGAAACAGCGGCTTCCTCCCATTCTCAGGCCCATAAACAAAGACCAGGATCAACACTGGGCCTCCAACCCACACCACTACTGCCTTGCTCCAAACCTTTCCCCCACCTCCCCCCCAGGGTCCTTCTATTCCCTGCCTCCTCCTGGGCTGAGCGCTTTCCTAGCCCACAACTGCTCTCCTGCCACTCTGCCTTTGATATCTCCCAACAAGCCTTGCTCTCAGTCAAGTGATCAAAAATAAAAAAACAGACACAGGCCAGAGTTGGGATCTGAACTCCTCAAAGGTGCAGCCCTGAGACCTCAGCTCTCTCCGTGGCAGGAAGGTGCAGCCAGTGACAAGTGGTACGTGGCAGAAGGAGACAGAGGAGCTGACACAGTAGCTTGCATTTCCTCCCCGGAATGCAGTGAAGATGACAGTGTTGGCCCACTGGTAAAAGCCCAGGCTCCAGGATTACCCAGTGCTGCACTTGTTAGTTATGAAAACACTGAATCATTGATAACACTTATAAAAATAAAGTATCTTGGCAAGCCTTCCTTCTTCTATCAGCTTTCCACTGCGACAGAAAGGAAGCCAGGCCTCCTTTGTTCAACCCATCAAAAGAAAAGAGAAGAAAATGAAATAAATTGGAAAGCAGGGCTTCTATGCTACAACCACTAAGAGGATGTTGCCAACTCTCACGATTTTATTATGAGTCTTGACATATTAGGTGTTTCTCTTCAATCCCAGTTTCCGGAGGCCTGAGATTAAGGAGAAATCCCAGTTTTCGTTTTAACCCAAAAGGAAGTTTCTAGCCCTCATGGTTGTGGACAAAAGCTTGAAAATACTATCTCTAAAGGCTCCCAAAACAGAAGGCAAATCAAAAGAACCCCCAATTTATTATTTATTAAATCTCATGATTTTCTGGGGCCTGCCTTGTGATTTTGGAACACTGGGGGTAGGCAATACTGAGGGTCTCCTCTGAATTCTGTAATACAGGGCCCATTCTAGCTTCTGCGCGACATTTAATAACAAGGCCTAACCTGGCTTTGGTGCTACAGGATCCACTATAGCATTCCGTGTTCCATTCACCATAGTGGCGTTTATAGGAACATGCTCTAAGCAGGTGCCTCTCCTGTGCAAACTGGTGTGCCACAGTAAATAGAAAGCTGGCTCTATTCCCCCCAGCTGCTAGCCATTATGGGAAGGTGAGCGAGAGAAAGACGCAGGGTCAATAAAATCATGCTGTTGCTATTGAGGCACCCGCTGTCGAGGAGGGAACTCAGTAGCAAAGTTCTGCCATTGATAAAAGTTTTACTAGACCTCTGCACCAAAGCAGCCCTGGAACCAGAGGTCTGTTTACTTAGCCTTTTCTCTTGCTGGGCTCCAGGATAGTGCTGGGAAGATCAAAGCAGAGGCCTCATTTAACATGTCCAAGTACACAACCAGCAAATCTGTTTATGTTGGATTCCTGTGTGCTGCATACCGCTGCTGTCTGTCAGCACTCAAAGCTCATTTTTCGGCAAGATTGGGGGAGGAGAGAACTATTTAGTAGGGCGCTATGTATTTTTGTCTTCCTAAAACAAAAAAGTGAAACTCAGAAGCAGGCTTTGCCTTGTATTACCATTGCCCGGGCCAAAGTCAAGTTTCATCTACATTCAGTGCCTCCTTTTAGGAAAAGCATTCACCGACTTAAACAATACAACTTTCCCCATTATTTCCTTCTACCTATTCATTGTGTAGCTGTAATTCATTCAAGAGGCTCTGCTGAGAGCAGCCTGAGTGGTGTGTGAAGAGCAGAAAAACAGGAATTCAATTATGTATTTACTTGGGATCCATCAGTTTTTATTCATAATGCATAATATGCTAAGGAAATTTTGTTCTGGTTAAAGATGCTGGATTGACAGTTCAAATGTCTGAAGTTATGTATGAATCCCAGAAGGGGCATGGCCTGAACAATGACAATCACGGGCTTCCCCATTGTCTGACCAACATTCCTCCAATCTGGAACTGGTTGCAACCTTGCAATGACAGAGTATTTCATTCACCACCTCTAACCAATCCTTAGCCATCTCTGCTGAGACTGCCAGAAAGGGAAGAAATGTCAGGATCAGGGTGTGGGAGGTCAGGCCTAACGGTCAGAGCTGGAGTCAGGAACCAGGAGTCAGAGCCAAGGGTCAGAGCCAGAACCAGGAATCAGAGCCAGGAACCAAGCAGGGGAGCAGGACTGGAGCAGGGCTCCGAAAAAGGCAGGCATGGGAGCAACTGCAGCTGCAGGTAAAGCATTAAGCAGCCAATGGCCTGCTGGTGCTGCTGGGTTTAGGATCGTGCGGGCTGGCTCCCTTCACCCAATCAGGCAAGTTGGCCAATCAGGTGGTTCTGCTGTAGTCCACCTGGGCTCATTACTTTCCCTGGAGCTAGTCCCAGCCTCTGCTGCAGGTCCTTATTCCTGGCAAGAAGGATGATTTTTGAAAACCTGTAACCCTGTGAGTGATTTTATGTTTGTGATAGGCAGAATGACACTATAGAGAGTATAGAATTGACAGGCGTGTATTGCTTATTAGCTTGGAACACGCATGGGGCAAATAGGTGAACATAAGTGACTGGGTTATTAAGCTTGCTGTGCTTAAGGGCCTGTTCTATTATGTGACACCTTGTAGAAGTAGTTATGTTAAAGTCTGAGTTTTAACTGAAATCTGATAGGCCTACAAAGATAACCCCAGGTCATAAATTCTGTACTCTCATTCTGAAAAGACAAAAACGGGACCACAAAGGGGACTTGACATCACAGGATTCTGCAAGTAGGGTGTTTCGGGGAGGTTTAGCAATCTGGTTAGATTGCATTTATATAAAGGAATGATTAAGAAATTATTAAGACATTTGTGATATCATTTATTAATATTAATGATTAAGTCATAGTTATAAAAAGCCAGAAAGCCACATATGGATAACAGGCAGGTATAAATCTTGTTATGGTCACCGAAGGTGGTCAAATAAGGCTATGTATCTGACAATTTACATAAAGGTGGAGTATAAAATATCCAGTCTAGTTCTCTATTTTTGGGTACTCACGAGCTCCTGAACTGGTATCAACTAGATCTGTGGCTTTCTGAACCCTCCACTAACTGATTCTTCATTCCCTAATCTTTTCATCTTTTAGCTTGTAAGTACAAAATGCAGTTATTAGATTTACCACTTTGGGTACACGGGTAGTATATGTGCATAGGTTTACACTATTTATTAATTGTATGTAGTACCATTATTTGATTTCTTTGTAGTTGAACCTACACCTATATAGATATATCTATCACAAATCACGTCAATCCCTCTCTTATGTTGATTATTTGATAAGGCTACAGAAAAATTTGAAAAAGGATTGGACATTTATATGGATAACAAGCACATCCAGAGTTACCAGATTAAAAACGAAAAAAAAAAATAAAAACAAGAGTTTTGGGCTGGTCAGAAACTTTACATCAAAATTTTTAGGACAGAAAATTGGGTGCTCGAATAAACAAAAACAAATAATTCAAAAACGTGTCCACTTTCTGTGGAAAATGTCTACTTTTCATTGAAAAACCAAACATCCCAAAGCTGATTCAGAAATGCCACCGGTGCCTCATAGCTGTAGTTCAGGTGCCTCTTGCCCTTATTCTCCTGTATGGACTGGGATCCTGAGCAGGACTACATCTCCCATGATGCACTATGGTGGCTCAACAAGAGGGGAAGCAACAGAATCACAGAACTGTAGGGCTGGAAGGGACCTTGAATGGTCACCTAGTTCAGCCCCCTGTGCTGAGGCAGGACCATGTAAACCTAGACCATTCCTAAAAGGTGTTTGTCCAGCCTGTTCTTTAAAGCGTCCACTGATGGGGTAGTCTATTCCAGCACTTAACTACCATTACAGTTAGAAAGTTTTTCCTAATATCTAATCTAAATCTCCCTTGCTGCACATTATGCCATTACTTCTTGACCTGCCTTCAGTGGACATGGAGGACAATTGATCACCGTCCTCTTTATAACAACCCTTAACATATTTGAAGGTCCCCACTCAGTCGTCTCCTCTCAAAATGTAATATGCCCAGGTTTTTTAATCTTTCCTCACAGGACAGGGTTTCTAATCCTTTTATCATTTATGTTGCTCTCTGTATCCTCTCCACGGTGCATCACGGGTGATGTGGCACCCACAGTGGCACTTCCAAAGCAAAATTTTTTGCTTTTCTGCTGATAGTTTTGGATTTTCAATTTTTCACATATTTTGTCTCCCCCCCCCCGCACACACACACACACTCCTTGTCATTTTCATCAAAATTTTCTATAGAAGAAACTTACAT
The DNA here is from genome assembly GCF_009764565.3 of Dermochelys coriacea. Lineage (NCBI taxonomy): Eukaryota > Metazoa > Chordata > Testudines > Dermochelyidae > Dermochelys > Dermochelys coriacea. Next base: position 130,897,032 of record NC_050071.1, read on the forward strand.
TTTTTGACCAGCTGTAGTTAGAAGGGATATAAACCCTCATGGGTCAGGGTATAAACCACCCTCTAACTAATGGGCAAGTTATTCCATAACTGTTTACTGCAGAATGTCTTGCACCTTTCTCTGAAGTATCTAATAGTAGCTACTGAACTAGATGGACCGCTGATCCAGCATGGCAGTTCATCTGTCTTGTGATTAAGTCACACGGGACAGGGAGTCAGGAGATGTGACCTCTATTCTAAGCTCTGTCAGAAGCTTTCTGTCTGATCCCAGGTGAGTCTCAATCCCTCCGTGCCTCAGTTTCTATATTTGTAAAATAGGGTTAATATTTTGCAGGGTGCTGCTGTGAGGCTAACTATGTTAATGTTTCCCAAGTGCTGTGGGATCCTCAGCTGAAAGATTGTACAGAAGCATAGTGTACAGTTACAAGAGTGCCTGGGATTGTTTTTCATTCTGGATACCTATTTGCTGTGAAATGCCCATCCTTCTCTTTAACAAAAGAATCCAAACAGCTGGTAATAACTGAACGTTATTACCAAGCAGGGCCGGATTTGAACCAGCAATCTAAAGGCAAACAACTCTACCCATCTCCCATTACCAATCTGCCATGTGCCACACCCCCCGGCTTAGCTTGCACGAAAGAGCCTCCCTTCGGTGTAAACCCTGTTAATGTTACTAGGCATTACACCTGCATATCTCGGGCAGAACCCTACATCTCCTAACTTTTTCAAGTGAATATGCTGAGTTCTTAACAATTCCCCATGTAATCTGCGCTGTAAATGGCATCTTTTGAAGATATTCCAACCCATAGAGGAACCAGTAGGAAAGTATGACTTGTTTCCTTTCTGCATAGGTTTACAGAGGAATAAAACAGGGAATATACTTAAGAATATCTGCAAAGGATCACAGAAATTATAAGGTGGAAAAGACCTTATCTGTTCCTCTACCAAAGTAGTACTGGTCCCTATGGTATAATCAACTGCTTTATGTGAGAGGAAGGATAGCCCCGTGGTAAGAGGCACTAGGGTAGGCCCTGGGTTCAAGTCCCTGCTCCACCACAGACTTCCTGTGTTACTTTGGGCAAGTCACTTAGGGCCAGATTTTTAAAGGTATTTAGGCACCTAAAGATGCATATAGACATCTAGTGAGATGAATCTTTAGATACTGTGACAGGGTCGGGCCAGATGGCTACAGAAGAGTGATAGAAGGCAGATATATTAGCCCCAGGTTAAGTAGTTCCCTTTTCCCTGGGTAAGGTAACAGGGAAGGTTCCAGAACAATCAGGAACTTTCTGGAAACAATTACGGTAGACAGGCTGATTAGAACACCTGCAGCCAATTAAGAAGCTGCTAGAATCAATTAAGGCAGCCTAATCAGGGCACTTGGGTTTAAAAAGGAGCTCACTTCAGTTTGTGGTGCGCATGTGAGGAGCAGAGAGCAAAAGGCACTAGGTGCTGAGAGTGAGAATGTGGACTGTTGGAGGACTGAGGTGTACAAGCATTATCAGACACCAGGAGGAAGGTCCTATGGTGAGGATAAAGAAGGTGTTGGGAGGCGGCCATGGGGAAGTAGCCCAGGGAGTTGTAGCTGTCGCACAGCTGTTCCAGGAGGCACTCTAGACAGCTGCATTCCACAGGGCCCTGGGCTGGAACCCGGAGTAGAGGGCGGGCCCGGGTTCCCCCCAAATCCTCCCAGCTCCTGATCAGACACAGGAGGAGCTGACCTGGACTGTGGGTTCAAGAAAACGGCCAAACTGAGGGCTGCCGTGAATCTCCGAGGCGAAGAAATCCGCCAATAAGCGCAAGACCCACCAAGGTAGAGGAGGAATTTTGTCACAATACCTAAACACCTTTAAAATCCTGTCCCTTAGCCTCTCTGTGGTTCAGCTTATCACCTGTGAAATGGGGATAACAGCATTCACTGCCCCACCTCACCGGGTTGTCGTGAGAATGAATACATTGAAGACTCTGAGGCACTCAGATATTACAGTGAGCGGGGCCAGATAAGTACCTAATATAGATATGCCAATTTCTTTTCAATGACTCAGAGATGGCACATCCACAATATTTCACCAGACAGACTCTTCCACAGTCGTAATAGAACTTGCACTAAGGAAGTTTTCCCATTGTATGGGGACTACACTTTCCTTTGTTTGTTTTCATCCCATTACCTCTAGTTATAACCCACTTGCGTGCTCAGAAACAATTGTCTTCTCTTTCTGCTGTTCAACCCTTCACATACTTGTAAGACACTTATATCCCCCAGGCATCACTTAGCCAAGCTAGACACATATTTACAAGCAGCTCTTTTAATCTCCCCACATAAATCAATCCCTCCAGTGCTCTAGTCAGTTGCATTGCTTTTCTCTGAACATCCTCCAGTTTCTCTATGCAGACACCATAATGTAACTAGGCTTGGAAGGATTAGATTTTTATAGGTGAATGTTGGTAGGTGTCGTCCTCACTAAATACACACAAGCTAACAAAAAAAATATTTTCATTGATCATAATCAAAATTTACAGGTTGGCAAAGTGAGAAAAATGCTGCCCGAGAGCACAGGCACTGACTGACTTGTTTTTTCCAGTGGGTGCTCCTCTCCTCCCTCCCCCACCTCCCCTCACTGTGCAAGAGGTAGGCGGGGCCCTGGGGGAAAAAGGCCGAGTGGGAGCGGGTCCTTGGAGCGGGCAGGACCTTGGGGGGGAGAAGCCAGGCAGGGGCCCAGACGGAGAAGATTATCTGGCCCTGCAAGTGCTGAGCATCCCCTATTTATTCTGGGGGTGCTTGAGCCCCAGAGAGAACTTATTAGAGTCAAAATCCAGTGCTTTAAACTTGTTACCAATGGACTAATGAAAGCACAGTACAACCAGGTTGATTTAAGGATATTTACTTTGCATATTTTAACGTGTGAGGCTGACAATTTGCGTTTTAACAATTCTAAAGCTTTAGCTTATTGAATCTCAATGTCTACTGTCAAGGAATAATTGTCTGACCCACCCATAATTTCCTGCAGCTGTGAAAATTTAAATAGATAAAAATAAAAAAACAATGCTTAAAGCCCAGAATTTCCTGCAACTAATACACTTAAATTGATCAAAATATTTAAAAATGCTTAAAAATAAACAGAGATAATAGCTGTCTAAATTATATTTAAGAAATATCAAATTCCTCCAAGCCTAAATAGAATGTTGCAGCTATAGCTGTTTTATATAAGAATATTTCAGTACACTGCTATGGTTAGTGGAGCTAAACACTCAGAACACACAAAGAATGCACCTTAAAGCTGCTCCTTTTCTGCTTAATATAATAGTCAAGGCTTCTCCAGCCCAATTTCTTGTGAATAACCTAAGGGAGCCAAAGCTTTTATTCTGCCATCCAACAATTAAGTAACAATTTGTCATGGAGCAATCACGCTGCAGGGCAGGCAAGATTGTGTGATTGCACTGAAGCTGTGTAAATCAGGGGCCTCTGTACAGGCCTGTCCCCCTTCTTTTACGTACCCAAGGAGCCTGTGGCACAAGATTCGTACAGACACAGACTGGTTCCTTTTTGCTGTCCCGTGTCTGCGGCACACTCACACACACACAGCTAGGTCCTCAGCTGGTGCAAAGTGGTGTGGCTCCATTGCCTTCAATTCAACAATGCTGACTGATGCTAGCTGGGAGCCTGGACCTAACAACCTACAACTGGCAGATCAGGGGGCACTTTTCATGTGCACTAAATGGAGAGATGAACATGAAAGCAACCAAAGCCCAACTGGAACACTGGCATGAGCTATGTAATGGGTATAATTAAGAACAGTCAAGATAGCAAGAGAAACTTTCTCAGACTGAGATTTACTAAACTATGGGATAGTCTCCCAAGGGAAGTGGTGCAATCCACATCACTTAGCACCTTTAAAACTAAACTGGGTAAGTAATATTAAACATGCATCCCTACATACATACATACATACATATATATATTCACAGACATACACACGCAGTCCCGTGCCAACATGGGGAAGGACTAGATGGCCAAATAAGTCTTTTCCACTCCTAATTTCCATGGTTCTATGAATATTTCAGTTTTAACTAGACCCTGTTAGTTATAAAGGCTTTTAAAGTTTTCTGCAGTTATGTTGTTGACATCATAACATTCAGATTCTTTCCAGAGCATTGCTGGAAAAGGACTTCCTGTTTTGTTTTGTTTTCAATGTTTTAAACAAGAACCAATCTGAGAATGCTAAATGTATATCAAACGCACAGTCAAAAACCAGATGCAGTTTTATAGTTGGCTGTTGTTACCTGGATTTTTTTTGTTCTGCCCCATAGTAGCCAGATTAAAGAACTGTTAGCAAAATTCTGTCATTGCTTTGCAAACCATACGTACAACTGATGTAGCAGAAATAGAAGCCGCAGAATGTGCACGGATGCACAGCAAAGCAGCTGTTTGTGAAAGCAGAAAACATGGGGTGTGATTGTTCCTTTAAGTTTGCAGCCTAGCAGCTGTGTCAATCAAGCAGAGACGGCTGATATGAAGGATCAGTGTGGGAATTTATCCTTGTCTACATAAGGCCTGAGCCTATAATATGCTGTGAGATCTCGACTTCCATTAATTTCTTTAAGAGCTAATGGCACTCAGCATCTTGCAAAAGGCTCTAAACTAAAGTACACAGCTGGATGAGACCCATGCTGTACAACAATCACAGTTTCTCCTCCAGCAAACATGTCCATCCCACCGCCTTCTGTTTTTTTGGGCTGGTGCACACAGAGAGAGACACCAAAGCACACACTAACCCCAGCGATGGTACAATAGTACATTCTTCAGGAATACGGCGTTTTCACATCTGAGTGCCATTATTTTAACATCCAGAGGTGGAGGAAAAACTTCACCCATCCACCTTCCCCTCCCTTCACCAGACAAATAAGGCATTCAGTCCGTCTGAATTTAAATTTTTATTGGAGCTGATCCAGCAACCAGAGAGTTGCTAAAAGCCAAGGCTCTGCTTCTCTGAATGTACCTCCTTCATTCTGACTCCACTGCTTTTGTACTTCTTTGGTAATCTTAATCTGTGGTCAGGGACAGTATAAAATGTCAGCTATTTCCCCCCTTCAACTGTACAGAACAGGCCTCACTCTTAAATCAAAAGTCCCTGCACCCTAAACCTCTGTTTAAGTATTTAGCTATAGCCAAGGACTTTAATGCATCATGGGCTTTTTTTAGCTATCGCTCCAAAAACCACAGAGGTAAAGCAAGTTCCCAGGAATATCAAAGGTATTCGAGGAAGGCTGGGAGGGGAGAGGGTGACCACGCAATGATTTCTGGTCTGCGCCTCTGAAATAGATGGCATTACCAGGCCTCATTAAGAATCTGAGATTTCCTCCCTTCACCTCTCAAGCAGGAAAAATATTTTAAGATTTCTGGAAGCATTAGGAGCAGAAAGCAACTGCAATCCAAGCAGAGGTCACATTTCTGCCACAGCCTCAATAAATGACCTATGCCTTCACGTTCCGAATGGCGCTGGCCTTGACATGACGTTCTAAGAATGTCTATGTTTTCTCTCTCCTTGCCCCCTCTTTTCTGTACAAATAGTAATCCAAGAACCACGATCAATCCAGTGCTTGGCTTTGGGTCTCTGGCATGAGCTAAAGTTACTTCCAATCCTCCATCATGGTTTGGGGAATTTATTTACATTCACTTTTCTGGAGAGAGACCTTGCGTCTTGCCAAAGGGTCTTACAACAGGAACACTGACAAATATTTATGGAACCTAAAGTGAAACTTAAGACACTGTTCAAATAAAGTTTGTCTTAGTTTTTTTAATTTTCCCGAAGAATTGACCTGGCTTTTTTGGCAGTTAGACTAATCCCAATGCTATTGGTGTCTTAGCAGTTCATAAGAACCACATGCTTCAAATAAAGCCATTAATATCAGCTCCAGTGAGCGGTTCAATTAAACAAATATGGAAATAGGTAAAACAGGATGCAGAGTCTACATGGGATCATTTCCATTCCCAAATTCAGACTGACAATAATGAAAGTGATATAGTATTCATAGAGCAGTTTTTTTCCTGAAGGATCCCAAAGGACCACTTTATAAATACAGACATTGCTCTGCCCACTACTGAAATGCTGCCAGTTCCAGGTAGGAACGTGAGAATTGTTTAACAGCATAAAGTAACAGTACACAACTGTTTAGATGAGAAAGTGGAAAAGAATATCACATTCAGCTGAAACTGTAGGAGGTGTGAGGGTGGGATTTAGGAAGGCAGAATGGAGTTTAATTAAGTTAGAATTTATCCATAGCACAGGGGATACTACTACCATGTTTTAAATACAAAAGTTAAGGTAAAACTATGTAAAAGTTTCTAGCTTAAACTGTCCAAAGCAAAGAAATTCAGACTCAAGAATGCAATACTATCTTGGAGATAAACATTCTCTTCTCTGCCCAGGTAAGACTGTCAGACCATTTCATTCATATTCGATGTATTCCCTTTAGCAGCTCTCCAGAATATGCTCTAATACAGCAGTTCTCAAACTTTAGCAACCTGAGGACCCCTATTTTGATTTAAAAATTTTCAGGGGCACCCAAGCCTCCCTGCTCAGCCCCAGGTCCTGCCCCCACTCCACCCGTTCCCGCAAGGCCCTACCCCACCTCTTCCCACCCCCACTCACTCCATTCCCTCTCTCCGTCGTTTGCTCTCCCCCACCCTCACTCACTTTCACCAATCTGGGCAGGGGTTGGAGTGCAGGAGGGGGTGCAGGCTCTGGGAGGGAGTTTGGGTACAGGAGGGGGTTTGGGGTTCGGGCTCTGGGAGGGAGGTTGGGTGCAGGGTGTGGGCTCTGGACTGGCGCAGGGGGTTGGGGTGCAGAAGGCGGTGAGGAGTATATGCTCTGGCCGGGCGGTGCTTACCTCGGGTGGCTCCTCGCAGGCATTCCCTCCCACTGCAACTCCCATTGGCTGCAGTTCCTGGAGTCTGCGCTCGGGGCGGTGGCAGTGCACGGACACCCCCTGCTTTCCCCCTCCAGGGGCTGCAGGGATGTGCCGGCCACTTTCGGGAGCAGCGCAGAGACAGGGCAGGCAGGAAGCCTGCCTTAGCCCCACTGCGCCACCAGACTTTTAGCTCCTAAAATCTTTCAGTTTAGATTCAGTAGCCTCTGGAAGATAGAGCCTGATTCCAGGAGGAGGCGCTGGGAGGGTGCAGGAGGAGTTGAGAAAGGGAGGAGGAGGAATTGATCAGTGAGGCCCACGGATCCCCTGGAGTACTCTTAGGGACCCACAGTGGTCCATGGACCCCATTTTGAGAAATGATGCTCTAATAGACTGTACCCTTAAATATTATAATAAATACAAAAAGACTTTGCATTGTTGTCTTTTAATGAATGAATTTCAAAGCGCGTTACAAACATCCGATGAAGTGAGCTGTAGCTCACGAAAGCTTATGCTCAAATAAATTTGTTAGTCTCTAAGGTGCCACAAGTACTCCTTTTCTTTTTGCGAATACAGACTAACACGGCTGCTACTCTGAAACAAACAATTATTTAAGCCTCAAAATACCCCTCAGACGTAGTCAACATACTCACCTCATAGATAAGAAACTGAGGCATACAGCGATGAAGTGACTTGCCCAAGGCTGCACAGCAAGTCTGCAGCAATGCCAGGAATACAGTCTGGAAGTCCTGACTCCCAAATGCCCTACTGTAACCCCAGACAACACATCTTCCCTCTAAACCACACTTCCTCCCTCCTATGAGATTCTCCACCACATCCATAAGAACGGCCATACTGGGTCAGACCAAAGGTCCATCTAGCCCAGTACCCTGTCTTCCACCATTGGCCAAATGCCAGGTGCCCCAGAGGGAATGAACACAACAGGTGATCCTCAAGTGATCCATCCCCTGTCGCCCATTCCAACAGACCCAGCATGCCCCAACGTTCTGTACGGTCATATTAATGTGTGTCAGAAAAAAGTGCCTGTGGCATTTTGGAGGAATAGGAGGAGAAGCTGGAGAACACTCACCTGTGGGACACAGTTGTGCTGGACTGAAGTAGAGGAAGGATTGCGTCACCTTCTCAGTAAGTTAGAGAGGCAGTGGCACAAAGGATACATGAGCAGATGCACAGACCGTCAGTGGGAGCATTAGGGACCAGGGCAGGTGTCAGTAAGCCCAGGTTTACCTATGGCGACCTGATGTAGGCATGCAGGTAGCGGTGGAAGACAGCTTCTTGTGGGGTGAGTTGTTATTATAGCCTCCTCCTGCAATATAGACAGGAGACTGGCTGAGCAGTTGCCAGAGCACTGGAAGCAGTGGCGATGGTGCAGCAGGCGTCCCCATGGGAACTAGTATGGGGAAGTGACCAGCAGTTGCTAAGACAGCTGCTGTGTTTCTGTTTCACTCCAGGCATGGCTACCTTTCAGTAGTGGGTAGAAGCTTTGGGACACATCAGTGTGAAAAGCCTTAAATGCCAAAATTGACATATAGTGCCTACCACAATGGAGCTTGGAGCACAGCAAGGGTCTCTAGGCACTACTGTAATACATAGGGTAAAGGTAAGAAGCTGTATTGGGCCCTGTTTCTGCTCTTATATGTGTTTTATATCTCCAGTGATTTCAGCAGCATTCCTCCTGATTTACAACCATGTAGCTGAGAGGAAAATCAGGCCTATCATTATTGCAAGAACATCCATTCAATACATACCCACTAAAGAAATGTTATTGCACAACCTGGGTATTTTACCTGGCATGAAGACTCTAAGTGCTGGCAAAACTATTTCCCTAGAGCAATTAGCAGGGAAAAAAGGATCTAATAAGGCCTCTTCCTTTTCTTTGATTCATTTATTCCAAGCAGAACAATCAAGGCTTTGCTGGCAGGAGAATGCATCCTCAATGGCTAGCTACTTGGAGGAGGAGGATGGCTGGTAAGGGGAGATATCCAGAAAGAGGAGGAGTCATTGTACACAGAGAAGGGATTTGTTAGGCGTGACATTTTTTTTACCATTAGACACCATTTTCCTATTCAATGGCCAGATTATGAACTCTTTATTCTTACTAGTGGTCAATTATCCACATATTTAGTCCCCACTGATTTAGATGAGACTACTCACATGTAATGACTCACTGGTTAGAGTCAGGGATTGAGAATCTGATCCTTATTGACCCCAATGTATGGTGCTACTTTAATCTGTAGAGGGAAAGACAGGGGCCAGAAGAGAAATGATAAAACTTAGCATTAAAGATCACTGACTAGGGAGGAAGAGATTGTCTCAGCATTCATCTGAAAGGACTATGTGATGAGTAAAGGAGGCAACCCCATGCTACTCTTTTTTTAAAGTGTGTTATGATTGCTCACAGATATCACAGTGAGAGCAGTGAAAAAAGAACAAGTCCAGAGAGTGACAGTGGTAGCTTCCCCACACTGCATGGTCTATGTGCCTCAGCTGAGGGGTCAGGTCAATTCTGTTCAGTTCCTTAGACCAGGCCAGTCACCGTGGAATCGGCGCATGTATCTGAGAGCAAGCGAGTGGGTCGGCTTCCAGGCTGCACCTGAGCAAAGACTGGACTGCGGCGCCACTGAATCATCTCAGCTAAGCTGCTGTATGGTAATAAGAAAATACCAACTGCCATCCATTATTAGCGTGAACAGGATTAAAATAGTGGGACGGTTTGGTGTTCTGGACAGTGACCACAAGATAAAAAGCTCCACATGTCATCATCAAGCCCTTAAACCATCCGTCCATCTGACACAGGGTGACACGGGCCCTTAAAGAGGAAGCAGGGCCAGTACACCTGGGTCGCATCAGCTCACAACAATTAGGCTTAAAAGAGGGCCCTTGGGCCCCTAGAGAGGAGAGAGACCTGGCAGGTCAGGGCTTGGGTCAGCCAAGAGAAGGGCAGGAGGTGATAGCTGCCCAAGCCAGGAGACTGACTGTAGCGCCTGGGAGAAGGCTGAAGGCAGGAAAGCAGTAGGAGGTATATGCTGGCTGGCATCCCCAAACCAGAGCACAGCAAAGGGAGTTGCTTTCTAAGCCAGAGAGCTGGAGCCAAGGGCTGGAGAGGGCTGAAGATAGGGCAGTAACAGAGGGGTTTACTGGCTGATATCTCCAGGGCTGGAGAGTCGGACCCTGGGGAACAAGTGAGAGGGCCAGGGAGAGTGATGGATGCTGACCTGGGAAGGACACTCCCAGTAGAGAGGCTGTGGGGTTTCCCGCTGGAGAGAGCAGGGTACGCTCCAGTTGGAAGGGCTGGCGTGGCTGTCCTAGCAGAGGGATAGAAGAGGACCAGCAAAGAGTCCAGGCATGGCAAAAGGTGCCAGTGTGACAAGGGATGAGATGTCTTGAGATCATAATGACTACACCGGAGTGAGAAATGGACTATGTGTTTGGGACTTGTGTTATGGACTATTTCACACTGTTTTCATAATAAACCAGCTCCAAGGAGGGACATTACTGAGGCAAGAGATCCTAGTCTGCAGGCCTTGAGGTACCTGAAAGGAGGGACCACAGGGCCACCCCAGGGTGTGAGTGCGCAGTCAGGAGGTAGTTTCCCTGCTACACCTTCAGACAGAGGAGTTCACCTCAATTACTGTTTTGTGGAAAAGCGTATTTCAGTACTTTCTGCAAAGTCTGCAAGATTAGGTATTTTTAAAGAACTGGCCATGTTTTTCTATTTCCTCCTGAACATGCTGTCCCAGCAAGAAATCACTAGTAGATACTAGAAGTTTAGCCAGCTTCTGAAATCTAGTGCTGCTACAACTTGAAAATTAGAGTTTAGCGGTCAGCCTCTTGTTATAACTAGAGCTTGAACTGGTACCAGCCTGTGACACTGGAAGTGCCTAGCAAACAGCCACTGCTATAGAAATATGGTTATTATCGATACTGTGACTAGAGAGTGGGGAAAGGAATTATTTATTATTATTATATGCAATTTTAAAAAGTTTTTAAAGACAGTATTTATACATAACATTTTACTGCAACTTCCTATATGATACTGATACACACACACACACACACAAATATATGTTTTATATCATATGGCTCCGCAAATTATCACATAGACATGACTACCATATGTGTACGGTCTATATATGTATGCACAGTAAATTTGTTCTCATATTCTATGAAAGCGGACCTGATATATTTTATTATACATAATGCCAAATACATTGATATACTGTAGTATATTAATGAAACATACTATTACGCAATCTAGAGACTATTCTATATCTTGTAATACATGGCTATTTTCCCCACATGCAGAGCCTGCATTCTGCAACAGCATGGTGTCATCTGACCCACACTAACAGAATAATTATGGCCTTTATATACTAGGAAAATAGGATCAGCTATTCAAAAGAGTTGCTGCTTAAATAGTGGTAGAGAGAACTCAGCTGTTTTAACCACTGGATCATCCAACTTCGCTTAGAGCAGGGTTAGACGACACATTGGTAAAAACACCTGCATCCCGAGTCCTGTCCATTGTTAACCGTGGTGGCGCTGCAGTGGTAGTGAGTACAGCTGGTGGGAAATGGTTTTCCTCTCCCATGAGAATTTTCAAGATTTTGAAATTTGTTCCTATCCTGAATCAGAACAAAAAGTTGAAATCTCAAATTTTTGCAAACCATTAATCAGAAAAAATATTCCAATTCCGTCAACTGAAATGTTTCATTTAGATCATTTTGAAATGTTTTATTTCCATTTCAACCTTTTTTTAATTTTTCAATTATTTTTAGTATAAATTAATCAACACTTCTAAATTAAAAGTCATTTTGAACCAGAAAATGAAACGTTTTATTTCAAAAACATCAAATCAGGATGTTTCAATAATTTCACAACAATTTTCTTTTCAAAAAATTTTCCAGTCAGAAGTTTCATCAGTTTTGGTTTCAATGAATCGGCATTTTCTGACAAAAAAAACATTTAGTTGGAAAATTCCTGACCAGCTGTAGTGACAAGTTACAGCAGTTATACCTGCAAGGTAGATTCATCCTATGGGACTTGTTATATGCTACTGCATACTGACACAGCCACTAACTACTGTGATTTTTAAGCATAGAATGCATATGATTTCACGCACATTGGACTTTAAAAGGCAAACGTACGTTTCTCCCTACATGGCAAAGCCAGTGAAAGATTAAATGAATTGAATTCTTTCATCTGTAAAGTCAACTAACTGTATTAGAGGGGTACTGGCTAGTTTGCCATAATAGCGAGCTTTGGAGAAATGCACTGGGCCCTTGTGCCAGATGCACCTTATCATTTTACTCACATCCGATGACAGACAAACACAGTACAAATAGTGCCCTCCCTCTCTGGTTTGTACCTATCTATTGATACCATTGCCAGAGGAAGTTAAAAGTTTGCTAAATTACCTACTGTGAATGAGCATCTGGAGCCCTGTGCAATGAGCAATCTGGCATGGCCTTCTCCGTCTTCCATTCCCCTGCACAAATTACTTCAGTCATTCAGATAAACGCAGAGACAGATGAAGAAGCACTTGTGTCTGGAATTCCCTGAATTTCATTACCAACCACAGAAGGTCCAGACTACTACAGTCGAGCTCTGTGGCTGCTAAAACAGCTACACAGTTTGATTTCAGAGTGATAAAGGCCTATTCTCCTTTACAATCGAGCCCTCAACAGCTAAAAATGAGCATGGCCCGAATAAAAAGCATCAAAAATGGTACTGCAATTACACTTGATTACACTGCCACTCTTATAAATGAAGCCTGTTGTAATATAAATGTTGCTAAATGCAGCTTCATAGTACTTCTAGTGCTGTTACATGGCTTAACCTATGCCATCGGCATTCTGAGCCCAGTGTTTCAAGACCCAATTGCTGCAAACGTGCAATTCTTGTGTAATAGCATCTCACAAAGTCCTTGAGAAGGGCATTCCCTGCGCTTTAATCTCCTGACCTTGAAGCTCAGCTCTGCTCTAAAATGCAACAATAAAAATAGCTTGCTACTGCCTTTTCTATTTGAGGAGTCCAAGACAGGGAAAGTGAGGCAGAGTGCGCAGAGCCAGCCCAGCCCACAAAGGGGGTGTTCGGGAGGTGACTCATCCTCTAGTACCATTCTTAAACCAATCTCCTGAGTTTTTGGGCCTAACTCATGATTTTTGGTTGCTTGAAGTTGGTAACACCGTGTATTTGCACTCAACTATGGGCCATCAGTAGGAACAGAACCCAAGGTCTTCAGCAATGAGTCACAGGCCTCTACCTCTTGAGTTAAAGGAGTGACTCCATTAGCTAGTAGCAGTAGTAGTCTCTTACCCTCTCTGTGGAAGAACCATTGAAGTTTATGGTACTTACACAAGCTCAGCACATCTGAAAATCAAGCCACTTATTTAGGTGTCTAAACATGGATTTAAAACCTAAGTTTGACAATCTGGGCCTTAACCCCTTGGTGGTTTTGTTTCCCTGCCTATAAAATAGGAATACCTCCCTACCTCACAGTGGCATTGTGACATTAAATTGATCAATGTCTGTAAAGCAATCTGAGCTCCTCTGAGGAAAGACACAATGTAAGTGTGATTGTTATGTTCAGTCAGTATGGGGAAGGTCTGGGAAGAGAATTTCACTCTAAGAGAATGCCAGTGTAATGTAACCAGAGCTGAGTGACTTGATAAGTGTCTGGGGTATATTTTCCAGCCATGCCTACAAACAGCGCTCTGACAGTAAGAGGCTGGCTAAACGGCCTGAAGTGACAGAATAACTGCACTGAGAATTTGAGATCAATAAATACACACTTAGACAGGTCAGGACTTTAAACTGCCAAAGCTGTCACAGGTCAATTGCAGACAACTACGAGTCAGCTTCGTTTTTACTGTTCCCCCCTCAGGCCCACTACTCTTTTTTCTTCTCCAAAACATTAAGCAGCTATCACCCCTGGTCAGACACCCACAAAAAAAAATTCTGATGGCTAAAATAAAAGCATGTCCTACTCCAGAAAAATGGATTTGCACTGCTCTCGTCAGCCTTTTATACATTGGGTATGCACAGAACAAAGCCTCTCATGAATCTGAGAAGCATAGTATACTGTCAACACCACGTGCAGAAGTCAAGCACAAAATCCCCATTAGTTATTAACTGAGAGCCATATATGTCATGGCTATACATGTACAACTCAGATCCCTATATTGCTCTGCCAGACCCACCATTTCTATACACACAAAGAGCTCCCATTATTTATTCACAGATGGTCTTATACTCCACTGCTGTATACATACAGCTCAGGCCCAGATCAAGTCATGCCACATATGCCACTCCTATATGGTATATCCACAAACAGAGGGCAATATACTGTTCTCCCCTTCACCTCCCCCACAATATACCGGGGAAGTTCTATAGGCCTGTGTTGTACAGGAGATTAGACAAGATGATCACTATGTTCCCTTCTGACCTTGGAACCTATGAGTCTTGGGGCTGCACGGCACTTTGCCATATACACTGCTCATACGCAGATTGGGTAGATGTGAAGTGTCGTGTGCACTATGTTTTGCTGAGCACGCAGAGGACAGAATGCAATGACCCTCTCTGTCATGTGTGCCCCATGCCAGGTACAATGGCGGTTCTTATTCGGAGGGAGCCCAAGGACTTTGCAGGGGCAGTGCTCCCACCCAGTCTCTGCAAAAGAAGTATGGATGGGGCCACAGCCCTATGCTCTGCACTGACCCGAGCAGCTCCATGGACACAGATGTGAATGATTACACAGTGGAGCAAAGCAGTGGAGAAATAGGCCCAGTGCCTCCAGGAACTTTTCCATGGAGGTGTGTTCCTATGGTCCCCAATGTAGCACTGCGTGCAGACAGCTGCATGCTGCTCTCCATTCCTGTGCATAACTCCTACAAGCTGAACCGAGGACAGCAGCTCCAGCATTTGATTGGGTTTCTGTGTAATGCCCTGAAGGAGTCTGACGCCAACCAATCAGTCAAGGGGTTTTGATTATCTCATGCACATTATCATTCACATAGCCCCCCCCCCCCATTGTAGCAATACAATTCCCTGAGGAACGAATCATTTTTGTAATATATTTATAACAAATATAAAAAACCACAAGCATCATACATAGCTATGAAGGTCAGTGGGACCAGCCCGTCTAGTTTAATTATCCAAGCAGGGTAGAATGCAAATGTTATTATGCAAAAAGAAAAGAAGTATTTGTGGCACCTTAGAGACTAACAAATGTATTTGAGCATAAGCTTCACGAAAGCTTATACTCAAATACATTTGTTAGTCTCTAAGGTGCCACAAGTACTCCTTTTCTTTTTGCGGATACAGACTAACACGGCTGCTACTCTGAATGTTATTATGATTACCAATCATTTTACTGCCTAGGAAATGTGGAATTTTCAAAAGCATTTTGCAAATCAACAGGTCTGGTGCTCCTAAGTCACTCAGGCACTTCGCATCCTGCACCTTTCATAGAATCCTTGTCATTCTATTTTCTCTACCATATTACACACACAGAGGCCAGGGCTTGATTGTACTAGGTACTATACAGACATGCAGGGAAAGTCTAAGCCTGAATACCTATTTAAAAAAAATTACAATGAGGTTCTCTGGCCTGGTTATGCAGGAGGTGAGAGCAGATGATCATAGTGGTCCCTTATGGCCTTAAAATCTATGAATCTATCAAGGACAGTTCTTGCCCCAAAATGCTTAGAGTCTTAAGCTTGGGTCACATAATGATCGTCATGTGGATCAATCTCTGCACCTGTGTGGAGCTCACTGCAATATCAAGGTCTTAGCTAAAGGTAAGATACAAGATGCAGGTATGAACGGGGGAGGGATAACTTCAGCACAAATGGTAGAAAGCAAATTAAAATTATTTTTGTTTATTAATCTAAGGTGAAAATAGAGAGAGAAGTGAAAGTGTCTAAATGAAGTTTAAGTGCACAGTGTGTCTTTAAAAAGATGTAAGCATTCACCTTTCCCTTTGCTTCACTTTAAAAGGTTTGATCCATGTATGTACTTTTATTCTCAAGCAATCTGAAGACACTGTTTCCAGAATCATGAATCAAATTTGCTAATTGTTACACATCTTCATATTCCCTTTTCTTTGAACGAAAAACTGGAAACAGCTAAAGGAGCCTTGGGGCTGAAACAGATGTCATGAGCCAGTTCCTACAAATTAGAAAAGGAAAGTAACTGCTCAGGTTAATTACAGGGAGCGGCCACACATGGAGTTGTGTAACAAGAATGTATGACACAGAGAAACCAACTGTTTCATATTGGATTTCAAGAGATGGGGCATGACATTTCCCCTTACAATTACATGATTTTTCAGTGAAAAATAGACAACTATCCTCTTTCGAGGTTACTCTGTGTGCTGACTATTGGCACAAAAGAGAATTCATGTAGCCCACACCTACGATGATGCCACAATACTTACTTCCAAGTCACAAAATAAGTACTGTATAGGATTCTACCCGGCAGATCTCCACCTCAACAGCCTGTTCCCCAGTGGCTTGATTCGTCAGTGCCTTGCACCCCTACAGCTAGTTAAATGGGAGCAAGGTGGATGTACACTGTGGTCTAATGGCTAGCCCACTGCAACAGGACTCCAAAGAGCCAGGTTCTATTCCCAGCTCTACTACTTGCCTGCTGGATGCATTTCAGCATGTAATTTCACCTCTCTATGCCTTAGTTTCTCTATCTGTAAAATGAGGACAATGGGATTTTACCTACTCTGTAAAGTGCTTTGAGATCTACTGATGAAAAAAGTGCTACAAAGGAGCTTGGTGGCATTATCATCATGCAAGGCTGTGGAGAATCAGGTGCCCTATATGTAGTGGACCTCTAGGTTCTCCACTTATAGGGACTACAGATCATCTCAACCAAATTCTGCTGTGACTTACAGCTAATGCAAGCCCAGTAAAACGAGTGGGGTTATGCAGAGTGCAGATCAGGGCAGAACTTAGCATCTATAGGGCAGATCCAGTAAGGAAAACAAAACAGATCCACTGAGCAAAGCAGGGTTTTGCTGTAAAATTGATAGCTATGTTCGTGCCTGAACATTCCTTTTGAAACTACCTCCTAAATCCTAGGTGACTTCGAAACAGAATGGACCAGATCCTCAACTGGGGTGAACTGGCATAGCTCTATTGATCTCAATGACGCTAACCTGACTAACAGTAGCTGAGGAATCAGCCCAAAGTATACTGAAGCAAAAATATATGTATATGTAAAGTCAGGTTAGCATGACCTGACAACAAAATCAGCAAGGGCAGCTAAAAAAAACCAACAATCCAGAACCCAAAAGACAGCTGCCCAGCCTAGCAATTCTATTTTATGGGGTAGAAATGGCTAGCAGTTCACTTAAAGCTTGGTTTGTAACATTGGGTTCTGATCAAGGAGGCTCTGCAAACTGTAAGCAAGGAGGACTGTGTTAACCTGCAAAAAGTTGCCTCCTTAGGGTTTGCCAGCCCATGACAAATCCAGCCAAAAGCAGGGATAGAGGTTTACCTTAAAGGTAATTGCTGTAATCAGATTACACTTGTGTTGCAACTCCATTGTTTCAGAAGGCTTTGTTCATGGTGTAAATGTTTGCTTACAGGAAGAACAATTTCTGAGATTTCTTCCTCTTGGGAGACTTCCTCTATTATCCACACTGTATTATGCATACACAGCCAAACTCTTTATGCCAATCTGGTCACAATTTACATTAAAGTTCCATTTATAAAGAGCTTTATAAGGGTTAATAAATTATTAGTAGATGTTTTACTAAATGGAGAATCCACTATAGAGATTGTTCTGCAGTCTAGCAGGCCAACAGGTTGCGCATCACTAAAGCTGGTTTAACAACGGTATTTCATCGAGATATGCGTTTTTTTCTAAGTTACAACATTTTTTGACAAGATGATTGTGACGAAGTTTTCTTCAGGAAGCTTTTTGAGTCCTTGGGCTCTCTGGTCATTTTAACTCATTCCTCTCTCTCTCTTGTAAAGCTCAGGTTTTTGATCCAAAAGCAGCAGTTTTGGAAAAAAATACATTTCACAAAACCAGGTGAAAAGTTTTGTTTCCTTTCCACTGCAAAATGAACAATTTTGAAACCTCAAAAAGATGCCACAAAATAGGGTTGTTATCCTCTATCAAGTTCTACGTATAGCCCTCTATAACACAAACCTCTCATCTATAACATGGCTATAATAGCTATTAATCCATTAATAACCTTTTTAAAATAATGCGAAATCACAGCATCATAGGACTGGAAGGGACCTTGAGAGGTCTTCTAGTCCAGTCCCCTGAACTCAAGGCAGGACTAAGTATTATCTAGACCATCCCTGACAGGTGTTTGTCTAAACTGCTCTTAAAAATCTCCAATGATGCAGACTCCACAACCTCCCTGGGTAATTTATGCCACTGCTTAACTACCCTAACACTTAAGAAGTTTTTTCCTAATGTCCAACCTAAACCGTCCTTGCTGCAGTTTAACCCCATTGCTTCTTTTCCTATCCTCAGAGGTTAGTGAGAACAATTTTTCTTCCTCCTCCCTGTAACAACCTTTTATGTTCTTGAAAACTATTATGTCCCCTCTCAGTCTTCTCTTCTCCAGACTAAACAAACCCCATTTTTTCAGTCTTCCCTCATAGGTCATGCTTTTTAGATTTTTAATCATTTTTGTTGCTCTTTTCTGGACTTTCTCCAACTTGTCCACATCTTTTCTGAAACGTGATGCCCAGAACTGGACAAAATTGGGGATTGGTCCTACTTTGAGCAGGGGGTTGGACTAGATGACCTCCTGAGGTCCCTTCCAACCCTGATATTCTATGATTCTATGAAAATATTCCAGTTGAGGCCTACTCAGTGTGGAGTAGAGCAGAAGAATTACTTCTCGTGTTTTGTTTACAACACTCCTGCTAATACATCCCAGAATGATGTTCGCTTTTTTTGCAACAGCATTACACTGTTGATTCATATTTAGCTTGTGATCCTCTATGACCTCCGGATCCCTTTCCACAGTACTCCTTCCTAGGCTGTCATTTCCCATTTTGTATGTGTACAACTGATTGTTCCTTCCTAAGTGGAGAACTTTGCATTTCTCCTTATTGAACTTCATCCTATTTTCTTCAGACCATTTCTCCAGTTTGTCCAGATCATTTTGAATTTTAAACCTACCTTCCAAAGCACTTGCAACTCCTTCCAGCTTGGTATTGTCCACAAACTTTATAAGAGTACTCTCTATGCCATTATCTAAATCATTGATGAAGATATTGAACAGAATTGGACCCAGCACTATCCTGTGGGACCTCACTTGATATGCCCTTCCAGTATCACTGTGATCCACTGATAACTACTCTCTGAGAATGATTTTCCAATCAGTTATGCACCAACCTTATAGTAGCCCCATCTAGCTTGTATTTCCCTAGTTTGTTTATGAGAAGGTTATGCAAGACAGTATCAAAAGCCTTACTAAAGTCAAGATATACCACATCTACCACTTCCCCCCTCTCCATAAGGCTTATCAACCTGTCAAAGAAAGCTATTATGTTGATTTGACATGATTTGTTATTGACAAATCCATGCTGACTGTTACTTATCACCTTATTATCTTATATGTGTTTGCAAATTGATTGCTTAATTATTTGCTCCATTATCTTTCCTGGTACTGAAGTTAAGCTGACTGGTCTGTAATTCCCCGGGTTGTCCTCATTCCCCTTTTTCTAGATTGGCACTATTTTTGCCCTTTTTCAGTCCTCTGGAATCTCTCCCATCTCCCATAACTTTTTGAAGATAATCACTAATGGCTCAGATATCTCCTCAGTCAGCTCCTTGAACATTTAAGGATGTATTTCATTAGGCCCTGGTGACTTGAAGACATCTAACTTGTCTAAGTAATTTTTAATTTCTTTTTTCCCTATTTCCTCTGATCCTACCTCATTTAGCCTGGCATTCATTAAGTGAGATGTCCAATTGCTACTAAACTTTTTGGTGAAAAATGATAAATGGAACCTTATTATTAAGTGTGATCACCTACACTGTAGCAATCTAGAGCCCTCACTTTTGAGAGCTCTAAACTGTTCAGTGACCAAACACCAGTGAGTTTTCACCAATGCCTATTGCTTCCTGCTGCAAGAAAGGATTCTTGTGACCACACTTAAGTGACTAGTGTTCACTACATTCCTAGCAAATACCAAATTCATTGGCTCTTAGTCAATTCTTCTACTCTTGAAAGCAAATCAGCAAGCCTCAGCTCTGGACAAATAAACAATCTTGATTTAAATTCTGCCTCAATCAATCCACCCCAAATCCCAGCAGTTAGATTAGAGGCTGGATAAAACTGATTATCTTGAGTAGGATCAGTATAGTGAGCCTGTCTTCCTCCCGAGCACCCTCTAAATTTAACACTTAGAGGTAGTCTTCTGAGATGCATCATCCTTGCCCAGCTGGATTGCTTGACATGTCACAAAGGTGTATATATCAAAATGAATCAGTGGGCTTCGTAAAGACTTCATGCTGCACATCACAGCTGCTCAGAAATTCACTGTGACACCAGATATTGAACTAAGATCCTCCTGCGCTAATAGCACAACGTACCCTCCATTTCAGCTACAGGAATATTGCATGCAGTTGCTAACAGAAAAGGGCCTCAGACACACAGCTGAGCAGTTCTGATTCCATCCAGCAGACATCAGAGTTGTGCACACGCACGCACAAGCCCACAGGAATACAATGCAATCAGCGGTCCTTTAGTGTGATAGCTATATGCTCTGGTAAACTGAAAGAATACAGTAAGTCCTATCCATAGCCATAGCCCCCAGACTGCACAGTCTCAAAGGGTTTCTCTGGGATTTTAACAAATGACAAAATTAGAAAACTTTAAGAAGCTCCCGTGATCTCATAATGGGCCCAATTCTGCTTCAATCCAGTCAATAGCAAGTATCTCAGACTTCACTGGAGCGACAGTGATTTATATCAGCTGAAGGTCTGTCTCACTGACTTTAATAGGAGCATGATTGGACTCAACACCAGCATGTTATGCTTTGCTGTAGCAGGAGTGATACAGTATTCAGGTATGAACGAACATTCACCATCAGATTTCTCTATAGTGACAGGCTTTGAAGTTAGCTTTGCTCTCCTTACATAAACCGTTTCCACTCCGAAAAATAAGCCTTCAAATCTGGCCCTTACAGAGGCTGAGATTTTTCACTCTTGTATCAGTGATAAAAACAGAATCTAGCCAAAAGGACAGGCATTTAGACATATCTACCCTACAGTGCATCAGGATTCAACAGAGCCAACCTGGACATCCCAACGCTGAACTAGCTCTGGTATTTCTCAATGCCACGACTCAAGGCACCGGGGTCTCATCCAATATCTTACCTTCAAGAGCTATAAGGAAAAATATCTAGTAAATTACTCTTATAGAAGAAAATCTTGTTAAACCATTCACTAGGAGAGCTACTAAAAGTTGTGTTTTGGTAGCCAGCAGGATTACTAAAGGCTATGCTGTGATTTGTGCATCTCATCCTATTTATTCACAGCATAACACAACACCTGCTAGAAGCCGGGAAAGATTAAAATTTGGTACCTCTGTGTTATTCTATGTGCAGAAGCTGGCATCAGAACAGAGGCTCCAAACAATGGCAAGAGCTTAACGGGTGTTTTCTTTTTCTTTACAATAACATTTTTGCTGCTATGTCGTCTTTCTGCTCAGCCAAGCAGACACTGTGGCTCAAATCAGCTGTGTGAGGCATCAGCAGATTTTTCTGGCCTTTCAAAAGATCTTCCAGCTTCATATTAAGAGGGGGCCCTGGAGCCGCCAAACTGGTGAAAAAAAAACAAACATCAACAGGCAGCCCACACGTTTACCAGTCAGGTGTTCGCATGACTGTGAAATCATCGGCATTTTTTCAGTGAGATGTTGCAGCTTTAAACCAGCAAGCTGGCTTCACCCTCCCTGAAAAATCATGTGGTTTCTCAAAAGGGCTAAAGCTAGGGTATTATAGGTTTCAAAATTCCTAAGATCTCTGGTAGCAATATTTCACAAAAGAATAGGCTCTTCCTTGGGGCCCAACATCAGCAAAACAGAGTCTATGGAGGAGAACCCTAAGGGAAAGTATGCCTCTATTTCAAGACCTTTATGTTTTGGCTAAAAGAATTGCTGAATTCAGATGCAAGCACCTTTATCCTTCTGCAGTGCTTCTTAGAAAATACAGTCTGCCTTCTCCCGAACAGTATCCGATATTGGGGCCTTGCAGTTTCCCATTGGAAGGGAACACAGTACCATGGAGTCTGGATATTTTCTCGGTGTGATTTGTTTATTTACACGATGTACACCAGTCCTCAGGCAAAGAGGGACACAAGTGGCATGTAGGACATGCCCTCATTCAGAAGTCTCAGCTGAAATACCCTACCCAGTTCCTTGGAAGGACCATGCACCAACACACTGCACTGAGAATTGGCTCTAGTTAGAGAGGCTACGACTATGTCTACCCTGAGCTAGGAGTGTCACTACCAGCGTACAAGCATATAATCATGCTTGCTCTCATCAAGCTAGCATGAATATAAATAGTAGCTTAGCCGCAGTAGCACGGGCAGCGGCAAGCGAGGACACAAGCTAGCACTGCT
Source organism: Dermochelys coriacea (assembly GCF_009764565.3). Classification (NCBI taxonomy): domain Eukaryota; kingdom Metazoa; phylum Chordata; order Testudines; family Dermochelyidae; genus Dermochelys; species Dermochelys coriacea. Next base: position 130,919,576 of record NC_050071.1, read on the forward strand.
GAGTACGTACCACCGGTTTCAAGTGGGTTTGTACTCAGCATGGCTAAGTCAAGACTCCAGTGCCCATGCTACCATAGCTACACTACTATTTATACTTGCACTATCTCAACGAGAGCTAGCACAAGTATGTGTACGTGCACTGGGCATCACACCCTAGCTCATAGTGTACACGTAGCATAAGACAGAAAGCAAACTCTCTTGCTTTTTGCAACAGCTCCCTCAAAGGAATCTACATCATAAGCTAACAATACAGCACTTCTCAAAGACTGTTTACTCACTCATACTTAAGAAAAAGAACCTGTCAGGACTTGGTGTGAGGACGAGTCTGGGACTCCTGACAGTGGGCTTGGAAGGGGAGACTAAGACTGTCTGAATAAGGAGATTAAAAATCGGAAGCATGAGGAGTGAAGACTGGAACTAGGTACGCAAGGAGAATGGAACTGAGATGAGAAGCTAGAGTTGGAGAAGAGACAGGGACTATGGCAGAAAGGGGAAAACAGGCAGAAAAGTCTGTGCCCACACTCCCCTCCACAACTTGGAAAGGAATCCATAATTCCTGAGTCTCAGCATTCCTCCGCTGTCAGCAAATATTTGTGAAACCCACTGGCAAAGGTGCATCTTATCCTCCTCTAGTGTTGGGCCACACAGAGGATGACAACCTACTACTGCTATCAGTTACTCCATTAGCTCACGTGGAAGATGTCTGTGCAGCTGATCTAAAGGTTCCAACTTTGCTGATGACCTATGTAGGTGTCAATATGATGCCATATGAACTTTGTTTTTTCATCTTGTTTTTTAAAAAAAAATCTAAGAAATTACACTTACACACACAAATCATCTTAAAAGAGCATTAAGTTTGCAAAATCAAGCACTCTAAAGTTAAAAAATGCCAGAATTAAGGTTCTCTGTGCAATTTAATTCAACCCCTTTGAGTGTATGTTATATTACATGTATGATGGGTGGGTATTTACAGAGATGTGGAGTAATGTTACATAATTCCAAGAGAAAGAAATATGAAGAGCCTAGATTAATTTAACACTTAGGACCTAATTCCGAACTCACTTACAGTACTGGTTGATATCATTTTAACTCCATTGACTTCAGTGAGTTATTCCTCATTTATGCTAGTGTGAAATAAGAATCAGGCCCTTAATCTCCTGTCTCACACATGATTGCTGGAGATTCTGGAAAAGATCGCATTTGGTGGTGTCTGCAGCCTAAAACGATATGAAAGCAGATTCTGCCTTCCATTATGCCAGAGGAGTTACCCTGAGTAAATGCTGGTATAACCGAGGATAGAATCTGCTTCTTAATCTACGTTACTGCTAAATTGATAGGAAGATCTATTGGGATTAATTCTGTCCTCAGAAACAGCTATAGAGTTTCATCTAGTCTGAATTCCTGTACATCACAGGCCATTAAATCCCACCCAGTCACCCCTATATTGAGCCCAGTAACCTCAAGTAATATAGTATGTAGAGACTCAAGTATTAAAGCCCTCAGGAGACTAAATTATTGAGTGCCATGGGCAGAGACTAGGAGGGACTGAGGTGTACCAATGCTAAAAGCCTCTTCAACAGAAGGCATTGATTAGGTGAGATATGTCCAGATGACCCGAGCTAGCCACTTGCACCCCGTGCTGCCAATTTGACCTGGGGGATAATTCCTTCCTGACTGCCAAAATAACCACCAGTTGGACTCTGAGCACGTGAGCTAGATACACCAGCCTAACATCTGAGAAAGAAAATTCCCTGTCCTGCCTCAGAGCACCTACCCACCCAATCTGATGTCCTGTCATGGCCATCTCTGATGGTTCAGAGGAAGGAGCAAACAAAAATAAAAACTACAGAATACATGGGGGGGGGGGAGGGATTTCTTTCTTGATTCCTTCAGGCAACTGTCTGCAGCAAGTGATATACATTTGGAGTTCACATTCAGCAAAATTCTGGCTCTAATAGTAGACACATCATTTCACATAGAATGTATGATTTCCTTGGAGGTCTCCTATCCAAGAACTGACCAGAGCAAATTCTGCTTAACTTGCTAGATCTAGCAAAATTACATGCAAAGGTGTTATAGCTGTAGACCCAACAACCTTTAAACAAATGAGAGTTTTCAAGGGTGACAAGTGTATATTCAACCAGCCGGCACTGCTTCCGAAGTTCAATTAGGTAAAACAAAAGAGAATTATTGCAAAACAATAAAGAGAAACCTGCCTGGTTTAAAACAACGCTACCACTACAGGTACTACTGAAATTCACCAGTATCTCTGTTACATGCTAATTAATCTGTAACAAAACTACTGAATGGATCATTACAAAACACTATGGTGATGTCTACATTACAGCTTATGTTGCCATAACTTATGTCGCTCAGGAGTGGTTTTATTATGCTGACATAACATCTGCCGCTTGCAGAGGTGATTTTATTATGCCAATGGCAGAGCTCTCTCCTGTTGCCATAGAGTGTCTTCACCAGATAAGCTGCAGCGGGGCAGTTGCAAGCGCTGTATGTGTAGACATGCCCTCAGTGATACAAGTTGATACTACTTTCCTTTATTGTTTGTGGGATGTTAAGACATAAGTATTTCAAGTGTATGCATTCGCTGCTACCGGCTGTAGTGTTAACTTTCTGAGAGCTGGCACTGCAGCGAAGAGAAGATAAGATCATTTTAAAAGTGAGACTGAGACCAGAAATGCAAAGTGGAGAAGGAAAAAGTTAGAAAGGGATCTTCATACAAATTCTCTAGGTTATCATTTCTTTACCTGCCTTGTAATCAATCCTGGTGCCTGATCAATTTCACGGGATGGATACAATGTTAGGACAAAGGCTCTTTATTCCCTTTGCTCATGCTGTGACTTTATAATAAAGCCTAATTCGCTGGGAAGGGCAAGGTGGAGCTGGACGTAGGGCCTATCAGGTAACGTTAATGTTCAGCCAAGATATGGACCTTGTGTTTGAACGAGACAGACAGTCTTTGAAGAACATAATGTGTGCTGCCACAATGGCTGGAGTAAAAGGAGCTGCTCTAGTTACTTTATAGGGTGGACTGATAAAGTATAGCCGGAGTCTTATCAAGATGTTGGGGTTTTTCATTGATTCATATGGTAATGGCTGGGAATACAAAAAGCCAGGTCTTCAAAGGGGAAGAAACAAGAGGAAGGGTTACATTTCCCTGGTTCAGGGTCAGGGTGTGCATTTTTTTTGTTCAGCATGTTTTGGGGGGCGGGGGGGTTGTTTTTTGTTTTTCAAAAAACTAACCCACTGTCCTTGTACTAGCAAGTCCTAGACAGCTATTTTAAGATTCCCTAGAATTCTAGTCAGATTTTGGCTCACTGTGGAGGGGGAGGAGCAGAATTTCTCCCAAGGCGTTACATTTTCCAGTTTCGTCCTGACAAATGGGAACTCCGTAGCTCCCTCTCTTTAGTTGGGTTTCATTTGCCACCATTACACCATGCATTGCTCATTCTCATAACACTGGTATTGTGCTGGCTGTGGGGTCTTAAGATAAAAGCACTGGAAAAATAACCATAAGAACAGATCCTACGCTCTGGTTGCTCTTAGCTACAAGTATTAAATGTGTTTTTTTAAAAAAAAACATGGGCCAGATACTTGGATCCAGCCAAGCTACATTTAGTACAGGACCCAAGGGTTAGGGCTTAACATCACCTTTTCCCTCTCCAGTAGGGTTGCCAATTTTGGTTGGAAGTATTCCTGGAGGTTTCATCACATGACATAATCTTTAATTAAAGATTAATCTTTAAATCCTGGACAATTCCGGAGGGTTGATAACCCTACTCCCCAGTCCTGGGGATAGCCAGCGGCTACTTCAGCCCTTAGCACCAGTGTTATCAGCCCCCTAGGGGCCACTCTGCCAGCCCATGATTGTCAGAGCTCAAGGTATTCTGCCCATGGTCTCTCCCACTCTTGACACCCTGGGGTTCATGCAACTAACTGCACTGCAGCCTAATCAGTTTCCCCACAGCCTTCACATACCAGGAGCAGGAAATCCACCAAGCATGGGTAAAATGCTGAATCTCTTTCTCTCAGCCTCATTACCTAGTTCACAATTTAATGCTGCTTTATGGATAGGTCTGTGCAGAGTATCAAGAGCTAAAAAAGTGCAGGGTGCAGCACTGAATTTAAAAACAGCCCAACAGAGGCTACCGCTAGCTCAAGAGAAAGCAAACCCCAGGCCTTTGGTTTGGCGCAGTAGTGTGTCTGTTCCAAAGGGGAGCAGGCCTCCGTAGCTCAAAGACCCCACAACTGCCACTGAAAATGAGAACTGGCATTCCTGACTTCCCTGGTAGGCAGATGCCTCATGGCAAAGCAGCAGGTTGTGAGGCAGGTGGCAAGGCAACCCCAGCCAAAAGGCCAACCCGATTTCAACCCTGATTTAACCACCACAAGTGATCATAATGTTTAACGTCTAAATGTGGGGCTTCCATAGCTTGAGGCTACTTGCCCCAATGTGCAAGTGCTGGGCTGGGAGAGAGGTATGGGAGGAAACATGGGGAAGATACAGGAAGGTCCTACAGAGAAGAAGGCTCTCTCATGCAGAGTGGCCAGAATGTGTGAAGGAACAGAGGAAAGGCCAGTGCAGGATAATTGGGGAAGGAAAAGAAATAGACCAGGTCCATGTGAGTAGAAGGAGAAAGCAAGACAGGCAACAAGCCAGATCCTCAACTAGCATAAACTAGTGTCGCTCCATTTACTTCAATGGTGCTCGGCCTATTTACACTAGCTTCGAATGTTTGGCCCAACTGTCCAGATTAGATTGGATGGTGGAGGTGGGGAGTTAAAAACAAAGCAGGCAAATTTGAACTGAATCCTGATATGAATTGGGAGCCAGTGCAGTTGGAGGAGGATGGGGATTCACTTCCTTAAGCCCACTGAATTCAACAGAAAGCTTTCCACTGACTTCAACGGGCTTTGGATCCAGCCCAGAGTGTGCAGAACAAGCCTCTCTTGCTGCCAGATGAGTGTAATTTGAGCTCCACATTTCTCCCTTTATCAAAGTGAGTTTCAGGTTCAAGGTGATGTCTGCCCATGCATTTGTTCAACATACTTTGCCAGGTCTCATTGTTACTACTGTCTATCGGCTTTCCTTCTCCAGGTTCTGTGTGAGCGACAGATAGACCTGACCACACATGGCAGCAAGAGGGCTTGGGCTCAATTTGTCTGCAATCCAGTCAAGACAAGAAGTTTAGGATATCAGAGTAGAGCAGTGTCCCCACATTAAAGCGGCATCAGTCTGCCCTGCTAGGTGAATTCAAGTTAATTGAACTGCAGCAAACTAGGTAGGCACTGAGGCGAGACAGGTCAGCAGCTCTGACTCTAGTTCCTAAACACTAGCAACTACATTACTTCCAACATCAGTACTCCCCTGATGATCTCTGCATGCATGATAGCACAGCCCGTCGGGCCACATGGTACCTACTAGACCACTGGCCTGCTCTGGCAGCAATGAGGAGCCGCACTCCTCTATGGGAATCATGCCAATCTCTGTCTGCTCTCTTTGGGACCAATCTTTAGAGATGCTGAGCACCTTCAACCCCCATAAAAGTTAACAAGAGCTCAGCGTGCTCAATGGCCTACAACAGGAGCTCAGTACCTCATAGGATCAGATCCATCGAGGGCACATCTCTGTGTGATGAACACTCATTTTCAGGTGACTATCTGCTGTGATAGGATGAGCTCGCTATACATACACATGCACCGATTACATAAGGATGGCGGGCCTCGTAACAGAGCACATACTATGGTGATAGGAGTGGTTAAGGACCCTAAACAGAGGAGAATTCTATATCACAACAGCATATCGCTTCGTAATAATTGTAGCCAAACCTGCAGATCCCCGGAGACTTGTGAAAATAAGAGATCATCAAGCCCTTTGAATCTCATTTTAAGACATATTGAAATAAAACTACATCTAGCTAGGCAGCGTACAGTATTTTTGCCCCCCAACTGCCAGAGAAATATAACAAGAAACTAACCAGGAGTAAATAAGCAGCCCTAAAAGGGGCTGGGTGACTCAAGGGATTCACAATGAGATATGCAACTGTTCACTTCTGCATGACTGACTCGACTCCATACCCCAGTCAACAGCTGCAAAAAGGTGACCACGGGAACTAAGATGGTGGGTTTCAATCACATTGTTCCTGGCGAACGAGTGTCTACATCACAGAAATCACCATTATAACTGGCACTAATGGGCACCCCCATTGAGAGTCACAGCACACACACCAAGGACTGAAAGGGCCATGGAAACAGAACTTCTCACGCCACAGGTTATTCTACCAGAACAGGGATTAAGCACATTAGTACACCCCACCTGGTAAATGTTCCATGGACAGATGAAGTCAGTGTCTAAGACTGTCAATACACTCCCTTCCAGCCGCACTAAACATTAATTCCATGACAATACTTTATTAAATGGGAGTCTCTAGTAAATAATTGTAAACCCAATATAAACTCCCTGTAATTAGGGGTTAACTTAAACTTTAGGGCATAGAGTCCAAACATGCTTCCACCACTGCCAAAGATGGGGGGTGTGGGGGTGGGAAACAGTTCCCCTGGTGTTACTATTGTAGGAATGAGGATATCCTGAGCAGTATGGCTTTAGGAAGTTGTAAAATAGCACATTGAACCAGAGCACACAATGTAGCGCACGCAGAAGCTACAGTAGCTCTAGACAAGCTCTACATGCATTTTTCACAGCACTCGTGGTTCCCATTTCAACAGAAGTAGAATTATAAAAAGAAATCAAAGGAATCAGTAACCTCTGCATTTCATTCAAGGTGATGATGTTATTTCCAAAACACCATATTAAGTCCTTTCACATGAACGGCCACAAGAGTTTCACAAGCAGGAAATTTATTATTATTATTTAATTTGTTGGGTTTTCTTTATTTTAGGTCAGGGAGAAACACAAGAATTGCCACACTGGACCATACCAGAAGTTCATGTAGTCCAGTCCTGTTTCTGAAGTGGCCGGTATCACCTGCTTCAGAGAACACTGGAAGAAACTGATGTTGGGGAAGTTTCTTCCTAGCCTTCTTCAAGGCAGGTAGCATGTGGTTTATGCCTTGAAGCATGAGGATGTAGATCCTTTCCACACAATAGATATAACCTATCTAATGTGACAATGGATATTCCCATTATCCATATAAATGGCTAAATCCTTTTTGTATCTTACGAAGCACTTGGCCTGAGCAATATCTTGTGCAATAAGTTTCACAGGTTAATGTGTGCATTGGCTAAAATAGTTTTTGTTTTTCGTCGCTTTTAAAGTTGGAGCCTTAGAATTTCACTGAATTTTCCTTTGTTCTTCTGTTGTGAAGATCTTGCTGCCTTTGGCTTGCTAGACTGCCCCACTCACACATAGACATCCTAAAAGGTAACGGATTACTAACGAAGCAAAGTGTCTGTCTAGGAAAAAGGCAAATGAGACTCTCTTGTAATACTGAGTAAACCTCTTTTCCATACATAACAGAATACTGAGAACTGTACAGCTCCACTTAGCATTGGAGAAAAGTAGTCAGACCTTTTACCTATTACCTTGATGACGTGAAGTCCAGTAACCTAATGGCATTAGCTTATGGAGGAAGAATTATTCGTTCTTATGACTATTATTATTAGATGCATTGTGAGAGTCTAGAGCCCCAGTGTAGGCCCTGCTCTTCTAGGCACTGAACAAACACAGAACAAAAAGATGGTCCTTGCCCCAAGGAGCTGACAAGCGAAGTCATATGGCTTAAGTGAAGAATCTGAGGTTTGAGGCCTTTAGCAGGGACTGATAGGCCGGATCAGGGCTGGCTCTAGGTTTTTTCCCACCCCAAGCTGAGGCGGGGGCTGGGGCTCGCAGGTGGCGCGGGAAGCAGAGGGAGTGATGTCACCTTCTCCCAGCGCCTGCAGGGGCTTTACCCCCTCCCCCTCCCACCTGCAGAGAAAAGCCCCGATAGAAGGGGTGGCACAAGCCAGCGCAGCAGTCAGCAGGCAGATGAGGCGGTGCAGCCCCGGCTCCCCGGCAGGATTCACCCTCTCCTCCCCACGTAGCGGCTGGGCCCTGGCAGCTCAGCATCCCGGGGCTAGGGCTTCCCCTTCCTGCTGCGGCTGGGGGTGCGGCGTCCTCGCCCTGTCTAAGTGGCGCAGTTCTGAGAGCACAACTGCCCCGAAAAAAAAGGCTGGCCGGAATGCCCTGGAAATGTGCCGCCCCAAGGACGTGCTTGCTTTGCTGGTGCCTAGAGCCGGTCCTGGGCCGGATTCTCAGAGCCTGATTCTCACAGACGCTAGAGCCCCTTTATGCAGCTCTGTCAGCAGAAAGAGGCCTCGGAGTGGGCGGAAATGTCCCCCTGAAAGCCCCACCCTCCATGCAGGCTGCCTCCCTGGACAGCTGGTGTAATGGCTGGGGAGCAAATTGGGGCCATAGCTAAAGAGCATAGCGCTGCAGCTACACTCTGCTTCCCAGGGCTGCAGCTACACACTACTTCCCAGTGGTATAAAGCCACATTTGCACCACCCCCATCAGAAGCACAAGAATGGAGGAAGTGAGAATCTATCTATGGCATTCTTCTGACTCCCACTACCATCATGCTGAGCACCTCACAATCTTTAATATATTTATCCTCATAAGGACCCTGTGAACTCACGTCACCCCTGTTTTACAGATAGGGAATATGGCACAGAAAAGCTAAGTGACTTGCCCAAGGTCATCCAGGAACCCCAAAGCAGAGCATAGACTTTAACCCAGGTCTCCCAAATCTCAGAGTGGTGGTCTAACCACTGACCTAGTTTGCCTTCTTGCTGATGCTCAGGCCCTTGGGTTCTATTCCTGGCTTTGCAACTTCAGGCAACTGACCATAGAATATCAGGGTTGGAAGGGACCCCAGAAGGTCATCTAGTCCAACCCCCTGCTCAAAGCAGGACCAAGTCCCAGTTAACCATCTCCCTGAGTATCAGGTTACTCATCCAATAGGACTATATTGCTGCTCACAGGGATGTTCCAAAGCTTAATTAGCATTTACAAACTGCTTTGAGATCCTCCTTCGATGAAAGTTGTAAGAAAAATGTAAGGTAATTAAAAACAACTAATGATGTACAGCAATGGAAGATGCTTGAGCTACATTTAGGAACGGAAAACAATAAAATATACATTTAAACTTTTTCTGTTTTGCCTTTAAGAAGAAAGTTAACAGGGAGATCAAGCTGAACTCAGTGCTGGTCTCTAGCTTCTTGCAAATTCTTCTTGAATTTATGGTTATACTTCATTTAGCAGCAAAGAGTTTCCTATTTTTAGAGTGCAACTAAAGGCCTCTCTGACCTTTTTGTTTGTTTGTTTTGGCGCTTTGTTTTTTTAACAGACCACAGCCACTAAATTTAGCAGTAAAGAAACAGGAGCATTCTTTGAAAAAACATGCATTTGTGGTAACTATAAGTAGGGAGCAGATGAAAAAGCCAAGAAGGACAACCCACCCTTGGTGTTGAACTTCTGTCCACACAAAAAGTCTGATGGATGGATTATAAAATACCAACATGGTTGTGTTTGAAATCCAGATGAGGGAGGCGCATTCCCACTTACTCTCCATCTGCCAGAGGAGAAGCTGTGGAGCGGATCTGTGCCCGACAGATTGTTTTGAAACAACAAGAAAAAATCTTATCATAATCCTCCTAGCAATTAAAGCCCCGGCTGGCTGTAACGTTTAATATATTTATCAAAAACTCCTTTGAAGGCACTGGGGAAGTAAATTTGAAGCTGTTTGGGACTACAGGAGTTAAAAGAGTCCAGCTGCTCCACCGGAGCCTGGAGATGGAGGTGATTCTCTTGTCTGGGACACACACATTTCCCATCATCCTGTTTCTCTGAGGATAAATAAAATGTTATCTTTATGAGTGTCTCTCTCTCGAGCTCCAAGGGTTACTGCTGGCATGCTCTGGGGTCTCTTCCTGCTATGTCAGCCAAGAAGCAAGCAACCATGACATTATAAATCTCACCAAACGATTCTTCCCCTCCCCCCACTAATGTGAGAAAAGTGCCATTTATAAAAGAAAGCTGCCAGGTTTTGACCTCCTTTTATGTTACCGACTGCATCCTGGCCAGTGAATGGTTTCACCGAGGCCACGGCTGGTGGCTGCATGTTAAAAGCACAATGTGATCATAACTCCAAAAGGCATGAGGAGGAATTGTAGTCTAGTGATAATGGGCTACATTAATAGTACTAGGGCAAAATTATTAATAAAAATTATAGTAGACCAGGGAGGAAGACTGGGTGATCTTGTGGTTATAGAGTTGGATTAGCCCCACAGTAGACCTGGGATCCAGTCCTGGTTCTCTCAGAGTCTTTCTATGACACTTTGGACAACTCACTTGACCTTTCAGTGACTCAGATGTTCTTCAGGGCAAGGACGGTCTCTCACTATGCATTTATACAGTATTTGCAATGGGGCCCCCATTGTCAATTTCAGTGGGCCTGCTCATGGAGTCAGACACTGTTCTACATGGGAAATGGGGACAGAATCTGAACCACGTTGTTTTCATCCAAGGAGATCAACGTGGACAGACATTATGCAGGTGGAAAAAACGAGGAACACAAAGGATAGCATTTGACTCACCCAGAGTCATACACCAAATCAGTGGCAGCATCAAAAACAGATCCCCAGGGGTGTCAGTTCCTAGTCTCCTGCTCTAACCATTGCACCTCACGTCCCTCTTGCAGTGCACTGTGTGGCTTACACTGTGCAGCTCACGCAAAGAGTATGCACACCCTCTCCACACTTCCCCTCCCATGCATCGATGGATCACCGTTCCACATGGAGGAGACTGATCAAACACATGGGGGTTACCAACCTGCCCTGAAGGTGGGATGCCTCCTGCTGGAAAAACACCCTGGCCAACAGGGAAGAAGATGGGGGGAGAAAGGGATAATGCAGACGGAAAAACTTATTTGGAGGAAGCAGAGCGCAATTCGGCCAATCCATCTGAACAAACCTTAAGCCATAACAATGCATCTTATATTTTTAAAAGAATAGCCTCCTAAATGTTACAGCTGCTTTATAGCAGACTTTCCTCTGACAGGACAGGCTTTCATTGTCCACCCACCCACGTTCCCTTCCATGAAAACTTCTGCTCCCCTGCACACCTTTCAGTTAATCCAAAGTGACCATGCCATCAACCTTTCAAATGACATTTATTAACTGTCTCCAAATTTCCCTCCTTCTTGGGATTCACACTGAAACTGGTGCAAATGAGCGTAAGGGTGGTGATTCCCACCAGCTGAAGATCTGGTCCCAGGCGTTAGCTTTGCTCCCTCCCCTCTAAATCCTTGCCTAAAAGGCTTATGGAAAAAGCTTACAGAGCATCCTCCCCAGCACACGGCTATTCCTGGGATTTAAGGAATGCGTGCATTATATTGTTATGAAAGGGGCACTGTGCTGTATTTATATAAGCCGCCGTTGTGGAGATGAGAGCCAGCATGTAGTAGCCTCACATCTGTGACAATGTTACAGGGGCGACAACAGCGAAAAACTTTGATTAATCCCAGGGTACATATGCAGGTTTATATTCTTGCCATCTGGCAGAGTATCATGTTAAGAGCTGTGCAGACAGCAGTGGCTGCTACTACGTAGTGTACTATATATCAATAAAAGCTGAATGGATCTGCAATAAAGCAGACTTAGAAATAGCTGTGAAAGGAAAATCTGTGCCACAGAGTGTTGTGATGAGGAATGTCCTTAGATCTCTTCCCCACTCCCATCCCCACCCCTCCCACAATGTTCTCCTTTGCCCCACTACAGCTTTGGGGATGGTTTCCCGCCCTTTTCCCAGCCCAGCGGCTGGGCATAGCACTGTCAGGTGAAGTGCTGCACCTAAATTGGAGGTTGCATTCATTTAAGGAGCATAAATCACCCATCAGGAAGGGCAGGTGAGCAGCTGCCTCCAAAGCTGATGCCGATCCCACTCCATTAATGGTTGAGAGTAGTCTCCATGAATGGAGGAGGTGGCTACAATCCTTTCCTCCCTGCCAAATCCTGCCCCTAGTCAGAGTATTGGCAAATCAATTCCATGCCACGGGCATCTTTTTTCTGAATTAGGGACCCAAGATGAAAGCTTGGACTAGTGTCATCATGGCACATATTATTATTATTTCCTATTCATATCCCCATAGCCCCTGGGATTCCAGTCCTGGACCAGGCCCCCATGGTGCAAAGTGCTGTGCAGCACAAAACCAAAAGACAGTCCCTGCCCCACAGAGCTCACAGTCCAAGTCTAAGACGAGAGACAACAGATAGATACAGACAGACTGACACAGGAGTGCAAGGAAACAGTGAGACAATATCGGACAGCAGGATAGACATTTAGTTAGAACCCTTCATCCAAGAAGCTCCAAGCACTTTATAAACATTGATACCCACAACACTCCTATATGGGAGATATGGGAGGGGAGTAAATCTTATTACATTTCATTTTACAAATGGGGAAACTGAGGCACAAAGATGTTATGCAACATGCCAAAGGCCACATTGCAAGTGAGTGACCAAGGCCACATTGCAAGTGAGTGACCAAGTCCTCAACTCCCACACCCTTGCTCTAACTACTAGACCAGTGGTTCTCAACCAGGAGTCCGGGGCCCTCTGGGGGGCCGCGAGCAGGTTTGAGGGAGTCCACCAAGCAGAGCCAGCATTAGACTTCCTGGGGCCCAGGGTAGAAAGCCCAAGCCGCACTGCATAGGGCTGAAGCCTGGGGCCCTGAGCCCTGTCACCCAGGATGAAAGCCGAAGCCTGACCATTGTAGCTTTGCAGGGAGCCCTGTGGCTTGGGACTATGGGCAGTTGCTCTGCTTAACATCCCCTAATGCTGGCCCTAGCTTTTATATGAAGAAAAACAGTTATTATGGCACAGGTGGGCCATGGAGTTTTTATAGCATATTGTGGGGGTGGGGGGGGCCTCAGAAAGAAAAAGGTTGAGAACTCCCATACTAGACAACTGTGTCTCTCCTTTTAAACTCACAGTCCTTAGGCTCTCAGCCCTGGCCCAGCCAAGCGTCATTCCTCATAACAAGCACTATAAATCAAGCTACCTGTTTAAGCCATGAAGGCATCACACCTACTGTACGTGAACAGAAATCTCTACATTAATGGCTGCGATGTAGAAACCTGCTCCAGGGTGGCATTTTACTGCTCAATAGCTGGGCACAGGCACTGAACAAAGCCACCTCATCCAACTTTTGCCTCTCACATTCTGAGGGATCCATTCTCTCCACTTGGGCATGTAGGTATCTCCTACCAACTTTAATGTGGAAATTAATTATTTGCAACCTAATAATTAAGGGAAAGGAAAACTTACGCTGAATATCAGGAAACCTTCATAATGATGAGATCTAGCTGAAAGCACAATGGTCTCCTAAGGGTAGCGGTGGAAGCTCCATCACCTGACACAATTAAACAGGACTTGACAAAAGTACGTGAGAATACACTGCAGGGAACAATCCTGCACTGGCAGGGACATAGGCATGGCCTAAGAATCCTTTTTCCATCTTTGATTTCTGTGATTCTGTAATTGCTTGATCACATCAACAGATCCTTCAACCCAGGTGTCTCATTTCACTTATTATGGGCCAGATATTCTAAAGATCTCATCTCCCACTACCACTCCCATAACCAGGTTTTCTTCTGAAGATCTGGCCCTGTGTGACATTTATTTACCAAACTTGCATTTCACTGTAATGCTAGGAATATCTTTTTCCAGACCTGAAGAAAAGCTCTGTGTGGCTCAAAAGCTTCTCTCTCTCTCTCACCAAGAAGTTGGTCCAATAAAAGACAGTACTTCACCCACCTTGTCTCTCTAATATCCAACACAGCTACAACTACACTGCTACGTTTATTTACCAAGACCTTTTAAAGCGCTAATAGTATATCTGGAGGTGCGGAATATGACTTCCTGCCATTTAAGAACAATTTCAAATATATCCCTCACTGCAAGAGGCTATTTGTGGGCTTGAAGGAATGTTTGTATTATATTGTTAGGGACAGCATGCTATCAAAAAAGCCAACTCTTATCTTTTCAAAACTGACTCAGATCCATTTAAAAATCTTGCTCGGGAAAATGTGTTGTGTATCCCTGACATCTAAATTACCACAGATATTCGCCCTAAACCATTCCCTTTATCTTGTTATATTTTAGTTGATAGCTGAACTATGCAATGCAGCATTGCTGGCATCCCAGCAATGGCTAGTTATCAGGAGCAAGAAAGCACGAGGCCTGGGAACTCATTGAAAACATTCAGAGGCGATATGTGAGGGACTGGGAGAGATTAGACAGGGTTTGCTGAGGCTACAGGAATTCCAGCAATTTGGGATTTACACGGAGAGGTCTCTGTGTTGCATGTGACAGTCTTGAGCATAAAGATGGAGCCTTTTTGTCTCTCTCTTTAAATTTGGTTTTCAACTTCTACCACGTAACAAAGGTTCTTCATTATTTTCCCACAGTTATGGCCAACTGGAACACCCAGGACCAGCCTGAAGATTGGCTAAACTGGCATAAAATGGAGTGATTCCAATAAAGGATTGGAAATGTTCCAGATTACCCCAACGTAAATTATCTCAGAATCTGGCCAGGTACATGTACAGCAGTAGCTTCCCCATATAAATTACCAAATAAGAGGGACAGGTGTATGATCTAATTAAGTTAGCTTTAGAAAACAAGGGCTGAAGGAACAGTCTGACTAAGGACCCATCCCTTGCAGTTACTGGCCAACAACCACGTCTTGTTCAACATACTATTTTTTCTTCACTTAAAATGAATCCCAGGCAGAACAGTTAATAGTAATACCCAACTAGTCAGATATTGGAGCAACTGAGGGTGAGGTTTTTAAAGTTATTTAGGTGCTAAAGAGGCAGATAGGTTCCTAGTGGGATTTTCAAAATCACCTAGAGGAGACCATGATGACATGTTTGTATGGAAGGCAGAGATTTCACTAAAATGCATTTTCCCCCATTAAATCAGATCATTCATGTCTTTTAGCCACACGCCCACCCACCGGAGTCCCTAGTTTACTACGGAAAGAAGGAAAAGAAAGAAGAAAAACAAAGATCCAGCAGAATGCAGATGTGCCAACAGTGAGGTCTTGCAAGAGTTGTGGCTAAATGCATTCACCCTTCTGGTTCTTCCTGGCCATGTGACAGCTGCTAAAACAAGGATGACAAGAAAGAACAAAGTGAGGCCCAAATGGAAATGCCCCTAGAGCCCCAGAAAGCAAATGCAGACAAGGCTGGCCACAGATTCAATACTGAGATCTTTTGTGCATTGTAGCCACTGGGTTTTTGTTTATTTGTTTTGGGGGCTTCCTTCCAAAATCTCATTTTAGATGAGGAGAAACTACAATAACTAAGAGTCACCTTCCATGACCGCATTTTCTGATGATCTATTCCTGATACCTAATTTCTAATCAAACTAAACCACCAGGACAGCATGTTCCGAGACTTACTTCATAGATTGACCGTGGAAAGAAAAAAGGCAGCTGGCACATTAGTAAAATGGAAAACCCCTCACTCCAGTGGCATAAAGATTTGGTACATAGATTTTAGTGGAAAGAGTACAGAGAAGTTATCTAAGGCAGTGTTTTTCCGTGTGTCGTGACCCTGTACTGGGTCACGGCATGTCAGGCACTAGGTCGCCCCATCCAAAGCCTGCACCCTGAGTCCAGAGCCCTGACCCCTTCCTGCATCCCAACCCTCTTCCCCAGCCCTGAGTCCCTCCCATACCAAACCCCTCATCCCCAGCTCCGCTGGGTCACGGACATCAACAATTTTCTTCAACTGGGTCCCCAGAAAAAAAGTTTGAAAACCACTGATCTAAGGCAATGCCAATCCCAAACTATCAAACTTTTAAGGATCAGTCTCTGTGATAACTAAATTAGTCTCTGCCCCCAACAGTTTGAAGTCTAAATAGATAAGAAAGACACAGGGTGGGAGAAAGGAAGCACTATTATCCCCATTGTACAGAGGGGGAGTTGAGGCACAAACTGATTGTGTCTCATCCAAGATCATCCAGGCAGCGTGCAGCAGATCCCCACTCTCCTGAGCATCCATTCAGCACTTTAACCACAACACCAACCCTGCTTCCTATCATCAGGTCCCCATGATGTCAACTTTTGTGATGGAAAAGCCACAAATAAGAGGTTTGCAAAGTGGATGGCATTAGCCAACCAAACACCCTTCTCCTCAAATACTTAGGGACTAACTCAGGCCAACCTCCGACTAAGCGCAGGATTAGTGGTAAGCTCTATGCCACATCATGCTGTCTGGAGCAGTTGGATCTGCTACTAAACTTATGGGCCTGATTCTGTTCCCACTGATGTCAATGACAAAATTCTCACAGACTTCAACGGGAATAGGATCGAGCCCTTTGAGTGAGTTACTTGTTTTGCTAAACCCCTGTGGTTACAGACTGCTTGGGAACTTCATGCTCAGGATTCCTGGTCACAAAGGTTCAGACTAAGGTGCCTTTACCCATAAGGCAATGTTTCTTTTTGGGTCTAGATAGCCCCAGATCCATATAAAATGCCTATTGACCAAAGATGAGGACCAAGTTTAAAGGACATATGTTGACAGGGGCCACATATGCTGTGGTATGCATGTCAGTGAAATGACATGTCACACACACGCATTGTAGCAGTGTCGTAACGCAGCTTAAGTGACACATCATTCCAAAAAGATTGTGTGTGTCATACTTCTCAGTTCACTAACATGCCACAAAATGCTTCAATACCCAATGCAAAATGTTGCAGTGCACAGCAGCCAGGGACGCTGCATTGCTTGGCTCTGAAATCAGTTTTGGAAGCATCCCAATTATCCAACGCTGAAAATGTTGATGATGAACTAGATTGCTGTTGTGCCAAAAGTCTGTGAGAATTTCTTATTGCCCCAGGCCCACGGTTCTGTAATCTAAGCAGAAGGGTAGAGTTTGTTTCTGGTTCCAGATTGGTTTTGGCTAGGATCTGAGATCAAACCAAGGCTAGGACTCAGAACTGAGTTTGATGTTACTCGAGTCTTATGAACTATTCTCATGAGGTTTACACCATCCACAATGGTGGAAATCTCACATGATCAGCTGGTTTCATTAAATTCCTACTCTCCTGACCACCACCCAAATTGGATCCAGAAAGCAGGCCCCTCCAGGATAGGATCCAACCCAGAACCAAAACCATAGGTGTAGGTTTGGATCCAGCAGCATAAACCCTAACACTCCTCTCCCCCAAAAAATGAGAAGGGTTTAGATTTGATGTTTTAATATAGATCCATTTCTACTAAAATATTATGGCACCAGAGGCAGCCTTACTAATGTATGTTGTTGGCCCATATTTGAGATAAGGGATGTTTGAGCTAGAGTCAGTGATAATTGATCAGGGAGCATTCTTTCAGATGATATACAGTTTTATAGCATGCACATAAAAGCAGGATCTGTCTTGCAAAGAAGATAGCGAGCGGTCTTCCAGGAAGCAGTGAGTGAGCTTTGTGGTTCTAATATAGTAGTAACGAGCGCTGATGTGTGCCTGACGACTCTGTTTCGTGGCAACTTTCGAAATTTTGAAATCTGTTTTCATTCTGCATTGGAATGAAGCCAAACTGTTTTCACGAAAACGGAGTTGTGTCAAAGCCTGAGCTTTTTTTATTCAGGAACGAGGGATATGCGTTGGCTAGGGCAGCATCTTGGGCTGTAGGAAACCCAGGTTCAAGTCCCTGCTCTGTCTGATTCAAAGCAGATGTTTTGCCCTGGATCATTCTGTATCAGACAGAAGCAGAGACTTCAATCAGAGGGTATGATTACACAGCAAAAAAAGGCAGTGAATCTCAGAGCTCGTGTTGCAGAACTAAACAGAGTAGTGTAGACATTTGAGCTTGGGCTGGAGGGCAAGGGGAGAGAGGGTCTCGAGCCCAGGCTCTAACCTGAACTCAAACATCTAGTAGTAGGCATCCTTCAGTCTCGAGAGACCATAGATATGCGCCCCTGAGAGGTAAAAAACTTTACTCAGTTGGTTTTATGGCAGCTGAGAACATGGCTGAAGAGACCCACTCTAGAGAGACAATCTCTGCTGCATCTGTCACATTGAAAGGGTGATGTTTCGACCCTTTGAGCTCTGCCTTCTGTGAGCTCTTTTCTCCTCTGCTAAGCTGGACTGCGTCCTCTCATAACTCCAAAGACCTTTGTTAAGCTCTTGTTTCCAAAGGCTGCAGTCCTGAGTGTGATCTTCCTGTTTGTCCACATCCATGTCCAGTTCTTTGAAGTCATCCTTGAAGCGCAATTTAGGGCATCCTTTGGGTCTTTTTCCAGATGCCAATTCACCGTAGAGGACATCCTTTGGGATGCGCCCATCACTCATTCGGCACACATGCCTAAGCCAGCAGAGGTGTGTCTGTTTGAGGCGTGTTTGCATGCTGGGTATGCTGACCCGCTTGAGCACCTCAGTGTTGGTGACTCTGTCCCTTCACGAGATTCCAACGGTTCGACGAGGGCCACGGGTATGAAAGCTGTCAAGCCTCTTTTCCTGATGAGAGCATAAAGGTCCGTGTCTCACTCCCATACAAAAGTAATACATGCCCTATTCACACAGATCTTTGTGTATTCTGCCGTACACCCTCCAGAGCTACCCACAAGGCAGTGGGCTTGATGATCCACAGGTAGTACTGTCTACTCGCATTACAGTAGCAGGCATAGCCTGACCTGACATATACTCAAACGTCTACACTTCTATTTTTAGCCCTGCAGCGCGAGCCCGAGTCAGGCCAATGACTCCTTGACCTGTGCCTTAACCTCCAGAATATGGAGTATCAGAGTGTCCATCTCCTCTCCCTTCCCGACATTTTCATCACAATGTTTCAACGCTGGCAACACAGCGTATGCCAATTAAATTTCATTTCCTCCAACATGTTCTGGCCACCTAGTAGTAACCTAGACTGCACCCTGGGTACATCTGGAGAGTCTCTGCTGAAGTCAGTCCAGATTCACACTACCTTAGTGGAGTGAAGAGTTTCATCTTCTACTTATAATGCACTTCCCAGCTAAAGGTGACACAGTAACTGGGTTTCTTTTAGTACTAACTGCTTTAAAAGAAAACAAAACTGCAATCAAAGAACTTTACTTTGAAACAACAAAAACAATGGGCCAAATTCTGGTCGGTTACACTGGTAAAAATCTGGAGTGACTGCTGAAGTCACTTCCTATTCATATTGGTGCAATAAAGAACAGAGTTTGGGCCACATATAACCAGTGCCTGCATGCGCCAAGGATGAATTTGCCAGGGATGAATACTAGTGGTAGCTTGGTCCTGCTGCTGTGAGTAGTATCAGACAAATCACGGATGATAAATAATGATAATGAATGGGATAGACTGTGTTCAACAACCTAGTAATTAATAACTTGAAAGAGGCATATGAAATCTGTCAACACATGGAAAGGATCCACTAACTGCCTTGCATGTAAGTTGCCTCGGCAAAAGGAGGTTCTTGGGAAGCCCAGCTATAAAGAAAGCCTAAAGTGATGCTATGTTTCCACAGCTGCAGTTCCCCTAGTTGGGAGCATCACCCCTACAATTCCTCACCCCGCCCCCACTAGAATGGTTGCACTGTAACAGATTTTGCCCCGTATGTTTCCAGCGCTCATTTCTACCCCTCCTATTCACTCTGCTGCAATGTGATGGTAGTAGCAGCAGCAGTAGCCACAGCCCACATGCCTAGATTCTTTTCTCCTTAGTCACGGGACCTTTTTGTTGACATATGGTTTGCTGTTTTTTTAAATGGTCTCCAAGGTTGATCTTTCCAACATAGGCCCCATTCATATTTAATCTCAGCCCCTATTTAACTTGTCAAAGCCGCTAGTAAATGAGGATAACCTGGACGGCGTCTTTGCAGGGCAGCGCTCTTAGCATAAGGTTTCCTCTGATCTATCTGGGTCGTACAGGTATGTGGGATGTGGATATTTTTCAAACAGCACTGGGATGTGTGCATGTATCAGAGGATGCAGCTGAGACTGCAGAAGAAGCAGCACTTGCTAGGACACCAGACACAAGCAGTACATCCTACCAGTGCCCCTCTGCACTATGGAAGGCAACAGGTCTGCGCTACAAGCTGAAGCCCTGTGTGCATGCTGGGGAAGTGGGGTGTTCACCAACAGAGTGAGGGGACTGTGACCCAGAATTCCTGGGCTCTCTTTCCAGGTCTGCCATGGACCCAATGTAAGACTTTGGCAGAGTCCCTTCACTTTTCTCTCTGAACCAGATACTGTTTTCGGGTGCACAGGTGTAAATCCAGAGTACCTCCCTTTGACTCCAGTGAAGTCACTCGAGATTTACGTTGTGTAACAGAGCAGAACTGGAGCCAAGGTCCCATTTTGCTGTGTGTAGACAGGAATACTGTGACTTACCTACCTCGCAGGGATGCTCTGGAGCCTAAATAATCAACCAATCAAATTTCCTTTGGCAGCAAGGGGTGGCAGATCTGGCAAAGCACTTTGAGATTCTTAAGTAAAAGATGCTGGACAAATACAAACGCAGGATGGGCCTGGCGTACAGAAGTGCTGAGCCCTCCAAAGAGAGTCAGTGGGAGCCTGGAGGGGCTCAGTACGACCGAAAAAATCCATTTTACATTGGCAAAAACCCCTTCTTTTATCACAGTTTCATATTTTCTGCTCCCATAAACCTGTTTCCTTGTAATATCGGAGACTGAGCAAAGCACAGCAGACCCATGAATTGGCTCACTCATTGTGAGGGGCCTTCCCTTGTCCCTTGCCCCCTTATTAATCTAACCTGAACAACCCTCGTTACTTCACCCGTTGGTACCGTACTGGCTAAAGACCTATTTACTCCCCCTATAGCCACAGGTCCTGCCAAAGGCTTGATGACAGCCTAAGGGCCACGGGCAACCTCAGAATATTGTCTGAATGAACCTGTCATCACCACCCTGTTGTACCTGTCATTACAGCCTGATCCCCGCCTCCCAGAGGAACAAGCCATGAGTGTCAACCAGTTCAATCTTTTTAAGCAGCTCCTTTTACAGACAATCACGGCGGGTCAGGATCACTGGCTTGGCAGTTAAGGTGAAACAAAGGGCCTTCTCTGTCTGAGCTGCCAATTTCCCCCACCCCCTACCTCCATTAAAGTAAGCATTTATCTGCCTGATTGAAAAAGTCACCTTTAAAGCCAAAATCCAGAGACCGGGCTGTTCAGAAAACTTTTATATTGTGAAGAAAAGTTCCATTTCTTGAAAGCTTCTCTGTTAGTGCTGGGCAGACACTCCAGCAAACGTTATTATCTCAAACTTGGCACAGCCTCCCGTATCTCTAGACAAACAGTGCTTCTCTCTCGACTTTCTATTTAAAAACTGGCTGAAGATTGGAATACAGCATTTTCAGATTAACAGGTTGAAACCATTAACATGAGAGTGGGTGTTCTCCCTAAACTCTGTCAACATCTGCGCCGGGGCTCGTATTTACAAGGAAGCGATTTGTGTACCCGCGTGGGACTGATTTATTTAATTTGCTTGGGGGGTTGTTTTGTTTTTTAATTTAAGTAAGTTCTCTTCTTAAAATGGGTTTTAAAATTGCTATTCCAGTGGAGAGGAGACTAAATCTAATACATATATATACATTTTTTCATTTATTAACATATGCTTCAGTACTCAGAGGCTTACTTGCCACAAGCATAGCTTTTCAGCTACAGAAACTGAAGCATTCAGAACTCAAATGACTTGACCTGAATTCAACACTAGTCCACCAGTAGCAGAGCTGAGAACAGACAAGGTGCCCTGTCCACTGGACTATGTTTCCTTTAGAGCAACTACAGTGTACATAGCACATGGGGCATTGACCAGGTACATCCAGTCTCACATATTGGGTAAGTACACACTAGGGCTGTGTGGAGGATGGAAATTCTGTTTGGTGAAGGACTTTGATATTTCCAAATTTGGCTTTGTTTCAATTTGGAACAAAACCCAAAAATTCTCTGAGAACAAAAATTCCGGGGGGAAAAATTGTTTTGAATCAATTGAAATGTTTCATTTTGATTTTGTCTTTATATAAACTGTATATTATAATATATAATGTAACAGAAAACTTAAAAATTTAGAACATAAGACTGGCCAGCCGCACCGGCTGCTGCAGAAGTCATGGAGGTCCCGGAAAGTCACAGAATCCATGACTTCCATCCACAACAGACTCGCAGCCTTACTTGTGACTATTTTAAACCTACTGCCTATTAATTTCATTGGGTGACCCCTAGTTTTTTGTTATGTGAACGGGTAAATAACACTTCCTTATTCGCTTTCTCCACACCATTCATCATTTTATAGACCTCTATCAGACCCCCACCCCCCAAGTTGTCTCTTTTCTAAGATGAAAAGTCTGAATCTTTTTAATCTCTCCTCATATGGAAGCTGTTTCATACCCTTAATCATTTTGTTGCCCTTTTCTGCACCTTTTCCCATTCTAATATATCTTTTTTTTTAGATGGAGCAACCAGAATAGCATGCAACATTCAAGTACTTATATACTGGCATTATGATATTTTCTTTCTTATTATCTATCCCTTTCCTAATGGTTCCAAACATTCAGTTAGCTTTTTTGACTGCTGCTGCATCCACATGACTTCAAGATCTCTTTCTTGAATGATAACAGCTCATTTAGACCCCATCATTTTGTATGGATAACTGAGATTGTGTTTCACAGTGTGCGTTACTTTGCATTTATCAACACTGAATTTTATCTACCATTTTGTTGCCCAGTCACCCAGTTTTGTGAGATCCCTTTGTAACGCTTCGCAGTCTGCTTTGGACTTAACTATCTTGAGTAATTTTATAACACTGCAAACTTTGCCACCTCACTGTTTACACCTTTTTCCAGCTCATTTAGGAATAGGTTGAACAGCACTCATCCCAGTACAGATCCTTAGGAGACCCCACTATTTACCTCTCTCCATTGTGAAAACTGACCATGTATTGCTACCCTTTGCTTCCTATCCTTTTAACCAGTTATTGATCCCATGAGAGGACCTTCCCTCTTATTCCATGACTACCTACTTTGCTTGGTGAGAGATTTTGTCAAAGGCTTTTTGAAAGTCCAAATACACTACTATATCCACTGAATCACCCTTGTCCACCTATTTGTGACCTCCTCAAGAATTCTAATAGATTGGTGAGGCATGATTTCCCTTTACAAAAGCCATATTGACTCTTCATAGAAAAAAAGTAGTTTCAAAATATAAAATCAAAACCTTTCATTCTGAGAATGTTGGGCCTTTTCTTCTGGTTCTTCTCTTAAATGAAATTTTGGTGAAATCAACACTATTTCCAAAGGTTTCAGAGTAGCAGCCGTGTTAGTCTGTATTCGCAAAAAGAAAAGGAGTACTTGTGGCACCTTAGAGACTAACAAATTTATTAGAGCATAAGCTTTCGTGAGCTACAGCTGTAGCTCACAAAAGCTTATGCTCTAATAAATTGTTAGTCTCTAAGATGCCACAAGTAACTCCTTTTCTTTTTACTATTTCCAAAGTTTTTCAATTTCAGTGAAACTGAGTTTTGCGATGGAAAATGGTTCCATGGAAGTTTTTTCAACCAGCTCTAGCTTACACAAATATATACACACAGAAAGAGGGTGTGATTCTGATTCTCCACTGTTATACCTAGTGTAGTCATTTACACCTGTGCAATGAGAGTATAAAACTAGGGCTGCACAAATAATGCATATTTCGGTTGGGGGAGGATGCAGCAGCAAATGAAAAAAATAAAATCAAAAATCCAGCTCAGTTACAAGTTTTTTGTCCCAATGAACATCAAATACATACATACATAGTTTTCAGTCAATTCAAAATGATTTTTTTCCAGGTTTTTGTTTCAGATTGACAATTTTGGATGTTTTTCACCCTCTCTTTGGTGTTTTGGGGTTTTGGGGGGGGGGGGTTATTGGTCAAACGTCTGTTCGAAACCCAGTTTCAACTTTTTTTTCACCAAATTCGACCCAAATTCAACAAACAGGTTTTGAGACCTCAAAAATGCTTTTTTAACAAGAAAACTATTAGTTCCCTGCCCTGCCCCCCCCCAAAATTAGTCAGCTCTCTATAAAACCTTGCCATACTGATTCAATAGTTAACATTTTCCATGATTATTTTTATTATCTTTATTACAGTAGACTTGTGGTCCCAGTCAAGATCAGGGCCCCATTGTGTTAAGCACTGTACAGACACAGCGTAAGGGAACATTCCTTACAGTCCAAACAGAGAAGTCTAATGAAAGTCATAAGGGTAAATAGAGAGGTGAAATGATTTGACCAAGGTTACACAGTAGGTCAGGGCAGCGCCAGGAACAGAATCCAAATCTCCAAAGCCTCAGTCCAGTTGGAGCATGCTGCCTCTGCCATTCACACAGGTATAAATGACAATACAAATTATAGAAAATCAGGCTGCCTCCTATATATTGTGTCTGCATCTAGGCCCAGTGGCACATTAGTTCTCAATTATGTGTTGAGGGCCCCCAATTTATAGGTCACAGCTGCACTGCATCCTGTTGTGAACTGGGACTTAGGCAGCAATGTTAACTGATTATGAAATCATTCAATCACCTTTGCTTGTTTGTTCAATAATTCTAAAAATGAACAATGCCGGGAAAATACATGATTACTGCACATTGTTCTGCATTGGAACTGAGGGTACAACAGAATGGGAGGTGTTTGGGAGTCTGTTTTTGGCTGGAGGAATGAGGGACGCACAATGATATAAAAGGAAGAAGTAGCTGCAGAAGGCTTGATGGGGAAGGCACCTGCCATGCTGCCAAACTCTCAGACACCAAATACAAAGAGGCTTCAGCACACTCTGAAACACCCCTCAAGTAACTCAGAGAGAACAGGTATATAGACAACCCACTACGCTCTTGAATGAACTCAGGGACGTGATTAAAGACCAAAACATCCTATCACCTGTGGGTTGAACACTTTTCACAAAGCGATCACTCCATATCTGATCTCTCAGTCCTCATCCTCAAAGGACTACTGCACAACACTTTCAAAAGATGAGCCTGGGAACTGAGGTTTGGTCTACACTACAGCCCTACATCAGTATAACTACATCACTCAGGGTGTGTGAAAATCCATACACCTGACCAACATAGTTATACCAACCGAAGGGCCATGTAGACAGCACTATATTGGCAGGAGAGCTTTTCCCGCCAGCATAGCTACCACCTCTCGGGGAGGTGGATTAACTACACAACTGGAGAGCTCTTTTCCATTGGCTTAGAGCATCTTCTTTAAAGCGCTCCAGCAGTCCAGCTGTGCCGATGCAGTGTTTTAAGTATAGACGTGCCCTTAAATTCATAACTCTGCTGGACACTAAAAGCCATGGACTTAACAGAGACACTGATTTTATGGCCCATTAAAACAACTTTCAGAGTAGCAGCCATGTTAGTCTGTATTCGCAAAAAAAAAAAAAGGGAGTACTTGTGGCACCTTAGAGACTAACAAATTTATTTGAGCATAAGCTTTCGTGAGCTACAGCTCACTTCATCAGATGCATCCAATGAAGTGAGCTGTAGCTCATGAAAGCTTATGCTCAAATAAATTTGTTAGTCTCTAAGGTGCCACAAGTACTCCTTTTCTTTTTGTTAAAACAACTTGTAACATACCCTGTAGCCTACTAACCCTCCATTGTGCTACAACTGCAGAGGTGTTACCTGCCCTCTTCATGTTAAGTTATTTCCTTCAACACTGGTGAACTTCTTATGCTTAACTATCTGTCCCACTTTGTATTTAGCTTGGACACTCTAGTGTCCTTCTCTAGAACTCAAGAAGAGCTTTGTGAAGCTCAAAAGCTTGTCCCTTCCACCAACAGAAGTTGCTCCAACAAAATATGACCTCACCCGCCCTATCTCTCTCAGGTACATAGACATCTGTGTAATTCATGAATGAGCAAGCTAGTTCATTTCACAAGGGGCAGGTGCTCAGATTACAACAATCAGAAAGGATTTAGGATTCAAAGTCATCAGGCCCAGCTTTAGGCACCTATAATCCTTGCCTTCACATGATGGGAGGAGGCACAAAGAGTGGAGTCCCACTCCTGAATGTTCATGGGACCACCCCATTTTCACGCATCTCCCTGTATCCTACCTGCTAACTAGGTTTGTCATCCTTTGGAGCATGCATATAGCAACACAGCTGTGTGAACAGATGACATTCCATCGCTGTGGTAATGATGCAAGGTCACACCCTGAAGCCATGTGCATCACAAACAGGAGTCAGGCCTGGGACCCTCCCCCACCAAGCCACTACACAACACACATTCTCTCCAAGAATAACCGAGTAGGGATTCGCAAAAAGAAAAGGAGTACTTGTGGCACCTTAGAGACTAACAAATTTATATGAGCATAAGCTTTACGTGAGCTACAGCTCACTTCATCGGATGAAGCGCATCCGATGAAGTGAGCTGTAGCTCACGAAAGTTTATGTCAAATAAATGTGTTAGTCTCTAAGTGCCACAAGTACTCCTTTTCTTTTTGCGAATACAGACTAACACGGCTGCTACTCTGAAAACCTAGAAGAGATTGCCTTCATACATCTACAACTGGCCTTAAATGCTAAGATAAATATCTTAATACAGAAGAGTACTGATAATAGTACAGTACTAATAGTACTCTAAATTTAGGGCCACATTATGCTCCAGTTCTGGACACTGAGATCCTCAGCTAGTGTAAGTCAGCATAGTTCTATTGAAGCCTGTTGAGGATCTAGCCCAGAATCCACACAATGTGAGTGGATCAAGGGCAGATTCTGTTGAACATGGCTTTGGGCAACTGCCTGTAACCCAAGTTCCAAATGAAGTATTGTCCCACTGAAATATACCAGCACTGGCTACAGAACTGGGATTTGGCACCAAGGAATCCCTGCAGTAAAACTATAATGGGTTTAAGAGCTAATGTTTCTGCACTGCATGCTCTGTAATTATGGAGAGCAGTTTGCTGGGTCCAACATTAGAATGGGACCACAAGATTATAGAGCGATTGTGGGCAGCCATAGATGAGCCCACCAGAGCTGAAACTGTGGGCACTCAAAACAGTACATGAAAATTCTCAGGGAATCTCCAGACCCTGACGCGGCATCAACTCCTGTGCATTGTTTAAGATTCAGACTACTACAGCAGGCACCAAATGGCACAGATCTGTGGGTGAGGACTCCAGTTATCCAAAGTTTTCCTTGCTTATTTTTAAATCCCAGTTATACATAAACAAAGAGAATAATCTGCTTTTGAGGATTTAAAGTCTGAGAATCTTATTGCCAACATTAAGTTGCTTAAGGCCAGTGTCACCAACCTTGGTCCATCTATGTGCTAAATTGATTTGTGTGCGTGTGTGTGTGTCTGTGTTGGAGGTAGAGGAGGGGGGCTGTTCAGGTTGTTTACGAAGAAGTTTGTTACCAGCTTTGCTGGGAGGAGAAAAAAAAATTCAGGAAAACTTGTGAGGTCACCTGGTGTGTGCACAGTAATTAAAATTTCCAAAAGGTGATTTCTCAGCCACTCTGATTGAGATCATTTACACAGTTGGTCAACAGTGAGATGAGACCTACTGCAAACAATCTGCCTTCTGTCAGTACATGAATTGTTCCCTGGAGCTTTGTCCGGTCCAGTTTTAAATGTCCCAAACAATGGCATCTCCATCACCATTACTCTTGGAAGGCTGTTCTAGAGCCTAAAACATCTGGAATTTTTTTTTCCTGGATAGTTTAGTCTACATTTTACTTCTCAATGCAATCCATGACCTTGTTTCTATACCTTTGCCACCACCCCTAAGCAATTCCCCTCCCTCCTCAGTAGTTATAACCTTCAATGCATCTAGAAACACACTGAGCAAAGAATTCTCATTCACATTTAAAGCTCCACTACATCGCTTCAGCCCTTTACACTGTCCGACTGTTTGCAAAGGGGTATTAGAGTAAATGAGAACTAGCTCCTCTGGGATTAAGATTATATTTCCTGGTAGTAAACAAATTTTTTTTCAGTGAGTTAAAATCCGACTGGTTGCAGAATGTCACACCAGATAAAAGAAAAGGAGGAGGAAATCAGTTGAACTCACTGACTCTGTTGCGCTTTTCGTGCCCCTTAAGATAAATGAAAAGTGAAATGTAAGACTAAGCCGTCCTCCTCAGGACCACCTGTCTAGAGAGGCTGTGCTTTGCATCCAGAGGTTTAACAATATTGAGAAGGGGAGGGAAAATTTAAAAAATTCTCTATGAATATGAAGACCACCTGTCTGAGTTGTCAGCTTGTCTCCGAAGGTCTCGCTCTTGATCTATTACACACTGGATTTGGGGACAATCATGAAAAAGTGGGTTGTGATACATTTGTAAAAGCAGCAGCATCCATAAAAACAAGACTTTGAAGGTGTTTTGGGTTTCTTGCAAAATGGAACTGTTGGAATTAAAAAAATTAAAACAACAACCAACCGCGGCCAGGC
Organism: Dermochelys coriacea; assembly: GCF_009764565.3. Lineage (NCBI taxonomy): Eukaryota > Metazoa > Chordata > Testudines > Dermochelyidae > Dermochelys > Dermochelys coriacea. The sequence goes on from NC_050071.1 coordinate 130,948,054, forward strand.
TCTTCACAGAAGCTTTAACCCATGGAATTGTTTTGCCAGGTGTTATTCCAAAGTGCACGCTGTTAAATGCGCCTCGTCAGACCCCAGCTCCAGATACTCCCTTGCCTGTGGGGCAGATGGCAGAGCACAGGGAGACAGGGAAAGTTATTAGCAGGTGGGAACCAGTGATGGGCCTCGTGTAGTTGAATGAAGTGTTGTCTTTTTTCCCTATTGAGAGCGGAAAAGTGCACTGTGCTATTTCCTGAGACTGTTATTTTATTTTTCCGTCACTTCCACTTCCCACAGTCTGAATGTCACCAGATTATTCCACTGCTGTGCTCGACCTGGAGGGAAGAAAAGAATTCGGAGAGGTTTTTCCAGCGTGCAGGCTCCCACAACCCCACAGCTGTTCACAACAAGTCAGAGGGGGACTGGCTGTCTGCTTGGAGAATTCACCTCTGAAGGATTAGCGAGTCAAACCTCTCCAAGAGGCAAGCACAGGTTGTGTTCTTATGCTAGCCCTCCGGCAAAGGTCTGCAGATCCCCACGGATCCTTCCCCTTCACTCCATTTTCCCCTGCTTTAACCCCACCAGGCTGAGGTTCAGAGTGTGAAACACGCTAGAGAGAATGAGGATGCAGCTCCCCTTTGGGACTTGTCAGCACGGCTCCTTTTTCAATGAGAGGTTTCACTGGTGAGTGATACAAAGTACTCCGCCCACAATCTTTTCCTCCCAGAGTTGAACACGCTTCCTCCATAAGCACTTCCACCCTAGATTGGCCCAGGGGAGCAAGGAAATGGTCAGAGAACCCATATCACTGGCATGCCAGCATGCAAAGCAGAGACCCCTGCATCCTCTGTATGGCTCAGAGCCCATGCTTCTGGCAAGACACCAGGCCAAAGCACTCACACCCACAAAGGTCATAACGCAGCTACCTCAAGCCCAACCCAGATCCACATTATACCATCTACATATGCAGGTTCTTGTTGCCCAATACCATAGCATCTAAGCACCCACTGCATTTAAGATAACTCTCACACCTTCTTGTATTCACTTTGATACCTCTGCACAGGGCTCAGATACAACAGTGATGGGCTCCACATAGAAAACAGATACTCAGAAATCAGCAGGATGTTCTACGGGTAATCAGTGGGATGATAGGGTCTCCAGTGTCAAACAAATGACCAGATTCTCCCCTCAATTAAAACCGTGTTAATGCAGCGTCAACTCCACTGAAATCCTCCGAGTCCTTCTGGGTTTACGCTGGTGTAACTGAAAGCAGAATCTGGCCCCATAATATTGACTGATCTACCAAACAGCTACTGTCAAATGCTCTGTTCATCAAAGGCATAAAGCAGGGCTGCCAGCACTAAAGTATAGGCAATTTGCTGGCTTTTTGACCCTTTTTCAGTCTGCCAAGTTTTGAACAAGATACTGAAAGGAGACTGCCATAAAAGGAGAGAGATATTTATCTGCTCTCCCCTGCACAATTAGAACAGTGTCACAGCCAGGTTACTCCACATTCACTTGCTGTCTAAACAACATAAGTTATCTAGCTGGAAGACTAAACACATGGATTTTTGTTGACTAAATAATTCTCAGAGTAAGTAACAATTATTACTAAGGAGCCAAAAGGACTAGACACACTTCGCGCATCCGAGAGCAGTAAGGACTTGAGAACTATTTCATTTCCAATGGCTAGGAAGACACAAATTCTCCAACCAGGCTCACTCTCAGGGATGCTGATGGCTTTTGATTCCATGCAACAAGAGAATGCCAAATTCTTCAATGCACAGAATAAATTCCTATTAGCCAGTGCATCCGTGCTTTTAGTTTTCACTGATACTTCGTTCTTCTGTGGCCACGTTTTCAGAAACAGCCTCCAGTTTTGTATACCTCTATGCTCTTTATTTCAGGGCGTAAGATTTTGCGTGCACAAAACCTCTGAGAACACAAATATTAGCGCAGATTCTGCCACCCTGACTCATGTACAGCAGGATCTTAACCCATGAGTAAAGCCATTGATTTCAATAGGACTATTAACGTAACACTCAGTGTGGCAGAAACTGGACATCTAACTGCATATGTAAAATTGGGAAACTAGCTTATTTGAACATGTAAAAACAATCGGTGCAGTTACATTTGAGATTTTACATAACAAACATTAAGGTGTTAAAAACATAAGAATGCAATTTTAGGTGTGCACATTTGGATGCCAGCTTGAAGCTATTTTGAAAAATCGGGCCTTGTAAACCTCTGTTCAAAATGTATATACAAATAAATGTCAATGTTACATAGATCTTCTCATTCCGAAAGACATACATTTTCATTAGTACATGAGCTCAGAGAGCATAGACAGACACCACAGATTAGTGCTGCATTGTATTAAATAGCTTAATCAATATACATTGCAGAGTTCCACATTCTTACAAATTAGTAACATCTAATGAGGTTGCAATGTTTTATCAGTGAGTTGCGAAGTGCTACATCTGCAATTTTAAACCCAAAAGAGGGTATTAAATAATCAGCTAGACAGTACAGTATCATAAAATACCAAAGTCGATCTGAGACAAGAGGTTCCTCTTTTTGGGAGAGGATCTTAATTCATTCTTATCTAAACATTTTTCCTTTCACTTCCACCATCTCAAAGGCAACTCATTTTAATAGACGAAACCGTTAGGAGATCCTACAGCTCAGCCACACCGTAACATCAAAACAGACCTCAGCTGTCACTTACAAATAAAACCGAGACTTCTAGAGGCAGCTGTGATCTACAGTATTAAGTACAGTCCAGGAGACTGGGGCTCCATTCCCAGCTCTGCCACAGCCCCAGAGCGTGACATTACGCAAATCGCTTCATCTCTCGCAGACTCATCTCTAAAGTGAGGATAATACCATATTTTCCTATGTTTAAACCATTTTGACAATGTTTCCCAAAACCCTGCTTGCGGCTTCCTTACCCATACTGCATGCACCAGCTCATCAGAACTACCCACCTTAACCCCATCCACACACACACACACCCCGTGCACACCAGTTAATTCAAATTGCTTTAAAGAGGCAAACTTTTGTTTTTTGAACAGCAGGGCAGTAATTTAAAAATATATATCAGTGATCAGTACCTTGGAAATCCCTACAATCGATTTGCAGAGAGAATCTGCCCCCATACATACAAACTTCACACAAACCGCGGAAAGGCCAGGAAACTCCCTCATCTGGGACTGACTGGGGGCTTGCTCCAGAACCCTTGCTCTCCATGACACACCAGAGCCCTCCATGCAGAGACCCTGTGTCTCCACACACACCCTCCCTGTGGCTAGACAGTGCCACTTGCTGGGGTTTTCTTTGCCACAGCTGCCTCTCTGTAAGGGGTAGGGTCACTCTCTGAAAGGCTCCATAGAAATTCGGTACAGCCTCAGTCTTCATTAACTTTCCTGGGGATTCTCCTCTGGGCGGTGGGGAAGAAGATATACAACATAACAGCTCTTTGACCTTCTGTCGCAGAGGATCTCAAAGCCCTTTGCAAACATTTACTAATCAAGCCTCATAACACCCCCCTGAGATAAGTGGTGATAAGATACACTCCCTGCTGATATGCAGCCAGCTCTGGGATGGAGCACAGCAGCTGTTCATTAGTGCACAGCAATATTACACAGCCGTTCAGGGTGCGAGGTGAAAACACGACACAGCCCCTGCAGTTCCAGTTAGAATTGAGGCAGGCAGAATGTATTTACTGCCATATTGGACTGCAGCCTCAGATGTTATGGTCAATACTGATTGTGCATAATTCCCATTGATTTCCATAATTCCCACCCTAGTCCAGATAATGCCCCAGTTCTTATATTATTTCATCTAAAAGCGATGGCATTCCAAGCAAGGCTGCACAGCCTTCCAAGTGCCCTTTAACAGGGTCACAGCAAACCCTGCAGCGTGACTCACTCTGGGTTACACATAAGAATTGGGAGACACAGCAACCCCAGTCTGTCAGGCTCCAAGAGGCTTTCCACAAGGACACTGATTCAATCCCCCTTCCCCTGGACTTTCGGCTACACTTACACTCCTAAGAGACAAGGAGCATTTCTCCCAGTCACGCCCACCTCCACCTCCTCTTGATTTCATGCCTGGGCTGTGACTGCACTAACAGGGCATATCTAGTTTCTCCCGCGTATGCTGATTAAACAGACATGGTGCTTTGCACAGTCTTTCACAGACTCCTTATCTCAGTAACTAGCGGGAGGAAAAACACAAGGACAACTCTAAACTGAGCCATGCCGCCTACTTTTCTGGCACTAGCAGATCTCTCCCTGAGAAACGGTGTTCACGCACACTATCGGGAAGCTGGGAGACAGAGATACTATGACACAAGGCATGTTGGGGCAGGCTGGTCTGGGTGACTGGGGAATTCTGGAGGTTTGTTTCTTTAACAATACCTTCCTCCCATTTCCCTCTAAACCATAGTTGTGCGTGTGCCGAGTACTGTACTTTGCCATATGCCTCCAACTTTAACCCACAACTACATCAATATGAAAACACTGCAGCCCCATCCAAGAGTGGATGGGGAAGGAACGGTGTTCCAAATACTTTCTACCACAGACACATTCAACCACACTGGGTGATTTGACCCTCCTGCTGTCTGACTAAGGCATGAATAATAAGAATAATACTTGGCACTTACACAGCACATCCGTTGTGGGCTCTCAAAGCCTTTAAAGGTTTGTAAATACATTCTCCCCCATTGTACAGAAGGGAAAACTAAGGCACAGAGGTGCTCAGGCCTAACATTTTTCAAAGCGGCCTCTGCGTTTGAGTGACCAACTCAAAACACCTTGGCCTGATTTTCAGAGGTTCTGAGCATTTGCCAGCTGCCCCTGACTTCAACTTGCAGTTACTGGGTGCTCAGCACTCTCTGAAAATCCGCCCAATGTGGCTTAAGTTAGGCTGCCAAAAACTGAGGGATCCAAAACCAAAGTCTGCTTTAAAAATTGTACTTAATGCAGTATTGCCGATCCCATGCATTCAAAAAGCATGAGTCAGGTTCCAACAATCATGAGATTGGCTTAACAATTGTGAGATTTTTTTTTTAAAATAATGAATTTTGAGTTCTCTTATTTGCCTTCTGCTTTCTGAGCCTTTAAAGTACACTTGGATCACATTTTCAAGCTCTTCTGGGAAACCACAAGGATAGAAACTCACTTTACTTTTAAAAAATGAAAACTAAGATTCTCATATAATTCCACCTCTCCGGGAGCTGGAGCTATATAAAAAAACAAAGATCACAAGACTCTCGATAGATGACAACACTGAGTTGACCAAGGCAACATAGCAATTCAGTGGCAGAGCCAGGATTACAGTGCAAGTCTCCTAACCTTAGTGCCCTCCCCATGGGCCTTGTACAGTAACTATGGATGTGTGAATCTGTTTGAGTAAAATAAGAACTGACCCAAGCCTACAGCCAAAATTTTAATTACTCCCACAATCTGCAGCTTTTATGGACTTGGATTGATTGTTTGCTGTTTGCTTGTTTGTATTTAATCTCTCTCTCCATGGGTGGTGGGTATTTTAGGCTGGGGGAGGCTGTGCTTCCCAAAACAGCCTGGGGTGGCCCAGCCCACAGTCTGCCCTCAGGTCTCCTCCTACAGTGCCTGGCGCTCTGCCCTGCATCAAGCTGGCTGGTGCTGGAGCTGGGGCTGGCCTATCTGCCTCTTGCAGGGACTCGGGGTAGCTGGCACTGGGGCCCAAGGCCATGGTGGGGGTGCTCTAGGCTCCTGCTGAGGATGGGGGGTAAAAGGAAAGGAGGAGGGCCCTTGGGCAGAAGGGGCGTGGCTGGGGTTAGCCTCTTCCAATGGGCAGGTCATTGGCCACCATGTCTCTCTCCTTCATACTTTCTTGGCTACAGCCAGAGTCAGAAGTGTCTTAATACAAGACTCAAGCTTTTCCCTTGCAGTAGGCCTTGGAAAGTGCTGAGTACCCTCAATTCTTATCAATTGGTATTGAAACCAATCAACACTTTGCAAGAGTTTGTTGGTATCTCAGATGATTGGGCTCAGAACTTCCAAACTAGCGGGCACCAGAGCACAGTGGGTAAGTACAAGAGAGCTGGCTTCTTTTCTAGTCCATAGATCTTCAGATAAGCCCTGAAGTTTCTGCTTAAACCTATCTCAAGAGAATCTCCAAACCCACGACTAAGAGTAATTGTCATCACAGGCACATTCACTATCCCCAAATCGCCTCATCATATCTGTGCAAAGTAAGCAGTTGGGAGGGGATTACAGAACCAGAGGGTCCAGTAGGCAGGCTTTACGACACATCTCACTTATAAAGAGATTCATCTGTAGACGCTCCTGAATGAAAGTTAATTATTCCTCAGTGGATTCGGCCACTCTCCTCGCTGTTCCCTTTTACTAGCATAATGTGAAGTTTTGTGCATCCTATACTGGGCTTTTTCAGGAGGAACTGTTTTTGCAAAAGTTTCAGAGTAGCAGCCATGTTAGTCTGTATTCGCAAAAGAAAAGGAGTACTTGTGGCACCTTAGAGACTAACACGAAAGCTTATGCTCAGATAAATTGTTAGTCTCTAAGGTGCCACAAGTACTCCTTTTCTTTTTGTTTTTGCAAAGGGATCACAGAACGATCATCAGAGAAGGGAGCTAGGCCAGGTAGCTTATCTAAAGAGATATCCGTTCTACTAGAAAGTGCTTTCACACAAACTGCTCTGCTGGGTTGGCTAACTTGTTGCAGCGCCTACTGCTCTTCAAGGCCTATGAGTTCATTTCTAGGCACCAGGCCAGGTGAGAAATCACATAAGCCACACGCGCAGCGAGGTTGTAAGGAGACATTTGTCAAGAAAAGAGATAGCTCTTGAGCACTGCTCCCCACAGGGCATATCTCAGCATCCTGAAGCCAAGCTGCCGACTAATCAACACTTTAGGGACTAGCACTGAGAAATCCAGCAAATATGTTATTGCCTACCACCACCAGTGAATGAGCCAGCACACCAAAGAGAGATGGAACAAGAGATTAGCTTGAGTGTCTGTGCTGCAATTAAACAGCCCTGTAGCCCAAGCCAGCTGCCACAGGCCAGCCACAGGTATTTAACTGCAGCGTATACATACCCCTAGACTAGATGCACAGTGCAGAATCTCACCCAAAGAGTGGAAGGCTGAATGCCCTCAATTCCTATCAGTTGGTATTGAAACCAATCACTTTGCAAGAGTTTGTTGGTATCTCCGATGATTGGGCTCAGGACTTCCAAACCAGCGGGCACCAGAGCACAGTGGGTAAGTACAAGAGAGAGCACTTTTGCACTTTTTCCCCACCCTGACCTGTGCACCTGGCAGTGCTAACAGCCAGTCTGGCCCTATACACATGCTACCATCAGCCATATCGATGCCTCTGATTTGCTTCCGTAGTGTCACCCGGAATGCGGAGGTACATGAGCTTACACTGAAACACAGCCTATATCATGTCATAAGAAGAACAGTGTTACAGGGATCAGAGGGGGAAAAATGACTATGCAAATCCTTAAGGGATAAATTCTGTCTTAGGTATACATTACCACCATGAAAGCCACTTGGGAGGGAAGGGGGGGATTGGACACAGGTACATAAGTTGGAATTTTGCGCTAAGTAAGGTAAAATGTGGGGGTCTGCCCCTTCAATGTATCTCTATTAAATGGCACAGGTGAAAACCTAGCCACTTAGGTCATCAGTTTTTCCGTTCCCTCTTCATGATCTTTGATTTTTTTTGTAACAATATTTTATATTTTTTACCTGTTTGTTTCTTACCCTTTTAAAAAAAAAAAAACATAAAACTGAGTAAAATATTCAAAACTAGGACCCTTAAAAGTTAGACTCCTAAATCCATATTCAGGAACCATGTGAAATAAGCTGATTTTCCAAACTGCTGAGCCCCCAGCAGCTCCCACTAACTTTGGTAGGAGCCGTAGGGTGCTCAGCACTTGGGAACATCAAGTTACTTATTTAGGAGCCAGATTTCAGAGTAGCAGCCGTTTTAGTCAGTATTCGCAAAAAGAAAGGAGTATTTGTGGCACCTTAGAGACTAACAAATTTATTAGAGCATAAGCTTTCGTGAGCTACAGCTCACTTCATCGGATCCTGACTTTTGGGACGCTTTCAAAACGAGACTCCCAGTCTGACAAAGAAAAAAAAGGACTACTTGTGGCATGTAGAAACTAACAAATTTATTTGATGCATCCGATGAAGTGAGTTGTAGCTCACGAAAGCTTATGCTCAAATAAATTTGTTAGTCTCTAAGGTGCCACAAGTACTCCTTTTCTTTTTTGCGAATACAGACTAACACAGCTGCTACTCTGAAGTCTGACCAAGCAATGCGGTCCTAGGATTAATTTTAAATTAGCCAAAACTGAATTATTTAGTGAAGCCTCATTTCTGTGGGATGGAATTGGTGCTGCTGGGCCTAAATGCTGCCACCCATGACTGGACTCCAAATTCCTGTCAGTTTTATGAGCCTGGCTGTGAAATTAACCATTTGACCATGTAATGACTTTTTATTGTATTTAATCTTCAAAAAATGCTATTTATGCAAAAGCATGCAGAGGGCCACGTTTATAAACCAGTGCTTCTTTGGCTCATTTCCTGCCCAGCTGTTGTCCTCTTCAACCCTCTCCCTTGGCCAGGCAACATTGAGGCCTACAGCTGTGGAGAGGTCAGGCCTGCAGCTCACCAAGAACCATCTCTTGGGTGAGCCGTGGGGAACCCTTCTTCACCTTGTTACACAGCTTCCTGGCTCACTGCAGCCATTGAACCCAGCTTTGGCCCTGCTTCTGTCGCAGACATCATCAGCATTATCACTGAACCTGGTGTCTGATGAGGCCTCTGTCAGAGGGGCAAAAGCACTTACTTGAAAATGATTTAAACTAATTAAACAACTTGAAGGTTTCTTATGAAGCCAGTGGAGTGGGAGGAGGAAAGGCACTGAGTTCAGACTCCTTTATTCTCCAAAAAGCCATCATCACCTGATAAAGATTCAACTGCCTTGAGGTTTTGAGAGGACGCTTCATACTGCTTCAGTGAAAGGGGGAGTGAAGCCTTCAGTCCCGTAACCTTTGTTCTCTAAAGAGTGTGTCAGGGTTTTGCTGTGCTGATGGCCTTGACTTTTTCTTTGAATTCTAAGAGGACGTGAGATCCGCCACAAAGCCTTTCTGCACCAGGATGCTGAGGGAGGGGAACAGACGTGCACTTCTCTGCATAGCAGGGTCAAGATTTTCAAAAATAGAAGCCTAAAGTGAGGCTCTTAAATCCTTAGTTAGGCTCCTAAATAAGAAAAGGAGTACTTCTGGCATCTTAGAGACTAACAAATTTATTAGAGCATAAGCTTTTGTGAGCTACAGCTCACTTCATCGGATGCATCAAATAAATTTGTTAGTCTCTAACATGCCACAAGTACTCCTTTTTTTTCTTGGTCAGACTGGGAGTCTCGTTTTGAAAGCGTCCCAAAAGTCAGGATATTAGAACTACAGGGAGCTTTGTTCCAGCCCTGCCAATCAGATTCTCCTCCTAAAGCTGGATCCAGATTAGGACCTAGTGCAAGCTCCTCCAACACACTGCAATCCTGACCTGGAAAGTTCACCTCTGGGGATAAGGGATTACACTCAAAAGTAGCCTCTAACGTTGTTTGTGAACGCTCAACTTGAAACATCAGGGTCCCGATGCCCTTTCCTCTATTCTTCTGCATGGGGCAGGGATGGGAAGTAGGGGGCTAGATCATAGCAAAGTTTGCTGCAAGCCACTTTTGCACTCTCTGTATTCTGAGGGCATGAAGGAGCCTTCTGAGTACCCAGAAGGCAGCTCTAACTTATTCTCTACTTGCCATGATCTCCTAAACGTCCTGGAAGTAGAGACTAGCCTGAGTGCACTGCACTTCCTCGCTGCCCCATGCCAACCCCCAAAATACCTCCTACAAAATACCTACTACAAGGGCTGAGAGCAGGGCCAGGATAGACCCTTTATGTCAGTTCTACATCAGCCACACACAGAAGGTATTTTCAGGGGGCTGCTTCCTCTCACCAGCATGAAGAATAAGTGAGTGGGATCTTCTTTGCATAGGTGTAGATGAGCATGCAAAGAACTAGGCAGTGGAGAAACAGGCCTCATATCTCCATAATAGACCTACTGAAAAGCATCAGATCTGAGCATTCCAAAACTTAGATTTGAAATGTGGCTCCAGCTCCAAACTTGCCTGAAGTTCACAACGTTGGGAGTCATCCTACTAAAAAGTTTGAGCTGTGAACCCCGATCTGAAACCCGATGCACAGCTGTTTACGCCCAGGCATTTGGCTCAAACACATTGCTAATTAGCACCATGGCAGGTAGGCCAGGAGCTCTGGAGATGTCGGCAGCAACGCAGGGGAGCGGGCGGCAGACAACAGGCAGCCAAATAGTCAGAATAACAATCCTTTTACTGCTACAGACTAACACACTACCCCTCTGAATCCTTGGCTGAGCACTGCAGAGGCCTAAAGAGGCGAAGCTCAGAGTTGTGAGCAAAGCTAAGCCTCCCCTGTTGCCCCCCCCCATAATGCATGTGGACACAAGCTCCCAGTTCTTGTTACGATATTGTGGACTTGCTCTTACTGCAACAATAACAAGGCTAACGCAAGAACAAACTGACCTTGCCCTTTAAACACAGTGTGATTACTCCCCATGTGCAAATGCGTCAATAAGGATTCTAGGCACGGGCTGGCCAGCAGGGTCAGAGGGAAATTTCCCAGGCGGCTTCAGGACACCCAGCCCAAGACTCCTCCTGCAGTGGTAGGTTCAACACAAATCCATCGGTTTAGGGACCCCGTCCTAGCTGGCAGAGGCAAGGGCACAGCTCAATGCAAATCCAAAAACATGCCGAAAGAAGAGTAGGGCTGGTCGGCCTACGAGGCTGACCCCAGCAACCCCTGCTGCCTTTTGTGCTATAAACTATTGGGCATTATCTCAGACGCTCCCTTAATGCCACTCTAACCACAAGAAGCAGCAAATGGCAGGATAGTGTGGTGCTTCCAGACTTTATTTGAGGAGAGAGCACACCTCTCACCTGCAGGGCCTGAGCAGTCTGCAGGAACTCAGAACACCTTCAGGAGCCCCTCTTCCCTCCTTGGATGCGCCCTTGTATCCCCAGTTCACTGAGAGCTCCCCAAACTCCTCTATAAGGTTCACAAATTCAGAGTTTCCTCCGTATTTGCTATCGGGGCTGGTGAAAAAAAAAATACCTCTTTACAATCACCCTAAAGGTTTTAAATGAAATTCTCCCTATTTGACCAGTAAATAAATTGTTCATTGGCAAGTTATTCCCTATATCAGCCGTGAAGCAGAAAGCAGCCATCACTCCAAACCCACTCCCAATCTGCTCCCTAGACTGGGGACTGAGCCACTATAAAGACTTTATGCCAGCTCTGCATAGACTGGAGCGGGCCTCTATGCAGAGGGTATTTTCAGGGGACTGTTTCAATCCACTTCAAGGTCCATTTACGCTGCCAGAGCAGCATAAAGGGGCCCTAGTGTAAATGAGAATCTGGCTCCCTGAATCCACGATTTAGTCTATTTCCTAGTGGGTGTTCACAACCCCAACACCAAAACTGGCACCCTGGTTGGCAGCTCTAGAGGGCAAGAACCAAGAAGGCAGAACTTCCACCAAAAAGTGACCACTTAGAACAGGGGTGAGGCTCACTGCTGAGGCAGCTAGCTGCCCCACTGCCCATGCTATTCCTGTTCTGTGGCTCAACAGATAACTCCAGTCTCCAGAAATGTCAATTTTTTTAAAAAAAACAAAAAGTAAAGAAATTCTCCAGTTTACACATGGGCCCTTTTTACTGGGCCAAACCCAAAGTCTTCACATATCACTGAAAGCAATGGGTTCATGACCTTAGTCCAAAAATTCACTTTTTTAATTAACTTAACTACAGAGTAGAAATCAAGTAAGCACTTCAGGATATTTAGTGAAATACAAGGCTAACTTGGATCCAGTTACAACGTTCGTTACCTCAAGCACTAGCTCATGATTTTATTTTGAAGAGAGTTGATTTCTGCAGAAGAGGTAAGAGGGGAAGACATCTATTGTGTTACTCTCATATTTTCTTCTCTGAATTTTCTTTTCATAGGACACTGAAAGAATTCTAAAGAAAGAGAGACAGGGAAGGGGGAAAGACACTGAAGCTGCAATTTAGCTCTGGAATGGGTTCATCTACTGCCTGGAACATTCCCTAGAAAGCTGTGTTTTGGTTAATCAAGCATTAATTGCAAATGTAAGGAAAAGTTCCAGTCTTCTTCCAAAATTTGAGATTAAAAGTAAAAATGATACAGAAATCACAAAGCGTGTGTGTGCGGGCGCAGACACACTTACACACGCAGTTACTTTCTAAGGACAGCTCCTAATAGGAGATAATGGAGGCTTCTTTCAAATGAAATGTCTAAATGGGCCGAGGGCTTGTTTTCTCCAAACTCAGCCAGGCATTGCTGCTGCCACAGCCACTTTCAATCAAGCTTTTACTACAAAACAAAACAAAACAAAACAAAGAAGTTAAATCCATGGGAGATTTCCAATGAATACTTACAAATCCTTTCTGGGGAGATAGTGAGAGAACTCTGCAGCAGGAACCTCAAAAATCTGGTTACTTCAATATATTGAGGACCGTTCCCCCACGCCACTAGATTTTAATTAGCTTATTCTGTGTACTGTATGGAGGAAGAAAGAGTATTACTCGAGTGGTATAAAGTTCAGTTATAGCTGTTGTGCACTAGGAATTTAATACATGAACACCGAAGATCCTTCTGGAGATTGTTATTTTATAACGTTAAAGGTGGACATAGCGCCTCTCTGGGATGTGTCACAGAATGCATCCCTAGTGTGTGAATGCATCCATGGCCACATCTGTGTGCATGCGTGTGTGTGCAAATGAGGTTTGTGTGTATATAGCCATTATTCCTTTATGAGATGAGACGTTACGTCATGTGTAGGTCTCCCTGAACATGTCTGCGTGTCTGTAGATGTACAGCAGATATGCAGATACCTCTGTGTGTGTGTGTGTGTGCGTGTGCGCGCGCGTTCACAATGTGAACTGAAGGCACTTGCCTAACCTGCATATTTTACCTCCTTAAATCCTTTTCGCTTGTCTGAAGAACCAAAGACAGTGGCTGAAACATTCAGCAAAAATGCCTTGTTGCCCAGAAGAAAGAAATACTTTAACTCTGCTATCAATAAGTGTTCCGCATATGTATAAATGGGTAACGCTTTGAATAAATTGCTTTTCCAGGCTTTTGCTCCAATATGTTGACATAACAAAAGAGGACTTCTGTTGAATTGCGGGAGGAAGGAAAAAGCATTTTGTACAAAATAAAACCCCACAGAAAAACAGGAACTCACTGCATTTTTCTAGTCTTTTTTAAAAACCTAGTCTGAAAAAAAGAAAAAAAAATCTTTGAAAATTTTGGTTTTAATTAAATTTTCTATTTATTTTCTGCTATTTTCAGGAACAGCTTTTCAAATGCAATTCCGTATCAATTAGGGACAGAAAATTCCATATGTGGTTTTTTGTTTGTTTGTTTTTAATTAGCATATCTGGCAGAAAAAAATCTTAAGGGGTGACATCTTGGCCCTATTAAAGTCCATGAGAGTTTTGCCATTGACTTTAATGGGATGAGGATTTCTTGTCGGATGGCATTATTATTTTTAACAGTACAGTTTAGCATTCAATACATATAAACTGACTCAACCAACATTAGAAAACATGGTATCTGTTGGTGAAGCATTCACACTCTAGAATGTAGATTTCATGTTGCATCTTAAACATCTACAGTGGTTGCCACCCTAATGTGTGAGCAGAATGCAGGAAACACACCTGTGAACCACGAGGGACACAAAGCATGATCTATTGTTCCACCAAATGCATCCGATGAAGTGAGCTGTAGCTCACGAAAGCTTATGCTCTAATAAATTTGTTAGTCTCTAAGGTGCCACAAGTACTCCTTTTCTTATTGTACCACAGCAGCTCTATGAAAAAACACTTTTCCCGTGGGGCATTTATACATCAAAGTAATCACCTCAGTGTGCACTAATGTTCTGGTAATTAAGTGAACCAAGCAAGGCAAGTTCTACTCTCAGGCCTTGTCTTCACTGCTAATAAAGGGGTATTTTTACCTGGTGGTAACTAACCTGCATGAGCTATCCTGAGATTAAACACAATGAAGACTAGACCTTTTAGGTTATGTCTACACTGCACTTTTGTCGGTAAAACTTTTGTCAGTCAGGGATGTGAAAAAACGCACCAATGAAAAGTGTCAGAGTGGACAGTGCTTTGTTGGCAGGAGACGCTCTCCCACTGACAAAGCTACCGCTGCTCGTTGGGGGTGGTTTTATTTTGCAAGCAGGAGAACTGTCTCCCACCTGCATAGAGCAGCTACATGGGAGCCCTTACAGCGGCACAGCTGTGCCACTGTGAGGTATGCAGTGTAGACAGCCTTAGTTTTACCATGAGGTAGACAGCCCTATTTCCCTGCCTAGCTTTGACCTCAATAAGTTTACCTCAACTAAAATCACTAATGTGCCAGGTTTTCACTGTGTTTGTACCTCAGGATAGCTCATGCATGTTAGTTACCGTTAGTACACCTTTTTTAGCAGTGCAGATAAGGCCCCAAGCATGCTGGGGTGAAGTCAATGGAGTTAATAGAGATTTCCATTGATGTACTGACAGCAAAGTTGGCCCAACATAGTGACAGCTCTGGGAAATTAAGTTCTCTATCCAGAGTATATACTCACTGGTAGCTGCAAAGCAAGCTTTCTCCCATGCTGCCCTATTGTGATCCTACATGTCCTCAATACCTAGCATAAGACCCTCAGCCCCCTTATATGATCTATGGAGACTGCTAGATTTGCTTTAATCAAACACAAGTTATTGGTCTCAATACAAGAGCAACTGGATGAAATTCTATGGCCCTATGTTATACAGGGGGCCAGACTAAAAGGTCTCTTCCAGCCTTAAAAACTATGAAACTACGACGATGTGAAATGAGTTCTGGTCACCTATGTTAGCATACTGGTGAGTGGTTTTACACCAAAGTAAAAATAAAGACTCCTGAGAAAAATAGCACCACAACAATTGACAGCTTATACATGGTGTCCCCATGTCAAATGGTAACCCAGAACAACTCCAGTCTGGGGGCTATATTCTGCTTCTTATGCAGCAGTTTGTGATAGCAAAGCAAAAAGAGCTATAAAATACAATATTCCCTTTCTCTTTTACCTTAAGATGATGAATGATGCAAATTTATAGCAACAGCATAATCTTCCTGATATAAAAAGAGCCTAACCAAAAACAGAGTTCAACAGGAAATTGTTAACATCACAGCTTCGTGTTTGAGATCAGTGAAAACCTGTAGAACCTTTCTTCGAGGCTTCAAACAAACCAGTGACTCATTCCCTTCACAGCAACCATTCTTATATCCACTGCCAGCAAAGTAAACAAAGTGAAAAATTCACCTCCATTAGGTGAGTTCTCTATCCCAGCACCCACCACAGAAAGAGGGATGACAAATGAACTGAAAAACTCTTCAAAACATCATCATCCAAAACAAAACAAAACAAAAAATCTCGCTACAATTTCTGTTCTCAACCATTCAAAAACCATTGGCAAGATGTGTTAATTCAATGCTCTTAATCTTATCTGTGCAGGGAGATCCCAGGGCATCGGCTGCATTGATGTTGCAGGAGGAGAAACTCTAATCAAGCATTTCTACCCATGAATAACAGACAAGGAATGTCTAAGCTTGGCCAGTAAGTAGCCAGTGCAAAAATTAACAAAACATTGTAAAATCCCCTTTGGAAGCAGCAGGAGAGGTAGCAGAGGATGCCATTGTTATGCTGTCTCTGACAGATCAAATCACGCTAGGACAAAATTGGCTAGTGGGTCAAAATTGATCCACAGGAATCTGCAAGGTCAACTGCAGCTGCCCTCGAGGAGGACAGGACTATACTTGGGTGAAGCTCACTCAAGATGGACTTCTGCATGCTAGGTGGTGTGTTTCCATCTCTCGGGATTTTTCTTAAAGCCCCAGCACCTGAAGTCATGTGGTTACATGAGAATCACAGCTTTCATTTTAAAAAAAGAAGACAGTTTTTAGCTCACTTCTTTACAGAGAAAAGCTTGAAAACATGAAACCTAAAGGCCACAACACCGGAAGTCAAATAAAAAGAACCCAAGTGTTTTTGTTTGATTTATAAAAAGAAAAGGAGGACTTGTGGCACCTTAGAGACTAACAAATTTATTTGAGCATAAGCTTTCGTGAGCTACAGCTCACTTCATCGGATGCATTCGATGAAGCGAGCTGTAGCTCAAGAAAGCTTATGCTCAAATAAATTTGTTAGTCTCTAAGGTGCCACAAGTCCTTCTTTTCTTTTTGCGAATACAGACTAACACGGCTGCTACTCTGAAACCAGTTTGGTTTATAAATCTCATAATTGTTAAACCAAACTCATGATCTGGGAGCCTGACCCAGGATTTTTGAATGCCTGGCGTGAGCCATATTGAGTTTTTGTTGGCTGTCACCTCCAAAAGATAAGGGTGTACGCAATCATCCCATTTCATACAAATTTGATAGAGTCCTTCAGAATCTCTCAAGTTACCAGCATGGCCATCCGTTAGGCAAAGTTTGGGGCACCAGGTTTGCAATACACTACTGCTAAAAACGTTCCTGCTCAAGTCAGGGCACTTCCCAGCATGTGTTGATTTGCAGTGCCACTTCTCAGAGATCTCATAACAGAGTAAGAGTCAACAGTTCTCTCCAGACAGGCTGTATTTACATATCTGCTGCAGATAAGTTTCCCTATGGTAAGAAACTTATTTCCTAGGTCCTTTATCAGTTGTTATTGTACATAAAGCAGCAGTATGTCAATGCCCCTTCAATTTGACCTTACCATGGGCAGAATTTCCTAAGACCTCACGGAATGTGAAATAATCATTAATAAATTCACTGTGTCAGTTTTAATAAATCATATGGCTCAACATCTGTTAACAAAACCATAAAACTTCACCAGCAACACACCAACAAGCTACACATGCGAGAGCTGTTCCAGCCCTCAGCCATTTCCCGCATGTGCCCAAAATACAAAATCGACAAGATTGGCTGTGGCTGCCATTGTCTTGGTCTCATAATATGCTAGTTCTGAAACCCCCTGAATTAACCAAAGGTAAATGGAAAGAAAGGAGATTTAGAAAGCAGGCTTCTTTCATAGGTGAAAGAAAGGTGCTAGATTAGCAGCCCTGGAGAATGGAATCTTCTGTTAATTTGTTATGAGGTGAAATTCCCCCATGCTCAGAGAGCGCCTTTATAAAGCCTATGCACCACTGACGTCCCAATAAGGTTAAGTGGTTAATGGGCCTTACATACAGAAGTGAATTTCATCCCATCAGGGACCACCATGCACTGGCAAGGAAATGGACCGGCTAACACATTAAGTAGAGTGGTTGGAAAAACTTTGACAGAACCACCTTCCATCGGAGAATGTAGTTTCGTCAAAGTCAAAATGCTTGATGAAATAGTGTCCATTCCCCCAAAGTTTCGTTTAGGAAAAAAATGGGGAAAAAATTTCTGACATCCCATTTCGACGTTTTCAGGACAAAATGGTCTGATTTTTCATTTTGAAACCATTTTCCATTTTCAATTTTTTAAATTATATTTGATAACTTAAAATAAAAAGGTTGAAATCAAAACAAAACAATTTTGTCTAAATGAATTTTCCTCATGAAGAATTCGGGTTTTTGTTCCAAATCAGAACCAAGACAAATCTCGAAATCCTTCATGTAATGGAAGCGCGGTCGCTAGGCCTTTGCACAATGCTATTGTTAAGTCTTTTACATCTCAAACATCGATGTGGGCCCCAGCATTATCCCACACATGTTGACTAGTGTAACCTCTGCCTTCGATGGAGCTACTCCCGATTTACACGGATGTAAGCGAGGTCAGAAGCAGACTATGGATATGTCTACAGTACAGCTGCCACAGCGGCAGAGCTATGGTGCTACAGCTCTGCTGCTTGAGTGCTGTAGTATAGACACTTCCTAGCAGTAATGTAGACAGAAGGGTTTTTCCGTCAACATACCTCTCTGAGGGGTGGTAGCATGGGCAAGGGGAGGCATTGCCTTCCCCAGCACAGCTATCCCTGCCGCCCGACACCTGGGCTGTGGTGCCCTCCCTCCCCTGACTGCCTCTTCCCCTCTCTGCTCTGACCCTTCCCCGAGGCTCCCATGGTTTCCTGCTGCTGCTAGGAGTCTTCCTCCTCTCCTCTCCTCCACCCCACCCCCTTCCTCCCTCGGAGGTCCCCCAGCTTCCAGCCATGGCTTGTATAGTCACGGCCATGAAGGGCACAGCTACCAGCACTGGTGTACTGTCTACACTGGCTCTTTGCAGCGCTGAAACTTGCTGCTCTCGGGGGGTATTTTTCACACCTCTGAGGGAGAAAGTTGCAGCGCTGTAAGTGCCAATGTAGACAAGTCCTTAGTCTCTGTCCCCAGAAGAGCTAACTATTAACCTGGCTCAAGGAAGAGCTGACATAGCCAGTGAGTTTATTTCTTATCTAGTTGTTACTCAAACCCAGTTTAAGTAAACGAGTCTGGCAGGGAATACTGTGCAAGAAAGGTGATTAAACTACTAAACTACTCATTAATGATTTGGAGGATGGTGTAGACTGCACCCTCAGCAAGTTTGCAGATGACACTAAACTGGGAGGACTAGGAGATACACTGGAGGGTAGGGATAGGATACAGAGGGACCTAGACAAATTAGAGGATTGGGCCAAAAGAAATCGGATGAGGTTTAACAAGGACAAGGGCAGAGTCCTGCACTTCGGACGGAAGAATCCCATGCACCGCTACTAGGGACTAGGGACTGAATGGCTAGGCAGCAGTTCTGCAGAGAAGGACCCGGGGGTTACAGTGGACGTGAAGCTGGATATGAGTCAACAATGTGCCCTTGTTGCCAAAAAGGCTAATGGCATTTTGGGCTGTATAAGTAAGGGCATTGCCAGCAGATCGAGGGATATGATCGTTCCCCTCTATTCGACATTGGTGAAGCCTCATCCGGAGTACTGTGTCCAGTTTTGGACCCCACACTACAAGAAGGATGTGGAAAAATTGGAAAGCGTCCAGCAGAGGGCAACAAAAATGATTAGGGGACTGGAACACATGACTTATGAGGAGAGGCTGAGGGAACTGGGATTGTTTAGTCTGCGGAAGAGAAGAATGAGGGGGGATTTGATAGCTGCTTTCAACTACCTGAAAGAGGGTTCCAAAGAGGATGGATCTAGACTGTTCTCAGTGATAGCAGATAACAGAACAAGGAGTAATGGTTTGAAGTTGCAGTGGGGGAGGTTTAGGTTGGATATTAGGAAAAACTTTTTCACTAGGAGGGTGGTGAAGCACTGGAATGCATTACTTAGGGAGGTGGTGGAATCTCCTTCCTTAGAGGTTTTTAAGGTCAGGCTTGACAAAGCCCTGGCTGGGATGATTTAGCTGGGGATTGGTCCTGCTTTGAGCAGGGGGTTGGACTAGATGACCTCCTGAGGTCTCTTCCAACCCTGATATTCTTTGATTCTACTCCCTGAATGCAGGCTGTCAATGACAAGCACTTTTTCAAAAGGAGAGATTCAGCTTCAGGTTGGTGCAGGTAGCCTGGCTTTTCGTCTCTCTCTGTACAGCATACACTGAACACCCTGCCACGCAGAGGAGAATCTATCTGGTAACTGAGCTATACCTGTTGCCTGTTCATTTCCCTTGGAGAATGTTATTTGTGCTTTAAGGTGAAAAGGGGAGAGGGTGTCACGGCAGGGCAGCAGGGTGAGGAGACGAGAGGCAAGACAGCTGCAAAGCATGTGGTGGTGGGGGGTCTCGTGGCAGGCGGGGAAAGGGTCTGGCGGGGGGGGTGAGGAGGCGAGCAGCAGGCAGGCGGGGAGGAGGTGAGTGCAAGGAGGCTCTATGGGGTGTGAAGAGGTGAGTGGCGAGTCAGCGGCGGGTGGGGCCAGGGCGGAAGAGGCAGGACAAGGAGCTCGTCTCCCCCAGGGGAAGTTTCACCCACTGCCCATGTGTGGTAGCTAGGTTGATGGGAGAATTCTTCCGCCAACCTAGCCACATCTACAGTGGGGGTTGGGTTGGCCTAATTGCCGTGCTTAGGGTGCAAAATTTTTCACAGCCCTATGAGTGACATAGCTAGGTCAATCTAATTTATAAGTGTAGACCATGCCTATATACCATTTGGGGGCCACCCAAATTTCTATTGCTAGCTAGGCTACTGGTTCAAGCACTGCCTTGCTAATCTGCTTCAAACCTGGCTTGGTGGAAGCACTTCTACGGAGAATGAGATTCAGCGTCTAGCCTGACTGCAAACTGAGACAGCGATCTGAGGATATCTTTTCATGGGAACTGGGCTGAGACCACCAATTTATTCATACAGGCCACCAGACTCTAATCAACAAGAGCTAGATTTGAATCAGCACTTTAGAGGTGAAAGTTGCTGCCTCCATTTACCCGCCACTCCCGTGAGTCATCCGGTTCCCCTGTTAAAACTCTTTCAAAAGAAGTCATGTTTTCAGGGTCGCAGAGGAATGATGTTGTTTCCAACAAACATGTCTGACCAAACCTGATTTACTGTACATCCTGTCTGTGCTCCACAAAGAAAACAACAAGCGGTATTTCAGTCAGACCCTCAGCTCTCCTGCTTCGGGTTTGTTTGGGATATTAATTCACTTGGCTATTAATCCACAAGGGCTATTAATCTTTATGCTTTGGGGCACAAACTGATCACCAGCTGGGGCAGGAGGACATTCATCCCTGTCCCCAAATGTGTGCAGTATTTCACACTTTAGGTGCATTAGGAGGCAGAGAGGAGGAAGGCTTTCTTCGTCTGAAGCATCCAGCATTGGCCATTTGACTGTCAGAGACACAATACCAGACTAAGTCGTACCAGACCACTGGGTCTGTTTCAGCACTGTAATCTCTTTATTCCTACATAGTAAAGGCTACACAACTTCAAATATCAATGTTAAGGCAGACAGTTCATCAGCCAGACAGACACCAAAAAAACTGTGAGGTAGTATTTATTTACAACACAAGTTCTGTCTTTTGCACTTGTTGGGAATATGAAGCACCTACATACTAGTGACTGGCACTGCATAGAGGTAGACCCGTAGCAATAGCCATTCCTAGGCCCCAGAAACCTATGAAACCTTTCTGAAGGCGGAAAGCAGAGATGCTCCCATTTCAACCTTCATAGGTCCTGTATCCTGGCCAGCCATTTCTATGGCTCATGGACCATATATGGCCTGTGGAGTCCACAGATGCCACTCTGGGTGTCAGCTCTGAAAGGAGGGGGACTGCTGGAGAATGATCCAACTCATACACACCCCATTCGGCACTTCACCCCGGGGCTGAGGGGGCCGTACAAGAGTTCCTTGTGAATCGTTGCTCAGTTGTCTTGCTGCCAGGCACCAGGTACGTAGACTCCATGAATCAATGACGGGCATGTTGTACATGGGGAGTGACTTACAAAAAAGCTTTTTCTTGCCCACTTCTGAATGGATCCTCAGTCATAATCTTTCCCTTTGCTCAAAGTCTTTGCAAACACCAGCAAGACCTTTCCTGCTAATCTTTCTTCATCTCACTAAAACAACAAAGACTGTCTGTCTCCAGGGAAGGCTGTCACAGGATACGGGGGAGGAATCCATCATTTGTAATGCAAGGAAATATAACTTACGTATGTCAAAGGCATTTTTTGTACAAACAAATACACAGCAAAGATTGGAGGCTAAAACTCCATTGCAATCAAGCTACCATGCTTAGCAATTATATAACAAACAGCCTGAGAAAACCCAATCAACTTCATTTGTAGTTCTCACAAATCAGCAATTGCGTTTCAATAGAAATCCAAGGAAGACCTCCTTTTACATATGTTTTTGTACAGGCTGATCGTCTGTTACTGTAATACCCCAGTACACCTATCTAAATCTCTTAAATCTCGATTTTGCAATACACATAACCCTGTCCTTTGAGAGCAACTTTCTTCCAACAATCTCAGCCAGCTTTAGAAATGTTAAGCCTTACAATCCCTGTGAGGTAGTTGACTAACATCACTATTTTATATATAGTTAAACTGAGACACAGAGAGGTTTAATAAGTGATTTGGCCAAAGTCAGACATGAAGTCAGTGGTAGAATTCTGGATAGTGTCCTTCCCTTGCTTTAACCACAAGATAACACTGCCTCTCCTGTCTCAACCATGTTTCACTTGGCCAAATCATACCTCTCAACCTGTCAAGGCCCAAATGTGGGAAGTAGGTGTGAGAAAGACCCAAAATGAGGGATCCAAAAAAATGATTCATGTAAAAAGCTTTAAATGCTAAGGGATTCGTTCCATTTAATGAGTACTTGTGGCACCTTAGAGACTAACAAATTTATTAGAGCATAAGCTTTCGTGAGCTACAGCTCACTTCATCGGATGCTGTAGCTCACGAAAGCTTATGCTCTAATAAATTTGTTAGTCTCTAAGGTGCCACAAGTACTCCTTTTCTTTTTGCGAATACAGACTAACACGGCTGCTACTCTGAAACCTGTTCCATTTAATCTAACTCACACTTCACTGAACCCGAGTTTCATGATTCTTTATTTCTGATGTAAAGTGACAGGACACAAAAGTTGTGTAGAACATCAGTAACTCTGAGACTAAAACAAGCAATTTCCCTTTGAAATGAGCAACATTTGAGAGGTACAGGCCATGAGCTGACAAAGACAGAACAGTGACTGGAAGGGGGAAATCTATTTTTAGGTTTTGAACCAGCAAGAGACAATGCATCTTGATGATTAAAATAAAAAAGCAGGATATATAATA
Organism: Dermochelys coriacea; assembly: GCF_009764565.3. Taxonomy (NCBI): domain Eukaryota; kingdom Metazoa; phylum Chordata; order Testudines; family Dermochelyidae; genus Dermochelys; species Dermochelys coriacea. Next base: position 130,970,926 of record NC_050071.1, read on the forward strand.
AATAGTTTTAGTGACAATGACTGGATTTCTATATTTCTGAGTACACCAGCACTTCATAAATAAATTGAAATGTGCTGTCATCACCATATAGTATGTGCCAGTTTTCTATAAATATAGACATCTGGTGTTGGTTTTTCTATTTTTTCCCTGTTACTCAATTCTGGTGTCATGAATGTTACTTCAAGGAAATATATCTCTGAAATTAACTTCATATGTTACAGGTTATATTGGAGAACAAATGTGATTCAGTGGCCAAAACAGCAGAACAAAAGGTCTATGTTCTAATCCTGCCGTTGATTTGTGTAACTTTGAGGAAGTCACTTAACCTCTCTTTGTCTCAGTTTCCCCATCTGAAACAATAGGTGTTATGAGGCTTAATTAAGGATTGGCTACAAAGTGCTCTGAGATCTGTAAATGAAAGGTGTTATTTGATTGTGGCAAAATATTTGATTGTGTTCAAAACTTTGCATAATTGCATCCATAATGAAATATCACGGAGAAAACAAACTACTTATCACTTATATTATATATCCAAGGATTATAAAGTGATTTGGACATGCCAGCTAACCCATTCACCTAACAGAAGTGTGTCAGGCTAAGTACAAGATTATTATCCCAATTTTACCAGTGGGAAAATAGAGGCACAGAAAAGCTACGGTCTATATTTCAAAAGTGGCATCTAGTTTCGGTTGCCTCAATTTCTGGATATAGAAATTGAGGCAACTTTAGATATTTTGGGCCAGATTTTCACAGGGGCTGTGAAACCCTCCACCTCAAATGAAGTCAATGGAAGCTGCAGTTCCTCAGTTCCTCTGAAAACCTACCAGTGTCACCCAGAAATTGCCTAAATAAATTTGTTAGTCTCTAAGGTGCCACAAGGACTCCTCATTATTTTTGAAAATAAAGGCCTTAATGACTTGTCGAAGGGCACATAGGATACTATGGCAAAGGCAATGAAACCATCAGAACTCCTGACTCCTACTTCTATGCCTTAATCACAAAACTATCCTTCCTCCTCAAAATAAGGAAATACTTCAGTATAAGGAGACTAGTTCATTTTTTAAAAAACCATGAATCTGTCCTTCTTACCAGAGTCTTTAAAAGGCAGCAGTTGGTACCACCAGAGAAAACAAATTTTTAACTTTGGATCGTCCTATTTGGCTAATATAAACTAAGCATAAAGAGTCCATCACAGGTTAATGACAGCCAGAAGCATAAACAGAGGCACCATGTTGTTTGGGAGAATGAATGCCCAGGCAAAAAGTATGAAAATCCTATTAAATGAGAGCTTCTGTGTACGAGGGAATTTCACAGGACACGTTTATGCCAACAACCAAATGTTTAGAGATATTCTGTGGTATTCCTCTTCCCCTCTAAATCCAGAATGCATGAACCTTTTGCAACTGTAGAAATCAAGAGTGATGCAACCATTAGCCTCGCTGACCTATTCTGCTCACCTTCCGTGGTTCCCTGTGTAAACAGAGCCAATACAGGAACTCCATTAATACTCTTTTCTTCCCATTTCAGCTAAAAGCATTTCAGGAAGGGGGAAAAAAAAGTCTCCAGACAGCTCTCAGCATGTGTCAAATTCTTGCTAAAATATCCAAATAGAGACAAAACAAGAAACCCAAACGCCCTGCAATATCTTTAAAAGGCTGACTGCTGCTTTATCAGCTCTGACAGAAAGTGGTGTTAAAAAAAAAAGCCAGTAGCCTTTGTGTCGAAGCTAGTTAGTCAGAAAACATTCAACCAAGTTGCCAGAAGCTGGTTAAAGAGGTAAAGTGTGGGGAAGTTTAAAGTCTCCCCCTGACTTCTAGAAAAAAAAATGTGTCATACATAATTTATTCTTTAAGGCTTGGCATAATTCACTCTTCAGACCCAACACCTATCACGCAGGCCAAGAGTTACAGGTGTGAACAATTACTTGAAACACTGATTGGTCTCATTTTGCTTGGCTGCCTCAGAGCATGGGGTAGAGAGACAGATTCCATATAAACAGGCATAGCTTTTAGCACCAGATTTTATAGTTCTGTTAAGTAAATCAGAAATGAATGAAGACAGAGGGCCAGATCCTTCACTGGTATAAAGCAACGTCACACCATCAACATTACCAGCTTCTTTTGCATTTTCACCAGCTGAAGAGGAGGCTCGGGGTTTGGTAAACTGGAAAAGGAAAAATGTTTTTGGCAGCCACAAAAAAGGGGAAAGTTCCATTTTCCTTATCCCACAGCCCCTGGCATACAGACCTCAGCTGGAGCAGCACACAGGAATCAGACTTTCCCTTCAATAGGGTCCCTCTATTTAAAAAGTTATAAAACAGTTATAAAACACCTTTGTTTGACATTAATTGATGAGTAGAATGAAATAGAATGAGAAGAGCTGTCTCAAGTCCAAGGGTTGCTTTTCAACATCTCATTTGTAACTTGCATGAGGGAACAGCTGGGGGGCAGGCAGTCTGCTTTTTGTCAATGGGAAAGTGAAGGGAGGACAGAAGGACACCTCCCCAGGGAGCTGCCCTGTTATTACAAAAGCCTCCGGTAAAGGGTGACTGAGCTTCTACCTCTGACCTGACCCTTCCCCCCCAAGAAACCTCACAAATCTTCCTCAACAACTGCCAAACATTACCGCAACTGCAGCTGGGCCCCAAGAAAGCCTACATCCATTTCTCTCGCATTTACCGTTTAGTACAAGCACGGAGGAAAAAATGAAAGCAAGGAAGTTGCAAACTCACTTGCCAGATTCTTCAGAATTATACCCTCAGTGTAGCTCATGAAAGCTTATGCTCAAATAAATTTGTTAGTCACTAAGGTGCCACAAGTCCTCCTTTTGTTTTTGCGAATACAGACTAACACGGCTGCTACTCTGAAAGGTGTCACTCCACATTTTACTGTCCAGTGCCCCAATTCGGGAAAGCAAATTTGTGCAGGAATCCCACTGATTTCAAATGAGCAAGCGTTTACTTCAACAGTATTTCAGCATATGCTTAAATGCTTCTCTGAACAGTGATTACTCAGATGCTTAAAGTTAAGCGTAAGTGTGTTGCTGAATTGGAACCTGAAATTAGAAATTTTCCTTATTTACAAACATCATATGCCAACTCCATCCCTGGTGTAACTCCACGTTGATTTCAAATGATATAGAGCAGGAATGAATTTGACCTCCCATGCATTCTTCATGTGTGGCTTGTTATCTAACAACTTAGATGATTAATTATTGAAAAATCTTGTAAGTGCAATTCAGGGAGCTAGTTATGACGACAGCTGCTCAAAATTTTTTTATTCAAAAAAAATTTTCAACAAAATAATGGCTTTTTGAACCCCCCAAAAAAATTTTGTAGAAATTTTTTTTTTGTCAAAATTTTCCAGTTTCTTAACAAAAATAACCCAAAACTGAAACTTTGTTTTGTTTTGCTTTTTGGTGGTTTTCACCCTCTCTCTCTCTCTCTCCCAGTTGACATCAGTTGAGACACAAACTAACACTCTCCCAAGGCTTGCATGTTTTGGGAAGAAGGGAGGGTATGGGGAGAAGACAGGGAGGGAAGGTCAGCTGGAGGTGAGACAATCTCACTGAAGGGCCCTCAGCTCTGGAATTCTTCCCTCTGCTTGTATGACAGACCCAATATTCAGGGGATGCTGCAAAGGTCCACTGAATTCATAAGGGGGCTAAGAGGGATGTCTCAGAGGGGTTAGAATCAGTTTCTGGAGTGGTGGAATCCTTCCTATGGCTAAATCAGCTAGGTGGCAATGGGTCAGCTGGTAGTCATTCAATTACTGTAATGTGTATTAGTTTTGTCCTTAAAGAAGTTTGACAACCCAACATCAGAAATCTAAAACACACACACACACACATACACACACACTCAGGTCCAACACTCGCTAAAGTCATTCAAGATTTACCTTTGAAAGGGCATCAGGACTAGACTTTACTTTGTTCCTGCACAATATTGTGGGAGCAGGGGTCAAACAACTGCATCCACAGAGTATTCACTGCACACATACCACAGGTGTATCACCCGTTTCTCCGCATTTATCTACACATTTTATGCACACAGTTATTAGCAGTATGATTCACACTGCAGTAGGGTCCAGAGGCCCCAGTCAGGGATCAAGTCTCCTCTGCGCTAGGAACTGCACGTACATATAATACAAAGACAGTCCCTGCCTGAAAGAGCTTTCAACCTAACCCCTTGGTGCCCACAAACACACATGCTATGGGTACAACCTGGGAGGCCTTGTTTTGGGGGGGGGGTGTTAACATAAAGTTTAGCCTTTTGAGTCTAATTTTTGCTAGGAGTAACTGTCACAATAAAGCACAGTATCTGTGTAAGGACCACAGGTTCTATGACTGATAACAACAGATTGTAAGATCTTTGGGGCAGTCATTTGGTTCTGCCTGAACAGCACCCAGCACAATAAGTGCTCACCAAAAGCTCCAGTGGTGCGATAAGATCACCCATGATGGACATAAACTGAATATCCAGTCAGACCACCTTATGAACGTAGCTAGAGATCGCTGCGGGTGGCACTTGACCAGCAAGGAAGCCATGTCCCTTTGGGATTTGCCATGATAATGGTGATAGCACAGTATGGTCCCAATCTATGACTGGGGTTCCTAGGCATTACCACAGTAAAACATTACACAGTAATAACAATGGTGCCATATTCTGTCTCCCCCTATAAGAATTGAGGCTTTGCTCACTTGCTGACCATCTCCTCAAGATCTGCATAAAGTCTCTACATCCTGATTTGAGGACTCCCGTAACTTAGCCAGAGGTTAGGGGTCTATTACAGGAGTGGGTGGGTGAGGTTCTGTGGCCTGCAATGTGCAGGACGACAGACTAAATGACCATCTTGGTCCTTTCTGGTGTTAAAGTCTATGAGTTGTATCAAATATTTCAAAAGTTCCTTCGTTTCGGCATTCATGTCTCTCTATCAGAGCTGGTGGGAACATTTTAAGTGAAATAAAATATCAAAATATGCTGTTTCATATGCTGAAACATTTTGTGGAGAAGTATTGCTATCAATTGGGACAAGCTTTCATGGTGGAGTGGGGGAGACCCCTGCTCTGCCTGATTCAGAGTGATCTGGGATGAAAAACTCTGCTCTGAACCAGGCAGAGCAGGGACTTGAGTCTAGGGACTGGTCTACACTGAAAAGTTAGGTGGACCCAGCTATGTCGCTCAGGGGTGTGAAAAATCCACACCCCCTGAGTGACATCATTGAGCCAAGCAAACCCCTGGGTGCAGACAGCACCAGGTCGACGGAAGAATTCTTCCATTGCCTGGCTAACGCCTTTCGGGGAGGCGGATTAACTTTTGCGATGGTAGAACCCCTCCTGTTGCTGCAGTGAGTGTCTACACTGAAGCGCAGCATTTGTGCTGCTGCAGTGTTTTAGGTGTAGACATAGCCTAGGTTTCTCACATGTCAAGCTAGTGCCCTAACCACCAGGCCATACATACACACACACACACACACACACACACACACACACACACACACCCCACAATTCCAGTTCCATGAAAACATTCCAGTGTGTAATGAAAACAGATTATGAAACCTCAAAAGTTGCTGCAACTGGAACTGTAATGCTCCAGTCAGCTCTCGTCTCTATTCCAGAGCAGAGTAACATTCAGGTTTGAATGCTATTAGAAGGCAGCTCTGCTACAAGTTGTTAAGGCTGGCATACTTACACAGCACAAAACTCCTTCCATTACTGCCTGATTCAGAGTGAACACAAAGCTGCTTCCATTTTTCACTGTCCTTGTACAGATTATTGTATTTTTAGCTTTTCAGATTGTATCTGTGTATTTATTAAATTTTTATGAAGACAAAATAGTTCTTCGCCTCTGAAACTGTATGAACAAAAAGGTACACATCAAAATACCAATAAAATTTCATTCAGACTGTTCTCCCCAGCTGATATTTTAATCAGTTTCTGTTAATCAAAATGTTCTCTTCTAATTCTGCATTGCAGGTTATTTAACTCAATATTTTTCTCATTAGAAGATCTAAACTGTTTTAATTCCATACAAACAAACCCTAAACAATGTGGATTTTTTTTTAAATCTACTAAAATATTTTCATGGGCTATATCTGAAAGGCTCTAATGAATTTTGACAGATTATAAAGAATGTTTTATTGCATTGCTGGCGTTGGAGAATCAAAACAATTTGGGCCCAGATTCTGATCTCACTTACATCCATGTAAATCCAGAGTAACTCACATGACATTCACATTTGTTAATCTGGATTTACACCAAAGGGAGATAAGAATCTACCCTTCTGTTTTTAAACTACCAGACAACAGGGGAAATACAGAGAGTGAGGGCTCTTGGGTGCATGAACACGGTTCTTGTTTAAATCAATGGAAGCCATACATGAACAAGGTCGGAATTTGTCCATACAACTGTCTTACAAGTCCAATACAAATAAGCATCCTTCACAAATCCTGTAAAAATATTGTTAATACTGGCCTGTGCCTTTAGTTTTTTTCACCTACTGGCTCTGTTCCCCTAGAAAAATATCCCACAAAAGATATTTTGTACAGGTTGTTTCCTATACCATGAAACAGCATCACTAGTCAAAGGTCCTCCCAGAAAGGAATCTGGAAGAGAACAGTCCCTGTTTATCTGGCTCTGGCAAGTGTATTGCGTTCTCTTCTGGCCACCTTGATACCGAAGAGTTGTCAACAAACTAGAGGCAATGCTGTGGAGAATAATAGAGATTTCCATCTCCACTGGCTGCTGAACAGTGTTTAAACTGGGACTAAATCACCCCCAGTCCACAGGAGAAAAAAAATCCATAAAAGGGCCAGGAAAAGCCATGAGTTTTAACTTGCTACTCCCCAGCCCTCATGACAGCACGTCTCCCTCAGAAGCTATGTTCCCAGTGGTTCACCCCAAAACCCCTTCTGCCAAGAGTGCTTCAGTATTCAGAGAAGGGAAAACGTACCTGAGGCTGCAAAAGTCCAACAGGTTTCCAGGCAGAGGATACGAACAATCGCAGTCATCCCTTAGCTCCATCCCAGCCTCACCCCACAACTACAAAGCTCTTGCACCCAGCAGGGTCCGCAGAGTGCCAGGCAAAAGAGGAATATTGCTGCTCAGACTCGCTTCTCTTTTTGACAGAACATGGCCCATTCTCATGGGCAGACTTTCCACTTTGCCCTTTTCCGGGGGTCCCTGGTGTAGAATGGTGTTTATGTATGGGGCAGACAGCACTATGCCTGTGACTGGAAACCAGGTGCAAGACTAGAGCAAGGCAACAACTCTGAGAAGATAGGATGCTCTTTGTTCTACAAGTTTTAGAAGGTTGGGAAGGAGGGAGAGGAATTGCTTAGACTGGCTCATGGGGCAGGAAAAGGATCAACAGTATGAAACTGCATAGGGCAACATTTAGACAAGCAGGAAAAAATGTCTTAACAGTGGGGTTGGAAGCTGGTTGGTTTGAGTCTCCCAGTGGAAGTTAGTGGAAGACCCACTACTTGGGTCATTTAAAACTAGACTTGGACAAAGAGCCTAATACAACAGGGCACTATGCAGCATTGGCAGAGGATGGACCAAATGACCTCAGAAACAGATCTTCTCCATCTCTAATTTCTGTGAGCCAATTTCTGCCTCTGGATCCCTGTGCAACTCCTACTGATTTCAATGGGAGCCCCTGATGCAGACCTAACAGCCCAAATCTGACCTTTAGAGTCTATGGGTTACTCCTCTGCAGTGTCACAGTCACATTCAACAGAGCGCAGGTCTAAACCCACCAACAGAAGGGCCTGATCCTATAAGGTGCTTAAATTGATTGGAGTCAACATCTTGTTACTCCCAGGAGTAGAATCAGCGCAACTATACGGGAGTAACTGCTTGCCACAATCTGCCCCTTTATTAAGAAAGAGAGGAGCATCCGCAGTCTATGAACCACAGTGCTTTGCATTTCCCAGGTAATATGGATAAATCAGACACTCTTTACATGACATTGTTCCTGCATTGTCTATGAGGCAGGTGTACCACAGCAATTAAGAGCAGTCGCCAACCACATATAACTGCACCTTTTAGCCTTGACTCATCCTAAACAGGAAATATTTCTGGGTTCAATTACGAGTATTTTTCCCCCTATGCTGCCAGCACCAAGCACTTTGCCAGATCAGGAAGCATCAGGTCACTTCCCCCATGAGATCTCACAACTATTATTTACGCTTGGAAATTAGATTAGAAATCACAACAAAAGCTTTGCATGGCGGTAGATCTCAAACTTGGCACTGAGTTTATACCAAGACCATTCCCCACCACAACCCCTAAATCAACTTCCGCTGAGAACAATGCTTGCAGTTTGTGTCTACAAAAGATTGATTTTTTTTTTTAAAAACAGCTCACGCTGCATGTACCTTCAAGGGGCAGCAGCTACTTTAAACTGATGATTTCTTCGGGTTTCTGTGAATAGAAGGCTGCATTCCATAATCAGGGTATTGTTCTCTCTAAATGGACCCAGACTCTGTAAACATGCTCCTTAGCACAGTGCTGGGAGGGTGAAGGGGTGAGTGAGTGTGTATGTGTGTACATGCACAGAATGTGTCTTGTTTTAAAAACAGTAAATTATGTTAATTCATTTCCTCTGGCCAAACACTGGTAATAAACTTGGGGAAAGGAGGAGGAAAAAAGTAAACAAGAGTCAATTACAAGAAGGTGAGGAGCGGGTAACTGAACAACTCAACCAAATGTCTCTTTTAGAAAAGGACATTTATTTTACAGCTCAGATGTGTTGCACACAGCTTTCCTTAATCCCGATGGAGGTATAAATGCAACTGTAACAATGTTGGGTATAAGGCTTCATAGACAGCCTCTTTTCTCACATTAGAACTTCGGAGCTCAGGAATCAGACTCCATTGTGCAATGGTTTGCTGTTACTCCTTCTGGGGCTTTTCTCCACACGATTCAAGCAGTCCTGTTACTGAAGCCAATATGGACAGTCAGAGCCGATTTGTAATTTTCTAACAGGAAAATAATTTCACTAAGCAAACTACCACGCTTTGACTCAAAACTCTGATTAGCACAGTTTGAAAACAGGGCAGCACACTGTTCTGGGAATTAACTTGCTTGACCCCTAGTTTATAATGGCATTCAAATAATCTGCAAGTCAGACTAAGTTGAAAAACTCTTAGAAGACCACACTGAAAGAATTTACTGGATTTACTGGATTTTCTAGGATAAAAGAAAATAAGTCTCAAACTCCACTTAGCTAGTCTGCAGTCTTCAGAGTGATGAGTTTTCTCTCCTGACTTCAGGGGTGCTGGAACAGATTTTATAGTGGGGCTGCTGAAGTAGAAATCATGTATTTGGGTTGTTATTACTACTTCAAGCCAGGGGGTATAGCAGCACCCTTAGTTCCAACACCTATGCTTGACTTTATCTAGAAGGAGAGCACTATTGTTCTCCCAGAAACTCTCACTAAGTGGGAATAAGCATCATATATCTATAGGCCAAATCTTGTAGGCTGATTATGTCCCCCTTGCTCATGTTGGCTGTTTTCTTCATTGGGATGATTTGGGGAACAGGAGTATGGACAGGGCACCTTCATTTCCTTCCTCTGTAGCATCAGAGATGACTAGGACTGGAGATGGGACACTGAAGGGGGTGAATCAGTGTTCTGTGGTGGCACCAAGCATTCTCTCTCTCAGCTTGGCTGGCTGGATCTTGCTCACAGGCTTAGGGTCTGACTCATCACCATATGGGATGTTGGAAAGGAATTCTACCTCAGGTCACATTGGCAGTGACAACAGGGGAGTTTCACCTTTCTCTGAGGTGGGGTGTGGGTCGCTTGCCAGGTTCATCTGGAATATCTCACTTAATTCCCTGACATCTCAGGGGCCTCGGCCACTGGTGCATCTTGGTCACTTCTGCTCTCTCTGCCTGTGGCACACAATTGTTTAGTCTCCTGGGGGATGTAATACTTTGGCCTAATTTTGGTTGTTGAGTTTAGCGTGCGGGTGCTGGGCGGCGTTGGTGGGCTGTGATATACAGGAGGTGAGATGGGATGACCCAGTGTTCCCTTCTGGCCTTAAACTCTGTGACTCTGTGACTGATTCTGACCCACATGAGCCGTGCAGTTGATCTGAATAGCACTACTCACAGGAATAAGGGCGGCAGATCAAACTCCAAAACCAGCATTCCCCCTTATTGCTACTTCACTGGTTGCTAGAAAGTGATCCAGCTGACACAGGGACCGAGGCGCAACCAGAGTTTTCCTAAGGAGGGGGCCCAGAACTCTCCTTTCCCTACCCCACACTCCCCTGAGCTCTCCCATATGCCCAGTCCTGAGCTCTCTCAGCCTGTCCCTGCACCCAGCTCCACGCACACTCCCCTCCTCATGCCCTACAGCCAGCTCCAAGCTCTCCTCACTGCCCCCAGGCCGGGATATCTCCCCTCCTGTTAGCCCCGCGCTCTGCCTCTGCCACTTCCCCATACCCAGTCCTGAGGTCTCTCATGCTGCCTCTGCACCCAACCCTGCACTCTTTCCTTCCCACACTCTCCACACCCGGCTACAAACTCTCCCTCCTGCCCCCAGCCCTGTGGTCTCATCACCCCACCCCCCGCCCTGAACTCTTACCCAGAGAGTCGGTCTGACACAAGAGCACCATCCCCACCAGGGCCAGGCAGTTCTGCGTGCCACAGGCCCCATCCTACTTCTGTATCTTTGTTTCCCCAGGAAGCATCAACAGCCTGGATCCAATCCTCCCACCCTTCTGGATACTGGGGGTTCCTGGTGCCCCCTGCTCTGCCTCCCCCTGGGGGCTGGGCTACCTCGTGCCAATGGGAAAGTGGCATTGTGACCTGGTGCATGGGGTGACAGTGCTGTTCAAATCTGGTCCAGTTGCACCTCCGTCATGACAGAGGGGCAGCCAGGCCAAATTTCTAGTTCCGGTTTGGGGCCAAGGAGGGCGGTGGGGGGGGAAGGTCTGGGCCCTCTGCCCCTCTCCCCCCCCCACGTTGCACCCCATCACAGGGAGATTTGTGTGATTCCAGCACCAGGCACAGTTCTGCATGCAATGCTCAGGCAACACTCCCACTGACTGAAGACATGAGAAGCGGGACCCTGATCTCAGTTCTGGTTTACACTGAATCAGGGGCTAGGAGTTTTGCCTGAATGAAGCAAGCAGGAGCGGGCCCTCATGTGGGTCATTCATCATGACAGTAAGATATCTAACAATTCCCACATTGTCCTTTCCCCTGCAGCTAAGACAATGTGTCCCATGTTGACTCTATCATTCATTTGTCTCTATCTGTAGCAAGAAAAGGATAGATGGTGAACATGTGACCCAAACATGCAGCAGGTGCCAGATTAAAAAAAATATACCAATTACAACTCACCCATCCTAAACCATTTCCACGCATATGCAGATGAATTCATAATGGGTTTATTACTCCCAGTCAAATCAAAATATATCAGGTAACAAACATCTGTCTGGGTCATGCCGAGCGGAAAACCCCACTCTAATCCTTGATGAAATTTGCATGGGCTATATTGTATTTCTGATTGACTGTGAATATAAATAGGAATAATGGAGTCAATCAGCCAGGACCTGTTACAATCGTTTTCCATTAACTCCCATATATCACACTGCCTTTTCCCACTGCTTGACACCAAACAGTGAAAATCTGAAATGCAGCCTGCTCTTTTAGGGCCAAGTTCTGCTCTCCAGTAGCATCATAAGGCCAAAGTCTACTCACAGCTCCACAGTAGAACTCTCATTGAATCCAAAGAGAACTCTCGTTGAATCCAAAGAGAACTGAGATCAGAATTTGGCCCACAGATATTAAAGATGGAAAAGACGTATTGGAGCAGAAGGCTCCCACACCATGTTCCAGACCACAATAGTTTGCAAAAGATTTGGTGGGGGTCTACGGCTGTCTGGTCACATGGTGCTAGCTCTCCTCCTAGTTTCCAGCTGCTAAACTACATTCACATGCATTGGATACTTCCTGATAATACTTTTCTGAGTAAGCAATTGCTGCAGTAGCCACTGGGATCTTGTGTGATCATGGACAGGAGGTCCAGTCAATGCAGAATGGCCCATGAGACAACCTATTGAGAGCTGATGTCACCTGTGAAAAAGTCTGCCAACCCCTCTGTTACATCAGCTAGTCCATGCTAAGCCAGGAATCTCCCTTCTGGTACATTTATTAGAGCTCTTCCAAGTCCAGTTTTAAGTCTCAAGCCATGGAGGGTCTATCACTTCCTCCATGAGCTGTTCCACAGTATGGTACCTCTCACTGTCAGGAAGTTACTTCTGTTATTAAATATTTTAAATATTAATAATTCCTTCCCCCTTTGTTGTTCTCACAGTTCAAATGCTTGTAAACTTATGTCCCCTCTTAGTCATTGCTTAACCAAATCAATAATATTTAACTCTCTTAATCTTTCCTCTTAAATCAATTCCCCCAGCCCCTGATATTTGTGTACACAGTCCAAAACAGCACCGGCTTTTAATTTTGCAGCCTGACTACATTATCAACTCATATCTAATGTGCTGTCCACTCTCACTACGAGGACTCTTTCAGCATTACACATCACCAGGTTTTTCCACCCACTGCAAACGCGCATTTTTAATTATTTTCCCCCACATGAACGAGGCTGCTCTTACTCAATTTGAATCTCAATTCGTTATTTTTCACCCAATGTCTTATCTCTCTACGTCCCTTCAGACTATTTCTCTGTCAAATAGGAGCTGTGCATTTGAATCTGAAGGCAGAATTGGGCAATTTCTGCTTAAAGAAATTGAGCCACAGGCATGGACTGATTTACCATGTTGAGTGTGTCCTTTAAATATTGTGTACACATCAGCCTTAGCTTCAGTTTCACTGAAATGTCAGACTAATTAATGAACCATCCAGAGATCCTAACAATGACCTTCTCCCTCATGTAGGTGCAGGGTACCTTGATTTAGCTAATCAAGGTCAAACCTAGGTCTCCCCCTTCTTCCTAATTTAAGTAAACCCATTAATTGTACCCCAGGAAGGCACAACTTCACCCCCAGCTCTCTAATGTGCAGGGGAACAGTGCAGTCTACTTCCTGTAGTGTGGCTGGCCAGCTCTATGGACCAGTGTGGCTTGATCCTGGCCCCGCCTCCTCCTCCCTCTGATTTGTACCTTTCTTCCCCATTCACCCAGCACACCCACCTGGACTTTAATTGTGTCTAGACATGGGAAGGCTTCAAAGTCATTCAGGGCAGTAACAACACATTTGCCACTGTGACCAACAAACCACCATGACAAGAATTTTGTACAGGGCCATTCCTACAGGGTATTTAGGGGCTATTCACAGCCAACTGATGTCTATCCATGTGGTTAATAATACACCATGTGGGTAGTATCTGGTGGAATGTGGATGAAAAGGGACGCCACTAATAGTTGTGAATGGGTTACATCCATACCTTATCTTCAACAGAGTTCACACACTCTGAGTTAGTCTGAAGGCTAATTCCTCTCCTTGGATTTGGCTTTACTGGGGACTCAAGAACAATAATACATCATAACCCAGCCTCAACTTTCTCCCTGAATTTGACTGTCCCTTGGATTATTCTCCAGGACTCCGTGTCCCCACCTCCCTTATATCCTGGGTGGAGTTAACAAACTCACACCTGCCACCATGAGTCAACAGAACTTCAGAATCTCTATGCAGGTCTCTAACACTTGCTGGCAGGGCAAGCCAATGGAAGAACCCTATTCTGATTCATTCATGCATCATCAACAGAATTGTTAACCAACCTTGGATTCTGTCTCTTTCGCATTTCTTTCCACTGACTTCAATGGGTGTTGCACCAGGCTTTTATAACAGCTGGGTCATGATTACTGGATATGTTGTACAAGTCTGAAAGAACCCAGCTTGACTTTCAGCTCCCAAACTGATTCTGTGGGGATGATGCTCAGTTAAAACCATTTTCTTACTTGTATACCGAGCAATACTCAATTTGAAATTCACTGAACTCCATGATGCCATGTAAACAGAGGCACTTTTCAGAGCAGTTGAAAGCTGAGTCTACCTGAATGGATAAGTAATGGAAAGAATGTGAACCAAGGATCACAGACCAAGTACTATTTCACCAGAATTCTCACAGGAGTCAATTCACTGGGCACATAAAATACGAGCAACCTGGTCAAGGAAAATATGAATCAACTTGAACAACAGTCAAATAAAACAGAGGGCTTTTAAAAAATTGTATGTATTTATGCATTTGTCTGCCCTCCACAGGTTTTTGGGTTTTTTTCTAATTTAACATGCATAAATACTGACAACTCCAAAAATACTCACCAAAGTCAACAGAACCCAAGAGGCATCTAGTTTATGACACTTCTTGCTTTACTCACTTCTCAATCACTTGACAGGATACCCAAGATTGTTGTATATCTTTCATGAAATAAATTTATCACGCACAAAAAGAAATTATTTTGTTTCCTGCCAAGACAGAAACCACTCTTACTTCAACAGCTATCCAGGAGGGGCTGGGGGTGCAGAAATCAAGAGAAACATTAGTCCTCTCCAAGACATCTCTGTTCCCAATTTACATTTTTCTACCCTTAGTGCAGCTGAAAATTAAGTTTGAACACTTAATGGCAGAAGTAGCCTGGAGTTATTGGCTGGATTTCTTCCTGAAAATTGGAGTGGTTTTGATGAAATAAAAACGTTAGGTTATTCACAGCACTGATGGATACTGCAATACAATGCAGAGACTGTGTAATCAGGGCAACTAACCAAACTCCAGGCACCTGATGTTTATTTGACTCGAAAGGGGAAAATCAGAGAGATGCGAATGGATTCCATGGCAAATGGCATACATTGACTTGTTAAATAAGCCTTCACAACAGTATCCAGCCCCTCTGCAACCAGCAACACTCCCCTCAGAATGACACTCATTTCTCTTTGCAGTCTTCTTGTAGCCGCGTTGCTTCCCCTTCCCAGACAAGAAGAGGAGCTCTGTGTAAGCTCGAAAGCTTGTCTCTTTCACCAACAGAAGTTGGTCCAATAAAAGATATTACCTCACCCACCTTGTCACTTACTCTTCTGGAATAAAACCCCCACAGGCTGACCTGAAGTTAAAGCAATGAACATCCAAGTTGCTTTCAGTCCCACGGCACATACTACATCATTCTCTTAGCCTTCCAGCCCACCAAAGCTAGCAACAGGTAGAGAACGGTGCATCTTCTGGGAAGAGAAATGCAGCTCTAGCTGGAGTTTCTCTCTCCATGTACAAACATATTACAGCACACAACAGCAATCCAAAACCCTGTACTCACACTGCTGTAAAATGGAGCTATGTGCTGTAATAAAGCAGTGGATTTGTATAAGTGTCAGCATCACAATTAATCTGCATAGGACAGTTCTTTAAGGACCAGATCCAAAGCCCATTAAGTCATTGGGAGTCTTTTCATTGACTTCCATGGGCTCTGGACCTGGCCTTTATAAGTTAAAACAGATGTGTTGTATCTTTCTAACTTAGGCGTTTCTAACATTCCCACTACAACAGCATCCTGGCCCGAAGATCTGATCCTGCAAGTACCTCATTAACTTCAATGGGGTTACTCAGGTGAGTAAGAGCTACAGAAGCAGATTCAATGGGTGCTTGTAATGGACTCTCTCCTCTTTGCCACTCTTACAATCAGCTTCTTTATGTTTTTATTCTTTTTAATTCCCTTATAAGAACAAAAACTTTCAACCTCTGTACAACAAAACAGGACAGGTCAGCATGGCTAAATTAATAGTGAGACATGTTTATTATAGAAAGATCCAAGCAAAGATCCTGGGTTTCAGGGCCAGCTTCACAAAAGAAAAGAAATATAAATACAAACGAAAATATTCAAAACAAGATCAAATACATTTCGGCACAACTGCCCCACTAGAAAGCACAGAAGGAGGTCAGACGAAAGACAAACTCTGAGGAGTGAAATAAAATGAATAGATTAATTAAAGAAGGGGGGGAGGAGTGTTTCCACTGACTACTGCAATATTGGGATTAATTTGAAAGCAGACCTTTTGAACAGGGTGATTTTACAAGCCACTGCAGACCCAAGTAGGAGTTTCACATCTTTGGAAAAAAAGAAAGCTGCATTGATATTACTCAAACTGAATAAATACAGCAATGACTTCAGAATTTTTTTTTCAAAGCAGGCAAAAGACAACCTTTGTGTCTTTTTTTTTTTCCTTTGGTGGAAATGATTTTCCTCTTCCAGCAGTTAACGCAAAATATGTAACAAAAAGGTGAATATCTCTACTTGCCATATTCAATAGCAACTACAGTATATACATCTGCATTAGTATGTTCACGGTTTATCACACTGTGCAAGCTGATTACTTGGAAAAGACCAAATCCTCAGCTGATGTAAATCAACTCACCGGGCCAGTTTACACCCAAAAAAAAAAAAAAAATCTAGGTCCATAGTTGCTAAATTCATTACAGTTCTCTCACACCTTTAAAAGAAAGGCGCTCATTAATTAGAAAGTGCTACTTACTCAACATTTGTCTTTCCAGAACAAAGAATTATATAGGGAATGTTGGAAAATAATTCCAAGGCATACTGAAATTACTTTCATGCATAAAAGGCAGACTTTAAAATTTATTTTCTGCGTCACAAGAATGATAGTTGTTTTTTTTTCTCCAAAGGAAGGTGCAAGCAGCTAAACATCATGCACACTGTGGGAACAAACTTATAAAACCTTTTAAAAGCCCTAACACGGAGTGATTTTCTGCATTTCATAATAAATTAAAAAATAATAAATAATAATAAAATATAATAATAATAGGTTTCAGAGTAGCAGCCGTGTTAGTCTGTATTCGCAAAAAGAAAAGGAGTACTTGTGGCACCTTAGAGACTAACAAATTTATTAGAGCATAAGCTTTCGTGAGCTACAGCTCACTTCATCGGATGCATTTGGTGGAAAAAACGAAATCTCTCCTCTGTTTTTTCCACCAAATGCATCCGATGAAGTGAGCTGTAGCTCACGAAAGCTTATGCTCTAATAAATTTGTTAGTCTCTAAGGTGCCACAAGTACTCCTTTTCTTTTTATAATAATAATAAATCAATGCTTAACTTCCAGTTTGACACACTTTGTATTCTATATTTACACTCAGCGACAATTTTAAAGTGAATAACACCACCAGAAGGTGGAGGAATTTAGGTTTGAAAAGTAATCAGGGTTCCCTCCAATCATCAAGGATATATAATAGGTAGGTATAGGCTATGCTGTCAGACTATTCTTGTGCAGATAGACCTGATCCAAAGCCAATTGAAGTCAATCGAAAGACTCTCTTTGACTTCAATGGGATCCGAATCAGGTCCTATATGCTTTCCTTTCCCATCAGAAAGAAAAAAAGAAAGATGTCCAAATAATAATCAAGTCTAAGACGAACCATGGTATAGCGGTATCTTTACAAAAGAAGGCAACAGTTGTCAAATTTATATCATCAGCATTAACTACTAGTCACTATTATAAATCATTACATTTATAGAACTTAATGGTAAAGATATTGCCTGGTATTAAGAACCATTTCCCTGAAAAGAAAACCGTCAAGCATTCAAGACCTATATTTCCAACATTTAAAAGAGCAAGTGTCAAATACTGACATACGATAAATATCTGTGCCAGCCTAATGAATTTTGAGGTTGCCGTAGTTAAAGTACACAAGTAGTGAACTTATTGTAAGTCATGCATCAGTCAGAGTCCAGCTATTTTTTAAAATCATGTATCACAAAAAAAAATAATAAAAGGAGTTATAGCAGTATGCCCCCATGCACCGAAAATAAAACTGATGTCCAAACTTGTTAGTTTCAATAAGAATATCAGTTTACTGGACAAAGGAAGGGCTGTTACTGCTCTTACCAAAAACTTCTAAACATACCATATGAAATCGTGCTTAAACTACTGTAGCAAGCCAAGTGCACCCTTGTGTTACCATATACGGTAACTCAGGCGAATACGATGGCAACTTGACAGATTTGGAACAAATATTGCGCTGTGTGTCACTCAGATATCATAAGCAGGAAAATATCAGATTGTATTACCTGTATCCAACCAGTGGTGTGCAGAAGCAGGAGCACACTGTGACAGTTCATTTCGTTAAAGGTTAGTAACACAGGGCAGCATTCACTCCTGGGGAAGAGGGCCCGCATAAGGCTCTCAGGCACCAGTTATCCCCATCACAGGGGCTGCATGGGGAGCATAGGATGGAGCAGCTGCAAAGAGGTGCTGGTATTCCACATTGCACCCACATAAGAATGAGGAGTGGCTCAAAGTAGCTGCAAGGGGGGCTGTATAAGCACAGGTCCAGTGAGGATAACACCAGTACAACTGGTGCAAATGGTTGAGGCTGCTATTCTATACCTTGCCCTTAGCCTGGGGAGTAGATTTTGTCTCTCCATCCCCTCCGCATCCCGCCTGCACAGAACCTGAAAACTCAAGCTACATGCACACAAGAGTGGATTTCACACATAAGGAGCATCCCTGTACTACCGTTAGCCCCAAAGAGGAGGGACAGACCAAAGGCTTGTCTGCACTTGGAAATATACTGAAATAGCTATTCCAAAATCATAATTCCAGTCACAATTTTAAAGTGAATAATGACACCAGAATGGGAAGGAATTTAGGTTTAAAAAATAGCCCAGGGTCTCTCAGATAATCAACGATATAGTAGGTAGATATTCTCTATACATGCCCTTAGCTAAAACCTTTACGTTTAGATTCCTGAAAGCACAGGTTCAAATCCTAGCTAGGAAGAGCTGGCCTTTCATACTGCCAAGCAGAAAAATGAAGTTCCATGTGTTCACTCTGCAAGGATTCTTTTGTATGAACCCTTAAAAACTGAGTTGGTCCCTACTCTTCATGGAAATTAAAAATCCCATAGCACCTTTCTTAAGAGTTCAGGTTTACCTTGGTTTCTTTAGCCAAAACTTCCCCTCTCCTGGAGTGTACTGCATGTCAGCTGGCTGCCATCCTCCACCGCAGAAATGCCTGTATTTCTGTAGTGCAGGAAGGATGCACAGCCAGCTCCTGCAGCTGTGATGCTAGCAAAACCCCCAGATTAGTTAGAATAAAGACTGCAGGATAAGGCCACAGGCACAAAGTCCTTTGGGATCCTTCACCAGAAAAGGTGCTATCTGAATACAGAGTAAAAGAATATAATGTAAAGTTTAATGGAACATTAAGATCGCAGCTAAGCGCTCAAAAGTCAGGAAATACCAGTTAGAGTTGCATGAGCAGCCTTAACTCTGCCCTCTTGCGCAAACACATTATGATCCAGGCCTTAATTCCATGATCATATAGCATGCAATGTGGAATCATGGAATTAGCACTGTAGCACCATTATGTTGCTTTTACCTAATGCTTTCATGAGACGTTTAAAAGAAGTTAACCTAAATCTTCAAGCGTGGATGTCAAAATTTAGGCACTTTTTTCCACATCCAGAGGTGATGAGTGCTCGCCATTCCCACCAGCAGGCAGGCATCCATATAACATACAGCAACCCATGTTGCAAAGTGTTGGCCACGATACCGGCTACATGCATGCAATCTACAATCAGGACATTAATTGCGAAAAGAATGCCCTCCTACTTCAAAGAAATATCCGAAAACCCTCAACCTGAGATTCATCCACTGGGTTGTCTGTAAAACCTCCATGGCCAAAACAGGTAATATTTATATATCTGCAGCGGTAAAAAAAAAACTCCACAGGCATGTTACAAATGGGGCACATTTCAAAAAGTCTAAAAATTATCCTGGTGTGTTTTAAATAAGGGAAAATGTACAGCATCAAATAAGGTTTCAGAGCTCTAGATATTTCTGTTTCTTACTTCTGTGTGTTTAAGGGCTCAATCCTGCTCCCATTTCAGTCACTAGCAAAAATCCTATTGATTTTAGTGGGAGGAGAATCAGGCCTTAAAAGTGTTACCTTTTTGCCACTGCTTTTCTTGTAATGACACCTTTCCTCTTCATTTGCTCCATTTGTCTCTCTCCACATCAGAAAGTAAGTGGATTATATTCTTTTTCTTTGGCCATAATAAAGTAATTTACCACATTTTTATGCCATTTAAACAATCAGACTGTCTCTCTCACCATGTGCAGGGCGTATTTGTCCTGAGCAGTAAAGAGGTCTGTTCACCAGACAATGTAACCTTACAAAGTTTACACTATGTCTAGGTAACCTCTACAAATGCAAAAATATGATCTGGTTTGAAATCATGGCTGTGAATTTTGTGTTATTTCTGTTCAAAACAATCATTCACAGCACTGAGTCATTAAAGCTGCATACTATATTTTAAGTGCAATAAAATAATACAAGCAAGATAGACAAACAAAAATTAAAGAAGATTTAGCAATAAAGCAGTAAATACTCTACTCAAAACACTGCAGAAAATAGACAAAATCTTTTTGCGGCATACAGCCTACTCAAGATTTCTCACTGAACTCCACTGGGTACTCAAGTCTATTAGAATAATATACATTCACGAGGTCATCTTAATTCATAACACTCCTGTCCATTGCCTACAACTTAAAACTGGATCTCCATTGTAAACCATGCCTGGAATTCAGACTTTCAGGTCTTAAAGGCTATACACCGTTTTCCTTTTCATTCAGCTTCCAGCAGAATCATTTTACAGTGCTTCTGCCTCCATAAAATATTTGCTTGGGAGTCAATGCCAAGAAAAAACAACAACAATGCATTAATCAAGCTCTGAGTTTCTATAGCAATGCTTTTTATCCACTCTCTCTCTCTCTCTCTCTCTCTCACACACACACACACACATATTTTTGGCAAGTTATGGCTTCCAGAACTAATAGCAAGTTTAAATATTTAAATTGTAAACTAAGCAACACATAATCTTGTGTTGGGCATTTTTAATGGTCACTCAGCAATTTATGCTTCTTCGACAGTGTTTGGGATTGTAGCTGGGGCAAATCTACATCCTAAATACATACAACCATTCTCATAGAACAATGCAGTCCTCTCCTTTGTGACCACTAGAGAATCAGTTAGACTGAGAGAGTGGATTATCCTTCAGACTTCCCAAGGCTAACGTGACAGCACTGGCAAAGGTATGTTAGACCAATGGTTCTTAATCGGGGTACATGTACCATTAGGGGTACACAGTCTTCTAGGGGGTACATCAACTCGTCTAGACATTTATGTAGCACAACAGGCTACATAAAAAGCACTAGCAAAGTCAGTACAAACTAAAATTTCACACAATGATTTGTTTATACTGCTGTATATATTATGCACTGAAATGTAAGTACAATATTTATATTCCAGTTGATTTATTTTATAATTATATGGTAAAAATGGAAAAATAAGCAATTTGTCAGTAATAGCGTACTGTGACACTTTTGTATTTTTAGGTCTGATTCTGTAAGCGAGTAGTTTTGAAGTGAGGTGAAACTTGGGGTACACAAGACAAATCAGACCCCTAAAAGAGGTACAGTAGTCTGGAAAGGTTGAGAGCCATGGTGTTAAACTAATGCTGAGGACAAGTAATGGATGCATCTGATGAAGTGTGTTTTAGCCCATGAAAGCTTATGCCCAAATAAATTTGTTATTCTCTAAGGTGCCACAAGGACTCCTCATTGTTTTTGCTGATACAGACTAACACGGCTACTCCTCGTTGTTTTTGCTGATACAGACTAACACGACTACTCCTCGTTGTTTTTGCTGATACAGACTAACACAGCTACCCCTCTGAAACCTGTATTCTGACCCCATAGCTTTTGTTAAATTATCTTCTCATACAAAACCCTCTCCTCCCTTACCTCAACATCTAGGTCATTGTTTTTCAATCCACCACTGGTCGGGTAACCTGTTTATTGAAATCTGATCGTCTACTGGAGTCCCAGTGTTAAAATATGTGGTAGCTATTGAGAACTGTCATTTGTCTGTCACTTGGGAAGTTAATGGATTTGTTTGTTTAGTTTGCTATTGGGAATACACAGGGCAGAGTTTGGAGGGATTACAGGAGGGGAGAGGCACTCCTGATCCACAAAGGAATGCAATTGTTTTCCTTTAACCCTACACTGAAAGTTGAAAGCCAACTGTGTATTTTTACACATAAACGACAAAAGCAAAGAGCTCACCTGCAATTAACAAACTGGCCAAAAAGTGACCATCCTGCATCCGAGTTGCGATATCACGGTCAACACTGACAAAATGTGCCATGGGAGGAATGCATGTGTGGGTGGACAAGGGGGAAGGGAGATTCTATGCAGAAGGAAATATCATGATTTGGTCTCTAAAAGGGACTATAGCGTGTTGGAAGAACATGAGCACAACTGGAGCAAATGTAAAGGCACAAGTCACAAACTATTTCAAAGGCTGCATAAAGCTCATTCTCCTTACCTCGGGCTGAATCAGAAAATGCAATTATCCCTACAAAAAAGAGCGCAAACTGGAATTCCATTTTGAAAACTGGTTCCGTCTGTATTGTACAGATTTCTGATCTTTCAAACCTGGAGGAAGGAAAAAGAAGGGGGGGAGGAATGAGAATTAAAAAAAAAAAACCCTCAGTGCATCAGTAAAGCAAACAAAACTTGTACCAGCAATTATAAATATTTACAATTCATTCCTTTGCATTCAGCATGTAAAACTTTGCTCTTTCCTAACCTTTTGCTTTTGCCCGATATAAATCAAGCACTTTTTTTGGTATCTTGTACAGAACCAGTCTTGAACGCAAGCAAACACTAGTGAGTGGCCATAAAACAAGACTGCAGGTTAAAAACTTCTGGAGGAACTGAAAAAAGGAATCTATCCTTTCCACCCACAGAACTTAGCTTTTCTGCTTCATTGCTTGTAACGTGGGTGCTACAGCTTTGTACATTTCCTTCAGTGCTGAATTTTTCTTCCCAGCAATTCATTTCCCCAATCCTCCTTTCCTTTCAAGCACAGCTTGTTTTGGTTTACACCAAAGGTGTGTCCTACTGCAAGCTTGTGTTTCACACCCTTGAATATTCCTTAGCTGCTCTAATATCTGTTTTAAAAAAAAAATCTAGGTAGATCAGGTTTACATTAATTACACTCTGTTCGCCTCCTAAAACTCTCACTCTCTAAACACTATCTGAATTCCTCACTCTTGTAAACTCCCTGATTTAAACGCTCTATGCCCTCAGGACATCCAACAACCCATGTACAGCATCCAACAAACCAAATAATTACACATTGCCATTAGCTTACAAATTTGCACCACAAATTCTTAAGGTGGTAAAATGAGGTTGTTGGCTGGGGGCGGGGGGGAAGAGAATCTCTGCCCAAGGCATGAGTTCACATCAACCCACCTGGGGAGTGTAGAGGGACTCATCATGTACCGTCATTTCCATCTTACAGAACTGCTCTGCAGGGGGAAGGAAGCAATCCAGAAATGTTTATACCTTGCAAAGGCAAAGTGAGGCATCTCAGACAAAGGCTTTTTTGGTTGCTGCTGTTATGTTAATATATTATTTACAGCAGGGAGCCTGAGACAGGTCATGCCAGGAGAGGTAACCAGCTCTCAGCACAAACTGTGCTTCCCAAACCAACCCAGCAGAGCAGTGACGGTCCCTTACTCTCCCAGCCCCTCCATCCGGAGTCAGGATGGAGCCTTGGTCCAGGGCCCATGCGACCATGCCACCCCACAGCTGATCCCCTTCCCCACTAGACAGTGAGCCCTATAAAAGAGGGGTGCAGTTCCCAGCACGTCCCCATACTGGTCTAGATAATACTTAGTCCTGCCATGAGTGCAGAGGACTGGACTAGATGACCTCCCGAGGTCCCTTCCAGTCCTATGTTTCTGTATCTCTCTGGCCAGCCAGAAGAAACCAGCTTCAAACATCCAGCGTGAAACTGACCAGGGGTTTTCCTGTCCGTTTTTCAAGCAAACGCCTCCCCTCGCCCCTGGCCAAAGGCACCAGAGCCAGTGAGGTGTAAGGCAGACGGACCCTGCGCCTCCCCCGGGCAGGCACACATGTGCCCTGATGACTGGCGAGGTAATTACCACTCGTGTGCCTCTTCCTTCCCGGGAAGGCCAGCGAGCAGCCCCAGCGCTTGGGAGGGTAACGGGAAAGTTTCTGCCGGCTGCCCACCCATGGGAGGAGTGTAACACCACAGGGGCCACACAGCCATCCCCTGCCCGCGGAGCCGCTCCAGCGCCGAAGACAGCCCGACATGCAGAGAGGTCTGATTAATCATTAACATTCATCCTGGCTCCTTACCTGACACCCGCACAGAGCTGGAGCAGCCTGCCGGAGTCCTGCCTTCTGGCCGGGGCGGCTGGCTCCAGGGGGCAGGTACCGGGGCGCCCCTCGCTCGCTTTAAGGGCAGCTGGTAACTCGCTTCTCAATTCATGAACGCCTGCAAGCCCCCAGCCCCTTCCCGCGCCTTGTGTTTAGCCTCAGCAAGACACCGGGACTTCAATCGGTTTAAGTTTCTCTGCCTCGTTTTCTCGGAGGCTAAACGAGCCACTTACCTTCACTTGCAGCGCGGGGACTTAACAGCGCGCTGTTTGCCCCATCATAACCGATCCCTTTGAATGGCAATCCGGGAAAGTCAGTCCCCTAGCCAGTCCCAGGGGCTGCCTCTTTTCATTTCAGCTTCATTCCTTCCGCAGTCGGGCAGAGGAGTCGATCAAACTTTGCACTTTGACAGCCCCCAACTTGGCAAGGCAGGGAGGGCAAGCGCTAAGAAAGCAGGTTCCTTCGCCGGGGATTCGTGACGTTCGTGGCTCTTTTGTTTGCCGGCTGGGGGTTGTTTTTAAAAGGAAACTCACAATGCAAAATCTACCCGAGGGGCTGGAGTCCCTTCACCCGCAAACCCTCCAGGGCGCTCATGAAAGCATCCAAGTTTCAAGCCACCATCTTTCCACCAGAAAACACTTTGCCACAAAAGGCGCTAGCAGCGCGCAGGGCTCTCCCCGCGATGAGCTAAGGCAAGGGGAGAGAAAACTTGTATTTTCCCTGCCGTGCACGAGCTGCAGCTCCGGGCCAGGGTGCGCGTGTGAGCGGGCGGGCTAAGAATCTGCAGCCCTGGCTCTGACAGATCCCCCGGGGGCGCAGGAGCTCTGAGCTGCAGGATGCCGGGCTGATGCCGCCCTGTGTCTCTCTGAGCCGGGATCACGTTTAAGGGGAGGGGGGAGTGGAAGCCAAGGAACAAGCGCTAAAGCAAGTTTCCCTGCAGGGCTTTGTGATTCGGGGGGGAGCGCAGAGCCGCAAGGACGGCCCGGCACCGCCCAGCTACAAACTTCTCACCAATCAAGTTAATCCTCCGCCTCTCCCGCCAGCCCACTTCAAGGCTGAGGCTCCCTTTAACCCTTTGCAGAGGAGCTGGCTGGGACCGGGGCTTGGAAGCTGCGGGTTCCCCGGGCACTGCAGTCCAGCCCAAGTAAGGGGGCTGGCTGGCTGGCTGTCTCCTCCCCACTCTCCCCAGCTCAGAGCTCCACCCAGCTGCCTGATCCATTAGCGCTCACTTGAGCCTGCCTTTGGTGGCAATCTCCCTGCCTCTGGCCATGCTGAAAGGCTCAGAGATGGGTGTCTCACCAGCAGAAGTTGGGCCAATGAAAGATATTACCTCGCCCACCTTGTCTCTCTGGCTAATGGGACATTCACATTTTCACTCCTCCTTCGGCCTGATTGTTTCTTGTTAGGTTTGAAAGAGACTAATTTAAAAAAAAAAAAAAAAAACAATCTAGAAGATCATTAGAAAGACAGAGAGAGGAGTGTTCATTTAGATGGACCTGCATTGGTGGTACACAAAGAGAGACAGATATATAGATAGACAGATTGTCTCTCACCATACCTATATCTCTCTCTTTCTCTACCACAATCCATACCTCTATCTAACTGCACACCACTCTGTCTGTCTGTTGGACAGATCTTCTTGGCAACTCCTCTTGAAAGCACATAAATCTCTAAGCACCCATCCAACCATTCCAGAATGAGACTAAACAAAAAAAAAAAAAAAAGGAAAGGAAAGGAAAGGAAAATAAGCTCTTGTGATGTCTGTCATATATTAACTGTTATGATTATTTATTCACTTTTAAATGCTACTCAGTTGTAAACTCCCATCTTCCACCAAATAAGTCTCTATACAATATAAAATCAATCCAACAGCGCTCACAAAGTAAACTAAACAATAGCCAAGGGAAAAACAGTATTAACTGCTAAGCTTTACATACAGAGAAAACTATTGTCATTATTCTTGTTGTTATTTGTTACAAAATCTAATTTGAAATGTCCCAGCATAGCTGCTCCTCTTGGAAGCAAATAAAAGTTTAATACCACTACAGTGTGAACACATACAGGGAAGATCCTAAACAAAAATCAAGGAGCTGTTATAATGTCCCATTTAATCTGTTTTCTGTTATTACGATTCTGAAATCACACTCATTTTTTATTAAATGCCTTAGCTTGGCAGTTCTTGACAGAATCAAATTTCCTTATACAAAATCATGTATTCAAGAAACAGACTAAAAAAATAAAACACCAAACCAGAAACAAAAAGAAGCTATCATACAGTCCCCTTTGTATACTTATATATTATTGTCATTATTTTATTATTAAATCTCACTCATTTGAAATATCCCAGATGGGCTGTTCATTGTATCAGTCAATACAGTATGATCCTTACTGGCTTCAATGGGAGTTCTGACGATCAGTACTGGACATAAATGGACTTGATTCTCCTCTCATTTCTTTTATACAGTACCACGTTTACACACTGGACTTTGATGAAGTTACTCCTGATGTACACCAGCGGGAGAGAACATTTGGGCTCTAAATAGGGAGGGAACCTCTTTGTTTTGTCTTATTTATTTATATAATGACATAAAGTTGTAGGTTCTTTACCAAAAAGAATGCAAAGCCCCTTCTACAAAGATTTTGCAATCTAAGGCCTGATCCACTAATCAGCTCTGCTCTGTGCCCATGCCAAGTTCCACTCAAATCAAGGGCAGAATCCTGCAAAGTGCATAATGCCCTCAACTCCCATTCATGTAAGATGACAGGGAGTAGAATATTTTAGTCAGTATTCCTATAATCTAACAATAGTTTTGTGGGTCAGGCACTAGACTAAAATTTAGGAGTTCTGGGTTCAAATCTTAGCTCCACCCCAGCCTTCCTGTCACTAAGGACTTGTCTACATGGTGGGGTAATGTGCTTTGTGGGAATATGGTTTCTAAAGTGCATGTCCTGCGCACTAATTGGTCCATGTAGACACTACTGGTACGCACTAAAGGTTCCCTAGTGTTTCAAACAGCACTGTGTTAAAGCACACCAGCAGGGTCTACTCGGACCAATTAATCCGCTTTAGAAATCACATCTTCATAGAGCACATTACCCCATGGTATAAACAAGTCCTTAGTCTCTCTATGCCTCAGGCTCAGCTCCGCATCTGTAAAATGAGGATAATAATAGTTCCTTTCTCACAACCTTTGTCTGTATAGGTTGGGGCAGGGTTTGTCTATTAGTGAATATTTGTACACCCCAATGTGGCCCCAATCTTGGTTGAGGCCTTACATACTGCAGCCATACAAATAACAACATAGCTTGAGTCCTCAATGATCAATACGAGCCAAAGGGATTTAATAATGAGCCTAAATAAACATAGCAGCAAAACAGAAGCCATTATGTCTATTTTATATTATGAGCTTTTAAAAAAATTTAAACCTGTGAAGGATCCAGTCCTACACTGCACACACACAAACCTAAGGTACTCGAATGGCCTTCAATACTGTATCGGAGGATCTCACAATCTGTAATGTATTTATCCTCACAACATGCTAAAGGCTCTTATCCCCACTTTGCAGATGGGGAACTAAGGGGCAGAGGCACAGATCCTAAAGGTATTTAGGTGCCTAACTCCCATTGGAATCAGACTGAAGTCTGTGATGGAACAGGAAACTGAGCCCAGGTCTCCTGTATCCCAGGCTAGAGCCCTAGCCACTAGATTGTGCTTCCTCCTCACAGACCCAGAACATCCTCTGCAATCATCAGAAGTTATATGAGAAGGTGAAAAGCCTGTTTTCAGTTTCTATCCATCCCTGATACAATGCTCGGACGAGGAAATAAATATGGAGTTTGTAATAAAACAAAAAGAATTTACTCAATTGACACGGATCCTATTTTACCAGCAACAAATCTCCTCTGCTAAATAAAGAAACATGCAGAGAGCTGCATTTCTCCAGCCACGCTATATATGGCTGAATCATTAGACCAGGGGTGGCCAACCTGAGGCTCCACCCCTCCCCCACCCTCCCCTGAGCCTGCCATGCCCTTGCACCTCCTGCCTCCTGCATGCCACGAAACAGCTGATCAGGAGGTGCGGGGAGGGATGGAGGGAGGGAAAAGCCACTGATTGGTGGGGCTGCTGGTGGGTGGAAGGCGCTGGGAGTGGTGGGAAGGACTGATGGGGGGCTGCTGATATATTACTGTGGCTCTTTGGCAATGTACATTGGTAAATTCTGGCTCCTTCCCAGGCTCAGGTTGGCCCTCCCCTGCGTTAGACAGTTGGAAAGTCATCTGCCTAAGTTTGCTTCTGTCCAGGTTGTCCGGAGTCAAGTCTGCTGGAAAACAACGTTCTTAGGCCAATAAACAAAAATGAACACTAAGCAGCAAAGTACTTTGCTCTGGCTGGCTGGAATGGAAAATTAACAAGCAGTTTGCCTCTGAATTGTTCTCAAGGGCTCCTTGTAGACCAAGAATGCGCAGACATTTTGTTTTTGCTATAATGGTCTGGTCAATCTGTATCCCTCAAGAACTTATCCCTGTTCCAGAACAGATGACCATGGGCTCTCTTTTAATTTGTTCATCTCTTCTTTCCTACCTGCATCTTTTTATATCTCCGTTCTTCTTTTTATTCCCTCATCTTGACTTGTGTATATTCTCTTCCTCTCTGCTCCACTCATTGCAATGCTACTCAGCATTTGGGATGCACAAGGCTTCATCTGTGCAATACCTTACAACTTCAGCTACTAAAAGAAGGTTGAGGGGAGATATGATCGCTCTCTATAAATATATCAGAGGGATAAATACAGGAGAGGGAGAGGAATTATTTAAGCTCAGCACCAATGTGGACACAAGAACAAATGGGTATAAACTGGCCACCAGGAAGTTAGACTTGAAATTAGACGAAGGTTTCTAACCATCAGAGGAGTGAAGTTTTGGAATAGCCTTCCAAGGGAAGCAGTGGGGGCAAAAGATCTATCTGGTTTTAAGATTCTACTCGATAAGTTTATGGAGGAGATGGTATGATGGGACAAATGGGATTTTGGTAAATAATTGATCTTTAAATATTCAGGGTAAATAGGACTAATCCCCTGAGATGGGATATTAGATGGATGGGATCTGAGTTACCCAGGAAAAGAATTTTCTGTAGTATCTGGCTGGTGAATCTTGCCCATATGCTCAGGGTTTAGCTGATCGCCATATTTGGGGTCGGGAAGGAATTTTCCTCCAGGGCAGATTGGAGAGGCCCTGGAGGTTTTTCGTCTTTCTCGGTAGCATGGGGCATGGGTGACTTGACGAAAGCTTCTCTGCTCCTTGAAGTCTTTAAACCATGATTTGAGGACTTCAATAGCTCAGACATAGGTGAGGGTTTTTGTAAGAGTGGGTGGGTGAGATTCTGTGGCCTGCACTGTGCAGGAGGTCAGACTAGATGATCAGAATGGTCCCTTCTGACCATAGTATCTATGAATCTATAAGTGGATAGAAGGCACTCTTTAAACTGAAGTAAGAGCGTGCACATGTAATGCTGACAGATCCTGGTCGTCAGCGGGCGGGATTGAACCTGGGACCTCTGGAGCTAAATGCATGAGCCTCTACTGCATGAGCTAAAAGCCACATGGGCCTTAGCTAAGGCTGTAGCAGACTCATTAATCTCTAAGTGGTCTTGGTGCTATTCATCTCTAAGTGGTCTTGGACATGCACCGACAAGGTCCTGTGTGCAGGTTGGTCCGTTGTCTCTCAGTTGAGCTGAGTGCTCTGGGCTCAGAGAACACAAAAGAAGCATGGACTGGCAGCAGTTGCTTCAAGAGCCCCTCCATCCAGTTCCATGAGGGTGTTTTGCAAGAGCATGGAGGGGAGGTGGGAACTGTCAGCTTCTGTAACCATAGCTGCCGGAACACCGTGTGCAGGGTGAAGGTGAGGCACATCCAAAGTTATGCAATATACCCCAAATCCATTGCCCCATTTCCCTTTAGCTAGACTAGCATGCTTTCTCCATCCCAGGTGGACACTTAAGGAGGGCACTGAATGAGGAGGAAGGTATGTGACTACTCAATTCAGAGACAGCATTCCAAAAGGAAGGGGCCGCACAGAAAAAGTCACAGACAGGTGGACAAATGGGACATCATACATGGGACATTTTTATTGCCATTCTCAGCGTGCTAAGGACAAGGCAATCGAGCCATTTTTGAATACTGTCAACAGTGGAGCTACTTACACCAGGTCTAAAACTGGCCCCTGAATGCTGAGCCTTGTATTTCCCAGCTCTTGCTGAAGCTGACAAGAACGTAGTGGTTTCTACCAGATCTGAACCTGCTGGAGGGAGGGTTTTTCCACATCAGTTTGGTATTACAGTAGGGTCTATAGTCTGAGTATGAAGCACCATTTCTCAGAGTGCAGTATCTTAAGAGAACCGGAATGTTCTCTATCTAATCTATCTTCAGCCAGACAATGTTACAGTTAAAATACTGTAAATGTGAGATGTCTGTACATAGGTAAGAAATCTTTCTTCCTGAGAAAATACATCCCTCTTACGTACACTCAACACGCTTCTAAAGACAGGACTTGGCACTTTTTCTGCTTTGTTTGCTGACTGAGTATATAAGAGAAATTCTGAATAGTCTATCCCATGGCTATTAGTGTCATTCAAGCCCTGCTCTCACTGAAATCAAGAAGTGCAGGTGCTTAGTACCTCTGAAAATCAGGTGCTCAGCTTGGAATTTGGATGCCTAATTATAAGTAGGCATCCATGTCTGAAAATGATAGCCTGAATAATTAGACTAAGAGTGCCAACAGTTGTGCACCTTGTCATGCTAACAAAAGCTCTGATCTTGCACATAATCTGGATCTTGCATGTGGTTTTCTGTGTCTGTTCCCAAAAGATCTGCACCAATTCCTTGCATCAGGACCTACCATAGTTGCCTGGAGGCTAGTAAGCAGGTTTTGCCCCTTTTAATTCAACATAAGATTTGTTCCGGTACAGTAAGGACTGCAAGGTCTGGTCCAAAATAACTGAACTTTGAACTGAACAGAGTCCAATTCTGTAGGGAAAACGTTAGAATTGTAGGGCTCTTTGAAGTCAAGGAGAGTCATTGAGGTATGACTTACTGAGGCATGGTTACAGTGTTTCCTTCTTTGGTAGTGTTCAGTTTAGATTTCTTTCCCCCTATGTCCAAGTCAGTCACTTTTCATCCCTTCAGTGTGGTTTTAAATTGTATGAACACGCTCAATCAGTTAGAGTCATAAGAATTAGAAATGGGAAAGACGTAGGTTATCTAGCGCTGGTCTACACTACCGGGGTAAGTCAACCTAAGTTACGCTACTTCAGTTACGTGAATAACGTAACTGAAGTAGACATAACTTAGGTCAATTACAGAAGTGTCTACAACGTGCTGTGTCGACAGGAGACACTCTCCCGTCAACTTCCCTTATGTTTCTCGGGGAGGTGGAGTACACAAATCGATGGAAGAACACTCTCCCATTGATTTAGCACATCCTCACCAGACCTGCTAAATCGACACCCACTGCATCAATTGCAGCAGTGCCGGTCTACCAGTAAGCGTAGTCCTGGCTGCAGTCTATGCCCCATTCCAGTGTACAATTATCCTCTATATTTCCTAGTGGGTTGTCCACTATATTTTAAGAGACACAAGTGAGAGTGATCTTCTAGCACTTCCATTTGGAGACAATTGTACGCTCTCACCAGTCTCTCTATGCTCCAGGAGTGCTGTTGGATTCCAAGCCAATGCTAAATTCTCCACACAACAGCACCCAGAATTAATGCCCGCTACCATCTCCAGTAGGCTAGGAGACTTATCTGTCCTAGCAGATGGTGACCTGGCCTTGGTTAGGACACACCTTTGTCACCTTCCATCTGGATTATGGCAATGTGATATAACTGGACACAAAGCAATCAGAACACTGCAGCACATCTCCTCAACAACATGGGCTACCAGGAGCACTTCAAACCCATCCACTCTCTACACTGGCTTCCCACAGAATACTGAGTCAACTTCCATGTCTCAGTCCTTATCTTCAAAGAGCTCAGTGGCCTGGGCACAGAATATTTGAAAGACTGACTAAAGCTCAGGGCTGGGGACAGCTGTCCACAATTCCATTCCCAGGCACAATTAGAGTGTCCACTCACACATTCCCAAAATACCAGACATACCAGTACTTCTGGGAATGGCCCGCCCGCGCTAGTGTGACCCCCCCCCCCCCACTGGCATGACCTCCCATGCACAGTGTGTGTGAGGTCATGCCACACGGGGAAAGCCATTTTGAAGAGCGTGCTGCCCCACTCCCGCCAGTGTGACTTACACACATGGTAAGTGTGAGGTCATGCCTATGGTGGCAGAGTGGTGCCTCTGCAAAACAAAATACAACAGTGCACACACAATGCTCTCCCTGGGGCCAGATGTTAGTCACATCTGGAAGGACTTCAGATGCGATGAGGGCAGTATAAAAACATAATAGAATTGGTCACAATGTTTTTCAAAAAGAAAAGGAGTACTTGTGGCACCTTAGAGACTAACAATTTATTTGAGCATAAGTTTTAGTGAGCTACAGCTCACTTCATCGGATGCATTCAGTGGAAAATACAGTGGGGAGATTTATATACACAGAGAACATGAAACAATGGGTGTTATCATACACACTGTAAGGAAAGTGATCACTTAAGATGAGCTATTACCAGCGGGGGGGGGGGCGGGGGAAGAAAACCTTTTGTAGTGATAATCAAGGTGGGCCATTTCCAGCAGTTGACAAGAATGTCTGAGGAACAGTGGGGGGTTGGGGGGGGGGGAATAACATGGGGAAATAGTTTTACTTTGTGTAATGATCCATCCACTCCCAGTCTCTATTGTTGTTCCAAGTCAGCCATACATATGCTTCCTCAGCTCTTGTCCCCTAATGCCCCTACTCTACTTGCGCTACATTGACGACATCTTCATCATCTGGACCCATGGAAAAGAAGCCCTTAAGGAATTCCACCAGGATTTCAACAATTTCCATCCCACCATCAACCTCAGCCTGGACCAGTCCACACAAGAGATCCACTTCCTGGACACTACGATGCTAATAAGTGATGGTCACATAAACACCACCCTGTACTGGAAACCTACTGACTGCTATTCCTACCTACATGCCTCCAGCTTTCATCCAGACCACACCACACAATCCATTGTCTACAGCCAAGCTCTACGATACAACCGCATTTGCTCCAACTCCTCAGATAGAGACAAATACCTACAAGAATCTCTATCAAGCATTCTTACAACTACAATACCCACCTGCTGAAGTGAAGAAACAGATTGACAGAGCCAGAAGAGTACCCAGAAGTCACCTACTACAGGACAGGCCCAACAAAGAAAATAACAGAACGCCACTAGCCGTCACCTTCAGCCCCAACTAAAACCTCTCCAACGCATCATCAAGGATCTACAACCTATCCTGAAGGATGACCCATCACTCTCACAGATCTTGGGAGACAGACCAGTCCTTGCTTACAGAAGACAGCCCCCCAACCTGAAGCAAATACTCACCAGCAACCACACACCACACAACAGAACCACTAACCCAGGAACCTATCCTTGCAACAAAGCCCGTTGCCAACTCTGTCCACATATCTATTCAGGGGACACCATCATAGGGCCTAATCACATCAGCCACACTATCAGAGGCTCATTCATCTGTGCATCTCCCAATGTGACATATGCCATCATGTGCCAGCAATGCCCCTCTGCCATGTACATTGGTCAAACTGAACAGTCTCTACATAAAAGAATAGATGGACACAAATCAGATGTCAAGAATTATAACATTCAAAAACCAGTCGGAGAACACTTCAATCTCTCTGGTCACTCGATTACAGACCTTAGGGTGGCTATTCTTCAACAAAAAACTTCAAAAACAGACTCCAACGAGAGACTGCTGAATTGGAATTATTTGCAAACTGGATACAATTAACTTAGGCTTGAATAGAGACTGGGAGTGGATGAGTCATTACACAAAGTAAAACTATTCCCCCCCCCCCCCCATACACAGACTGTTCCTCAGACGTTCTTGTCAACTGCTGGGGATGGCCCACCTTGATTATCACTCCAAAAGGTTTTCCTCCCCCCCCCCCCCGACTAACACAGCAGCTACTCTGAAACCAATGTTTTTCAAATAGTTACTTTTCCTTTCATTTAATTAATTTCATTATTCTTAATGAAACCCTTTTGTAGCACCCTGGATAATCCTTTGCCATTGTTGGTGTTTACACCTCTTAAAATATTTGCATATAAATTCCGTTCCCTCTGCTTAGCTATCACTTAGCTAAACTAATCATGGTTAGCTTTTTCAATTTGTCCTCTATCGATACATCCTTATGTAGATCTCGGATCATTTTGTGTTCCTCACTTCCAGTTTCTTGGAATCTTTCTGATATTGAAGTCTCCAGAAGTGAACACAACGGGCCCATTCTCCTTCCACTTACATCTGAGTAAATCAGAATTCCATTTAAGCCACTGGAGCTGGTATGAGATGAGATTAGATTCAATATTTCTAGGTGTGGGTCTCTCAACCAACAGAACCACATAGAGAAAGAGACTATTAAATCGAGGTAGCATGAGTTGATGCCTCTGAATATGCAACCCAAAAATCATATTATCACACTCTTTAAAGGGATTGTAATATTTAGGGCCCAATCCGCCACGCAGGCAAATGCCCATTGAAATTAGGAGATTTGTTTGCATAAAGTAAGGTCAGGATCAGGCACTTTTTGTCCTCTAGAGGTAACAGACAGGAAAGAAAAGACAGTGAAAACTGACCATAAAAAAACCCCAAAGCTGAACAGACAGAGTGAAATAGAGAAATGTTGAGTCAATTGCTGCACAGACCTGAGGAATGTTAAGGAGAATCTATCTGGGGACTGATGTTAGAAGAAATAAGACAACTTTCCAAACTATTTCATTTCAAATCTCTCAGAATTTTTGACCAATGTATGTTATTTCGTTTGTGTGAGACTCTCCAGGGCAGCACACCCATTTTGAATGAATAAACTATTTTGAAATGTTGTATAATTTAATCCAAACCCATGACTATATGTTTGTGTTTTAATTTTGAGCAGTAGGATCCTAGGCCTGAGCCACAGGCATCATGTCAGATGCACTGTATATATTTATGTTGTACTACCACAACTTCACCCTGCCTGGCCATATCCTTCTAATCATCATCATTTAATGAGAAACTTCAGATTGTCCAAAGTATCAATGTGTAACATGCTGTTGATAAACAATGAGTCTGATTGTGATCTCATTTAGACTTGCGCAATCCAGAGGAAACCCATAGAAATCAACAGAGCAGCTTCAGATTCTGAATCCAACAAAAGACTGGCTGAATGGAATTAATTGGCAAACTGGACCGGCCATTACATTAGGCTTGAATAAAGACTGGGAATGGATTTGTCATTACACAAAGTAAAACTATTTTCCATGTTATTCCCCCCCCCCCCCCCCCACTGTTCCTCACACATTCTTATCAAACTGCTGGAAATGGCCCACCTTGATTATCACTACAAAAGGTTTTTTTCTCTCATCTCTGATGGTAACAGCTCACCTTACCTGATCACTCTCGTTACAGTGTGTATGGTAACACCCCTTGTTTCATGTTCTCTGTATATAAACATCTGCCCCATTGTATTTTCCGCTGCATGCATCCGATGAAGTGAGCTGTAGCTCACGAAAGCTTATGCGCAAATAAATTTGTTAGTCTCTAAGGTGCCACAAGTACTCCTTTTCCTCTTGTGGATACAGACTAACACGGCCGCTTCTCTGAAATCTGAATCAATACCGATTGCCAGGGTGGACAGCGATTTTTCTGAAACTCTTTGTAAAAAAAAGCAAAAGCCTTTTGGGGGGAATCTTTGTCTGATCAAGTGTTGTTTGAAATGTCTTTCAGTTATTAATGTTCTTGTTGAAGTTGAGGCATTCGTTCCACTTTACTGAGAGTATACTGACGGCAGCTGGCATTTTTGGATGGAAATACCACCAAAAATATATACCATATAGTCAACAGCTATGGCCTTGTTTACGCTTATGCATAAGGGCCATACAGAGACAATTCTGGCTAGGAAACATTTTTCTGTTTCTATGCACAGATAAAGTAATTGGAAAATACAGAGTGGACCAAATGCTGACCTTTGCCATGCTGGGGAATGAGGAAGACAAGAGAATGTAGGGAACTCTCGTCCTCCACCCCAGCGACCAGTAGGACCAGGACATCTGCAGCATGTTAGAAGAAAACACTGATCACTTATACACACCATAGACCTGATCCTGCAAGGGGCTTGAGCACCCTCCATTCTCATTCACAGGCTTAGGCCCCAAATCCCAAAGGCTATACTCTGTGTGCTTCATACTGGGGAGAA
Source organism: Dermochelys coriacea (assembly GCF_009764565.3). Taxonomy (NCBI): domain Eukaryota; kingdom Metazoa; phylum Chordata; order Testudines; family Dermochelyidae; genus Dermochelys; species Dermochelys coriacea. The sequence continues at coordinate 131,007,550 of NC_050071.1, forward strand.
CACTTTGCTCCTCATTAGAGGAAGGCCCAGCGCTCCCCAGCTGCTGAATATGTCCATATCTGTGAGCAACAAGTGCCAGAAGCGGGAGCACTGTGGTGCTTCTAGTGCACTGCATATCACAGGGGCCCACCTCACCAGGAGGTGCCCTGGTCTGTGCTGGCTGGAGTCCTTTGCAGAGGGTCTCACCAGAGAACGTCTCCCATAGTCCTCCCTGTGAAAGAAAGGGCAGGTTTTTTGTCCCCCTGACATAGGTATTGTTTGCATTGAGAAGATGACTGAATTCTGATTTTAGTCCTTTCAGCATTTATTTTGCACAAGTTAATTTTACTCAGTCACCTTTGGAGACGTCCCTTTTTATGACTCGTGCTCTAGTTACATTAAAGACCAAATTTCAATCCCTGAACAGCCAAGACAGTCGCGCTTCTCTGGGACAAATGCAGATTACATAGCCCAGGGACAAACCATGCGAGAGCTGGGGTCAGAGCTTTCCCTTTTGAGGGGATCCAGGTATGGAACAAACTTCTGGAGGACCATCAGGGGTACCAGAGTCTGACTGTCTTTAGGAAATGCTGCAAAGCCTTCCTCTCTGAAAAGACCCTTTCGCCCATAGCAAGAATGACACTCACATGCCATCTATTGTACTTCTAGAGCACCCAGGACATAGTGTCACAATCCTCTTTGTTATACAATGAATCAGAGCCTGGAACAGAACCCATATGTCCTTGCTGCCTAGTCTCAGGTTCTAAAGAGATGACTAGAAACAAAGGTCTGTATAGGGCAGACAGAAAAAGGTGCAAGGTAGAAACAAATTACATGCAGAGGGAATCACACTGTATATAGGCAAAAAGCCTGGGTTAAATATTAACCATATTGGGCCTAGTTAGTCTCAAGCACAAGGATACATCCCTGTCATCAAATGGCCACACCAAAAAAGGTATGGATAAAAGGGGAAGAATATGCTATATGTTAAATAGTCCTTTGGTGCATGCAAAAGACCTGTCCACCTGTACACATTCTCCCTTGCTCATGTTCAGAAAGACTGAATCTGTCCCTTACTTAACCCAAAATGTTACAAACCCCACAGCTTTGTATTGTAAAACAGCAATCAGCGTGGTTTATTTGGCTTCTGCCATGGTGCATAACAATCTAAAGAAGACAATGTATCAAATAGGAACACTTAGATGATAATAAATGATAAATAATAAAGTACAACTCCCTGCGGCAGAGACCTTGTCTTCAGGAAGTGTCACTAAAGTGCCATGGTGTTTGTTTAATTAAGATAAAATAGTAGCCATTAATAACAAAAAGAAAGCAGCCAGTTACCGAATGTGACACAGGGGAAACAAAATATAAAACAGATAATAAACATGAAATCAATGAGGAGTGGATAAATAAGAAGGTGTCCTCTGCTCCGATCCCATTCATATCAAAGCACTGGCAAAACAGTTACAATACAACTGTCCCAATGAAGACATTTGGAAATACAATATGTAAACTGCATTATGGGACTAGCTTTCAAATGGAGGCCCTTATTAGGTATCCAAATCCTGCGTTCAAAACACACACAGTGGGCTTTATTCCATATCCACTGAAGTCAGTCGTGTAGGATCAGGCCCACGGACCCTCAGGCATGGAAAATATGCATTTATGTACCTCTGTGCCAATTTGAATATCCAAATGCGTGGCTTAGATGTCCATTTAAGGAGCTCGTGTCTGAGGATTGGGCTCACCCTAAATAACTAAGCTCCGTGATAAATGATTGGCACAAGAGCATTTTACACACAAGAGTGTGTGTGTTTGCTTGCTGAGGAAGTATCCGAGCGTGTGTTTGCTGGGGGAGGCAGGGAGAGAGCCTGAGTGAGTGTCTGATTGGCTTGCTAGCCTGCAGGGGGCGGGCATTAGGGTGTCTGTGTGTTTGCGGGTCAGGGAAGCCTGGCTGTTTAAAAATAGCCAGAGCCTCGCGAACCAGCTGAGCAGCGGGGACAGCAGAGCAGCTCACAGCAGGAGTTTGCCTGGGAGTTCGCCTGGAGTGAAGCCCAGTGAGGCTTACATCTTGCCAACGTCTCTGAGGAAGCTCATAGTAGGTAGGTGATATGGAAAGGGGGGGGTTCAGCTGTTGTGACCTGCACTGGATGTGCCATGTTTGTCTTTCGTTCCACAGGACAAGAAGCGACTTTGTCTGTACAAAGTGCAAGCTGGTCTCCATATTGGAAGAGAAAGATTGAGGTCTGGAGCAACAGGTAACGACCCTGCGTTGTATACGAGAGACTGAGGATTTTCTGGACCAAACTCAGGATAGCCTTCTAGGGGCACAAAGCTCTAAAGATATAGAGCAGGTTGCACAGAGGAGCCAAGAGGCCAGTGAAGAAGCTTGGCAACATGTGACCTCCAGAAGAGGTAAGCGGAATGTCCGGGTTCCAGTAACACAGACACAGGTAACTAACCCGCTTTCATGTTCTCTCCACAGGTACCAATGCGGAGAGTGGACCAGATGATATGTCTGGGGGAGAAAGCAGAAGGAGACTCCGCTGGTTGGGAGGCATGAGATGCGATGTCCTGAGGTTGGGGTTCCACGACCACCACCCCCCAAGAGGAGAAGGCGGGTGGTGGTGGTCGGGGACTCTCTCCTCCGGGGTGAGTCATCTATCTGCCGCCCTGACCGGGAAAACCGAGAAGTCTGCTGCTTGCCAGGGGCTAAGATTCGTGATGTGACGGAGAGACTGCCGAGACTCATCAAGCCCTCGGATCGCTACCCCTTCCTGCTTCTCCACGTGGGCACCAATGATACTGCCAAGAATGACCTTGAGCGGATCACTGCGGACTACGTGGCTCTGGGAAGAAGGATAAAGGAGTTGGAGGCGCAAGTGGTGTTCTCGTCCATCCTCCCGTGGAAGGAAAAGGCCTGGGTAGGGACCGTCGAATCGTGGAGGTCACGAATGGCTACGCAGGTGGTGTCGGAGAGAAGGCTTTGGATTCTTTGACCTTGGGATGGTGTTCCATGAAGGAGGAGTGCTGGGCAGAGACGGGCTCCATCTTACGAAGAGAGGGAAGAACATCTTTGCCAGCAGGCTGGCTAACCTAGTGAGGAGGGCTTTAAACTAGGTTCACCGGGGGAAGGAGACCAAAGCCCTGAGGTAAGTGGGAAAGCGGGATACCGGGAGGAAGCACAGCAGGAATGTCTGTGAGGGGAGGGGCTCCTGCCTCATACTGGGAATGAGGGGCGATCAACAGGTTATCTGCAAGTGCTTATATAGCAAATGCACAAAGCCTTGGAAACAAGCAGGGAGAACTGGAGGTGCCTGGTGATGTCAAGGAATTATGACGTGATTGGAATAACAGAGACTTGGTGGGATAACTCACATGACTGGAGTACAGTCATGGATGGTTAGAACTGTTCAGAAGGACAGTGCAGGGCAGAAAAGGTGGGGGAGTAGCACTGTATGTAAGGGAGCAGTATGACTGCTCAAGCTCCGGTACGAAACTGGAAAAAACCTGAGTGTCTCTGGATTAAGTTTAGAAGTGTGTGCAACAAGAGTGATGTCATGGTGGGAGTCTGCTATAGACCACCGGACCAGGGGGATGAGGTGGATGGGCTTTCTTCCGGCAACTCACGGAAGCTACTAGATCGCATGCCCTGATTTCTCATGGGTGAGCTTTAATTTTCCTGATATCTGCTGGGAGAGCAATACAGCGGTGCATAGACAATCCAGGAAGTTTTGAAAGCGTAGGGGACAGAGTTTCCTGGTGCAGTGCTAGGGGAGCCAACTATGGGGAGCGCGTTTCTTGACCTGCTTGCTCACAAACCGGTAGAATTAGTGGGGGAAGCAAAAGTGGATGGGAATCTGGGAGGCAGTGACCATGAGTTGGTTGAGTTCAGGATCCTGACGCAGGGAAGAAAGGTAAGCAGCAGGATACGGACCCTGGACTTCAGGAAAGCAGACTTTGACTCCCTCAGGGAACAGATGGCCAGGATCCCCTGGGGGACTAACATGAAAGGGAAGGGAGTCCAGGAGAGCTGGCTGTATTTCAAGGAATCCCTGTTGAGGTTACAGGGACAAACCATCCCGATGAGTCGAAAGAATAGTAAATATGGCAGGCGACCAGCTTGGCTTAATGGTGAAATCCTAGCGGATCTTAAACATAAAAAGAAGCTTACAAGAAGTGGAAGGTTGGACATATGACCAGGGAAGAGTATAAAAATATTGCTCGGGCATGTAGGAAAGATATCAGGAGGGCCAAATCGCACCTGGAGCTGCAGCTAGCAAGAGATGTCAAGAGTAACAAGAAGGGTTTCTTCAGGTATGTTGGCAACAAGAAGAACCAAGGAAAGTGTGGGCCCCTTACTGAATGAGGGAGGCAAGCTAGTGACAGAGGATGTGGAAAAAGCTAATGTACTCAATGCTTTTTTTGCCTCTGTTTTCACTAACAAGGTCAGCTCCCAGACTGCTGTGCTGGGCATCACAAAATGGGGAAGAGATGGCCAGCCCTCTGTAGAGATAGAGGTGGTTAGGGACTATTTAGAAAAGCTGGACGTGCACAAGTCCATGGGGCCGGACTAATTGCATCCGAGAGTGCTGAAGGAATTGGCGGCTGTGATTGCAGAGCCCTTGGCCATTATCTTTGAAAACTCGTGGCGAACGGGGGAAGTCCCAGATGACTGGAAAAAGGCTAATGTAGTGCCCATCTTTAAAAAGGGAAGAAGGAGGATCCTGGGAACTACAGGCCAGTCAGCCTCACCTCAGTCCCTGGAAAAATCATGGAGCAGGTCCTCAAAGAATCAATCCTGAAGCACTTAGAGGAGAGGAAAGTGATCAGGAACAGTCAGCATGGATTCACCAAGGGAAGGTCATGCCTGACTAATCTAATCGCCTTTTATGATGAGATTACTGGTTCTGTGGATGAAGGGAAAGCAGTGGATGTATTGTTTCTTGACTTTAGCAAAGCTTTTGACATGGTCTCCCACAGCATTCTTGTCAGCAAGTTAAGGAAGTATGGGCCGGATGAATGCACTATAAGGTGGGTAGAAAGCTGGCTAGATTGTCGGGCTCAACGAGTAGTGATCAATGGCTCCATGTCTAGTTGGCAGCCGGTGTCAAGTGGAGTGCCCCAGGGGTCGGTCCTGGGGCCCGTTTTGTTCAATATCTTCATAAATGATCTGGAGGATGGTGTGGATTGCACTCTCAGCAAATTTGCGGATGATACTAAACTGGGAGGAGTGGTAGATACGCTGGAGGGGAGGGATAGGATACAGAAGGACCTAGACAAATTGGAGGATTGGGCCAAAAGAAATCTAATGAGGTTCAATAAGGATAAGTGCAGGGTCCTGCACTTAGGATGGAAGAATCCAATGCACCGCTACAGACTAGGGACCGAATGGCTCGGCAGCAGTTCTGCGGAAAAGGACCTAGGGGTGACAGTGGACGAGAAGCTGGATATGAGTCAGCAGTGTGCCCTTGTTGCCAAGAAGGCCAATGGCATTTTGGGATGTATAAGTAGGGGCATAGCGAGCAGATCGAGGGACGTGATCGTTCCCCTCTATTCGACACTGGTGAGGCCTCATCTGGAGTACTGTGTCCAGTTTTGGGCCCCACACTACAAGAAGGATGTGGATAAATTGGAAAGAGTACAGCGAAGGGCAACAAAAATGATTAGGGGTCTAGAGCACATGACTTATGAGGAGAGGCTGAGGGAGCTGGGATTGTTTAGTCTGCAGAAGAGAAGAATGAGGGGGGATTTGATAGCTGCTTTCAACTACCTGAAAGGGGGTTTCAAAGAGGATGGCTCTAGACTGTTCTCAATGGTAGCAGATGACAGAACGAGGAGTAATGGTCTCAAGTTGCAATGGGGGAGGTTTAGATTGGATATTAGGAAAAACTTTTTCACTAAGAGGGTGGTGAAACACTGGAATGCGTTACCTAGGGGGTGGTAGAATCTCCTTCCTTAGAGGTTTTTAAGGTCAGGCTTGACAAAGCCCTGGCTAGGATGATTTAACTGGGACTTGGTCCTGCTTTGAGCAGGGGGTTGGACTAGATGACCTTCTGGGGTCCCTTCCAACCCTGATATTCTATGATTCTATGATTCTATGATTGTATATATTTTGTCAAACCTCAAACTATGTGGATAAAAGAATTTGAAATGTGCTCCATTTTTCAGCTGGTTTTCCTTGATTTGATGTATTGTTTCTAAAAGAACTTTGCTGATCAATATCACAAGCAGTAACTCCTGTTCATGACTCCTTTTTTATATTTAGATACAAAACTTGCTGGTCAGAACGGACCTTTAAACTGATTTATTTATTTTTAAGTGGCAGCGATATTATTTGACATAAATACATGCTCCCTCCACCACCACCCCTGCCCAAGCTGAACCTGTTTGGCCTTGCAATTGCGTTATTGTGCAAGTGTAATTCAGTGGAAAAAAGAGACTGGATTAAACAAGCAGCTCTGGAGGAGTAAATAAAAGGAACATGCTTTAAAGAGTAAATAGACATGTTTGGGTATAATGGAATAACTCCTGGCAGTGCTTAAACAGCGATAAAATAGTGCCCTTTCTTAAATCTGAATGTAGATTTTTGTCTCACTTTAAAACAAAACAAAACAAAAAAAAAGCCCCACAACCCTGCCAATGGAGTAACGGAACTCTGCTTCACTAAGGGTGTCTCCAAATGCAAATGTAATGGCTGAAAACAAAGAGGAAAGGATGAAAAGACAAGGCACTGAAAAGATGACAGTAACTGAGACATGTGCTGTGGGGACAGAGGTTGTTCGTTGTACAATCTGCTCCATGTGTGAATCTACTCTGAAAAGTGACTGTCAGGCTAGGAGGGTTCCACTGTTATTGACTCGTCGATTCTAGATCAAAGCCTTAAGGTTGCTCTAACTCACTCTGGGGGCTGATTTGGCCCCTGGCAACTCCCAGGATCAGGGGTGGACAGATGACACACCACCTAGCCCCCACATCCTCACCCCTTTCCCCCGGTGTGCTGAGTGCAGATGGGGATCTGGCCCTGGGAGTCAAGCTAGGTTCTTTCTCATGCACCATTATCAGAACTAAATACAGTTTTTGTAAATTTAGGGTCTGATTCTGATCTTATTCACGCTTGCGTATATCAGAAGTAATTCCACTGAGTCAACAGTTACACCCGTATAAAACTGGTGTGAAATCAGAATTAAGCACCAGAGTCTATCCTCCTTTACTCCTGTGCAGCTCCATTGTCTCACGAGGCATAATTGGTTGGCTCCGTAAATTGAATGAGGGTAACAATTCTTTTGATGGATGGAGCACAAACTGGAACAGAATCCAGCTCACTCTCTTAGCTGTGTTGGCCTGGAGCGCTAACAAGAGTAAAAGGTTTTAAAATTACTCTTTAATTACTCTTGTCAATTAATCTTGTCTAATTACTCTCGTCAATTAAGACAGCAAATACGATTCTGATTACACACAGAGAGCAGATCTCTGCTAAATCAGGTGATGGCATTTTTACAGTCCCTTTTCAAAGCAGCAATAAACGGCAGCAATAGTCAGAAAAGGCACTGTAAATAACATGACATGGTGATGTTCATTTTTCATTGGCTTCCAGAGCAGATTTGCTCAGTTTACAAGGTGGGAGAGGATTTTGCTGATGACCAGGACAGGAAACCTAGGATCTGAAAACCAAGCTATCTTCATTCTTCCTCCTCTATCCATGGTAATTAAATTCTAGTGTCAGAATTGAGCTGAAGGTTTTGATGATGCATAAAAGACTCCAGTTGCACTCCCATAGCTGTATTGGCTTTGTTGTGCTGAAAAGAGTAAAAATGATTATTTGTGGTGGTAAACAGACACATGAGGATCACACTATGTGGATTAATGACAGGTTTCAGAGTAGCAGCCGTGTTAGTCTGTATTTGCAAAAAGAAAAGGAGTACTTGTGGCACCTTAGAGACTAACAAATTTATTTGAGCATAAGCTTTCGTGAGCTACAGCTCACTTCATCAGATGCATTCCGATGAAGTGAGCTGTAGCCCACGAAAGCTTATGCTCAAATAAATGCGTTAGTCTCTAAGGTGCCACAAGTACTCCTTTTCTTTATGTGGATTAAGTATGGGTGCTTTTTACATTGTAACTTTCCTGACCAAACCCACATATTTTAGACATCTTTTCCATAAGATGTTTTGCAACTATGAAAAGGACGAGAACAGATTAAGTAACTCTGGCTTATGATCTGACTCATTAACAGGGCCATCCCTACCCTTACGCAAAGCACGCAGATGCGTAATGCACCAGGAAATTTGGGGCACCAAATTACCTGGTGCCTTGTGCAGCTGCGTGCTGCTCCAGCCCCTGCCCCGCCTCTTACCCATGGCCCCCCCCCCCCCCCCCCTTCCTGCCCCTGCTCTGCCCCAGCCCCACCTCTTCCCACCCCTGCTCCACTCCCACTCCCCTGAGGACTGAAGCAGGCAGCAGGAAGTGCAGCAACTTGGTCCCAGATGTGATGCTAGTGAGCGCTGGTGGGGCAGTTCCCCCTGCCCCCCTCACGGAGGCCTGGGGCCCCGTGGGGGGCTGCTTAGGACCCCAGATTCGCTAGGGATGGCCCTGCTCATTAACTCCCTGGAGTCCGGGGAGATTACGGATGAACCCAGGAAGCTGAGTAACACAGACGGCCTCCTCAGCCACCCTGGAACCTGCATGGGGCATAGGAAAAGCTCAGGTTCTTCTTCCAGAAGACAGGAGAAGAGAAGAGCTTTTGAATTTTCCCATGAGGCAGCTTGGGGTCTGCGGAGGCGAGGGGAGACTGCGGCACCTCCGGCCAGCCTGAGGCTCCTCCGAGAAGGTTGGGTGAGGGGTTCAAGGCTCCGGTTGGCCCAGAGCTCCTCTGGCCATGGGGGGTGGGGCAGGGGGACTCATGGCTTCAGCTACAGAGGGAGGCTCATGGCTCTGGCCATGGAGGGGGGTCAGGGGGCATCCGGGCATGAAAGGGGGGCAGGGGGTCTCAGGGCTCCAACTAAGGAGAGGGGTCAGGGGTCTCGGGCCATGGGAGGGCAGGGGGTCTCGGGGCTCAGGGGGTGGGTGGACAGAAGGGCAGAGTTGGGGCTAGCCTCCCCAAAGTGGGCCTCCACCTGCCACCCATGTATAGAATTATGCTATTCTGCTATATGGTTGTTATTGAAATATGTTGTGTGTCCAGGAGATGCCAACAGCTAGCTTCCCAGTGGCAACAAGGAAGTTGACCCACAGCCAAACAGGCGTTAAGCAACCATCATAAGCCATTGACCAGTAGGGGAATTGTAAACAAGAGATTTCCAATTCTGTAAGAGACAGTTGCGCAAGAACCACGCATTGGGGATTGCTCAGCTCTGTGACTCAGCAAGGCCTATCAGCTCATGTCTGGGCCAGTATCTTCATGGGACATGAATTGAGTGTATAACACAAGGGACAGTGGCATCATGAGACCACCTCTCTCCTCCCCCACCTATGTTGAAGGCAACAAGAATGTTAGGAAGGCAAAGATTTTGAACTGAGGAGACTGCTCCCAGGCTGAAAAGGAAATTCAGCCTGTGTATTAAAAACTGTAAGTTACTTGCAACATCCAGTGGGGTGAGAAAAGCTGTTTGATGCAAATCTTGCTTAGTCTGAAAGTTTAGGATTTAGAATGTGTGTTTACTTTTTATTTCTTAGGTAACTATATCTCACCTTAATGCCTACCACTTCTAATCACTTAAAATCTATTTCTGTAGTTAATAAACTTATTTCGAAGTTTTATCCTTATCAGTGAGTTTGTTTAAAGTGCTTGGGGAGTCTGCTCAGATTACAAAGGCTAGTATGTCCACTTTCCTTTGAGGAAGCGGCAAACTAATTAATGAGCTTGCATTGTTCAAGAGAAGGTCTTGAGCAGTATAAGACAGTACATTTCTGGGGTGCAAGCTGGGGGGATTTGCTGGTGTTTCCCTCTGTATAGTTCATGAGTGGCTTAGAGAGCATTCATGCAATTTAGCTGGGTGTATCGCTGTATGCTAGTGGCTGAGTGATAACAGCAACTGGGGGGATTTGCTGCTTGTCACTAGCAAAGCATTGAGAGATACAGCCCAGGCTGGAGAGTTAAGGGGGGACAGTGGTCCCACAATTCCAGGTTTTACTCTCGGGGTCCCATCACAGGCAGTTAATAACCTGAAAGTGCAAAGGAATTATTTACAATGTAAAATAATAAGGTTGCATCATAATTATTTGAAGACCATATCCTGACAGGAATATCTAGATCAGACATTGGGGGAAACAAATTCATAGATTTAAAGGCCAGAAGTGGCCATTCTGAGGATCACCTAGACTGACTTCCTGCATAAGCCATGCCATAGAAACCCATCCAGGAATTCCAGCATCTGGCCCAACAAATGGTGGTTGAATTAGAATATATTTGTCTAATCTACCTCCAATGTATGTAACAGTCAGGTTTATTAGATAATGAAATAATTTGCCATAAAGGATCATTGAGACACCATTGCTAAAGATGTTCAAAAGCCAGTGAGATAAAACAATTAGGATTCTATCCTCTTTTCAGATCCATGTATGCAGCTCCCTTGACTTCAGTGTAGCTAGACTTGTGACTCCAAAGGCAGAAGGTATAACCCTTCGAACACTACCATGCAAGACAAACCTGCAGTACGCTAAGGTAGTGATCCAGGTAATTTCTAATCCTAATCTAGCCCCAACCCTTTGATCATGCTGGGCACAGAATTCCTATTGATCTCAAAAGGAACTGACTCCATAGGAGTCACTCTAGATTTACATCAGTATAATTTAGCAAGATCTGCCCCAAAAACACAGAACACACCCAGATTGGGAAATCCCAAATAATGTTTTCTTAAAAAGAAAAAAAAACCCAAAAAACAATCGCTCAGCAGCAGAGAGTTCTAGATAAATCTGTGAAAACGTACATGCCATAAATAGCTCCATGTTGTTTGAAAAGTGTAATGCCAAAAAGCAGCATCGTTCTTCAGAATAAAAAATAGCAACTGCAATGAAAGGTGATTTGCCAAGAAAAAATGGAATAGGAGTGGATTCAGGCTGGTGTATATCAGAGGCCCCTGGTATGTAAATTGAGTGTGTAAAAATGGGATCCATAATGTTGCATTATTACTTTCACTAAATATTGGGAGCAGAATTTAAGACACATTGAAAGCCACTGAAACAGCAGGACATGTTAATTATCATTAGTTACTATATGTACAGATCCCAAAAACATGCTAGCTGCTTAATTGGATGAAATATGTTTATTATATCTTAAAGTAGGCTTGCTGATTATTCTGAAGTGACACAAGGCTAAAGGAGATTGAGTGTAGGTTAATATAATGCCACTTAAACACCTCCTGATGAATTCATTCCTTTGGCAGATTTGCACTTCATGTTATAATAATGAACTCTGACAGGATGTTTGTCAGACAGCCCTGAAAATGTGTATTTGATTCCTTGGATATGTACTTTACAACCTACTTGGGATTTTTCTTTTATTATTTTGAGCATTTCTATTGATCTTCTCCACCTGGAGATGAGTCTGGGTGAATTAACCTTGACTCTGTTAATCTGAAGCCAGCATTCAAAGAAGCTAGCACGTTCCTAAATTCAATTATGAGGAGACGCTTTTCAGTTTTTTATCTGGAGGGTAGGAGGGGTATATTTTTCAATCAGTCTCACCAACCCCATCCTAAAGTCCCATTCAAAAGAGAGCACATTTGTTATTAGGATGGGTTAGTTAATAGTTACACTGTTTCCACCACTCAGGAAGGCTAATTTTGAGCTAAAATTTACCCTCTCCAAATCTGTACTCTGTGTGTTTAATTTGAAGCCAAGGCCCCATCCAACCTTAGCTACAGTTGCTTTGGGAAACAATTCTCCGGAATGAGTCTGCAGAGACTCCTTTCTGAACACAGCTGGAACAAATGCATTTCAGACATGATGTACACCACCTTGTAGCATGTTTTTTTCTAATGGAGGCCTTGGTCCTCAAATGGGATCTACATGGAGAGTCAGTGGGGCTCCACCCACACAGAATTTATTGCAGGTTCAGGGCCATGGTTTTGTAACTGTAATGAATGTGGAGGACAAATAGTTTTAGACATATCTACAAACCAAAGTCCCAAGAGTTTCAGATACCCTATATTTAAAATACACACCCCTAAGGAGTTTTGGTGTCCAATTCACTGTTTTTTAATCAATTTCATCAGGCACAGAGGGCCAAATTTTGCATCTCCTTAATCTAGGAAAGTGAAATCAGGGTGCATGGAACGCAAGTAGAAATAAATGCCAGTTGTTTAATGGGTATGAATTTTTGTTTTCAGCACATTTTCCGGACTGAGTCTCTCCATGTCAGCAAACTGATATAGCCAATATCTTGTATATATAATCTCCTTTCATCCAAGCATCTCAAAGCATTTACAAACAATCATAATTAAGCCTCACATCCCTCCTCTGGCATGACTTCTTATCCCCATTTTACAGCCAGGAAAACTGAGGCACAGAGCAGTTTAGTGACTTGACCAAGGTCAGTGGCAGTTATACAAACTTGGGATTCCTGACTCCCAGTCTCTTGCTCTAATCAGTAGGCCAGACTCCTTCAATATGATCAGTTTTTAATAAAAACATTTAAAGAGAACATTTGAGTAAGATGAAACACAGAGGTTGCACTTGCAGCTTGTGCTTTGCCTTTGGGCAGCACATAAATGTTGTGGGAGAGACAGAACAATCCCACACCGATATATCTGGATGGCATTCAGTAGAATAGGGTTCTCCACCAAGGACATATCAAAGCCTTGGCACAAAGAACACTTAGGCCAGATGTCAGGCTCTCTCTCTCTCTCTCCCTCTCCCTGCCAGTTCAAATGTCAATCACATGCAAGCTCCTGATTTATCGTGAGTTATGCTACTGCTCTTCAGAGATGAAAGCGAAAATGCATGTGTGAAGCCTTGGATGCCAGCAGCAGAATGCAAGACACATGGTGTTAAGTCTTTCTTAACAATGCTACGCGTGCAGTACAAATGAATGACGATACCATCTGTAACAAGGGTAGAATATGCACTAGGGATGGGCAAACCTCAACAGGTTCAGCTAAGCCCCACAAACATCTGATCAGAGATGAGCCTGAGCTGCAAAAATTTGGCTCTGGATCCAAACTTTTCCAAAGCTCAGGAGTGTTCAGGCTTGGGGTTATGGTTTGGCTTTATACAGAGATAGGGGCCAGTAATGAAGTTCAGAGGCACATCCTGATGCAATGCTTGTGGAATCTTAGATCCCTGGTTTGGGTTCAGGCTCATCTGTTGCCAAGATACTTATAGGAACATTTTGAAGTTCACCCCAGTGCATGACCCTCTTGAAGTCACGTAATCCTCCCTTCCTGTGAACCCAACTGTCACCACCAAGCTTCTGGGGTGTTTGGGTCCAGGTTTTGGTTTAAGCTTCTCTTTCACTAGTACAATAGTAGGAAAATTGTGCAGCATGTAAACTTTTGGAGAAAATCCAGATGTTCTTTCCTTGCACTACCCTCAAAGATTCAACAGGATACAAAAACTGCTGCATTCTTTACATGCCTCATTCTTCTCCTGTTGCTTTTTACCCCTTTGCTCTGTGACTGTCAACCACGCTCACCTCACTTCCCCTTCATTTCCTCCTCACACTCCCAGCTTCATGCCACACACTAACGCATGCCAGCCGAATATCTTCTCCATCTCAACATTAGATGAGAGAGAGGAAGAGACAAAGATATCCCTAGGATAACAACTTCCTTCAGGTTTCCTGGTATAAACTGGTTGGAAGTTTTCAGTCAAAATGTTTTTTGCATGAAAAATGACATTTTCATCTCAATCGATATGTTTAGAAAAACATGTTGACTTTGAAGAAATTTCATTTTGAGAAAATGAAATGAAGCGTTTCAAAAATGTCAAAACATCCTATTTTGAAACAGACCATTTCAACTTCTTCTTTTGAAATGACTTTTTGAAACAACATTTATTGGTTTTTCTATTTAAAAATCATTTTTTAAAAGTTTTAAAGAGTCTCAATTGGAACAAAGGGTTTTGTTCTTAGCTAAATGAAATGGTTCAATCAACATGAAACAAAAATTTATCGGAACTTGATTTCACAGGAAATGTTGAATTTTTTTGGTTGTGTGCTCTTTGGAAAGGGGAAAAAAATAAAAATCAGAATTGCAGATTTTCCCATGAAACAGAAAATCTGGTTCCCACCCAGCTCTATCCAGTATGTTTTGTCTTATCGGTTTCTCTCTTTCAAACTGTAACCACCCTGGAATTTGATTTGTCCAGCAGCACTTAACAAATAAAAATAATGATGCTAACTACACAGAGTTTACTTGGAAAATAAGCACCATAAAACCACATGTGTCTGCATGTCTCCATACATTTTTTTTATTCTAAAAATTTATGCTAACACTGATTTGGGAGACTGAAATAATCATGTTTCCCTGTCATTGCTTGGGGTAGCATGTAATTACAGTTCCACTATATGGTTACTTAGCACGTAATTAAATGGTAAATAGCTACTACGTTATTATGCTTGCAAGCAAATGGTATTTATGCTCTGAAACCTAAAGCAATACCAATAATTTCTGTTCCAGGATAGATACACACATCATTAAACCCACTGAAGAGTAATATAGGGAAAAATCACTATAATGATACTGGAACAGAAGACAATCTGAACAATTAATTCTCTCTAGCTTTTTTTACCACCTCCATTTGCTTGTACTCCTAACTTCCTAAATAGATGGAGAGAAACAGCTTGATGTGTATAACAGAAAAGAGGAACATAAGAAATCTGTGATATTCAGTAACCTGAGAAACCATAGGAGCCAATTCTGCTCTTGGAGCCACAAAATCTTTTGAGGCACCTCTGCAAAGTTTGGATCAAGTCGAAGAACAGAGGGGCTTACTCACCAAATTTTTGTTCCTGCTGCTGGCCAGTGCAGATGTGGGAACGTCTACAGGAATTGTTGCTCAGGCTATTTCTCCACAATATCAACACCTTTAAGGGTGCTGATTTGGCCCTATGTGTAAAATAAATCAGTCACTATCTCATCAGCATGATCTTTGCATCCCTCCCGTCCCTTTTACCCAATATTCTTGCAGCACTTCACAAGTGCCACCTACTTATGCTGCACACCATGCCTGAGAAGTAGGCAAGAAGCATAACAGGGAGAACTTCATGCACCATCAAAACTACACATCAGTCTATGACAGGGGCAGCCAAACTTATTGACCCTCCAAGCTGCATATGATAATCTTCAGAAGTTAGAGAGCCGGACCTACCTGCTGGGGCTCGGGGCTTCTGCCCTGTGGTGAGGAAGGTCTCGGGCCTTCTGCCTCATGGGAGGCACCCAAGATTCCTCTCCCCTCAGGGCAGAAGCCCCTAGTCCCACCACCCCATCGCAGGGCAGAAGCCCCGAACTCCACCCCTCTCCCAGTCTGGTAGGCAGAGAATGGGAGGGTGGTGGGCTCTGCGAGCCACACTTTAACTATAAAAGAGCCGCATGTAGCTCGTGAGCCGCAGTTTGGCCACCCCGATCTATGGCCTTAGCCCAGGCTTACGTAAAGTTAGGAAGGCTAATCTAGTGCAGAGGTTGCCAGACTTTGTTTGCTGTCCCTCCCCTTTGGCAATTCATGTCCCAGATGCACCCCCTCCTAAGAAACGGTATTTCCACAGATGCCTGGGGACCAGGAGCCCACCCTGGCCCACGTGTCCTGCAGCTCCCCAGCCCATTCTCTATCCAAGACACGCTTCCCAGCAGAACACAGCCAGCCAGGCTGCACCTCTCTCCTTGTTCCCCCACCCCGGGACCCTCCAAAATCACTCATGGGCTGCAGGCACCTCTGGTGCAATCCCCAGCACATATGTGCAAAAGCCTGTGCAGGCAGGAAGGAACAATACCTCCCAAGAGAGTAAATCCGTCTCTGAAGAGAGGAGTGAGCTGGAATGCCCCCCCCCCACACACACACACTTTCTGAGCAGGGAGAGGTCATGCCTCCTCCCATCTCATACCTCCCTCCTCCTTGTTCTTTCAGTCCCCCTGATGCCCTAGCCGTGCCCCCCAGCAGGGAGGGCACAGCCCAGTTTGAAAACCTCTAGTAGATAGAGCATTGGGCTGGCGTTCAGGAGACCTGGGTTCAATTCCTTTGTGACCTTAGGACGTCGTTTATTCTGTCCTTCACCTCAGTTCCCCGTCTGTAAAATGGGGATAACAGTACGGCCCTATCTTCAAGAGGCATTGTGATGATTAAAAACATGTTCATGATTGTGAGGTGCTCAGATATCACAGTGATGAGAGTGGTAGATAGATGGTATAATGCTCTTGTGCACAGTCGTACAATTAAGAGTGCTTGGGCCTGAGTCACTCATTTCAGTAGAGTTACATGGGCGGCTCTTTAATATTAAGGCAATGAGGATAGTTTCTGTTACTGAGCATGATTCTAAGAGTCCACAGAAGTCACGCAAATACTGGCAGAAACTCTCAAAAGCTCACAGGAAGAGCCAAGAATGTAAACTAGCTGTACACCTGGGACGCCCCCATGCTAAGAAGAAATGCACTGCCAGCAAAGCACAGGTGTGCACCTCACGCGCAGGGGGAAACGTGATTGTAAGTGAGTGATGACAGCTCCGGGTCCCCAGTACATTAGTTCCAGGGTCTATTGTGCATTTGCTCTAGGGCTAGGTATTTTCCTTTTAGTTTGGGAGATAATTAAGCAGGTGTGCATCTAAATCTAAAACATGCTGCCATGGTGTGAGCGGGTGCAATGATACAGAAATCATACAGGCACATGCATGGTTACATGTTGCCCGGCTCACACATACAACCACATTGATGTACACACAGACAGACACAAAAAGAAACCTATGTACACACACAAGCACACACGGGGGAAAAAATAGACACCCGCCAAGAAAGAGGTGTGCACACACATCACATAGATACACATCACTAACGCTGCTGTGAGTTCACTGGTACTCTGGCTTTCACTTGAGAATCAGAATACATCCTTTGGGGGGGTTTATGAAAATACTTGTAATTTAACACTGTTTTTAGCAAGCGCTAACACATCCACTCTTATTTGTTGAGATTTACTTAATGTGCTGCCTGTACAACATTTGCAAATAATAGCAATGTCATAGAGTGGTTACATTGTGCCATCTCCTGGTTATAGGCTGTGGACTCCTTATCTAGCTACAGAACTTCACAAGGATGCTTGTATAAACTCGTATATCAGCTTGCAGTACATAATGAGTGTCATCTCTGAGCATTTGAGGGGTAAGAGCTGGGAATCGGAAACTGAGCAGTCTTGGCAGCTACGAGATGACATTACCTGAAAAAATGCACCACAGCTAGAGGTAAATCATTTGTTAGGAGTCATTGGAATATAGGAGCTGCCATATTGGATCAGACCATCAGTCCATCAAGTCTGCTATCTTAGCAGAAACCAATACCTGATGCTTCAGAGAGACACCCAAGAGACCCTTCATAATACTGCTAGACAGTCATGGAGCTATGTACAAAATGAAAGAGACAAAACAACTCACAGGACAGTGAAAACTACTAAGGAATTCGCAAAAAGAAAGTACTTGTGGCACCTTAGAGACTAACAAATTTATTTGAGCATAAGCTTTCGTGAGCTACAGCTCACTTCATCCGCTGTAGCTCACGAAAGCTTATGCTCAAATAAATTTGTTAGTCTCTAAGGTGCCACAAGTACTCCTTTTCTTTTTTGCGAATACAGACTAACACGGCTGCTACTTTGAAACCTACTAAGGAATTGCACTTAGTAGGATCCAGGTAGATAAGGAATTTACATTCCTCTCCTCTAAATATAGATCTTAAAACATCTCAACCATAATACAGCTGTGCACATGTTCAAAACTGTATCCTAATTCCTGAGTCCAAATATGCATGTGGACTATGTGCACAAGAAAGCACATGTTCCAAAACCCACATTTTCCTGCACAAAGCAGATAATACAAGTGCAAACAGGGTACCTGCCTGCCTGTGTAAACAACTCTAGATAAAGTAGTAACCGGGTTGAACATAAAGGCACAAGTTTGACACATGCCATTAACTGCACCTGCTCACACGTTTTCACTAGCACAACTTAAGACCTATGTCTTTAAACATTGTCCGTGAAAGAGGAACGGTTTGCATCACAGTGACACAGGGTCCAGTTCTGGTCTCCCTGATACCAGCATAATTTTGTCAGTGAGTGTTACAAGGGTAACTTTATTAATGTAAAAGGAAAAGGAGGACTTTTGGCACCTTAGAGACTAACAAATTTATTTGAGCATAAGCTTTCGTGAGCTACAGCTCACTTCATCGGATGCATTCCACTGAATGCATCTGATGAAATGAGCTGTAGCTCACAAAAGCTTATGCTCAAATAAATTTGTTAGTTTCTAAGGTGCCCACAAGTCCTCCTTTCTTTTTGTGGATACAAACTAATACCAGTTGCTACTCTGGACTCTTTATTAATGTAGGAGCTCTTATCATATGGTGATGGGTGAAGAACCTAGCCAGATATAGATGGATGGGTGGGTGAGACTAAATAAACACAGATTCAGTGGAGACAGTTACAAATGACACCGGTTCGAGTCACATAGAATCAAGCCCACAGTGATGACCATTAAGAAGTCAACATTTCCAGTTCTATAGGAAAGTACTGGCACTGCTGCAACTCTCCTCTCTTTTCCAAGAGGAAAATAAGAGCAGTATCTCAGAACACCACGAATGGTGGCTAGTTAAAGGTAATGGCAATGGCAATTGTCTGCAATGGACTTTGTAATTTTGTTACTAATATTGGTTTTCTGGAATTTTTTTATAGTGCTCTGAAGTTTGAGCAAACATATAAAACAGCCAGATGTTACCCACAGTTCTCACCCAGTGCTGCAATATTATTTACTCCTAGCCTAAGTAAAGGGTTATACATATAGACAGAAGACACAGTCCTACTCCAAGCAATTAGTAATCTAAATACATTTTCTTATATATTAAGTCTTCCTTGTGCGTGTCTTTCACTGGCAGGTAGGTAGGGTGTGGGTGGGTTGGCTACAATTCTAAGGAATTGCCTGGACCTAACTACTCCCTGGTACAGCAAATTGATATTTTATGATCCTCTTATTCCACCAAGCCCATTACACATTATATCTTCGGTGTGTGAAATCTCTATACAGTATATGGCAAGCAGGAGTAACATTATTCTGAAATTACAAGAGAATCACAGACAGTGTGAAAAGGGCATTTTGGACATTGAATTGGACTCTTTTGCCAAGACGTGCTAACCTGGGTGCCTAAAATTAGATTCCTAAACTCTTACTTCGGCACCCAAATAAATGGCTAGGTGTTCATGAGTGCTGAGTGCTTGGTTTGCATTTTGCAAGATTACCTGGTACATAATTCCCCTCTAGCATTATATCTAACTGTATATGAATATCTGAAGTAATTGTCCTCACTGGCAGGCCATTTGACCCCTCCATAGCTTGACAGAACTAAGACCCATGACCATCCAAAGTCTAAACTTTCTCTTCCTTAGCTTATGGCCATTGTTCCTAGTCCTGCCATCTTTTGAGGCTAACTCCCCTCCTCATTTGTATTATTGCTTGATTATATTTATATGTGTGACATGTCCAATCCAAACCTTCCCTTTTCTAGATATAAATGAAGCAGTCTTCACCCCTCCCCATGTATCAGCCTCCAATTCTTCACCATTTTCCCTATCATCTTTGTATTCCATCTAGATTTACAATACATTTCCTAAACTGTATGAACCAAACCTAACCAAAATATTCTAAGTGGGGTCTCTCCAGGGCTAGGTGAAGTTACGATGCTATTCATGCCCTAACTTCACATGGGAACCTCTCTAGAGACAGCCCAGAATAGCACAGGTTTTTATTTTTGATAATGTCACACTGTCAACCTGTATTCAGTGTGCTATTTACTCGGGCTTTTAGGGCTTTCTTGAACTCGTCTCAGAGAGCTGTCCCCTGGGTAGCATGCATCTCTCTTCTTGATTTCCTCTCTACTGCTTCTCTGAGATGTCCCATTTGGTTCTGTCCTCCTCCAATTGCGGTGTCATGAGCCAATGGCTAAACGAACATCTTCCTCAAGATCAGTGAACTCATAGGACCCCGAGGATGACCTTACTTGTCCTCAATAAATGCACCAAGATGAGTCTACTCCTCTGGGTACTTTGGACAATCCTGCCCTCTTCGAGCTCATCCTTCTTTTGCCCCAGAGTTCTGCCCCTCATTCAAACCTCTCAAAATGAGCCCTCCCGCAGCCCCCCACTGACATTGGCAAATGAAGTACCCTCAATTGAGGTGCACAGCTCCCTTGCCATGCCTACCTGCTGTCACCTGCTGTTCTTCAGCCCTTAGTCAGTCTTGACTCCTTGCCAGAAGGGTCTTGTCCCCAGTCCCTGCTGCTGCTACTCTGAGCTGCCAACCTCCTTCTGCTCCTTGGGGTGATGTGAGCAGTGGGGCCCAGAAGCATAGGGAGGCATCTCACAACAGATGGCCAGCAGGAGGCGGAGTCAATCAGGACTCACTGCGGGTAAGAGTCCCGACCTGGCTCCTCCATGCAATGCAATGCTGCTTGCCCTTCTTCCCCTGGCATAATGCCCTCAAGTAACTCAGGGAATGAGCTGGTCCCCAGCTGACTGGGAACTGCCCTGTTTTCTAGGAATGAAATATCACTAGTCTCCACTACTGATCATTGTGGTGCCCTGCTGTGCCCTACAGAGTTTGTTACCATAATAATTAGACTCTATTCTCAGTTTATAGTCTGTGCTATGGTATTTTTATTTAGTTTCTTCTGTGGCACAATATCAAATGCCCTACAGAAACCCAGATATATCCTAGCTCTGCTGGGTTTTCTGTATCTCCTAAATTAGGCAATTTTAGCTTTCTTTGGCATTGCCTATTTTTAATATGTTCGTTGGCTATTAGACATTTTTCTGTCAAATGTTAACATATTAATTTGCTTAATAGACTGTCTTGTTCGGATACTTTTTCTGGAATATACCCTAAACTAACAAGATAGAAGTTGCCAGGAATTTGCTTCATAGCCTTCTTAAAGACAGGTACCACCTTTGTCTTTTTCTGGTCATCAGATACCTTAACTCTGATGGTTTATAAAAGGTTACTTTCAGAGGTCTGGAGGTTTTCCCCCCTACAGTAGGTGCCTAATCCTGCAGATTTTAAGTAGTCTGAATTCCCATTGACTGCACTGAGAATTTGGCCTGAACCCAGGCTACTGGACTAGGCCTCAATTCTTTCAAATCTCCTGGATGCATTTTATCTGGTCTTGTTGAGTTATATGAGCGAGAGTTAGTTTGCTTTGGCGTAGAAACAAAAATTCACAAGAGAAAACGAAAGAGACTAAAGACACAATGATTATACCATTATTGAAATGTACTTCACACTTCAAAAACAACAATGCCTGTTCAAATCAGATGACAGCGGGTATACAAAATCAGCCAAAATAAATCCCTTTCTCTTAAAAATGTCAGCTTTTTCTTGCTACCCTGGATCAGATCTGTGTGCACAACAGGAGAAAAATGTAAGAAAACTGATATGTCTGTTATAATACTACTATAAATAATGTATATATACATTACACACACTACTATCCAACAAAAAAGTAAATATTATCCTTTGGATGAATATTATTTACAAGTAACGGTAACATTGTCCCCAAAAGAAATCAGACTGAGAAAGGAATGTCAGGGTTTCTGTGTATTGTAATTTTAAATTTACAAATATAGGCCATGATCCTGCAGAGGTTTATGCACATGCTTAACATCATATGCTGTAAAGTTCACATTGACTATTGACTTCCCTGTGCAGTCAAAGGGGACTACGCCCTGCGTGGAAAGTTAGTCACATGCCTAAGTCTGTGCAGGATCAGGACCAGAGTTAAAACAGAAGTCCCTAGCACATCACGGATGCTACCATAAACTTTATAAAGAAGAAAGAACACCCTAACAAACAGGAAGGAAAACCAGAGAAGGCACTCTACGACTGAGCGTGCTGGACCGTAAATAAAAGATGGCGGCTTTCCGGCTATTACCAGCCAAGGGGGACGCTATACAGGACGTCACTCCTAGGACGAGTCCCATACGAGAATGAGCTTGGCAGGATTGCTTCACCACCTCACACTTTTTCCCCGATTTTATCGGCAGTGAGAATATTTATTTATTTAAATAAGTTATGGAGGTACAGTCAGAATTTTACCAGTAGCAGCTGGCCAACAAAATGCTGCCTAAGGAGACTGACAGCAGACTTATTTGTAGAAATAGTAATTTTACAAGTGCAATTATTGTTTTTTTCCCTTAGCCCTGGCCTTCCGCCTGTCAATAATGAACAATTAGTGAAGGGTATATGTGTAGCCAGATGTGTATATTTTTGTCATATTTGAACGAAAATGCCTATATTTAGAGAGAATCTTCTTTTTCCCATCTCTCCTTTGTCAGCCAATTTTGATAAAATTTGAACTGGAGTCCGTTTGTTCTTTTTTAGAGGCCCCTCATATTGTGAGGCCCTAAGCTGTAGTTTAGTTATCTTATGTCTTAATCCGGCCCTTCCTTGTGGCCATCCTGCTGCTAGCGAGCAGCTCAGCACCCTAGCTCAAGGCAGGATTTTCAGACTTTGCGGGGGAATACTAGCAGGCCCGCTCCTGTAAGTATGCTCTGGGCTTTCCTGACACCTGATACTTGTCAGACCCCACAGCAGGAGGGGTCCATAGATAGGCAGGGGAACTGCACAAGCAGCCACACAAATGACAGTGGGAGCACAGGGAAATGCAGGGTGAGTGTGAAAGGAAAGAGAGGGAAAGGCTGTTTTGGCCGCTAGGGCATGGTCTAGCTATGTGGCTGACCAGCTTTAGGTACCTAACTCTAGCAGAGGGTTTCTGGCCGAGGTGCCTCTTTCTGCTCATGATCCTGTCTCTGTCCCATGCACCAGGCCAACTGCTTAGGTGCCTAAGCCCCGTCCTCTGTATTTCACTGCTGGCAAGCTTAGGCCAGTTTGCTGGCCTCGTGAGAATTTTTTTCGGAGGTGTTTAAGCCATGCATTGTATGAGGAGCCTGTGTGCCTAGCTCGGGGCTGAGGATTGCACTAGGTGGCAAGGCATTTAGGGTCTGGCTAGACTACAGTTAGACACCCATGGCTGGTCTGTGCCAGCTGATTCAGACTCACAGGGGTCAGGGGCTGTTTCATTGCAGTGTAGACTTCTGGGCTTGGGCTGGAGGGGAGCCAAGCTCTGGGACCCTCCCACTTTGCAGGGTCCTATCCAGCCCAAGCCTGGAAGTCTACACTGCAATGAAATGGCCCCTTAGCCCGAGTCTGCGAGCCTGAGTTAGCTGGCACGGGCCAGCCACGGGTGTCTAGCTGCAGTGTAGACATACCCTTAGAGGTCAAGTGTTGCAATATAAGTATCTTTGAGGATCTCGGCCTCTGTGTTTCTGTGCCTCAGTTTCTCATCTGTACAATGGTGATAACAGCACTACCCTACCTCACATGGGTGCTGAGAGGATAAATACATTAAAGATTGTGAGGTGCTCAGATACCACAGTGAGGGGGGCCAGAGAAGTACCTTAGATAGATCCCTCCCCCAACACAATTTGCCATTTTCTTTCAGCCCTATTGTGTAGAGTCAGACTGAACCAAAAGATAGGCTGTATTCTGTGTTAAATCTCATAGCTGGTGTCCCCTGGAATAACTACAGTGAAGTCAATGGAGCTGTATCAATATACACTCTTTACTGTGCTTAACGATACTACAGAACAAAAAGTGTGTGTTCATCTATGTCATGGCCTAAATTCATCCCTGGCCTACTTCCTTTGAATTCACTGGAGTTATGTCAAGAGTGAATTTGGCCCGAGAGTTGTTGCAAAACATAGGATATGCATGGTGAGTTCGTCCAAATGATACTTTGCACATATACAATGCCGTAACCTGGGGAAATGAGTTAGTGGGGAAAACCCCCTCAGGTGACATTAACAAGTATTTGTCCTCAAAGGTTAATGTTTATAAATCGGAAATTAAAACAAGTTACCTAAGAAAAAAAAGAAAAACAAAAGTAAAAAAAAACAGTACTAACCCCCAACCCTTCCTCAGTTTAGGATTCCACCCCTAGGATCCTAAATGAGAACCCTTCCTCTTTACAGGCATTTTCTTGTACATGTCTCACAAGCATTTAATTTATACTCCTTTCCTTTACATTCCCCTGAGCGCCTGTGCCAGGAGGAAGCTAAAATTAAACTCTAGTTCACTGGGGACCAGCGCCCTTTCACACGCAAATGCCTTTCATCCAAGGATCTCAGCGTACTTCTGAAATATTAATTATGTCACACACCACTCTCATCTGAATTATTCTGCCCAATGTATGGATGGGTGATAGAGAGGCATTAGGTGACTTGTCTAGTGAATCACTGGCAGTAGCAACAGAACTACTTGTTCTCTGTTCTAACTACCAGATTACACCCCGTTCATAGCTCATAACGCTGACTCAGAACCTTCCTTGCTTGCCTTTTACTGTAGATGTTTGTATTTAAGTCCCATCTCTTTCTTTTAATTGATATGACCAATAAAAAAAAAAGAAGAAGAAAGGAAAAAGAAAAGAACTTTTGCACCCTCTGCATGAATGAAATCACTTGGGTTTTACCATTAGTAGTTCAACCTTTAACCAGGATTTTTCAGCCTGCTTAGTGCGTGTGGACAAACTGTTCCAGTTACAGGGGTTTTGCATAGTAAACACACTATAAAACAAATACCCAGCGAATGGCAGACATTGGCTCCAAAGGTTTCACAGTAGCAGCCGTGTTAGTCTGTATTCGCAAAAAGAAAAGGAGTACTTGTGGCACCTTAGAGACTAACAAATTATTAGAGCATAAGCTTTCGTGAGCAACAGCTCACTGATCCGATGAAGTGAGCTGTAGCTCACGAAAGCTTATGCTCTAATAAATTTGTTAGTCTCTAGGTGCCACAAGTACTCCTTTTC
This sequence comes from Dermochelys coriacea, assembly GCF_009764565.3. NCBI lineage: Eukaryota > Metazoa > Chordata > Testudines > Dermochelyidae > Dermochelys > Dermochelys coriacea. Next base: position 131,032,569 of record NC_050071.1, read on the forward strand.
TTATTGGCTCCAAAGAACCTGTCAGCTGTAGACTATCATACACACTTCCACTGAAATGAATGGCATCTAGAAAGATGTCGGATGTAAGCTACCGCATCAATCAACCTTCCCCCAGTTATCCCCCCCCCCCCAAGGGCCTGATTTACCTGCATGAATGTTAGGAAACCAAGTCCACCATTTCTATGGTGCACTCCCAGAACTGAGTAGCTCCCATGGTTATCTGAGTTGCAATCTTCTGTGCAGCTGAAGCTGCTTGCTATGATTCTGAAGTTCAGTTTAGATAGAGAGGCCATAGTCCAGTGGTCCCCAAACTTTTCAGGGTTGTGCCCCTCCCCTCATTGCCCCTTTGCATGCTGGGCATGGGGCTGTGGCTCCGAGGCGGAAGGCACAGATGGGGAAAGGGGGCCAAGGCTGGGGCCACAGCTGGACGCAGGGCAGGCCAGGAACAGAGCCCCTGCTGGGGGATGAGGCCGGGAGCCAGGCCCCTGGACACGGGGCCAGGAGCAAAGCCCTAGGCCTGGGGCCAGCAATCGGGACCCCAGGGTGTGGGGCCGGCAGCTGGGGCCAGGGCCAGGGCTAGGAGCGGAGCGGCGCTCCCTCCCTGCCCCCCATGAGGGTTGGCTGGGACTCCAGCCACGCCCCACCCCCAAATGATCCTGTGGGCACACCCCACACAGTCTGGGGACCTCTGCCATAGTCTAACTTTATTGACTTGAGAGTCACACCAGTGTATCACTAGTGAATGGAGTTTCTTTAGATTTACAGTGGTGTAACTGTACCAGCAGTATTTTAATGCACTGAAATGGATTGTATTATGATTACAATATCTATCTGCTGTTATTTATTATTCTTTGAGCACTGTAAATGTACATAGTAATGCACAGAAACCATAAAGACTAAAGTTAGCAGATGCAGTTCCCCTGAAGTCCACAGAGATGTGCCCATTTACAGTATATATACCTGACCTGAATTTGGCCCAAACAACCTACAGTCTAACTCAGACACATACAATACTCGAGAGCGTGCAGAAAGTTCATTCCTTAAAAATCAAACCAGAGGAAGCCTTAGTTTTCCAGAGTGATTTGATGGGGAAGAGAGAAGGAGCTTGGGGAGCAGCAGGAGGTTCTTCCAGACACAAGGGGCCCGGAAAGCAGCTGTAAAGATGAGATGGAGGGCTCAGATGGAGTGCTTAGCCGAAGCTGCAGAGAAAAGTGTAAGGAGAAAGAGGTGATGCTGAATGAAGGACATGGAGAGTGGGTGGGCCCCAGCTGTGCAGAGTATTAGGGTAAGTGAACACTTACAGTGTGGCCACAGTCAGAGAAGCGGCTGGACAAGACATCTTGGCCAAGGCCATCCCTCTCCCTTTATTTTCTAGAGTCCAGCCTGACCATTTTTTTCTTCTTGTCTTCTGTCAAGGGTCACTATAGCCACAGAAGACAGGCCTGCTGTCCTGTCTCCAAGAGGACAATCCAATCGCATTAGCAGAGGGGAGTCCCACTCCAAAACAAGGACACAGAATTGGCTACAGGCCACTTGGGAGGGTTTGAGTCAGTGAACAGATGGGTAGCCGGACAGGGACAAGCCTGTGAAGTTTGGAGGCAGAACAAGGAGCTTGCAACCACTCCAGCTGGAGCAGGACCAGCTGTGCAGAGAGACACCGAAGCGTGGGGGTGTGGAGTCTGAACTAGGAACTACTTGAAGGAGAAGCCAGCTGCTGCACAGGGGACCCCTGCAGACACACAGGCTGGAGCTCACAGGACAGTGGAGACCGCACAGCCAGCATCATTCTGAGCTCACACTGCACACCAGCATCAAAGAGCATGGACAGCTTGCACTGACTCACAGGGGTGTGTATTGATGCTGGGCAGAGAGTCTCTGTCTGGCTACGCGTGGAGGGACCTGTGCTGTATGTTGTGCCAGGGCCAAGGAGTTTGTGTAAGCCCTGCTGACCTGGGTTTGTTCTGAATGGTTACCAGGGGTCCAGTAAAAGATATTACCTCACGCACCTTGTCTGTCTACCAGAGCAAGGCAGTCTGTGTAACCTCCTGGCAGAAATCCTGACCTGGGCTTACTCCTGACTGTACCTGGGCTAGATAAAAAGTGTTGTTCTAGTGTGAAGCGTGGTACTTGTTACGGCGGTTAAATCTGACCCCCTCGGAGGAAGGGTTAGTTTGTGTTTGTGCAGGAGCACGTAGCTGGGTCCTGGGAATCCCTCAGATGTCATAGCCTTCTTCTGTTCTCTATCTCTCATCCTCAGAGGGACAGTCAGTTCAAGTCCGGATTCTCCCACCTGTACTCATGCCGAGTGGTATTTATGGGAGCAGTCCCTGAAAAGAAATGGACATTTATATGGACTACAAGACTATACAGAGTTGTGATAAAAAATACAAAAGCCAGAGTTTTGGAAAAGGATATTAAACCTTCTGTTTCAGGGTTTAAACCCATTTCCACTATACTAGGGGTTAGGAGGAGACTATCATGGTGGCAAATTATCCCACATCTACCACCTGCAGGGATTTCTTGCACCTTTGTCTATGGACTCTGCATCTCATCTCATCTGAATAAATACCCCCCGACCAACAAAAGTTTTGCAGACAGCACTATCGCCGCTCGTTAGGTGCTATTGCTGTGCAGATAATCTAATCTTCCTCATCATTGAACCTGGGCTGTGAAGAAGAAAGCTCTTACGAAGCAGAAATGCCTTTAATAGCAGCAGAGGGAACACAAGGAAAGGCTGGACAAGCTTGTTTTGTAGAAATGTTCCTTTTCCAGCATTCTAAGACATCCTCTGTCATGTTTCACTCGCATGATACACTGAGCACTAAAACACATGGTACATCCTGAATCATTACTTATGGAGTATCTGCCAAGAAAACGGGGGATGACTCATATTACGATGTTTGGAAGAGTCAGGGAGAAATAAGAAGTGCCTAATGGTTTGAAATCACAAAAATCTGCTTCCAAGAGAGGACAGGCAAATCCCAGGTATGGTGCAGCAAAACAGATCATCTACATGTCAGGAAGACAGTTTTCAGAATAAAAATGATAATTACCTGAAAGACAGACACAGCCAGTGGAGAAACCGGCTGGACTGGCAATTCCTTCTGGCAAGAAGGCTGTCAGGATATCAGCTGATTTTTATGCAGTGTCAAGTGATGCATCCCTGATCTAGAGTAGGCTGTAGCTTTAAAGGATGCTGACAATTCAAAGCCAGACCAACTCCTTAGAGGCTAGATGCTGTTATCCATGGTGACTATTCACTGGCCTATGAGAAACGGGTTTGAAGATCTCAGTTCAATTCCCACTAAACAGAGCTCCACAGCATAATCCATTACTGGGCTCCACGAGATGGCGGCCTTGGCAGAAGAAGGGCTAAGCACTGAGCTATCCTCTCAAGCAGAAGGATGATGCACCTTGGGCCCATTCTGTATCCAGAACAGGTTGGAGACACCTCAGGTCTATGCAGTACCTGTTCTGTGGATAAACAGGCCTTCAGATCCAGCACCTGACTTCAGCAGAGAGGCACCATTGTAGATGAGAAAAGAGAAGAGAACTGGTGAATCACCTTTGAGGTTCCCTTTAAAAAACTCTTACTATCTGACATGTTCTCTGGATTCATAATCGGCCATCTATGCAACTTTCTATTGACGTTCATGGGGAGTTTGGCACAGGAATCAGTAGCCGTGGAGTCCAGTGGATAGGGCACTACACTGGGATGCAGATCTCGGTTCTGTTCATGGCTCTGCCACTTACCAGCCATGAGACCTTGGGCAGGTCACTTCACCTCAGTTACCCTTCCCACCCTTTGTCCTGTGGATTTAGATTTAAGCTTTTCAGGGCAGGGTCTGTCCCTTACTCTGTTTATACTATGCTTAGGATAGTAGGCTCCAGTCTTGGCTGAGACTTTTAGGTGCGACCATAACAAAACATATACATAAATAATAAGTAGCCTATGTCCCCTAGACATCTTCTTTTGGAGCCAATCCACATTGGCATTGTACAAGATATACAGCAGGATAGAATACATCCCTTTTAGCTCCCCAGGTACTCACTTTCCCGCCATGATTTTAAACGTAATAACCCCTCATTTATGGGGCCGAAAAAAAGCCAATGTGTTGTGCTTGTTGCTGTTGAACAAGCCATGTGAAAAAAGCAGTGTCGATTCCAGCTCTGTTCCATTAACACTATCCAAAAGAAGGGGACCGAAGTGGCAGGAAATATGCCTTAAACTTTGGGGGGGGGGGGAATGTGCCAAACAACAGGCAGTTGAGGAAAATGGAAAACTTTGTTACAGATATGATGGGTCCCTGTTAAGGAACAGTCTGGAGATATTATAAACACCACTCTTTCCTCTGTCAGTCCCTGTTCTCTCAGAGCTGGGGGCGAGAAGGACCCTGCCGTGTTAGCACTCTCCACCCCGCAGGAGGCACTCAGCACCTCGCTAGATTGGGTGCCCTGTGAACTGCCAAAGAGTTATCAGAAAGCTGGATGAGTGCTGAAGGGAACGGACAGTTTTGCCCTGAAACTAATTTAGAATGTGTGCCTGTACTTATATGGCACTTGACACTGCCAAAAAGAGAGCGTGGAGTGGTATAAAAAAAAGCCAATAAACCAAAACACTTCTCTGACTGCCAGGAAAGACCATGTCTAACTTCTAAAATGGAGGGACAGACCTGTGAGTTATGGGGCAGAGGGTCAGCCTTTAACTTTGAATGCCTGTTGCTGGTTGGTGCCAAAAACAGAAAGCTGGATTCCATCCTCAGCTATGTACGTGCAACTCCCATAGAGAGGAGTGGCAGCTGAGGGCAGAATTGGATGACAGCATTACAGTTACAGATTAGAGCTAGATGAAATTTTTTCAACAAATTGATTGTAGCAAAATGCATTTTTTGAGGCCCAAAACTATTTGTTGAATTCAGGTCAAATTCGACAAATGGCTTCAAGTGAGAAAAAATTGGACAGAGTCGAAACCTTCTGTTTTGACTTTTTTGTTTTGAAATGTTTTGCAAAAAGTCAAAAAGTTTCATTTCAAGCTTTCAATTCAAAACAGCATATTCATTGGCCAAATTTTCAATTTAAAACAAAAAAGAAAGGTGGAGAAAGCCTCCCAAACGGCTGAATCAAAACGAAAAACTTGAAAAAAAATTGGAGTCAACTCAAAACACATTAAAAAAAAAAACCCTGAAAAAATTGCTTCGAGTCAACTCGAAATGTTTGTCATTTCATTCTAAATGAAGATTATTATTCTTTTAATACAACAAAAAAAATTTTTTTTTAAAAAATTGTGTTGGTTCAAATCAAACCAGAAAGTTTTTTTCCTGATTTTTCAGTTCTAAAGAGCAAAATCCATTATTCAATCAGTTCTATTACTGGTACAGCCAAAATGCAAAGTTTGGATCTGGTTCCCAGTTTAGCCAAAATTCAGTGGAATTTGGACCCAGGGTTTTGTTTTGACCCATTGCAGGGTCAGTGGCAGCTGTGAAGATCAGGACTGAAATCAGATGTTCTCTGCAACTTACAGAAGGCCCATCTCTAGTTATAGTCCCAGATTAAAGAAAAGTAAAGACTTCTTTCTTCTCTGACATGTGCAGCAATGATAATGGCTATCTAGTAGGCCAGGAGGCATTGCTGGGATAGGACAACTGATGATACTTATGTACCTTAATGGTTCACCACCCTTTGGCTCTGCACACAGCTAGCCTATGCAATCACACGTTCTTATGACTCTTACCTTCATCCTCACTCTGCTGTTCCCCACTGTTGTCACTCATTGAGCCATGTCATAAGCCAGATTGCTATTAATTGCATGTGCAGAGCTGGGCAACTCATTGATTTTATGGCTCAGTGGTCAAAATGAAAAACCAAAACAAAAAATCGTTTCAGGTCAAACCCAAAACCAAATGTTTTGTCAGTTTTGGGGTGTATTTTTTACAATTTTTTGAAAGTTAAAGTTTCTATATACAAAAAGTCATTTCAAAACAAAATGGTGAAATGTCTCAGTTAGAAAATGTTTAGGGAAATGTTTCACTTTTAGAAGTTCCTCTCCCCAGTCCCCTTTTTTTGGCTGAAAACTATTCATTGCATTTGACCCAAATTCACGACCAGTTTTGATTGACCTGAAACTGCTTTTTTTGCCCAGCTGTAACCATGTGCCTCGTCATACATTAAATCATAAGCTCTTTGGGCCAGGGGTTGTGTCTTCCTAAGTGTTTGTACAGCACCTAGCACGATAGGTTCCTGATCCTAACTGGGGACTTTGGGAACAAATAATAAAAATGTGCAGTTGCCTTTTTTCATTTAGATATATGACGACCCTCATATACCACTAAATCACTCAGCTTGGACTTGTTCTCTCAGATTCATGTTACCATTGGAGTGGCTCCATATTGCCTACAGAGTGAGCCTTTGCATCCATTTGTGAGGAAGCTATAACATCATCTCCGTCATAGGCATTGACACAACATCATTCCAGACCCTGGAGTGAGGAGTCAACATGATGCATCTTATTTACTAACATCTCTAACACCGACAAATGAAACATAGCAGTGTTGTTTCAGGTCTTGCTCCTGCATTGCACAGGCATTCAGACATCTTCATTTCCATCCAGTTGGAGGATGCATCCATGATGTGCTGAGTTGCACTGAAGCTGAGCATACTCCGGTGCTCCCCAGGCAGCCTCAGATCACCCAGGCATGGATGGATTCGGGAACAGCCTGCAAGCCAAGTGGAATATGTGGTAATGAAACAGCAGTGGATTGCTCTTTTTAAGGCTAGCGGATTGCTCTTTTAGGGCTAGTGGATTGCTCTTTTTAAGGAAGAGGTGTGTACACCTTACAATTGTTTTTGAGAGAGAAAAGGAATGCCATGCAAAAAACTAAAAATCAGCTCTTAGCTACACTCCCAGAGCTCCATTGACTTCAGTAGCTTGTAAAGGAGAGTATGGTTTGGTCCAAAGACTTTGTTGCAATATCATTAGCAACTGGATTTAGCAAAAGCACTAACATTCCGAGTTTACCCAGCTGCTTCCTTTATCCTTACTGGAGCCTATTGTGCGTAGTGGGACCACACGTATAGCCCACATCTGAAACTCCTACATTCCCAAAGCCTTAACATTCCCACTATGCAGCACAAAAGGAGTCTCTTTTTCCCTCCAGGAATTTAATGCAACTCTCCCGGCAGAGGAAGAAATCCCCTGCAGGACAGGTGGACATTAAAATGTTCCTGATCCTCAAAGTCCTTGTTAGTTTCATGACCAAGACAGAACCTTGCTCATAGCAGTGAATCCTACAGTGCAGGGCTTCCACAATTACAGTACTTAGCACAGATAGAGCAACTTTCATCCAGGGATCTCGGAACCCTTTACAAGCATTATTTAATCAAGCCAATGAAATATTACTATGTCTGTTGTATAGAGGAGAAAGCAAAGGAGAAAAGTTAAATGATATGTCAAAAGTAACATGAGTCCCGTAGCTTAGCTGAAAAGAACCCAGGAGTCCTGACTCCTACCTCACTGCTCTAAAGTACATCCCTCTGTAAAAAGTGTTAGTTCTTTTACTGAAGTTGCCTTATTCTTATTAAAATGTTGGCTGTGCGAGGGCTTTCTTGATTACAGCAAGAAAAATATTGGTTCTTAATCTTACCATTGACTGTGATACAGAGAAATTCATTGATACAGCAGAGCAGCTCACAGCAGGAGTTTGCCTGGGACTGGTAAGTATCCGAGTGTGTGTGTTTGCTTGCTGAGGAAGTATCCGAGCGTGTGTTTGCTGGGAGGGCAGGGAGAGAGCCTGAGTGAGTGTCTGATTGGCTGCTAGCCTGCAGGGGGCGGGCATTAGGGTGTCTGTGTGTTTGCGTCAGGGAAGCCTGGCTGTTTGAAAATAGCCAGAGCCTCGCGAACCAGCTGAGCAGCGGGGACAGCAGAGCAGCTCACAGCAGGAGTTTGCCTGGGAGTTCGCCTGGAGTGAGCCCAGTGAGGCTTACATCTTGCCAACGTCTCTGAGGAAGCTCATAGTAGGTAGGTGATATGGAAGGGGGGGGTTCAGCTGTTGTGACCTGCACTGGATGTGCCATGTTTGTCTTTCTTCCACAGGACAGAAGCGACTTTGTCTGTACAAAGTGCAAGCTGGTCTCCATATTGGAAGAGAAGATTGAAGGTCTGGAGCAACAGGTAACGACCCTGCGTTGTATACGAGAGACTGAGGATTTTCTGGACCAAACTCAGGATAGCCTTCTAGGGGCACAAAGCTCTAAAGATATAGAGCAGGTTGCACAGAGAAGCCAAGAGGCCAGTGAAGAAGCTTGGCAACATGTGACCTCCAGAAGAGGTAAGCGGAATGTCCGGGTTCCAGTAACACAGACACAGGTAACTAACCGCTTTCATGTTCTCTCCACAGGTACCAATGCGGAGAGTGGACCAGATGATATGTCTGGGGGAGAAAGCAGAAGGAGACTCCGCTGGTTGGGAGGCATGAGATGCGATGTCCTGAGGTTGGGGGTTCCACGACCACCACTCCCAAGAGGAGAAGGCGGGTGGTGGTGGTCGGGGACTCTCTCCTCCGGGGGACTGAGTCATCTATCTGCCGCCCTGACCGGGAAAACCGAGAAGTCTGCTGCTTGCCAGGGGCTAAGATTCGTGATGTGACGGAGAGACTGCCGAGACTCATCAAGCCCTCGGATCGCTACCCCTTCCTGCTTCTCCACGTGGGCACCAATGATACTGCCAAGAATGACCTTGAGCGGATCACTGCGGACTACGTGGCTCTGGGAAGAAGGATAAAGGAGTTGGAGGCGCAAGTGGTGTTCTCGTCCATCCTCCCCGTGGAAGGAAAAGGCCTGGGTAGGGACCGTCGAATCGTGGAGGTCAACGAATGGCTACGCAGGTGGTGTCGGAGAGAAGGCTTTGGATTCTTTGACCATGGGATGGTGTTCCATGAAGGAGGAGTGCTGGGCAGAGACGGGCTCCATCTTACGAAGAGAGGGAAGAACATCTTTGCCAGCAGGCTGGCTAACCTAGTGAGGAGGGCTTTAAACTAGGTTCACCGGGGGAAGGAGACCAAAGCCCTGAGGTAAGTGGGAAAGCGGGATACCGGGAGGAAGCACAGGCAGGAATGTCTGTGAGGGGAGGGCTCCTGCCTCATACTGGGAATGAGGGGCGATCAACAGGTTATCTCAAGTGCTTATATACAAATGCACAAAGCCTTGGAAACAAGCAGGGAGAACTGGAGGTCCTGGTGATGTCAAGGAATTATGACGTGATTGGAATAACAGAGACTTGGTGGGATAACTCACATGACTGGAGTACAGTCATGGATGGTTATAAACTGTTCAGGAAGGACAGGCAGGGCAGAAAAGGTGGGGGAGTAGCACTGTATGTAAGGGAGCAGTATGACTGCTCAGAGCTCCGGTACGAAACTGTGGAAAAACCTGAGTGTCTCTGGATTAAGTTTAGAAGTGTGTGCAACAAGAGTGATGTCATGGTGGGAGTCTGCTATAGACCACCGGACCAGGGGGATGAGGTGGATGAGGCTTTCTTCCGGCAACTCACGGAAGCTACTAGATCGCATGCCCTGATTCTCATGGGTGACTTTAATTTTCCTGATATCTGCTGGGAGAGCAATACAGCGGTGCATAGACAATCCAGGAAGTTTTTGGAAAGCGTAGGGGACAATTTCCTGGTGCAAGTGCTAGGGGAGCCAACTAGGGGGAGCGCTTTTCTTGACCTGCTGCTCACAAACCGGGTAGAATTAGTGGGGGAAGCAAAAGTGGATGGGAATCTGGGAGGCAGTGACCATGAGTTGGTTGAGTTCAGGATCCTGACGTAGGGAAGAAAGGTAAGCAGCAGGATACGGACCCTGGACTTCAGGAAAGCAGACTTTGACTCCCTCAGGGAACAGATGGCCAGGATCCCCTGGGGGACTAACATGAAAGGGAAGGGAGTCCAGGAGAGCTGGCTGTATTTCAAGGAATCCCTGTTGAGGTTACAGGGACAAACCATCCCGATGAGTCGAAAGAATAGTAAATATGGCAGGCGACCAGCTTGGCTTAATGGTGAAATCCTAGCGGATCTTAAACATAAAAAAGAAGCTTACAAGAAGTGGAAGGTTGGACATATGACCAGGGAAGAGTATAAAAATATTGCTCGGGCATGTAGGAAAGATATCAGGAGGGCCAAATCGCACCTGGAGCTGCAGCTAGCAAGAGATGTCAAGAGTAACAAGAAGGGTTTCTTCAGGTATGTTGGCAACAAGAAGAAAGCCAAAGAAAGTGTGGGCCCCTTACTGAATGAGGGAGGCAAGCTAGTGACAGAGGATGTGGAAAAAGCTAATGTACTCAATGCTTTTTTTGCCTCTGTTTTCACTAACAAGGTCAGCTCCCAGACTGCTGTGCTGGGCATCACAAAATGGGGAAGAGATGGCCAGCCCTCTGTAGAGATAGAGGTGGTTAGGGACTATTTAGAAAAGCTGGACGTGCACAAGTCCATGGGGCCGGACGAATTGCATCCGAGAGTGCTGAAGGAATTGGCGGCTGTGATTGCAGAGCCCTTGGCCATTATCTTTGAAAACTCGTGGCGAACGGGGGAAGTCCCGGATGACTGGAAAAAGGCTAATGTAGTGCCCATCTTTAAAAAAGGGAAGAAGGAGGATCCTGGGAACTACAGGCCAGTCAGCCTCACCTCAGTCCCTGGAAAAATCATGGAGCAGGTCCTCAAAGAATCAATCCTGAAGCACTTAGAGGAGAGGAAAGTGATCAGGAACAGTCAGCATGGATTCACCAAGGGAAGGTCATGCCTGACTAATCTAATCGCCTTTTATGATGAGATTACTGGTTCTGTGGATGAAGGGAAAGCAGTGGATGTATTGTTTCTTGACTTTAGCAAAGCTTTTGACACGGTCTCCCACAGCATTCTTGTCAGCAAGTTAAGGAAGTATGGGCCGGATGAATGCACTATAAGGTGGGTAGAAAGCTGGCTAGATTGTCGGGCTCAACGAGTAGTGATCAATGGCTCCATGTCTAGTTGGCAGCCGGTGTCAAGTGGAGTGCCCCAGGGGTCGGTCCTGGGGCCCGTTTTGTTCAATATCTTCATAAATGATCTGGAGGATGGTGTGGATTGCACTCTCAGCAAATTTGCGGATGATACTAAACTGGGAGGAGTGGTAGATACGCTGGAGGGGAGGGATAGGATACAGAAGGACCTAGACAAATTGGAGGATTGGGCCAAAAGAAATCTAATGAGGTTCAATAAGGATAAGTGCAGGGTCCTGCACTTAGGATGGAAGAATCCAATGCACCGCTACAGACTAGGGACCGAATGGCTCGGCAGCAGTTCTGCGGAAAAGGACCTAGGGGTGACAGTGGACGAGAAGCTGGATATGAGTCAGCAGTGTGCCCTTGTTGCCAAGAAGGCCAATGGCATTTTGGGATGTATAAGTAGGGGCATAGCAAGCAGATCGAGGGACGTGATCGTTCCCCTCTATTCGACACTGGTGAGGCCTCATCTGGAGTACTGTGTCCAGTTTTGGGCCCCACACTACAAGAAGGATGTGGATAAATTGGAAAGAGTACAGCGAAGGGCAACAAAAATGATTAGGGGTCTAGAGCACATGACTTATGAGGAGAGGCTGAGGGAGCTGGGATTGTTTAGTCTGCAGAAGAGAAGAATGAGGGGGGATTTGATAGCTGCTTTCAACTACCTGAAAGGGGGTTTCAAAGAGGATGGCTCTAGACTGTTCTCAATGGTAGCAGATGACAGAACGAGGAGTAATGGTCTCAAGTTGCAATGGGGGAGGTTTAGATTGGATATTAGGAAAAACTTTTTCACTAAGAGGGTGGTGAAACACTGGAATGCGTTACCTAGGGAGGTGGTAGAATCTCCTTCCTTAGAGGTTTTTAAGGTCAGGCTTGACAAAGCCCTGGCTAGGATGATTTAACTGGGACTTGGTCCTGCTTTGAGCAGGGGGTTGGACTAGATGACCTTCTGGGGTCCCTTCCAACCCTGATATTCTATGATTCTATGATTCTATGATTAAATGGAAGTAGGAGGTAGATTCTCCATCACTTGAAATCTTTGGTCAGTGTTATACAGGAGATCAGATCAGATGATCATAATGGCCAGCTTTGGCCTTAAAAAAAAAATTCATCAATCTATTACCATGAACTAATGTCTATAAAACACTCAGAACAAAAAGGGCTTGTCCTTCTCCAATCTAACCCTTTTTTCTGAGAATAGAATCACTCCAAGTCAGAAAATAAATAAAGTGAAACCGTGGGCATTTCCACAAGGAGGCAAAGGAATTTGAAAGAGGAAGGAGTAACTGGGACCCCAATGAGCAATTTGCATGCATCCTGCTCTCCATAAGTTTTATAAATTATGGGAAAAATGTGTATAACTGAAAACCGCGCCCAGGCACCTATCATTGGCATGACCTGCTTTTACACAACCAGTCGCCTCAGACCTAACTAGCATTGGCAGCCTAGCGTGAGTCATATTTTTACATGGATGAACTGTTCTTCAACAATTTCCCCCCGTGCATTAGCAGCACAAACAGGCATGTGTGCTGTTGCTAGCTATTTCACCTCAGACACGCACAGTTTATGTGGCCATTTACGAAACATCTTGCCTTCCCCTAATACCAGAGTCTCTAAAGAGCCCTGTTACCATGTCACAAGGCCGGCATGGAGCACAGTGTTTTGCTCTATCCCGTGCTCTCCTCTTTTATTTTAGGAGCTATCCCCTTCAAGACAACCCTTTCTGCTCCCCCTCACACCATCCACTCCAATTTTGTCTTCCTTCTTTCCTTGTTGTTTGCCTGTGATGTCCTGTTCCATTATTCATGAAAATTACTTACATGCCATAGCAGAATCATAGGACTGTAACTAACCACAGATCTGCATAATTCCTATTGATTTCATGAGAGTTCCATGCATGGAATAATGACAGATAGGCTCAGGGACATGAGAGATGGGAAAAGCCTATTGAATGCATCCACTTATCAGAGCAGGAGGGGTCCGAACAATTAGGTTTTCTGCCTCAGACTTCAATACCAGAAGGGACCATCATGATCATCTAGTCTGACCTCCTGCACATTGCAGGTCACAGAACCTTTCCCATTCACTCCTGTAATAGACCCCTAACCTCTGGCTGAGTTACATGAAGTCCTCAAATCATGATTTAAAGACTAAGTTACAGAGGATGAGTGGGCTGGAAATGGCTCGTGAGAGGGGTGGCTGCTGGGGCACAGTGAAATCTTCCCCACACAGCAGTACCCTGTATCATTTCCCAGCACCCCACAAATTTCTTGTAGCATGCTCACAAGATCTAGCCATACATTCCCACAGTCCTTTGAGGCTGCAAAGGATAGTGGGACTGGGGTTATGGCAAGAACACACAAGTGGATTTTGGGTGCCAGGGAGGAAAGGGTTGAGAAATGCTTCCCTAGAATATATATGACTGTAAGAGAGGGTGAGTTTGGGTTTAAAGTGACAACAGCATCATTTGGAATAACCTTTCTGCATTGTGCAATTCTAGTGAGAAAGGGGTTTAATTGCTGTGCTGTATGGACCAAAATCCTCACTGGTTTACACCATCAGACTCCACTGATTACAAAACAGGTTGCATAGGATGTAAGGTCCAGGAGCTTTCTTTAATGCTACATATTATTGTGCCTTCACAAACTGAACAAAGCCACCGGTCTACCTAACACATTCCGAGGGTGTGTTTGTTGGCACCACTTGTGCTTCTGTGAAGGTGATTCATTTACTGAAAACCATTACCCAACTGATAAGTTTAGTGTGTTCAGCTGTCCATGGCTAAACAGCAGTTATAGACTAATAAATATCAGATGCAATTAGGCTGATTGATCATTTCAGATCAGTAAACTGTGGCTTTGTTTTAAGATAAGGGCCCAATAAGCGCTTTTACTGAACCTAGCAAGTTTTGTGGCAATAGTGACACTCCATTCATTCTCAGGGTCATATAACTGAAGGTCCTTTCACATTAATTTTATGACAAAGTGAATCTTAATCTTCAGGATCTCAGAGGAGTTCAACAGGGGCTCAGCGCAGATTGCACTGTGATATGTAACCAGCTTCCATTTATTACATAAGCGAAGCTAAGAAATTGATTTCAAATGTGCTTCATTTTAGAAATTTGCTTTCTCCTTAGTCTCCCATTTTACTTTCCAGTGCTTCTGATCTTTGTTTTAAACTACAACCCACTCTCAATGGGGATCGTATCCTGAAATAAACCTTTCCTGAACCCCCTCTTCTGGCCTTCAAACAACCCCCCAACTCCTTCAAGCTCATCATCAGAAGCAAGCTCCTCCCAGACCAGGACACACCAACTCAAAGCAGCACCGGACCCTGCCAAAACAACAGGTGCAAAACCTGCAGACAGTCCACTACGATGATCAACAACCCGCATAACACACCTTTCAAGATCCTTGGGTCCTACGCATGCTTATAACTACATGTGGTGTACCTCAACTAGTATACTAAATATCTCAACGACTATGACAGGTTACAGAGTAGCAGCCATGTTAGTCTGTATTCGCAAAAAGAAAAGGAATACTTAAGGTGCCACAAGTACTCCTTTTCTCAACAACTATGTGGATGAAACCAGACAATCACTATGTTCTCGAACTCACACAGGAAAACAATAAAAGACAAAACACTTTATCACCTGTAGGTGAACACTTTTCACAAAGCGATCACTCTGTGTCTGACCTCTCAGTTCTCATTCTCAAAGGAAGCCTGCACAACACTTTCAAAAGACGAGCCTGGGAGCTTAATTTATAACTTTTCTAGACAGTAAAAATCATGGATTGAACAGTGATGCTGGATTTATGACTTATTACAATTAATCCACCAACTACCCCCATCCCCCCAACTGCTTCCCCTCTTGCGGTGTTAATGGCCCACTTCACTTTGAAATATATGTTAACTGCTTATGATAAAATCTGTTCCACCTTGTATTTAGCTTTGACAGTCTGAGGCTCTCTCTTCACTAGAGAGCTTATAGTGGCACAGCTGTACTGATGCAGCTGTGCTGCTATAAGATCTCTCATATAGCCACTCGGTGCTGATGGGAGAGAGGTCTCCTGTCAACGTAATTAAACCACCCTCAACAAGGAGCGGTAGCTCTGTTGGCAGGAGAAGCTCGCCCGCTGACATAGCGCTATGAACCCTGCCACTTACGCCAGTGTAATTTATATTGCATTGGGGGTTGGAATATTCACCATAAGCGACATAAGTTTTGCAGACATAAGTGATAGCGTAGACATGGCCGGGGTATGTTTTCCAGAATTGAAGACGAGCTGTGCGTAAACTCAAAAGCTGGGGTCTCTCACCAATTCTCTAGCTCCACAGCAGTGATAACATGCAAAATGACAAGCTAACGATCACTGGTATTTCAGTGCATAAAGCAGAGAGATAAATGACAAAGACGCAAACAAGCACATGAAGGTTATGATCAGGCTTTTAAGTAATTAAGAGAAAGTTTTGTAAGTACGTGGTTTGATTTAACAATAGGATTGCCAGGCATCTAGTTTTCAACCAGAATCCCAGGTCGAAAAGGGACCCTGGTGGCTCCAGTCAGAACTGTGGCCAATGGGAGCTGTAGGGGCAGTGCCTGCAGGTGCAGGAAGCACACAGAGACCCCTGACCCCTCTGCCTCGGAGCTGGACATGCCCACTGCTTCTAGGAGCCACTTGAGATATGCACCGTCAGTCTGGAGTCCACACCCTGAACCCTCTTCCACACCCCAAACCCCTGCTCCAGCCTTAAGCCCCCTCCCACACCCAACTCTCTCCCGGATCCTGCATCCCACACCCCAACCCCCTGACCCAGCCCTG
Source organism: Dermochelys coriacea (assembly GCF_009764565.3). NCBI lineage: Eukaryota > Metazoa > Chordata > Testudines > Dermochelyidae > Dermochelys > Dermochelys coriacea. The sequence continues at coordinate 131,048,417 of NC_050071.1, forward strand.
ATTCCCCTCCTGCACGCCAAACCCCTCAACCCCAGACCGGAACTCCCTCCTTCACCTAAACCCCTCATCCCTGGCTCCACCCCAGAGCCCACACCCCCAGCTGGAGCCCTCACCCTCTCCCCAACCCCCTGACCCACCCTGGTGAAAGTGAGCAAGGGTGGGGGAGAGTGAGTGACAGAGGGAGGGGAGATGAGTGAGGGAGGCAGGGCCTCAAAGAAGGGGCAGGGCTAGGAGCAGGGCAAGGGTGTTCGGTTTTGTATGATTAGAAAGTTGGCAACCCTATTTAACATGTTACTAAATAGTAGTATATTGCTACATTTGAAACTTCTTAAATGGCACAGAATTAAGAAGGCACTAAAAAGTGCCAGTTAGGCAACTCTCAAATAACAAATGTTGATCGGAATTGCTTCAAAAATAGTCATGTATAGTAAATTATATTTCACTCATTTTATATTGTAATTGTAATGAACTAACAAGTGGTTATATCCACTACTTCCTTCTGCTGGATAGAATCAGAAGTTAGCACCTGAACTCTGTGCCATAGGCTCAGACTTTCCATTAGCCGAAGTGGTTCCAGTTCCAAAATCCAGGCAGGAGGCTCCAAATTCCAGCTCTGCTGACACCACCAACCTGTGAGTTCTAGTAACTGTGAAATGACCAAAGATTAGTTACGCTGTCTTAGGTTTATATAGCTCCCTGCCCCCCTTTAACCTTTAATCCAAAAGGGTAACAAGTTCACTGCCGCCTGTGTGTGTATGCTGAAATCCTAGAAGCATAAGCTCGTCCCTTTTTAACTAAAGGCGGTCATCCATGTCTTACTACATTATAAAGCCTGTGGCAAACGACTGAGCAGATCCAGTTCCACCCAGGAGAGGGTAGTGGTAGCATTTGGTCTTATCTGGATCTTATGCTGTTCTGGAATAGGTATTGTGCCTTTCATATTCCTCCCCAGGCACCTAAGCCAACTTCCATCGAAGTCAATAGCAGTCTAGACCTGAAACCACAGGAAAATGACTAAAGTTTACTCTAATATAGATGCGTTTTGATACCCCAGTGAGTAATTTTACTGCCCCTCTGATTGCTCCAGGTCCTCATTTCCACTATACTGACAATCTGTTTAAACACTTTAGATATTTGAAATCAACAAGTTGTTCTGGGAGATTTCATCTTGAATGACAGCTGTGATTAAGTATTATTAGCTTTCCTTCTCCTGTCTAATTTGACTTTCTCATGCCAGAAATAGAGCAATCCATTTGTCAGCCACAGCATTGTTTATCCAGATATCTCCATGGCCTGGAAAAAAAGACCACATATGCAGGCTGTGTACTGAAGGGTCTGAATGTGTTACATTTGAATTCAGGCTACCACAAGGAACAGCTGTACCATGGCCTGTTGGAAAGTCCTTCAGATTGAGTGCTAAGAGATTGTTGGTTACATGCTGATTTAAAAGACGGGGGGGAGGGGGGGGAAGGGGAGGAGAAGGCATTATTGATACCGAGAGCGGATACACAACTGTCCAGTAATATCTGTACCATTGCCAAATAAAAAGATCAGATCAGAAATAGACACCGCAGGCATCTGATTTCTGATTTGGGGAATGGAGAAACTTTGGTGCCATTCATGTAATCTGTGCTTGTTATGCTACTTAATAAGCGGAACATTTTATTGTAATTAGAGATGAGCCACCCTCAGATATGAACTTCAAGGGTGAGTCTGATGAAATTTCAGGGTGGTTCAGATACAAACCCATGCATGTGCATTCATCATGCAGGCCTGGCTTCTGGGTGAGATCCAAAACTAGAAATTCCCTATTTTCCACTGGTAGGCAGTTCCAGCATGGCTAAGGATGGCAGAATTCTCTTGAGACCATCCAATCTTCGTCAGTAGCTGTTATCTGAAAACTAGCAATAGAAAAAACTCCAAAAAGGTTCGGAGGCTCAGATAGGTATAATTCAGTCTTTCATCCAAAGTTTCTCTGAATATCTTGGGGCTGTATATCTGATCATGAGCTTTCTTGCAAGATTTCATAGCCTTTCAGTGGGACCAGAGAAATCATGAGAACAGCCTTCTTGAGGTATGCACTTCTAAACCCCGACAGAACCCAGAAATTATAAATGAACAACAGAAGTGGAAAGGAGGGTACTTCACCTTTTTCAGATCTGAAAAGAAAGTTTGTTTTGAGTTCTGGGTGAAGCTTCAAGTGGTGAGTCCTAAAATGAACTTGTTCCATCCCTGCCTAGTGAACAATCACCAGGTACAAGTGTCAGAGTAGCAGTCGTATTAGTCTGTATTCGCAAAAAGAAAAGGAGGACTTGTGGCACCTTAGAGACTAAAATTTATTTGAGCATAAGCTTTTGTGAGCTACAGCTCACTTCATCGGATGTGTTCAGTGGAAAATACAGTGGGGAGATTTATATACACAGAGAATGTTCTCTGTGAATATAAATCTCCCCACTGTATTTTCCACTGAACGCATCCGATGAAGTGAGCTGTAGCTCACAAAAGCTTATGCTCAAATAAATTTGTTAGTCTCTAAGGTGCCACAAGTACTCCTTTTCTTTTTGCAGGTACAAGTTGTGTGTATCAGATTTAAAAGGAAATGCCTGTAGAAAACCAGACAAAGAATACATAGCATTGGATCCATGGAGCTAAGATAGAGCAGTCAGTGATATTTCCATCAACTCCTAGCAAAGTAAAAAAAAAGATGATGAAGTTTCTAGAGCAACACAGGGAATAGTGCTGAAAGAACCTAACACTTAAATCAGAGCAGGCTAAAAAAACTTGTGAGGACCAAATGGCAGTTTAAACAGCAACTCAAACAGAAGAACTGCAGAAAAAGGTAGACAGAAAAGGCTTCATTTTGATCTCACACAGGTGTAACTCTATTGACTTCAGTAGAGTGATTCTTGATTTAAACTGGGGTAAATGAGTTCAGAACCAGGCCCAAAGACATGCAAAATGGAATCAAGGTGTGAATGTTTAGAGCCAGATTCTGGACTCAGTTTACACTGATGTTAAGTCCAGAGTAACTGTACTGATGTCACTCCGCGTCTCAAACCAGCCCAGATTGGCACTGACCTCTGAAGACTGGCCTATTGCTTGTGTTACATGAAATGAGTTTGGCGGTCTCAATCTAGTTGACCAGAAACAAACACCATCATAACTGGCAACAAGGGCTAAGCAGAAATTAGGTTCTTTCCCCTCCCCATGGAAAATGTAAACAAAAATTATATTAATATGTCAAAAACCCAAATTCCAAAAACCAAAACCTTACAGATTTTTTTTTTAAATAAAAATAAGCTACCATCCAAGCTCTGTGGAAAGCAGACACTCTTTCAGTGAATATTTTCATTGAGTCAAAAACCCAATTTTCCCCTAGGAAAAATTTTCAACAGAAAATTTTCAACCAGTCCTACTGGCAACCATGCAGGCCAAGAACCAAATAGACCAATGAGATTTTATTATCCTCACACTCTTAGTCCTGTTCTTTGTGGGCTGGGGTTGTAGGGAAGCATGGAGAAACTCACAGTTGTTTATGTCATAGCTGGCCAAATGATACCATTCTCCGAGCTACCCGTCTTGCAACTTTCACGGAAATTGGATTCACACAGGTTTAACAAATAATAATAAGCATAGAGGCCCTGTAATTATTTCTGCTGTGATTACCTGTAGGATCCCCTGGGTCAGAGAGGCTGTTGGAAGGCAGCATTGAAAGCTGCTTCCTGTTTCTTGTGCAACAATCTCAGAAGAATTTCAGGGTTTCTGCACCAAGATGAATGCACCAGGGGGAAATGATTGCAGTGAATAGAGTAAAGAACCTGGATTGTGGAGGAACAGCTCCTTATCATGTTGTAGCAGTGTAAGCACCGCTGAATTATTCAGTCAGCCAAGTGAACTGGGAATACAGATGGTACTAATTAGAACTAATGATAGGCAAACACAAAACAGTGGGAATGACAAATGTTTGAAAATATTTCTACTGAGAGTGTGAGAGGGAAAGGGGCACCTCACAGACCTTTCCTGGACAGAACTCTGCAGTGGATGTTTATTTAATCTACACATTCCCCACTCTCACAGCCTCTCTCAATCCTGTATCATTTCCTCCTTCAACAGCTGCAACAGTGGGGGATAGAGGAACAGTGGAGACTCACACCTGTCACTTGCTGATCATCTTGCAGGAGCCAGGAGGATGGCTGGTATAGCCCCAGGAGAATCAATATGTCATTTCAGGGTCATGCTCCATCTTCACAGGTCAGGGGACTGAGGACAGGGGTGCCATTTGCAGGGGATGTGGGGGCTTTAAACACCCTCTCCTTCCTCCTCCCCTCTGAGTTTTGTACCCGAGGTCTGCTCACAGATGGAGCTCTTAACTGCAACACAGCTTGAATGTGATATGTGATGAGTTCTGTGCTGCTCCCAGTTTCTGCCTTTGGGGCAGAGAGTTTGTAATAAACAAAGGCAGGGTGATTAAGATAACAAAAGGCTTATCATTAAATTAAACTAAGAATCGTTTGATGATCCTGAAAACATTGCCTGACACTCCAGTTAAAAGACAGGAAACAAAGGGTAGAAATAAATGGTGAGAATGGAGAGAGATGGTGGTGTCCCCCAAGGATCTGTACTGGGACACCTGCTGTTCAACATGTTCATGAATAATCTGGAAAAAGAGGTAAATAGTGAGGTAGCAAAATTTGTAGTGGATACAAAATTACTCAAGATAGTTAAGTCCAAAGCTGACTGCAAAGAGTTACAAAGGGATCTCACAAAACTGGGTGACCGGGCAACACAATGGCAGATGAAATTCAATGTTGATAAATGTAAAGTAATGCCCATGGCAAAATATAATCCCAAATATACATACAAAATAATAGGGTCTAAATTAGCTGTTACCTGTCAAGAAATAGATCTTGGAGTCATTGTGAATAGTTCTCTGAAAACTCAATGTGCAGCAGCAATCAAAAAAGCGAACAGAACATTGGGAATCATGAGGAAAGGGATAGATAATATGACAGAAAATATCAAGTTGCCTGTATAGAAATCCATGGTACGCCCACATATTGAATATTGCATGCAGATTTGGTCAACCCATCTCAAAAAAGATACATAAGACTTGGAAAAGGTACAGAGAAGGGGAACAGAAATGATTAGGGGTATGGAACAGCTTCCATAGGAGGAGAAATTAAAAAGACTAAGGGGAATATGATAGAGGTCTATAAAATCATGAATGGTGTGGAAAAATTGAATAAGGAAATGTTATCTACTCCTTCACATAACCCCAAAACCAGGGGTCACCCAATGAAATTAATACGTTGCATGTTTTAAACAAACAAAAGAAAGTATTTCTTCACAGTCAACTCGTGGAACTCTTTGCCAGTGGATGTTGTGAAGGCCAAAACTATGGAGGATAGGTCCATCAATGGCTACAATGCCTACTAGGGTGGGCAGGGATCCAACACCTTGCTCTGCATGTCCCAAGCCTCTGTTTGCCAGAAGCTGGGCATGGGCGACAGGGGATGGATCACTTGATTATTGCTCTGTTCTGTTCATTCCCTCTGAAACACCTGGCACTGGCCATTTTCGGAAGACAGGATACTGGGCTAGATGGACCATTGGTCTTACCCAGTATGGCCATTCTGATGTTCTTATATAGAACCCAGATGTATCTGCCCCTCACTGTAACCCACTGGACCCCACTTCCCTTCCAGAGCTAAGATAGAACCCAGGAGTCCTGAGGGGTCTCTCCCTCTGCAGAGTTAGTAACAAGTAAAAATATACATTATAATTTTAAACCTAACCAGTGTCCCTTAAGTGACTTGCCAAAGATGTCAGAACATGTTAGTATTAGAGCTGAGTGGGTCTAATATTTATTTAAATTTCCTTTCTCTTACATACGAATTAAATACAGTGTTCCTGTCAGCTGATTGTTATTTGTCAAAAAACTCTAGTTTTCAAGTGCCTAAGTAGCCCCTGGAATCACAGTTGAAGTTACCTCCCCTACCAAAATCTGAAATGGCACCCCTGCCAGAGGGTGGGGCTTTGCTACAGCTGTGGGTGAAGATCCATAATGGAGCAGGCCTTATGGCCATTGGGATCTTAGCAATAAGGAGACCTCATATCGCCAAAGAATCTCTCTGGGAATGAGTTCTCTCCCTCAGCACCCTAGAGTGAGTCACATAGGACTCAGTTGTGCCACATAGTCACTATCCTGCACTGGGGGTGGTGCAGGAGCACCCTGGGAATCGCACCTGCTTCTACACTGCAGTGGGTAGCTGCATAGTGTCCCCATGGCTGTGGCCTCACCTCCTCCCCCACCCCCTTTGTAGTGACTTGCAAACCCAGGCCATCCCAAGGTGTGAGTAGTCCCTGAGCTTGGGAGAACACACAGACTGCAATAGTCCCCGGCTACTTCACCCCAGGTATGAAGTGGGACTGATGGTTCCAGGACCTATCCCTCCTCTTGAACACCTCTGGAGAAGCCAGGCATGATATCCCCAGCTTACAGTTGGATAACTGAGGTGTAACACTTAACACATTCCAGAGAGCTGGGGATGAGAAATTAAATTAGATTGCAAACTGCTTGGGGCCAGGACTTTCTCTTTTTCTGTGTGTTTGTGCTGTCAATCAAGGAAGCTAAGACCACAGTCAGTCAGATCACTTGAGCAGCACTTCCCATGGCGTGCAACCTCTGCCGATTGCAGGTCACAGGGAGCAAGCTGGTAATAGCTGTTGTCAGGTAGCAGTGTGGAGGCGTTGGTTCCATCATAGTGCTACTTGCCTGCATTCACGTTCTGCTGATCCTTCCATCATGCCAGAAAATGCTGAAAGTGATGGCGAGGTCAGTGAGTGGACTATTAGGAACTGGAATTAAGACCATCACCACATTTCAGTAGGTCTCAGAACAGCTATAACATGGTAATAAGTTTCAGGCACAAAAGGTTTTCTACTGGTGATTCAAAGCATGAAAAGCCAAAAGCAGAACCCCAACCACTTGCAGTAATGATGTTTCCCCATCAGCAAGCAGTGGGTTGGGAAGCATTTGTGGCATTTATTCTTTTCAGTCCTTCAGCCCTACTGGGCAAGATCATGACCAAAGCAGGAGTAACATACGAGGGAGCAGGAGCAGTAAGGCCAGGTTTAGAATAGAAAGACCCAAAGCATCTTTACTTCAGTACTACTCACACTCCCAAATTTTTGTTCTCCCCGTATTCTAGTCCGGACACATTTCTCACTACTAAAATAAACCACTGGGGGGAGAACACTAGCCACACTATCACATGTGCAGAGTGTGCGTGTTTGTTTTTTTGAATTAGGTTGGTAATAAATTAATGCCGGACCTGATATTTTAGTCAGCCATTTCCCAGTCTTTAAATGGATGTTAAGTACTGCTATGATGGCGATTATAGTAAGATTTCAGGATTGTCATTCTAAAGCCTAGAATGTCTGTACAGTCAATGTGCCATGATAGAAACAGCTACAAGCATGGTTGAGAGACCTTTTTGTTCAGAATATCACCAGATTGAATCATCACTGGGATTTGCGGTCTGTTACTATCCCATTTCTAAGTTCTCAGACATTTTGACTATGAATTACACCTATATGATAGCAAGTCATGTATCTATGCCACACCAAGAGTCCTAGACCATTGTGATATCAGAGGTTACTCAACCAATCACCACCCTTACTTTACAGATAATTTGCATGCAACAGTTCCATTGGTTGTATAAGATGGTGGATTACTTGGCCTAGCTACCAGAGTTTTTCAAAATTACCCACACAAGACCACAACCAACACACAATAACCTCAAACACAGGTAGTCCCTCACCGCAGCACACACCCCTCAAACGCTACCCAAACAAATCAACACAAACCTCCCAGCACAATGCCCAGACACAAACCAACACAACCACCCACCCAAACAAAAACCAGCGTACACAATAACCCCAAACACACACCATCCACAAACCATTAACTTGAGGGGCAAAGCCACGGGTCATCATTATTTGAGTATGAATTACTGAGCAGCGGGGCTAACATAACTGAACAAAACATCTAGGAAACTGGAGAATAAGAAGAGATCTAAGATAACTTATAAAAAGAAAAGGAGTACTTGTGACACCTTAGAGACTAACAAATTTATTAGAGCATAAGCTTTCGTGAGCTACAGCTCACTTCATCGGATGCATTCGATGAAGTGAGCTGTAGCTCACGAAAGCTTATGCTCTAATAAATTTGTTAGTCTCTAAGGTGCCACAAGTACTCCTTTTCTTTTTGCGAATACAGACTAACACGGCTGCTACTCTGAAACCTGTGATTATGCAAGATAACTTATGTGACCCACCATTATGGTAGTATCAGAGAACCTCACAATCATTTATCCTCACAACACACCTATGAGGAAGGGCAGTGCTATTATTCCCCTTTCACAGATTGGGGACTGAAGTGCAAAGACACTTAAGCGATATAGCCAATGTCACTCAGGATAGCGGTATCGGAGCAGGGATTTGAAGTCAGGTCTAACTCCCAGGCACATGCCATAGCCACTAAGCCATTCTTCTTCTCCTCTGTTGAGCTGGCTCTCACAACATCCCTGTGAAGCAGGGAAATGTAATTACAGCTGGAGCACTAAGGCACAGAGAGATTAATTGACTTACTTAATGCCCCACAGGGAATCTGTGGCAGAGCTTGGAATTTAACCCTGGTCTCCTAAATCCCAGTCCAGTCTTCAACCTGCAATGAGAAGAAAATACTTTCTGAAGGGGGCTATGTAGAAGCTCTTTATGAAAATAGCCCCCTCACCACTTTCATGTCTTATTTGAGAGGAGAGGGTAACAGCAGCAGGACACAAGGTGGAATCAAAGTGCAGAGGCATCCTGCAGAAAGCTTACAGTGAGCTGCTGTCAGGGCTCTGCTCAGGGTGGGTTTCCCACAGTCCTGGCCCGTTGGATACTACAGCATAAAGCACAACTTTCATCTGGAATCTCCATCTAAATATTGTTTCAGCTTGTGCAGTGGGGAAAATATTTAGGGAAGTTGACTAAGGCCAGTGGTAATCTTCATTGCTAACCTCAGCGAGGGGAACACAGAGGGAGCCGTCTTTCTCTGGCTCGCCGGTCGTGCTGCTGTGCAAAAATGCTTACTGTTGCTGAGCCATATGTTCGCAGGGAAGCTGAAATCACCCCTGAAAATCATGAGGCTCTGGTATAGTTCAGCTGTTGTAAGGAGGAAGAGAAAGAGTACACAAACAGAACTCAGTGCTCTTCTATATGTTTCCCCATCTGTTTGTTGTAGCCAGCTGTCATCTCGCCGCTACACCTTTGTAGCTCTTTCTGTCTTCATTATGTGTGTGCACAGTGCCTGGCACAATGGGACCCTGATCCTTAAATGGGGGACCTTCAGGCACAACCTGAATACAAACAAACATCTTGGCAAGACAGTGGGGCTGCTTTTCTCTCATGCTGGGTAGGAAAGCAAGCAGGTTTTGCATTCAGGTTGGAAAGAAAAGTGTGTCATGATGTAACAAACATAAGTATCAATCTATTATATTAATTCACTGAAAATGGTATTAATTGCACCTGAAAGGAGCATAGTCTACACTCCTGAATGATTCGTGAGCTCTGAAACAAATACTCACCAGCAACCACACACCACACACCAGAACCACTAACCCAGGAACCTATCCTTGCAACAAAGCCCGTTGCCAACTCTGTCCACATATCTATTCAGGGGACACCATCATAGGGCCTAATCAAATCAGCCACACTATCAGAGGCTCGTTCACCTGCACATCTACCAATGTGATATATGCCATCATGTGCCAGCAATGCCCCTCTGCCATGTACATTGGTCAAACTGGACAGTCTCTACATAAAAGAATAAATGGACACAAACCAGACATCAAGAATTATAACATTCAAAAACCAGTTGGAGAATACTTCAATCTCTTTGGTCACTCAATTACAGACCTAAAAGCTGCAATTCTTCTACAAAAAAACTTCAAAAACAGACTCCAATGAGAGACCGCTGAACTGGAATTAATTTGCAAACTGGGTACAATTAATTTAGGCTTGAATAAAGACTGGGAGTGGATGGGTCATTACACAAAGAAAAACTATTTCCCCATGTTTATTCCTCCCCCATCCCCGCAACTGTTCCTCAGATGTTTTTGTCAACTGCTGGAAATGGCCCACATTGATCATCACTACAAAAGGTTCCCCCTCATCCCCCCGCTCTCCTGCTGGTAATCGCTCCCCTTACCTGATCACTCTCGTTACAGTGCGTATGGTAACACCCATTGTTTTATGTTCTCTATGTATATAAATCTCCCCACTGTATTTTCCACCGAATGCATCCGATGAAGTGAGCTGTAGCTCATGAAAGCTTATGTTCAAATAAATTTGTTAGTCTCTAAGGTGCCACAAGTACTCATTTTCTTCTTGCGGATACGGACTAACACAGCTGCTAATCTGAAATCTGTTTTTAACGTTCGCCCGCAATTCACGTAGCTGAAGCATCTGGATGCTGACTTCACAGCCAAACCAAACAACCCTGGGCTTGTGCCCCACTGCCAGGCAGCCCCACACCAGAGAGTGCCTGCCACTGCTGGAGCAGCATTGCTGACCTTAGAATGGGAAAGTGAAGGTCTTGCCTGCGCCACACTTTTAAAAAAGCAGATTAACCCTGATTGTCTTGGCTAACTCTCTGGAATTTCCTTCCTTGCCCTGGAGACCGAGTGTTCTGTGGAGATGAAAATTAATGCTGACACAGCTTGAGTTTGTGTGTGTTTTCAATTATTATTTTTTTCCTTTTAGAACGAAGAAAGTGAAAATTCAGTGGCTGCTATAAATGATCCTGTTTTAACTGTAAACCTATTCGCAGGATATAGGATAGGATCAGTCACCAACAGAGTCTCTCCTCCTCTTTACTTTTCTGGGTTATGTGTAAAATGAAATGAGTAAAAACCATGCATTTGGCATGAGACCCCATTTCATTTTTGCTAAATAAACGATGGCTTGGAAAGTCATCACGTCTCAAGTGGTTCTTTTTTGTCTTTGTTTTTTCCATTCTGGTCCTTAGCAGGAGTGGGGAGAATGAATGTAAATGGCAAAATGTTGGAAGGAGTAAAAGGGCATCTGGCAATAATCCAACATACAAAACATACATCAGTGAAGGAAGGCGTACAACTATCAGGAAACCCAGAATAGCCTCCACATACATTGAACACCTCTCCAGGAATTTGCATCAGTTACCCTTCAAGAACAGAGCCCGGTCTATTAACCCCAACTGCACCCTCAATCTCATTCATATGTGCCTACGTAGTGCACAGAACACCACAAGCGAACACAAGCTACTGTGTCAAAGCAACCCCAATCTGACTAAAAATGGGGATCCATTGTTTCCACCACTTGTGCTGGTGGTAAATAGCTCAATAGACTGGATCGGACGTAGGCAGTATGGGAGGGAGAGAAACTCTCTCTTAAGCATGCTTCCCTGCAGAAATTTTTATGCAGCTACACCACACAGAGCATGGATTACCAGGAACACCAATGGCCTCGGTCACAGCCTCATCCCCTCCAAACCCAGCAGCCAATCAGCATGATACTGCTTCCCTACTCTACACCTGTTCTTCCCACACTGTTTCAAAGAGGCATTGGGGGAACCACTGGCCCACACCAGATGCTCCAGTCAGACCTCATTCACGGGTGGCCTAACTCTCCCTGGAGAGTTGCACTGATATCCAAGTCATTTCTAGGGTTGCCAACCCTCCAGGATTGTCCTGGAGTATCCCAGATTTAAAGATTAATCTTTAACTGAAGAGCACGTCATGTGCGGAACCCTTCGGGAATATGTCCAACAAAAAATTGGCCACCCCAGTCACTTCTGATATGGCAGTGGCTAGAAAAGCATTCTCAAGAAGTGTTCTGGATGAAGAAATTACTGGGGGACACCCATTGGGATGGGAGGACCCGTTTTGCCAAATTTAGAAAAAGAGCTGGACAAACAATGTGAACATTTTTTCCCATAAACATTTGCTTGAATTGGTAAATGAACTCATTTTGATCCCATTCACCTTCACTTTGCGATCCGTTGCTACTAATACCGGAATAATCATATTCTACTCCCATAAATATCCACGAAGAGCAAATTTCATAACAATCCATAACAAATTTTGGAGCTTCTTCTAAAGAGCATCAAGAGCAGCTCTGAAATGAATCTGAAATGTTTCTCAAAACTTAAAAAAATTCTAGAGGTTTTGTGAAATCCAGACCTTTCCTGAGTTCTCCCATTTCTAGTTGTATATCTAAGATACACATATATGGTTCCCATTACAGAGCATCTGAGCAATTTCATGTATTTGTCCTCAACACCTCTCTGAGGTAAGGAACTACTATTATCTCAGTTTTACAGATGGGGAACCAATAAGGTGGCTAAGGCCCAGCTCCTCAAAGATTTCAACGAGTTAGGTGCTGGTGAGAATCTGGACTTAAGTGACTTGTCCAAAGTTACACAGCAAGCCTGAAGCAGAGCTGGTATTTGAACCCTAATCTCCAAAGTTTTAGGCTAGTGGCTTAGCTATTGGATCATCCCTCGTCTCAGTTACAGGAAGTGGGAAGGCAGAGTGCAGCAAAGGCAGCTATGAAGAATTCTAGTGGGAGATGAGAACGTTGTAGAAAAAGTGATTCGGTAGGTAGGTGAGGATCTTGAACAGAGGTAGACAAACTACGGCCCGCAGGACCATCCTACCCAGCCCCTGAGCTCCTGGCCGGGGAGGCTAGCCCCTGTTCCCCTTCCCCTGCAGCCTCCGCGCGCCACGCCACCAGCACAGGAAGGGGCTGCACTGCAGGGGCAGGGGAGAGCAGGGACGGAGGCTCACCTGCAGCCACAGGGGAGCAGGCGGGCGGTGCGGGTGGCGGGAGCGCGGCAAACGCGGGCGGAGGACTCAGGAGGAGCACCGGGCGGCTGTGCAGCTGGCCCGGAGAGAAGCAGCGCTTTGAAGGGGAAACCGCCGCTTCTCTCCGGCTGTCCCTACTCCTCCTAAGTCCTCTGCCCATGTTTGCAGGGCTGCACTCTGAAAGGGGCTTTAGAGGGGGGGTTGGATAGGGGGCGGGGTCCCGGAGGCCTGTCAGGGGGCGGGGGTGTGGACAGGGGTCGGGGCAGTCAGGGAGCAGGGGGAGTTGGATGGGGCTCCGGGGGGGCAGTTAGGGGCAGGGGGTCCCAGGAGGGGGCGTCAGGGGACTAGGAGTAGGGGGGTTGGATAGGTCGAGGGTTCTGATGGGGGGCAGTCCGGGGGCGGGAAGTGGGAGGGGGCAGATAGTGTTAGGGTTTGGGGAGGCACAGCCTTCCCTACCTGTCCCTCCATAAAGTTTTGGAACCCCGATGTGGCCCTCAGGCCAAAAAGTTTGCCCACCCCTGGTCTTGAGCCTTTCTAAGAAAGATCAATTCTCTTGTAACCCACACACCTCCTGGGTCTGGTGTTCTGTCCCGTCTAGTGGCACCGGGACTACATAGAGATTAATGAGTCTGCTCTACAGCCTTAGCTAGCAGGCATATGGCTTTTAGCTCATGCAGTAGAGGCTCACGCTCTAAGCTCCAGGTTTGATCCCACCTGCAGACAACTGGGGTCTGTCGGTGTTGCACCCATTCAGAGAAAGTTACTAAAGGATATTTTACAGGGCCTGTGGCAAGATGACACTGATTTCATCATCTGGGAGCCAGCCTTGCAAAGATTTCCCCTTCCCCACAAACCTGGGTTGCAGGTGTGTGTATAAATCTGAGTGAGGTGGGGAAGGAAAGTGAAAGAGAAAGTGGTTTTAGTGGTGATGCCGCCTGGAGCCTGCTCTGTGGGGAGTCAACAGGCATGGCTAAGCAAGGGCTCAGCTGCATTAAAGAATCACTGGATTTTTACAGTATTGTCAACTCTTGCAATTTTATGGCGAGTCTGGGGGTAGCTGGTGGTTTTTCCTGAATGCCCCAGCTCTTATCATAGAATCATAGAATACCAGGGTTTGAAGGGACCTCAGAAGATCATCTAGTCCAACCCCCTGCTCAAAGCAGGACCAATCCAGATCCCTAAATTGACCCCTCAAGGATTGAACTCAGAACCCTAGGTTTAGCAGGCCAATGCTCAAACCACTGAGCTATACCTCCCTCCCGTTGGACTCAGGTAATTACAAAAGAATCTCAGCTTTCATGTTTTTAAAGTTGCAAGTTTCCAGTCCTTGTGGTTGCAGATAACAACTTGACCATGTGAACCCTAATTGGTGAAAGAAACAGAAGGCAAATAAAAGTAATAACTGTTGGGTTCTTTTAAAAAAAAATCTCATGAATTTTAAGCCAATCTCATAATTTTTTGATACCTGATTTGTGATTTTTGAAGGCTTGGGGCTAGCAGTTCTATTTTTAAACCCAATGGGGGCCTCAACTCCAGGAGGCTACCTGTTGGCAAACGTGATTCCTTCACCATCAGCCAGCAGAAGGTGTGTGGCTCACTCTGTAGGGTGAACCTAGAGTGAGGCTAAGCAAGGCTGGGATCCATAACAAATTTTGGAGCTTCTTCTAAAGAGCATCAAGAGCAGCTCCATAATCTTCCTCCAAGTGCCCTCCTTGGCGAAACATATGATCAGCTCTTAATTAGCAAATACAAATATATCTTCCATTACAACCAAACCAGATACGTTTGATTTTGCCTTGCTTTGCTGTAGAATCAGGCTATCTATCCAAATAGGAGCGTCTTTGATCAAAATGATCCAGTCATGCTGCCTTTCTCTATCCTTAGTTGTTTCTCCTTTGCAATTCTTTGCACATACTGGGGACATGAGACTCAGGGGCAGATAGAGATTGCATGGGAATCCTCTTTACTAACTTTGTATTATGCCAATCAAACATAACTCTTCAAAATCTAGGCTGAGATTACACCACCGACCTGTGGTGGTGACGAATTTCTTTAAAATTCCCAAGGTTTTGTTGTTTTTTAAAATAATTTGCAAAGAAAACCACTAAAAGTCTCTCTTCAGCCAAAAAGATGGTGCGTCTCTGCTCCAAACCCAACTAATCAAACCTTAAGACACAGATAGACATCATGTAGAGACCATTATGCTTTTTACACAGCATTCTGAGTACTGAAAGCCAACAGACAATCTGATGATGAGTTTCCTTTGATGAGGAAAAAAAAAAGCTCAATGTATTTTTCATTTACAAGAGATAAAAGAGAGGGAAGGGCATTGTTACGGATCACCTGTCAGGTACAGGAAAATGCAATAAAAAGGTGACATGATCAACTTTTTGCTTGAAGTAGAACAAGATGTTTTAGTTGCAAGGAATTCCTTGACCTAATCTTATTTATTTCTAAGGCCCTAAGAAGGACTCCAGCCTAGATCAACATCTTGATTATTCCTATCAGTAGCACTGCAGGAAGGTATTTTTAAATAGGATAAAAATCAAGGGGAGGACAGAGGAGTTGGTACAAAGATTTCCCGAAAAAGATCCTCACAGCTGGTGACAGAGATATCAACAGGTGGGACACAAATCAGTTTGGCAAGTCAAAGTTACATGTTCAGAAAGCTTCATGCTACAAGTCGTCAACAACAACAACAGAAAAGGCTTCACACTCAGGGCAAAACTCACAGGAAAAAGAACAGGGGAGAAGTGAGGATAGGAAAGGTGGCACCAGCTGACCAAGCCAGGAAAAATTAAACCAACAGGGAAGGTGGAGCTGGAGAAATAAGCAATTAAAAGGTAAACATCACTTTTTGGTCCTGCTTAAAGATTTTCCCCTTTGATAAAGCCATAACCACAATGGCATTCACAACAACATTTTCCCACTCCACTCCTCTGCCCCACCTAACATTAAAAACTTCCTCAAGCAGAGCTTCCTTTAACAGAGAAGAGCCAAAGAAAGTCCAGCAGGGCTCTTTATGCCAGTGCAATTAACCTGGGAATTGTTGAGATCTCACAGTGTTGGCTTCTATTACAAATCCCTAGACAGGATACAATTACCCTTCCTCCAGCAGCTCAGTGACTAGCACTGCTGTGACGTAACTCCAGTACTGACTTGGCAAGAAGAGCACCACGTCTTGAATCACTAGTGCTCCCTTCTGCAGCACCCAGGGTTTTCCCTTGGACCTCACCCAGGCAACTACTGATCAGCCTCAGCCCTGCTTATTCTATGGAACCCAATGTCATACCGCTGCAGGTACCAATAGCTGAGATGCATAAACTTAGCATTCAGATCCGAGGGGTGATAAACATGCTGTTTTCAGATTAGCTCTCTTTCCCCAGGTTCCATTTCATTACTGTACATCAGAAGAGCTTTCTTCCCACTCTTTGTTAATTTGCCAACCTAAATCCTGTGGCATCTGTTGAGGGAAAAATAAGCCCGTTCACCTTATCCATCATTTTAAGGACAAGCATCATCCTTGATGCTTTACAAAGTCCAGCAGGGTTTGTAGGCGGCCTTTACATTTGTCTGGCAAAATTGTGCAGAAAGGACAACTTCATCTTTCTGGGCACCTGATATATATTTCAAGTACTTAATTTAAATAACCTTAGAGCAGGTAGAGATTTTTTATGATTGTTCAACTGTTTGGTTCAATCAGGAGGGCAGGGTTTCCGTATGTTGAGCAGGAATGTTTGATGGCTACCAAGGATTGAAGGATCACATTCCCCTTTGTGATCATGCCAGCTGGGAAAACCTTCTGTCGCTGACAAGGTGGCACAGCCACCGCACAGTGGTTTATGGAGAGAAAGAAAGAAAGGTCTTTGCAGTGCCAAAGCTCATTGTCAAAAGCAACTGTACTCAGTAGCACTGAATTGATTGGCTCTGCCATCCTGCTCACTTAGCTTTGGAAAGCATGCAGGTTTCCTGTTTTTAAGCATTTTTCCACACAATGATCTTTGGGTTCCAAGGCCCTAGTCCCTATAATCAGTGCCATTCACAAAGTAAAACCCTGGGACCAGTCGGCGACAATGAACGGGGACCTTGTTACTTAGCGTTGAGGAGGAATACTATAAAAGCTCTCCAAGGGCTCTACGGAATCTCTGGTGTGATGGTGTTAAGGAGAGATAAGGACTGTGTTTGCTCATATGCATGAAACCTAAATTCATGGCTAACTCAGCAATAGCAAAAAAATTAGGCTTACACGGCCAAACCTATAAATAACTCTGACATGCAGAGTATGTTGCTGTGCGTTTAGGTATGTCCTGGGTGAAATGAGAGAGGGTTAAATAGTCTCTCTCACTTAAATTCCAATGCCTATAAATTAAGGGGATGTTTTCGCTCGCTAGTCCTTGGATATTTTAATATGCAATTGGATTCTTACAGTTCTCCACAGTCATATTTCAGGGAAGATACAAACTAGTGATCCTGACTGTTCTGTCCCAGGTGACTGGGAGCTCAGTAAATTAATGTATTTGAGACTCAGCTGTTGGGGGCAGTACAGAATTGTGAGCTGTATTGCCTTATGGAAATCAATAGGATCTCTCCAGATTTTCATACAAGTTCATGGAATACAGTAGAAAATCAAGTCAGTTTGATATGTTGTTGAAAGTGATTTCTCTAGCGCTCGTAATGGTTTCTCCCCTATAAGATACCTATGCCAATGCTGGCCTGGTTATCTGGCCAGTTCTGTCCCAGTATGCACTGGTCTCTGCCTAGTGCTGGGATGGAGAGTTCATAGAAGATTCTGCCCCACCCTTCACGCCCTGTGCTGCTCCCAGGAGAAAAGGATTTCCAGACATTTACTGAAATGCTCTGTGTTAGTGCAGGAGGAATTCATATGGTGTTTTCATGTAAACAGAATCAAGGATACAGATATTTTGGCTACTGCTGGTCAGAAAATGGTTTCCTCCTCCCTCCAGTGGACATTTTGACTTTTTGCTGAAAAACAAAAACAAAAACCAGACCACACAAAAACAAAAACCGAAAAACCAAAACCAAACATTTTCAGCTAAAAAACAAACGGTTTTCTTCAGAAACCTCCAAACCCAAAACATTTCAGCCAAAGAACACCAGAAGCCCTAACACACATTTTCAGGTTGGCCAAACATTTTCAGTTTCAGGTTTCAATTTTTCCAATTAAGTCAACATTTTTTGGGGGGGAAGCAAACACTTTCCACAAAAAATTAGTTGGGTTGAAAACTTAATTTTCTATAGAAGAGAAAGTTATGATAGAAAATTTCCCACCAGCCCTAAATCTGAAGTCAAGAAAAATGATATACAATTCACTTTGTGAGTGTTTTCAGGTAGAGCAGCAGGAACATATCCATTTGCTACTGAACTGGGGAAGAAGAAAAGAGGAGATAGAGTGTAGGTAACAGCTGAGCTGTGAGTGGGTGTGATGAGTAATGCAATGGGAAAAGGCTGTGTCTCACTGTGGCTAGGCACTGGCCTCTCAGGGTATGTCTACACAGCAACTAGATACCCAGGGCTGGCCCCCGTCAGCCAACTTGGGCTTGCACGACTTAATCTGCAGGGCTGTTTCACTGCTGTGTAGATGTTTGGGCTCAGGCTGGAGCCTGGGTTCTAGGATCCTGTGGGTGGGAGGGTAATTCGGAAGTCTATACCGGAATTAACTAGCCCTGCAGCCCGACTCAGTTGCATAGGCCAGCCACATGCTTTTCTTTGCTGTGTAGACCTGCCCACAGCCAGGAAACCAGCGGGATAGCCTTAGGTGTTGTATTGACATACAGTGTGACTTTGGGTGAGTCACTCAACATCTTTGCCTCAGTTTCCCCTCCTTAGAAATAGGGGTCATAAGAGATTACTCTGCTTTGAAATCTGAGGTTAAACTATCTATTATTAAAGAGCAAAGCAGCTCAGCTATGAGAGTGCAATAAGAACAAATGCATTCGGAGAGAACTGTTACATATGACACTGCATAACCACCCTATTTGTTGTATGATAACATCCTCCAGACCTCCAATGTCCCTAGTTTGCATTAGGAGAAGAGACAAATACATGCCACGTTTTTGGCCTGGAGGTTCGCAGCTTGAATCCTGAGCAGCAGCTGGGATGTCTCAGCAAGCTGCAATTCAATCTTTCTGCACCACAAGCTATTAAAACGAACAGCTGAATACATTTCTAGTCCATAATTGACCAAAGGCTCACAGGTGTTCTATAGTAAAATACATTTGAAATCATTTAATGAAACTAGGCCAGTTCAAAGCAGCTGAGGACTCAACACTTTTCTTGCTTTCTATGGCATCACCAATAACAACAATTCTTTACTCAGAATTCAGGTAGCAATTTGGCTGAGGCAGGACACAATCCAGCTCACTCTCCCATGACTGCTTTGGCTGCACAGCATTAACAGGAGTAAAACTGGTTTTGTAAGGAAAGTCAGTAGAAAAAGCTCTGACCAGCAAAAAGAGACTGAGTAGAAAAGGACCATTGCACTTAAAGCCGCCTTTTAAATGCTGGAACAAATGGAGACTTTGAGAGTAAGTTTCACAATCAGGGACCATAATTACTAAACTCTCTCAAAGGCTATGAAATGTACTTATTTCCCCCCAGGATTTGCACATGAGAACTAAATACAGGCCTTGAAATATCTGCCAATGTGACGTAGCCTTGAACACATCAGACTCAACCCAGTTTTCACTAATATTCTGGCATTACACTGACCTTTAAAAAATATCTCATAAAAAGGTGATGAGAGCTACACTTTGTCAGTTTGATCACGCTGCGATCATACAGTCCTCTGCTTTTGTGTTTGTCTTGATCAAATATCAGATTTGAACTAACAAAACGTTTGGATGGGAAACACATTCACATTTTAGTTATCTGGTTTCCTAACAACTCTGATTAACTAGCCAGGGACCCATTTTGAATTTAGCATACTGAATCATAGTAATAAGACACTTAAGAAGTATAAACCCCGGGGATAACGGAACTGGTTTTCCAAATTTCCATCCATTCGAGCAAACCTCCTGAGCCAGAACAGTGAAAGAGCACCACCTGGTGAAACATTTTATATAGGCTTTTACTTTGTTCTGAACACGTCACCACGGGAATAGGAACAGCAGCACAGAAGAAAAACGACAAAAAAACAAAAAAGATAAAAGCCATACAACCCAGGGAAGGACTGGGGATTCCTGGCTATTTTCTTGTGAACAATTGTCCATATTACCAAAACTGCCATCCCCTTTGACACCCAGCAGAGAAGCCAAGGATTACATATGCTCAGAGACTGAACACTCAGCCCGAAAGCAGCCCTCCCTGGTTTTAAGGGTTGAGATACATTGACAGGGCCCAGCACTGGGAAGCCTGAACTGCTGCTGCTGCCTCTATTGTAGCTAAATAGAGGCCTTCATCCTCTAGGGTTGTCAATCCAGCCTCTTTCACCAGCATTAAATCTGAGGTAACGGCATTCACATGCAGCAAGACTTGTCAGGAGGCAAATTGGCAACTGATGTAAACCAATGTGGCACAGTAACATGTATCTGATAGATAAAGTGAAAGATACCTTTGCTAAAATAATGCCACAGGCAGAAGTGAGTCCACCCGATATACAAGGTCACAGGAAGACCATGTTTCATGAGCAGCAAAAGAGACTCAAAGGACTGACAGTGATAATCGGCCCCAATTAAAACAATTTCATAGCTGAGTTAAAAAATTAAGTACCCCAGAATTTTTATTAACAAAAGAATTGTTGGCAGAAGCCCTGCGTAGGAATTAAAGAAATATTAGATGTTCTTCCCACTAATTCTGCTGCTCTGTAGATTTCTAAGTCCTCCTGCATCTCCAATTCCAGCATGTTTAAAGTGCTTAATTAAAGGTCTTTCCAGAATTTGCAGACAAAACATTCATTTTAAACAATGTGTGGATTTCATTACACTTAAGCAAGCATAATTACGCATTTCCATCCTGGTGTTGAATCAATTAAGCATGCTTGGGGGGTGGGGGGGTGGAAAGTGGAAATAAAACCAATGTTCTAGTGGGAACTAAATCATTGGGATTATTTGGAATGAAAATCTAGTTAAAGATACCAAGGCTACATTTATTTACGCTCATGAACAGCTCTCTACTACAGCCTTGTAACCTGTTCAAGGAGTCTATGACCTCCTGATAACCTGCTCCTACAAGAAATAAATTAAACTTTTAAATTGCTAGAGGTGACTACATTCTTTTTGCTAATTATGTCCCAAAATTACAGGAGATTTATACATATAAGCAATAAAGTCTATGGAAATTAGAGCTTTAGAAGAAAGATTTGTTAAGTATCAATAGCTACTTTACAGGGACAAAGTAAAGAATGTTCACTATTTTTAAAGGAAAATCATCCAATTAAAGATCCTGGATCAGAGCTGGTGTAAATCATTTGCACTACTGGCTTCAATGGAGCTACACTAATTTACACCATCTAAGAAGCTACCACTTTAAAAAAACAAAAAAAACCCCCAAAACCTAATCTCATTGGCTATTATAATTAACTCTGCTAATATAATTAACATCTAATTTCCTTTCACTGTTTATAAAATGTGTTCCCTCTTTTGCCTCTCAATCAGCTTGGACAGAGAACATAGACTAGAGATTGCTTCTAGTTAGCTTCAGTTTCTGGCTCCAGTGTACTAGCACAATGCTTGGGATGCACAGTCTCTGAGAATTTTATTTTTTTGATGGGGGGGCAACAATGTTTCATTCAAACTTAAAAGTAGAATTAGCAGAGACATTTCTATTGTTCTAAACTGGGGCCTAGATCAAACTGGCAGTGCCTCTCTGAATAACAGGATATTATTTCTAGATATGGTAAAAAAATATGGGGTGGAGTTCCTATGGGAAAATTCAATCTTCAGCAGACATTCAAATTTGGAAGTGTTGCTGCAGTGCTGCCTGGGAGTTGTAGTTCAGGTGCCTCATGCTCATGAATCTCCCATTTAGGCTAGTCTCCCTGGTTAGACTACAGCTTCTACAATGCACCACAGTCTTGGAAAGGGAAGGTAGTGCATCATGGGAGATGTAGTCCATCCAAGGAGCACAGCTCAGAGAGGAGAACAGGGCTGTGAGGCAACCAAACTACAATTCCCATGAGACACCCCAGCAGCATTTCCAAATCAAAACATTCTGGTTTTCAGTCATGTGCTTCTTTGATGAAAAATCTAAATTTTCTGCAGAGAGCAGACACTTTTCATTAAACATTTAGTCTAGTCAAAAACCACTTTTCCATTGAAAACAGTTTTAATTGAAAATTTTCTATCAGCCCCAATTATTGCAACAATAACATCCCTCTGGATAATTTATCTACAGTTTTCAGGGAGACTTAGGGGTCTTACCAGGGAATAAGGCAAATATTGGACCCATAATTAAATTTCTACTTGCAGGAGCCGTGTATTCAGTTAGAAGGTGTGTTTGCATATGGGGGCCAAGATAGAATCATAGAATCATAGAATATCAGGGTTGGAAGGGACCCCAGAAGGTCATCTAGTCCAACCCCCTGCTCAAAGCAGGACCAAGTCCCAGTTAAATCATCCCAGCCAGGGCTTTGTCAAGCCTGACCTTAAAAACCTCTAAGGAAGGAGATTCTACCACCTCCCTAGGTAACGCATTCCAGTGTTTCACCACCCTCTTAGTGAAAAAGTTTTTCCTAATATCCAATCTAAACCTCCCCCATTGCAACTTGAGACCATTACTCCTCGTTCTGTCATCTGCTACCATTGAGAACAGTCTAGAGCCATCCTCTTTGAAACCCCCTTTCAGGTAGTTGAAAGCAGCTATCAAATCCCCCCTCATTCTTCTCTTCTGCAGACTAAACAATCCCAGCTCCCTCAGCCTCTCCTCATAAGTCATGTGCTCTAGACCCCTAATCATTTTCGTTGCCCTTCGTTGTACTCTTTCCAATTTATCCACATCCTTCCTGTAGTGTGGGGCCCAAAACTGGACACAGTACTCCAGATGAGGCCTCACCAGTGTCGAATAGAGGGGAACGATCACGTCCCTCGATCTGCTCGCTATGCCCCTACTTATACATCCCAAAATGCCATTGGCCTTCTTGGCAACAAGGGCACACTGCTGACTCATATCCAGCTTCTCGTCCACTGTCACCCCTAGGTCCTTTTCCGCAGAACTGCTGCCGAGCCATTCGGTCCCTAGTCTGTAGCGGTGCATTGGATTCTTCCA
This sequence comes from Dermochelys coriacea, assembly GCF_009764565.3. Classification (NCBI taxonomy): domain Eukaryota; kingdom Metazoa; phylum Chordata; order Testudines; family Dermochelyidae; genus Dermochelys; species Dermochelys coriacea. The sequence goes on from NC_050071.1 coordinate 131,071,528, forward strand.
TCCTAAGTGCAGGACCCTGCACTTATCCTTATTGAACCTCATTAGATTTCTTTTGGCCCAATCCTCCAATTTGTCTAGGTCCTTCTGTATCCTATCCCTCCCCTCCAGCGTATCTACCACTCCTCCCAGTTTAGTATCATCCGCAAATTTGCTGAGAGTGCAATCCACACCATCCTCCAGATCATTTATGAAGATATTGAACAAAACGGGCCCCAGGACCGACCCCTGGGGCACTCCACTTGACACCGGCTGCCAACTAGACATGGAGCCATTGATCACTACCCGTTGAGCCCGACAATCTAGCCAGCTTTCTACCCACCTTATAGTGCATTCATCCAGCCCATACTTCCTTAACTTGCTGACAAGAATGCTGTGGGAGACCGTGTCAAAAGCTTTGCTAAAGTCAAGAAACAATACATCCACTGCTTTCCCTTCATCCACAGAACCAGTAATCTCATCATAAAAGGCGATTAGATTAGTCAGGCATGACCTTCCCTTGGTGAATCCATGCTGACTGTTCCTGATCACTTTCCTCTCCTCTAAGTGCTTCAGGATTGATTCTTTGAGGACCTGCTCCATGATTTTTCCAGGGACTGAGGTGAGGCTGACCGGCCTGTAGTTCCCAGGATCCTCCTTCTTCCCTTTTTTAAAGATGGGCACTACATTAGCCTTTTTCCAGTCATCCGGGACTTCCCCCGTTCGCCACGAGTTTTCAAAGATAATGGCCAAGGGCTCTGCAATCACAGCCGCCAATTCCTTCAGCACTCTCGGATGCAATTCGTCCGGCCCCATGGACTTGTGCACGTCCAGCTTTTCTAAATAGTCCCTAACCACCTCTATCTCTACAGAGGGCTGGCCATCTCTTCCCCATTTTGTGTTGCCCAGCACAGCAGTCTGGGAGCTGACCTTGTTAGTGAAAACAGAAGCAAAAAAAGCATTGAGTACATTAGCTTTTTCCACATCCTCTGTCACTAGCTTGCCTCCCTCATTCAGTAAGGGGCCCACACTTTCCTTGGCTTTCTTCTTGTTGCCAACATACCTGAAGAAACCCTTCTTGTTACTCTTGACATCTCTTGCTAGCTGCAGCTCCAGGTGCGATTTGGCCCTCCTGATATCTTTCCTACATGCCCGAGCAATATTTTTATACTCTTCCCTGGTCATATGTCCAACCTTCCACTTCTTGTAAGCTTCTTTTTTATGTTTAAGATCCGCTAGGATTTCACCATTAAGCCAAGCTGGTCGCCTGCCATATTTACTATTCTTTCGACTCATCGGGATGGTTTGTCCCTGTAACCTCAACAGGGATTCCTTGAAATACAGCCAGCACTCCTGGACTCCCTTCCCTTTCATGTTAGTCCCCCAGGGGATCCTGGCCATCTGTTCCCTGAGGGAGTCAAAGTCTGCTTTCCTGAAGTCCAGGGTCCGTATCCTGCTGCTTACCTTTCTTCCCTGCGTCAGGATCCTGAACTCAACCAACTCATGGTCACTGCCTCCCAGATTCCCATCCACTTTTGCTTCCCCCACTAATTCTACCCGGTTTGTGAGCAGCAGGTCAAGAAAAGCGCTCCCCCTAGTTGGCTCCCCTAGCACTTGCACCAGGAAATTGTCCCCTACGCTTTCCAAAAACTTCCTGGATTGTCTATGCACCGCTGTATTGCTCTCCCAGCAGATATCAGGAAAATTAAAGTCACCCATGAGAATCAGGGCATGCGATCTAGTAGCTTCCGTGAGTTGCCGGAAGAAAGCCTCATCCACCTCATCCCCCTGGTCCGGTGGTCTATAGCAGACTCCCACCATGACATCACTCTTGTTGCACACACTTCTAAACTTAATCCAGAGACACTCAGGTTTTTCCACAGTTTCGTACCGGAGCTCTGAGCAGTCATACTGCTCCCTTACATACAGTGCTACTCCCCCACCTTTTCTGCCCTGCCTGTCCTTCCTGAACAGTTTATAACCATCCATGACTGTACTCCAGTCATGTGAGTTATCCCACCAAGTCTCTGTTATTCCAATCACGTCATAATTCCTTGACATCACCAGGACCTCCAGTTCTCCCTGCTTGTTTCCAAGGCTTTGTGCATTTGTATATAAGCACTTGAGATAACCTGTTGATCGCCCCTCATTCCCAGTATGAGGCAGGAGCCCTCCCCTCTCAGACATTCCTGCCTGTGCTTCCTCCCGGTATCCCGCTTTCCCACTTACCTCAGGGCTTTGGTCTCCTTCCCCCGGTGAACCTAGTTTAAAGCCCTCCTCACTAGGTTAGCCAGCCTGCTGGCAAAGATGTTCTTCCCTCTCTTCGTAAGATGGAGCCCGTCTCTGCCCAGCACTCCTCCTTCATGGAACACCATCCCATGGTCAAAGAATCCAAAGCCTTCTCTCCGACACCACCTGCGTAGCCATTCGTTGACCTCCACGATTCGACGGTCCCTACCCAGGCCTTTTCCTTCCACGGGGAGGATGGACGAGAACACCACTTGCGCCTCCAACTCCTTTATCCTTCTTCCCAGAGCCACGTAGTCCGCAGTGATCCGCTCAAGGTCATTCTTGGCAGTATCATTGGTGCCCACGTGGAGAAGCAGGAAGGGGTAGCGATCCGAGGGCTTGATGAGTCTCGGCAGTCTCTCCGTCACATCACGAATCTTAGCCCCTGGCAAGCAGCAGACTTCTCGGTTTTCCCGGTCAGGGCGGCAGATAGATGACTCAGTCCCCCGGAGGAGAGAGTCCCCGACCACCACCACCCGCCTTCTCCTCTTGGGAGTGGTGGTCGTGGAACCCCCAACCTCAGGACATCGCATCTCATGCCTCCCAACCAGCGGGGTCTCCTTCTGCTTTCTCCCCCCAGACATTTCATCTGGTCCACTCTCCGCAATGGTACCTGTGGAGAGAACATGAAAGCGGTTAGTTACCTGTGTCTGTGTTACTGGAACCCGGACATTCCGCTTACCTCTTCTGGAGGTCACATGTTGCCAAGCTTCTTCACTGGCCTCTTGGCTCCTCTGTGCAACCTGCTCTATATCTTTAGAGCTTTGTGCCCCTAGAAGGCTATCCTGAGTTTGGTCCAGAAAATCCTCAGTCTCTCGTATACAACGCAGGGTCGTTACCTGTTGCTCCAGACCTTCAATCTTCTCTTCCAATATGGAGACCAGCTTGCACTTTGTACAGACAAAGTCGCTTCTGTCCTGTGGAAGAAAGACAAACATGGCACATCCAGTGCAGGTCACAACAGCTGAACCCCCCCCTTCCATATCACCTACCTACTATGAGCTTCCTCAGAGACGTTGGCAAGATGTAAGCCTCACTGGGCTCACTCCAGGCGAACTCCCAGGCAAACTCCTGCTGTGAGCTGCTCTGCTGTCCCCGCTGCTCAGCTGGTTCGCGAGGCTCTGGCTATTTTTAAACAGCCAGGCTTCCCTGACGCAAACACACAGACACCCTAATGCCCGCCCCCTGCAGGCTAGCAGCCAATCAGCACTCACTCAGGCTCTCTCCCTGCCCTCCCAGCAAACACACGCTCGGATACTTCCTCAGCAAGCAAACACACACACTCGGATACTTACCAGTCCAGGCAAACTCCTGCTGTGAGCTGCTCTGCTGTCCCCGCTGCTCCGCTGGTTCGCTGCCGCTCAGCTGGTTCGCGAGGCTCTGGCTATTTTCAAACAGCCAGGCTTCCCTGACGCAAACACACAGACACCCTAATGCCCGCCCCCTGCAGGCTAGCAGCCAATCAGACACTCACTCAGGCTCTCTCCCTGCCCTCCCAGCAAACACACGCTCGGATACTTCCTCAGATCTTCAACTGTGGGTGCCTAAAATTAAACTCCACTGAAATCAAGGGGAGTTTTGCCCTTGACTTCAGTAGGGCCAGGATTTCAGCCCTAATTCCTTATTTAGGTTCCTAAATAAGTGATCTGACTGTCAAGAGTGCTGTGCCCTCTGCAGCTCCAAGTGAGGTCAATGGGAGCTTAGCAATGTTGGAAATCAGGCCACTTACTTAGATACCTCAATATGGACCAGAAAAATCCAGCTTTAGGCTCCCATTTTTGTAAATCTTGGCCTTGGTCATCATTCCTCAGCATGTGTTGTAATATCTAGTAATTTCCCTCTGCAGAAGCATTTTGCAGGGCCATATATATGGAAAGGCTGAGCATGAGGTGGGGATAGTGGCTGCATAGTGCAAATAAGCTGCTATTCTGGGCTTACACAGTCCGGATGGGCAGCAGGCAGGTTCCAAAAACCACAGAACCTCCCTGGTTTTCTACACGTTTCTCAAATTCAACCTGCTTTGTGGCTTGGATAAAGTCCAGGTCTCCCATGACCCATCTCATCTCTCCCTCAGAGGGAGATGAGTGGGAGGTACCAGACTCCCCCTTCCCCAAGAGGCCCCAGCACCAGACAGCACTTACTTTCCTTCCTGCTCCCCACCAACAGGACCAGCTCCCTCTCTTACTTTATGTTGTCTTCTCTGGGTCCAGGGCCAGTCCTCCACTTCACTTTAGGCTTTTTCAGGCAGCAGTGGGCTCCCCTTTTCTTTTGTGTGGATGGGCAGCCAGTTAGACTCACTCCCAGCCCCCTCACTCATTCCAAGACTGGGACATCTTAAAGCATATGAGAGGCCCAGACATCTCTTCCTCTGATGCAAGAACTGGAAACATCTCATTGCAGCCACCGCTCCTGGCTCTAGAATGTTGCAGATCATTCTGGAAATGAGGTACCCCAGAGAGCAGTCACAGAAGAATGAGATATCACTACATCCCACTTCACTCTGGCTGGGGGAGGAGGGGCAGATTCTGCCTAAAAGTGAGGGGGGCCCTGAGGCCCCACCACCTTCCAAGCCCCACCCCCGAGTCTCCTCTTCCCTCTGAAGCTTCAACCTCAGCCAAGCTGGAAGCCAGAGCCAGGGTGAGGGGCCTGAGAACAGCCCCTGGCCTGTGTCCCTGTCTCCCACCCACGGGTAGAGGGTCTGTGATGCCCTCTCAGCTACTCAGGTTCCCCAGGCGGGGATCTAATTTCCAGCCTGGCCGGGGAGGCGTGGCCTCATGGGGAAGAGGAGAGGCAAGGGGCTGAGTCCTTGATGAAAAGTGGGAGGGCCACAGCCCCTTGGCCCCCCCCGTTCCAGCACCCTTACTCCCCATTTGTCCCCTACCCCAACCTAGCGAAGTGGGTGGAAGTAGGAGAGAGGCCGAGCGAGGAGGGGAATGGATTTGTAGCCTAGAAGCACCTTTACGCTGAGGTACTCTGGGTGAGAATGACGAGCTCTTTGTACGTTGTTCCATGAGGTTCTTGAGATGCCCACAGCCCTCACTCAGTACTCACAGCCCCAGCAGCTAGCCTGTCAGCTCCTCTCCTCTCCGCTCAGGTGGGATATCATTGTCCTCTCCACCCTCTTCTCTGGGGGGGACAAGAGGAGAAAATACTCAGCAGAGGGTGTGGGAGGCTACATATCAGCTGTTTGTTCTTCTGAGCCACACGCCTGCTCTGATTTCTTCCCTGTCTCGCTCCCTTCACAAGGCCCCCACCTAACATCCCCCTTTGTACCCTACTCTCACTCACCTTGTCATGCATTCCTCTGTGCTGCTCCTTAGGCTTGGGCCAGTCTTACATTTCCAAGGTAGAAGCAGATAGACCTCTCCCTGCCCCACTCCATTCCCAAAGATGGACAACACTAGAGGCACCGGAGAAAGACAGTGACAAGATTAGAAAGATAAACGTTAAACAGCAACCGTATGAACTGAAACACCGCACGAGACTTGCTGTACGCAGCCTCCCTCAAGAGCAGAGCATTTTCTTCTCTGGACCTAGCTTCTCAGTGCTCTGCACCTCATACAGTCATTTACACCAGCACAATGTGGGTATGAAACAGCACCCATCACAATGGCAGCACTTTACACACATTTTGCACTAGGGCAACTGATTGCCTATGGGGAACAGAAAGAGCCAATCAGGCCTTAATTATTTACCTGCATGTCCATTTAGCTAACCACATCCCCATTACAGTCTCACTTTTCTTGTTCATGGTTGTTTAGGGTCCAGTCCCGTAAGAGGCACAGGGCTGACCCTGATTGGGGCACCTGGAAGCATTTAGCATGTCAGGTCAGAGGAGCAAAAGCCTTGATTTCATGTTGCATTTGCTCATAGAATACCTTGCATACCTGTGACCCTATATAATGACTCAAGGTCTGGAAAATCTGCCTCCTAGGAGAGACCAAAGAAGCTTAATGTATTCAGTTTACACAACAGAAGGTGAAGAGGTGATTTGACCACTGCCTTCAAGTACTTACATGGGGAGGAGATTTCTAACAATAGACCGCTCTGTATTTTTGGTGTCTCACATTGGGCACAGTAGCAGGGCATACCAAGGGGCCAGTGTCAGGTGCTGCTGTTGCCTCAGTCTCCCCTTCTTCCACAGGGAAGAAAACTTCACACTGCAGGTGGTTTCTCAGTAACTTCCACCTTCTGAGAGTTTGGTTTATTAATATAAAGTCCAAAACACCTCAAGAACCCCCTGCCCCAGCTCACAATCCTTTGGACAGGGTTTTCAGTCCCAATCCTGCCCCTGCTGAGGCTTTCTGCCTGCTGGTGCAACACTGACAGACCCGAGTCGTCAGCAGGCGAGATCAAACCTGGGGCTCTGGAGTTTAGCGCATGAGCCTCTACTTTATGAGCTAAAAGCCATCTGGCTGTTAGCTAAGGCTGTAGAAAGGACTCATTAATCTCTCTCTTTAAGTGTTCCTAGTACCACTAGATAGGACAGAATACCACACCCCAGGGTGTGGGTTGCACTTCCCTTGCTGTAGGCACCTATAGGCTACACTTCCAGCCCAGACCTATAAGCTAGGGATTAAGGAAAAACTCACTCTGACTGAATTCAGGCTTCCCCCCTTACGTTCCTTCAGCAGGCCTGATTCTGAATCACATGACTCCAGCCTCATTTCCTTCACCTGGGGAGGCAGGCCACACCTGGCATAAGTGAGGCTAAGTGCCAGCGCTCTTAAAAAGCCAGCTCACCCTGTAACATGTAACAAAGATTCTGGGATTGAAGCTGGAAACCTCTGGATCTAATGATACGCCTCTCTGTTGGTGGCGGTAAAGAACCAGCTCTGTTAGCTGGGCAGCAGTAGCACATTCATAAGCCTCTACTTAGTCTAGCCACTAAAGAAAATCAAAGATGCACTTGGCCAGTGTTTTTACACTTTACAGATGATGGGGATATAATCATCCTTCCTATGTTAACTAAATGTATAGTAAAGCAAATGCAGAATCCTAAACAAGCTTTGGTAGGAGTATCAAATTGCAGACTTGCAAAATAGTCATCAAGTTATATACACACAATTCAGAAACCCTGGGCCTGTATATCTGAAGTAGTACTCTGCATTCTCTCTGCCTGTAATTTAATCCAGTTTTCCCTTCCACTTGTCTACCCAGTGATCTCACCCAGTTAACTTTCCTACCTGCACTGCATTTTGTTGTGCTTTCAGCATCAGGCAGATTGTAAACTTTTTAGGGACCACATTGTGATCTTGTTCACTTCTAAAGTGTCATGCACACCTATTGCACTATTAATCTTGAACAGTTTTTTGCATATGAATAAAGTATTTGCTTTTACTCTGAATAAAGAATACCCACTGAGTGGTGGCCGTGAAAAACTTGTTTTAAAAACACGATGATCTTTGACTCAATTAGCACTATGGGGGCAAATGGCATCTGTACCGAACACAGGTGTCAGTACAAAAATATATTCCTAAATTGGCAATCTTCTGGAATTAAACAAAAACAAAAAAAAATCTTCCAGTTCTCATGAATGTTCCATCCACTAATTCTCTGCGCAAAACTTGGATCGGATGTCTACTATTCATATTTACCCCTTGATTTCAGTATTAGCCAAAGAGCATTGTTGGCGGGAGTTCCAGCTGCATGTAGGAAATGAGATGGAAATTGTTAACAAGAGGGGAAAACAGTTCAAGGAGGTTGATCCTTCTAAGAATGGTGACATTTTACAGCCTAGAATTCTGTGACTACTGCCTACTGAGAACAAAACTACATTCATTAAGAGTAAACCCAAAGCATTTGCCAATTGGGAAAGAAACTGTTCAGCTATATTACTACTATTAAGTATTATAATTATTATTTTATTTATTGTGGTAGCACACAGGAGCCCCAGTCATGAACCCAGCCCCCACAGTGCTAGGTGCTGTACAAACACAGAACAAAAAGATGGTCCCAACCCTATGTATAAAAAAGAGACAGCAGATAGCTACATGCAAACAGGGGAGCCCAGGGAAACAATGAGACTATACAGGTGAGCATGATAGGTAGTGGTCTGAGCCCTGTCTTTTTAGGATATATGTTATGTCTCATTACTATATATGGGAGTATTGTATATTCCCTTTATTAGTGGGTGAAATATGTGTGCAGGAAACAAGGTTTAAGGACAGATCAAAGAGATTTCTGGGAGAGACACAAAACTAACTACAGAGTCATAGAAATGGAAGGGACCTTGAGAAGTCATCAATTCCAGCCCCCTGCATAGGCGCTGACTTCCCCTCTGCCCGGTGGGTGCTCGACCCCCCTGCCCCACCTCTTCCTGCCCCTGCACTACCCTCGCCCCACCCCCATTCCACCCCTTTCCCCAAGTCCGCACCCCTGCCCTGCCTCTTCTCTGCCTCCTCCCCTGAGCACGCCGCATCCCCGCTCTTCCCCTTCCCTCCCAGAAAATCCTAAGCGCTGCCAAACAGCTGTTAGGTTGGGGGGGGGAGGGTGGAAAGCACTGGGAGGGATGGGGAGGAGCGGGGACGTGGCGTGCTCGGGTGGGGGGGAGAAGGAGGCGAGAGCTTGGCTGCCAGTGTGTGCAGAGCCCCCACTAATTTTTCCCCGTGGGTGCTCCAGCCCCGGACCACCCATGGAATCGGCGCCTATGGCCCCCTGCACTGTGGAAGGACCAAGCAAACCCAGACCATCCCTGACAGGTGTTTGTCCTACTTGTTTTTAAGAGCTTCCACTTATGGGGACTCTACAACCTCCCTCGAAAGAAAGGAGAGGGGCTGCAGATTGAACCCAGGGCCCAACACGTGACACATGCACACTACCACTGAGCTTTAGCCTCAGTGGACATGCTAAGCCACATCCTCCTAGGCCAGTGGTTCCCAAACTTGTTCTGCCACTTGTGCAAGAAAAGCCCCTGGCGGGCCGCCTCAGTTCGGCCGATCGCAGTTCCCACTGGCCGTGGTTCGCTGCTCCAGGCCTGGAGCTTTCCCTGCTCAAGCAGCGGAACAAGTTTGGGAACCACTGGCCGAGGCAATGCTTGCTTCCTGGCAGGTATTGAGCACCACCAATTCCCATTGACAACAGTGGAATTGGGAGTGCTCAGCATTCTGAATGGTCAGGCCCTCTGAGATGACCAGTTGAAATATTCTGGTGAATTAAGTGAATGTAGGTATATAATGCACCAGCCAAGTGCATTTGTGCCCCTCTCAGTGACTGCTCTTGCAAAGGATAGTTACCTGTTACTATTCCCAGCTAACATACATACAATATTGCCCTTTAGCTCAAGTGGTAGCGACCTGTGCTGTAAAACCAAAAGTCTTGGCTTTGATTTCTGCATGTAACCCAACCAGCTGGTTGCTATGGATTCATAGGATGCTCTAGTCAACTTTGAACATTAGCCTTGCTTCAGCTTTGACAACTGTGCATAGTCTTTCTGCAATTCAAAAGTGATACATCAAAAGCTGTCACCAAAAGAACCCCTGTATGCAGCAATATCAATATTTATAGCCTTGTTATTTGTAGGAGTAATTTTACATTATCATTGATGTGGGGTGATATAAAGGCAGATACTGTACAGTTTTCATTGCACTCCAGGTCTATACCTTGGCAGCTTTATGTTCTACAATTGAAATTATAAAAAACAACAACAACAAAAACATCCAGGGGAAAAAAAGCCTACCAACAGTTTAGTTAGAGTTAAGCTAGGGAAGCCAATGACACTGATAAAGTAGGCTCTGCAAGCCAAGGGCTACTGACAAAATAGATCAATGCAGTATGTGACTTGATGCAATTGTAACCCTGCTCCTGGTCACCCTGTTCTAGACAGGAGTAAGTCTGCCTGGTAGCTTTTTACTCAACTTTGGGAAACTTGGCCTGAGGTTTTTCATGCGTTGTGTGCCAGTGTGTATCCACCTCAGACCAAACCCACTCAGACAAACAACCAGGAACAAAGTTTTATTATGTAAGGAAACACAGAATAAAAGTATTACTGTCCAGCAGCCTCCTCTCTGCTTGTCTGCCTTGTGGTCCCAGCTTGAGTCAGGGCTAAAACTTTCTCCTGGGAGGGCAGAGGGTACTTCCTGGCAGGACCCAGGAAGTTCTCCCACCAGGCAGCAGTGTGTAGTCCACAACTTGTAGTTCCCACACCTGCTGCTGAAGCAGAAGGGATCTTGGGCTGCATAATTTTCACCCTCTTCAGTGCATTTTAATGCTTAGCCCCTTTCTGCTCTATTGGACTCAGCTTTTCAACTCTGTTTCCAAACCATCCTTTCTTCTGAAGATCTTCCATGGAAAGCTCTCCTTCCCCCCGCCCCCCAGTCCCATCTGGAAATGTTGCTGGAGAACATAGAAGTATGCTATACTCTTGACAGTAACTCTATTAAGCTATAGAACAGTCTCCCAAGGTAAATTGTGGATGCCCTATCACTTGGGGACATTGAAAACTAAAATGGACAAAACGCAGGGGAACAGTCCTGCATTAGAGCAAGGAGATAAACTGAAAGATCTTTTCCATCACTAGGTTCTATGAGTCTATAGGGAAGTGATCTGGACATGCTTATCCATGCAATGAAATCTATCCCATAGCTATATAATTTCAACATGCATTTCTAACATGATACTTGTTTTGCTGATGTCTCCATTTCAGGATCAATCAAAATCCTCACTGGTATCTCTAGGTTATGTGGGGATATTTTCTACATACCTTTCTCAGAGGAGAAGGTGAATCTGATAAACGACACTCTACAGCAGGGCTTGGCAATCTTTGGCATGCGACCCATCAGGGAATTCCGCTGACAGGCTAGGACAGTTTGTTTACCTGCAGCATCTGCAGTTTCGGCCTATCGCAGCTTCCACTAGCCGCAGTTCGCCGTTCTAGGTCAACGGCGGCTGCGGGAGGCGGCTGCGGGAAGCGGCGCGGGCCAAGGGATGTGCTGGCCACCGCTTCCCACAGCCCCCATTGGCCTGGAACAGGGGACCGCGGCCAGTGGGAGCTGTGATTGGCCGAACCTGCGGACGCTGCAGATAAACAAACTGTCCCGGCCTGCCAGCGGATTTCCCTTCAGGGCCGTGTGCCAAAGGTTGCCGATCCCTGCTTTATAGGAACAACATACATTTGCACGTTAGGAGCATAAGATGAATACTGGGTCACAAAGTCTGTGACAAATCAACACAGGCTTTCACTATGGACTCAGGCAAAATGTCGAATACAATCATAGGAGCCAAATATTTAACTGGCGCTGGGGGCAAGAGCTCTTGTATTCCTCAGACTGAGCTAGGACTCAGTAGCTTTGGTTCATAGAGAATTAGTCAGTTCTTTACTTCTTATTGGTTTGGATGGGTCCACAGTCCCTGAGTTTTGTTTTGAATTTCAGGCTCAAAATGTAATTCAGCAAAATTGCTGAGCTTTGGTCTCAGGTAAAAAAAAACAAAACACACCAAACCACTTGAACTTGCCATGCTTTCCATCTGGAACAATAAACCTCTTCCCCACCCACATGGAGGGGGCATTCACTTGAAATATGGTCCAGTTTTTCCCTGAATTCCCTCTTTTGCCATGCTGCCTACACCAGATCTCCTGGCCAAAAGAAGAGCTAGTTATGGGAGAGCAAGGCATATACTTTTCTACCTAATGCATCAACAACAAACTTGCCAGCTAAACCCTGACTTCAGATTCTTTATTACTGCTGAGAGCCAAAAGGAACACAGCACAGCTTGTCCAGGTGGAGGACGTTCATCAAGGGGGTTGCATGGGGTGTGAGTCAAGGCAGAATTTAACCTTAATGATGCAAAGCTGGTTGTTAGAAAGGTCCTGTTTTACAAAGTAACTCCTCTGACTAGAATAACTTTAATGAGCAGACAACTCTGTATATGAATTAGTTCAGCTAGAACCACAGGAAAGGTGATGAGATAGTGCTCGATATCTATCGATATGTAAACAGTTAATAGCTAAGGTGTCAGCAGAGGGCGCTAAAGCATACATACAGTAGAACCTCAGTGTTCCAAACACCTTGGGAATGGAGGTTGGTCCTAACTCTGAAATGTTTGCAACTCTGAACAAAACGTTATGGTGGTTCTTTCAAAAGTTTACAACTGAACCTTGACTTAACACAGCTTTGAAACTTTACTATTCAGAAGAAAAATGCTGCTTTTTAACCATTTTATTTAAATTAAAGCACAGAAACAGTTCCCTTACCTTGTCAATTTTTTTTTTAGATCAGTTTATATTTAACTGTTATATACTGTTTGTTGTTGTTGGGTTTTTTTGGTCTCTGCTGCTGCCTGATTGCGTACTTCCAGTTCCAAATGAGGTGTGTGGTTGAGTGGTCAGTTTGTAACTCTGAGGTTCTATTGTAGTATGGCTCATAGGTTTTTCAGGACCAATACGGTTTGTTGTTCACTGCAAATGGCTTCCTCTGTGCAGGGCTCTTAAAAGCATCTTCCTACAGTTTACTTATTCAAACCCACATCTTCTCTGCCGCCCACAACTGCAGCAGATGTCTCATGGGAAAAGGCAGGGTTAAAATCTTGTTCCCTTTTCAATCCCATGACATGTAATCATTTGTCACCTTTCTGTACAGGGTGGCCAGAGCAGCCCTACTACAAGCTTTTTTATTTGTCCAGCTTTCCCACACTACTGTTGCCCCCTTTTTCCTATCTAATTAGAAACTCATTTCCTGAGGGATACTGATCTCCCAGAGGTCAGAGGGGAAACATTAAGGAACATTTGGTAATCACTAGCCTGAGCTATAAATTTATTTTAAGGCTATAGTCTGTGGGTGTTCATGAGATTTTTGGATTATTTATTGTTGTGGCAGAAGGAGTCAGAACATCTTTGACCTCTAGGTCACCACTTTAAATCCAGCATAGGTCAATAATGACTATAAATTGTTTATAACTGATGGGTTTTCAGAGGCCTATGTGAAATGAGTTCAGTAGCCTCAGTCCAGTTCCTAGTGGGCAGATGTCCATCTCACCCCTTCCCCGCACCATATAATCAGCACAAATTGGTGACCTTGTCTGCAATCTCAGCAAAAGCCAGTGAATGCATATATGAGGAAGCCAATAGTGCCTTATATAGTTACAATGCTGTATAAATTATTGCTAATAATCCCAACCACACTCAGAGAAGTGGAGTCCCTTGGATTAAGACCTTCATGGGGAAGCTGGTACTGCTAGTATCCCTATTGTACTTGCCCTACAGATAAAGGGGACTTTCATCTCCAGCAGTAACTTGGTTCTTTTTGTAGGTTATATAGAATTCATGAGAAAAAAAATCAGTGAGATTTTCAAAAGTACCATAGGGATTTAGGAGCCCAAATCCTATTGATAATCACTGGGAGTTGTGGCCCTAAATCCCTTAGGTAAATTTGAAAATATCCTCTCTAATAATTTAAGTAAATTTGCCAAGCTTCAATTTTCAAACATGGTAATTGATTTTGGGCTTTTGGATACCCAACACAAGACACCAAGGGCCTGATTTGCAGAGCTTCTCAATACCCACAATTCCGGATAAAGTCAATGGGACCTGAGGTTTCTTGGCAACTTTGAAAATCAGACCCAAGATGTCTTAAGTTGAGCAGCCAAACTCAGGTTTCAGAGTAGCAGCAGTGTTAGTCTGTATTCGCAAAAAGAAAAGGAGTACTTGGGGCACCTTAGAGACTAACAAATTTATTTGAGCATAAGCTTTCGTGAGCTACAGCTCACTTCATCACATCCAATGAAGTGAGCTGTAGCTCACAAAAGCTTATGCTCAAATAAATTTGTTAGTCTCTAAGGTGCCACAAGCCAAACTCAGTGGCACTTTTGAAAATTGTAGCTGTAAATGAATATTCAAACTGCACACGTAGTCAGATTTGGCCAGTTATGCTCAGATATCCAAAGGGGTGACAAATACAGCTGGAAAACATTGATCAATAGATAGAAATTTGCTTCAGGGATGGATTTGGGGGGGAGGTGGAACAGGAACGCTATGCAATTTGTATGCACTGTGTAGAGCAGTGGAGGCTTCCTAGAAGTGGGGGAGTCACCAGTGCCTGAACTGTGACCCCCTGCACTACCCCTGTGACCCCCTTTGCGCTGCCCATTTCCCCCAAGCCCCTGCACCCACCCTGCCTCTTCCCCCAAGACTCCTCCTCCACTTGCTCTTCTTCGCCACCTCCCCCACATTGCTCACTCTTAGAGCTGGTAAAAAGGGTGTGTGGGGGAATAGCCTGTATCCTCATTTCCCCACTATGTCTGGATTCCCTGCATTCCCCCACCTACTCGCTTATGCAGTGAGCTTTCAGTATCCTCCCCTAGTCCCACTGCCCCTATGCCAGGGGCTGCGTGTGCCTTCAGTCCCCCTTTTCCCCATACCTCTCCAAGCTGAGGAGCTGTGTAGACCCTCAGACCCCCCCCCCCCCAATTCTCCCCTTCTCGTCCACCTTTATTTCTTTCCCTCTTTCTGCCTGGGAGAAAAGTCATTCAGGATGTCAGCCTTTCAAACTGTGTTGGGAGGATCAGCAGAGATGAGCTGGGGGGTGTTGTTATGCGGGAAGGTGTTAATGGGTGCCATCAACCAGTTCTTTGATCCAAAAACTGAGTTGAAGCTAATGTGTGTGCTAAACAGATACAAGGTCCATGTGTCCCCCATTTCTCCTTTCTAGTTTCCCTATTTTCACCCAAATCAATAGGATTCTGTCCATTGATGCCTGGAACATTCCCTGAAATTTTAGAGTTGATCAGAGATAAGGAGTACTTGTGGCACCATAGAGACTAACAAATTTATTTGAGCATAAGCTTTTGAGAGCTACAGCTCACTTCATCGGATGCATGTAGTGGAAAATATAGTGGGGAGATTTTATACACACAAAACATGAAACAATAAGTGTTACAGTGTGTATGGTAACAAGAGTGATCAGGTAAGGTGAGTTATTACCAGCAGGAGTGCCAGGGCAGGGCGGGGAGGGGGGAGGAAGAACCTTTTGTGGTGATAATCAAGGTGGGCCATTTCCAGCAGTTGATAAGAAGTGTGAGGAACAGTATGGGGGTGGGGGGAGAGGAAACAAACATGGGGAAATAGTTTTACTTTGTGTAATGACACATCCACTCCCAGTCTTTATTCAAGCCTAAATTAATGGTATCCAGTTTGCAAATTAATTCCAATTCAGCAGTCTCTCATTGGAGTCTGTTTTTGAAGTTTTTTTGTTGAAAATTGCCACTTTTAGGTCTGTAATCGAGTGACCAAAGAGACTGAAGTGTTCCATTACATGCATCCAATGAAGTGAGCTGTAGCTCACGAAAGCTTATGCTCAAATAAATTTGTTAGTCTAAGGTGCCACAAGTACTCCTGTTCTTTTTGCAGATACAGACTAACATGGCTGCTACTCTGAAACTTGATCAGAGATGACATTCCAAAGTTGTCATGTTACATCCAAACAGAGAAATGCCACTAAATTGAGTATCAGACCTAACTTCGCTTGGCCAACTACAAATGGATCTGAACCCAGACGTCAGCGCACTCCTGAACTTTTGGGTGTTAAAAATCTAGATTCAGACTTTTTCATCTTGACTCCATCTCTGCTTAAATATTTGACTTTTTAAAACAATGTTTCTCAATGACTATAGCATAGTAAGGCAGCTTTCAGAGAAAGCCACGGTGTTCATTGCTAACTGAAATTACATCAGAGACCACATCTTTTCAGGCCCAGCATCTCCAATGTATTTGTAGAGAAGATGCTGCAGTCTAAGGGCCACATTCTACTCCCAGTTACACAGGGGTGAGAGTTCAGAGTATCTCCACTGATAGTCAATTATTTCTCTCTCCATTAATTTGTGATAAAAATATTCCAGGTGACTGCCAATTTCTATTGTATGAAAAGTATTAGAACTTCTGCTGAACTATTAAATTAAGGAACCAAGAAGCATTGCCAACTTTCTAATCGCAGAAAACCGAACATCATTGCCCCGACATTGCCCTGTCCCTTCTCCGAGGCCTGGCCCCCGCTCACTCCACCAGCCCCCCCGTCACTTGCTCTCCCCAACCCTCACTCACTTGCTCATTTTCACCAGGCTGGGGCAGGGAATTGGGGTGCAGGAGGGGGCTCTGGGCTGGGGCCGAGGAGTTCAGCATGCAGGGGCATGAGGGCTCCGGGTGGGGGTGCGGGCTCTGCGGTAGGGCTGGAGATGAGGAGTTTGGGATAAAGGAAGGGGATCTGGACTGGGGCTGACTGGTTTGGAACATGGGAGGCGGCTCAGGGCTGGGGCAGGGGTGCAGGAGGGGGAAGAGGGCTCCAGGCAACACCTACCTCGGGCAGCTCCCAGGAATTGGCAACATGTCCCTCTGGTTCCTAAGCAGATGGGCAGCCAGGGGGCTCCGCACGCTGCCCACGCCTGCAAGCACTGACCACACAGCTCCCATTGGCTGGCAACTCCCGGCAGTGGGAGTAACGCGTGGAGCCCCTTGGCTGCCCCTATACCTAGGAGCCACATGGACATGTCACAGCTTCCTGGGAGCCGCATAGGGAGCCTGTCAGCATTGCTGCACCACCAACTGGACTTTTGATGGCCCGGTCAGCAGTGCTGACCGGAGCCACCAGGATCCCTTTTCGACCAAGTGTTCTGGTCAAAACTGGACACCTGGCAACCCTAGAACCAAGCTTTTTGGAAGGTTTCTTTGACATGCAGGAATGTAAAGCTTTGACACAGCAGTCACATTCACATATTCTGCACTTGCTCATGGTAAGATCAGTCTTCAAACCAAATTCAGAACTGATGTAAGAAAGGTGAAAGCACACTGAAGACAATGCAGTTGTACCTGCTTACCCCCGAGCCCAAAAACTGAGGTCCAGATAACAGGCATTACAGTGGGCGATTCAAGGAACTCAATTTAGCTGATCAAAGACAAGGTTAAAAATTGTGACCATGGGCTATGAGTACCTACGCAAAAAAGAAGATTTCTGATAACCATATAACAAAATCAGTGGTTGGAAGCTGAAGTCAGTAAAAATTCAAGTTTGAATTTACATGTAAATTTTTAAGTGAGGGCAATCACTTGAACAGATTACTAAAGAATGTAGTGAATTCTTCATCATCTGGAGTCTTTAAATCAAGACTAGATGACTTTCTCACAGACATGCTATATTTCCACTGCAAGTTATTGGATGTGATACAGGAACCACAAATAAATTCTGTGGTCTATCATGCAGGAAGTCAGACTAGATGATCATAAGAGTCCTTATGGCTTTAAAATCCACGAACTCTACTTTAAAGAAATATTTGGCCCTTCAGGATATTAGATAGGTGGGATCTGAGTTACCCAGGAAAGAAATTTCTGTAGTGTCTGGCTAGTGAATCTTGCCCATATGCTCAGGATTTAGCCGATCGCCACATTTGGGGTCGGGAAGGAATTTTCCTCCAGGGCAGATTGGAAGAGGCCCTGGAGGTTTTTCACCTTCCTCTGTAGCATGGGGCACGGGTCACTTGATGGAGGATTCTCTGCTCCTTGAAGTCTTTAAACCACCATTTGAGGACTTATAGATTCATAGATACTAAGGTCAGAAGGGACCATTCTGATCATCTAGTCTGACCTCCTGCACAATGCAGGCCACAGAATCTCATCCACCCACTCCTACGAAAAGCTTCACTTATGTCTGAGCTACTGAAGTCCTCAAATCATGGTTTAAAGACTTCAAGGAGCAGAGAATCCTCCAGCAAGTGACTCGGCCCCATGCTACAGAGGAAGGCGAAAAACCTCAAGGGCCTCTTCCAATCTGCCCTGGAGGAAAATTCCTAAATGAGGATGTTACATACCCCAAAGTAGCACCGTGAGATTTGATGTTTGTAAAGTACTTTGAGAAGACACTGGAGAAGGGCAAAACACTATACATTCTCCTGTAGTTGCAAACGGAGACAGGACTGTTCACTTCCTATCCTAAAGTGTGGTGTGGTGCAGCTGTACACTGTAAAACTGCTGTTGGGTTTAACCCCAAAGGTGGCTGCATTTCAGTGGGGGAGTGACATGATCCTTGTGTATAGAATGCATAAAGCCCGTTGAGATCCTCTGGGAGGTGCCAAGCTTCTTACTGAAAATCAGCTATTGGCATTGTGCTTGTAGCTGAGGTTACACACCTCTTCTCCATAAAATCCTTAACCGTTCATATTGACCAACCACACACACCTGGATGGCTGGGACGAGCGTGAAATAACCAATCAGAATGATCCCAAGCTCTGTGGCCATGTTCTTCATAATAGACCAGCTCTCGTTGCTCAAGCCTTGTGCAATCCTCGGACATAGGTGAGATTTTTCGCAGGAGTGGGTGGGTGAGATTTTGTGGCCGGCATTGTGCAGGAGGTCAGACTAGATGATCAGAATGGTCCCTTCTGACCTTAGTATCTATGAATCATAAGAATCTCTAAAATACTATACGACCCAGCTACTGCAACTCCAGACAGTACTACTAAATAGATGAGAAAGAATGTATTCACATCCTGCCTTTTTTGTGCCTACCAGATGCCACAAGGGTCACTTGCTTTTCACATAAGCATAAACCACTCCCCTGTCTCTACCTACAGGTTCATTTGTGGGGTGGGGCTAGGGGAGTGAATGTCAGCAAAAAGAAATGATATGTTTGAAATCAGTTAATGTGAATGAAAACTACTAATCCTTTCTGATTGTCTCTATGTCCTTCTTTTATTTAGTTTCTGGCCAGGTGAATTTTTGTTGTGGTGGTTCTCAGGAATATTTATGGAGCCAGCAAGTATAGTGACTACTTGTGCAAATATGCATTTGGGTGAATGTGTGCCCCACAAGTAACTTCCAGCTTGTCTATAAACATTTCAAACATCTGCTGACTTGAATAATACCATGCTACTACTTAGATTACTAGTTCACCTGTAAGCTCTTTGGGGCAGGGACCATCTTTTTGTTCTTTTTCAGTACAATACCTCGCACAGTGTCACCTGGTCCATGACTGGAACTTCCCAGTGCTGCCGCAATATAAACACCATGTGGCTTAGATGACCAATCACCCTCCATACATATAGCACTGCATAAATAGTGAATCTGTAAAACAGTAGCTGCAGTGAATAGTGTGCAATTCACACCATCTGGCCCCTTGGCTATTTCCTATGTAGCTTGCGAGGATTTTATCTACCCTGACTGCCACTTGCTGCTCTCACACACCAGCATGGCAATGTCACCATGGTCAGGCAGTCTTTGAAATGAAGTGCACTTCCTGTTTGCTCTTTTAGAAAAGTATGAGAGGAAAGCAACTATTCCCATCTGGGTGTTAGAGTAGTGAATGTAAATGGAGGTATTAGGGGCCTGTCTTCTACTTCCTTGTCCCTGTATAGCCATTTACACTCATGTAGAGTGGGTGCAGTGAGATGGGAGGAGAATAATTTACATGGGCATATGGACCTCATAGGTGAGATTGGTAACACTATCTAATATTAAGGTTGCCTGATGTCCCATTATAAGACTCTCTTTTCAGTTGCTTATACGTTTGCTAAACTAATTATTTGGACTGAAACTTTCCATGCTGGCTGTTTGCTTCATGATGAATTTTTTTCTTTTTTTTTTTTAAAAAAAGTTTCAGCCAATACAGTCCAGCCATTTCGAGAATGTTGTTTTGCCATTTGATAAAATGTTGGCAACCTTTATTGTAAGATGTTCTAGTGTCTCTATACTTTGGAGCAGAGACATGAAATTTGGCAGGAGGGTGGCCTTTGGGACAGGGTTGTGCCTTTTACTGTTTCTGTGAAAATCTGCCCAGGTTTGGCCAAGTGACAAGGCTGAGAAAAATATAAATTCATGGATGCTCAGTAAAGACTTCTTAAAGTTTAGCAGCTAAAATATCTGAAGATTCCATCTTCACTGAGCATGCTCAAGCCCCTCACAGCTCCTATGTGTGACCAGACTGTTTGCACCATCCCCATAGAACAGCTGAGCATGCACCAACCCTTCACAGGCCCTATGTGTGACCAGACTGTGCATGCACCACCTCACACAGTGATAGAAAATACTGCCACCCAGGGCTATAGAGATGAAGCTGGACTTTGTCTTTCCATGCAACTGCTACTCCAAGATGGGGTGGGGTCAGGCACTGGAACTGAGAGCAGAAAGCCTATCTTTCATGTGCTCTCAATGACCCCCCTGCTGGGGTCTAGCCAGTGTGGAGGAGGAAGTGCCTGATTCAAATGCAGTGGGGACAAGAGCTGAACTGAGGGAAAGGGAAAAGGGTAGATTGGGCTAGAGAACCTGGTGAGACTGGGAGTCGGGGGGAGATTGGGATTGGGAATCAGGAGGGAATCTGGTTGAGCAAGGAGAGTATGAGGGTGGGACTGGCTGGGCAAGGAGAGGAGTAGGGGACACTAGACAGCTCTGAGGACAAATCGAGGTGCAGGGGAGAACTGGGACTGCATGCACAAAGTCACTGGGAAAAGGAGCCAGAGAGGGGGAAAGACAGGAAAAGGAACCATGAAGCAGCAGATTGGGACTGGATAAAGAGACTGGTGAGTGGAGTCAGGGGAATGACTGGAGGCTGGGAGAAAGGGGAGAAACAGAAGAGCTAGGAGGGGAACCTGGGACTAGCTGGGTTAGGATCTGGAGGGAAAAGACTGGAATCTGGACAGAGAGCCCCAGTGGGGGAGATGAGGACTGGCTGGACAAGAAGACTGCGATGAGAAGCCTGAGAAAAGACGACGGGGTTGGGGTTAGCCAAGAGAATGGGATTGAGATGAGGAGCCAGGACTACAACAGGGATAGGTTGGAGGGATGAAGTAAAAGGGGTCAAACTTGTGGGGAATAAACTAGAGCACATGCCCCTCCAGAGCTTGGAATGCAACCCAAGATTCCTGGGTCACATCTCTCTGTTGTCAGGAAATATCTGTGAAACCCACTAACAAAGTGTGGGTCTCATCCAAGAGCAACGGAAGGTCCCTAAAAGCGTTTGGGAGTAAGTCTTTTACTCATGGTTTATGTTTATGAACCCTGTTTGCAGTGTTTTCCCAACATACTGAATCACTCAAGAGGTTCTTGCAAGGGTACTGATCCAGCACTCTGGATGAGCCCTCAGAAATGTAACCCTTTTGCCACATGGAGCCAGCAGCAACCAGGGCCAGGTTCAATATCTATTGGATCCTTTCCATTGATACAACACAGAACCAGCTCATGCTCCCATCCAGTATCCTGGGAAATTTACACACCACCCCTGGGTACCTCTGAGAGGCAATACTTCCCCACTTGTAAGCACAGAGTCTGAGTGTAGAAAAGAAACTTTAAGAAAATTTAATTAAACTTTAATTGAAATAACTTGGCATTAATTTGAACAGTGCAAACAGGGTTCATAAACATAAGCTGTGAGTAAAAGACCCACCACCAAGTAGGTTGGGCAGCATCCTTTTCCCCTAAGGATCATAAGTCCAGCAACCCAAAAGTCCCTATGACATGCCCAACCCTTCTCTGCACCCCATTCACAGTTGCTGTCCTTGGTCAGTACAGATCTAGAGTTCAGAGATGCATCTGCAGATTTCACCTCCCCTGCCCCGGGTGAGGTAAAGAGGCACTTTACTCACTCTGCTGCTCAGGCACTCACTCGCCACCCTTCTCTGCCAGCCATGCTGCTGGCCACTCCCTGGGTCTCCAGAAAAGACTGAGAACAGTCTTCAAATATGTTAAGAGCTTTTATAAGGTAGATTATGAGCAAATGTTCTCCCCACTCACTGAAAGTAGGTATAGCAAGTCAAGCACTCACCAGCATGGCACCTCCTGCTGGTCATCCAGGAATTAGCTCTATTCCATCACTCAGAGCACCTCCTGCTGGCCAGTGTCTCTTCTGCCTCATGTCCCTCACAGACCCCAGGGCCCCTTTCCTTGGGGTTCTGTCCACAGCAGCACCCCCACACTGTGGATCTCCCCTCCCAGGGGAACCCCCAACCCTCTACACCCACCTTGCCTCAGGGGCTACTGCCAGTCATCATCTAGCCCCTTTCTCTAGGGCAAACTGCAATCTGTGATAGCCACTCATCATTGGCAAGGGGATTGGACCTGCTGTCTTTCCCTGTAGCACAAGTACCTCCCTAGGCCTTCCTGTCAGGCCTCAGTCTGGGAGGTCACCAGGCCTGAGCACCCCAGCTCAGCCTGTCACAGCACTGCTCTGTCCAAAGTACCCTTTACTCCTTCAGGCAACTAGGTCCATCTCTCTCCAAAGCTAGAGAGAGACTGACTGCCTTGTGGCCCTGCAGCCCTTTTATAGGGCCCAGCCTGACCCTGATTGGCTGCCCCCCAGCCTTTTCTGATTGGCTCTCCACCCCAGCCCTCTCCAAGGGCTGGCTTTTAACCCTTTCAGGGCTGGAGCGGGGTGACTGCCCTGCTACAGTAGGACAAGAAGAAATGGGCTTAATCTGCGGCAAAGGAGATTTAGGTCAGATATTAAAAAAACCTTGTGACCTAGGAAGATAGTTAAGTGTTGGACTAGGTTAGCAAGGGAGGTGGTAGAATTCCTGTTGTTGGAGGTTTTAAAGAACAGGTTAGACATCACTGTCAGGGATGGTCTGTGTATATTTGGTTCTGTCTGTGTTTGTGTGTCTGTCTCTGTGTGTGGAATGGACTAGACTACTACGTTCCTTCCTGCCATATATTTCTATGATTGTAGACCATGCTAACACGCAATTTTATACCTTCACATGTACCCAGCTTTTATCAACTGAAAAATGAATAAAAATAAAATATTTAGGATTTTTATCTGGAGAAATTATGCTTTAAAAGAAACAAACAGTGATTTGTCACTGTAAACTGGAAGCATCCACTGTAAGTTCAAGTCCCTTTCCTCAGGTCTCACTTCATTAACACAGAAGGGTCCAAAAAGAGAGCAAAGCAGCCCAAACAAACTTGGTTACATAACCCAGAGACTTTTGTAGCCTTCAGCAAGCTGGAAAGTCGAGAACATATCTTTCCTTTAGGTAGCTTCCCTTAACACTGCTTCCCCCATCCTTTTTATAGTCCTGCCCCATGTGACAGGGAGGGGAACCTCATAATCACAAAGCAACGTTTTGTCACTGGCACAAATCCTCACAATCTGATATTGTTTGCATAGCAGAGTGCAGTTTTGTTAACCCCTTGGGGTCTCAAATGCTTTACAAAAGGGACCTATGTCAGCTAGTTCAGGCTCAGAATTAGATCGAATTGTACACATGTGGTACTATGTGGAAGGTAGAGAGCAGCAGCCAGAATTTCCATATATTTAAAACCAGCATTCTGGCTCCTATAATAAGCAAAAAGAAAACGAGTGCAGCCTCTGTTGATCTTGACCCTGTGGTTTTACTTTAATGTTGCTGAGACAGACAGACAGCAGAGGGGACCAAAGTTAACTGATCCAAATCCCCACAGCAAAATAGATTTTACAGATGATGCTTACAAATTATGGCACAAGGAAATAAACAAGAAACAAAATCATGTTGGCTGGAGCAAAATAGGAAACAGAGGGACAAAAAAAGCCATGTTTGCCAAGTGAATAAGGAAAAAACCAGCAAGAACAATTTTTTTGGCTAGGTTTCCGAGGATTTGTTACAAACAATGGAGTATAGAAGAAAAGTAAAAGGTAAAACTAGTTTTAAAAATAGTGTAGTCCTGGACAGTGTATCTGTAATGAAAATGGAGTTTGAATCATTGCTAGTCATCTCTTCCATTGCTAGAAGTTTCTTATTAAAAATTAAATTGCCGGGTCCATTTCCAGACTAAGTAGCTTTCAGGGTTCCCATTACGTGGAACTGGCCAAACTATATTAACTATAAGGCTAAAGAGGATCTTGGGGATAATGGTAGCATGACAAATGGGAAGGAGGATATAGAGGTAGATATTACCATATCAGAGGTAGAAGCGAAACTGAAACAGCTTAATGGGACTAAATCGGGGGGCCTAGATAATCTTCATCCAAGAATATTAAAGGAATTGGCACCTGAAATTGCAAGCCCATTAGCAAGAATTTTTAATGAATCTGTAAACTCAGGAATAGTACCGAATGATTGGAGAATTGCTAATATAGTTCCTATTTTTAAGAAAGGAAAAAAAAGTGATCCGGGTAACTACAGGCCAGTTAGTTTGACATCTGTAGTATGCAAGGTCCTGGAAAAAATTTTGAAGGAGAAATTAGTTAAGGACATTGAAGTCAATGGTAAATGGGACAAAATACAACATGGTTTTACAAAACGTAGATCGTGCCAAACCAACCTAATCTCCTTTTTTGAAAAAGTAACAGATTTTTTAGATAAAGAAAATGCAGTGGATCTAATTTATCTAGATTTCAGTAAGGCATTTGATACTGTGCCACATGGGGAATTATTAGTTAAATTGGAGAAGATGGGGATCAATATGAACAATAAAAGGTGGATAAGGAATTGGTTAAAGGGGAGACTGCAACGGGTCCTACTGAAAGGCAAACTGTCAGGTTGGAGGGAGGTTACCAGTGGAGTTCCTCAGGGATCGGTTTTGGGACCAATCTTATTTAATCTTTTTATTACTGACCTTGGCACAAAAAGTGGGAGTGTGCTAATAAAGTTTGCAGATGATACAAAGCTGGGAGGTATTGCCAATTCGGAGAAGGATCGGGATATTATACAGGAGGATCTGGATTACCTTGTAAACTGGAGTAATAGTAATAGGATGAAATTTAATAGTGAGAAGTGTAAGGTTATGCATTTAGGGATTAATAACAAGAATTTTAGCTATAAGTTGGGGACGCATCAATTAGAAGTAACGGAAGAGGAGAAGGACCTTGGAGTATTGGTTGATCAGAGGATGACTATGAGCTGCCAATGTGATATGGCTGTGAAAAAAGCTAATGCGGTTTTGGGATGCATCAGGAGAGGCATTTCCAGTAGGGATAAGGAGGTTTTAGTACCGTTATACAAGGCAATGGTGAGACCTCACCTAGAATACTGTGTGCAGTTCTGGTCTCCCATGTTTAAAAAGGATGAATTCAAACTGGAGCAGGTACAGAGAAGGGCTACTAGGATGATCCGAGGAATGGAAAACTTGTCTTTTGAAAGGAGACTTAAGGAGCTTGGCTTGTTTAGCCTAACTAAAAGAAGGTTGAGGGGAGATATGATTGCTCTCTATAAATATATCAGAGGGATAAATACAGGAGAGGGAGAGGAATTATTTCAGCTCAGCACCAATGTGGACACAAGAACAAATGGGTATAAGCTGGCCACCAGGAAGTTTAGACTTGAAATCAGACGAAGGTTTTTAACCATCAGAGGAGTGAAGTTTTGGAATAGCCTTCCAAGGGAAGCAGTGGGGGCAAAAGATCTATCTGGCTTTAAGATTCTACTCGATAAGTTTATGGAGGAGATGGTATGATGGGATAATGGGATTTTGGTAAGTAATTGATCTTTAAATATTATGGGTAAATAGGCCAAATCCCCTGAGATGGGATATTAGATGGATGGGATCTGAGTTACTACAGAAAATTCTTTCCTGGGTATCTGGCTGGTGAATCTTGCCCATATGCTCAGGGTTTAGCTGATTGCCATATTTGGGGTCGGGAAGGAATTTTCCTCCAGGGCAGATTGGAGAGGCCCTGGAGGTTTTTCGCCTTCCTCTGTAGCATGGGGCATGGTTGACTTGAGGGAGGCTTCTCTGCTCCTTGAAGTCTTTGAACCATGATTTAAGGACTTCAATAGCTCAGACATGGGTGAGGTTTTTCATAGGAGTGGGTGGGTGAGATTCTGTGGCCTGCGCTGTGCAGGAGGTCGGACTAGATGATCAGAATGGTCCCTTCTGACCTTAGTATCTATGAATCTATGAATCTATGAATCTTTATACCCGCCCTTGCTAGTTGCAATAAGTGAAGCTAACAGACCAGTGGTGTGTTTTGAGTTCCCTACCTCTCTGTATCTTCCAAACAAACTGCTGCTCTTCTCAGTTCAGGCCCCAGTTCAGCAAAACACTTCAGCACGAGTGGGCATAACTTCAAATTTGTGCTTAAATCCCATTGAACTTCAGTAGAACTTAAGTGCAAGCTTGACTGCTGTGCTTAATTGGAGTCTTAAATCACAAGAAACAGCTAGGTGAACTTTCCAGAGTTTCCAAACAAAGGTCTACCCCAGAGAAGGCCTTATGCTGTACAAGGCCCAAGCCTGGAGGGGCATGTAGGCCTAAGTCCAAATAAAACAAAAGAGGAGCTCAACTCCTGAGGCCTCAAACTGTCCCTTATTCTCTTGGCAGCCTTTGTCTACTTGCTAGGTGACTGGGGGTCCAGCTACCTTCTGTTGTCCCTATCAGGCTGCCCAGGATGGATTTAAAAAGGGAGAGAGGAAGGATTGTCCACTGGTTAGGGCACTAGACTAGGATTGGATTCAAGTCTCTGCTCTGCCACAGACTTCCTGTATGACCCTGGACAAGACACTTGGCCTTTCTATGCCTCAGTTCTCCAACTGCAAAATGGGGATAAAAGCACCCACCTACCTCACAGGGGCGTTGTGAGGATAAACGCATGAAAGATTGTGAGGTGCTCAGACAGTATGGAAATGGGGCCCACATAAGTACCTAAATTAGATAACCTTCACTTCATGTTCATATAAACTCTCTGAAGTTGAAGGCAGTCCCTTGCAGCTGGGAGCGGTAGTCAACACCAACCAGCAACAACCGACCGAAAGCCTCCATTGTAAACCTGATCCAATTTTTCTTTCATCCAAGCATTTTAAAAGCTTTTCATTTCTGGGAGCTTTTTTTGATGAAGAAAACAGAAACCAAAATTTGGATTTTTTTCTTTTTTTTTCAGGGAAACATTTTCAGTTTTCAATAAATTTTGGGGGGTTTTGAAAACTGAACATTTTTAATGAAAAACCATAACAATTATTTTTTAAACAAAAAAATTTGATTTTCAGTTTTTCATCAAGAGACAAAAAAGATGTTCACAGGAAATTTTGAATAAAACAGATTTTTTTTAAAAAATGCCCTGTAAAAAATAATTGGCCTTTTTTGAGTGTCTGTGCTCAGTAGCCTAAGGGCGTGGCTACACTTGCAGATGTAGAGCGCTGTGAGTTAAATCAGCCTTCAAAGAGCGCAGTATGGAAAGCGCTGCAATCTGTCCACACTGACAGCTACAAGCGCACTGGTGTGGTCACATTAGCAGCTCTTGCAATGGCCACAGAGAGCAGTGCATTGTGGTAGCTATCCCAGCATGCAAGTGGCTGCAACGTGCTTTTCAAATGGGAGGGGGGATGGAGTGTGACAGGGAATGTGTTGTGTGTATTTGGGGGGAGAGGGAGTGGATTTTTGGGGGGCCTGAGAGCATGTCAGCATGCTGTCTTGTGAGTTCAGACAGCAGCAGACCCTCCCTCTTCCCCACCAATCTCTCTCACACACAGCATTCCACAGCAAAGTTTGTACCTTGGGGAAGTTTTTAACCTAAGCAGGTAAAAATAAGCTTAGGGGGTCTTTCGTGTGGGTCCCCACATCTGTACCCTAGAGTTCAGAGTGAGGAGGGAACCCTGACACCCTATGAGGCTGATGTGACTTATATTCATTTTACACATGGGGCAGTGAGGCACAGAGAGATTACACAGACCACACAGGAAGTCAGTGGCAAAATCAGGAACAAGACCTAGATGGCTTTACTCCCTGTTCCAGAGCATATACCCTCCCTAGGAACAGCAGTCCAGATCCTCAAAGGTATTTAGGCTCCTCACTTCCATTCCTTTGAGCATCTGGGCCAGCATTCCTAGTTTATCCATTAGTACGCTTCGAAAGAGTGAGATTTCATGTACTGTTATTACTCTTCATGGGAAAGTGAGACAAGTTAATAACAAAATGAAGCTCATAGGTCAATGAATTTTAAAGATGAAGGTTGGAAATGTCTGTTTAAAAAGTACTTACCGTTATTGTAATGTGCTACTTGCTCCCAGAAGGCCTTGTGCAGGCCTGTTAAAAGCTCTTCCTTCTGCAAAAGAGAGAGGTTGCTCTTTATAGTTAACTAGTCCAATATGCCAGCTACAGCATCGAGTCTACATTTACATTCTTCTTGTATCTTTGTCTTCAAAAAATCAACCATTTTCACCATTCGCTCCCAATTAAATATTTTTTCCTGAATGTCCTGAAAACAAAACTAAAATACTATGTAAAAAATCAAGTGCAGGCAGAGTGCTGAATCTCTGTAACATGCTGAGCCCTTCATTAACCCATTCAATACTGAATGATGCAAGAGACAAAACCAGTGACACTAGACAAACTGTGCCCTCCAGCGACCCTGTCATAAATATAAAGGGAAGGGTAAACACCTTTAAAATCCCTCCTGTCCAGAGGAAAAACCCTTTCACCTGTAAAGGGTTAAGAAGCTAGGATAACCTCGCTGGCACCTGACCAAAATGACCAATGAGGAGACTGCTTTCAAAGCTGGGGGGGGGAACAAAGGTTCTCTCGGTCTGTGTGATGCTTTTGCCAGGAACAGAAAAGGAATGGAGTCTTAAAACTTAGTAAGTAATCTAGCTAGATATGCGTTAGATTCTGTTTTGTTTAAATGGCTGAGAAAATAAGTTGTGCTGAATGGAATGTAGATTCCTGTTTTTGTGTCTTTTTGTAACTTAAGGTTTTGCCTAGAGGGATTCTCTAGGTTTTGAATCTGATTACCCTGTAAGGTATTTACCATCCTGATTTTACAGAGGTGATTCTTTTACTTTTTCTTCAATTAAAATTCTTCCTTTAAGAACCTGATTGCTTTTTCATTGTTCTTAAGATCCAAGGGTTTGGGTCTGTGTTCACCTATGCAAACTGGTGAGGATTTTTTATCAAGCCTTCCCCAGGAAAGGGAGTGTAGGGTTTGGGAGGATTTTGGGGGGAAAGACGTTTCCAAGCGGGCTCTTTCCCTCTTATATATTTGTTAGACGCTTGGTGGTGGTAGCAATAAAGTCCAAGGGTAAAAGGTAAAATAGTTTGTACCTTGGGTAAGTTTTAACCTAAGCTGGTAAAAATAAGCGTAGGGGGTTTTTCATGCAGGTCCCCACATCTGTACCCTAGAGTCCAGAGTGGGGAAGGAACCTTGACAAACCCATTCATTTGATTGTGTGTGCTCACTTGCACCATGGAAGGGGGTTAAGCAAAGCTGTCTACATTATCCATCCAGTGCTTCCTGACTCCTTAAGGAATGAAAATAAATCTAAAATGAATGAAGCAACATGAATAATAAGTTAGCACCGCACATTTCAATGTTCAACACAGGCTGATACTGAGGGGGAAAAGATTCACAAGATGGAGCAAAAGGATAAGATCTAAGAATTTTTTTCCCTAAAATACTGCCCAGCTGGTCAGTTTTCATTTAAGAATGAGCACGGCTATATGATTACAAAACCATTGTGGAGTGAGTATGATTGCTTTGTCTCGGAGCAGATAAGCAGCCAGCTATCAGAAACAGAGTTTTCAAAGGGCATATCTGCATTCCTGCAGCGATTCCAAAACAATGAGAAGAGTGGCCACTTGACTTAAGGGGATTTTGGGACGTTTCCGGAGGCTGATCAGAGCGCAGTAATGCAACACCTCGTTCACACTGACACCTGGGCGTTTCAGCTAAGGTGCAACAAGCGTTAATCTTCTTGCCGAGATGGAGTACCAGGAGCGCTCTAGCCATGGAGTCAGAATGCTCTACGTGCCTTGCCAGTGTGGACGGGTAGTGAGCTAGGGTGCCCGGGGCTGCTTTAATGCGCTCTAACTCGCAAGTGTAGCCAAGCCCTAAAGATTTACATGCCTTTCTCAGGACATGATAGGACCTAAGGGAAGCTTAATCACCTATATATAGTGGAGTATTGTTTTAATATTTTTTCTGTAAGGGTTGAGCTAGTTACTTCTGATATATGATGAAATTCACTGCTGGCTTTGATGGTTTTTTTATCATGATGTGTTTTAAAGACATGTCAGGGGGCCCTAGGGTCTTGGTATCTGTGGTCAAGCAGAGAGGCCCCACATCAGCAGAGAAAGGATTAAAGAGAGCCTATGGGCGCCGCTAGCCCTGCCCCGCTATACCTGCAGCCAATACAAGTCTGGAGGGGGAATAAAAGGAGAGAACGTGGCTCAGTTGAGGGCTGACTGGTGAGGAACAGGATGGAGCTCTGCCTCTCTGTGTGAAGGGAACTTTACTGGGGCAAAACCAGGCCTGATAGCCAGGGAAACCACTGGGGAAGAAGCACTTAAATTCCAGCAGAGGGTGATGCTCCACTAAGAAATTGTTTGGGAGATTGGGGATGACCTATTAGTGAATTGATTGGTTTTTGCTTGGGAACATTTCTGGGGCTAAGTCCCTCCAGCACCCTGAAGGGGTTAAACTGTAGGAGTGCCAGTGGACATAGGGGACGGACAGACTTCCTTCCTCCCCGCTGCCCTTTCCCAGGACACCTGTGGCTGCATCAGGACACAAGGAAGGTCCATAAGGTGGCCCTACTCCAGCTATGTCATTACAGTACCCTTTCTAATTTCTTATAAATCACGATAATGCAACAGAATTAAAATATAGGCTTTGGGAGACATTTTCTTAAGGCTTCCACCAGAAAGGCTACCAGTCATGCTAAGCCAATCTCTTCTTAGGTATGTCCACACAGGACCTGGAAGTGTTATTCCCAGCTTGGACAGACATATCTGTGCTAGCTGTGAGTGAACTAGTGGGGTAAAAATACAAAAGAAGCCACCACAGCATGAGTGGTGGGATGGGCTAGCCGACCTGAGTACAGTACCATTTGAGACACTAGGTATATACTTGGGGCAGCTAGCCTGTCCCACTGTTTGCACCACCATGCTATTTTTAGCATGCTACCTCAATCAGAGCTAGCACAGGTACGACTCCCTGAGCTGGAAATTATACCTTCCAGCTCCAGCACAGACATATCCATTGTTATTTTTAACTATAGTGAGGGCTTGAGAGTCAAATTGCACCTTAAGCCCTCCCCCCCAACGCCGCACAAAATGCGTGTCTCTGTATGGAAATGGTGTGTCTTTCTATTAGACAAATTTGTAAATTCTTATGAAAAAAATTATTGCATATGAGTCCAAACTGTGAAATTCAAATCCAGATGTGAATCTGAACTCTACCAAAGTTTTCTGGGATGTTCTGAGTTGGGACTATGATTTGACCCATTACAAACATGAAATAGGAAGTTCAGATCTGAATTTGAACTTTCCCAAAGTTTTGGGAAGCATCTGGCTTGGAAGATGCCATTTGGGCCCAACTGTACCAATATGACACTAAAAGATCCCCAAACCCTTATACAAGAACCACTTCACCTGTCAGCGTAATGAAGCCCTCTCTTGTTTGGAAGGTGGCAGCTGTTTAACAACACACATTACTATACAAAACTTTATGATAGGAAATTAAGAGGAATACAGTGTCCAATTGAAATACTGATTGTATTTGCAAATGCTCATGGGAGGCCAAAACTGCTACTTTGCTTCGTTGTTTAGTTTCCTGGCCCATGGAAAGTCATTTTATAGAGCAAAATCCTCATTCATAGCACAGTCCAGCCCAGCCTACATCAAATGTCAAACGTTTATAAGCAACTGTCTCTTAGCCAGAAGTTGTTTGCCTTCGTGGATGAGTCAAACACAGTGGGTAAAATCACTATTCATCACCAATGGAAACATAATTCTAACGTCATCATTAACATCAACTCACATTTATGAATAGGGCACTTGGCTAGGTCTTTAGGGAAGAAATGGAGGAATGGGGGTTTGGGGTGGGGCACATGCTTGTAAAATGTCTCTAATAATAAGATAATTTTTCCCAAATTATAAAATATTGCTTTACAAACCAGCCCTTGATTTATCAACCTGTTATATATAAGATAAGACACTTACATTGATGATGTAGCTCACTAACCAGTTAATCATCATGTTCCTATTATGCCTCTGGCATTTAGGGCAGTGAGGAAGCTCCTCCGCTCCTGTCTGTTTTTGGCAAGTCTTTCAATGGTTCCCCAGCTGTGCCCCAGGTTTATCAGCTCGGCTTCCACAGCTCTTTGCCATGTTGTTTTCGGGCGGCCTCGTTTTCACTTGCCTTCAGGTGTCCATTTTATTGCCATTCTGGTGATGGATTCAGTTTCCATCTGAAGCACATGGCCGATCCATCTCCAACGCCTCCTGGCAACGATGGTGCTCAGATCCTCTTGGCTGCACTGTGTCAATAGCTCTTGGTTTGAGATTGTTCTGGGACAAACAATACGGAGGATTTTTCTGAGACAGGTTGTATGGAATGAGGACAGTTTGGACATGTCGTACTTTCTCATTCCCCAACATTCTCAACTATAACTATGTGTTGAAAGTACACAGCGCTTGAGTTTGGTTTTGGTGTTGTATTTTGATGATTTCCAGACTGTATTTAAGCTCCTGAAGGTGTTCCTGGCTTTATTGATTCTGTTCTGGATGTCCTGGCTTGATCCACCATCCTGGCTGATGGTATGTGGCATACAACAGAAGACATGCCAAGAGGCATTAAATGGACATTCTTCTCATCGCTTGAAGACCTGGACTTCACAGATGATGTCACTCTCCTGTCACATACCCAACACCATATACAAGAAAAAACAACTCAACTCAACGCATTCTGCCAGAAAATTGGACAGAAAATCAACCGCAGATATCATGTATATAAAAATCAAGACAGATATCATGACCTTTAATATTGCCTCACCATCACCAGTACAGATAGAGGATTATGTTCTCACCAATGTTGACACATTCAAGAACCAGTTATAAAATGTATAAATCTGTTGCAAGAGTTACAAATGAGCAGTGACATTTATTGTCAATTCCACTGACTTATACACACAACATAAAATTTTCTAGGCCATTGGCCACATGTTTTATTTTACTTTTGTATTTGGCATATAAATCAGGTCATGAAAAGGCCTCCTCCCTTCCCCTTTAAACAGATGAAGCAAATATTAGCCACATATAAGCCGCTGTAGCACAGATCCGATATGAGATTGAAAATACTGTGCTGAAGTTTTGTTAATTACACTTTAACCGATTCTGGGTGCAAAGCAGAGATGCAAATAGGTAGTTTAAGAAGGGAGCAACTATCTGGGTTGCCATCAAAAAAACCTTTTAGGAAAACAAGTTGTTTTACTACACTAAGTGCCCTTAGATTTTGAAGACATGCTACAATGGTCCCAACCCTCTCCTACTGAAGCAAATTTGCCATTAACTCCATCAAGATCTAGATGTGCAGCACAGTCAAAGGCCTGGAGGGGCATGGTGTGTAATGGCCATGAACAGAGTGTAACAGAAAAGGAAACTAAGCAACAATCTATCTCCTTGGGGTTACCTCTTACACATGGCAATATAAGCCACTCTTCAGTGTATGTGAAGAGTGGCTTACATCCTCCATAGAGGGTATTTTTGACAGCTGCTCTCTAGGAGTCTTCATTGGATTCTAAAGCTAGCTCTGGAGATCCTAGGTTCAACCCAAGATGATGACCTTTATATTAACACTACCCAACATTATGTCAAGAATAGATTAACACTTACTGTTGCCCTGGGCAGGGATCAAAAACACTGTCCCACCTCAGCAGGCTACTAAAAGTCTCTAAGAACTTTTCCATATACAGTGCTTTCATGCCCCATGGTTTCTTCAATCCAAGCCTCCAGCTTGATGCTAGACAATTCCCTGTGGTTAAAAAAAAAATGCATTGGTGGCACTCTGCTTTGCTGCCATGGGAGAGGCTGTGATGTTTTTCAAGGTTCCTCTGCTTTTGGCTGTAACTACTCCATCACACACTCCATAAACCAGATCCAAAGCCCATCAAAGTCAATGGAAAGACTCCCTGTGATTTGAATGGGCTTTGGATTGGGCCATATTCACCCAGTAGCTTTAAAAATAAGGCCTTTTATTTTATTAACATCATTGTGATTGAAGTATTTCAGATAATATAAAAACAAGCTAACTGCTTACACACAGACTGATTTTCAAATATGGGTGGCTGAAGTTAGATGTCTAAGCACCTGTTTTAGGCACCTCAATATCCATTTTAAGCAATGAAATATTGCTTTAGTTGCCTAAAACATGAATTTAGTTGCTTGGCTTTAGGCACCCGAGTTTGAAAATTGGGCCCATAGAGACTAGAAGGTATAGAAAGGTTATAGAGAGACACGACTGTAATGCAAGTATTATTAGTATTATAGAACATCCTAAAGGAAGGATTCCTTTAAATTGAGGAGTATAAATCTACAACACACTCATGCAAAAACACCCATCAGCTTATCATTACTATATCAAATCTAGTTAGAAGTTTTCTTATTACGCCAGTGAATATGAGCTTGTCCATAACAGAGGTGTTGGCCATTTCTGGAAGCCCTCTCACCATGAGTTGGGCATGCACTGCTTTTCCATTTTCTCAGAAGAACCCGTTAAATAACCTTGAGGCAATGGAAAGCCATCTGGAGGCAGATGCTGAAAGACAGGTCATGATGAGCACTCAGTCCAACGATGCAGAGCTTTGAAGGTAGGACAACTGAGGGACTAGAGCAAGGTGTTTGCCTGTATCAATCTAATATTATTTTACTTTTGCTCTTCAGATATTTTGTGTTAAATATCTATGAATGCACATGGCCACATTACACCTTTGTAAGGGGACCAGTTACAACACCATTTCATTTCTCAAGGCTTGCCCAAAAGGGGATAGCCAGGAAAATTAATCTGAATTAACGAATGATGTGAATTTGAAGTGGATAGTTAAACCACATTAAATCTTTGTGTGAGGGCATGGCTACACTTACGAGTTAGAGCGCATTAAAGCTGCCCCGTGCACTCTAACTCACGATGCGTCCACATTGACAAGACACGTAGAGCGCTCTGACTCCACAGCTAGAGTGCTCCTGGTACTCCACCTCGGTGAGTGGAACAACGTTTGATGTGCCCCCACTGGAATGCCACAGCAGCAGTGTGGATGCCCTGGCCTGTTAATGAGCTCTGATCAGCCTCCAGAAGTGTCCCACAATGCCTGTGCTAGCCACTCTGGTCACCACTTCGAACTCTACTGCCCTGCCCTCAGGTGACCAAACATCAGACCTGCCCTTTAAATTTTCTGGGAATTTTGAAAATCCCCTTCCTGTTTGCTCAGCCAGCATGAAGTGCTCTCAGTGCATCTTTCCAGGTGACCATGCCTCCACGCGCCAGGCGATCCCCAGTATGGCGCAATGGCGAGGTGCTGGACCTCATCAGTGTTTGGGGGGAGGAAGCTGCACTCTAGCCATAGGAATTACGATACCTATGGGCAGATATCAAGGGCCATGCAGGAAAGGGGCCATGACCAGTGTAGGGTTAAAGTGAAGGAGCTGCTGAATGCCTACTGCAAAGCCGGCAAGGCAAACTGCTGCTCAGGTGCTGCCCCCGCAACCTGCCATTTCTACAAAGAGCTGGACGCGATACTTGGGGGCGACCCCACCTCCACTCTGAAGACCACCATGGACACTTCAGAGCCCAGTTCAACAAGGCAGGAGGATGAGCAAAGCGGGACCGAGGGTGCTGAGGAGGAAGACACCCCAGCATCCCCAGATGCATGCAGCCAGGAGCTGTTCTCAAGCCAGCAGGAAGGTAGCCGGTCGCGGCGGCCGGTGCTTAGGGAAGGACAAACACCAGAGGAGATTCCCGGTAAGCAACTTTTACTTTGGGAAGGAAGTTATTCGATGCGGGCTCTTGGGGCGAGGAGAGTTAGGGCTGCATGCATGCCTAGATGTGGAATAGGGCATTGATGTGCTCTCTGACATTGCGGTAATCGACCTCACTGATCTCTTCAAAGGTCTCATCCAGAACCTGGGCAATGCACTTGTGCAGGTTTCTCGGGAGAGCCACTGTGGTCCTTGTCCCAGTCAGACTAACTTGTCCGCGCCACTATGCCGTGAGGGGCAAGGGGACCATTGCTGCACACAGGCAAGCTGCATATGGGCCAGGGCGGAATCCGCATTGCAGTAGAAGACCCTCCCTTGCTTCCCAAGTCACCCTCAGCAGCGAGAAATCTTCCAGGACAAACTCCTGTGGAAAATGTGGGGACAGTGTTCAGTATAGGGGCCCCCTGCCACTGTTGGCTCTCTCCAAGGCACAGAAACCCAGAGGACAGTACAGCCATAAAACAATCATTCCCCCTGGACCCTGTGCTTACTCACCATTTTGGGGCTCCCATGGGTTATGTGCGCTCAGTTTGGGATGGGCAAATTATGCTATTGTTAGACTGTGCTTGCCCTCCTTAAGTATGGGGATATTATTGCTCTGTTTGGTGTGAACAATGCTGCCTCTGTTAAGTGTTGCATTTTGCCTTTACAGATGCAACCTTGAGATCTCAGCCATCCATGTTATCACTGGCCGAGAGACTGCAAAGATTCAGGAAGAGGCCACGTAGAAGCAAGGAAGATATGCTGCATGAAGTACTGCAGCAGTCACTTAATGAGAATCTACTCCTTTTCTTTTTGCGAATACAGACTAACACGGCTGCTACTCTGAAAGGAGTGGAAGGAGAGTGAAAGGAGGATCTGCCAGCAGAATGCGGAGTGCCAGCACAAAAGTGTGGAGTGCCACCACCAAAGCACAGAGTGGTTGATAAGCATCATGGAGCACCAAGTGGACTCGATCCAGCTGCTCGTAGCCATGCAGGTGGAGCTCTACCACGCCTGCCCCCCCCCCCCCCCCCCGCAGCCCTTGTCCCAAAACTCTTTCCCTTGTGCCCCCATGTCACCTCCAACCCACTTTCCCCAGCATCCGGGCTCTTATCACCACCACCTGCCTCCAACACCTGTAGCTTCACCACCCAGCTCTGAAAACTACAACCCTGACGCACTGCACTCAACCCCCATCACCATGCAGCATAGCTATCCTGAAGTGCAGCACTCATTGCACAGCTCTCCAGACAGGAAGGCTGAGTATGATAACAGGACATAGGCAAATCTGTGATTGTACCATTCCCCACCCCACCCCTTGCCTTTTCTGTTTCCTGAGTAGCTGTGTTTCTTTTCAATAAATAAATTTTTTTGTCAATAAATAGATTTTTTGGCTTTCGAAACATTCTTTATTATTGCATAAAGTAAAAGATACTTTAGCCCAGGAAAGCAGCAGGCACTGCAAGTCAGTGTATCATACGTAGCAAACACAGATTCCTACTAACATTGGAACCACTGCATTTCACTCCCATGCAGGGCACCAGACATTACTGGTAGCTTTCAGCCTCAAATTGCTCCCTCAAGACATCCCTAATCCTTGCAGCCCCGTGCTGGGTCCCTCTAATAGCTCTGCTCTCTGGCTGTTCAAATTCAGCCTCCAGGTGTTGAACCTCCGAGTTCCATTCCTGAGTGAATCTTTCACCCTTCCTTTCACAAATGTTACGGAGGGTACAGCATGCGGATATAACCGCGAGGATGCTGTCATCGGCCAGGTCCGGCTTCCCATACAGAGAGCGCCAGTGTCTCTTTAAATGGCCAAAAGTACACTCCACAGTCATTCTGCACCAGCTCAGCCTGTTGTTGAACCGCTCCTTGCTGCTGTCAAGGCTCCCTGTGTAGGGTTTCATGAGCCACGGCATTAAAGGGTAAGCGGGGTCTCCAAGGATCACAATTGGCATTTCGATTTCCTCTACGGAAATCTTCTGGTCTGGGAAAAAAGTCCCAGCTTGCAGCTTCCTGAACAGGCCAGTGTTCCGAAAGATGCGTGTGTCACGCACCTTTCCGGGCCAGCCTGCATTAATGTCAATGAAACAGTCTTGGTGATCCACAAGTGCCTAGAGAACCATAGAGAAATACCCCTTCTGATTAATGTACTCGGAGGCTAGGTAGGCTGGTGCCAGAATTGGAATATACGTCCCATCTATCGCCCCTCCGCAGTTAGGGAAAGCCATTTGTGCAAAGCCAGGCACAATGTCATGCACGTTACCCAGAGTCACAGTTCTTCTGAGCAGGATGCAATTAATGGCCCTGCAAATTTGCATCAACATGATTCCAATGGTCGACTTCCCCACTCCAAACTGGTTAGCGACTGATCGGTAGCTGTCTGGAGTTGCCAGCTTCCAGATTGCAATAGCTACCTGCTTCTCCACCATCAGAGCAGCTCTCAAACTCATGTCCTTGCACCACAGGGCGTGGGTGAGCTCATCACACAGTCCCATGAAACTGGCTTTTCTCATCCAAAAGTTCTGCAGCCACTGCTCATCATCCCAGACTTGCATGACAATGTGATCCTACCACTCAGTGCTTGTTTCCTGAGACCAAAAGCAGCGTTCCACGGTAGTGACCACAAGCAATCTCGTGTCGTATGCATTACTCGAGTTGATATCATCATCGGAGTCCTTACTGTCAGTTTGGATCTTAAAGAGTAACTTGACTGCCAAACATGACGTGCTAACGAGACTCGTCAGCATATTCCTCCACAGTTCGGGCTCCATTCCCACAAACTAAAAGGGAAGACAGAGTGCACAGCACAAAAACCGTTGAAAGATGGCGCCAAATGTGGACGGAAGCAGAGGGATTGCTGGGATGCAAACTGATGCATGACAGGGCATTGGGACAGGACCCAGAATGCCCCGCCCCCCCAGCCCTTTCTCACAAGCCACAGCACAGAATGGGAAGAGGTGCTCTGTGGGATAGCTGCCCATAATGCGCCACTCCCAATGCCGCTGCAAGTGCTGCAAATGTGGCCACGCCAGTGCGCTTGCAGCTGTCAGTGTGAACAGACTGCAGTGCTTTCCCTACTGCGCTCTCGGAAGGCTGGTTTAACTCAAAGCGCTCTACATCTGCAAGTGTAGCCATGACCTGAGATTCTGTTTAGCTTAATTCACATAACGAATTAAGGTCATTTTAATTCTGAATAAGAATGTTCACACAGGGGTATAAAACCTGTTTAATTAATCCACTTCAAATGTACACCTTTCATTAATTCAGATTAACCTTCCTGAGCGTCCCTGTGTAGACAAACTCTTAGTGTAGATGAGACTTGATGCTTCGCCAGACTATGTCAAAGTTCTTGGACAGTGCAAGGTTTAGCATGGTTGGGGACATCATTAATGTTCTGTATACACTAAATAACAGAGCCAGGTTGTAACCAAGTCAGGCAACAACCATATTGTAACTGGGTTCTAGAATCATGGATTGGGGCTATAAGCTTGATAGTTTTTTTACCACAAGATTAGCTGCACGGACCATCTCCAGGTTCTTATCTTTATTAACAGTATTATTTTGAAAGCCCCTGAAATGTGAGAATTCAGGGGCAGATCCTCAAATGATATAAATTGTCATCGCTCCATCATAGTCAATGGAGCTATGATATTTATACCACTCTGCTCCTAGATATTTCACCCACTCAGGACCTGACGTTTTCCTCCTCAATGACAAGCATTTGGAGCTCATTCTCTCATCTGCATTTAACTTGAGCTGTTAAAGGATACACCAGAGAACTTAGCCAGCT
This sequence comes from Dermochelys coriacea, assembly GCF_009764565.3. NCBI lineage: Eukaryota > Metazoa > Chordata > Testudines > Dermochelyidae > Dermochelys > Dermochelys coriacea. Next base: position 131,111,193 of record NC_050071.1, read on the forward strand.
GAAAATTTTCCCTGCTAAATGCTTATCTCATGTAAGTTTGTCTAATAGGTCCTGCAAGGGTGATAGCACAGATGTGTTCATCTGTACCCAGATTTTTATTTAGTATAGAGTGTAACTGGATAAAAAAGTGAATATTGAACAGAAACTATAGAAGGCCTGAAATGGGACTGAACTGCAAACTCAGGAGCTGGATTTTTAACAGTGCCAAGGTATGGTAATGTGTGAATCCTTGATTTTGCTTTGGCTCATTATAGAGATGGGGGCCAGCTGCAAAGTTCAGAACAGGTTTAGATTTCAAACACTGCTGAATCAAGTCATTCTGATACAGTAACTCCTCACTTAAAGTCATCCCGGTTAAGGTTGTTTCGTTGTTACGTTGCTGATCAATTAGGGAACATGCTCGTTTAAGGTTGTGCAATGCTCCCTTATAACGTCTAAAGAGCAGCCCGTTGCAGCGAGCTGGTGGGGGCTTGGAACCAGGGTGGCCGGCAACCCCCCTATCAGCTCCCATCTCCCCTAAGTTCCCTGTGGGGCAGCCGCCTAGCAGGCAATCAATTGCCAGCAGTTCAGCTGTCCCTCCCCCCACTGCCATGTGCTGCTCCTGCCCTCTGCCTTGAAGCTGCTCTCCAGAGCCTCCTGCTTGCTGAGGGGGAGGGGGGAGACGAGAGGGGGGCTAATGTCAGGGTGTCCCCCTCCCCCCTGCTCCTGCACCCCACTTACCCCATCTCCATAGAGCAGGGGACACGCACGCAGGGGTGAAAGTAAAATGGAGCTCTTACCGGTACGGGGCCAGCTCTGGCTCCCCCGGAAGGGGCGGGGCCTCAGGCAGAAGGGGCGGGGCTGGGATCAGCATCCCCCAGCCAGCCCATCTGCGCTGCCCGGCCCACCTTGCCCGGGGCTCCAGCAGCAATTTAAAGGTCGCAGGTCTCCGGCCACCGCTGCTGCAGTAGTGGCAGTGGCGGCCGGAGCCTTGGGCCCTTATAAATTGCGGCCCCGGGGCAGCCACTTCTTTTGCTCCTTCCCCCCCACCCATGGGCGACCGGGTGGGCCAAAGGGGCAACAACATTAAAGCGCTGCCACGGCAGTGCTTTAACATCACTGTCCCTTTTGCACCCCCCCCCCCATCGGTGGCCCTGCCAGGTAGTCACTGCCCCTTTTGTGCCCCCCCATTGGCGGCCCTGCTGGTAAGGGCTGCCGATGGGGGGGCGCAAAAGGGGCAGGAATGTTAAAGTGCTGCTGAGGCAGTGCTTTAAGCAGGGTCCTTAAAGGGCTGCCACGGCAGCGCTTTAAAGTCAACGGTAGGGCCGGTACTGGCGGCTACTTTTTACTGGTACTCTGTACCGGCCCGTACCGCCTTACTTTCACCCCTGGGCACACGACAGGGCTCAGGACAGAGGGAGCTTCCTGGCAGCAGCTGCTGCGGTCTCAGCTTGCTGATTAACTTAACAAGGTACTGTACTTAAGAGTGGGGTCAGCGTACTTAAAGGGGACATGCACATCTCTCTCTCTCTCTCACACACACACACATAGGGTGTGTGTCTCTGTCTCCGTCTGCCATGCTGTCTCCCCTCCCTCCATTCATGCTGCCCTGTAGAGTGTGAGGCTACATTAACAACAATGAGTTAACCCTTGAGGGCTCAGCCAATTACTAGTTCATCATTTAACAGTAAGGCATCCCCTGGGAAATATCCCATCCTCTGACTCCACCACCTCAACCAAGCTTCACAATCATCATTGCTGTGTACAGTATTAAATTGTTTGTTTAAAACTTATACTGTGTGTGTGTGTGTGAATATATATAGTCTTTTGTCTGGCAAAAAAAAATTTCCCTGGGACCTAACCCCCCCATTTACATTCATTCTTATGGGGAAATTGGATTCGCTTAACATCGTTTTGCTTAAAGTCGCATTTTCAGGAACATAACTACAACGTTAAGTGAGGAGTTACTGTACAGGGTTTTGGTCCAGGCCCATCTCTAACTAACACTGATTCTGCTCAGTTCGTCACAATGTCTTTTATTTTTCTTATGACCAGGTTTTCAGTTGTAAAGAACATGTATTTTCCCACCCTCTGTATCTCTTCTTAAGCAAAAACTTCAGGATGCCCTTGTGCATTGTGCCATCTTTGTGCTTGGACTGTTCATGGTGCCAGCCAGCAGCTTCCTGTGTTCAGGGCCGGATTAAGATCTTTAGAGGCCCTAAGCACTGAAAAGATTATGGTGCCCCCCCATATGTAATTCAAAATAAAAACAATACTATACCGTAAAATAAAATTTTATTTTTCAAAATGACACAAAACTTACATATATGCTGAAATTAAAATAGCTTCTTTCTAGATATTCTGATTGCAAAATTCTGGATAAGTTCATCAAAGCTGACTCGACGAAGCATGTCCACTTCCATACACAACAGGGAGAGTGAATAAAGTTCATCCTGACACGTTGTTCTCTGAGGGTTTTTTATTCTTTTCAGCTGAGAAAAAGAGCATTCTGCAGAGCAGTTAGTTATCATCAATGTTAGAAAAACTTACTGCCATCGGACAATAATCAACAGCACTGTGGCCAACAAGACTGAGAGAGTGTGCAGCACATGGTATGAATATGGCATATTTGTTCTGTTCTAAAAGCTTCTTCTGCATTCCTTGGTAATGCTCTGACATGTTGGCAGCGAGGTCATAAGATTGACCTCTGCACTTTGAGAAATCTATTTTGCAAACTTAGCACAGATAATGCAGTACTTGATTTGCCATTTCTTCACTAGTGTGGCTTTTCAAATTGAGGAATGTTATAAATCATCCAACTGGTTTTCCATCTGTGGAAGACACATATCTTAGTACAATACTCAATAGATCAATATGTGAAAGATCAGGTGTAGAGTCGACAGATAAACTGAAGTACCCAGCAGTACTTATTTCATCCACAATAGCTGAACGAACTTTATCACTCATTAGACCAATGAGTTCATCACATATTGTCTTTGATAAGTATGATGGGTTACCTTTACCAGCATTCACATATTTTAAGATATGGCCTGCTAAAAATGGGTCAAACTGAGCCACAAGCTCCAACAATCCCAAGTAATTTCCATTCTGCAATGATCCAAATGTGTCATTTGATCCCCAGAAAGGCAGATCACGTTCAGCTAATGTTTGAATAACAGTTATAACACACTGCAAGACATGTTGCCATATTTCTCAAATGGCCCAGTGTGGTGTTGACAGTCATTTGGTCCACAATCTATCCAGTAAGCTACATCATCAGTACTGAAATCAACCCACATACCAGGATCTTTTCTCCTATTATTTACAGTATGAGTAGGTTCAGTCTCTGACACATCCACACCTTCTAGAACAATGTCTGTTTTACCACCAGGAGTAGGATGATCAGTTACAGTCTCTAACACATCCACATGCTCTAGAATGGTGTTTGTTTCACCAATAGAAGAAGGGTCAGTCTCTGAAATACCTACAGGTTTTGGAATGATGTCTGTGCTACTGAGAGAAGATGTTGCTTCTGATGGATTTGCTGTGAAAAATTATGTCAGCTTTGGAAGATTTTGGAAAATTTCATTAGTTTTTTGTTTCTTTTCTTCCGCCAGTTTATGTTTCTGTGCTCCACTCAGTTGGTTACATTTCATCCTACCCCTTATCTCAGTTATCTGAACTTAAAAAAAAAACAAACTTACACAACATACACTATTTTTATATATAGATATATAATAAAGAAAAAAACGAATCAAGTACGTGTAACTCAGAAGACTATATCAATACTAAAACATAAATTTATTGCAATACATGACAGGATCTGATTTCTTCGCATTATTTTGATCTACGTTAGTAGGACCTGGTTTAGTTAGGGATAAGTAATAAAAAGAGAACAGAAAAACGGGGGAAGAGTGTGTAGTGGAGTGTAAGGAAGTCTAGCAAAGTTTGGATTTTTCCCATGATGACTACTTTGATGCTTTCTTTGAAATATCAAATATCAAATTTTTTCCAAAAAAAATCTCATTTTTTTTGGTGCCCTCTGCTTTGCTGGTGCCCTAAGCATGTGCTTAGTCTGCCTATTGGGTAATCTAGCCCTGCCTGTGTTAAATGCCTTTTATTACTAATCTTCCACAGTAGAAAATGAAGGTTTGCAGGCTAACAGGCTCCTGGTCTTCTACAATTAAAGCACAAAAGGAGCATCCATTGTTTCTGATCTCTCCTACATCATTCTCTTCAAAAGGAGGTTCTTGTTGTGATGCTGTACAGGATCTGGGGGGACACTTGAGGATATTATGAATATCAATATTGTAAAATTGCAATGAGGTGTGCCAGATATGCCCTGTAAGGTATCTGTAAAAATGTTATAATTTGCCAAATATGAAAATATTGTTTATATGTTCGTATCACCTTTGTATTATGGGTTATATATATGTATATATGTCTGTATTTCAAAACGTGTGGTATGCTTTTGGGTGACACCACTAGACAATGTGGCATCAGTACTGCCTAGTCTGCTTGATGGTCCATTAAGAACCATTAAGAACCATCAGCTATACAACTGACCCATTGAGAGAAGGCAAGGGATACACCTTATGACTCAAAAAAAAGGAGTACTTGTGGCACCTTAGAGACTAACAAATTTATTAGAGCATAAGCTTTTGTGAGCTACAGCTCACTTCATCAGATGCATCCGATGAAGTGAGCTATAGCTCACAAAAGCTTATGCTCTAATAAATTTGTTAATCTCTAAGGTGCCACAAGTACTCCTTTTCTTTTTGTGAATACAGACTAACACAGCTGCTACTATGAAATCTTATGACTCAGCAAGGCATGCAGGGGCATGCCTATGGACAGAACTCTAAGGCTTCCAGGCCATGTGCTGGGCAGCTTGTGTTTGGGACAAAGATAGCACAAGCCGCATGGCAGAAGACTATAAAAGGCAGCTGAATCATCTCTATCTGGTCTTCAGTCCTGCTTCTTGTCTTTGTTCCTTTAACTCTGGAGTAACTTTTCTACAAACGAAGCTCTGAACAAAGGACTGAATGACCCATCCAAGCTGTGGATGTGTTCCAGAGGGACTTTCAAGCCAGCAAACTCAACAATACTGCTACGAACCTCATGGACTTTGAATCTTTGTATGTATGTGACTGCTTTACCATTTAACAATTCTCTTCTTGTTCTTTTTTCTTTATAATAAACCTTTAGTTTTAGATACTAAAGGACTGGCTGGCAGCGTGGTATTTTGGGTAGGATCCAAACCTATAGTGACCTGATAATGTGGCTGACCTTTTTATATATATGAGCAGAGTTTTTTTTAATAAGTCTCACTGTACTGGACCAATGTGCTGACTGGGAGCCAGAGCACTGAAATGCAATGTGTGATTTCTTTTTTGCTTCTTGATAGCCAGTGTGGGGGATCAGAAGCACAGTTTGTGACTGGTTGAGGAGTTTAACTTCAGCGTTACACACCAATCTTGGGAGTATCTGCTCTCCCTTTTACAGCCTGCCTTGACCTTGCCATTTCCTGTGCGGGCTGCCCCAGGCACACCAGGTTACACTTGTAACATCATGTCTCAGCATTTCTATGTTTCTAAGAGCTCAGTTGCATTAATTCTCTTTGAAGGCTGAGAACACAAATGTTCCAGTTATGAAAACTTATGTGGCTAATAATTATTCCTTGGAGTATTTGTTTAAAAGTGTTTCTTAGACTAGGTTCCAGACTACTAGCCTCCATCACACAACAATTTACAATAATGGGCCCATGGCAAGACTTTGGATACACAGAGCCCTGAATTTTTAAGGGCTTCTAATGCAGACTTGATCCCCACAGCTGGTTCCTGTCTGTAGAATAAATAGAACCAAAATCTCTCTTCTGAACCATTTATCTCTCAAAAAACCCTACAACTTTGGGGAAGTTCTTACTTTGACTCCGATTCAAATTTTTTAGCCAACATCAAAACTCTAGCTGTAGAACTCTTTACCTGAGTAACTCTAGCTTGTAGCACTAAATATGAACTAAAAGATAAATTCAAGAGTTTAACAAAAATCAAGATAGAACTAGTACTTAAAGGACCATATCCACATACAAAAATTAAGAGAGAAGGAAACTCAGAACTAGAGCTGGTTGAAAGATGAAAAACAAAAGCAAAAGTTGTTTTAAATTGTTTTCCTTTCACTGGACCAATTGTTCATTCTCCTTCCCCCTCAACTTTTTGCACAACTTCTAAAATAAAAAATGTTACAGAAACTCACCAAACATTTTTTTGGAAAAAACTAGGTTTGAAGTATATGAAAAGTTTAAGTAACTATTTCAATAAAAAAGTTACAAAATTTGCAAAAAATACATTTTGAAAAAGTGAACAATTTTGTAGAATTATTACATTTTTTAATGAATAACCAATTGCAACAAAAAAATCTTTTATTTGAATATTTTCAACTGGCTTTATCTAGACATCCTAACTTCCTAGACCACTGCCCATAGACACCCTCTTCCTTTTTCCCCATCTGAGCTAATCTACCTGATCTTTATTCATCTTCATAATGAATGAGTAAACTGAACTCCTAAACATCAACTCCCATTTAAGTCAAAAGCAGCTGCAGGCTCTCAGAACCTCTGAAAATCAGGCTAAGCCTATTATACACAAATAGGCAAACCCCTTTTTATTTGAGACATGTACCTCTGAACTGTCTCATTACTGTTGTTTTATATAAACAAGGGGGATAGGAGTATTCTATATTTTTGAGAATGGGAGCAAGCTCAATTTCTCTATCACACCACCAGTCAAACAGTGCGTATTAGACTTAGATGAAAATCATAGAATCATAGAAGTGTAGGACTGTAAAGGACTTCAATAGGTCATCTAGTCCAGTCCCCTGCACTCTAGGCAGGACTGAGTAATATCTAGACCATCCCCGACAGGTGTTTGTCTAACCTGTTCTTAAAAACCTCCCATGACAGAGATTCCACAGTCTTCCTAGGCAATTTATTCCAGTGCTTAACTACCCTGATAGTTAGGAAGTTTTTTCTAATATCCAACCTAAACCTCCCTTGCTGCAGTTTAAGCCTATTGCTTCTTGTCCTATCCTCAGAGATTAACGAGAACAATTTTTCTCCTCCTTGTAACAACCTTTTATGTACTTTAAAGCTCTTAGGTCCCCCCTCAGTCTTCTCTTCTCCGGACTAAACAAACCCAGTTTTTTCAATCTTTCCTCATAGCTCATGTTTTCTAGACCTTTAATCATTTTTCAAAAAGAAAAGGAGTACTTGTGGCACCTTAGAGACTAACAAATTTATTAGAGCATAAGCTTTCGTGAGCTACAGCTCACTTCATCAGATGCATTTGGTGAGCTGTAGCTCACAAAGCTTATGCTCAAATAAATTTGTTAGTCTCTAAGGTGCCACAAGTACTCCTTTTCTTTTTGCGAATACAGACTAACACGGCTGCTATTCTGAATTAATCATTTTTGTTGCTGTTTTCCTGGACTTTCTACGGTTTGTCCACATCTTTCCTCAAATGTGGCACCCAGAACTGGACCCAATACTCCAACAGAGGCCTAATCAGCACGGAGTAGAGTGGAAGAATTACTTCTCGTGTCTTGCTTACAACACTCCTGCTAATATATCCCAGAATGATGTTTTGCTTTTTTTGCAAGTGTAATACTGTTGACTCATATTTAGCTTGTGACCCACTATGACCCCCAGATCCCTTTTCACAGTATTCCTTCCTAGGTAGCCATTTCCCATTTTGTATGTGTGCAACTGATTGTTCCTTCCTAAGTGGAGTACAGTACTTTGCATTTGTCCTTATTGAATTTCATCCTATTTATTTAGATCAGTTTGTCCTGTATATCTTAGAAAACTAGCCTTAGTGACAAAGGCCACATTCAAAAAAGCTCTCCTACACCCAAGGAAAGAGCCAGAACCTCCTTCATTCATCAGGAGAAGAAATGATACGTGGATGAATTAGTTCTTCCTTGGGTGCTTCATGCTCCCCATGCCCTGTGTGGCAAGCTTGATCTAGATTCTGCAGCACTCCAGCATGGAGACTGGAAACTTTGTGGCACCTCAGATAAAATATTGAGCTTTTTATTTAATTAAACTAGAAAATAAATATTATTTATTATCTACATTATGAGAGAGCCTAGAAGCCAGAACCAATATTTGTGTCCCATTCTGCTAGGCACAGTAAAAACACACGGCAAGAGACAGTGCCTGCCCAGTAGAGCTTACTGTCTAAACAGACACACAAATAAATCATGAGGGTATATCCAGAGGCACAGAGAAGGGAAGTGACTTGCCAAAGGTCACACAGCACATCATTGGTAGAGCTAGGACCTGAACCCAGGTCTTCTGACTCCCAGACTAGTGCCCTACTTAATAGACCATGTTACCACTTAAATACTATATTACTGTGCTAATTGTGGGCTAAATCCCATTGCCCCTTTGTCAACAAGCATCTTATCCATTGAACAGGCCTATTTGGACTTCTGGAGGAGCAAGCCCCACTCAGCATAAGGGAGACAAAATCTGGCCTTGTATTACTTAGTTTAGCATTACATTCAATTTGTTCTTACAAAACCCAAATTTGGGATCAGTCTGACCTGAGAGTGTTCTTTCAAGTTAACTGAGCAAACCCAAACTGTAAAGATGCACCTCCTCTTCAGGTCTCTAGAGGAATTCTCCATCCAGAGAACCAAACAGAAGAGGGGCATTCCTGAGTCACACACCATGGAGGCTGAGAATTAGAGTCTGATCTAAGGAGGGTCTGACCTCCCAAGATGAGAGTCTGGCGGCTTAGCAACTTTTCCAGAAAGCATGGATTTCATTATGTTTACATGTGTGGTATAACAAATAATACACCCTCATGTGATGTAAATTCAGCCTGTAATTCTGTTTCCTCCCTTGGAGAAGTTCTGGTGAGATGAACAATGTTCCTGGACTTGACTTTCTGTCACCAGAAGCTCTCAGCAATTATTACAGTTAGTACTGCTTGAACCACAGAGGCGAGGCAGAAAGGAGAATCATGGAGAGCATTACTTTCATTCAGTTTGCCTGCATTCAAAAATACTCAATCTACATTGCTTTTGTGGGTAGATTTCTAAGGTGTACTCCTTTGGCACACTTGGAGCATACGTACATCATTTAATACCCAAATCCAGCACTATTGATTGATGGCAGCTTCAGATAAACTCCTCCCAAAATACACCTAGTACATTTCCTATCAGTGTCCCCCATCTGTCTCTAGCACTAAAGGCCTCAACGACAACAACTAGATAGACTCACAAATCACCTCAGATAAAAAAGCTTAATTCTCCACTTTGGAGTTTCTTCTCCTTTCATGTGAAGCAAATGGCACTGGCTGCTGCCAACACAGGATACTGAACTAGACAGACCACTAGGATGACTTGATATGGCAAATTCTGTATTCTGATTTGGCAGGGGAGGGATAGCTCAGTGGTTTGAGCATTGGCCTGCTTAAACCCAGGGTTGTAAATTCAATCCTTGAAGCGGCCATTTAGGGATGGGGCAAACATTGGGGATTAGTTCTGCTTTTGAGCAGGGGGTTGGACTAGATGACCTCCTGAGGTCCCTTCCAACCCTGATATTCTATGTTCTGTCCACTAGACTACAGTGATTGTATGCTACATGAGCACAGAATGGCATCAGTCAGAGAGATGCTGCCAGTTATCAGATCACTATTATAAACATGCTTTTACCAGTGTGCAAATTCTGCCATAGTGATGTGCTCCTGCCCTCAGAACTTCCCATCCATTTTCCCACTATAAGCATGATCACCACATGTTTCATCCAACCAGAAATCAGTGGGCCATTTCAGCTTGGATTGTAAAACACTGGAGTCTACTGAGCCACACCAGAGATTAGTTGGCCTACCATTTTTAACACAATTATGTCTCAAGAAGATTTACGGCCGAAATCTCCTTTCAGATGCACACAGCATATTTTGAGCCCAAATATTCTTCTCCAACTACATGTATAAAACTTCTCCCATGGACATCAGTTGGTCAGATTAAAATAACAGCATCAAAAACCACCAGGTAGATCTGAATGGAGAACTTTACCCTTAATCCTATCAGTATAACAACAATTTAAGGGTAATGTCTATTAACACAGTAACCAACCCCCCCCCACCTGGAATTTATGTAGCATGGAATAAAGTTAATTCTTTGTAAACAGGAAGCACCTTTAAGTTATCATCTAAGAGCACAATGTTCAAACATGGGTGTAAAGCTAGGCTTCTAAATTAGTTTTGTTGGCACCTGTTTGTTTAAATGACTAAAATGGTTACACAGATATAGGCATCTACATTTAAAAACTGGGGGTCTCATTAAGTGTCAACTGATTATAAAACATATTCATTTAGGATTAAAAGCTATGTATTAAATATACATCTTTATGTCACATGATATTAGACAGTCTGATGAAAAAGACCTATTAGATCATTCAGTTCATCTGCTATTCAGTACAGGATAGCTCCCAGCATAACATTTTCAAGTAGTTTGTCCAGTTTAGTTTTAAATGTACCAAGCAATGGGGCTTCTACCATTTCTCCTGGAAGACTGAGTGTCAGAGATCTCACTGTAAAGATTTATTTTCCTTTATATGAAGCCTAACTTTATTAACCATACCCTCTTACACCACTCCTTCATATAACATATAGCTTTTCCTTCCTCCCCCCCACTGTTTTTTAGAAATGGTCATTCAAATAGGAGTTTGAGAATTACACAGTAATTAAGGTTTCAGAGTAGCAGCCGTGTTAGTCTGTATTCGCAAAAAGAAAAGGAGTACTTGTGGCACCTTAGAGACTAACAAATTTATTAGAGCATAAGCTTTCGTGAGCTACAGCTCACTTCATCGGTGCATTTGGTGGAAAAAAACAGAGGAGAGATTTATATACACACACACAGAGAACATGAAACAATGGGTTATCATACACACTGTAAGGAGAGTGATCACTTAAGATAAGTCATCACCAACAGCAGGGGGGGGGGAGGAAAAACCTTCATGGTGACAAGCAGGTAGGCTAATTCAGCAGTTAACAAGAATATCAGAGGAACAGTGGGGGGTGGGGTGGGAGGGAGAATACCATGGGGAAATAGTTTTACTTAGTGTAATGACTCATCCATTCCCAGTCTCTATTCAAGCCTAAGTTAATGTATCCAGTTTGCAAATTAATTCCAATTCAGCAGTCTCTCGTTGGAGTCGTTTTTGAAGCTTTTTTGTGAAGTATAGCCACTCTTAGGTCTGTGATCGAGTGACAGAGAGATTGAAGTGTTCTCAACTGGTTTGAAGTTATAATTCTTGACGCTCGATTTGTGTCCATTCATTCTTTTACGTACTAGAGACTGTCCAGTTTGGCAATGTACATGGCAGAGGGGCATGCATGGCACATGATGGCATATATCACATTGGTAGATGCGCAGTGTGAACGAGCCTGATAGTGTGGCTGATGTGATTAGGCCCTATGATGGATCCCTGAATAGATATGTGGACAGAGTTGGCAACGGGCTTTGTTGCAAGGATAGGTTCCTGGGTTAGTGGTTCTGTTGTGTGGTGTGTGGTTGCTGGTGAGTATTGCTTCAGATTGGGGGGCTGTCTGTAAGCAAGGACTGGTCTGTCTCCCAAGATCTGAGAGAGCGATGGCTCGTCCTTCAGGATAGGTTGTAGATCCTTGATGATGCGTTGGAGAGGTTTTAGTTGGGGGCTGAAGGTGATGGCTAGTGGCGTTCTGTTGTTTTCTTTGTTGGGCCTGTCCTGTAGTAGGTGACTTCTGGGTACTCTTCTGGCTCTGTCAATCTGTTTCTTCACTTCAGCAGGTGGGTATTGTAGTTGTAGGAATCTATCATGCATTCCTTCCTTGACCCCAAACTCTGAAAGAAAAGCTTAGGCTTTGCAACTGAGGCTTTCTTTTGGGTTGAAACCACACAAAACCTCAATGAGGTTCATATGATTTCCCCCTAAAGCCATAAATTCCATTCTGGCAACTGAAACTTTGCCTGAGAATCCCAGATAGTCTCATTTGTCGACCAATCTGGCCTGAGTACTGGACTCCTAGCAAAACAGCTTGTCTCCTATATATATCTTTTATTGTGCCAGCTTCAGTTTGCGAGAGAGACAAGTTTTTGAGTTTACACAGAACTCTTCTTCAGGTCTCTTATGCAGTTACCTGCCCACAATCACTGTAATCCAATAATCAATTAATATACTACTGCCTAGTCTCCCACCAATTGTTGAAGAATTTAGTTATGTTAGCAGCCACTCCTCTACTGACACATTGCTAACAAATGGGGCAAGTCCTGCAGTCCTTCCTTATGTATAACTCTCATCAACATCAAGGGAGCTTTGCCAAGAAAGGCTCATTTAAAAACCGAGAAAGGGCAAGTGAAATTGGAAGGACTCAGGTGAGAGTGTGTGTATGTGTGTGTGTAGAACATCAAAGTCTAACTGCTCTGGGAAATTCAGAGCCAGATCCTAGGTCTAAACTTTATGGCTCAGGCTCAGGTCTGTCTAAAACAGTGGTGGACAACCTGCGGCCCACAGGCCACATGCGGCCCGTCAAGGTAATCCGTTACTGGGCCGCAAGACAGTTTGTTTACATTTACGTTCCCGGCCAATGGGAGCTGTGGGAAGTGGTGCGGGCAAAATTATTTTGTATAATATTTTCCAAAAGAATGGATTCATCATATTGCAATTCAGCACCACAGAGCTTGACATTGCCTAATGAGTTGCCCTAAGTGATGATAAAACCTCAAACTATGAGTTCTTTTTTTAAACACTAGATGGGGCTAGAGAATGCTTTTAGCACCAGTTCATTGAGCAAAAAAATCTATCCAAACATTGTTATGTCCTACAAAAATAAATGTAACCAGATAATTTCTGAAGCTTCCAGTATAATCTGGATCCAACATCTACTCTCTAAGCAGCATTTTAAATCAACTTCATATATTCTTGATTATTTCTTCAATTAATTTGATGAGACGTATTTAGCATTGTGAACCCCAAGCATTCAACAATCATGAGTCAGGCCCCCATATACATAATGCTATTTTTATATGTTTTCTGGTTTCCGAGCCTTTAGGGTGCATTAAGGTCACATTCTCAAGCCTTGTCCCCACACAACCATGAGGGCGAGAAACTTCCTCTCTTTAAAATAAAGCTGAGATTCTCAAATAATCACACAACCATGGGAGCTGCAGCTTTAAGAAAAATGCCAAATATCTCAAGATTCATGACAAAATTATCAGAGTTGGCACCACTAAGTATTTCATTGGAAGGGAAATTACAAAGGTCTGCTATTTATTTAGGAATACATTTTGTATAAAGTCAGTATATTATGTATTTTTTGTCCTGAAGTAACCCCTAAGAGTCCCAATCAGGGATCAGAGCCCCATTGTGCTAGGCACTGCAAAAAAGACGGTCCCTACCTGCAAAGAGTTACAGTCTAATAAGGCCAATTCTAACCCCCGTGTGTTGATCTGAGAACAGATTTTTATAACCTAGGCAGTTGGCAGCCCTTTATCTCTTGCTGGGGTGAAAGAGATTGTGCAGGAGAGGAGAATTTGGTATCCTTGGAAAGAACAAGAGGCAGAAAATCAGTGTTTTGTTTGTAAACATGCTGGTAAAAGTTCCTATTAATTTAAAAACAGGCAGAACAGCAATGTTCTAATCTTCTGAGGTAAAAGGCAATGGGATTCGTCACTGTTTGACAGAACACAGCTGACTGTGTTTATTGGGTGATGTAGGCAGGGCTATTATTAAAGTTGCCCAACACTTCCCATTATGAGACCCTGTTTTCTGTTGCTTATAACTTTGCCAGACTTTAGCCATTTGGTCTGAAATTTTCAATGCCACATGTCAGGCTGGTTTTATTTAGTTTTAAATTTCAAGCCAAAATGTTTCACCCATTTTTGAGAATGAGGCCTATGTTAAAAAAATGTGGTAACCTTTTCTATGGGATGCTGGAGTGCCCCCATCCTTTGAGAAGGGCCTCAAAATGTGGAGGGATTTGTGGTCTTTGTGTCAGCGATGTGCCTTACAATCATAGAAGATTAGGGTCGGAAGAGACCTCAGGAGGTCATCTAGTCCAACCCCCTGCTCAAAGCAGGACCAACACCAACTAAATCATCCCAGCCAGGGCTTTGTCAAGCCGGGCCTTAAAAAGCTCTAAGGATGGAGATTCTACCACCTCCTTAGGTAACCTATTCCAGTGCTTCACCATCCTCCTAGTGAAATAGTGTTTCCTAATATCCTAATATTGCCTTTTTTACAAACCCCGTGATAATCCAAATTTGGCCAAGTTATAAGCCTTTGAAAAATCACTTTTCTCATATGCTCAGACTTGCTAGAGTTGTGCAGCTAAATTCCCCAAAGATGCCTTCTGCACTGAGCATAGTGTAGACTGGGCCTATAAGAGACTGAGCAGGGCAGGACTTCCCTGCAATTGCAGCTCTGGGGCTGCAAAGGACTGAGGTTGGGCACCAGAACAGATAGCAGGGATCCTGTCTCTCCTCTCCTGTCCCCACCCCCACTGGCACCCAAGCAGCATGGAGGAGGTAGCTATCTGATTCAAATGCAGAGGGAACAAGAGCCAGACCTGGGGTGGAGGAATTGATTGGTACATGACGCCAGGGAAGGGAGATGAGAGAAGCGGAGACTCAGCGTTGGAATAGGTGACTATTGGGACTAGCTCAGCAAGGAGACTGAGAATGTGTCTGGAGGGGAAGGAGAGATTGAGACTGGCTGGGCCAGGAGACTGGGAATGGGAGCCGAGGGGCAGGGGGGAGGGAAGGAACTGGGGAGAGAAACCTGACAAGGATGCGGTGGGGTGAGAAGCACTGGGACTGGCTGGGTAAAGAGACTGGGAGAAGAGGCTGAGGGGCAGAGTGGGCAGGGCAGATTGGATGAGGAGCTTGGGGAGGGAGCCTGGGACTAAGAGAAGATGGGGAGAAGCCTGGGGTGGGAGGTCCAGAGGGAGAGACTAGGACTGGCTGGGTAAAGAGATAGGGATGCGCAGCATGAGGAGTGCACCCTGGGACTGGGTAGGCAGGGAGAATGGAGTGGGATGAGGAGCCAGTGATGGGAAAGAGACAGGACTGGGACAGAGGCGGGGGCAGAAACGGCTCGAGCTTGGGGAAAATAAGCAGAAGGTCTGGGACTACTAGTGCACATTCCATGCCAGAGTCTGGAATCAAACAAGATTCCTGCATCTCACTAGTCCTCTGCTGACAGCAAATATCTGAGAAAAGTGTGTGTCTCATCACCTTCTAGCACTGGGCCACATAGAGGATGACAACCCACTACTGCTATCAGTAACTCCATTTGCTCAAGTGGCAGAGGTCGGTGAGGTGCATCTAAAGGTTCCAACCCTGCTGATGAACCATTTGGGTGTCAATATGATACCACATGCTGGGTTTTCTGTTTTTTCAGTTTGCCTTTTTTAAAAAAGCCTAGGAAACTACATACAAAAGAATATTATTAAGGGGTGGAGGAAGTTGGAGTATGGGGAAAGTGGGGAATAGGGTGCACCATAGCTCCTGTACACGGGGGAGAGGAGAATTGGACACAGAGATGCAATGCTATGTAGGGGTATGGAAGGCATGGGGAGAAGTGGGAATGGGGATGCACACAGAGCTGCTGGTATGGGGAGAGAATGGGGGACCCTGAGATGGGAGAATGGGGGCACACAGAGACCCTGGGAGGGAAGAGATGGGGGAGATTACAGGAACTCTCTGAAAGAGGGTGTCACTCAGGGAGCTTGTCAGGGAAATGGGGAGATACAAGGAGCCCCTGCTAAATGAAACAAGGTCAATCTACACAAGCTGTGAAGTATGTTTATAAACAATAAGGTGAACCAAATAACAGGGTCCCTGCCTTGTAGAGTTAACTGTCTAAAGGCCAGGCAATTAACACAGTAATCCAGCTTTAAGAATCCCTGACCAAGGGGAAGTATTTTTATTAGAGGCGAGTTCTGTCATCATGATCAGGGATTAGCTGTTGTGACACGCCCGGCAAAATGTTCATGACCAGCTCGCAAGGTTGTAATATCTATAATGTTATTCAGAAACAGAGCTTGGAATTAGTTTGGCAGGAAATTTTGACATTTTGAAATTTGTTTTTGTTCTGAATGGGAATAAAAACAAACATAGTTTGAAATTTGCTCTGAAAAGAAATTCCAAAACATTTCCACTTCAGAAAATTTTCCTTTCATAAACTGCAGAATTTTCTTTCAAATTTCAAAATCTTTCGAAATGAAAATTTTTCCAAAATGAAATACTTTCCATTTTTAAAAAACGTTTTTCCATGGGAAATTTTGTTGCAATAGATTCAATTTCAAAAAACAAAACAAAACAAATGGTTGGTTTTGTTGAAACTGTTTTCCATATTTTCCAGCCAACTCTGTAAAGCATCCCAGCAAGGTGCTATCCACTAAAATCATAAAACGCAACTGGATATGGCCTGAGCCACAATGTTCAGATCAGGATCCCAATCCGAACTTTCCCCATAACTTGGGAGAGTTTAGAGCTTGGTTTTGGACCATCCAAACTAAAAACCACACTTGGAAAACTCCAGATGAGAAGGATAATTAGAGAAAAGAGCAGGACCTAGTCTTGGGCACTTAGCATATTTTTGAATCCTCTAATATTAACAGTAAGTCTTTAGCTGAACTACTTTCTGGGACAGATGGCTTTTACGACGCTGTTTGAGGGGGAGAACTCAGCCTACATTAACTGAGAGTCTTCTTCCAAGGATAAGGGGCAGAGCGAATGAAGACACATGTCTTGACCTCAGCTGGTGCAAAACAGAGTAATCCCATCAAGGTCAACAAGAGCTATGCTGATTTACATCAACTGCGGACCTGATCCACAATGTTGGGAGCATGCAAGGAGTGTGCTGTGTATTTACTTAGGTAACTTTTATGCCTTTATTTTTCTGTGGGCTGCACCTTTAATCTCACACTCTGCTCGCTGCAGAGACAGGCAGCCATTTTGTCTTCAGCTGGATGCAGGCTGTGCACTCTCACAGAGGCTTTACTTTTGTTCCTTCTTGTTCAGCTGTCCTCAGTCAAAATAAAGAGAATAGCAAAACATAATAGATGGTAAAAGAAGGAGAGGAGGAAGAATGATCCAGTAGTTAGGACAGTAGCCTGGGACTTGGGAATATGGGTTAAATTCCTTGCTGTGCAACAGACTCCCTTAAGAAAGTCACCTTGTTTTTCTGGGCCTCAGCTTCCCAGCTGTAAAACTGAGATAATAGCACTGCTGCACCTCACACCGGTGTAATGAAGCTAAATACATCAAGGATTGTGAAGCATGCAGATACTTTGGGGATGGTGGTCAGATAAATACCACAAATCAGATTGACTAGACATTGTCTTTATGGTGCTTTCCAAATGTTAGACACCACACAATTATTGTTTACTTGAGGAGGCAAGCAAAGGGAGCACTAGGGGTGTGGGAGGAGATGTAGAGAACCATGACCCTATACTGAAAAACTAACTGAGGCTGGAAAATGACTAGCAATGTGGGGCTGGATTTTGGTTCTCTGTGTGTGGCTCCCTGTTGGGAGAGGATGTAAGAAGCACTGGCATGTGATGAATGGGGGTACTTAGCACCAACAGTGGTGCTAGGCCAAGAGAAATAGGGCAGGGTCTTGACCTTATCCCACTTCTCACCATCCTGCAAAGGTGGGGACCACACGCTGCACCCCGAGTGTGTCTCAGGTCCAGCTTGTGCTCCCTGCTCCATGAATGCATGGAGGTATACAGTCTGAGTCAGCCAGCATGCCTTTAGGTACTGCTGCTGCAAAGGAGCGCGTCAGCACATACGCATGCATAAAGCATCACCCCCAGAGCAAACGCTGTCACTAAAAGCAGGATAGACTCTGCAGAAGGAAAAGAGTAGTTGTAACAATATGAGTTGCAGTGGAAAAATAACCTTGTGAAGGAACTGGGGGGAAACCACCGATCTTCTCAAAGCCTAGTTAGGTGAGCTGAGATGGCGGTCAGAGGCATTGCACTCACTGTGCAAAACATGTTTGAAAGAATTTAAAATTTAAACTAAGTGCCTCAGACATTTCTCTGAACTGCAGACCAGAACAATCAGTATTCATGGCTTTTTTAATCTAGTTTCTTTGGTGATACATGATCCCACTTTCCCTCGGCTCGATGATGGCATTTAATCCAGATGGAAACTGTTTGAAGAATTCAGACATGACATCATGGAATCATGACATCACTGTTAAAAGAACCAATCAGATAACAGCTAATTAATCACTTTTCTAGGGAGCTGTCATTTATCTCTGTGACTTGTTTGGTGCAATCAAGAATCTAGTCAATTTAGGCCCATAATTTAGGATTTTTAAAAACAAAGATCTATGGAAATGCTGCCATGATTTTTCTTTTTAATTTAAATGAAATCCATTGTTTGTTTGACTGTAAATGTAGCCTTCAGAGAGAGCCAGGAGGTGAAACTCACTGTAAACCAAAAGAAACTGACTAGTTGTGTTTCATTGTCCAAGCTGAGTGAAGTGTCTAATGCCAGCAATCAGCACTAATAGAAAAAAACAAAGTGGAGCCTTAAAACTATATAATATTCAATCATCTACATTCTTCTGACAAGAACACAGGTAGGGAAATATGTGTATAAGTCTGATTGTTAACCTGACATTGTCCCTCCACGTGTCTGCATGAGCCTTTTGTTTACATTAATAAATGATTCCTTCAAATCAACACCTTCAAACTTAGTTACCCTAGAGAAATGTTCTAAACATCTATCTCAAGTATTCTGGTTTGCTATCATCACACCTAACCCCTCTGCCTTGTGCTGCTTGCCAACACCATCTGAGTGTTCCTTTTTGGTTCAGCTGTTGCTTCAGAATTAGAAAAGATTCGTTTTGACTCTGAATAAAAACCATCAAAAGGTCCAGGGGACAACCATCGGTCTTTGAATTTCTGACCTTTGGAAAGTTCCCTACATGGGTGTCCCTGGCTGTTATCCTACCCCACAAGAACTCACACTGGAAAATACCCTCCCGTATTATCCAATAAATCAGTAAGACAGTGAGAGATCAATTATTCATGCATCTCCAAACACTCAGCTGGCGCTCCCCTATGAAAACCTTCTCTTTAGAAACAATTCTGCCTCCTCTATAAGTTCTCTAACTTCCCCTCCAAGGGTTTTATCACAACAAAGGTTGGTTATGGGGATGTACTCTCCCCTCTCCTGTGCAGCACAAAAGGAAGAACAGGAGATGGGAGGGGGTGCAATGAGAGAGATGTTAGCTATGCTATAGCAATCCTCATGCTGCATAGCTGCCTCAGCCCTTCTGCAGCCTCAATACAGGAGCTCAGCTCTGTGTGACCGGGGAGAGGGGAAGGAGTCAGGGAACAGCCACTCAACATGTGTTCCCCACTCAAAGCAGTGTAACAATGCAAAATGCACAGCAAGCTGCTGTGTCTCTGAGCAGTATCTTCCACTCCACACGGACAGGACAGGGTACAACTAAGAAAGGGATATGCAGGGCCGCACAGGACCCTAAAATATAACCTGAGGGTGCCAATGCCTTCATTTGCATTTCTCACAGATCTCCAAGGAACTAAAGAAATTGCAACCCCATCACTGGTCTGCTAGTCCCCAAGGAGAATATACAACAGCCTGGGTGCTCTACCAAAGCAGCAGAACCTGGGAGGACCATGCTGTCCTCTACTCATTGAAAATTGGTCCACAATACTGCCCTCACCGGGACTGAGTCCCTAACACTTGAGCTACAAAGATAGCTCTCCAAGCTGGTAGCTGTAGCAGACGCTCAGTGGGGAGACATTTAAACACACACTTAGAATCATAGAATCATAGAATATCAGGGTTGGAAGGGACCCCAGAAGGTCATCTAGTCCAACCCCCTGCTCAAAGCAGGACCAAGTCCCAGTTAAATCATCCCAGCCAGGGCTTTGTCAAGCCTGACCTTAAAAACCTCTAAGGAAGGAGATTCTACCACCTCCCTAGGTAACGCATTCCAGTGTTTCACCACCCTCTTAGTGAAAAAGTTTTTCCTAATATCCAATCTAAACCTCCCCCATTGCAACTTGAGACCATTACTCCTCGTTCTGTCATCTGCTACCATTGAGAACAGTCTAGAGCCATCCTCTTTGAAACCCCCTTTCAGGTAGTTGAAAGCAGCTATCAAATCCCCCCTCATTCTTCTCTTCTGCAGACTAAACAATCCCAGCTCCCTCAGCCTCTCCTCATAAGTCATGTGCTCTAGACCCCTAATCATTTTTGTTGCCCTTCGCTGTACTCTTTCCAATTTATCCACATCCTTCCTGTAGTGTGGGGCCCAAAACTGGACACAGTACTCCAGATGAGGCCTCACCAGTGTCGAATAGAGGGGAACGATCACGTCCCTCGATCTGCTCGCTATGCCCCTACTTATACATCCCAAAATGCCATTGGCCTTCTTGGCAACAAGGGCACACTGCTGACTCATATCCAGCTTCTCGTCCACTGTCACCCCTAGGTCCTTTTCCGCAGAAACTGCTGCCGAGCCATTCGGTCCCTAGTCTGTAGCGGTGCATTGGATTCTTCCATCCTAAGTGCAGGACCCTGCATTTATCCTTATTGAACCTCATTAGATTTCTTTTGGCCCAATCCTCCAATTTGTCTAGGTCCTTCTGTATCCTATCCCTCCCCTCCAGCGTATCTACCACTCCTCCCAGTTTAGTATCATCCGCAAATTTGCTGAGAGTGCAATCCACACCATCCTCCAGGTCACTTAACAATGGCTTACACAAAGTTTTGCTGTAGGATTTGGTTCTCAATATTGCCTATGCTTAAAATAAATAAATCAAATACAATTAATCAAACAGGTCCTGCAAGAAGCACAGTGTAAACATTAAAATTATTCAAGGCCATCATTATCTTAATCTTCAAGGCTAGATTAGAGTTTGGTTACATCAGAGACTGTCTCTCTGTCTATGACCCTCCAAGTCCAAGACAGTTTATTCCATCTGCATGCACAAAGCCTCGGACAAAACTAGCGAAACCTAAACTGAGAGTGTTTTTTGTTGTGGGTGCTCAGTTGTGGAATGATCCACTGCAAGAGATAAGGTAGAACCAAAACTTGACTGTCCCCTGGGACTACTGCAAGAAACCGCTTGTTCTCAAAAGCCTTCCCTCAACAAGCCATTCCACCTCTCTGTGCCTCCGTTTCCTCGTCTGTAAAACTGAAATAATGATAATCACCGGTTTTGTAAAACGCTTTGAGATCTAAGGAGGAAAAGTGCTCT
The DNA here is from genome assembly GCF_009764565.3 of Dermochelys coriacea. Classification (NCBI taxonomy): domain Eukaryota; kingdom Metazoa; phylum Chordata; order Testudines; family Dermochelyidae; genus Dermochelys; species Dermochelys coriacea. The sequence continues at coordinate 131,132,474 of NC_050071.1, forward strand.
GTAGATCTAGTTGGTATTCCTTCTGTAACAGGAGAGAGAGACATATGAATATAGAACTAAAAACCTCAGAAGCAGAAACCTCAGACATCACTTGGGAAAAACAAACAACCAGATCGCTATATAGTCTCCTTGGACCATCCCATACAAAACTACACTGTCATATTCATGTCCCCTGTGCTAAGGCAAGGGACACTTTGAGACACGGTCAGAAAAATGTTTAATGTCATCTCTGAAAGGGGCCTTGCACAGAAGAGAGGCTGCTGTGTTTTAGTGTTATTGCCCTTTTCAATTTCCCTCAACCCTTTTGGCTTTCCATAGATTTGGAGCAGAGAGGTCAGGTCTGAAATGGTTTTTAAAATTTAAAATAAATGTGTCAAATATTACAGGAAAAAGCCGTGCAAATTTCAGGAGAAAATAGGAAGTTGGTCAAGCAAAAGGAATAAAAACACTCCTCCCGACTCAACATTCTTTGAACCTTTCTGAAAATATTAGTTGTTTTTATTTATCTAGGGAGGGGGCTGAACCAAATCCAAGCACCCCTGACCACTAAGTGGTTCGTAATCCAGAGTTGCTGCTCACGCCCATTTCTAACAAGCTATATTTCAGTCCTACCCTTCAGCACTCTGAGCATTGTGATGGGATCCAGCTCTTGAAACTCTGCATATCTGTACTAGTTCTCTGGTCCCACTGCTGTAGCAGCTGAGCACCTCACAGTCTCTAATACCTGTAGCCTTACAGCACGCCCCTGAAGTAGGAATCAGTATCCCGCATTTTACAGATAGGGAACTGAGATCATAGAATCATAGAATAGAATCATAGAATATCAGGGTTGGAAGGGACCCCAGAAGGTCATCTAGTCCAACCCCCTGCTCAAAGCAGGACCAAGTCCCAGTTAAATCATCCCAGCCAGGGCTTTGTCAAGCCTGACCTTAAAAACCTCTAAGGAAGGAGATTCTACCACCTCCCTAGGTAACGCATTCCAGTGTTTCACCACCCTCTTAGTGAAAAAGTTTTTCCTAATATCCAATCTAAACCTCCCCCATTGCAACTTGAGACCATTACTCCTCGTTCTGTCATCTGCTACCATTGAGAACAGTCTAGAGCCATCCTCTTTGAAACCCCCTTTCAGGTAGTTGAAAGCAGCTATCAAATCCCCCCTCATTCTTCTCTTCTGCAGACTAAACAATCCCAGCTCCCTCAGCCTCTCCTCATAAGTCATGTGCTCTAGACCCCTAATCATTTTCGTTGCCCTTCGTTGTACTCTTTCCAATTTATCCACATCCTTCCTGTAGTGTGGGGCCCAAACTGGACACAGTACTCCAGATGAGGCCTCACCAGTGTCGAATAGAGGGGAACGATCACGTCCCTCGATCTGCTCGCTATGCCCCTACTTATACATCCCAAAATGCCATTGGCCTTCTTGGCAACAAGGGCACACTGCTGACTCATATCCAGCTTCTCGTCCACTGTCACCCCTAGGTCCTTTTCCGCAGAACTGCTGCCGAGCCATTCGGTCCCTAGTCTGTAGCGGTGCATTGGATTCTTCCATCCTAAGTGCAGGACCCTGCACTTATCCTTATTGAACCTCATTAGATTTCTTTTGGCCCAATCCTCCAATTTGTCTAGGTCCTTCTGTATCCTATCCCTCCCCTCCAGCGTATCTACCACTCCTCCCAGTTTAGTATCATCCGCAAATTTGCTGAGAGTGCAATCCACACCATCCTCCAGATCATTTATGAAGATATTGAACAAAACGGGCCCCAGGACCGACCCCTGGGGCACTCCACTTGACACCGGTTGCCAACTAGACATGGAGCCATTGATCACTACCCGTTGAGCCCGACAATCTAGCCAGCTTTCTACCCACCTTATAGTGCATTCATCCAGCCCATACTTCCTTAACTTGCTGACAAGAATGCTGTGGGAGACCGTGTCAAAAGCTTTGCTAAAGTCAAGAAACAATACATCCACTGCTTTCCCTTCATCCACAGAACCAGTAATCTCATCATAAAAGGCGATTAGATTAGTCAGGCATGACCTTCCCTTGGTGAATCCATGCTGACTGTTCCTGATCACTTTCCTCTCCTCTAAGTGCTTCAGGATTGATTCTTTGAGGACCTGCTCCATGATTTTTCCAGGGACTGAGGTGAGGCTGACCGGCCTGTAGTTCCCAGGATCCTCCTTCTTCCCTTTTTTAAAGATGGGCACTACATTAGCCTTTTTCCAGTCATCCGGGACTTCCCCCGTTCGCCACGAGTTTTCAAAGATAATGGCCAAGGGCTCTGCAATCACAGCCGCCAATTCCTTCAGCACTCTCGGATGCAATTCGTCCGGCCCCATGGACTTGTGCACGTCCAGCTTTTCTAAATAGTCCCTAACCACCTCTATCTCTACAGAGGGCTGGCCATCTCTTCCCCATTTTGTGTTGCCCAGCACAGCAGTCTGGGAGCTGACCTTGTTAGTGAAAACAGAGGCAAAAAAAGCATTGAGTACATTAGCTTTTTCCACATCCTCTGTCACTAGCTTGCCTCCCTCATTCAGTAAGGGGCCCACACTTTCCTTGGCTTTCTTCTTGTTGCCAACATACCTGAAGAAACCCTTCTTGTTACTCTTGACATCTCTTGCTAGCTGCAGCTCCAGGTGTGATTTGGCCCTCCTGATATCTTTCCTACATGCCCGAGCAATATTTTTATACTCTTCCCTGGTCATATGTCCAACCTTCCACTTCTTGTAAGCTTCTTTTTTATGTTTAAGATCCGCTAGGATTTCACCATTAAGCCAAGCTGGTCGCCTGCCATATTTACTATTCTTTCGACTCATCGGGATGGTTTGTCCCTGTAACCTCAACAGGGATTCCTTGAAATACAGCCAGCTCTCCTGGACTCCCTTCCCTTTCATGTTAGTCCCCCAGGGGATCCTGGCCATCTGTTCCCTGAGGGAGTCAAAGTCTGCTTTCCTGAAGTCCAGGGTCCGTATCCTGCTGCTTACCTTTCTTCCCTGCGTCAGGATCCTGAACTCAACCAACTCATGGTCACTGCCTCCCAGATTCCCATCCACTTTTGCTTCCCCCACTAATTCTACCCGGTTTGTGAGCAGCAGGTCAAGAAAAGCGCTCCCCCTAGTTGGCTCCCCTAGCACTTGCACCAGGAAATTGTCCCCTACGCTTTCCAAAAACTTCCTGGATTGTCTATGCACCGCTGTATTGCTCTCCCAGCAGATATCAGGAAAATTAAAGTCACCCATGAGAATCAGGGCATGCGATCTAGTAGCTTCCGTGAGTTGCCGGAAGAAAGCCTCATCCACCTCATCCCCCTGGTCCGGTGGTCTATAGCAGACTCCCACCATGACATCACTCTTGTTGCACACACTTCTAAACTTAATCCAGAGACACTCAGGTTTTTCCACAGTTTGGAGATGCACAGAGGCCCAATGTCACACAGGATGTCTGTGGGGGAGCTCGAATTAAACCCAAGTCTCCAACAGCCCAGGCTTGTACTCTAAACACTAGATCATCCTTCCCCTCTCCCTGCACCCACCAACTGAGAAACACCTTTTCCCTTCTTGGGGAAACCCTCTGCTGTTCTACATCATCTCAGCTGGCCTGGGGAGCCGCAGGAGGCTCATTCCTCAACCTGGGACTGTCTGTCATACCCGGCAGCATGGAGCCAATGCTGTCACCTCCCTTCCTCCAGCCAGCGAGAACTTTGTGTTCTAAAAGCTCATTCTTTCCATGGTGTAAAAAATAAACCAACACGTGCTTCTCACAAACACAACCGGGCTCCACCGCATTTAGATCAGTCCGGGTTCGGGGTTTTTTGTTTGTTTGATACTTGAAGTCTCTTCTAAACAGGAAAAGGATATAATGGGCCCAATTCTGCAAGGGGCTGAGCATCTCCAAGTCCCACTGAATTCACTGAGCACTCAGCACTGATATTTGTATCCATGTACTCTCAGATTATCAGTCTCTCTCTCTCTCTCTCTCTCTCTCTGTGGTTCTCGCCCCCAAGGGAGTAATTATCTGTGAATGAGAGGAGAATAACTCTTTTAGCAGAAGGCTTCCAAACTCACACACAAGGAGCATTCTGAATGGATTTTTCATGCTCGCTAAAAAGATCGGGGCGAGAAGGGGGGTGAGGGGGAGACTTTAGCAGCAACTCCTCCTCTCAGTGGCTCCATGCACCAGGGGGGAAAAAACTGATATAGTAAAACTTTAAGGGAAGCATGAATCGGTTCTTCAGAAAAACAAGGCAGTGGTGCCAACTGGAAATGTTTGCTTTGGGGGGTGAGCTAGAAGGTTGGCGTCAGTCAGGGCAAAAGACATGCCAGTGGAATGTAATTCTGGGAGGAAGCAGCAGGTCACTCAATCTCTGGCAACATGCCCAGGAGCAACTGGATGCCTTCAGATTTTTGTTTTTCTTTTAAGGCAAAGCAAAACCTGGCCGTTTGGGGCTGATGAGGACGAGACTGGTGTTTTGGAAGGTGTGTTCTCCTGCAGGGAATACCCTGTGATCTATTCTGCTGCACTGTCACAGCATCTGACAGACTACAGGGACAGATTCTGATCTCAGCCAGCTTGGTGTAAATCCAGAAGTCAAGGGGGTACAAGTGCCCTGGGCCAGTTTGCCAGGAAGCAGGCCACCGGTGGTAGGAGCTGAGGATAGAAGGAAATTGGAATGGGCTGTAAGGCTGACTGTGAAAACACTTCCTGGGGATTAGATACTTATTTTCCATCCCATGTGCTAATTACCATCAACAAGATGTGGACACTGAAGAGGTGACTCCGATTTTTATTTTTAGGAGGATGTTGCTGCAAAACAGTGAGAAGAGGGCATCAGAAAAACCATGTTTTTTTCCGCTGGTTAGCACAGCTAATTATCCACAACAAATAGGGAAGACCAAGACCTGATGGACATTTTTGTTCCCTCATCTGCATTGTTTAATGGATGTGCTCTTTGTGAAACGTAACACCCTAATAGCCACAGAACAGGTATAGTACGGAGAGGCACAGTTCTCAGCCATGCTCCAGTCTTACTTGGAGGGACAACCTTGGGGTGGGGGGTTGCCCATTCAATCCATTGACTCTGCTAGCTAGTGAAAACTATGCAGTCTCAGGGGCTGAAAACTGTGTCCCGGTCACCAAAACATGATCTATCTACTTATTTACAGCCCTCTTCACCTTAGGATGGTGCTTCCCAACAATTATAAAGAAATAATAAAATAATCTCCCACTTTCTCTCTCCCTGCCTTCTCCACCTGTATTGGTAAAAGCTTGAATAGCAAGTAGAATGGGTGTGTGAGAAGGGGGCAGGCAGGCGCAAGCTAGGTCAGAGTAAGGAGTTGTGTATTTAGCTCTGAACACGATGTCCGTGATCATTCAGAGGCAATTACATAGTCTAGGTGCAGCTCCTCTGAAGCCTGTCTCCCGAGCCAACAAGTCTTCCCCCTATTGGCCTAGAGTTTCATTGTTCCAGTGACACAAAGCTCTTGAAGGAGTTCATGGTTGTAGACGAGCTACAATTTCTCAGAACCAATCCCATGAAGAGCTTGGGCTGTCAGGACAGAAACCTTAAATTGGACTGCATATTCAATAGCAAATTTGATCTTGAGAAATACTGAGTACCATGGGTGCCAGGTGAACCTACCTTTGGGGAGGATAGCCCACTGTCCCCGCCCCTTCCACCCAAAGGACCCCCCCCCGCAACAGTCCACACCCCCTCACCGTCCCGGTGGCCGGAGGAACTCCATCTTGCTCGACCCAGCTGTACCAGCCAGCCCCGCCAGCACTGGGCTGCCCACCCCAGCTGCGCCAGCCGTCCCCCCCAGCACTGGGCCACCCCCAGTGCCGGGCCAGCCCAACTGCAATCCTGGGTTGCCCCTGGCCACCGGCAGGCCCAAGCTCCAGGCTGCTGGCTAGAGCTGAGTGGCCCCCACCAGCTTCAGGGTATAGGGGGAGGGAGGCAGGGGCCTCAGGGCAGAATATGAGCGGGACCATAGCTTGGGTCAGGGGGAGGCTTAGCCTGCCCTGGCCTTTGACACCCGCTGCCTGTAGTGAGTACCCCAACTTCCGTTAGGTTCATATAAAGAAGCATAGACATAGGGCTGGAAGGGACCTTGAGAGGTCATCTAGTTCATCCCACTGCACAGAGACAGGATTCAATATACCTAGACCACTGGGTTGACAGGGATTCCACAACGTCCCTGGGTAACTATCCTTACAGTTAGAATTTTTTTCCTAATATCAAACCTAAATTTCCCTTGCTGCAGATTAAGCCCGTTACTTCCTGTCCTATCTTCAGTGGGCCTGGAGAACAATTGATCACTGTCCTCTTTCTAAAAGCCCTTCACATATTTGAAGACTGTTCTGAGGTTCCCCCCTCAGTCGTCCTTTCTCAAGCTTAAACATGCCCAATTTTTTAAACCTTGCCTCATAGAAGTGGTTTCCTAAACTTTTTCTCATTTTTGTAGCTCTTCTCTGGACTCTCCCCAATTTATCTACATCTTTCCAAAAGTGTGACACCCAAAACTGAACACAGTACTCCAGCTGAGGACTCACCAGTGACCAGTAGAGCCAAACAATTACCTCCTGTATCTCACAGGCAACACTCCTCTTACTACACACCAGAATATTAACCTTTTTCACAACTGCATCACATTGCTGGCTTGTATTCAATTTGTGATCCACTGTAACCCGCAGATCCTTTTCAGCAGTATTACTGCCTAGCCCAGAGGGACCAGAATGGGGGGCCCCAGGGCCCTCCCACTTTTTACCATGTGTAAGGATGAGCGATGGTGGGAGAGGATGGAGAGGAGTGAGCAGGGGGCGGGGTTTTGGGAGAAAGAGGCGGCATGGGGGCGGGGCCTTCGGGGTGTTGCAGCCTGTGGGTAGGGCAAAGCCATGGTTCAGGCACCTGTGCCCCCCCCACACACTTTTAGGGTGGTTCTGCCACTCCTGGCCTAGCCACTTACTCCCCATTTTATAATTGTGCAGTTGGTTTTTCCTTCCTAAGTGTGGTACTTTGCATTTGTCTTTACTGAATTTCATCTTATTGATTTCAGACCAATTCTTCAATTTGTCAAGGTCCTTTTGAATTCTAATCCTGTCCTCCAAAGTGCTTTTAACCCCTCCCAGCTTGAGGCCATCCTCAAATTTTATAAATATACTCTCCACCCCATTATCCAACTCATTAATGAAAATGTTGAACAGCACCAGACCAAGGACAGACCCCTGCGGGATCCCACTAGGTATGTACTCCCAGTTCAGCAGTGAACCACTGATAAATATGTTTTTTCAATCATATATGGCTCCACTAAAGGATGTATTTTATTTTTAATCAAGCTCTCTCTCTTGCACGCACGCTTTTGCTCTCTCTCACACACATACACACGAAGATGGAAAAAGACTGAGGTCCCCCAGTACAAATGCAGAGAAAAGATCACATGGGATATAGCTACTGGACTTTGAATTAATATTACTCGTTTTTAAAGTTCTTAGCTGACTACGTGCCTTGGCTTCTTTCAGTCTCTACTCCATGAACCTGGTGCTGATGAACATCAGTGCTCACACACCATACACAATTCAGAGATTCCCACCCTCACATCTGAAATTGGCAACTGATCAAGATGTTAATCTGCACCTTTCAGGCTTGGAACTCACTCCCCACCTGAAATCTACTTCAATTCATCCCTCCTCACATTTAGAGTGACCCAAAGATCATTTTAGAATAGCCACTCTCATCCATACATTCACTACTTTCCTTTTACATCTCTTTCCCTTTTTAGACCCTGATCCTGACACAGACTCCATCCACCTGCATGGATCCCTTTATAGCACTGCAGCCTTTGACTGAACTTCCTTATTTGTGTCTCTTTCAATTTTTAAAAGGTGGTATTTTGGGAGGAAGGATGGTCTTACAGTTAAATTGCTAGACTAGGACTTGCATTTAATTCCCAGCTCTACCAAAGACTTCTCGTGACACATTGGGAAAAAATCTCTCTGTGCCATGGTTCCCCATCTGTAAAATGGGGATAACATTTTCTTTCTACCAACTGTTAACAGTCTTTTCTATTTAGAACATACGCTCTCACACTCAAGGGTTCTCTCTTACTGTGTGCATATATAGAGCAACCAGCACAAGAATCCTGACTGGTGCCTCTCTGTACCACTGTAACACAAATCAGTTATTGTAATGTATTTGTTTTTATTGAAAAGCATCATGAGCAATATGCCAGGAGCAGGGTAATCTAAACATTAGTTTATATATTTATATAATAAAGTAGCCAAGGTTTCTGACATCCTGCCCCAGGGAAAAACACTTTCTCAGTCTTCTCAAAAAGAAAAGGAGTACCCGTGGTACCTTAGAGACTAACAAATTTATTAGAGCATAAGCTTTCGTGAGCTACAGCTCACTTCATCGGATGCAGTTATTAATGACTCCTTATTGCATGTTTAAAACCCGCACTTTTCTTCCTTCCCCAAAACAGCTTCAGCGTGAATGCTTCTGAGACGCTGGGGTATGGCAAGAGAGGACTGTCTGATTCCAAGCCATCAGGACAGTGTTAGGACTCTGGGAGTCAGTTTGTTCCTAGGTTAAGTCAGAAGACAACAAGAAATGACAAGCCCTGAATAACGGAAACAGGAGCCAGGGGAAGACAGGTAGATGATCATGACAACACTGAAATTAGGTGCAAGTCTATTGTACACTTCATAGAAATGGCACTATTTTTTAACGTAAAGGGAAGGTCTGAGTTTAACAGTGAGGGTAACGAGCCATTGGACCAACTTACTGGCAGATGGGGGGATGCTCTTTCCCTTGAAGTCTTTCAATCAAAACTGAACGTCTTTCTAAAAGACACGTTCTAGCTTGACCGCAGGATAGCATCTGACCCAGGAATGACTGGGTGAGGTTCCATGGCCTGCATTATGCAGGAGGTCAGACTAGATGGTCAGAATGAGCCCTATACATCAATGAACTCACAGGCTTCATTGGAGAAAAAGAGGAGAGACTTGAAGGAGGAGAGGGAGGAGGCATGGTGACCAAAGTCAGGAAGAGGGCTCCAGGCATATGAAGGGGAAAGCGTGCATAAAGGATGGAGATAAGCTGAAAAGGAGGGTGACGTGCAGCTTTTCCTGAAAGCAAGAGGTGAGGGGCAAGTGGAAAAAACTGGGATCTGAAAAGTAGTCTATGGAGGGCCGTAAAGGCAAGGATGGGAGGAGCTGTATAAAGCTGCAAAGTATTACGAGGCCAAATTAATTCCTGGCCTCACTCCATTCCAATCACCTTTGCATATTTTTTTGTAAATACGAACAGCCTTGGTTATAACTGAAGGCGCTGGCTGAGCAGAGCCAGTGCACCAGGCTCCAGGCAGCGGGACAGGCAGGGAGAGCACCAGATGCCAGTCCTATTTTCTCAGCTGCATCTGCTGCTCGGAGTCACATGGTGTGTTATGTGCACCTGTGCGATCCTGAGCCTCATGGCTATTAACAGCCGGCGGCAGAACTCTGATGTCATATCACTGACCTCTCAGTTACTGGCCAAAGTAATAAATTAGACAGTCTGCTGACAGCCCTCGGCTCTTCTGTAGTGACTTCAGTGCAAATGCTAATATGCCTGATATTCCTCAAGGATTATTCTGGGGCTGGAGTCAGCCAGGCCGGTGCTGGGAGATGTAAGTTACACCCACACATGCCAGTTGATTCCCCTTGTGCCCTAGGGATGAGTCACCCCAAGCGAGGGAAGACAGTGCTGCCACCCCCTCCCTGCCCTCAGCATTCCTGCTCCACAGAAGCCCTGGTGGGGGAGCCTGCTCAAGGGATGTACTGAATCAATACATCTCCTGGCCAAGTCGCCTGCTCCCCAGCCAGTATCATCAGCCCTTGAGAGCCTGCTGATGGAGGAGAGGCCACAACCAATTCCTTTCTGCCTCAGCATCCCTGCTGGCTGTTTGCCACCCAGGGTCCACGCCACCAGTCAACATTTGAAACCGGAACCAGTCTGCGAGTGCTCATTCCCCAGCCGAACCGAGCCACTCACTACAAAGGGTTCAAACGGGATGTTAAGCCATGGCCCTGGACATGGGGCAGTGCAGCACCACCCACCCCAGTGGCAGCTCCCGTAGGCATTGAGCATCATGAGGTCGAATGCTTCCTTGTACTTCTGGGAGAATAGCCCACTGTGCCAACCCTAAGAGGGTGTGATGGGAAGGGCAGTAGCCTGTTCCCTGCTCCCTCCTAGCTCACCCCTCCTTTGTGCAGGCCTATGCCAACAGTGGCATTAGTCCTGTAGAGACCTCACATTCCCTGAGCACTAGGACTGCAGTCATGCCCAGTCCCTCTGTGAGGCACACATGTGGGTGAGGGAAGAGGCTTCATACACCCTCTCTCCCTCCCTTGCATGCCCACACAAGGGATGGGCACATTCTAGCTAGTTAAAAGGGCTAGTTGACATCAGGACAGTACCCACTAACTGCCCTAAACTCCTTGCAGATGCTCCACCTAGGATTTTGATACCTTGGGATTCACACAGGTAGTTACATCTACAATAGCAGAGGCCAGCCTCGGTGACTCTTCCTCTTTCATTGTCACTTCTTGGTTGATGCAGAAAGGAGGATTTTCAATGCCAAACCATTGTGCTTCTTGCCTCTATTTCAGGCCATAGGCTTACCACACTGTGGACCAGCTGCAATCCATCTGGTTTCATTAATACTTCTAATACAGTATTTATAACTAGCAGAGGGTCGATCATATGATGGAGTGTAATCAATAAATCATGTGCCAGTTGCAGTTATTCTACAAGTCAAGCCATACTTCTACATTCCAGAGTCCAGAATCCTTTGTGGAGTCTGTGGGAGGAGTTGTTGTTGTGCCTTTCCACCTCCTGAGCACTGCTGTAAAAAGCAAGGTATTCTTGGGTCACAACTGTGAGAAAAATCAAAATTAATCTGTTTCCAAAGAAGGAAACAGGTTGAAGGAATCAACCAAAGCTTCCATTTGCCAACACTACTGGCCACCACTTCTGGCTTTGCTAAGGGAACTCGTGCTGAGGCAAGCTACTCAATATAAGGTAGGTGGACTTTCCAAGAAATTCACCTGACCTCTCATTGGTCGTGCCAGAAGGTCCTCAGTTCACCCAACCAAAAACCAAAGCCATGTTTGACAGCTACAGCTCAGGATCTTCTAGCTAGTGTATGACACTTCCCAGATCCAATCAGCATGGAACATTTTTGGATGGACACCCAGTTGGCTATAGATAAGGATTTCCTATATTTATTTTGCTCACAAAGCACACCAGTCATTTCTCTCTCCATTCTTGTCTGCTTGCTAATTCATGATGAAGAGATATACTCAAAGAGACGTTTCAGAGTAGCAGCCGTGTTAGTCTGTATTCGCAAAAAGAAAAGGAGTACTTGTGGCACCTTAGAGACTAACAAATTTATTTTAGGATGAAGTGAGCTGTAGCTCACGAAAGCTTATGCTCTAATAAATTTGTTAGTCTCTAAGGTGCCACAAGTACTCAAAGAGACGGGGGAGATATACCAATGAACTTCTGTACTCTCAAGACACAATCAAATATTCAGCACACCACCATCAGACAAAGGTACATTCTTGGACTGCTCCTGTACGCATAGCTTCAAGAGATGTTGGTTAAACCTTTCTTCTACAGGAGCAATTTATAACACACTTGGGGAGAAGAGAGAACAGTCTACATTCATCCCTGATGTAAATTCACTGGGGCTTGAATGGAGTTGTGCCAGGGATGGATTTGGCCCAGCATAGCTAAAGGGAAGCAGAAGAGTGACTTATTAAAAGTCTCCTTTCACAAGTGCATATAGCTGGCCTGCTTCTCCATAAATGAAAGATATTATGATTCATTCTGGCAGTTAGGAAGGATGACTTCAGGTTTAATCTTCCTGCATCGTTTCTACCAATCCCCCAGAGGCCCAACAATTCCACGGCCAACACAATTCCATCCCTAAGAGCCAAAAGTAGCTGATTTTCAAACCCTGTAGCAGAAGCACGAAAGAGGGGTCCCATTGTGACATTCTGCCACGGGGGAATTCAGCAACGCAGAGGATTTCTGCCTGCGGACAAACCAGATGCTTCCTACAACAGTGGGAGCCCTGAAAGCAGTTTTTAGGGCTCGACAAAGTGAATGTCTCACTTTTATGCTTTCACTTTAAACAAAGGCATCCAGTTACCTTGTGAGTCAGTTTATTCAGAATGTCTCTGCAGTGAGGGGATTAACAAACTCTTGGCTGTTTGGATCACTTCCCTGTGAAAAGATCCAAGATCAACTAATGGAAAAAGGCTAATTCCCCCCTTGGGGGGGCAGGGGCGAGGGAGAGAGAGAGACTGTTTGTGGAACCAGATGATCAAACACTGAATAAAAGACTATCCTGGGTCACTGCCTCCACTTACACTAGCAGAGAGTACCTTACACACACACACAAACCCTGCTGGCACTGGGAGTGGTTGTGCAGACTCCATGGCACCACCTCTTGTTCCCTGGGACCTCATGGCTGTGCCTCTGCTGGAGCTCTGTGATGTCCTCTTCAGGGTTTCTGGGATGGGGTAGAGAGGGTACCATTCATTCTCTTAGGCATCATCCACTGGTTCAGCCCTCAGCTTCCATACGCCAATCCCTGTGAGAGGTAATCTTACTTGAAGCAACATTTACCCCTAAAACATCCCTACCCTGCTGCTACTAAGCAGCCACAGAGGGACTTGGATGAAAGCAGCACATTCTGCCAGGAGCGGAGGTGCAGTTAGCTGTGTAATACCTCTTTCCTCTGTGGAACTGCAATTTCCCCTTCCCCTTGGACCCCCAGCAGCTGTACCACCAAGAGGCCTCACCTCTTGCACAACCCTCCCCACCCCACACCAATGAGACTGATGCCATGGAATCTCCCTGAATTTTTAGTCCTCTTCGGCCAACTCCCACAGGCTTCTCCATGGCAAGGATGAAGTGGGCCACTGTTAGCAGCTAACGAGCATCTTTATTATGGACCTGACTGAGGCACATGTGTGCAGATGAATGTGTGTACGCGCTTCTAATCTGTGTGTGAAACTGCCACCCTCCAAAGTGTTACAGGCTCTCGCAAGAAAATATATTTAGAAATTTCCCACTAACAGGCTGCCTGCCCTGCTTTCCAGGGCTGGGAACTAAGCTGTGCGATGAGCACGAACCACATCCAGCCAGCAGGGACCTTACTACGGACTTTCATTGTTCACTTAACACTTCACATGGAGGTTCTTACAGCTACTCACCATCTGGAAGAGTGAACAGAATAGAGCCTGGTTGGAAAATGGATTTTTTTTCCCCTGAAGAAAATGTCAACTTTTTGTCAAAAACAAAACAAAAATTTTCAGCCAAAACTCAGAATTTTTCAGGTTTTGGCTGAAAAATTTCAACAAAAACTTGAAATTTCCCATGGAAAGCAGGCACCTGTCACAAAAAGCATGGTTTAATCCAAAATGCAATTTTCTATCTAAAAGCAGGTGTAGCCAGAAACATTTTGACCAGCCCAAGAACCCACATTTCAGCCAGTTCAGTGCATATTAACTCCACCATCCTCCATTTATAACTATTAATTGGAAGACTCCTGCTGGGCCTTTAAAAAGAGAAACTTTTTTTTCTTTTAAGATTGGGGAGGGCTCCTTGCCAAGTGAGCTCCATTGCAGGTCCTCCATTTCTGTGCCTCTCCTCCAATCCCATTCACAATTTTCTTCTAACCAGCTGTTATATCTACTGAGATATATACACATACAGTTATATAAAAAGGAGAATGAACCTCACAGGTATTTGCCAGGAGCTCTGAACATCATTAGGCCTGCATCTGTAGCCAGGAAATGGCTGTAAATTTTTACAGGATTATAGGGCCTGATTCTGTTATGCTAACGTCAAGCTAGAATAGCTCCATTGAAAGCATCAGTGTAAAACTGGCCTACCTGAAAGCCAGAATCATGCCCATTGTGGCACATTGTGGTTTGGTATCAGCTGTTGTGAGTTACTCATTTTTAGAACTGTGGTTTGCAGGGAGAGAAGAACAATTGATGGTGGAAGAAGAGAACAAGAGGTGGGGTGGTGTTCACAGAGGACAGCCAAGCCTGGGAGTCTGGCTCAGGCCCTATTGTTTTGCACCTGTGAAGGGATCCCCCCTTTCAATATAGTCTCCTGTTCTGGGGTAGTTGAGACTTCCTCTTTGATCAGCTCCACCCACTAACATGGAAAGAAACAACATCACTTGTGCAAATCTGCCATTTATTATTCAGCAGTGCCATTTCCTGGCACACAACCTTTTTGAAAGGCACTCAAGGGAATAGACACCAATCTGTAAAAGACATGCTGCTAGTGGTGACACCTGCTGACTTATACAAGCTGTTCTTATATAGCCCACTCAACCAAGCCTAAAATATTTTATAATCCATTGGGAGAGTATGACATGGTAATGTGTGTCACTGACCTGTATCACAGCCACCTTGATCCTCTGTACAATCACATGGAAGCATACAAAATTCCCAGAGACACCCAGGTTACAGCCTCTGTGTTATCTCAAACTTGGCTGGAGCACCAGGCAAATTTTCACACTCTGCCATCTGGGTCAGCACTTTAAATCCTTTCCTTGGTTGTTCAGTTTAGAGAACTGCCCAATCGAAAGCCCACTGAAATCAGTGGAAAAACTCCTGTTGGCTTAAAAAGGGTTTGGATCAGAGGGCAAGACTTTGCTTTGAAACGTGCCTTTTACCAACATGCTGAGAGGGTGCCCCACCTTTAAACAACAAGCATTCAAACAATAATGGATCCATACCAGTAGAATATATACCTAGGCTTTCTTGATTAAAAGCTTGATCTAATTACATATAGTTATTATAGAATCATAGGGTTAGAAGGTGTAGTAGGAAGAAAGCCTCTGGATCCTTTCCAGTTTCTATCCTTTCTATATATTGGAGATCAAAATTGGACACAGTACTCTAGCTGAGGCCTAATCAGCATCGAGTAGAGTGGTACTATCACCTTCCGTGACTTGCATGCTATGCCTCTGTGAATGCAACCAAAATTGCATTTGCTTTTTTTGCACCAACATCACATTGCTGACTCATGTTGTGGTTGGGATCCACCACAACTCCCAGATTCTTCTCAGCAGTGCTTCTGCTAACCCAGTTATCCCCCATTCTGTATTTGTGCATTTGTTTTTTCTTCCCTAAATGTAGCATCTTACATTTGTCTTTGTTGAATTTCATTTTGTTGCCTATAGCCCAGTTCTCCAATTTATCAAGATCCCTCTGAATATTAGCTCTGTCCTCCAACCCCAGGCCCGTTCCTCATCTTTGTGTCATCTGCAAATTTGATCAGTCTGTTCTCTACTCCTGCATCCAGGTCATTATTATTAGATGTTAAATAACACTGGACCCAGAACAGATCCCTGTGGAACACCACTTAAGACCTCCCTCCAACCTGACATCATTCCATTAATAGTTACTCTTTGTTTTCAGTTGTTTAACCAATTATGTATCCACTTAATGGTGGTTCTACCGAGCCCACATTTCTCCAGCTGACTTATCAGAATGTCTTGTGGGACTGTATCAAAGTCCAGTTATATTATGTCTAGGTATAATATATCCACCGCATTCCCCCTATCCACCAAATCAGTTACCCTGTCAAAGAAGGAAACCAAGCTGGTTTGGCTAATTAATAAGGTTCATTCCCAAAGGCTCATATGGACTAAAAATTGTCCTTAGTGACACCCATAAAACCCCATTGCAAGTGATGGGTTGCACAAGCGTAGCTGAGGGCAGAATCTGGCCCTTTTCTGGCCAGCTCCCAGAATTGCCCATTGCACCTTGAGTCTGTCTCTCTCCTATACTCTTGAGTTAGGCCCCTTCCACACCACCATTTTTTTTTTTACCATGCCACTAAACTGGTTATGGACACAAATGGACAAAAATGGGTTACGGCGTGTGGTTACAAAGTAGTTAATAATTTTAGTGAATTTTAATTGAGTGCAGCATTTGCTAGCTACATAACATGCCATATAGTTCAGTTCCTGAAAATGTTTAGAGGCTGTTATTTGGCTGTGTTGACAGGCATCTCTAACTGTACCGCTATAGCCAGCACATTTAGTCCTCTTTCACATAACTGCACAATTAGCCATCCTCCAGTGCATCTTTCCACCTGCTCTGGGTGACACTCTATGTGCTTAACTCTGAAGACTTTTACTCCCCAGAGTTCCCTGCCTATGTCACAGGAGAAATGGAGTATGCTTAAAATGCCCATAACTTATTTTTAGTGCACATAGGATATTGGCTACTCCTGCTTATCCTCTCTCAAAATACAAGGAGACATTCATTGAAACCAATTCAACAATTTCTTTAGGATGGGGTTGTCTGTTTGTTCTGTGTTTGTACAGCACTTAGCACAACAGAGTTCAAGTCCTACCGCAATAGAAATAAATAAAATTGATAAAAGGAGAGTTTTTTTAACCACAATGCAGAACTAACCCATGGAACCCATTGTTACAGGACATCACTAAAGCCAAAAGCTTAGTAGGATTCAAAAAGGATTAGACATTTATATGGGTAAGAACATCCAAAGTTAGACCAGGTAGGATATATACAATATAAGCTATAAACCCTCATGGTTCAGGGCATAGTCAACCACTGACATGGATTAAGAAGAAATGGTTGCTGTGGACAGGTTATTCCAAAGGCTCACTAGAGAGTTTCTTGCACCTTCCTATGAATCATCTGGTGCTGACAACCATCAGAGACTGGATACTGGGCAAGATGGACCACTGGTCAGACTGGGTATGACAACTCCTATGATCCATGTTTAAACTCCAGAGCCAACTGATTAATGCCTTAGATGAGCATCGGACCCTGGCTGAACCTACCAAAATGGTGTTTGTAACCAGCTCATGTTGATTTATCCAGAGCTTGCTAATAGAGGGATGTTCAGGGAAACCATTGCCACCGGAAGAGAGCTAATTCCATCACCACAAGGTGACCACTATCTCTACATGTGGGATGGACCCTCACAGCATCTTATAGGCAGGTGGTAACAACTCTGTGTTGCCCTGGTCTGCATGAGCATCTGATATGGCACAGGATTCCCTGACCGAAAGAGGGCTTTTTCCTGGACTTGAACAGAAGCTTCCTGTAGGGAATTTCAGTTCTTGAGAGCCTTCCCTGGCTAAACCCAGATTTGCAGACACAGCTTCTCTGAGGGTGTGAAAGTCCTTCATTGCCAAAACCCAGGCTTGGTCTGGAGGCAGGGAAGAAGCCTCTCTCTTTCAGGAGTAAAAGCTCTCCTCAGAATTTGCTAGAACCCAGGGGCACCAGACCGCAATAGCCTCCTCCCCACACTGCCTGCACACGCATATGCACACACGGGCAGACACAGACACTGGCCTGAGATGAACTGATAATGGCAGTTGCTCTTAAGCAAAGTAAGCAGTCATGGAATAAGAGGGAAGGTTCTCTCATGGATTGGTAAGTGGTTAAAAGATAGGTTTAATTCTGGTGTCCTCCATGGGTCTGTACTGGGCCCAGTCCTATTTAACATATTCATAAATTATCTGGGAACAGGGGTAAACATTGAGGTGGCAAAATTTGCAGATGATACAAAACTACTCAAGATAGCTAAATCCCAGACAGACTGCAAAGAGCTATAAAAGGATCTCTCAGAATGGAGTGACAGGGCAACAAAATGGCAGATGAAATTCAATGTTGATAAATGCAAAGTAATGCACACTGGAAAACATAATCCCAATTATACATATAAAATGATGGGGTCTAAATTAGCTGTTACCACTCAAGAAAGAGATCTTGGAGTCATTGTGGATAGTTCTCTGAAAACATCCACTCAGTGTGCAGCAGCAGTCAAAAAAAGCGAACAGAATGTTGGGAATCATTAAGAAATGGGTAGATAATAAGACAGAAAATATCATATTGCCTCCATACAAATCCATGGTACGCCCACATCTTGAATACTGCATGCAGATCTGGTCACCCCATCTCAAAAAAGATATATTTGACTTGGAAAAGTTTCTGAAAAGGACAACAAAAATTATTAGGAGTATGGAACAGCTGCCAAATGAGGAGAGATTAATAAGACTGGGACTTTTCAGCTTGGAGAAGAGATGACTAAGGGGGGAATATGATAGAGGTCTATAAAATCATGACTGGTGTGGAGAAAGTAAATAAGGAAATGTTATTTACTCCTTATCATAACACAAGAACTAGGGACCATCAAATGAAATTAATATCCCCTGGGGGACTAACATGAAAGGGAAGGGAGTCCAGGAGAGCTGGCTGTATTTCAAGGAATCCCTGTTGAAGTTACAGGGACAAACCATCCCGATGAGTCGAAAGAATAGTAAATATGGCAGGCGACCAGCTTGGCTTAATGGTGAAATCCTAGCGGATCTTAAACATAAAAAAGAAGCTTACAAGAAGTGGAAGGTTGGACATATGACCAGGGAAGAGTATAAAAATATTGCTCGGGCATGTAGGAAAGATATCAGGAGGGCCAAATCACACCTGGAGCTGCAGCTAGCAAGAGATGTCAAGAGTAACAAGAAGGGTTTCTTCAGGTATGTTGGCAACAAGAAGAAAGCCAAGGAAAGTGTGGGCCCCTTACTGAATGAGGGAGGCAAGCTAGTGACAGAGGATGTGGAAAAAGCTAATGTACTCAATGCTTTTTTTGCCTCTGTTTTCACTAACAAGGTCAGCTCCCAGACTGCTGTGCTGGGCATCACAAAATGGGGAAGAGATGGCCAGCCCTCTGTAGAGATAGAGGTGGTTAGGGACTATTTAGAAAAGCTGGACGTGCACAAGTCCATGGGGCCGGACGAATTGCATCCGAGAGTGCTGAAGGAATTGGCGGCTGTGATTGCAGAGCCCTTGGCCATTATCTTTGAAAACTCGTGGCGAACGGGGGAAGTCCCGGATGACTGGAAAAAGGCTAATGTAGTGCCCATCTTTAAAAAAGGGAAGAAGGAGGATCCTGGGAACTACAGGCCAGTCAGCCTCACCTCAGTCCCTGGAAAAATCATGGAGCAGGTCCTCAAAGAATCAATCCTGAAGCACTTAGAGGAGAGGAAAGTGATCAGGAACAGTCAGCATGGATTCACCAAGGGAAGGTCATGCCTGACTAATCTAATCGCCTTTTATGATGAGATTACTGGTTCTGTGGATGAAGGGAAAGCAGTGGATGTATTGTTTCTTGACTTTAGCAAAGCTTTTGACACGGTCTCCCACAGCATTCTTGTCAGCAAGTTAAGGAAGTATGGGCCGGATGAATGCACTATAAGGTGGGTAGAAAGCTGGCTAGATTGTCGGGCTCAACGGGTAGTGATCAATGGCTCCATGTCTAGTTGGCAGCCGGTGTCAAGTGGAGTGCCCCAGGGGTCGGTCCTGGGGCCCGTTTTGTTCAATATCTTCATAAATGATCTGGAGGATGGTGTGGATTGCACTCTCAGCAAATTTGCGGATGATACTAAACTGGGAGGAGTGGTAGATACGCTGGAGGGGAGGGATAGGATACAGAAGGACCTAGACAAATTGGAGGATTGGGCCAAAAGAAATCTAATGAGGTTCAATAAGGATAAGTGCAGGGTCCTGCACTTAGGATGGAAGAATCCAATGCACCGCTACAGACTAGGGACCGAATGGCTCGGCAGCAGTTCTGCGGAAAAGGACCTAGGGGTGACAGT
This sequence comes from Dermochelys coriacea, assembly GCF_009764565.3. Taxonomy (NCBI): domain Eukaryota; kingdom Metazoa; phylum Chordata; order Testudines; family Dermochelyidae; genus Dermochelys; species Dermochelys coriacea. The sequence continues at coordinate 131,152,184 of NC_050071.1, forward strand.
GGATGAGAAGCTGGATATGAGTCAGCAGTGTGCCCTTGTTGCCAAGAAGGCCAATGGCATTTTGGGATGTATAAGTAGGGGCATAGCGAGCAGATCGAGGGACGTGATCGTTCCCCTCTATTCGACACTGGTGAGGCCTCATCTGGAGTACTGTGTCCAGTTTTGGGCCCCACACTACAAGAAGGATGTGGATAAATTGGAAAGAGTACAGCGAAGGGCAACAAAAATGATTAGGGGTCTAGAGCACATGACTTATGAGGAGAGGCTGAGGGAGCTGGGATTGTTTAGTCTGCAGAAGAGAAGAATGAGGGGGGATTTGATAGCTGCTTTCAACTACCTGAAAGGGGGTTTCAAAGAGGATGGCTCTAGACTGTTCTCAATGGTAGCAGATGACAGAACGAGGAGTAATGGTCTCAAGTTGCAATGGGGGAGGTTTAGATTGGATATTAGGAAAAACTTTTTCACTAAGAGGGTGGTGAAACACTGGAATGCGTTACCTAGGGAGGTGGTAGAATCTCCTTCCTTAGAGGTTTTTAAGGTCAGGCTTGACAAAGCCCTGGCTAGGATGATTTAACTGGGACTTGGTCCTGCTTTGAGCAGGGGGTTGGACTAGATGACCTTCTGGGGTCCCTTCCAACCCTGATATTCTATGATTCTATGATTCTATGACCATCAAATGAAATTAATAGGCAGCAGGTTTAAAACAAACAAAAGGAAGTATTTTTTTCACACAATGCACAGTCAACCTGTGGAACTCCTTGCCAGAGGATGTTGTGAAGGCCAAGACTATAACAGGGTTAAAAAAAGAACTAGATAAATTCATGGAGGATAGGTCCATCAATGGCTATTAGCCAGGATGGTGTCCCTAGCCTTTGTTTGCCAGAAGCTGGGAATGGGCGACAGGGGATTGATCACTTGATGATTACCTGTTCTGTTCATTCCCTTTGGGGCACCTGGCATTGGCCACTGTTGGAAGACAGGATACTGGGCGAGATGGACCTTTGTCTGACCCAGTATGGCCATTCTTATGTTGCAGGGGGGAGAGAGGTGAGTGGGGGCACAGGAGAGAGAATGAGGTAACTTGGTCTCCCCTCCCCCCCACTGGAAACTACTCAAATGCAGAGCTGAGTTTATCTAGTGGGAAAGGGGGGGACTCTCATTGCCCCCTCCTCCCTTTCTGGGATGTGCTCTGTGTAGGGTCTGTTCCTTGGCCCTGGTGTTTGCCTGAGAAGGGAGCCATATCTTGTAGGGTCTCTTCTCCTTCCTAAGGGAAGATTATGGTCCCACCAGAGCTCCAGTTTCACTGTGAGGGAGAGGCAGATGGACTGGGATGGGGGGTGGCTGCTGTCAGATGGGTCTTTGCTTGACACTAACAAACCTACCAACCAGAGAGGGGTGAGCTGGATGCAACAACGTAATGAGGAGCATCAAACTGGTGGGCTCCTTGCAGAAGTCGTAGCTACCTGTCAGACTAAGCAAGGAAGAAAGCTCCCAATTACAATGGGCATCCCCATGGACAGCGAGAAACCTAAACCTCTTAGCATTATGTCAACAATAACCAGATCTATCCAAGTTCTTATACAGGCTTGCACTGATATTAGCAATGTGCCAGAACCAAAACCTCAGATCCAAACTCCTTAAACTTTGAGAGGCTGGAATCTGAATCCAGATCCAAAAGTGTTGACTGCCTCTCCCCCCTTCTCTAATGGCCCAAAACAAAACCCCCAGCAGTCCAAACACTTCTGAAATCCAGACCTCAGTTTGGTACTTTAGGCACATTGCTGATTTCTATTGGCCTGTGTCACTATGTGCTGTATTACACCTCAAGTCCCTGGATTAGTATAAGAAGAGTCAGAAGTTCACGGAGATATCCAGGGCCAGATTGTCAGAAAGCTTTTAATGTCCAGAGAGCATTAATTTATGTAGTATGAAATGTAGTAGGAAGCCAACCTGGAGACTGTAATATCAGAGAAATAGATTGAATAAGTACAAGTAAGAATCTTGGCAGCAGCCACATTTTACATCAGCTAAAGTCTATGGAGCCCTTTATTAATACAGAAACAAAGTATTACAACAGTCCAGCCTAGAAGTTACCAATCATGGCATCATACCGGAATAATGAGGTAGAAGTACTTCTTAAATCTTCTTGTAGAGATATTTACAGGTGAGCACACAGTAGGCAGGGTATACAGTTTACAGACATACAGGGTAAAAACAGGGTAAGAACACAAATACAGGCATACAGGGTGAGAACACAAATACACAGGTAGCTGGTGCAGTTCTGAGCTTCAGTGACTTCCCCTCCCTGGTGTAGTTCCTACCTTGCTGGCTGCTTCAACAGCATTACCTTCAATGGATTCTGTTTCTGCCTATCCCCCTCTTTCCTGTTGCTCACCAGGGATATGGCTGTAGTCCGTTCCTTTTACCCCTTGCACCATTTCATCTACTCTCCTAGTCTCTCATCATATAGAATATTAGGGTTGGAAGGGACCTCAGGAGATCATCTAGTCCAACCCCCTGCTCAAAGCAGGTCCAAACCCAAATTTTTGCCCCAGATCCCTAATTGGCCCCGAGAGGGATTGAACTCACAACCCTAGGTTTAGCAGGCCGATGCTCAAACCACTGAGCTATCCCTCCCCGTATTATCCCTATGCTGATGACTCTCAGATCTGCTGCTTCTCCACTCTCTCCTGACCTCTCCACCTTTGTCCAGGAAGAGCCGAAGTCACATCTCGTCCTGTCTTTCTGGATCTTTTTGTGGATATTTGGCTAAAACCTGAACTCATTTTCTCTCCCAACAGAGGTGAAGTGATGGGCTCGGCACCATACAACAGGCCAGTGACAGGGCTGGGAATAGAGTACAGGTCTCCTGGTTCCCGATTCAGTGTCCATCTCACACTGCATCTCCTGATGTAGATTATAAACTCACCAGGGCAGGGACTATATGGTGTAATGTTCTTTTTAAATTACCATGCCAACACAGGTAAATACTGAATAATGAATGTAACCCTTCTGCCTGGTGTTAGCAGCAAAAAAGCCCAGGTTCAATATATCTAGAATCCCTCTCACCAAAAAACTAACCTGTAGGAGCCCCCACCCAAAAACCTGGGAAAATGGAACACCCTCCCTACATGCTCTTAACAGACAGAACTTCCCCACTCGCAAGGACTCTGGGACTGCATAGTGAAAAGGAAACACAGTTGCAACCTGAAAACACAGCAACAGACTATGTAAGCAAACAAAGAGCAAAATACCCCTCTCCCAGTAACTTTGGTACTTTTCCACCTAACTTCCTTTCCACCTGACAGGAGAATGTCCCACAGGTAATAGTTCTGTAATAACAATCTCACCAAACCCCACTCACGATTGGGATCAGCAAGTAGCAGCAGTCCAAGTGTCTTTCTGCCAGTCTGTCTCTACTCCCATGGGAACTACTTGCCTAGTCCTACCCAGAGGCATCACCACCTAAATCACCTTAATAATTCAGCTTTATCAACAGAATCCATTCAGCCCTCCTGCTGTCCTCTGCATCATCTCTCACAGTGAAGTCCTCAGTCTGCATTGTCTCTTGCTACAATGTCCCACCCAAAGATGCCCCTGGGGCTGAGTCCAGGATTCTTAGAAATAAATTCCCTCACCTCCCCAAGTCTCATTGGGAGCTCAATACTCCACAGAATCCAAGTTTCTGGCTAGTTACAGTGACTTCCTGAGTCTTACTGGTGGAACTGTGGATAGATAGCCTATGCAAATGAAGTTCTCTATGATAGCACTTTCCCTTTTTCACGAATAGAGGAAGCAGAGAGCTCTTTCCCCTCTGGAACTTCAGGCTATAGGAGTCATACATCAATAATAATATTCTAATTCATGATGCATTTTTGATGCATCACCTGCACTCTGCCCACTAATCCAGCTCCCTCCAAAGTGTTTGTGACATTCTAAGCTTTTCTGCAATGTTAAAGAGACACAATTAAAAACAAACAAACTTGCAAACAAATGTTTCTTTCTCCCTCACCCACAAATGGGGAATTTCTCAACCAAAGACACTAGCCTGAACTTAAAAAAAAGAAAAAAGAACAGAAAGTAGCATTATTCACTGGTAATATTCACCAGTGCCACATTTAATGATCAATATTTTTTATCTAGAGCTAGGCAACATTTATTTGAGGAATTTAGCCCATTCTTTTTTTCTTTTTGTAAATTAGCCACAGTTTTTGATTTTTGTGAATGTCTGTGTTATTTAGAATTGCCAGAGGAACACTTTATGTGAAGTTATTTCAGCCTCTTGACTCTCTATGAATCATCCTCTTTTACTATTAACTCAACATTAATTCTGGTGATGGTCACTAGGAGAATGTGCCCTCTCCTCCACATTAAGAAAGGAAACAACGAGGACCAACGTGACAAGTACTTCCCATCTGGAAGAGAAGGAGATGCAGGTAGCAGCAAAATGGTGCAAAAATTGGAAAATGGGTCACTTTAGGAGTGCAACTGCTTACCTTTGCCATATTGAAAGGGCCAGCCACAGAAAGGCACATTAGGAAAAAGTTCCTCCAAAAGATCAACCTTGCATTGGGAAGAACTAGTAGAGAAGAGGAATCAAGAGGAAAGGGGCTGTGGTAATTACAGGAGCTAATGTAAAAACATAGACAGACAGATAAAATTATAGAGAGACAAGGTGGGGGCTGGGGTTTGGCCTTCCCTGATGAGGGTGCAGATTGGAGCTTAGCAGGGCAGCCCGATGCAAAGTGTGCTGGTCTTCCACAGTATAGGCATTGCCCCGATGCCCAACGCTGCCTTTTCTCTGTGTTGGTGAGGTGGGGCCGGACATGGTGAAGCTGCATGGGTTCAGGCTATGGGGTCGGTGGGCCGGAGATGACAAGGGAATCGGGAAGCTGACCTTCTCGCTTGGTGGCATTTCACCAGGCAGTTGTCAATCTTGATGCTGTGGTCAATCAAGGCATCCAGAGTGGGTGGGGAGTCCACTCATACCAGCTCGCCTTTGATGTCGTCATTTAAGCCAAAGCGGAAATGATCTGTTGCATGACCTTGTTCCATTAAGAATCTGCTACCAAGCAGTGGAACTCTACATCATACTGAGCAACAGGCTGATATCCCTGCTGCAATATCCAAAGGGCAGAGTCTTGGCTGTACACTCATGACTAGGGCCGTCGAAGATCATGAGGAGGTGGCTTGTTTTCTCTAGAAGTGGGGATGCCCAGGCTAGACCTTCCCCAGCCAGCAGGCTGATAATCAGCCCACTCTGCATTGGTCCATGGGGAATGACCGTGAGCACAGCAGGAATAGGACCCAGCATGAAGAAACCCCAAATGTGCCCCGATCATCATTAAACTGATCAGGCTGGGGAGTCTTTGGCTCAGGCGGAGCGGGTGGAAGCGTTGGGGGGTGGTGCCGCATGCCTGCCTGCACAGTACTAAGTTCTGTACCTGTAGGGCAGCAACCTCTGCCTGCAGCACAGTGGCCTAGGTCTGCCGCGTCTGCAAGGCCTCCCATATCTCTGGCAGGGGAATATTGGCCAGGGAGGGATCCATACTAGCCACAGTTCTGGATCCCTTGTTAGCCCAGTTCCCCTGTTTACTTTGGGCTGCTCAATCTGTCCACGGACCGGGTCATAGGTAGTCAGGCCTAGTAGTCAGAGCGGGAGTCATGCCTAGTGGTCAGAGTCTGATGCCAGAGCCAAAGGTCAAGACAGAGTTGGAGTCAGGAATCAGAACCGAGGGCCAGAACCAAAGTCAGAGCCAAGAATGCCAGAGACAGAGTCGGAATCATCGGAAATGGATTACCAGGAATCAGGGAAGGCAGAAGCAGGGCTGGTTCTGTGCCAGGAGAAAGGCTGGAACAGGATGGGAACAAAGCTGGGTGCAGGGCAGGATCTGGGCTGGAGTGGTGGAGGAGCAAAGCAGGAGCAGGGCTCAGAAAGACAAGCACAGGGAAGTCACATGTCACAGAGAAGGCACATGTGTTGAGCACCCTGCAAGCTACTGCTACTGCTGGGTTTTAAGAACTGGAAACCTCCTGGTTTCCTCAGCCAATCAAGCAGGATGGTCCATCAGGCAGCCTAGCTAGCTTGTTAGGTCATCATGAGCAGGAGCAGCTGAGGTCCTTACTCCTGACATCTGGCCCCTATTGTGCTAGGTGCTGTATAAACTAATCTATCTAGGTTTTTATATCACATTCATCACTTTAAGCAACTCTATGTTCCAGGTGAGCCTTGAGTGGGCCTGACTGTTATAAAAAGCCAGTTAGCTGTGAACCAGCTGAGCGGCGAACAGCAGAGAGGCTAACAGAGGGAGTTTGTCTGGGAGTTCGCCTGGGGAAAGCCCACTGAGGCGTACATCTTGCCGGCTTTTCTGAGTAGTTACTACAACTCCTGAGGAAGCTCGTAGAAGGAAAGTAATATGGATGGTGAGCGTTCAGCTGTTGGGACCTGCACTGGATGTGCCATGTTTGTCTTTCTTCCACAGGACAGAAGCGACTTTGTCTGTACAAAGTGCAAGCTGATCTCAATATTGGAAGAGAAGGTTCAATGTCTGGAGAAACAAGTATTGACCCTGCGTTGCATAAGAGAAACTGAAGATTTCCTGGACAGACGTCAGGATATGCTTCTACAGACACAATGTTCTGAAGATTCAGAGCAGGCTGCGCAGCGGAGACAGGAGGACGGTGAAGAAATTTGGCAGCATGTGACCTCCAGAAGAAGAAAGGGGAGCGTCCATGTACCAGCAGTGCAGATAAAGGTAAGCAACCGTTTTCATGTTCTCTCCACAGGTACTAATGTGGAGAGTGGACGACACGATACATCTGAGGGAAGGGAACAGAAGGAGACTTTGCCGATTGGAAGGCATGAGATGCACTGTCCTAGGGATGGGGGTGCCACCACCACCGCTCCCAAAAGGAGGAGCCTCTCTCCTCAGGGGGACTGAGTCATCTATATGCCGCCCTGACCGGGAAAACCGAGAAGTCTGCTGCTTGCCAGGAGCTAGGATTCACGATGTGACGGAGAGACTGCCGAGACCCATCAAGCCCTCGGATCTCTACCCCTTCCTGCTTCTCCATGTGGGCACCATTGATACTGCCAAGAATGACCTTGAGCAGATCACTGCTGACTACGTGGCTCTGGGAAGAAGGATAAAGGAGTTTGAGGTGCAAGTGGTCTTCTCGTCCATCCTCCCTGTGGAAGGAAAAGGCCTGGGTAGAGACCGTCGAATTGTGGAAGTCAATGAATGGCTACACAGGTGGTGTCGGAGAGAAGGCTTTGAATTCTTTGACCATGGGATGGTGTTCCAAAGAGGAGTGCTAGGCAGAGACGGGCTCCACCTAACGAAGAGAGGGAAGAGCATCTTCACAAGCAGGCTGGCTAACCTAGTGAGGAGGACTTTAAACTAGGTTCACCGGGGGAAGGAGACCAAAGCCCTGAGGTAAGTGGGGACATGGGATACTGGGAGGAAGCATGAGCAGGAGAACACGAAAGGGGAGAACTCCTGCCTCATACTAAGAAAGCAGGACAAACAGCAAGTTATCTCAAGTGCCTATACACAAATGTAAGAAGCCTGGGAAACAAGCCGGGAGAACTGGAAGTCCTGGCACAGTCAAGGAATTATGATGTGACTGGAATAACAGAGACTTGGTGGGATAACTCATATGACTGGATTACTGTCATGGATGGATATAAACTGTTCAGGAAGGAGAGGCAGGGCAGAAAAGATGGAGGAGTTGCATTGAATGTAAGAGAGCAGTATGACTGCTCAGAGCTCTGGAAAACTGCAGAAAAACCTGAGTGTCTCTGAATTAAGTTTAGAAGCGTGAGCGACAAGGGTGATGTCGTGGTGGGAGTCTGCTATAGACCACCAGACCGGGGGATGAGGTGGACGAGGCTTTCTTCCGGCAACTAATGGAAGTTACTAGATTGCAGGCCCTGGTTCTTATGGGGGACTTCAATCACCCTGATATCTGCTGGGAGAGCAATACAGCAATGCACAGACAATCCAGGAAGTTTTTGGAAAGTGCAGGGGACAATTTCCTGGTGCAAGTGCTGGAGGAACCAACTAGGGGCAGAGCTCTTCTTGACCTGCTGCTCATAAATTGGGAAGAATTAGTAGGGGAAGCAAAAGTAGATGGGAACCTGGGAGGCAGTGACCATGAGATGGTCGAGTTCAGGATCCTGACACAGGGAAGAAAGGAGAGCAGCAGAATATGGACCCTGGACTTCAGAAAAGCAGACTTTGACAACCTCAGGGAACTGATGGGCAGGATCCCCTGGGAGAATAACAGAAGGGGGAAAGGAGTCCAGGACAGCTGGCTGTATTTTAAAGAATCCTTATTGAGGTTACAGGGACAAACCATCCCGATGTGTAGAAAGAATAGTAAATATGATAGGTGACCAGCTTGGCTTAACAGTGAAATCTTACTGATATTAAACATAAAAAAGAAGCTTACAAGAAGTGGAAGATTGGACAAATGACCAGGGAAGAGTATAAATATATTGCTCGGGCATGCATGACTGAAATCAGGAAGGCCAAATCACACCTGGAGGTGCAGCTAGCAAGAGATGTTAAGAGTAACAAGAAGGGTTTCTTCAGCTATGTTAGCAACAAGAAGAAAGTCAAGGAAAGTGTGGGCCCTTTACTGAATGAGGGAGGCAACCTAGTGACAGAGGATGTGGAAAAAGCTAATGTACTCAATACTTTTTTTGCCTGTCTTCATGAACAAGGTCAGCTCCCAGACTGTGGCACTGGGTAGCACAGCATGGGGAGGAGGTGATCAGCCTTCTGTGAAGAAAGAAGTGGTTCGGGACTATTTAGAAAAGCTGGACGAGCACAAGTCCATGGGGCCGGATGTGCTGCATCCGAGAATGCTAAAGGAGTTGGCGGATGTGATTGCAGAGCCATTGGCCATTATCTCTGAAAACTCATGGCGATCGGGGGAGGTCCCGGATGACTGGAAAAAGGCTAATGTAGTGCCCATCTTTAAAAAAGGGAAGGAGGAGGATACAGGGAACTACAGGCCAGTCACCCTCACCTCAGTCCCTGGAAAAATCATGGAGCAGGTCCTGAAGCAATCAATTCTGAAGCACTTAGAGGAGAGAAAAGTGATCAGGAACAGTTAGCATGGATTCATCAAGGGCAAGTCATGCCTGACTAATCTAATTGCCTTCTATGACGAGATAACTGGCTCTGTGGATGAGGGGAAAGCAGTGGACGTGTTGTTCCTTGACTTTAGCAAATCTTTTGACACGGTCTCCTACAGTATTCTTGTCAGTAAGTTAAAGAAGTATGGGCTGGATGAATGGACGATAAGGTGGATAGAAAGCTGGCTAGATTGTCGGGCTCAACGGGTAGCGATCAATGGCTCCATGTCTAGTTGGCAGCCGATATCAAGTGGAGTGCCCCAAGGGTCGGTTCTCGGGCCAGTGTTGTTCAATATCTTCATTAATGATCTGGAGGATGGTGTGGATTGCACCCTCAGCAAGTTTGCAGATGACACTAAACTGGGAGGAGAGGTAGATACGTTCGAGGGTAGGGATAGGATCAGAGGGACCTAGACAAATTAGAGGATTGGGCCAAAAGAAATCTGAGGAGGTTCAACAAGGACAAGTGCAGAGTCCTGCCCTTAGGAAGGAAGAATCCCATGCACCGCTACAGACTAGAGACCGAATGGCTAGGCAGCAGTTCTGCAGAAAAGAACCTAAGGGTTACAGTGAACAAGAAGCTGAATATGAGTCAACAGTGTGCCGTTGTTGCCAAGAAGGCCAATGGCATTTTAGGATGTATAAGTAGGGGCATTGCCAGCAGATCGAGGGACGTGATCGTTCCCCTCTATTTGACATTGGTGAGGCCTCATCTGGAGTGCTGTGTCCAGTTTTGGGCCCCACACTACAAGAGGATGTGGAAAAATTGGAAAACGTCCAGCAGAGGGCAACAAAAATGATTAGGGGACTGGAGCACATGACTTATGAGGACAGGCTGAGGGAACTGGGATTGTTTAGTCTGCAGAAGAGAAGAATGAGGGGGGATTTGATAGCTGCTTTCAACTACCTGAAAGGGGGTTCCAAAGAGGATGGATCTAGACTGTTCTCAGTGGTAGCAGATGACAGAATGAGGAGTAATGGTCTTAAATTGCAGTGGGGGAGGTTTAGGTTGGATATTAGGAAAAACTTTTTTACTAGGAGGGTGGTGAAACACTGGAATGTATTACCTAAGGAGGTGGTGGAATCTCCTTCCTTAGAAGTTTTTAAGGTCAGGCTTGACAAAGCCCTGGCTGGGATGATTTAGTTGGGGATTGGTCCTGCTTTGAGCAGGGGGTTGGACTAGATGACCTCCTGAGGTCCCTTCCAACCCTGATATTCTATCATTCTATGTTGCTGTTTGTCTGTTTTTAAGAACTTGCTATAGGTTTAGGTCTCCTGGCTGTCTTTTGCTGTAGTATTGCATCACACTTCTTGTGTTAGGAAGTGGTGCCTGCCTCTCCGCTTCTGAATGAGACAGTTATTGAGGACAAGCAACAACTGAAAAGGCCCTGCCTTGGCTGAACAAGGGTTATGCTAAAGAGCGTGACCAAAGCTGCAATAAACCAATTTTTCAAGTCCAGACTCTAGATAACTAGGTGGTAACCAAGCAACAGATCACCTGACAGGTCCCTGATGACCTGAGGAGGGGGACTTGAGGCTGACCAGGTGTTACCAAGCCCACTCATTGTAAGTGGATTTTGGCTTCTTTTTTTGTTGTATTGCTGAATTGTGTCTATGGCAGAGGGGACTGGAAGTTACAGAAGGGCTAAATTTTCTCAGAGCGGCTCTCACACCTACCAGAACAAAAAGAGGAGCCTGGACTGGAGTAGTGAAGTCCAGGAGAGGGGACGTGGAACCCTGAAAGATACTTGACCAAATCCCGAAGAACATTTCTGAGTGATGAGGAAACAGAGGCAGGGACTGGTGTAAGGGGTTTCTTATTTTGCTTGGATCTGTATATCTCTTGTGCGGTCTAAAAGTAAAGAGTGATTGGTGTAGAGATCTCTCTGGCAAGTCTGTGTCTTATTGACTTCAACTATGATATGTCACTAAAGGGTTAAACTGTAAACCAGAGCACCCACGAGGGTGGAGTTCTGAGGAGGGTGTGCTTAAGCTACTGAGGTTTTGGGGAGTTCAGCACCAATCCCAGGGCTAGGGCAGCTGGATGATGGGGTCTCACTTTGAGAAGGGATGTCAGACAGTCTGTGCCCAAGGAATGAACTTATGGGCCAAAGAAAGAGACACGGGCTGAGATATAAGGGAGCTCAGAAGCACATGAACCCAGTGTGTGGGTCCAAATATAGCAGCCTGGTGAGTGTTCAGCAGGGGGGGTTCCCGCAGGACTGTGCCACCATGGCATTCATTTCTATTTTTAAGAGTTGACAAACAATCCCTGCCCTGAGAATGCGAACACTTTAGGGCCCCATCCGACGCCCATTGAAGTCCATGGAAAGACTCCCATTGACGTGAAAGCAAGTTGGATCAGGACTTAAATCCAATCACTACACTGTTTGTACAAGCATTCACTGATTAATCCTCTCACGTGAGGCAGATAAGTAGTGGAATGGGAGATGTACGAGATGGAGCGTTTACTCCAATATAGAATAAAACAACAGTTAGCCTTATATCATGATTTCCACTGGGCCAAATTCATATTGACAGCAAGCAGGGTGCAATTCTGTGTAAGTCAATTAATTGACTGTCAATTGAAGGAACAGTCAAAATTTTGTAAAATCCTAAAGCTACTCCCCCCTGCCAATCAGCATCATTTACATCTTGTGCAGCTACAGTGTAGGAGCCCAAACTGGCTTATATGAAGTCAGTGGAAGGTTTGTCCTTCACGTTAGTGGAAGGAGGATTCCAAGGGCTGGTCTACACTACAAAATTAAGTTGACTTTATCTAATTCATTCTCGAGCCTCCGAATTAATTAAGTCAATTTGTGCATGGCCACACCATGCTCATTGTCTCGATGGAGTGCATCCTTGCTAGCAGTGCCTGCATCGATGCACAAAGCAGTGCATCGGGGGTAGCTATCCCAAAGTGCAACTTGCTGCAGTGTGTTTTGGGAAGTTTGTGCAATGCCTCATGGGACCAAAACATTGTTGCAAGGGAGAATGGGAACATTGTGTCGGCATCCCATGATGCATTGTGCTCAACGGCAAACAACCAAGTGGTTTTCGCACCTTAAAACCGCTGTGCATATGCCATAACCCCAGAAGCATGGAGCCTGCTCAGTTGTGCACTCTTGCTGTGAGTATCTCAAACACCTCGTGCCTTCTACAGCAGTATTTCCAGAACCGAAGTAGAGGCCTCCATGTGGCATATAGCAATGTCCTGCAAGCAGCCCTCCTGCAAGCCATTGAAAAAAACAATTCACAGTTGCTGCTGGTAGTCACAGAGCAGCTGCACTCTGTTGAGCGCCATTTCTGGTCCTGTGAAACAAACACTGACTGGTGGGACTGCATCGTTTTGCAGGTATGGGATGATGAGCAGTGGCTGAAGAACTTTCGAATGCAGAAGCCACCTTCCAGGAACTTTGTGCAGAGCTTTCCCCTGCCCTGCAGTTCAACAACACAAAAATGCTATGACAGTGGAGAAGTGAGTGACGATTGCTATTTGGAAGCTTGCAACGCCAGCCAGTTACCAATCAGTGGGGAATCAATTTGGAGTAGGTAAATCAATCATGGAAGCTGCTGTGCTCCAAGTGTGTCGTGCATTAGTCGACTTAGTGGGTAATGAGTCTGGGAAATGTGCATGACATAGTGGATGGTTTTGCCGTGCTGGGGTTCCCTAATTACAGTGGGATGATAGATGGCACCCATATCCCCATCTTGGCACCAGACCACCTTGCCAAAGAGTACATAAACTTTTCAATGGTGTTGCAAGCACTGGTGGATCACGGGGCATTTCACCGACATCAGCGTATGATGGTCGGGAAAGGTTCATGAGGTGTGCATTTTTAGGAACTCAGATCTGTTCAAAAAGCTGCAATCCGGGACTTTCTTTCCAGACCACAAAATGAGCACTGACGATGTTGAGATGCCTATAGTTATCCTGGGGGACACAGCCTACCCATTGCTCCCATGGCTTATGAAGCCATACACTGGCCATCTGGACCGCAGTAAGGAACGGTTCAGCTGTAGGCTCAGCAAGTGCAGAATGGTAGTTGAATGTGCCTTTGGTCATTTGAAAGGGTGCTGGAGAAGTTTTCTAAAAAGGTTGAACTTTAGTGAAGAGAACATCCCCACGGTTATAGCTGCCTGCTGTGTGCTCCATAATATCTGTGAAAAAAAGGGGGAAAATTTTCTGCAGGAGTGGCAGCTGAGACAGATCACATGGCAGCCATTTCTAAGCAGCCAGACACCAGGGCAATAAGAAGAGCACAGCAAGGGGCGCTGTGTATCCGCGAGGCTTTGAAAAGCCGTTTCAATAATGAGTCACAGTAACACGAGTTGCTTGTCTGCATTGTGCTTTCCCAAACCTTCACCTGCCTTGTATCACTGTCCCTGTAAAGCCAACCCCCCCGCCCAAGCCCACAGTTTCTACTCAATAAAGACCATTTATTTCTCAAATCTATTTACTTTATTTTACAAACATAAGTAAAGAGGGAGAACAGAAAAAAAAAAAACCTTGGGGAAAAGGGGTTGTAAAGTTGGGACCGGAGAAACATTTTCAGCTGTGTAACATAACACCGCATTCCAGACCATCAAAGATCTGTGAATCGGCACCTTCTGTTCCTTGTATCCTCCCCTTGAGGTAAGTGAAAAGGATAATGGACTTTTCCCCCACGCCTCATGGGATGATTAGGGGAGGGTGATTCTGCACCAGGTGATGCTGGCTAGCTGTCCAGCAGCGTCTGCAGAGAAACTCTACCCTCCTTCTTCTGTTCCTGCAGTTCAACCAGACGCCTCAACATGTGTGCTTGGTCCCCCATAATCCGAAGCATCTCATCCTGTGCCGGATGCTCTTGCTCATTGGAACTTTCCTGCTCTACATGCCCATGTCTAACTTCTTGGACAGTGAAATCCTCCATGATCTCAGCTCTGTGTCAGCTGTCCCGGAGGCGTTCATTGTCTTGGAGAACATGTCCTCCCGTGTTCTCTTTCTCCTCCTTCTAATCAGCAAAAGGATGCTTTCAGGTGCTGATGACATGCTGAAGGTCACATTTCCAGCTGTCAGTCACGGGAAAAAATAAAAGGAGCCATTGTACATGAATAAAATGTTTCGATAGCAAGGCCATTTTCATTAAAAAAAAACAAAAAAACAAAAAAACCTTATTACACTATGGGCAAGCCATAACATAATCAGAATCTATAACCGTTCACTGTGCCATTTTGCTGCTCCAGCCATGGTGAATGGCCCCTCCACACACTGCACCCCCCCCCCAGGGTCATGGGTGACTGCACTTTTAATGAAGTTTATAGCATGCTCATGTTGGGAGCAGAGGTAGCTAGTTGAACAATGGCCCTCCCCCATAGCACCACTGGAAGCTATTTATGAACAGGGCAGGGGGGGAGGGGGGAAAACAGTTTCACTCCCAAATTGCTGAATCTCTCATGTGGGGCCCCAGTCCCCTATCTGCCACTTTAAACCACTTGCTGAGCCATGCTGAGCCCAGTAAAGGCACATTAGCAGCCATGTGGTTTGTCAATCCAGAATGTGGGGCATAGGCACCAATTTCTGCTGGCGCCAGTAGGTGCTCGACCCCCGCTCTTCCCCTGCCCCGTCCCTCCTGCCCCTGCCCCACCCCTATTCCAACCCCTTCCCCAAATCCCCGCCCCGGCCCCACCTCTTCCCCCCCTCCCAGAGCTTGATACACCACGAAACAGCTGTTTTGCAGCTGCAAGTGCTGGGAGGAGAAGCAGGGATGCAGCGCACTCAGGGGAGGAGACAGGTGGAGGTGAGGTGAGGTAAGGAAGGGGCAAGGTGGGGAGCTTGGCTGCCAGTGGGTGCAGAGCACCTACCAATTTTTCCCCATGGGTGCTCCAGGCCCGGAGCACCCACGGAGTTGGCGCCTATGATGTGGGGGAGTGGGGTGGGTCTACATGCCCTTTTTTTTCTTGTAAGAGCACTTTTAATGAGAACTTCCCCCGTTTCCCCTAGGCGACTCTATGTGATACCAGTCTCCTGAGGGTAACAGAGGCGGAAAGGAAGGAGGTGCTGCAAGAGTCTGGGTATAGACCCGATCCTTATGCTGCTATGCTGTGTACCACAATGATGCCAGCAGAATTAATTCAGGAGTTGCATGGGAAAGTGTCCTACCATGGTGAAAGAAATAAGACTGCCCTGCCCAGAAACCTTCTGCAAAGGATTGCAGAGTATCTCCATGAAAGTTTCCTAGAGATATCCATGGAGGATTCCTGGGCTATCCCAGTCCACAGTCTTTTCCAGGGGCCATCCTCTGCGTAGCTGGAGTGGCCACCTTGCTTTTTCTTCACAGTAAACATGCAATACCACCAAATGTGTCTGCCCTCTAAAGTTTAACTGGACTTTGATTGTAACTGTATACTCACCAGAGATGCCTTCCCCAGCATCACGGTCAGCCACCATGATATTCTGCAACCTACAGGGCTTCAGGGTTAAAAATATTTCATGGCTCTTGGGGAGAATGGATCCACCACTCACCTGTCTCCCATTCTCCTCCTCCTCCTCTTCCTCATCTACCATATCATTCTCCTTATTGTCCCTAGACTCACACACCTGTGAGGTGTTCATGTTGCTTGTTGTAAAACCAGCAAGTGTGGGGTTCAGCACCAGAACAACTGTTCACCTCCCTTGCCTAATGGTACGCTTGGCAAAGTTCTTTTATTTTCACACGGCACTGCTGTGTGTCCCTCGTGTAGCCCTTCTCCCCCATTCCACGAGTGATCTTTCATAGATGTAAGTGTTTCTTCTGCTGGATCAGAGCTCTGCCTGCACAGACTCTTCTCCCCACACAGTGATGAGATCCACCATCTCCTGTACAGACCAGGCTGGAGCACATTTGGGGCATGCAGTCTCCATGATCAGCTGTGCTCAAGCGGGCATGCTCTCAATGCTGATCAAACAGGAAATGGGAAATCAAAAATTCCTGGGGCTTTAGCACGGGAGGGGCTGTTTCCTGTGTACCTGGCTGCAGTGCAGCAGAGTTGAGAATGACCTCCAGAGTAGTCACAGATGAGCATTGTGGGACACGACCTGGAGGCCAATTAAGTCGACTTCCACAACGCTGTGTCTGCACTGCCTTGCAGTGGACCCATGAAAATCAAATTAAGTGCTACACCTTTCGCAGAATTATTACAGTTTTTATATTATATAAATTTTATATTATATAAATATTACAGTATTACAGAAGTCGACATTAGAGGCAACTTAGGGCGGTGTAAAGGACCCAGTAGTGTAGACACATAAATGAACAGGTCGACTTACGGCGGCTTCCTTCGACCTAACTTTTTATTGTAGACCAGGCCTAAGTTGTCTAAACCTTCTGGGAGGTAGCAGCTACTAATTTATGGGTGTCTTTAGGTTCCAACTCAGCAGCCCTCATTTTAGTAGGCGCATTGGTGTCAATGCGGATTTGGTAACTCCAGTTTACCCAGGTTAAAAGATTTTAAAAGATATGATAAATTATATTACATTCAGGCTCAGATTTCAAAAATTGGTGCCTAAAATTAGACTTCTACAGTCAAATTTAGGCACCTAGGAAATAAGATGCCTGACTTTTAAAAGTATCAAGCACCCATCCACTCTCATTGAAGTAAATGTGGATGCTTAGCACTTTAGAAAAACGGGCCACTTACTTAGTTGTTTAGGACTTAGGAGGTTTAGGAGCTTATGTTATTAAGCCCAGAAGAGACCATTGCAATTATTGAGTCTGATTTTCTGACTAACACAGACCAGTGGACTTCACCCAATAATTTTTGCATCAAGCCCATAACTTCTGTTTGAGCTACAGCATGTGCCATGATATGTTAATTACTCTCAATATTAAAAATGTATGCCTAAATTCTACTCTGAACTTGTCTAGCTTCAGCTTCCAGCCACTGGATCATGCTATGTCTTTTTTCTCCTACAGTCAGAAAATTCTTCCCCGTGGAAGTATGTGTTGACCACAATCAAGCCACCTCTTAACCTTCAATTGTAAGAAGCTGAATATAGTTAGTTTATCCAAGTGTGGCTATAAAACATACATTCCAGACGGCAAATCATTCCTGTAAGCTCTTTTTAACATCCTTTCTGAAGTGTGGACACCAGAACTGGACACAGTATTCTAGTAATTGTTTCACTAATGCTACTTACAGAGATAATACCTCATTCCTACTCTTATTTGATATTTCACTGTTTATATACCCAAGGACCACGTTTGCCCTCTTAACTACGTCATTGTACTGGGAGATTTTATTCACCTGGCTATCTACCATGACACCTGAGTACTTTTCAGCATCACTGCAGGATATAGCACCTCATCTTGCAAGACTGGTACCCATTTTTTAAAATCTTGGTCTCTGCCTCTTTTTCAGCATTAGAAGTCATTTTTTCCAATATGTATGTTTTGCAGAAGCTCCTATTTGCCTTCTTCAAATCCCTATGAAGAAAAAAAATGGGCCAAATTTCATTCTTGGAAGCAAAGCCAAAAATGAAAATAACCCAGACGAGTAGGACAAAAATCTCATAATTTAGTATAAGAAAATAAAGAGATAATATAACCAGGCTGCAAATGGTCATAAGCATCTTCTTCTTCAATGGATATTGAATATATCATGTAAAAAGCAAGCATTTCTAAAGAAATATGATGTTAGATCCATGGCAAATATGACTACAATATATATTGGGTTTGAATAATGCTCATTTGTTATCTCATTTCACTGTCCATGCACAGTTTCATATTATCCAAGTGGCTTATTCTATAATCCTGCCCATGTATGCTTGCCAAATCTCCAAATAGCTTAAAAATTTAAAAAAAAAAAAAAAACCAACCAAAAAACCCAAAACCCACTGATGAGAGACCATTGACTTTACACTTTCTAGCAACTCCCACTCTACTTTTTATGGGTATTTAGCAATTCTACAAGGGCTCTCCTAAGATGGAAGATATTTCTTTTCTTTTCATTAATAATAATTGTGTGATTCATCAGCCTTCTCTCTCTCTCTCTCTCTCTTTATAGTCTCAAATTGCTGATTTTATAAATGTATTTTTCATAGAACTATAAAAAGAGTTATTTTAGATCAGGGACTGGACAAACTAGAAGGCTGCCAAGACCTTTAAAAAAAAACTTCATAATAAAAGAATGTGCTCCTGAAGGCATTTATATTGAAAAAAAAGTTATCCCACTTTCATCTTATATGTAGATATATTAATGTTATAACCTCAAAAAGAGGATTTTAAAATGCAAATGCTGTCAGACTACTAACAACAGTGTCACAGTGCATAGCACCACAATTAAAAGTTAAAGAAGAAAAATTAAGATGGAGTATTAGTCTCACTTTGATAACTCTACTTCACATTGACATACCCACTGTGTCAGTTCAAATCAGACTGTTTTTGCTCTCCAACAATGTTTTAAAAATATTCCTGTCTAAGGAGGACAGTTGAAAAAAATATATTCATGAATGTACTGCATTTCTTTTAACAAAAGCAGAGTTCTAATTTTTCCTAGGATTTGGAAGTGTGCTCTGGTTTTAAGAAAGAATAAAAATGTTACCAACTGAATCACCTTTGAAACATTTATATAGCTTTGTTGTGATGTATATTCCATCAGTTAGTTTGCATATGCTTTTTGTTTATTTTTTTAAATCGGTTCCATTGTACCTGTTTACAGCCGATATGAATTTGGCCCATATACTCTGCAATGGGATTGGAAGAAGATCCTTCAGGACATCTTGATGAGCCCCTGCTACTAAATATTGCCAGGCTGGCATTAAATTATTTGTTTTTTTTCTTTTGAGAAGAATTCATTTTCCAGCATCAGCTTCTAGAATTGCATGTGTTCTGTGTAGCCCCCCACTTTTTCCCCCCACAGAACCTTTTATGAAAGCAGGATAGCTGATGAGGTGATTGGCTAACAAGCAGGAAAGAAAGGATGCTCTTTTGGTTAAAGCCCAGAGCTGACAGTCAGGAGATCTAAGTTTCATTCCTGGCTCAGTTACAGATGTATTCTGTGACTTCGGGTATCTCTTTTATCATCTCTGTGATTCAGTGTCTCTGCTGCTGGATGAATAGAATAGTACTTCTCCAAAGATACCATCTGTTCAGATTTTCACTCTGGAGCCTTAGCTCCTTAGCATGAGATTGGCAGAACTCCCATAGCTCTTAGGCAGTGGTAGCAGAGTAACAGTACAAGCCAGACCCTCTCAAATATAAAGATTGTCCTCCAAACGTTTCAGTCCGTTCCTTCTTGATGGCAGCTGACCAGAGAACTCCCAGCAGGAGACGGCTTCTCATCAATCATCACTCCATTTCATCAGCATCCTAGCAATAAAGATCAGCTATCCTTTACCTTATAGTCAGCTCCAGTTCATGTGTTCCAGATCTTTGAGGCAGTTGCCTGGTGTGTGTTAGCACGCTTTTGTAGTGTGTTAGCACCTAGTTTCCCCTCAGTGAACTGATATCTGCTTTGGTGCTGATAGTTTTGGTGCCCAGCACTGTTTTGCCTCAATTCTGTCTTGGCTCCATAGCCCTACAGAGGTATTCTCATTTGGTGGACTTTCCCAGCGCTCCAGCACCAGTCGTGGGTTAAGGAGCTCTTGTGTCACAGGTTTTATCAGGCAGCCTTGAGGCTACTTGGTATTTGGCTCTGCTGTTTCAGGGGCAAATGTCTTTGTTTGTGGCTCAGCAGCTGTCTTGGTCTGGTGTTTAATTGGTATTTCCTTCACCCCTGGTCTGGCACTTCCCACAGTACACCAGTACTTCCTTCTCTATTTTGCAGGTACGGCATTTAAGGAGGAAAGATGTCCACCCCCTAGCTTCAAACCCAGTTATTGCAGGTGGCAAAAATCTTCATGTCGTGCAGAGGTTTTAGGCTTATTTACCTAGTACTATACATTTAAGAGCAAATTTGATCAAAATATTTGGCAAGATATAGAAATATAATTTGATAAAATTACACAGATATCAGTAACCAACTTAGAGTTTTCAAGAAAGATTGTTGATACCTAGAATAGCAATTGAGTGTCTCAAAACAAAACACAACTAGTATGAGTTAGAATAAAAGGGTATTTATTATAGCTGGTTCACATTTATTTTACAAGTTTTGATTTCTGGATGAAAATTTCTGTCAACATTTTGAATTTAAATAAAAAAATGTGTAGTGGCGGGGAAATTAGTGAAATTTAGCAAATTGTTTCCTCTTAATTTTTTAACCAGCTCTAGTATTTATATGTTCAACATTCAGGGACTCCCGAGAAAGGACTTGATTCTTAATATTTATAAAGGATATTCATTTCTAACACGACTGCCATAAAGCACCTTTACTAATATATTTAGATATTTTAAATCGCACTTATTAGAAGTCTGGAGTCTTTTGAAAAGTGAAGGACAATAGTGTAATACTGGGGATAGCTATTTTGATGATCTCATACCTCCTTCTTAGTATGTTAATTAGAAGTAAGCCAGTAAACAACTTCAAAAATATCAAGACTAGATGCCATTCTAAAAAAATATGCTCTAATTCACCAGCAGTTACGGGCTTGATGTAGGAACTGCTGGGTGACAGTCTATCAACTATATTATGCAGAAGATCAGACTAGACTATCATAATGTTTTCTTCTGGCCATAAGATTGAAGAATCTATAAAAGTTGGAGGGCCTGATTAGATCCCAAAAGAAAAACATAGAAGTTAGTAGAGCAGAGAGAGGCAAGAGGAAGTGAAACATGAGGCAGTAAGTATTAACAGCAGACTAGACCTGTATGAGTAAATGAAGGGTCTCCCCAGATATTCTAGGGGTGTAAGCATGTCTTACAGTGAGTGTGTATAGTGTACTCTGAGTCTTACAGTGAATGTGTATTCTGCATTCAAGTGAGGCTGTTCCTTTTTCTCCTCCATACTGCCTGGGCGCCAGCAGGAGGAGCACTGCTAGCTAACCTGCCTTCAGCGTTAACCTCCCTGCTTTCAGTGCCTAGCCCAGAATTGAGGCAACACTTAGCAGCCAGGAGGAGGAATTACAGGAACAGTCCTGCTTGGCTCCTGCAGCCCTGAGCTGGAGCATGCTCACTGCAGATGGAATCTTCAGAGAGTTTAGCTGCCAAATTCTAATAAACTTCAACTAAGAATGTGCACAAAACAATTAACAGGGGCTTCTAAGTCAGCCAAAATTGGGTGGATATTAGGAGTGGCTTATTTCCGTTTAGCTAAGTTGATTCCTAATTACTTTAAATTGAAATAAACCAGGCTAAAACTGAAATAAAAGTGTCTACACAGCCTTTTGCACCAGCTTAACTATATCCATTTAGAATCACACTTTAAATTAAAATAGTGCAACTTTATATCTAGTCAAGCCTGACGTTAAATGACCAACAGACAAAGGTTATATTATCTGTTATATTCCCCTCCTCTTCTATAGGCAATGTGATTTCTCCATGTATTTTTTGTTACATGCAAAGATAAAAATCATCACCATGTTTATCACCAAGATCTCAGAGTTTGGAGTTTTAACAGCAACTGCTGTTAAAGGACAGACAGGATTGAATCAGTTTAATTTAAGGTGTAATTTTAAACTAATTTAGTTAAGCCAGTGCAGAAGGCTTTGTGGACACTCTTATTTTGGTTTAAACTAGTCTTATTTCAATTTTGTTTAAACTGATTAGGAACATAGATTCATAGATACTAAGGTCAGAAGGGACCATTCTGATCATCTAGTCCGACCTCCTGCACAGCGCAGGCCACAGAATGTCACCCACCCACTCCTATGAAAAACCACACCCATGTCTGAGCTATTGAAGTCCTTAAATCATGGTTCAAAACTTCAAGGAGCAGAGAAGCCTCCCTCCAGTCAACCATGCCCCATGCTACAGAGGAAGGCAAAAAAACCTCCAGGGCCTCTCCAATCTGCCCTGGAGGAAAATTCCTTCCCGACCCCAAATATGGCAATCAGCTAAACCCTGAGCACATGGGCAAGATTCACCAGCCAGATACCCAGGAAAGAATTTTCTATAGTAAATCAGATCCCATCCATCTAATATCCCATCTAAGGGGATTTGGCCTATTTACCCTGAATATTTAAAGATCAATTACTTACCAAAATCCCATTATCCCATCATACCATCTCCTCCATAAACTTATCGAGTAGAATCTTAAAACCAGATAGATCTTTTGCCCCCACTGCTTCCCTTGGAAGGCTATTCCAAAACGTCACTCCTCTGATGGTTAAAAACCTTCGTCTGATTTCAAGTCTAAACTTCCTGGTGGCCAGTTTATACCCAATTGTTCTTGTGTCCACATTGGTGCTGAGCTTAAATAATTCCTCTCCCTCTCCTATATTTATCCCTCTGATATATTTATAGAGAGCAATCATATCTCCCCTCAACCTTCTTTTAGTTAGGCTAAACAAGCCAAGCTCCTTAAGTCTCCTTTCATAAGACAAGTTTTCCATTCCTCGGATCATCCTAGTAGCCCTTCTCTGTACCTGCTCCAGTTTGAATTCATCCTTTTTAAACATGGGAGACCAGAACTGCACACAGTATTCTAGGTGAGGTCTCACCAGTGCCTTGTATAACGGTACTAAAACCTCCTTATCCCTACTGGAAATGCCTCTCCTGATGTATCCCAAAACCGCATTAACATCAGATGCATTCCGATGAAGTGAGCTGTAGCTCACAAAAGCTTATGCTCAAATAAATTTGTTAGTCTCTAAGGTGCCAAAAGTACTCCTTTTCTTTTTGTAAAATAAGAGTGTCCACACAGGAGCTTGCACTGGTTTAACCATACCAATTGAGCTAAACTGATTTAAGTAAACCACTGCAAATTTGTGCATATATAAGGCCTAAGTCCCTTAGCTGACAGCTGTCACGGTTATATTCTCCAGGGATCAGGCTCAGATGGAGACTTGTAGCACACACTGAACAGTGAGTTACATATGGGACAAAGACTTTCTTGTTATTACATGTATGTACAGCACCTTGCGCAACGGAACCCTGATTCTGCCCCCACAGCACACCTGTGATACAAATAATAATACTAGAGCACAGAAGGAAATGGTTTGACACAAAATTGTATAATTTGGAAGGTTTAGGTTTATGTTTCTTCTTAGAAGCTGTCTGCAATCTAGCCACCTCTCAAATGGGAGGAACAGCTATTTAACAGCACACAGTTCCAATACACTTCAGTTAGAGCAATGAGCCAAGAAAAATACAAGGCCAAGTTTTCTGCTGGTGTAAACTGGAACAGCGCCATCGATTTTAATTGTGCTAATTTATACCCACAGAGAAAATGGTCCACTGAGTCCAGCTGAAACAGCAGTGGGAATTAGGTAGGCATAATTACTCCTCTACTTTTGTGAAAAGTGCATGGAATCTATAATGACCACAAAAAATTTGGTGCTACCCCTCCGCTGAAAGACAGACTTCTTGAGCAAATTAATAGGGTAACTTTTAAGGTAGAGCATGCGGAGAATTGCTGGTGAGGTCACTCCCCCTTCCCCCACCCCACACACTTTGGGAATTTGGTGGAAGCCATGCCTACAGAAAATCCCTACATCAGCCTTCATCTTTAAAAGAAATAGGAACCAGACGTTAAAAATAGGGAGAAAATTTCAAGTATTATGTTACATTACCGATTATTAATTAGTAATAATACTTTGTACGTTCCATTTGAGGATCTCAAAGCACTTTAAAGACATCACTTAATATTCGCAACTGTGCATGAGTTACAGAAATTCCCTATCTGCCTAGTATCAGAGGGGCAGCCGTGTTAGTCTGTATCCACAAAAACAACGAGGAGTCTGGTGGCACCTTAAAGACTAACAGATTTATTTGGGCATAAACTTTTGTGGGTAAAAAGACCCACTTCATTTTTTTACCCACAAAAGCTTATGCCCAAATAAATCTGTTAGTCTTTAAGGTGCCACCGGACTCCTTGTTGTCTATCTGCATAGGGAATTTGAGGCACTGAGAATTAAAGCAATTTTCCCAGCAAGAGAGTGGCCAAGGTGGGAACAGAACCTAATTCTTTTGACTCCTGGGTCTTGTGTTTTAATAGTGGAGACAATGTGGTTTAGTAGGCAGGACATTGGCCTGGGCGTCAAGACATGTTTCTGAAGATGTTACCCTTGGTTTTTATTCCCAGCTTCGTCACCGATGTGACCTTGGGCAAGTCTCTTCACCACTCTACACCTCTGTTTGAGAGAAATACTCTTTGTTTAGCTTGTCTGGGCTGTGTGGTCTTCAGGGACTGTCTCTATGTGTTTGTACAGTGCCTACCACCAGGGTGCTAATAAATAATAACAACAAGGAACTCACTCACCAAGAAAGAAAAGGAGGACTTGTGGCACCTCAGAGACTAACAAATTTATTTGAGCATGAGCTTTCGCTACAAGTACTCCTTTTCTTTTTGCGAATACAGACTAACACGGCTGCTACTCTGAAATCACTCACCAAGGTTTCCTTGGTTTCCTTTGTAAAAATCAAAAACCATCTTTGCAGTAGAAGAAGCTTAAAAGCAGAGTTAAACTCAGTACCAAAGCAGCAGCAGCAGCAGGAGAGATCTGAGAAGTAAGAAGACAGAAATGCCTCGCCTGTCTCAAAGAGATAGATATTTGCTAAATCACAGGACTGCCTTGGCTCTCACTCCCCCAGGTCAAATAACTCTTGCTGGCATAATTAAGAAGAATGTGTCAAGTTAAGCACCTCCCCAGCTAGAGTTCTTCTCATACTGTATAGATCAGTTTCTTCCCCTTGTATCAGAGTGGCAGCCCTGTTAGTCTGTATTCGCAAAAAGAAAAGGAGGACTTGCGGCACCTTAGAGACTAACACATTTATATGAGCGTAAGCTTTCGTGAGCTACAGCTCACTGCATCCGATGAAGTGAGCTGTAGCTCAGGAAAGCTTACGGTCAAATAAATGTGTTAGTCTCTAAGGTGCCACCAGTCCTCCTTTTCTTTCCCCCCTTGTATGTGAATGATCAATGAGGCTGATAGCAGTGTTAGGCAAGACAACCCTAGGCTAGAACCAAGACAACCCTCTTCAGCTAGCAAATAAAAACAAATAAAGAAATAGACCCCTGGCCAGTGGGGAAGGGAGAGAGAAAACGACAGCAGGAAACCAGGCATCCCACCATTAATTTAGGAAGCGATAGGGGAAAACTGTTCCATGTAAAAAGCGGCACATCATGAATTGCTCTTAGGCAAGCATCAGAGGAGCAGCCGGGTTAGTCTGTATTCGCAAAAAGAACAGGAGGACTTGCGGCACCTTAGCGACTAACACGGCTGCTACTCTGATACTTGCTTAAGGAGGACGGGGGGGGGGGGACTTGCGGCACCTTAGAGACTAACGAATTTCTCTGCGCCTAAGCTTTCCTGAATGCATCCGATGCAGCGAGCGGTAGCTCAGGAAAGCTTAGGCTCAAAGAAATTCGTTAGTCGCTAAGGTGCCGCAAGTCCTCCCGTCCTCCTTAAGCAAGTCTGTGTCTCTATGAGGGGTGAGAGTTTGTCTCTGCCAGCGTGTCGCGAGGAACAACAGCAAGTCGTGGGGCGGTGGGGGGCGCGTGAATAAAGGTGATTGGCAGCACAGCTGTTGGTGGGGGCGGGGGGGGGGGAGGAGGAGGAGGAGGAGGAACGCTTCCTGTTTCTTTAAAGCTCCTCGGTGGGGCGGCGAGTCTGGCAAGCCCCTTGGCCGCGCGAGGCCGGCTGCCTGTCACCGGCGGCGCGCTGCCTGATCTCGCGCACGGGGGGCTTCTGTGTAAACGGAGGCGAAACAAACACAGATGGAGCGCGGCGCGCGCTGCCCAGCAGCGCGGCCGGGACCTCCGCTGACGTTCTGAGCGCTCCCGGCGGGCGCCCGCCGCCGCCCTGCCTGCACGGGGGCCGCGTGGTAACACCGCCGCACCACACCCGGCAGCGGGGGGAGGGTGTAGGTCTGCGGGGGGGGGAGCCAGCGACCTGAGAGAGCGAGCGGGGCCGGCGCTGCCTGACAGGCTCCCAGCATGAGGAACACGCAGCTCCTGGACGAGGAGCCGTGGCGAAGCCTGTGCGCGAAGGAGCTCGGCGGCCTCAAGAAGCTGAAGCGGAAGCACAAGGAGCCGCCGGCGCAGGGCTGCAAAAGTTTCAAAGTGGCGCTGAAAGTCCGCGAGCGCGCGGCCGCCGCCGGCGGCGGCGGCGGCGGCGCGGGGGGGAGGCTGCTGGAGAGACCCGCGAGCCTGGCGCCCGACAGCCGGGCGGGCCCCTCCCAGGGGGCAGCGGCCCCGCAGCTCCCGGCCGGCAGCGCCGCGGGGGCGCTGGACATGCGGAAAGGCGCGTTCCCGGCGGCCGGCCTCGCCTGCCCGCCCCTGCGCCCAGAGCCCGCTTTGAGCGGGCCGCCGCCGTGCCCGGAGCCGAGCCTGCCGTCCAGGCTCGCCCTGTGCCCGCCGCAGCGGCCGCTGGAAAGCGCCTACGCCTCGGGGGCCCAGGGCGCGTACAGCCGCTCGCCCGACCGCGCCGCATCGCCTAGGAAACGGCTGGGGGACACGGCCGGCGTCTCCTCGGAGATCAAAGCCATCCAGCAGACCCGGCGGCTGCTGGCGAACGCCCGGGAGAGAACCCGGGTGCATACCATCAGTGCCGCCTTCGAGGCGCTGCGAAAACAGGTACCCACCTCGCCCCCCTTCCCCTCCGCTCACAAACCACCCCGGGGCAGCCTCCCGCATGGCCCAGCCCCGCTGCATGCCTTCCCCCCCCCCCCCCCCGTGCCTTCAAAGGAAAAAAAGAGCGCCCCCCCCCCCGCGCTGTTTCTTCCTTCTTCCCGGAGGCGTGGCTGGGGGTCGCCGGCGCTCGGCTCTCCGCGGGCCGCTTAGAAGGCACGTGCCGGCCCGTGAAACGAAACGCTGAGAACCCCGCATCTGGTTGCGTGGGAGAGACCCAGCTGCTGGGGCCTTCCACGCGGCGGCGGCGCTGCCCGTGACCTTTGTCGCCTAACTTCACCCAAAGGGTGGCTCTCCGGTTTGTGCCCGAGAGGTTTGGTTTCCATTCCTAGTGGGATTAGGCGGGGAGGGGGCCGCTGGATAGAATAAAGGGTAGTAATTCCGCACAGGATGGGCTCATTACTCGACCGTTTAAAACTTTGGCTCCAACGCTGCGTTTTTTTCAGCACCAACCCTGCTCATGGATGCAGCATGCCTCTCCTCAGAAGAGTTCACCTGGGTTTCACGCTGGGCGGAAACTAGATCTTCCTAAATCAAGTTCAGTGTCCTAGTGATTACACCCCACCTTACTCCTGTCATTTTCCCAGAGATGTTTTACTTTTCCTGGGCGTTGAACAAGCTCAGAAACTCCATTTTATTTGGGGTCGCCTGCGCGCACGCTGTGGGTTATTATGACAATGCAAATACAGCCTGATTTAGTGGCGCAAGGGATAAGGACAGAGTGCAAGAGCCATTAATAATGCTCACCAAGCTGGTCAGTGGTTATCAAAACTTTTCTTTAACACTAGAGCTGCTAAGGATTGAAAATTGACTCTCTTAAAAACCTCCCCCCCAAAATCACACTGGCTTTTTATATGGACAGCTTATTCATACCAGGCAGGGGGTGGGAGAGAGAGCTGTAGCAAACTGCTTGCCAAAGGTGTGAGCCATGATGAAGCCTAAATCCCACCTCATGACACAATAGGTCACTTCACTCTTGCTCTTTACCTGGAAGAGTTGGGCTGGGAATTTTCAAAGAGACACAAGGGAGTAAAGGAAATCTACTCCCAGGGACTTTTGAGTTGGCTGTCTAAGCCCCTTAGGCCTCTTTGACATCCTCAGCCTACTTCATCAGTCTACATGATGCATCTTCAAAGTACCCTTTAAGCCAATGTGAAGAACCAGCTTTCTTTTAAAAAAGCATATAAAATTCTCATCATCCTGCCTGAATGGGAAATATAAACTTTTTCCAAGCGCAGAAGAGAACATCTGAAATGTTAAATAATGCTCAGGACAATGTTACTACCTCATGGTCACCTTCCGAACATGCTGTTGGGTGATGTAACTTAGTATGAAGGAAGCACATCTATCCGCCTGTCTGGTGACACTGGGCCCATTCAGCAAGGGGCATGTGTGCCTAACTCTGACCCCTTGAATAGGTCCACAGGCATATGTACCTAGCAAAAGTGAAGCCTTTCATGTTAGTTAGTTAGTTAGTTAGTTGTAGGGTTTTCTGTGGTGTTCATCACCACAGTATCTGAGCACCTCCCAGTACATACTGGGTCAGACCAAAGGTCCATCTAGCCCAGTATCCTGTCTTCCAACAGTGGCCAATGCCAGGTGTCCCAGAGGGAATGAACAGAACAGGTAATTATCAGGTGATCCATCCCCTGTTGCCCATTCCCAGCTTCTGGCAAACAGGCTCGGGCCACCATCCCTGCCCATAGTGGCTAATAGCCATTGATGGACCTATCCTCCATCAACTTACCTAATTCTTTTTTGAATCCTGCTATAGTCTTGGCCTTCACAACATCCTCTAGCAAAGAGTTCCACAGTCATTAATGAATTGGTTTGCGTAGCACCCTTGGTAGGTTGGGATGTGTCTACAGAGACGCTAAGGTAGTTTAGTGCCTGTAGAGATCAGGGCTATAACAGTTAGAACATCATTTGGTCCCGTCTATACTGGCAAGACAGACCCAAGAGGGTTATAACGTGACCTCCAGACCTGGCACAATGTGCTGAGTAGACAGGCCCTGTGAAAGAAAGAGGAGAGAGAGAGCCGGGACTGGAGCCTGCAATGAGTGCTGAGCTGTTCTCAAAACCAGTCCCCGAAGTGCAATGAAACGGCATGTTCTGACCTAGTCACATTTTGTAAGCCCCAAAATAGCACTTTTCAGTGCTTAGTCTTTCCCTTCATTGACTAATTAAATTGTTTTCCACTGTAGTGGCCTGCCTGGCGAAAGCAGAGAGCCATTAAAAAACCGTTCCCCATGCTTGGCCAGCTTTTGTTCCTTTGCCTTCTCTGTAAAGGCCAGTAAGAGCATTCCAAGGATATGAAGGAAGAGTATAGCAGGCAGGGTCACAGAAGGTTCCCTGTCACAGTAGGAGCCTGACCCTGAGAGGTGCTGAGCATTCACATTTCCCAGAAGGTCCTTTCAGCTTGTCCTGCAGCTCTTGCTTACATGAACAGCCCATTGGTATCAGTGAGACTTGCAGGGTTTCTGAATCAGACCCTTTGGGCTCCATCTTTCAGCCTTTACTCATGTGCGCTGTTCTATTGGGTCACCTGAGAGAGGCTTCAGGATCAGGCCCTGTTTTTCTGTACGTGGTTACTTTGTTGTTCAGTGCTCTCCCTTTAAGGAATATCTCGTGAGGTTTCTAGCTATGCTGCCTGAAAAGCTTCTGAAGGATGATTTTGATTTTAAGGATGGGTGGCTGCCTATCCCAGAGTAGTTAATTCCACCCGCCTTATTATCCACTTTTGGGAACACACAGGGACCGTTGCTAATCCCATTGAAGCAAACAGGAGCTTTGCCGTTGACCTCAATGGAACAAGATTAGGCTCATCATGAGGCAGTTTTTCAGTGTAAAGTCACTGACTTGTCCTTACGTTAAGATATTATTATTGATTACATTGTGGAGGCAGCAGAAAGCTTCAATTAAGATTGTGGCCCCACTGTGCTAGGCCCTGTGCATACGCATAGTAAGAGGGAGTCTTGCAAAACTAAGCCTTTTGTAAGTTTAAAGTAGACACTTGATATATTTTTGTTTTCAAAAACTGCTGCCCCATTTTGGCTGTTCAGTGACCTGTGTGCAATGCATGTGGCTGTCTCAGTCCAGTTCTCAATGGACAGGCATCCAGGTAACAAAAAAAACCCCAACAATAGAAAGTGGCACTAATTTCCCAACTCATTGGCAGTCTCCATCCTTGCCGACCTCAAGCAGAAACCAAGCTAGCAGCACACTGAGGCCCAACTCTTCTGGGAATTGGGCATTTCATGCAAAGTCCTTAAACTCCTGGGTTTGGCCCTATCTCCATACATTATTTCAGCCCTGGGTTCAGCTGAGAATGCAAGGATCACGTGAACATGGAAAGCAGCCTAAGGTCTCCGCTCGCCCCCAAAGCTGCTGCCCCCAGGTCAGTGCTGAAGCACTTTGAACAGCCTAGGCTGTGGAGAGACAACTTCATTCCCCAGACGAGGTTTGTTTTCCCTTAAGAAAAGCACTGGCAGGTTTTCTTGGCAATTCGATGCGGGGAAGGGGAGTAAGTCAGTGGATCATCATTTAATGATGTTTTGATTTGTTTTTCGTTAACCGCCAACAATGTGCTTGGCATTCCATGTGACAAGGGGGAAGATCCCATAGATGAGCAACCGTCCTGCCCATGTGCAGAGCACTGGCTTCCAACTTGCATCACCCATATCAAATCTGATGGCAAAATGGCAAGGCCTTCTGGGAGTCATTCAGATAGACCTGGAAAATTATAGCAGATACTTCTTCTGTAGCATGCTGAATTCAGTGGAGCGACAGCAGCTAAGGATAGGCCCATACTGTATATCTGAAAAATCTGACAGAGTTTAGTTACCCTCCTTCCTACTCCTATGCCCTGAACTCAACTGTCAAGATGTGGTGATCGGTTTTGTACTGAACAGCTGTATATAGGACAGAGCAGGTTTAATATGCTTCCATTGTGGCATGATATAGGCATCCATAGGTAAGGAACTGCCTGACATTTTTTGCATTCCTGGGCAAAGAGCTCAGATAGGGATTATACAGAGATTCATTTGTAGAGATTAACTGGCAGATCTCAACTAAGTGAAGCCTTAATGCCCGCCCCCGGCATGCTGGACAGGAGGTAATCCCAATACTCTGCCCACTAGGAGAAGGTTACACACGGACCTCAGTTTATTTGTTAAGTTATTCCTCCATTCCTTCCTTGTCATCACACAGCGATCTCTTAAGCAGCTGGGATTCTTTCCCTGAAGCATTGAAACTGATACCTCGCCATAGGCTGAGCGGCAAGTGGCGCAAAAGAGAGTCACCATTGCTGATTCTGTTTCCCAGCCCTACACTCCTTCTTTGGGAAGGGAACGGGAGCGCTGAAATCAAAGCAGAAGTGTCACGTTGTACACTAGCAACTGGAGGTGCAGTTTGGAAAGTGAGTGCAACAGAGCCATACATTCAGATTGCACTTGTGGCGAAATGGATTTAAATAGACTTTGCTCACCAGAGTTGCAGTCCATTCAACTATGAAGTAGTTGTTTGGGGCTACAGGGCCTGATCCCATATAAGACACAGCACCAGCTTCAGCTAGAGTGCTCACGTAAGCAGAGACTTAAGTACTAAGCCACCTGGGGCCCAATCCTGTGCGGTGAGAGGAAAAATGATGCTTCTCTGCAACATGTTCTCTCTTTCCAGCCTGTTCCTGAATCCTCCTTCCCAGCCCACCCTAAGTCAAGCAACTGGTATGCAGCATGCTGGGCAGATGGATCGCAGCAGCATACGTACACTATACAGCTGTGCACATATGGCACACATGTTTCAGCTGGATTTGCTAGCTATCCAGATGGCAGTAAGGCTGGGTTTTTTTTCGTTTTTTGTTTTGTTTTTTGCTTGGTGGGGAGAAGAATCAACCACAGTTCTTTTGCAGAAGGAAAGAGTAGTCCAGGCATGTTGTTAAGTACTTAGCTATCTCCATTCTGCTCCCCTGTTCAGACTTCTCTTCCGAGATGGGAGTTAGAAGGGCAGTTGTATATTCTGGAAAGCAACTCAGCTTTTTAAAACGAGAGCAGCACTTGGGTATTGCTGCGCTACACTAGGTCCCTTCTGTTTGTATCTATGCCACCAGTAGCATGAATTTCTCTCTCCCTGCATTTCTAATGCATCCATCACTACAGTATCTTGGCACCAGAATGCCTAGCCACTCTGTAGTATCTAGCTGCAAGACAACAATGCTGTTAGAGCATTCATGGAGTGGTACACAAGCGAATAGCAGTTTCTTTCCCTAGAGATTTCCACAAGTGACTTCTTGGTACTGGCTATTGGAAAAGTTATTCCCTGATATCTGTGGATCTTTCCTCAGAGCAACATCTTCCCACTAATACAAAAGACTATTGGGATTGACAGGGTAGTTCCTGCTCCATGCTGGGATAATGAGAAAAGGGCCTCACTATCTGCATGCACTAAAACACTTTAAAATAGTGCAAACGCTTTTGCTAGTTTTTCTCTCTGCTGCTGCCTTGTCTCACAGGCGGCAGAGAAGGCTACAACCTATAGACCCGGTGTGGCCAAACTGTGGCTCATGAGCTGCATATGGCTCTTTTACAGTTAAAGTGCGGTTTATGGAGTCTACCCAACCCCCCCTGACCCATTCTTTGCCTACCAGACTCGGGGGGGCGGGGGAGGGCTTCTGCCATGTGGTGGGACTAGGGGCTTCTGCCCTGCAGAGGTAGGGGTGTGTGTGTGTGTGTGTGTGTGTGTGTGTCTAAGGGCTTTAGACCCGTGTGGGGGTATCGGGGCAGAAGCCCCATGCCCCGGCAGGGACTTCCCCACAGGGCAGATTGTGCATGTCTTGCAGCTCTCAAACTCTGAAGATTATTGTATGCGGCTCGGAGGGTCAGTAAGTTTGGCCATTCCTGCTATAGACCCTCAAATATAGGGCTATGGCCTTTTCCCCCTTAACGCACAGCTCACCATACTGAAAAACGTTCGGCTTCCATTGCCTGGCCTAGTGATGTTAGTGTGGGTATTTTCTATTCTATTCTATTCCGGTTCTTATACTGCGCCCATCACCATGGTATCTGAGCATGTGACAGGACAAGGTTCTGTTTCCATAGACTCTTTTGCAACCCCCCGTCATTCCTGATGGCCATTGTCTTTCAGAGGCCCAGATGGAGGGAGAAGACGTGCCTCCAGTGCTTTGTTAATGAGAACAAAGTTCCATCTCACCTCATTCTGAGTTCACTTATGCTGGCAAAATGCCAATGGCTTCAGTGAAGCTACTCCAGGTTTACAATAATGTAAAAGTGAGATCAGATCAGGCCAAACCATGTTCAAATGAGGTAGAATGATGGCATCAAAATGAATGAAACACCCACGCCAGCATGTTTTCAAACACTCTACTATTTGGGCTAGGACCCGGAGACACTGTGAAAGCTAGCTTAGTAACCAGCAATAATTTGCAGTTTACAAATTCAGTTTTGCAGCAAGAGGTGCCTGTGCCAGAACAAGTGGCAGAGTCTTCCACCATGTCATTCATTTGCTTCCCACCGATGCTGAATTCTGGAACAGCCTGTTTAAGAGCTGAGAATACTCAAATGGCAGCAAGATTTCCACTGATAGGAGGGGAGGCCTGCATGTCTCCATCTGATCTGGAGAACTGTCCACATTGGCACATACGCAGCTTTTTGAGGTTCGTCTCAAACTCCTCCTCAAAAATATGGTCCATGGAGCCCCAATGAGCTGGAGTCGCTGTGCTGGGAGCAGATGTTTCCAGATTCATTCTTCCCCTTGAACTAGGTCAGCATTTTTCTAAACCTTTCCACCACCAGATTTGTACTCCTTTCTTTCTCTTCAGCAGTTGATAGGCCCACTCTCCAGGCTGAGGTGTGGCCCAGGGATGTTTTACTCACAGGTTTCACAGCTTTCTATGCTACTGGGAGCTGAATTCGCCACCCTTTCACATTCCTTCACTGCTGTCTCCTGGTGTCAGTGTCCTTCCCTTGGCTGCTACTCACTGGTAGTTAAATGAGTATAAAAGAGATCCCACTTCCACAGGACTGAACTCTCCTGTGATCACTTACAGTGTGTGTCATCAGGAGCAGATTGAGCGGCTGTCATTGAAAAGCCTACCATTGACTTTACTGTGGGTTGGAGCTGGCCTGACAGGGTTTGTTCTGGGTCCAGTGCTGTCAGCAGAGAGACTCCCACTGACTTCGGTAAGAGCTGAATGTGGCCCCAAGGGAGGATCCCTGCCTTCAAGGCGCATCCCCCAACAGAGCTCTCCAGGTATAGCATTTCCATGGTGCTTGGCAACGGAATATTGCAACATTAATCTGGGCCCGGTAGTGGTTTAAACCAGTTCTGAGTGACACTATTATGATTTCCAGTGCCATGGGGCTACATGCAAAGGGAGATGACAAGGCCCCTGCCATGAACAATACACAATCTAAATTAGCCAGATAACATAAGGCTGGGCAACAGAACAAGGGAGAAGACAGTAAAGAAGACAGAGAAAACTCCAACACACCTCCCCAAACTAAGGAAAATGTTACACAAATAAAACAGCCATGTGCCTGTTGTTGCTTAATGTCTAATTGGCTTAGTACAAAATCCTGTGACTGACCATATGTATTTTCTCTTTCTGCTGTAGACACAGTCAGTTATCCTTTCCTCTCCCCTAGGGCTCACTCCAACTCCCACTGAAGTCAGAGGAAAGTCTCCTATTGACATCAATGGGTATTGGATCCAACCCCCAGTCCCTGCTTGACCCTAGTCTGTTCTCAAATTATCCTCGTCAGCAACTACGGTGGGACAGTGCCCAAGCACAAAATCACCAATACTGTAATTGTCAGCACCTTCATTAATGTTCTGCATCTGCTTTGTGCATTGATCAATTTGTGTGTTGGCCACAGCTTGATTCATCCATAACGTTAGTGTTATCACCCCAGTCCTATCTAATTCTGTCCCCTGCATAACTTGGAGAGCAGCGTTCATATGCAGAGGGAGGCACAGGGAAGCAGGACCCTGCTCCTCAGTGAGAGGATAGGGTTTTCCCACGTGGCAGCCAGCACTGCCTGAGAAGCTGTTTTCCAGGAGGCGCTCTGTTGACAGACACCTGGTGACACTGGCCAGAGCAGCAGCAGAGATGCTCACAGAAAAGCAGAACAATAATCCAGGTTTGGCAAAATGAGTCAGAAGGATCCGGGGGACCAGATTTGGCCCTGGTGTAAACATGTGCCACTTCAGTGAAGCTTAATCACTTACTCCTGAGCTGAATTTGGCCCCCTGGGTCCAAGCTCAGGTGGCTCACCGGAGCTGCTCCTGGTGCCACAACGTCCACACTGCTATTTTCAGCTTGAGCTGAGCTGGAGTGAGTCTGTCTACCCAGGCTGGGGAGGCACACTTGCAGCTACAGTGTAGACACACCAATCGGGCCCAGTCCCATACTTGAAATAAACATCAGGGTTTTCTGTTATGTAGGAATAATCCTATGCACTATACAGCAGTGCCTGCCATCTTGTACCTGTAAATCACCTGCACATGCATAAGGCATATCTAGCTATGTGAAAGCTCTTATAGAGCAGTGGAAGGGCAGCAGCACTGGAGATATCCTGGCTCACAGAGTCACAGAGTTTAAGTCCAGAAGGTACCACCAGATCATCTAGAATACGTGAACCCTGTGTACATGCATTCTTCACCAGCCCTATACAGCACCTAGCACAATGGGACGCAGCTGTGTGCCTGGGGCTCCAAAGTACTGCCGTAATACAAACAAAACAAATAATGATCTGGGATCCCAGGCACACGTGGGGCAATCAGGGCACATAATGTAACAGTAAAAAAAAAAAAAAAAAAAATCCATATCCAGAAAATTATAATGAACAAAACCAAAAAAAATCAGTGGCTTGTGTTAGTTCTTGTTTATTTACACCTACATTTGTGACACGCACCCACCCGCACGTGCTATCAGACAAAACCAAACACACTCATCCTCAGCCCTTTTCAAATAACACGTCCTTTTAAATAACAATTTGGGAACACATGACAATATTTTGGACATGTTCTTAAACTTGTCAAGGTGGTCAGCTGCCTCTTTTTCTGTCCCAGACATGATGCTGCCTTTCTCCAAGTCCTAGGGAAATTATGCATGAGAGAGAGAGGCAGTAGGGAAGCTTCTTCTAGGAGAAAATCCAGTGAACAGTTCACCCCACCTGACCCAGCATTGGGCGTGGGTGGGAGCTTAAAACCAACAGTCCTCCTCACTCCCCTAACCGGCCAGTACCCCACTGAGGTCGCTGAACCCTTGTGGAAACACTAACTCATCTCAGGTTGGAAGGAGGGATATAATAAAGCCAGCGCTATTAAGCACTAGACATTCATGTGAACCTTCTGGACATTTTTTTGGCATATTGCTCAACACAAACAATGAGACAGTTAAGTTACACTGCGCGTTCTAAAAGGACTCATCGAGAAGCCAGCCAACTACCTTCCCAGTGGGGCTCTAAAATATTTTAACTCCCAGCACAAAAATAAACCAGAGGAATTAAAAGATAGGTAAATTCAACAGCTTATTATGGCACACTGTAGAGGCAGTTTGCTGTCATGAGGTCTTGCTTTGTAGTCTATTGTTAGCACATACATTTTGCTGCTTAACGTTGCGTTATCAACTCTACAGATGGGGCCAAATTCTGCTCTCATTTATGTTTATGAAACTCCAGTGCAAGTCCATGCAAGGCAGTGAAGTTAGTCCAGATTTAGAGCAGCACAACAGAGCAGGATCGGCTCTACCCAGGGCCTGATTCTTCTCTCACTTATGCAGTGTTATAGTGGTGTAACTCCACTGATTTTGCTAGAGTAGCTCCTGATTTACACCAGTGAAGAGAGTGTGGAACGGGATTCATTGTGTTTATTTGTATGAGCTCATAATGTATTTGTACAAAATTTAACATGTTCTTTTGATAATGGAAGGGAAATATTGGGCCAAATCCTCAGCTGATGTAAATTGGCATAACTCCATCCAAATCAATGGAGTGCCTCTAATTTACACCAGCTGAGGATCTGGCCAGTTATTGTGACTATATCTATTGTCCTACTAATTGAAGGAGCTGTTAATGGATCCTGCACCCACCACTTCTCCCACTTAGGATAAGCAAAAGCTGTGTACAAGCTAGCCTATCCCAGCTAACTGGAGTCCAGTCAGGGTTGGTAACAATTCCAGCAAAGACAGTGCTGCGCAGGTAGAACAAGCCCGTCCCAGACCTGGGGTACACACCCAGCTCGTTAGCCTGTGCTGTGTCACCTTCGCAGCTGTGGTTACCCGTGCTAGCTGGATTCAAGCTAGCTCAGGTAGGGCAGCCCATGTGTAGCTTTAGCTGTGTAGACTTCCCCTTACTTTGCTCCACACCACTCTTAATGGCCTGAGGTCACAGCATCCTTCCCTCCAGCGATGGGAATGGGATGCACCTTCCATACTTTATTTCTTAAGTTGGATGGGACGGATCGGACACAAGAGAGCACAGAGCTGGCTGAGGGCCTGTTCTTGATCCAATGAAGCCAATGGCAAACTTCCCACTGGCTTCAAATGGTGCATCTTTGGGTTCCAAAAACGTTGCCTCTGAATCATAGCTATCAGAGATGGAACAGACCTGTTACATCCCATCCCATCCATCCTCTTGCCAATGCAAAGTTATTCCCTATGGTACATTTTCTACAGTGTGCTCTCTGCATTACTTCCAGCCTGTGCCTATCTGGGGAACAAGGAAACAATAATAGTACTTACCTTGTGGACTCCAACAAAAGTTACAAACATTTATCTAATTAATCCCAGGGCCCAAACTTCAGCTGCCATTGGATTACCAGCCCAGTGTCTTCTTAACATAGATAAATATCTGCCTTTCTGGCAGACAACAGCATTTTTCATAGTAGAGAAATCTTCCTTCCTAACTCCTCTATACGTAATATTGGAGGCCGTGCTACTAGCTGGGAAGCAGCGGGGGGAAGAGAGATGAAGGGAACATTCTAATTAAGTGTCTGTCGTCATCTAAAATTTAGAAATCCCCCTGCCCATGCATTTATGAGTAAACTCACCCATAGTGAATGGATAGTTCTCGGAAAACATCTGCTCAATGAGCAGCAGCAGTAAAAAAAAACCCAACAGAATGTTAGGAACCATTAAGAAAAGAATAGATAAGACAGAAAATATCATAATGCCACGATATAAATCCATGATACACCCACACCTTGAATACTGTGTGCAGTTGTGGTCACCCCATCTCAAAAAGATATATTAGAATTGGAAAACAGAGAAAGGAGGGCAACAAAAATGATGAGGGATATGGAACAGCTTCAGAATGAGGAGAGATTAAGAAGACTGGGACTGTTCATCTTAGAAAAGAGATGACACAAGAACCAGGGGTCATCCAATGAAATTAATAGGAAGTAGGTTTACAACAAACATAAGGAAGTACTTCTTCACACATTGCACAGTCAACCTGTGGAAATCCTTGCTAGGGGATGCAGTGAAGGCTAAAAGTATAACAGGGTTAAAAAAAATTAGATAAGTTCATGAAGGATAGTTCCATCATAAAAGAAAAAAAAAAAAGAGTACGTGTGGCACCTTAGAGACTAACAAATTTATTTGAGCATAAGCTTCATGAGCTACAGCTCACTTCATCGGATGCAAGTGAGCTGTAGCTCACAAAAGCTTATGCTCAAGATAAATTTGTTAGTCTCTAAGGTGCCACAAGTACTCTTTTTCTTTTTGCGAATACAGACTAACATGGCTGCTACTCTGAAAAAAGTTCCATCAGTGGTTCTTAGCCAACATGATCAGAGACAGAACCCTATGATCTGGGTGTTCCTAAGCCTCTGACTGCCAGAAGCTGGTACTGGACAATAAACTGCCCTGTTCTGTTCATTCCCTCTGAAGCATCTGGCACTGGCAAGTGTCAGAAGACAGGATAATGGGCTAGATGGACCAGTGGTCTGATCCAGTATGGCTGTTATTATGTTACACCAATATAAGTGAGAGCAGAATGGGGCCATAAATCTCTAAATACTCTAATATAGAACCTGTTCTTGACACTTAAACCTGCTTTTGAAAGAGTCCTTCCCTACCACATGTGCATAGCCAGGGCTTGCAACACCTATGCCCGTCAGCCCACTTCTGGCTTTCTCTTACAGATGAGTGAATACCAAAACCCTAATTTGAACTCCCCCTCTTTTGGGAATGTTTGGATCCAGACCAGGTCTGAACTTTGTGTCTCAGCTCTATGAATAATTAATGCACAAACGTCTTTATAATTCCCCCATTAAATTGGAGTCAAGATGGGAAGTGCTCCTCGGAAACAGCTATTCTAACACTGTTACTGTAGAGAAAACCCGTATCTGTCTGTGTTCCTGTACTGCACCCACCATCCTGCTCTCTGATCCTCTCTGAAAAGCTGAAACTGTCCGGGTGTGCACACTCTTGAATAAACCCTTCTCTCGGGGCTGCTCCAATGTATACAATGTCACCATGTATGGAAAAAAAAAAGGTGTCTTCTAATCCCAGCTGGTGATTTTTGTAACAAACATGACTCACAAAATAATTTGTTCTTTAAAAAAAAAAAATACCATAACAAAAAAAGAGGGGGAGGGGAAGCAAAGGAGGGAAAAAATATTTTCCTCCAGTTTTTTTTTTTGTAACTGGCTGACATGTGTGCATCAGCCTCAAGTATTTCATGGTCCATTTTACTTCCACTTGATTTAACTTTCTTGCTCTAACTTTGAAATTGTTCCCACTTTTCATTGAAACCTTCCATTTTATTCTGCATATTGCTTTGATCATCAGCTGTGACTTCTGTTTGATCCAAGATTTTTGTTGGCCCCGTCATATCCTGCCAATGATAACAAATATTTTGTTTTTGTCGCTGCCATGGATTCTCCTTTAACAAGAAAAATGCCCAGCTTAAGACCATTGTGGAGATGTAGGCAAGGTGCTACTGGAAGTGAAGCACAGTGGGTAGCTGCAAGTGTCAACAAAGGCTTGAGAGTAGGCAGGGAGCTCTTGAAAGCCAAGTAAACAGGCTATTGGGAGAAACTGTGATCTAGCAGAAAGAACACAAGACTAAGTGCCAATAGAATTCTTGCGTTCTGTTCGTAGCCAGGCCATGGATTTATTGTGGAGCATTATGGACGATGCTTAACATGACTCTTACATGAGAATGTTTTGAGTGCTCCTATAGAGCGATCCTGGCTTGCTTCTGGCATAAGGAAGGAGACTGCTCTCCAGCACACCAATACAACAGAACACAGGAGGTGGTTCTACTACTCAGTAAACATTAAAGCGGGTCCCTGATTCATGTGCTGTGAGAATGCCACCAAGTGAAAGATGGGTTTTCCAAAGAGAAAGAGAAGAGCAGGTTCCCTACATCCCCAGTATTGCCAATACTGTGCTATACATTTTAAAAAATGTGAGGAAAATCCCGTGAAGATTGTTGGCTTGTTTCTCCTCGATGTCTCATCATACAAACCCACATCCTACAAGCCGAAAGACTATATGTTTGGCAAACACGTTGGACATGGAGGGCCAGTGTAATCCCTCTGTTAAAATCAATAGCATTACATCAGGGATGAATTTGGCTCAGAGTATTGGTTGTATGCTCTGCATTATCTGCTCATGGACCTGGAGACAACCTGGCGGGAGAGACATGGATGAGAAGGGCAAAAGCACAAAGGAAGCTTCCCCAATTGTCTGTTTAACACCCCCAGGATCAGGGTGAAAGGGACTTTGTTGGGCAGTCAGGCACTACAGAAGAGTTCAGGTATTCCAGTGATGGGTATAGTATAAAATCTTAGATTGACAGAAAGACAGACAGCCTGGGTAACTAGCATACAGGTATGGGTTTCAGATAAATAACTCAGGACTTGTCTACACTACAAACTTAAGTCAACCTATATTAGGTCAACTTACAGCCACCACAGTAATTACTCTGGTGGTTCATGTTCTCACTGTCCTTCTTCCGTTGGTGGTGTACATCCTCACTAGAAGCACTTCCACCGACTTAAGAGAGACAGTGTGAGGGCTCTATCCGCAGTTCCCCGCTAAGAGCCCAGCTGCCCCCCCCCCCCGGCTCACTGGTTCCTTAGAGCCACACACACACACACACACACACACACCCCTGCCCTGGGGTGACAGCCAACAGCTGATTTAAGTAATGCAGTATCTACACAGACACTACGTTGCCCTAACCACACCGACACAAGGGCTATGCCTCTCGGGGAGGTGGAGTTACGATGTTGGCGTAGTAGGGTACTTACAGTGGCAGGAGCAAGACTGTCGTGTGTGCACTTGCATCATTAGGTTGACATAAGCTGCCTTACATCAACCTAACTCTGTCGTGTAGACCAGGCCTCAGAGTCCAAGTTTCTGTATGCAGGAGAATCTCTCTGATTTTCGCTGAGTGCAAGGCCCACTGGCAGTTCTGTAAATTGGTGAGTAAGGCTAGCAAAGCACAAAATTAATACCATGGACTTCAGCTGGGAGAGTTCTCTTCAAAATTGGACCTGCGTACGGGGGTGCTACTCATGTCTTAAAGATAAGCATGTACTTAAGAGTTTTGCAGGATCATGATTTTAAATAAATCAAGGCTATTGTAATTTGTTTATTTATACAGGTGCCAGTTATTTTTATTAATTTATTATTATTAGTTATTAGTATTATTCAAATACTTCATATTATACTAGAAGACATTCAGGAGTATGTTCTGTGAAAGTCTTAAGTTATTAGTAATATAAGACCTCACCACAGCCCTCTGCTGTTAAACCTTGGCTGAGAAATGGGGTGAGACTGCTAGGTCTTTCATCAGATTTATGGCGTGTGGATTACCTGGGAGAGAATTACTGTCTCACGGTTCTACTCAGCAACGATGCTGTATTTTTGTATCTACATCTGCTGTAAGTGCTGATTGCTGTTGTCAAAGCTCAAGGGGCCAGATTCGGATACCCTTACTCACTCGCACTATAGCACTGTACTCTGTGAGGAGTCCCACTTAGGTCAGTGTGGTTGCTTGTGGAGTAAGGTGCTACTCAGTGTGAGTGAGCGGATCAGAATC
Source organism: Dermochelys coriacea (assembly GCF_009764565.3). Classification (NCBI taxonomy): domain Eukaryota; kingdom Metazoa; phylum Chordata; order Testudines; family Dermochelyidae; genus Dermochelys; species Dermochelys coriacea. Next base: position 131,194,088 of record NC_050071.1, read on the forward strand.
TGGCACAAAGGTTGCAGTATCCAAATGAAACCAGCCAGGCAACTGAGCACAAAATCGAATTAGAGTAAACATTTTGGGCCACATCCTTCCATCAGATTTTAAGCAGAACTGCTCCTGCTGAAATCAAGACACCTCACACTGGTTTCATTCCCATGGAGAGCAGCAGGGGAGTTCTCTTTAAAAAAAACCTGATGGCACCATATGGATTTTTATCAGTCCTATTTATGTTAAACAACTGCTAAATAAATAACCTACAATTGTTTTGTCATGCCTTCAAGCACAGATATTTTGTTTGTCTGGCCTAATTTTTTTTTCCTGTTACCCTTTCTAGGTTCCCTGCTATTCTTATGGTCAAAAGTTGTCCAAACTGGCTATTTTGAGAATAGCCTGTAACTATATCCTTTCCCTGGCCAGACTAGCTGACATGGATTACAGTGCTGACCACAGTAACATGAGCTTCTCAGAATGCGTGGAGCAGTGCACTAGGACCTTGCAGGCAGAAGGGAGATCTAAAAAAAGGAAGGTATGTTTCAAGAAAACAAAAATAATACAAATAATCCAAGGTGGTTTCCTTCTTTCTCCATCCTTTGAACATTTCCTTATTTTTATTCCTTATTCTTTCCCCATTTTTTGGTTTTCTTCGCCTCCCCACCCTGATCTGTGTGATCTTGTAACAACCACATTCCTCTCTAATCAAAAACTTTTCCATCCTTCCTATTCTCTGGGCCAAGCTCTTCCTCTCGCTACTTGCCCATCATACTTTAACATGACCACGATCCTATTAGTGTTGTCTTGTGGCTGTTATTTGTTAAAACAAATCAGCCCTGGGTTGCCTTTTGTAGATCATAAAACACAATCACTCAGCTGTGTTTTCTGATTTGTTTAATCTAACGCTTATCTCCAAAAAAAATCATCTGACAACAACAAAAAAAGTAGCTAATGGAGACGCTGTACATATAAACACATTAGCGAGATGTCTGACCTGAAGAACATATGGGTATCTTGGGGAAACAACACTAAATCTAATTACATATTGCATTCCTTCAGGTTACTTAACATTGAATCAATTAGGGGAAATCATCATCAAGCCCTGTTAAAGAGGAAACTGAGCATTCTGCCAGTTTTCCTCTTGGAAAGTGACATGGGTAAATTAAAAGAGTGATTGATGTCTTTGTTCAGAGTTTTACGACAAAAAGAGTTTTGTAAACTTGAATTGAACTTCCCTCCGCATTCTGTACCCAGTTGTCATGCAGGATAATAAATCAGCAGGACTTTAATGGATGAATGGACAGCTAAGCTGAGCAGTATTCACCTTCTTCTGCTGTAGTAAGATCTACCTCTGATTCAGAAAGGTTTCCTCATTTTTTCCCAACAAATACTTTTTTCATAAACCCAATTTATAAATAAAACAGAATTGCACTCTCCTGGCCTCTTGCTTTAGCTGACATGATTAATATTTATGACTTAGCACACCTTTGTACTCTGTCCCATACAAGACATACACAAAAAGACAAATCCCGTGCGCGAAGATGGCTACTATTTAAAATACTGGATAGAAATCAGACTGAGACACACTGAAAGGTCCAGAGGACGGAGTCAACTTAGACATTCCGTACATATTTTGCTAATACTTTACGTCATTGTTTCTTAACCAGTGGGGTGGGTTGCAAGGGATCACCTGGATGGTCTTATCCCACAGGTTAAGAAAAAAAATGGCATAATTCCATGGTGAGAAGAAACCATGGCGGGGTAGAAAGAGACCAATTCTCTACCTCTCTGTGCCTCCTGTTGTCATCCTGCCCCTGTGCCGTCCCCTTCATCCCCACAGAACAGCATTCCCATCCCTTGCTCCCTCTTCTCCAGCATAGCGTTGAGTCTGTGGCAGAGGACAGGCCCACTAGAGTCAACTTCACAGCCTTTTCAAATAGTGCTGATGGCTGGTAGGGTGGTGGGGCAAGAGAAGAGAGGCACAGCCCAGAACCAGTGCCCCACTTGCCCCAAACTCAGCACCCCACCAAGCTGCAGAGGAGCAGGAGATAGTGGATGGCAGACCAGTTTTTTGGAGGATGGCTCTCCAATAGCTTGAGAACCATTGTCCAAGATATGGAAATTAAAAGAAGGGTTAAAGACATAAAATTCAGTTCCAGATTTCAAACCGCTCCAGATTCACGGGTGTTCAGAGCTGCGGTTTAGGTTTGGATTGGTCTTTAATAAACAATTAAACATCTAAATCCTGCCATTTATGCTGTTTATTCTCTCAATCTTTGCAGAAACTCTCACCGGACAGCAGCACATTCTCCCCCTCACATACAACCACTAGTCAGCAACAATAATCATGCCACAAAACAAAATCTTTCTAACCCTCACATTCCCAAAGAAACGCAAGCCCAGCCCTTCCCACATGCCTGCTCAGAAGTAGAAAAGGGGGGAGGGGGAGGCTTTGTCTCCTATACAATGATACCAAACTGATCAGTTTCTATTTCTGAGTCTCACAAACACAATGTTTTTGTTTACGGGTCCCAGCTGGGCAGGGGAACATTTCAGTAAACATCCTCAGGTTTATCCAAGGCCAGAGCTAGGCCCGTAGTCTCTGTCCAACAAAGCAAACTCTTCCAGCCGAATCAACAAGTGTCACGTTATCCTGGTCAGTATTTCCTAATATGCTGGTAAGAAGGTGCTCAGTCAAGGCTAAGGCCAAAATGAAGAGGCACTAATTGGACACACTAACCAAGCAATAATTCCAACAACCAGTCAGAGCGCTGAGAGCAAACCAGTGCTTCTATTGGTTAACAGAGTTTGGAAGCTCCACCTGGCACCAATGAAAGTACACCCAAGGACTGTTTTGTCACTTTCAGGGCCCAATCTGAGGACTTTTGAAGGCAATGAGAAGATTCCTTTTGACATCAAAGGGCTCTGGATTGAGACCTTTACATTACAAGACTGTGACCTTTAGCATTTAAAAATGGGGTGAAGTGAAACTATTTAAATGTAGGAAAAACCTACTTCTTTATACCAAAATTCCGAATCCGCTTAATTTCCTCTGCCTTCCCTCTAGCCCCATAATCCATAGCTGTGTAAATATCAGATATGAAAATACTGAAATCATTATTAAATTAAAAGGCTGGGATATCTGTTCATAAAAGAACTGAGCTCTGGACTTCAGGTGGTCTAAAAAGATCTCTCTTCTGGGGGGGGGGGTCTTCCTTAGACTGTTGGATGAGGATACAGTGTCTTGGACCAAAACCACTGCTCTCTTGTTAATTTTGAAGTTGGCACATTTTCCAAGATCTCTGTGTGTTTTTAATCAGTTTTCAAAAGTTGCTGTTCTCTGGGTGGTTCTGCTGAATTATCGACTTCAGGTTGTTTGTTCCTTGCTCTTTAAAGTTATAACGAGCCAAGTAAAGACAGTCAAGTCCCCAAGCAATGTCCTTCAATTCACTCCATCCCCCTAACCTTTATCTACTGTCTTCTTTATTTTATTGGGGCTTGTCTCCTTCTCTCATGTCACTCTCACTTTCAATTCTCAAGCAGTTTACAGAATGTGCTATGGCACTGTGAGCTTTTTCACACAAAAAATAGCTGATTGGGGTTTGTTTTGATAGGCAGGAGCTCCAGATGTTGAATTTGTTGATGATGTGTAGCCTTTTGCTTTGTTTTTGATGTTGAATTAGCTGCTATTCCGGTCATTAGACTGTTGTTCAGACTTTGCTGTTGCAATAGGAAAAACAATGGATTTTTTTCTTTCTACTCCATTGTCTTAATTAGAAGAGTTGGATTATCCTTTGAAACCTTTTATGCTAGAAAATGCTCCTCTTAACAAGGCTAAAACACAAGGTGATCTGACAATTTATGCTGCTCTTATAGCTGATACTTGAGTAAGGGTGTTTGGCAATCCTATTTAAAAGGAACCAAGGGTAAAATGAAGGACTTCAAATGCCTCTTTGTGAAATAAATGGCCATGGGCAGCAAAGGGGGATAGAGGATTCTTATTGCCTTTCAATCTGTTATATAAATCATTTGAGCCACCTCCTGCTCTTGAAAACACATACATGAATCCCAATGAATGGAAGACCTGGATGCTCATTCATGGGCAGAATTCAACACATGGAGTCTTACTCCATATCTTACAGAGATGGGGTAATAAGCTCCTTTGAAATAGACACAGTAGGATAGGGAATATCCTGTCCTCTATTCATGGGAAGAGCTCTCTGTTGGCATTATCGTGAGCGTTGTGGATGTAAAAGCTGCAGAGAGTGGGTCAGAGAAGAGAATACGTATTATATTTTTCTATATTGTGTTGCATTCCACACACCTACAGAACACAATCCAAAGCCCACTGAAGTCAATGGAAAGATTCCCCTGATTGCAGTGGGCTTTGGATCAGGCTCTGATAGGGTGCTAACCACACACTATTGCTGTGTAGAAGAGTGGCACACAATACAAACAAGCTTCATTCATTACACAGTCAAGACCACACACATTGGATTATGGATCCTTCTTCTGCCGCTAACACAAATGATCTTTTTTATTGTTCTTTTCCCTCCTCCCCACTCATCCCTACAAACAGGCCATGCCTGGGACATAAAATATGAGTAAATGGCTTTGCACAAGGGACTTCATGGGGGCCGTATCCTCATCTCAGGCCACAGAGCATTAACCCAGCTGCTGTTACAGTTCATGATCTGTATGATGGCTGCTGCCTCTGCAAGAGGATTTGACCAGTGGATCTATGAAGTGTGGATACACCAGCCATACTGCTGCCTTCTCTCCAGGCTTCACTCCAAACCCTCTTTCATCCCTACCCCTGAGCACGGCTCCATGGCACACACAGCGGCTGTGGCATTCCCCTAGGCCAGCCTCTCCATGGCCTGTTGTGGGGTGCAGGAGCAGGTACCTCACTAAGTATCCCACTCAGATAATTCACCACACAATGCTGGGTGGGCTACCCCTCGCATCCAAGAGAGTGGCAGCTCCACCGCCACCACCCGCTCAAACTTTGGAACAATGCTTGTTTCGTTATCTTTCTGAATAGAATGTTAGCTGCTAACCCAATGCAGTGGATAAGTTTGCTTTTCTGTGAGCAGCAGCTGTTTAGCTTGCAAGGTTCTTTTTTCTTTCCCTCCCCCTCTTCTTTGTTTTTGATTAGTTGTTCTGTTAGTCAGTAACATTGTTGAGTACATGGAAGCTAAGCTGGAGCAGGGAGGGTTCCCCCCCCCCCCCCGCCTTCCCCCCGCCTCTCTCTCCTGGCAGTCGCAGACTCCAGATGTTCAGAGTGCTAGTTGGGAAGTCCTGCTGGCGCCACTTAGGGCAGAGGGCAGGGGAAAGGCACGCGAGCTGGAACCCAAAGCACTCAGTCACTGCAGGATTTGGCACATTCCCCAGCTTTCTGCTGGCACATTCCCCAGCTCTCTCCTGGCCATCTGTTCCAAAAAAACACTTTCAGAACCTCATCATCACTCAGGATACAACACTGAGAGCAGCTGTTATAGAGGCAGAAGGAAAAACCATGCAAAAGGTCTCTTTGTGAGAGAGGAAACTGGGTTATGAATAACAGCAGAACAGTTGGAGCTCAATAAAAAAAGTTTTCTGCCGGAATTTAGCTTCTTATTTTTAATTCCCTATATATGTGTGTACACACACAGTTAAAAATTAGAAACTAAATATATATATATAAATTACAATTGTATCTATAAAAAGAAAAGGAGTACTTGTGGCACCTTAGAGACTAACAAATTTATTAGAGCATAAGCTTTCGTGAGCTATAGCTCACTTCATCGGATGCATCCGATGCCACACGTACTCCTTTTCTTTTTGCGAATACAGACTAACACAGCTGCTACTCTGAAAATTGTATCTATGTATATGCAGACTTAAAAATAAAATGTAGCTATATTATACTATCATCATGTTGAAATTATATACAGCAAGAAAATCACGATATACAGATATATACAGATATAGTGATTTCTTGCCATGCTCTAATGCCACTTAATTTTTCCTTTGCAGAATCCAGCTCTAATTTATGCAACATTTAATTCTGTTCCAATTTTTAAGCAGCATTTTCTGCAGCCTCCCTACCCCCACTCCTGGGACAAACGAGTGGTGATTTTCTAGCATAAAAGGAATAGCTAGCGCAAGGCACCAGTTGTATGGCACTGAAACATTTTGCTTAGAGATGAATTGTTCTCAGATACTGTGATGTGATGCATTAGGACTATTATGGAGACACAGCCCCAGTGTAAAGCCCTTGAAGATCTATCACACGAATTTTAGAGATTTATGAAGATGATTGCTGTTCTGACAGTAAACACAGGGTATTGATGATTGTAACACATATCAGTGGTCTCATTGCTAAATACCAGGTGTAGTGAAGTCTTGATCATCTGAACTCCATTTCTTCAGTTGCAGTTCATGATGCCTTGGGGTTTTTGGTAAGTAAGGTCCAGGCTCCCATTTTCTCTTGTTTGAGTAAAGCACAGGTTGTTTTTTAAAAATAGCCACTCTGCTTCCCTGAGGTCAGCAGCTTAGCATGACTAGAAGAGGAATTGTCCACTTTGGTGTGGGGAACTTCTCCTAGCTGCCTACAGAAACCCTGAGCTGGCTCTCCTCATCCCATCCCAATCCCACATGATTCAAAACTTTCAGCCATCCCAAGACACCTCAGGACAGCCCAGGCTCCACTGTCTAAAATGTTACACCCTCATCTGTTGTGCAGCACACCCAGGAACAAAATGGCTATCTGAATTAGGTAGAGAGACCAGGCAGCTACACACAATGATGTGCACCCCCCAGTAACTAGCCACCAGCAACCCTTCCATTGCAATCATGCATTTTTGATAAACCTACGATTTGGAGCAGTATAGGTGCCAAAGGGGATAACGTTAAAGAGCAGGCACTCTAAGAGGATGCAGCATAACCCATGCTATTGCGACAAGCCAGCATTAACTTAAGATGCTCCAGCAGTTCTTCTGTCTGGAGCTGGTCGACCATCTGGATGCTGTAAGTGAGCCTAGTTGCCACCATTGATCTTGCTGCCTGGAAGAGTGGTAGTAAGGGGGTGGAGTCTACTGGCAGTCTAAATAGGTACACTAGCCCTTCTGTCCTTTGCAGGCAGTGGATTCTCAGGGCTCCAGCATAGCTCTATGGATTCCATTACTGCACTCCTCACATTTGCACTGGTCCAGTGGGGTTTCAAGATCACATCCCTTCTGCTCCATCAACAACTCAAGATGCAATGATGTTGAGCAGAAGGCTAGCACTGGAGTCTTTCTGCTGCATAAAAGACAGGATGTGGAGAGCCCGCATACATACCCCAAGTGTCAATAAGCACAGCTCCTCAGGCTGTCCCGATGCCCAGTGGAGGATAGATAAGAGCAAGGGTGGTGATCTATGTAGATCTATCAAAGAACCCCAATATCCCTGCTTAAGAGGGAATATAGCAACTGCATGGTCTCCTGTAGCTGTAGGTTCCACAGCCTGGTGTGGAGGATTCTCCCATGACCTCTACACTTATCTCCTCCACACACATCCCTTTTACATAGACTGTGCACTGGGTCTAGGATTTGGCCCTCATTTATGTGGAAGTTAATGAACACAAACCGACCAGATTCCACAGGCGTCTTGGTCTATTGAAACCACTTCATTTGAAATGCTTCCCAATGATGCCCGTTGGCTGAGGTCATTAGTCAAATTGTCAAGTTCAAGAATTAGGGGACTTCCATGAGAATTTTTTTATTATTATTAATTAAATCAGCCTTAGAATTTTCTGACAACTGTGAGAAGAGAGGGGGGCTAGGAAACAAATGAGGCTGATTCTGATCTGACTTAGACCAGTGCAAACGAGGAGTAGCTACACTGAATCAGTGGAACGCCAGTGTAACCAATAAAGAACGTCAAATCACATAGGATGCCTTCCTTTTGAATGCACAACGTAATTTATCTGCACTTGGCTAATCCATTCATTTGCATATAAATATATCACTGGCCTTCCATGCCTCTCAGCAAAGATTTCATAGTAAAGATTTGCAACGAGATCTCCTATTACTAAAGCAGCATTGCACAACATGTATTGATAGTGCATTACGTAGTAATATATAAAGGACAGTGGGTCAAAACAAATTAACACAGAATCTGTTATGATCCCAATTTGTTTACTAATTCACAAAATTGAGCAATCCAAAGCCCTCTGAAACCACAAGGAGTCTTTCCATTGACTTCAGCGGGCTTTGGACTAAGATCTGAAGCTGCCAGTCCTGCAGGCCTGTTTCCAAGCAGAATGCCTCTAATGTCCAGGCAGCAAGGTTCCCTACTTTGTTCCCTTTTGTTTTCTCCAAAGATTATTGCTAGATAATTTATTTCTGCAATGGCGAAGTCTATCTTACTAAAATTGCTGTTACAGGTTACAGCATGGGATTCAAAGATAATCTATTTTTCTACTGTCCATTACTGAGGCAGTTCATTTCTCCAGGGTTTCCTCGCCCCCCTTTCCTGTTTTATGTTTTGATTTCATAAGGAATGAAGCAGTCTTTAGACAACCAAATGTTGTTGTGGTAATTATTATTAATAATATTTATATGGTATCATAAAATGTCTTGATTTTTGACAAACACAGAATAAGAGGTAATTTTCCTACCAAATAGTTTAAGGTAAATACAATTGTCTGCCTATCCCTCTGCCAGCAAATACTAATTTATTCAAAAGCTCAGATCACAACTTTCAGATTTCCAAAACTAAATTAGGGCACTTGTTCTACATTGTGTTACTCAAATCAGCATTTAGGTGCCATAAGAACCAATGTAAAAGCATCTCCATGTTGAGGTGAGTGCTCAAATCCCAAACTGGAGACCCAGGTTTGAAAAACTGAGCTCATCATTGTTAAAATAAGAGATCCTGCCTCTCCCTAGTCAATCCTTACATTTTCATTCTCATCAAGAACCAAAAAACATTTTGAGTGGCACCAAAAACATTTTCACTCTGAGCTCTTGATGTTACCATTTAATCTGTTAAAAGAATGTTTTGATTGAGTAATTTCTCCTGTTTCTTTGTGTTTTCATTGCCCTAAAGAACTTTAGGGAGGCATCTGTTTCTTTTTTCAGTGTAGAAAACAAACAAATGCGTATTGGAAATAATTTAATTGCATTTATGTGATGGCTTTGTTAAACATTTTGAATAGAGATGCAGCTGACCAGAACTCCGGAATATGAGAGTTTTCACAATCTGAACCCAGACAATCTAATTTTTGCAATTGGCCGGTAGCTCTATAATGGGCTATATTAAAAGCCTGGATCCAGACTCCCGCAGACTTTGGGATGTTAAAAATCCAGATGCAGAATACAAATTTGCAGCTTGAAGCCTAGCTTTAGTTTTAAAGATGAGCTCAAAATCTGTTAATAGGGAATGCTCCACTTCTAACATAACCTGAGCCCTGGCCCTGCAATGAGCTCTGTGTGTTCAGATCACTGCATATAGGCAGTGCCCAAGTGACTTCAAACCATCTCTGTGCTAGCATATGTGTTTGCCTGCATGGACCTTATTGCAGGAATGGGCCCTGATGTGCATTGTATACCCACATATACAGGACAAAGGGGCAACTTTAAAGGGGCTTGCATGGTATGCAGTAGCAGATGGCCCCACAGGCAGCTTCCAGTACTGCTAATATAAAAGAAAATATTGATAACCTTATAACATCCCTGATATAGCACCCAATCCTGAAAAATTGGATAGGATGCAGAAAAGAGCCACAAAAACGATTTGAGGGCTGGAGAAAATGCCTTACAGCTTAGTCTATTTAGCTTATCAAAAAGAAAATTGTGAAGTGATTTGATTACAGTGCATCAGTACTTTCACAGGGAGAAAATACCATGTTCTAAAGGGCTCTTTGATCCAGGGGGAAAAAAAACATAACAAAAACCATTACTGGATGGTCAAACCAGACAAATTCAGATTTCCAACAGTGAGGTGATTAAATGTTGAAACAAACTATCCAGGGAGATGGTGCATTCTCCATCTCTTGATAACTTCAGATCAGACTGGATGCCTTTCTGGAAGTTATGCTTTGATCGCAATCAGTTGTTTGGCTTATCCAGGGTGATTTTTGTTTCCAGGCAAAACACTGCACAATGGGCCGGGTGCACTGTGGAGCTGTTGTTCTGGAGTTGTTTGTTTGTTGCCGGACAGTGATGCAAGATGTAGGAATTGGTAAATTTTGGTTCTTATCCAGCATCACCAGTTTTATCTTTTGTATCTTATGCCTATTTCAAGGCAGACGGTTAGGGATTTGGCTAGGTCAAGAATAGAGAAAGCCCCCACTCTTCAGTGATAAGCTCTATGAAGCCCTGTAAGCCCTATCTTTATCAGATCAAGAAAGATGTGGGCATCATTATTGACAGCTCAATAAAAACCTCTGCTCAGTGTGCAGTTGAGGTCACTGCCATGGAGAGTATTGGAGGCAGGGAACTTGACATGATTCAGAAAGGGACTGGACACTTGTATGGGTATCAAGACTATCCAGATTTATCAAAGTTAATGATAACAAAAATTGTGGAAAGATATTAAATCTCATGCTTCAGGGTTTAGGCCAATCTCTAAGTACATGAGATCAGGATGAGACCTAATGGGAGGGGCAGATTATCCCACATCTACTACTGCAGGGTTCCCACACCTTCCATTGAAGCATATGGTACTGGCCACTGTCAGAGATGATACACTGGACTAATCGGATCTCAGCTGTGATCCAGTCTGGCGATTCCTATGTTCCTACCAATGCACCTACATTTATATGTCACTTTTCACTGTAAAGTCTGAGCCCTGTTAGGGTACTGGAACTCCAGTTCGGATACCTTTTGAGTAAGGGCTCAGTCCTGCATCTCTTTCTGTGAGGAGCAGAGCACCTTTAATTCCCAGTGAAGTCAGTGGAAGTTGAGAGCGCCTTTAGTGTGATCAAGGTACTAAAGGAACACTCCAGGAAGACAAGGCCTTGCGGAGAACCTAAATTAATTCTTTGCATTGTTCTTTACTGCAGGGGATGTGAGAGAGATTCCCACACCTGAGCCATTCTTTTTAAGTGACACATCTGAATAACTGTCCCAGATTGAGGTGTCAATAGAGCTGGTTTTGGAACAAACTGATAAATTAAACAATAATAAGTCACCAGGACTGCACAGTATTCACCCAAGAGTTCTGAAGGAACTCAGATATGACATTGCAGAACTGTAGTATCTAACCTATCACTTAAATCACCCTTTGTACCAGATGACTGGTGGATACCTAACGTGACAACAATTGTTTTTTTAAAAGGCTCCAGAGATAATCCTGGCAATGATAGGCCAGAAAGCCGAACTGGTGGATTGGTTAAAAGAAAAGGAGTACTTGTGGCACCTTAGAGACTAACAAATTTATTTGAGCATAAGCTTTCATGAGCTACAGCTCACTTCATCGGATGCATTTGGTGGAAAATACAGTGGGGAGATTTATATACACACACAGAGAACGTGAAACAATGGGTTTTATCATACACACTGCAAGGAGAGTAATCACTTAAGATGAGCCATCACCAGCACTGAGGCGGGGGAAAGGAGGAAAACCTTTCATGGTGAGAAGCCAGGTAGGCCATTTCCAGCAGTTATCAAGAACAGCTGAGGAACCGTGGGGGGTGGGGTGGGGGGGGAGAAATAACATGGGGAAATAGTTTTACTTTGTGTAATGACTCATCCATTCCCAGTCTCTATTCAAGCCTAAGTTAATTGTATCCAGTTTGCAAATTAATTCCAATTCAGCAGTCTCTCACTGGAGTCTGTTTTTGAAGTTTTTTTGTTGAAGGATAGCCACTCTCAGGTCTGTAATCGAGTGACTGGAGAGATTGAAGTGTTCTCCAACTGGTTTTTGAATGTTATAATTCTTGACGTCTGATTTGTGTCCATTTATTCTTTTACGTAGAGACTGTCCAGTTTGACCAATGTACATGGCAGAGGGGCATTGCTGGCACATATTACATTGGTAGATGCGCAGGTGAACGAGCCTCTGATAGTGTGGCTGATGTGATTAGGCCCTATGATGGTGTCCCCTGAATAGATATGTGGACAGAGTTGGCAATGGGCTTTGTTGCAAGGATAGGTGGCTTGGTTGAAACTATTGTAAAGAACAGAATCATCAGACACAGATGAAAACTATATGTTAGGAAAGAGTCAACATGGCTTTTGTTAAGGGAAATTGTTCCTCACTTATCAGTTAGAATTAGAAACATAGAAACATGGTGGACAAGGGTGATCCAGTCAATGCAGTGTACTTGGACTTTCAGAAAGCCTTTGATAAGGTCCTTCACCAAAGGCTCTTAAGCAAAGCAGGCAGTTATGGGCTAAGTGGGAAGGTCTTCTCATGAAATCAATAATTGGTTAAAAAATAAGAAACAAAGGGTAGAGATAAGCTGTCAGTTTTCACAGTCAGAGAAGTAAATATCGGGGTCCCTCAAAGATCAGTGCTGGGACCAGTGCTGTTCAACAAATTCATAAATGATCTAGAAAAAGGGGTAAAAAGTGAGGCGGCAAAGTTTGCAGACAGTACTAAATTATTCAAGATAGTTAAGTCCAAAGCTGAATGCAAAGAGTTACAAAGGGATCTCACAAAACTTTCGGGCAAGACAATGGCAGATGAAATTCAATGTTGATAAATGTGAAGTTATACACATTGGAAAACATAATCCCAACTATACATATAAAATGATGGGGTCTAAACCTCTCAAGAAAGAGATCTTGGAGTCATTGTGGATAGTTCTCTGAAAATATCTGCTCCATGTGCAGCAGCAGTCAAAAAACCTAACATTGTTAGGAATGATTAGGAAAGAGGTAGATAATAAGACAAAAAATATAATGTCACTACATAAATCCATGATACACCCACACCTTGAATATTGCATGCCGATCTGGTCACCCCATTTCAAAAAAGCTATATTAGAATTGGAAAAAATACAGAGAAAGGCAGCAAAAATGATTATGGGCATGGAACAGCTTCCACATGAGGAGAGATTAAAAAGACTGGGACTGTTCAGGTTAGAAAAGAGAGGACTAAGAGGGGGAGATGATAGAGGTCTATAAAATCATGAATGGTATAGAGAAAGTGAATAAGGAAGTGTTATTTACCCCATACCAATGAACCAGAGGTCATCCAATGAAATTAATAGGCAGTATGTTTACAACAAACATAAGAAAGTACTTCCTCACACAATGCACAGTCAACCTGGGGAACTCAGGGCCCAAGGATGTTGTGAAAGCCGAAAGTATAATGGGATTCAAAAATGATTTGGATAAATTCATGGAGGGTAGTTTCATCAATGGCTATTAGCCAAGATGGTCAGGGATGCAACCCCATGCTCTGGGTGTCCCTAAATCTCTGACTGCCAGAAGCTGGGATTGGATATCAGGAGCTGGATCACTCAATAAATTGCCTTTGAAGCATCTGGAACTGGCCACTATCAGAAGACTAGATTCTGGGTTAGATGAAGCATTGGTCTGACCCACCGCAGCTGTTCTTATGGGTTTTTTATTTCTCGTCACTAACTCTCAAGGTAAAATTTTCAAAAGTGCTTTAGTGACTTGGGATCCAAAGTCCCATTTTTAAAACTGACTTAGGGCCAGAATGAATTTGTAAATCTGAAGATACAGATGGGCACCTACTGGAATTTTTAAAGGCATCTCAGTGAGAGATTGACTCTACACCCAGTGATTAGGGCGTTCACATAGGGTGTGGGAGAATCAAACTTAAGTCCCTGCTCCATATCTAGCAGAGTGGGGATTCAAACATGGGTTTCCCACAGCCCAAGCGAATGCCCTAACTACTGGGCTAATGGATATTCAATGTGACACATCAACTGTCAGCATGCTCTGAGATCTCCTTCAGGATCAGGCTCTGCTGGTGAGATAGGGAGAGGGACACATAGTAAGAAAATCCTACTTGGGCTTTGGCTGAGCTGCTTGTCATCATCAGATCTTAGGTGGCTTTGCACATGCCCATCAGAAGAAACTTAGGTGTCTACAGAGATAGGTGGCAGCTAAGTGGTGGTTTTGAAAATGTCCGTGGTGCCTAAATGCTAGATGTAGGCACTTAAAGAGGCAGTTAGGCACCCATTACCATTGTGAATCTGGCCCTTAAGACACTTTTGAAAATGGAATTTAGGAGCCTGAGTGACTGGGAGTAACAAAAGGTCTCAGTTGTACTAAAATTTGTTTGGAAACGCTTAGTGGGTATTCTGCATTGGGTTTGTGAGCGACTTCTCTGTGTTTGAAACCACAGCTCTGAGTTCTGTGTGTTGTGATGCAGTAATGAAACATTGCAGTGACATCCCACAGCTGAGTGCAAATTCCCAAACTAGGTCTGTCACTCACGTGATTAACAGATTTATGCACAAACAAATGTAAGGGGAACATTTCACTTCTGAAGGCTGGAAAGCACGCCGATCAGAAAGGTGAATGCGGTAACTCAAGTCACTCTGTCGCACAAATCCAAGTTGTCCCATTTAGTTTCCCTTCCATTCATAAATCCGTGGTCAACTTCTGAAACTTAAAACAGATCCCAAGAGGTCTTTGAAAATTCACAAGGCTTTTCAAATACGAGTTTTGTATTTACAGTCACTTCAGCTTTTAGCAGTTGTAGCTGGATTCAGCACCTTTATCCTTTGCCACGGTACCACCCTAAAAACACACATACACACTCTCTCTCTCTCTCTTCAAGATGCCTGTCCTACTCCATTCTGTTCTGTTCTAGCCAAGTTCTTAGGCCTCACCCATCACTGTGGTATCTGAGCGTGCACAATTTGGTGCTTTGCAAATAAATTCTCATTTTCAGTATAAATTTTCTTTTGGGGACCCATCTGGCACATGGCCAAGGGGAACCCCTAGTTTGTGCATATGAAAGTGAGAAATACAATTGGCAAGACTTCCCTGCATTTTATCATGGGACTTTCGGGCTTGCCGCTCTTAAGTACAGTGGTCAGGAAGGAGAAAAAAGAGTTGAAGAGGATTTGTGGAGGAGGAGAGAATGAGATTTATAGGAGGAAAAAAAGGTTGGGGGAAGAAGGGAAGGAGATGGGGGGTAGAAGCATTGACGAGTGGGGGGGGGAATCAAGAGAGCTGCGTGAAAAAAGAAGTATATTTTGCAAAAAAATCTAAACCCATTTTCCCCAACATTTTTCAGTTTCCTGGGAGGAGGGGACTCCTCTTTTCGCTTCCCTTTTTCCTCATTCCCCCCTTTTCCCATTTTGCCACTAGAAAGGCAGGAGAAAAGAGGGGAAAAACAAAATATGTAAAAAATAGTTTTACTCTTTTTGGTGAAAAATCAAACCTTAAAAAAAAAAACTTTTCATGGAAAAGGTTTTTTGTTTTTTTGTTTTTTTTAAAAAAAAGGTCATTTTTCATTAAAAAAAAGAGTCTCGTGAAAAACTTGAACCAGCTCACCAAGGATTTGATCCAGGCATGATTCTGCCACCCTGGCTCTCTCTGAGTAGTGTGTCACTCTGTGAAATGTCCTGCGAACTCCTTACTCACAATGAAGCTTTGAAGTCAGCGAGAGCCAGGGGCTCCACCAAGGGTGACCGCTCAGTAGTGTGAGCTTGGGATTCACCATCTGCCCCACAGATTTCAAGGGGACGCCCTGCCCAGTAAGATGCTACTCATTGGGAATAGTGGTAGCACATTCTGGCCCTTAATGTTCTGTGCCTCCAACCTTGGGACACCATATCATTCAGGTTCTGCGGAGATCACCTAACCTTTCCTTCTCAGAGCAGTTAACCCTGATCCCGCCTCACTGAAGTAAATGGGAGGAACACTGCCATGGACTTTTATAGACACAGGATTGGGCCTTTAAAGAACAAGCACCTGGTGTCATTGAAAGAATTCTCCACTCACCAATATGTTTACCCCTGTGATGTATCATTTCTTTTCAGGAGTAATAACCAGGAGGGAGGATTCAGAAGATTTTCCAGCCAGAGTTCCATCCATTCTTGGCAAAGGTTGCATGATCCAGATGAAGACTGCAGCTTTTTGCAAAGACCCCTTTTCAAGACGACAGTTGGCAGTGGGACTTACTCAATCTCTGGGGGGAAAAAATGGAGATGCCTTTTTTAAAAAAAAAAAAAAAGCCAGCCACCTTTTAGTACGTGCAATTTATTTAGCACTTTTCCCTTTGCTTAACTGGGAAATGTTACCCTCTCTGCTCATGTTGTACAGTCATTTTGTTGTTGTTGTTGTTGTAGCTGTTGTGCCAAAGACTTGATGGAGCTTCTACACAGCGTCTAGTTTTGCCTTAAACGTTAAATCCTTGAGCCAAAGAAAACTCAGAAATTCTGTTTAGGTAATGTTGAGTGGGCCAGTTTAATCAGTGACAAATCTGAATTTCTGAATCCTTCTGTAAAAGTTTCCTCTTTTTTTTTTCCTCCTGTTCATATCTATCTACTTGCAGCCCTGGAACCAGCATTCACAGCCGGAAAAAGCCAGGGCACACCAACACTTGCTCCAGAGTTGATCTCTCTTTCTTTCAGCGATTTCATTGTTCTACTTCTTTGGCAATTACCTGGTTTTCTTCCTGCTGGAAAACATTGTGCATAGGGTAGAAATACTGACACAAAGTGAGAGCTGAAACCAGATCTATGCTTTTTAAATATAAATATATAAATAAATAAAAAGTGCCACATAAAGCAATAAAAAAAAAAAATCAATAAGACAGTTCAGATAGGCAGCATGGTGTGTAGCAAAACAATTCAGTAATTTTGTTTCGGTTTTGTGAAGTCATTTTTGGCTGTTTTTTTTAAGTAGTTAAAAACCCATGTAATGCAAAGGCATTTGAATCCTATACTGTATTTTTCGCTTCAAATTGAAGTAAAAAAATTAAGAACCATTTGCTTGGAATAAGCAAACTTTATAGGTAATGCAGTTCATATGCAAGACATCTGCTAGTGATGGAGGACAGAATTCAGTGTCAGAGTAAAAGAATATGGGTTTGTAAAGAAAGGAGATTAACATATTTTGTTTTCACTTAAGGGTAAAGGTTATACCTCAGGGGACAGATTCAGATCTGTTACACTAGTGTAAATCAGGTTTACTTACGTTTGATTTACTCCAGTGTAACAGATCTGAGCCTGGCCCTGTGTGTGTATGTCTGGAGTTGGGTGGGGTAGGAGGTCTCTTCTCTTCATTATATGAACATGTAACTCTTAGCAGCCTCAGCAGGAATTATGTGTGTGTGCAGAGGGGAGATCAGACTCTGTGCTACTAAACTGTTGACCTGATATCAATACAAAATCCTGAACTCATGAGTTGCTGTCCGTTTATTTTTCTGTATGAGCTCACCAATTTAAAGAGGTCTCTCCTGGCTTTCATGGCCCCACTGCTCCCTGAGGAGATGGTATATGAAGGCTGAGTGGCTGCATGCTATCCGCCCTGAAGAGCGTCTGACCCTTTGTGACTGAGCACTGGGTTGAGGGTTTGTTCACTGGAATGCAGGTTTCCTGTGAGGGCATGGGAGAATTCCCAGGTGAAATGACTGAGACTTTTGTATGATACTTCCCATTCAAGGGTGTAAATATATCTCCCACAGCCTGCACAGTGCTTTGGAGTCCCAGCATACTTGAGCAATGCTACCAGAAGCGGAGCAACCAACCAGAAATCTCCAGTGGGGTGTTATCAGCAATCACTGTAGGGATACTGGAGGGAATTGTTGCAGCATTGAAGACCCACTGCTGAGAGGTACCAGGAAGATGGGAGGGGGAGGTATGAACTGGTGGATTTGGTACAGTAGAGGTGAATTAACGGAGCTGATAGAAAAACCAGGAAGGAATTGAAGGATAGAGGGGCAGGGAGGAGGGAACACCACCACATGAGCAAACGTGGGTACCTACGGGTGCTGATGGAAGTTTTACTGTCGGGCCTAATCAGAAACTCTGCTTCAGTTAGCAATAAACCTGCCCTCTCATTGGGTAAATGCACAGAATTCGGCTTGGAACCACTGGTGGGAAATAAGACTTAGTCAGCCCAGGCTGTTTTAGACGTTGTTGGGGAAGCACAGCTAGTTCTCCATTTGCTCTGGAGTAGAGCTGTGTGAAAGATTAAGAGTGGGCACTTTTTAAAGAAATTTAGTTTCCTTTTCTGATCCAAATTGTCCAGAAGCAGTTCACTATTTTGTAAGGTGTGTTAATTAATAATTATTAATTACTCATTATTCATTACTTGCTAATAGTTCTTTTTCAGGAACTAATGCATGAGCAATTTGCTGCAAGTATGCAGGAGTCACAAGCTGAGCTGTACTTCTGCATTCTGGTTGGATATCTAGGTCACATGGTATTGTGGGGGAACACAGAATCAGGATTCAGACTTACAAATTCCAAAACTCACTTTCTTCTAATATTCTCTACAACTCACATTAAATTTGCTGCTCCTGCCATACAGTCCTGCAGAGGAATGTTCGCCAAAAGCTAATACTAAAGGAATACTCCCAGAACAAAAGCAATTTCAGGTCTTCAAATGTCCATAAAATATTTTGTAGATGTTCACTCAGCTCTACTCTGGACTCTCTATGAGATAAATTTACCTAAAACTAGGAAACTACAATAGTTATTGCCCAACACCACCGCATTACAACACCATTGCCAGCAAAGTTAGCAATATGGCTATACTGATAGCCCTAAACCATGTCTTCACTAAGAATGAATGTGAGTTTTTACCATGGGATAACTAACACACGTATGAGCTATGCCACTGTAAAAACATAATGGAGACAAGGCACCAGAGTTTTTTCTGCGAGGTAAATTAGGCAAGGTCACCCATAGGCAGGAGTATAGTGCTGACCTTGACTACCTACCTCCCGATAAAGGCTCCCAGTTCTTTATGCGAGATAACTACCCAGTGTTTGTTATCTCTCTGTAAAAAAGACACCTTTGTGCCAGTGAAGACAAAGCCTTAATATAAATGGTCCGTTGTTTGTTACACATTTTTAACACTATCTCAGTGAGCTGATCTAAGAGATGACATAAGTGCCTAACACCCCCATGTACTCTTGCAGAGCATATTCAAAGGGAAATTCCATTGGCAAGTGGACTTTTCCTTGCAATAGCCCAAATAAATACATGAGTTGAAGGTAAGGAAAAATGGGAATATGAACTGTGCGTATCTGAATTTCAAAAGAGAGCTCTCCCCCAACCTTGCCTTTATTTTCAATTTTGGGGTTCAGTTACACAAAATCTTGAGATTTGCAGGGTTTAAAGTAAAGAACAGAACACAGTCCTGAAGCTGCATGTTTCCTGGTTGCTTACTTGTGCGTCTTGAAGCTGAACTTGTTCCTCGACACTGTTGTCCTTTTAATTTACACATGAACAATTTGCCAGAGCTCAACTGTAATTGACCATGACCAACCATAATGAAAAGAGGCAACATGTTCAATAAGTAATGATGAGCTGATCCAGATGAAAGAGTTTCATCTAGTTTGAAAACGCATTTACTACAGCACAGAGTGGTGCTCACCAGGACTATTAAGTCTAGCTGCTATAGGCTCATGGAGCCAGATTCTGACCTCAGTTACAGCATTGTAAATCCAGAGCACAGTAACTCAACTAAAGGCAATGGAATTTTTGCAGATTTACACCAGTATATTGTACCCGAGATCAGATTCTGGCCTCCTGGGTGTTATGAGCTATAATGCAAAAGGTAAGGTATGCCATGAAAATAACAGCACGCATCATCTGTACTTAAAGTACCACACCTTGTACGTGTTCACACAGTACCCTTTATCATACACTATATGATAGCATCTGCCCTGGTCAGGCTCTGTACCACTCAGGTCTAAATGATCTCTGAATGACGTTAGCAAACATGAAGATTTCAGAGATATTTAACAATGAAAGCAGATCTTAGAAATGTGACAACACTATCACCTCCATCTTTCCATTATGAGCTTTCAGGGGGTGTGAAATGAAGCTTAAACTATGTGAAACAAACAGAGGTTGTATGTTTCAATAGCAAAGGATACACAGCAGCATTCCATGAGAGCTTCTGTACCTGCACGTTAAATAAATGTTCTGTCACAAACAACTCATTGAGATGTTACCTAGTCTTGTACCAGATGCTGACGCTAGCAGCAGCTATAGATACAAAGCTGAATTTTGCTCTCAGCTATACTAGTGTGTAGCTAATTATAATCAGTGGAGCTAGTCCAGATTTACACTGAGCAGAGCAGAGAGAAGAATATAGTCCATATTCTGGGATGATTTACATCTCAGGAGATCTTATTGACTTCAGTGGAACTCCATACAGTGCTAGTATACAATGTATCTCATGAATAATGTAAAAGCACACATACAAGAATAAGGCTGAAGGTAAGAATCCTTCCTCAATACAGAAATCCTCTTTCAACAGTTCTATAAAACTACTCATGAAGAAAGAGGACAACCTCAGTAAAGGGACACCAGGTTGCAAATATAGTTTTGCAAACTCTTGTGAGATTATCGTGAGTCTTGCAATATTCTGTGGTTTTCTTAAAGCTGCAGCCTCTGAAGGGACGTAATTAGGTGAAAATCTCATCTTTCGTTTTTATTTTTTAAAAAAGAGTTTCTAGACATAATGATTACAGAGAAAAGTTTGAAAGTATGACCCCAGCACACCCTAAGAACATGAAGCTAAATGGCAAATGGAATGAACCCCAAATATTTTTTTAAATCTCATGATTTTTAAGCCTGTCATATTGGGGGATCCTGACTCATGATTTTTGAATGCTTGGGGTTTGTAATCCTGCAAATAACAGAGAAGAAATTTAGTGCTGCCACAGGCCTGGACGTTTAGTGGCAAATAATGACTTGAAATACACCCTGTGCAACCCCACTGAGACCAGAGAAAATCAGTAAATTAGGAGGAATTTAGTCCTCTGTACTCTTTTGGGCTGGAGCATCCGGCCATAGAGGAAACAGGTTCAATGTGTCTAGGGAGGCACATCTATCTAATCTCATGTATATAAAAGACACTTAGCACCAATGTATCTAAGCAGAAACTCTAAGAACCACCTAATTCTAACTAAACCTTATAACATTAGGAGGGTGACCGTGTGATCCTGAAAACTGGCATGAAGCCAGGCACCCATATAGAGCTGGGCAAAATTCTAACCCTGTTGTCACCTGACTCCCCTACCTCAGATGGGAATCTGTCCCACCTACTCAGTTTTCTCTGTCCGATCAGGCCTCCTTACACTAGTCTCACAATGTTCCATTTTAACTCATTGTTCAGGGAGTTTTAGGTATGCAAGAAATGCAGCATTAGGCTTTTTGGTTCAAAAATCATATTATGCTTTGCTTTGGTTTCCTTTTCACATATCAACCCACAAATTGAAATGGATTATCTCAGGATGGACCCAAATGAAAATGCCAAACCTTCCGACTTCAGAAGTGTTTGAAATACAAACCCAGATCTGAATTTTGCCAGTGATCTCCATCTCCATAGTTAGCCAACCCCAAACTCAGATTCCTAATGGAATTGGGTGATTATTACTATTATTAGTTTTTGTAAATAGTAAATTTTCAAAAACTATTCTCGAATTTGGGTTGAATTCAGCAAATAATTTCAGCTGAAAAATCTACTTTCTTTAAAAAGTCAAAACATTTTATTTCAACCACTTCAAATCAAAACATTTTGACTTTGTTTTGAAACAACATTTCCTTTAGAAATTGAGCTCTTTATGTTTTAAAATATGCACAACAAAAGGGTGAAAACCACCCAAAAAACAAAACAAAAAAGAAACAAACAGTTAATTTTAGAGTAAATGAAAGATTTTCTTCAATCCAACGTGAATGTTTTTTCCAGTTTTTCATTCTGGTGAGAGAAAGCAAAAAATTGCAGTATTTTTGGTTCAGCCCCTGCACCAAAAAAATCAATTATTTGCTCAGTTCCAATTCCTAATGGCCCCACATTTTTGGTGTTCAAAAGCTAAATCTTGGATTTTGTGGTTTAGTGTGACTCCAAGTTTGGGGGATCTGTGATGACAAACTCCTGTACATCTAAACATGTTCTGGAAAAGGTAGTTACCTGGGGCCAGATTTTTAAAGGTATTTAGATGACTAAAGGTGCTGATTGGTGCCTGGTGGAATTTGCAAAAATCCCTATAGGTGCCTATCTGTATCTTTAAGTGCTTAAATACCTTTTAAAATCTGATACATAGTGCTGGATTCTCCTCTCTTTTACAGGGGTGTAAATCAGGGGTACTCCCTTGAAGTAAATAGGGTTATGTAGGAGAAGAATCAAGGCATTATTCCTTTGTGTACGTCTGTTTGCATGGTAAACATGACATAAGTTCGGCCATACTGAGTCAGACCAATGGTCCATCTAGCCCAGTACCCGGTCTTCTGACAGTGGCCAATGCCACGTGCTTCACAGGCAATCACTGAGTGATCCACCTCCAGGCATCCATTCCCAGCCTCTGGTAATCAGAAGCTAGGGACACCCAGAGCATGGAGTTGCTTTCCTGACTATCAGAGCTAATATTCATTGATGGACCTATCCTCCATGAACTTATCTAATTCTTTTATACTTTTGGCCTTCACAACATCCTCTGGCAACAAGTTCCACAAGTTGACTGTGTGTTGTGTTAAGAAGTACTTCCTTTTGTTTGTTTCAAACCCTCTGCCTATTAATTTCATTGGTTGACCCCTGGTTCTTGTTATGTGAAGGAGTAAATAACACTTCATTTTCACTTTCTCCACAGCATTCATGGTTTTATAGACATCTATCATAGTCGTCTCTTTTCCAAGCTGAAAAGTCCCGGTCTTTTTTAACCTCTCCTCACATGAAAGCTGTTCCATAACCTTAATCATTTTTGTTACCCTTTTCTGTACGTTTTCCAATTCTAATACATCTTTTTTGAGATGGGCTGACCAGAACTGCATACAGTATGCAAGGTGTGGGCATACTATGGATTTATGTAGTTTATGATATTTTCTGTCTTATTGTCTCTCCCTTTCCTAATCATTCCTAACATTGTTAGCCTTTTTGACTGCCTCTGCACACTGAGCAGATGTTTTCAGAGAACTATCCACAATGATGCCAAGATCTCTTTCTTAAGTGGTAACAGCTAATTTTGATCCCATCATTTTGTATGGATCATTGGGATTATGTTTTCCAATGTTCATGACACCACTTTTAGTTCCAAGAGAGATATAATATTATAGAAAAAAGGACAAACTCTTTCAGATTGAAAGACAGGTGGATGGACCTCTGAAAATGCAGTGTGCATATTGCATGTCAACAATTCCCATTTCAGAGCCTCTGATGTTCATTAATCAAAAATGAAATACAGTAAGCAGTGAGCAATCTATATATAAAGTGCACACAGACTAAGAATCATATTCTCCACCTACTAGTGTTCTCCTTTCCATAGGATTTTTTCATTCCCTTCAGCCTCATGCTGAGCTGACATAATCAAGTCTAATCTTAGGTACTTACCTGACCCCCATTACTGTGGTATCTGAGGATATGCTTACACTGCAAAAAAAGACCCACCTCAGCAAATCTCAAACTCAGTGAACTGACTTAGGTCATGTCTACACACACTACAAAATCATGTCAACCTGACACCAGCATACAGCCACCGCAGTTATTAAATCACTTGTAAAAAGAAAAGGAGTACTTGTGGCACCTTAGAGACTAATAAATTTGTTAGTCTCTAAGGTACCACAAGTACTCCTTTTCTTTTTGCGAATACAGACTAACATGGCTGCTACTCTGAAATAAATCACTTGTGTGTGCGCACGTTTGACAATTTGTATCGACAGTGCGTGTTGTCACCAGGAGTGGTTGTATCAATTGTATTGTCAGTGTGGGACATTGTGGAATGGCACCTGAAAGCCAGGAACAGTCGATGTGAGCAGTGCAGCATCTATACTGACCTAATTACATCAACCGTGATTCTATGCCGCTTGGGGAGGTGATATTACTAAATCAGGAGCCAAACTTAAGTGAAGACACTTCTATGGCTAGGCTGATGCAAGGGAGCTTATCTAATCCTGTAATGTAGACCAGGCCTCCGACTCACAGGATTCGCGCTATGGAGCTAAAATAGCAGTATAGACGTTCAAGCTCAGGTTGGAGCCTGGGCTCTGATACCCTTCTCCCTCCCTGAATTTCAGAATCAGGGGTCCAGCCTGATCCTGAATGTCTATACTGCTACTTCTAGCCAGTGGGAATGCCTGACCATCAACACTGCACTAGTGAGGACCCCAGCCTGATACATGTGAGATCCTGCTCTGCCTTTCCCGTACCTCATGTGTCCCTTTCCACCCCCTTCCCCACACCATCTTCCTCTTCTCTCAGTTCTCTCTGATTCTGAAATCAGCTACACTACACAGCACCAGCACAATGAGATGGAGCAACCCAACTAGCCCTGCTCAGCCTGAGAAGAACTAGTGAAGGAGAACGACCTGACCCGACCAACTAAATAATGTCCCTGTCCAGGGAGGTAAGAAGAGATCCAGAGAAACAGGAAAAACAGGTGTCTCGGTCAACCTGCCAGCCCAAAGCATCTGTGACTGACCAGCCACCCTGTATCCTGAGACTATCAACAATACCTTCATTTCCCTGTCTTTTAATATCCTCTCTCTTCTCGCCCTTCTGTGTCTGTTTTGTCGAAAGCAGGAAAGTGACTATCATTCCTGACTGAGAACTAAACACAGGGTTGTTATAGCCGTGTCAGACCCAGCACATGAGAGACAAGGTGGGTGAGGTAATATCTGAGAACTGAACAGCAGAACTTACCCTTTCTTCCCCCCCCCAGGAAGGACTGCTTGACAGAATAAAAGACTCTAATCAATATCCCCTTGCTCTAAAAAGAGACTTTGATAGGTTTTAATTAAGTTTGCTTTGCGTACTCACTCAATTTCAGTTTCAATGCTTTTTGCCTCTTTTTTATTCTTTGCCTGTTGTGTGTCTCAGTCAATAAAATTCTAACCTTTGGCATGAATTTTCTAGTGTGTTTACCATGGTAATGAGCAAGCCAAGGTCTTTGTACTCAGAACTCCAAACCTTGTTTAAAACTGCGAATGCTGCACAGGGTTGAGTTACCACCTCCAACTCTTTGCACCCGTATATTCTGTCAAAATTAACACAAATTACACCCATGTAAAAGTGGTGCACATTCGAGCAAAATCAGAACAATCCTTCATTATTCTTCTAGTTTGCAAATCCTCCTTTACCATTGGAGTGCCAGATCCTCAAGACGTATAAACCAGGGTAGCTCCACTGTTGTCTATGGAGCCATGTTCATTTATGCCAGCTGAGGATCTGGCAAATTCTTCTTGATAAAATCCTGGTTAAATGGAAACCAGTGAGCTTAGACAATTCCTGTAACATAAAAATCTAAGGGATCAGATTCTGCTGGTATAAATATGAAGCAACTCCACAGAGGCCCTGGAGTCACTCTGGATTTATACTGATGTGATAAAGCAAAAGCTGGCCCCATACGTTTCCATTATTTATTGGAAATGTAATATAAATCTAGTCCTTCAGCTGTTCTATTCAAAACCAATTTTAATCTACTTTTGCATTAATAATGCAGATATCAACATGTAGTCCAGTCATTGGGCCAAAGTTTTTGCTGGCACAACTCCGTTGAAGACTCTCTGTTTTTAAACCATCATTTTTCTCTATTGCATGTCCATATTTTCATGTGTTTTTCAAGTATCTCCATGGCTCTAGGGTAGTCTATAGCCACAGAATACAGACTCAGAGCCAAATTCTCCACTCATTTCCACTGGTGCAAATCTATATTAGCTCCATTGAAGTCAATGAGTTCGTCAGTAATCCAGCACAAGCAAAGCATCGCAAATAGCCTAAATGGCTGGGTTTGGAATGTCCCAAGGGCTAACATTTATTTCCATAAATTACGAAGCAAATATTTACAAATTGGCACATATGCAGAAATAAGGATTGGTTCATAAATAATTCCCAGACAGATAAAAAGGCTACTACTTTCACTGGGTAATTTATTCACAACATGTAGAGCCAGATCCTGGGTCCCATGCCAGCTGCATTGCCTCTCTCAAGCTACTCTAACTTTGCCAAGGATTAGATGGGCATCTGCACTGCCAGGATGCAAGGGAGCATAAAAATGCCTTAAAACCACCTTCCCCCCCCACACATCTAGAGTGGATTTTCTGCCAAGCACAGTCCAGACAGACTGGAAGAGCTGACCCATGATTTAACCCGCTCTGTTTTCTTGTTTGGTCACCCACTGAACTAATTCACTGCCAGAACATGACTGTACTAACAGCCGTTTGTATATTAATTATTATTATTTCTCGTGGTAGCACCTAGCAAGCCAAACTCTATGCTAGGTGCTGTATAAGCAAAGAACAAAAAGATAGTCCCTGCCCCAACTTGCTTGCAATTTAAGAGTAAGATGAGACACAACAAGTAAATACAACAAATAGATAGCAGGGGCAAAATAGAACAATGAGACTATTATGTATACAGTTATTTATGTATGATGTACGGGTATATTATTTTGCCTGGATTTTCATTATTTAAATGTTTCACACACTCTAAAGTACTGTATTTCTGACTTCAATGGTCTTTGTAGCTTTTACGTAGAGTTCGTTTATTCCTTTTATATGTCACAGGGGCACTAATTACACTGCAGCTGTAATATAACTGTATTGTAATGATTAGTAATTTATGTATTTACCCTTTATAAAAAAGTATCAGCATGGTTACATGAATGATTTGTGTAATGATATATATGCTGTTCTTAGGTCCAAATATGTTATATAAATAATCACATCTATACCCTATATAATAGCCTTGGGATTGTGGTGTAAATTTAGGTAATTATAGAAAGTTATGCTACATACAGGGCCCCCTAGACCAACCAGAGCATTCACTACCAGAGAATAGCCATTATTACGGGGACAGGCAAATTGTTCTTTGATCATCAGATTAGTGGTTTGAGAGCCCCAAATCCATCTGATTACATAGCAGTACTGGTGAGAGGAAGGCAGTGAGTGACAGTAGACAGTAAAACACGCATCAGGACCTGGGGAAGTGACAGAGGTAGCGATCCAGGTAGAATTAGACTTGAGGATTGTTTCTGTAACGTTGCTTTCAGTGATTATCACACTGGCAGGACGTGGGACAGATGCCCCACTAGCATTAAGCCTTGCTTTGCATTAGGTCTTAGTGACACAAGCTCACGAGTCCACCTCAAAGAATTAAAAAGCCATAAAAACCGTATTAAATAAAAACAAGCAAAAAAAATCCCAAAAGAAACCATTTTATAATGTTAATTCTAGATCGAAAGCCTTTTGGGGTCATTAAACCCGAATGTGTATTCAGGCCTTTGTAAATCAGTTGTAAATATTAGCACTGACTTTAATTTATCCTCTCTGTCCAAGAGTTGAGAGTTTTTCAAGACTCTCTCTCTCTAAGTTCTATCCTGCCACCCATCAACATAGAATCTGGGAACCTTCCATATAAAAATCAATAGCAATAGCAAAGTCCCCAACGGACTTCTATGGAGTCTTTGGCACATCTTTCCAGTTATGTCAGGCAGCAGTTTAAAAGGTAGACGTCTCCTAGTTATATTTTTGTTTCATTATCAGTAACTATACTTTGCAGCTATCATCCAAGGATCTTAATGTGACTTTGTTTTAAGAGTGACCAAAGTTGCCCAGGTACTCAGGGCCAAATTCTCCTCTCAGACACACTTGTGTAAATCCAGATAAACGCTGACTGATCTCAGTGATGTTTCTCCATATGTACAGTGGTCAGTGAAAGGGAGAACACAGTTTGGTCATGAGGTTTATCAATAAACTACATGGACAGTACGCTTTACCAACAAACTGCTAAAAGCTCCTGTCATGCACTGGAAAATATACTTACACCACTGGAGTTATTGCTATCTATCAAGTGCGTATCAGTGTCTAAGGTCTTGATCCTGCAAACACTTATGCCTGTGAGTAATCTTGCTGAAATCAAAGGGACTTCTAACATGCATAAAGTTAAAGCACATGCATAAGTGTATGCAGAACTGGTGCTTAAATAAACAGACCTTTACAGGTAACTCTTAGTGCATTTACAATTAAATAGTGGAAGTTTTTCCTTTAGTATAAGAATTAAACTATGCTATTTCAACTACGTACAAAATTTGTTACTTCCTGTCTTAAACTGTGACGTTACCTTGCTGTGCGCTGTTTAACTTCAGATGTGGTTGCAGATAATAATTAGTTGTGAATAATGTAGCATATATATATGTATATTAAAGGCAGGGATGGTATCATTTCATATCTGAACTGAATTCAGCGGATTATGTGCATTTACACACCTACAGTACAGGTGCCATCACCTCAAATAAATTAAGAATCAACCATCAATAATCATTGAATCATAGAAGATTAGGGTTGGAGGAGACCTCAGGGGGTATTCTAGTCCAATCCCCTGCTCAAAGCAGGACCAACACAAACTAAATCATCCCAGCCAGGGTTTGTCAAGCCAGGCCTTAATAACCTCTAAGGATGGAGATTCCACCACCTTCTTAGGTAACCCATTCCAGTGCTTCACCACCCTCCTAGTGAAATAGTGTTTCCTAATATCCAACCTAGACCTCCCCCACTGCAACTTGAGACCATTGCTCCTTGTTCTGTCATCTGCCACTACTGAGAACAGTCAAGCTCCATTCTCTTTGGAACCCCCCTTCAGGTAGTTGAAGGCTGCTATCAAATCCCTCCCCCTCCCCACACACTCTTCTCTTCTGCAGACTAAACAAGCCCAATTCCCTCAGCCTCTCCTCTTAAGTCATGTGCCCCAACCCCCTGATCATTTTCATTGCCCTCCGCTGGACTCTCTCCAATTTGTCCACATCCTTTCTGTAGTGGAGGGCCCAATACTGGATGTAATATTCCAGATGTGGCCTCACCAGTGCCCAATAGAGGGGAATAATCACTTCCCTTGATCTGCTGGCAATGCTCCTGCTAATACAGCCCAATATGCCATTAGCCTTCTTGGCAACAAGGGCACACTTCTGACTCATATCCAGCTTCTCATCCACAGTAATCCCCAGGTCCTTTTCTGCAGAACTGCTGCTTAGCCAGTCGGTCCCCAGCCTGTAGCGGTACATGGGATTCTTTCGTCCTAAGTGCAGGACTCTGCATTTGTCCTTGTTGAACCTCATCAGATTTTTTTTGGTCCAATCCTACAATTTGTCTAGGTCACTCTGTATCCTATCCCTACCCTCCAGTGTATCTACAACTCCCCCCAGTTTAGTGTCATCTGTGAACTTGCTGAGGGTGCAATTCATCCCATCATCCAGGTTCATTAATAAAGATGTTGAACAAAACCGGCCCCAGGACTGACCCCTGGGTACTCCGCTTGATACCGGCTGCCAATTAGACATCGAGCTGTTCATCACTACCCGTTGAGCCCAATAATCTAGCCAGCTTTCTATCCACCTTATAGTTTCTATCCACCTCCATTCATTCAATCCATACTTCTTTAACTTGCTGGCAAGAATACTGTGAGAGACAGCATCAAAAGTTTTTGCTAAAGTCAAGTTATATCACATCCCCTACTTTCCCCATATCCACAGAGCCAGTTATCTCATCATAGAAGGCCATCAGGTTGGTCAGGCATGACTTGCTCTTGGTGAATCCAAGTTGACTGTTCCTGATCATCTTCCTCTCCTCCAAGTGCTTCAAAATGGATTCCTTGAGAACCTGCTCCATGCTTTTCCCAGGGACTGAGGTGAGGCTGACCGGTCTGTAGTTCCCCGGTTCTCCTTCCCTTTTTTAAAGATGGGCACTATATTTTCCTTTTTCCAATCGTCCGGGATCTCTCCCAATCGCCACAAGTTTTCAAAGATAATGGCCAATGACTCTGCAATCACATCAGCCAATTCCCTCAGCACCCTCAGATGTATTAGATCTGGACCGATGGACTTGTGCATGTCCAGCTTTTCTAAATAGTCCTTAACCTGATCTTTCACCACTGAGGGCTTGTAATAAAGAACAAGGGAATGGACTATTTGTTTTTTTTAAAAAAAACAGTGGGGCTGTCTGTCAGGAAATTGAGCCGCCTGCTAATGATAAATCTGGGGATTTCAGATGCCTGTAGTTGAATATATCTGGACAGCATATGCTTGACACACTTGAAAGGTGTTCTTCCACTTCAAACATTTAAAACAGCACAAACTAAAAAAAACAAAAACAAAAAAACCCCTTAGATCCTTAATGTAAAAATCATGAAGATTTCCTTTGCTCTGGTAACTAACCAGTTCAGGATGTGTTTACATAGGAGTGGACAGCTATCCCCCACTCACAGACTCTCCCCTATTCCCAGATAATGAAGACACAATCACGTAGCACTAACTGAAATTTCCCTAACAGATTAAACAACTTGCGCAGGAAATAAGTGACAGTCTTCTGCCTCCAAAACTGCAATTCCAGTTTGGAGTGGTACAAAGCTCTTCACATGCGAATACCTCCAAGCTACATTTGGTAGGATTTAGGAGTATGAATCTGAGGGTTAGCATGTTCAAAATACTAGAACTGAAAAATTGTGCCTGCTTGTGATTTTAGAGAGCAGGTAAAGACTGCTTTGAAAACATAGGTGGTGCTCAGTGCCAGGGAGCAAAGATTGTGTTCGAGGAAGGCAGAATGGTTTGGCTTTGTATAAATATATTTTTAATACTATCTTGCTAACTCTAAGTCACTTATTTCCCTATCAGAAAATATCAGAAGAGGACTGGCACCTCTTGAAACCTGTCAGCTCTATCTCTGTCTATTCAGTTTCCTATGTTCTATAAGGAGGGACACAATCCCAAACCATGTTTCAGAGTAGCATAGCTCATGACAGCTTATGCTCAAATAAATTTGTTAGTCTCTAAGGTGCCACAAGTAATCCCAAACCATGCAAACTATATATTTTTTGTTCTGAGTTCAAACTTTTTATTAGCATTAACTATTTAACAAAGCAGATAATTATTATGATGATTAATTATTGGTATTACCATAGCGCCTAGGAGCCCCAGACATGAACTAGGACTCCATTGTGCTAGGCGCTGTACAAACACAGAACAAAAACAGTCCCTGCCTCAAAGAGCTTACAATCTAAACAACATATTACCAACCAAATGCAACCATCATAGTCAGATAAATCCACTAGTTCCTTTCTTATCCTTTTCTTCCTTAAAAAGATGTAAATTATTCAAAAAACCCTATATGAATGCAGCTTTTGTGGATAATATTTTACTTGCACAAGACTCATGAAATTGAAAGTTGTCAAACTTGTATCTGCATAGTGTCACACTGCATGCACAGTACAACCTTGCTAACTTCACAAAGGATCTGGAAGACCCATTGCAAATAGCTGGAAGCCTGATAACTCCATCCATGGCCTAAGCCTGCAGACTCTTACTCATGGAATGAATGCTTACTCAGGTGAATAGTCCTACTGAACTCAAAAGATCAGTCCATCCATTCTTCACTTTGCTATCTAAGCACACTGCTCATGTCAGTAGTGATTGCATGGTTGAGATTGTTTGTCCGTCTGCCCTCTTATTAGCAAAATTCAGGGCCTGGAAACCCCCCTCCTGTGCGTTCCTGGCCCATGGATAGGACACCTAGACAGCAGCTGATACAAATAAAGAAAGCAGCAGCAGCAGTTAAGGTTTCTTTTATGGCATTGTGATCCTCGGAGCCCCTCAATGCCAACTGGCAGAGGGGCCCACCTACTGTAATTCACCTCAGGCTTGACACACTTACTGACCCAACATGCTGTTGTCATATGTATCTCAAAGGCATCATGTAAGGCATTATCAGATGTGAACTGGTGACACGCTGGTCCTGAAAAATCATTGTGTGATATATGTAGGAGTTGCATACAAAGAGTCTCAGATGTGTGCTGGAAATATGTTCTTAAAATATGTTTGGGAGGCAGAGCATGAACCCACCCCGCCCTAGACAAAGGAATGTGGATTCACCAGTTTTGTTACAGACAGAAGACAATGAAAGTACATTTACATATAAGGCAAACAAAGCCAGCAAGCTAAACAAGCAGCGGAGAAGAACATTTAACAATCGTATTGGGGGACAGAATCTGCACCCCAGCAAACCTTCCTGACTCTTGAGGCAGAGGTAATGGATTTCGTTTAGTATAGGAGGAGCAAAATCTCTGCTCTTTTTAATCAATTTATCCATCACCAAGGGAACACATGGCACAGGACCCTTCCAGCCTGGGAAAGTTGGATCCCTTAGCCTGGCGGGCTAGGGATGCTGGTAACTTGATGTAAGTAAGAAAGCTGCTTAGGCAAAGATTGTAACTTCCTAAGATTACATTTTAGTCATTAAAAAGCGTGTTTTATTTTGTTTTGTTTTTCTCTTGCTGAGTGTCACACACCAAGGTGTGGGCACTGAGACCTAGTGGTTGGAGCAGAAGTCTGGCCTAGTGGTCAGAGCAGATTCAGCGGGCAGGACCGGAGGCATGGTCAGGGGATGAGCCAATGCTCGGTGCCAGGAGTTCAAAGATAGGCTGGAACTAGAGCTGGAGCAGAACAGTGAAGGGTTGAGGCAAGGGCTAGACAAGAAGCAGGGCTGGCACAGCTGCAGGCATTGAGCAGCCACTGTGCTGCGGTTGCTACAGGGCTTAAATGGGGATCTGGTGGCTTTTCTGACTGCTCAGGGAGCACAGTGACTTGGTGAGGCATTATTGGGCCCAGCCGATTTCAATGGGTCGCTAGGCAACCGAGCTCAGAGGCAGCTGAGTTCCTGATACTCAGTATCACTTAAATCTCTGTTCTTTTCAATAAACATATTCTTGCTGTATTCCAAAACCATCTCAGTGCTGTGTATGAAAGTGAAGCGTGAGCCTTCAGCTAAACCCACCGGCTGGGGTGTGCTCTGCTTCTTTGGAGGCAGGGAACATAATTTCCATGAGCATCCCATGGGAGGGTCTAGACACTGCAGGGAGTTGTCTCTGGGGAGCTCAGGAACTGGGTTTCACCGATTGTTACCTGCAGGGCAAGGTTTGGACTGGCAGAGTCCTGAAGAGTTTGCTGGCAAAGCAGGCAGGTTGGTGTGTCAGAGAGCTGACACATAGCTTGGCTGTAGCAAAGCTCTAGCTCTTGCTAAGTCAGAGAAGTAACAGAGGCTCACAGTTCTGGGTGTCCTAAGCACATCAGAACTGGTGTTTACTCCTGAATCGTTCCATTGGGGGGGGAGGCTGGGATTTGCCCCCAATACGGGACAGACTGGGAATCTAGCTCACATCCTCTGGGATCTGTAGGAGGCCATGGCTGCCTCTGTGAAGCTCCATCCTTCTGCACTGGTTCTGATTATCTCAGCCTACATCTGCCAAGGGGGAATGCACCAGGGCCCATACTTCTGAAGACCCCATCTCTACTACTGTTAAAATCCTATTCGTAACTATGCACAAATGTGCATGTAATACATTCCAAATTCCTTTGACTTGACTGATGCTTATTTTGACATCACTGAAAAACATTCTGTGAGATGCACGTTCAAAGGTTGTTTCAATCTGAGACATTGTGGAAAGGTTTTTATAAACTCACGCAGGCGCTCTCTTTGCTTTCAGGAAAGCTCTCCATGCAGCATGGATGGTGTCACAGTGCATAATACACGTACAGTCACCAGGCTGGGCAAAGGAAGACCATGTAACATTTTAATTCTTTGATTATTTTCATGCAGGCAGACTCTCTCCTTTGTGAGATTCTGGCCTAGCAACGAAAACCAAGCCAAATAATGAGAAGACCTTCAAATGGTTTAAAATACACAGTCATGAATGGAGCAGTGCTGCCTAGTGTTTGTACTCAAGCCCATTGTTTGTTGAGCCCTACTGCAAACACACATATTGTACCCTGCAGGGCATTATTTAGATCTTAATTAGCTGAGAGTTCCCTTGTCTGCCAATGCCATGGTGTTTAGATCAGCCAAGTCACTCTATTATTCATACACCTGAACACATTAGGGATGGGTGGCAGAGAGTTCTCCACGAAATTATCATTTAGGGTGAGCGTTTCAAACGGGCACAGCATTGGTCTCACTCTTTTACTGTTCCCGTCAATTGGTAAAAACGCCCTTGGATCTCAATAGGAACAGAATTAGGCCAAAGCTGAGTCTTCTGAGAATTTCACAAAGAGTTGGTTGGAAAATGGGGTTCTCTCCCATGATCAGTTTAAACAAAATGGAAAAATTAATGGTTTGCACCAAAAACGGAAAATTTTCAGCCAAAATCCCCAATGTTTTCAGTTTTTCAGCAAAAAGTTGAAATTTTCCATGGAAAGCAGAAATTTTTCACAAAAAAAAAAATTATTCAAAACACCAGTTTTCTATGCAAAAACATTTCCAGTGGAAAATTTTCAACCAGCCCTAACTCCACCCAATTAAGATGTTTTGTCAAAGATAGCTGCATTCCTCGATTTTTCACAGTGTCTCATCTTTTATGTATGTATCTATCTTGGAGACTGTAGGCTCCTCAGGTCAGGGGCTCTCTATGTCTGTTTAGCACACCGCATTAAGCACTCTGTTGGAACTGAATCATCACCTTTGAAGAGGGGAGCCCTCAGTGCTTTTCAAGAGAAGCACAGCCCTTCTCAGGATAAGGCCCTGCTAGCAGCTGAAATTAGCTTTGCATCACTGGTTCCTAGGATTCTAAACTCATTGATCTGCAATGAGCCAAAACTTGGCCTTAGCTCCTCCAAGCCCAACACAAATGTGTTTTCTAAGAAACAATTCAGATCAACTATGGTATTTTTAAGGTGTAGAGAGGCCATCAACATAGATTTTCCTTACACGTTCAGCTGGTTTGTTTGTTTTTTTTATATGCAGCTGTAGCTATATTAAAATCACTCCATCAAAAAAAAATCTAAAACATTATAGCTCCTTAGCCTTTGGTGTGGATAGGTGGCTCTCCTCATTGGAAAGCATAAAACAAAACAGCTACAGGAGTTCACTTTGTAAAGCAGATGTTTCATAATTTTTTTATGGAGGGGGCATACACTGCAATGTCAATAGCGTGTTACAGTGGGATTTCACTCACCCCAACTCCACCGACGACATAATACCACTAGAACAGCATATCATAAAGTCAGTCTATGTCTTGCATACAATGCCATCGACATGGCGTTGGCACCCGACTACACAGTGCTGCTGCTAGGACTTCAACGGTTGGGCTGATTTCACGTCTGTACATTTGCACAGATGTCAGGCAGCTGGGACACCAATGTAACATCTTTGTATTGATGTCATGGGTAGATCTAAGCTTGGCTCCAGATCCAAACGTGCTCAAAGTTTGAGGTTTCAATTTACCCCATAGAAAGACAGGGGCCAATCACATGTAATGCCAAACTCTCTCTCTCTCTCTCACACACACACACACACACACACACACACACACACACACACACCACCATTCTCTAACTACTCACCCTGATTCACCTTCCCTTCATCCCCCTCTAATTCAATCACCACTCACTCAACAATTCAGCCACCACTCCATTTACTCCCATTCTCACCAGCTGATGATCTGGTCCAGAGGGCCAAATCCTGCAATCCTCACTCAGCCCAAACTGCTCTTGAAGGCACTGATGACTAGGAATTCCATTAATTCCATCAGGCTCAATGCATGAGCCGTGTCTATGTAATGTTACCTTTGTTGACTCCGGCCCTTTGTCTCGTGCTGTAACTGATAGGCCTAATAACAGAAATCATACAGCATGCATTCATTCGCCCTGCTGGCAATCAGCGTGTTATTGAAGCGCGGTGGTGAAAAGGCATGCACAAACACAACGAGCCTGGGACTGAGCCCAGCTGTATTACCAAAGCAAATACTTCTGCTGCTGACAGTTTGTCTGCTGGGATTCAGAGAAAAAAATGTTTTGTACATCTCCTTATGCAACATATGGTTTTATTTTTCCTGTTAACAAAAACAGTAGTGGTCAAAAGTCATCACCCTTTGACAACTGCTCGGTGGCCAGCGTGAAATGGGCTTGGTGGTCTCAAACCAATTTTGAACACAGCCACATAAAAACAACTCTCAGCCACCACTATGTGTCACCAAAGTTGGCAGTGTCAGCCAGGAGGCAAAGGATCGAATGGGCTCAGAGACTAATCTATCCTGCGTTCCATAGAGGTATTTCAATATTTCAGCCAGGTCAGGGTTGAGGGCTATTGGTGACAGAGGCACTTTTGTTTTCCCTGGCGGTGCCCCAACCCCGCTCCGCCCTGAGGCCCCACCCCCTCTCCGCCCTTCCCCTGAG
Source organism: Dermochelys coriacea (assembly GCF_009764565.3). Lineage (NCBI taxonomy): Eukaryota > Metazoa > Chordata > Testudines > Dermochelyidae > Dermochelys > Dermochelys coriacea. The sequence goes on from NC_050071.1 coordinate 131,230,361, forward strand.
GCCTTGCTTTCACTCCACTTCTTCCCACCCCTTCCCCCAGGCTCCCACCTGTTCTCCACCCACCCCCAAGCACCTCCCCCAGCCACTGAGCAGCTGATTGGCAGCACTGCCGAACAGCTGTGGCTGGTGGGTGCTGAGCACCCACTGGGTTTTTTTTCTCTGTGGGTGCTTGAGCCTGGAGCACCCACAATCAATCAATGCCTCTGATTGGGGATGTGGTGTAGGATACCGACTGTGGGGATACATAGTAGCTGTCAATCTCCAGGGCTTTCAGGCCAGTTCCTTTCATTCACTTTTTGATTAAAAACTCCTCTATGGTCTGTTTGCATGAGGCCTAGAAACACCTATGCTAAACTGTATTAGCAAGCATATTGGGCATGCCAGCTAACCAGATTTGTAAAAGACATATAGCCCTGATGTGAGTACAACATCAGGAAAGCAAATGGTCTGAATCAGGCCCTTCATCTCGAGCTTGCGCACACACTCGTGTGAGAAGGTTCCCAAAAAACATTCCATCCAGTGATCGCTATTGGTTTTGAAAGAAATTAAAATCTACCAGGGCAAATCCTGCCCTCAGATACTCTGTCGACTCCAATGGGCTTGCACTGTTGTAAAGGAAGACAAAACCTGGTCCTGAATACTTAACAGTCTGATTTCCAGAGGTGCTGACCTCTCACAGACTCTGTTTCAGACAGTGGGAGCTGCAGGTGTTCAGCATCTTTGGGAAAAAACACCAGACCCTTCACAATCAATTCATAATATTTAAAGTCTTCATGATTAAAAGAAATCTTATTCTAATATCACTGACCCACATTTGTAACAAGTTCTACTAATGACCCTTTGCCTTTATAGGTCCAGATTCAGCTGTGGAGCTTGGCAGATGCACTTGAAATCCCATAAGAGAGCCTATTCTTGTAATATTTCCAGCCTGATTTTCAGCTATGTTCACCTCTGCCTCTGAACTGTGGATATTTCGCTCAAGTGAATTAAACCTCAGACTACATTGAGATTCCTGTGTTACTAATACAGTCCTAAAGACCACAAACCACGTGCAACTTTAAGTAGGGAGGAAGGAGGGTCTTAAGAAGCCTTAAAACAGGCAAAATTTCTCCATACCAGCTAGATGGAGAAGCCTGCCTGGACCTACCTGCAGTGAGGGGCAGAAGCAGAAGACTTAAAAGGGAAGAGACTTGAGGAAAACCAGAGGCAGCAGCACCTGCACTCTTGGGAAAGAACTGCTGAGCCCAGCAAGGGGCTGAAGGAAATGTGTAGCTGGGGAAGGACTTGTTTGGATTTAAACTCACATTTGAACTGTGATATTATTTTAATAAACCAGACAACAAGACGGGGTGTTATTGGACTCATGTGAGAGCCTGGGTACAGTTACTGGGAACCCCAAGAGGAGAAAATTGAGGCAGCGGCAAGGCCAGACACCAAACTAGGTAAGCCTTTACCAGGACTAATTTTTCCCACCTCTGCCTCACATAGTTAGAGCATCTAGGAAGCTATAATTCCTTTGCCATCCAAGGCAGTTACAGGAAAAGTCTAATTAAGTGGTGGTGTTATTACAGCAGGTCCTCAGGTCTCTAAACACAGCCAACAGCTATTAGCCAGGCGTCAGCTACCGGACACGATTTCCCACTGCCCAGATGTGTAATTATCAATGTAACTAACACAAAATCATCTGACAAAGAAAATTGGCTTCAGGTCACTGGAGCGGAGGATCTCAGAGACAGCATAGACCCAGAGTAGAATTTCAGAGTAGCAGCCGTGTTAGTCTGTATTCACAAAAAGAAAAGGAGGACTTGTGGCACCTTAGAGACTAACAAATTTATTTGAGTGTAAGCTTTCATGAGCTACAGCTCACTTCATCGGATGTAGAATTTGTGAGCCTCAATATCTTCATCACTTCTGCCTATTACCAAAATAAAGTTGAAAGAAGCAAAACAAGCCATTTTACTGGAGGCAAATATACTGGGCTATTGATTTCAAAGCAGAGTCCTGCATAACAATCAGCAGTACAATATGATCGACTGCAGTAGGGTTTGGATATATAATGGAAGCCAGAAACAAATTTCCACTACCGCCCTCCTCCCTTGCTTTTAACTTACTGAAAGCAGTATTTGAAATCTGTTCAGAGTGGCTGGGGACAGGTGAGGGTTGGCCCCTGTGGTTAAAAATAGATCCAGCTCCCCTGTACCAGAGCAGGTGCTTGCAGTTGAGCTTATGAAGGGGGGTGGGATTGCACCTGGGCTACAAGGGTCAGAGGGAGTTCAGTGGGGGCAGAGCTGGAAGGGAAATTGCAGCTGCGGGAGAGCACGTCTGCAATGGGACCTGAAGGGCATTGGACTGTGGAAGAAAATGCAGTGGAGACACTTCCTCAAGGAGGAATGGCTGTGCCCAGCTTAAGGCGAAGTGGAAAATTTGTTTTGTGTTTGCTTTGGAACTTTGTAAATAAAGAAACCAGGCCCCCCGAGAAGGGCTATGATTGAATGATAAAGACTGCCTGGGGTTTGTTTAAGGAGCCCTCAAGGAGGGGAAGATGAGGGAGGGGCACTGCACAGGCATCCCTGGTTACATGGGGGCATTCGGGTGGCAGCCACCCCATTACAGTTGGTTCTGTCACAGTGAAGAAGCTCTGAGTTATGGCCCCGACCCTGCAGGGAGCTCAATGGAGAGTGGAGCAGAAAATCTCTGCTCTACTTAGGTACCCAAGACAGGGTTTCAGGGCATCTTTAGCGATGCAAAGGACTTATGCACAGGGAAGAATCACATCATGTCTGACCATGGGCAACTTACTTCACCCTCCTGCCTCAGATTCCCCATCCGTAAACTGAGGGTAATTACCTCACAGGTGCCACGTGAATTAATGTTCATAAAGGCTTTGACAGCCCTTAGATGAAAGGCGCTATGGAAGTGCAAAGTAATGATACTGGCTGAGCAAAGCACGGCCCTACACTCAGCTTGATGGTATTTGTCTATGTGTATGTTACGTGGTAAATTTTGAATACTGCATCCAATCAATTCCATATTGTTTCTGTGGAGTCTGTTAGCTAGGCCAGACTTCACCAATTCTGTTCCAGTGGGGAACTCATTAGTGTCACAACCCTTCTAGCCTCAACTTCCACTGCTTCATCCTCAGTTTCTGGGGGTAGCCAAGCTATGATCCTGCCCCCTGGATACCTTCTGAGGGTATGTCTATTATTGGAACTGGCAGTGTGATTCCCAGCTTGTGGAGACGTACTTGCGGTAGCTCTGATCAAAGTAGCATGCTAAAAGTGTAAACTCAGCAGCATGAACAGTGGGAGGGGCTAACCACAACCAGTATAGAATCATAGGACTGGGAATGGACCTCGAGAGGTCTTCTATCCCAGTCCCCTGCACTATTGGCAGGACTAAGTATTATCTAGACCAGTGGTTCCCAAACTAGGGGTGCCGCTTGTTCAGGGAAAGCCCCTGGCGGGTCGGGCCAGTTTGTTTACCTGCCACATTCGCAGTTTTGACCAATCGCAGCTCCCAGTGGCAGCGGTTCGCCGCTCCAGGCCAATGGGGGCTGCAGGAAGCGGCGGCTGGCACGTCCCTCAGCCTGCGCCCCTTCCTGCAGCTCCTATTGGCTGAGAACGGCGAACTGCAGCCACTGGGAGCTGCGATCAGCTGAACCTGTGGATGTGGCAGGTAAACAAACCAGCCCAGTCCTCCAGGGGCTTTCCCTAAACAAGCGGCACCACTTTTGGGTAGTTTGGGAACCACTGATCTAGACAATCCCTGACAGGTGTTTGGCTAACCTGCTGTTGAAAATCCCAAAAGACGGAGATTCCACAACCTCCCATGGCAATTTATTCCATTACTTAACTACCATGACAGTTAGGAAGTTTTTCCTAATGTCCACACTAAACTGCTGCAATTTAAATCCATTGCTTCCTGTCCTATCCTCAGAGGTTAAAGAGAAGGGCATGCTCTGGGGGCAGTTCGCCTCTCCTACTGTTTCCACTGCCAAGGCTAGACTCCATTTTTATTTTGCTAATTCAATCAGAGCTAGCATGGGTATGCTGCCTCAAGCTGGGAATCACACCCCCAGCTCAAAGTGCAGACACACCCTGAGATGGTCCTTAAATCTAAAAAGCCAGCTGCATTTATGCAATTATATAGCGCGCAGCACAAGGCCTACATGAGCAATGAAGTGTGTAACCCTAGAGTGATAAAACATTGCTAATATCTAAATGTAACCCTTCTGCCAGGTGGAGCCAGCAGCAACCAGGGCCAGGTTCAATACCTTTCCATTGATACAACACTGAACTGGCTCGAGCCCCCACCCAGTAACCTGGGAAAATTACACACCACCCCTGAGCGCCTCTGAGGCCTGGTCTGCACTGGGGGGGATCGATCTAAGTTACGCAACTTCAGCTGCGTGAATAACATAGCTGAAGTCGATGCACTTGGATCTACTTACTGCGGTGTCTTCACTGCAGTAAGCCAATAGCTGACACTCTCCCGTCGACTCCTCCTGTGCCTCTCGCCCTGGTGGAGTACCAGAGTCGACCGGAGAGCCCTTGGCGATCGATTTATCACATCTAGACTAGATGCGATAAATCGACCCCTGCTGGATCGATCGCTGCCCGTAGATCCAGCAGGTAATGTAGGCAAGCCTTGAGAGGTAATACTTCCCCGCTTGCAAGCACAGACTCTCCGTGTAGAAAATAAACTTTTAATTAATTAAAGGAGGGAAGTAACTCGGTGTTAATTTGGGAAAAGACCGCAAACGGGGTTCATAAACATAAACCATGAGTAAAAGACCCACCGCCAAGCAGGTTGGGCAGTGTCTTTCTTTCCCTCAAGTTCTTAAATCCAGCAACCCAAAAGTTCCTTTGATATACCTGACCTGTCTCTGGTCCCCACTCACAATTGCTGTCCTTGGTCAGTGCAGACCCAGAGTTCAGAGGTGCATCTGCAGAGTTCACCTTCCCCCCAGGTGGGGTAAAGAGGTACCTTACTCGTGCCGCTGCTCGGGCATTCACTCACCGTCCCTCTCTGCTGGCCACTCACGCCGGCTGCCTGCTTACCGCTCTTGCCACGCCTCTCCGCCAGCCGCCCTGCTGGCTGCTCATCTCGCCACATCAGCCACTCATTCACCAGCTGACTGCCAGTCACCTTCTGCTGCCACCTGCCTCTCTGCTGTGACCTCTGCACATCAGTCTCTTAGTAATTTTTAGCTCTTTGCAGGCCAGGCAGAAACACTGCCCCATCTCAAGTGATTTCAGCTCTTAGCAGGCCGGGCAGAAACACAGTCCTACCACAACTGATTTTAGCTCTGGTTGGGCATTTAACATAACAAAGAGGCCCCTAATTAAGCCTATTTAGCTCTATTCTTTGAACAGGTTAAACCAGTCTAGAGAAGACCCTTGAGGGTGTGCAGCCTCCTGGCTGGGGATAGCTGTCCCCACCCCTCTTACTTTCACAGAGCGTTGACATTCTAGTCCCTGACTTAACGAGGGTCTTTCAACTGAGGGTGACAGGTTAAGCACAGTCCTGCTTTCCTGTATTCCTACAATAATTACAAAATTGGTAATCATATTTCACTACCCCTGCATTCAGCACTAAGATGATTTGTACCCACCACCAGGGCCATCCCTACCCATACACAAAGTACGCAGCTGCATAGGGCACCAAATTTCCTGGTGCCCTACGCAGCTGCGTGCTGCTCCAGCCCCTGCTCCGCCTCTTTGCCATGGCCCCAACCCCTGCTCCACCCCAACCCCGCCCCCACTCCACCTCTTCCCCAAAGCCCCCACCCCTGCTCCGCCCCCACCCTGCCTATTTCCACCCCAGCCCTGCCCCCACTCCACCCCTTCCCCTGAAGACTGCAGCAGGGGTCAGGTCCCTGCACTTACTGGGCAGTGGTAAGTGGAGCAACCCGGCCCCAGCCCGCTCCATGCTGCTGGCTCCCAGCCACGCCACCGGTGAGTGCTGGGGGGCAGTTCCCCCTTGTCCCCCCAAGCCCTAAGGCTGGGAGCCAGGGGAGTAGAGCGGAGTGGGCTGGGGCCAGGTCACTCCACTTCCCGCCGCCCCGTGAGTGCAGGGTCGTGCCTGCCCTGCACTCACCGGGTGGCAGGAAGTGGAGCGACCCGGCCCCAACCTGCTCCGCTCCACTGGCTTGTGCTGGGGGGCGGTTCCCCCCACCCCCCAAGCCTGCTCCTGCTCTGCCCCATGGAGGTCTGGGACCACACACACACACACACACACATCCCTGCGGAGGCCTGGGGCCATCCCCGACCACGTAGGGCACCAAATGGCTAGGACGGCCCTGCTCACCACCAGCCAAAGTTGTTCACTTTTTGCTGAATATGTAAGCAGAGCAGAAGCAAAATGTATTTACATAAACACACCAAGATTCTCCCCCTTCCAGCTAGCTGTCAGGGAAGCATTCATTCAGACCCTGCTTACATAAACTATTTCACATTTTATATTACTTAATTTAATGCAATGGAAATAATTTCACCAAAAGGAGCAGCTCACTTAATGCCATATCCCAGAATGTACTTGAATTTCACACAACCTTTTCAATAGAATTACCAATTTTTAACAGAGAAATGAATTCAAATCCATCCTAACCCAGCAATCCATCTTCATTTATAGATAAAAGGTAACATGCAGATTTGTAACATTTAAACAAAATCCATAAACTGAGGAGAGAAAGGAGGAATATTAACTGATGTGCTGATTGAATCATTAACAAGAATGGCAGAAAGGGACATGCTGGTATGTACAGCTGGTTGGAGGAACTATGTTTCATTGGATTACGTGGGTCCATCAAAATCAAAGCATTTAGTGAAACATGGTCACTTTGTTAATCTCACCAGAATTTCATTTTTAAAAATGGGATGCAGGAGGGGTTCAAAATGTCCCATTTTGACATTGTTAGAACAAAAAAGTTTCAGTTATTCATTCTGAAATTACTTGACTTTTCATTTTCAAAAATTGTAAATTATACATTATTATATAGTACAAAATAAAAAGTCCAATCCAAAACGAACCATTTCAACCAACCGAAAGCAATTTTTTTCCCCCCTAGAATTTTTTTTTGTGGAGACTTTTGAAATTTCTGGTTTTCACCCAGATTAAAAGTGAAGCCAGATTTAAACATCTCAAAATCCTTTGGAAAATGGCAATTCCAGCCTTCGCACAGCTCCACTGGCAAATACATTTCTCTTTGCGGGTTGGGTAAAAAAAGGTGCAACACGCTTTGGAGGGTTGAAGCTAGACTTTATGATATGCAAAGCTGTGGCCCACTAGCTACAAATGTTTGTTCTGCACTACAGAACTATGGTTTATTGCTCACTGACTAGATCGTTTACCATGCCTCAGATACCAAAGCATCCAGAAAGGCACAGGTGATCACAGCACTATTTGGATTGGAATGGTCTCTAACAAGGTTGGTCAACAGGTGGTTCTCCATCACGCCAATATCTACTGGTGCAGTGCCAGGGAGGAGAGAATCACTGGTACCCTATACCCCAACACAGTGAGCAGTCATCCCACAATCATCCTTCAGAGCCCTGGTCACCACTTCGTTGGCCTGCTTTCTGTGCTCCACTGCACACGGATGAAGCTTGTTAGAAGCCACTGTAACCATCTGGTCATTAGGTTTCAGTGTTAGTCTGTATTCGCAAAAAAGAAAAGGAGTACTTGTGGCACCTCAGAGACTAAAATTTATTTGAGCATAAGCTTTCATGAGCTACAGCTCACTTCATCGGATGCATTCGGTGGATCTGGTCATTATGTGTTACATGTCCCCCTCTGTGCCGATCCACAAAGGATAAGAATCTGCTGTAGCCCCAGCTACAGAGCCTTGAGTCTTTAGCTCAAACTATAGCAGCTCGCCCTTTTAACTCTGGAGAGCCCCCGAATGTCAGCCAAGATAGTATCCATCATACCCCTGCTCTGCACTAATTGTGCTACACATGTTAACAAGTATCCAGTAGCAATCAGCTTCATCTTATTTTAATTGCTAGGTTGTCTCAGAGGAGGCCTTTTGGTGAATGTGCAAACAGCTGATCTGAAGCTAAAGCATGGCTGCTTGTGACCATCTGTGGAGATGAGCCAACCTAGGCTCCCAGGAACTTGCTCATAAGGAATACTTTGGGGTATAACTGGGTGTCTGAGGCCCAGCTGAGACAGTCATTACAGTAACTCCTCACTTAACGTTGTAGTTATGTTCCTGAAAAATGCAACTTTAAGTGAAACGATGTCAAACAAATCCAATTTTCCCATAAGATTTCATGTAAATGCGGCAGGGGGGGTTACGTTCCAAGGGAAATTGGGGGGGCAGACAAAAGGCATTATATACTGTACAGTACTGTACTGTGGTTGGGAAGTGCCCCTGGCTTACCCCACACAGGCACAGCCTGTTGCAGGCAAGGACGCTAGGAACAGAAGTGAAAGTAAGCCGGTACGCCCCAGTATGGGGTACCAGCAAGAGCCCGTGCGCTGTACCGGAGCAGATCGGCTTCCCCAGGTGGCAATTTAAAGGGCCTGGGGCTCCCAGCAGCAGCTGGAGCCCCGGCCCTTCAAATTGCCTCCAGAGCCCTGGAGAAGTGGCGGCAGGGCTCGGGCAGCGATTTAAAGAGCCCGGTGCTCCTGCTGCAGCTACCGCCCCAGGCCCTTTAAATAGCTGCCAGGGCTCCGGCAGGCTCCAGGGATGATTTAAAGGCAACTGGAGCCCTGGACCCTTTAAATCGTCGCCCAAGCCCTACTGCTGGAGCCCCGGGGGTTGTGGTGGCAATTTAAAGGGCCCGGGGCTCCATGGCGGTAGCAGCAGCTGGGAGCCCCAGGCCCTTTAAATCGCCGCCGGAGCCCCCAGCTGCCACTGCTAACCCGGGGCTCTGGCAGCGGGGCTCAGGTGTCAATTTAAAGGGCCCGGGGCTCCCACTACCGCTACCCTCCAGAGCCCTTTAAATTGCCACCTGAGCCCTGCTGCTGGAGCCCTCGGGGGGCTACTGCAGCGGAGCCCCGGGCTCTTTAAAGCTCTGCCAGAGCCTGGGGCAGCAGTGGCAGCCAGGAGTCCCCAGGGCTCCGATGGTTATTTAAAGGGCCTGGGGCTCTGCTGCAGTAGTGGCAGCTAGAGCCCCGGGCCCTTTAAATCACCCCCGAGCCCTGGGGCTCCCAGCCACCTCTGCAGCTGGTAGCTCAAGGGTGATTTAAAGGGCCAGGGGCTCCCAGCTGCTGCTACCATAGTCCCAACCCTGGGCCCTTTAAATCAAGATTTAAAGGGCCTGGGGATATAAAGGCACTGCCTCTTCCGGTAGAGGTCACGCCTCTTCTGGTAGAGGCTCCTCTCCCTCCTAAGGACTCCGGAGTAGCAGTAAGTCCTTTAAGTTACTTTCACCCCGGCTAGGAAGCACCTTCACAGCAACAGTGGCAGCTTACCTGCAGAAGAACAGGCACCGACTTTGCTGGGGGTATTCCAGGTCTGCCTCTTCCCATCCCCGCTCCACTCCAGGCCCACCTCTTCCCACCCCCACTCCACCTCCTCTCTGGAGCACACTGCATCCCTGCTCCTTCCCCACCCCGAGAAAGTCCTAAGCGCTGCCAAACAGCTGGTTGGTGGTGGGGGAAGCGCTAGGAGGGAGCGGGAGGAAGCAGAGAAGAGAAACTTGTGCAATGCTCCCTTGTAAAGTCACTGCTCTTCCACAAAATCTTACATGCAGTGTACAGAGCAGGCAACCAAACGACGTTATAAGGGAGCATTGCATAACTTTAAATGAGCATGTTCCCGAATTGAGCAGCGATGTAACTTTGAAACAGCGTTAAGTGGGAGGACGTTAAGTGAGGAGTTACTGTACTTGGACACGCAAGAAGTGCTGTCAGAGCTTCAAGGGACTCAAACAAGATACAACCCAGAATCAAAACCAGTTCTAGGGATTCAAATCTAAAACAAACACCTAAATTCCATATTGGATCAGATTTGGGCCCATCTCAAATGCACAGCGTCTGATGCTATAGCCACTTCATGCCCAAAACCCTCATTGACTTTTACAGGTGTTCCAAGCCTAGCATAATTTAAGCATTGGAATTCCATAGGGTCAACCCCTAGCATTCAAAAATCATGAGTCAGGCCCTTCAAATAAGATTGGATTAAAAACCATTAGATTTTTTTAAAAAAAATTGAGGGTTTTTTATTGGCTTTGTGGGTTTTGCGCCTTTAAAGGAACATATTGATCATATTTTCAAGCTTTACCCTACAACCTTGAAGGTTAGAAATGTACTTTACCAATAAACACTGAGATTCTCACATAAGCAAGTGACTATAAGCTGGGGCTTTAGAAAAATCATCAAAAATGGCAAGAGTTGGAAACACTATAGACACGCAGTTGTCTGCATGAAAGTAGACCCACTGGTGATCTCACACTGATGTAATTCAGTGGAGTTCCTCATGATTTACACTGGTGTAACCAAAAGCTGAATCAGGCCCAGCATGTAATTCAGTAAAACACAGAGAGGGCAATGAGAATAAAATATGTATGATCTAGAAACATAGTAGGTATTAAACAAAGCAGTCAAACATTAATGACTCAGAATAAATTGTTAGGAAATAAAAGGCCATGCTTTTTCCAATTCCTTGTTCGCTTATCCCGGTCAAATATTTTTCTTCCAAGAGTACTTAAATAATTCCTTTAACTCTGTCCCATGCAGAGCTTTAATTGAAAGGTATAAACCAATGTTGAATCTGCATCAGATGCCAGTATCATTTGTCATCATTACATGCAAATAAACCAGTGTGTTAATCAGGGGGATGAAAAATGAGGTGATTTTATTTTTGAGTTATGGATCTGATTCATTCTCCCTCCCACCAGCCCTCTCTTCTTCCCCATTTCTCCTCTCCCCCCCCCCCCGCCATTCCACCCCAAAATGCCAACAGCAGCAGCAGGACCCAGGGTGCCAGTTCAAAAAAAAATCTCTCGTAGACTACACATAGGCACATTCTCGGCTGATAAAATCAAGGACACATGTGAATAGATAATAAGTAGGAGGCAAAGAGAAGAAACATGATTTGGACAATGGAGCAGGAAGAGATAAGGAGATATGCAACCTGAATTATTCCTCCTTTTCCCTTTGCCTCCTCTCCCTAAGGAGTTGAAATAAAATCTATTTCATAAGATATAGCTGTAAAACCTATTCTTCGAGGACATCATGAAACTACTGTGTTTAAGTAGCAGAGATTCAAATCTCCATTATTATTAACATTTAAGACTTTACATTTGACAGCCTCAATGTGCCTGAAAATGTCCCTAGTGATATACCGATTTTAACTGTCAAGGAGATGATGACTAAAGGACACAAAGCAATGCAAGATATTCCCAACCAACCCTTGCAAACGTAGGGCCAATTTTCTTTATCAGGTGCATTTGTGAAGCATGTGGAGGTGAGGAGGAAATAAAAGGCTTGTTTCTCAAGAAGCGTGACCACATATTATCAGCCTCCATCTAGCAGCGTACATCGGTGAGGCTGTTGGGGCCATTGTGTGCCTAAAACAATGAGTTAACAAGGGTTAACAAATGGTTATGCTATGAGATAGTGTTATGCAAGGGAAGGAGTGGAGAGCTCACTTTCTGTTACATGTTTTCCCCATCTCTCTTCACTCTGAACCCAGCTAGTCTGGTCTAAGTCACTGTTTTCAGTATAGACGGACCCAAACCAAATATCTCCAAACTTTGGAGAATTCATCTCCAGCTCAGGCCCACTGCTAGGAGTGAGTCATTTCAGGCAGAGGTGCCGAGAGCTACCCTATGGGGTTTACCTATGCCACAGGTTCTTATTCTTACCAAGATGGAAATTGTTTAGTCACCTGTCCAATCTGTAACACATTTCACTCATTAACCCAAGCTAAGCCATCTGCCTATGCAGGATCTTCTATTGACCCATCTCAGCAGGGTATCAGATCACCGCACAAACCTTCATTAATTTAGTCCTACTGCTCCTGTGAGGTGATAAGTATTATCTCCATTATACAGATGGTGAACAAGTGAGATGGCCAAGATCTTTCAGGAAGACTTTGGGGGAGGCAGGAACAGAACAGAACCCAAATCTCCTGAGTCACAGCCCCAAGCACACAATTTCATTTCTCTGAACCATTTGAGGGCATTCCCCACTCTTTGTGATGTCCTCTCTCCCCTCGTCTTGAGTCCTCAACAAGCTTCTGTAGCAAACCTCCAACATGCGTCCACAAAACCAGCAAGGAGTCTGATGGCACCTTAAAGACTTAGAGATTTAGCTCATGCCCAAATAAATCTGTTAAGGTGCCATCAGACTCCTTGCTGGTTTTGTGGACACAGATTAACACGGCAACCCCCTGATACTTGACATGTATCCTGTTCCTTCCAGACCTGGTCTGACTCACATTGTAGAGAAAGATTGAGGTGGGGCATCAGGTTTTCAGTGCTGCTCCATTCCTTTTGTTCCAACCTCAGGTACCCTGATACCCCGTATCCCCACCCCAAGGAATCTGACACTCTCATCTTCCCCCTCTTTAAAAAGGAAAAAAACCTACTTTATTTCTGCCACTCCCACATCTGAGGCTTTGGCCTCTGAGGCTACACCACATAGAAGGTGACCATGTGACCAAGCTGTACGTACATCTCCAAGAGCAGCCGGGGCTCTTTCCCATTCCATTTCCATGCTTTTAAAGACAAGCAGGTCTAGCCTCCCTGCTAGACTTCATAGCAGTCAAGGTCCTGGAGAATAGGTTGAACGTGGTGGTCTGTTGACTATAAAACCTCCTGGGCAGCTGGTGCACTGTGACTGGGAGTGACAGAAGTATATTCTTCCATTTCTCTATTGGAAGAGACTAGAAGGGCTGAAAGCACTGGGAGTTTCCAGGCTGGGGACCTCATGGGGGAAGATGAACCAGGGGTACCTCCTACAGGCTTCGGGGTGCTGGAAGGGGATTAATTAAGCTAATCCTTTCCCCAGCACCCATCCCATTCTCACACTTCTTTAAAAACACACAGCAGCCACTGCTGGTCACTAGAGTAGGGGCTGCTGGGAGCTGAGGTAGGGTTGTAATAAGGATTGTGATAAGGCACTGGGGACTTGGTTGAGATCACGGAAGGGAAGTAGGGGTGATAGAATGGAATGTAACACCCATCCTCACAGCTCCTGCCATTCTTAGGGGTCTCCAACAGTCCAGCCAGGAGGCAGAGAGGAAGCCACCATTGCTGGCTCTGGAAGAGAAGTGGAGCTCAGGTCCCTAAGGTGCTCTTCTCGCCTGCAGTTGCTCTCACTCTGGCCACATATGGCTTTGCAGCAGCTCACAGTCAGGGGGCTGTTCTACTCCACTCCCAGCTGCCATAGCTTGGGGGCCCCTCCAAATACCATTATGTCTCTCAATGAGAGTGAGAGGCTTAACTCCGTAATGATTGTAAAGAACGTAAAATCCTCTCTCTTCAGGCTTGTTCTTATTTTCTTCAAACCTGGGCTCCTGTTCCCTAATGCACATGAGAAAAAAACCCAACCGCAGCACAATTGAGTGTTTTCATGTCATCGTAGGTAATTCCCGTAATTGTAATTGGTCAGGAATTCCCTGACACACAGGGACTGGGTGTGTTGAGTAGAGCTCACGACACATCTAGCTCCTCTCGACAGCCTCGTTGATCCCACATGATGTAGATTTCCACTTGCCATTTGTTTTTCATGCAGAGGGCTGGGGCTATAGATTTCCTACTTTGCAAAGGGAGTTGCTTTCAGTCCCTCCAGCTGAGTGAGAGCAACTGTATTTGAAACTATAGGCTCGGGGGCAAGGTGGGGAGTGCTCCGCTTCTCTTCCAGAGCCAGCAATGGTGGCTTCCTCTCTGCCTCCTGGCTGGACCGTTGGAGACCCCTAAGAATGGCAGGAGCTGTAAGGATGGGTGTTACATTCCATTCTATCACCCCTGCTTCCCTTCCGTGATCTCAGCCAAGTCCCCAGTGCCTTATCACAACCCTGTAGGAGGTACCCCTGGTTCAATGTAATGATCTAGGCTGAAGCAACTAATTCAGTGTGAAGAATAAGTGGATGCTGGAAAAGAGGTACAAGGTACATTAAAGAGCTAGTACATAATAAAGATGACAAATTAGATCATCTGTGATTTAATAATAAGCTATAGCACAGGGGATCATTGGGGTCCATGATATTATGTGTTTGATTTGTATTATGATTTGCGTAAAATGCACTAATCAATACACTGGCTTAGTGTATACGATCATGGCTCCTAGCAGCTGGCAAGTGATTGTAATAGCCTGCTAAGCTACTCGCCATTCAAGAGGGGCTCCTTTATCCCTAATGGAGAAGGCCATTGCTGAACAGCCCAACCCCAGTCACCACTGACGTTCATGGTCTCTCTCTGTATGTACCAATGACTCATCACACTGATGTACAAACTTTTAAAACAGTATTTAAACCAAACCCATGCACAGTATTATCCACTCCAGGGTGATTTTATCTTGAGTCGAGCTGGGCAAATAACTGATTTTTCAGTTTGACCAGCCAAAGGAAAAATCAGTAAAAATATTCAGTTCAGTTCCAGAAAAGTTTGGAATTTGTCAGCAAAATGGAAAAGTCTGGTGAGTTTTGGAAAATTAAGGGTATAAATGTGTATGCGTCTGGATGACCCTTTAGCCAGGGTTAAGGCGCTTGCCTGGTATGTGGGAGATCCAGGTTTAAAACCCCACTGTGGAGCAGTGACATGAGCTCAGATCTTCCTCTTCCTTCCCACCCTCCAGCTGAGTGCTCTGACTACTAGGCTATTCTGGGGTGGGTTGCTCGCAGTCTCTCCTGTTGAAGCTGATCCACTTTGTATGATCATTTCAATATTCAATGGGACAAAGATAGAGAGTATAAGAATGTCTCTATAGCCAAGAGATTAAGGCATTCACCTGGGAGGTAAGAGATGTGGCTTCATATTACATGGATTAAAAACTGGCTAACTGATAGGTATTAAAATATAACTGTAAACAGGGAACCACTGTTGAGTGGGTGTGATTCCAGTGGCTTCCTGCAAGAATTGGTTCTTGGCCCTATGCTATTTAACATTTTTATCTATCACCTTAAAGAAAGCAAAATCATCATTGATAAATTTTGCAGATGAAACAAAAATTTGGGGGAGTGGTAAATAATAAAGAGGACAGGTCATTAATTCAGAGCAATCTGGATTGCTTTGTAAACTGGGTGCAAGCAAACAATGTATGTTTTAATATGGATAAATGTAAACATCTAGGAACAAAGAATGCAGGTCATACTTACACAGTGTGGGCACTCTATCTTGGGAAGCAGAGACTGATAAAGATTTGGGAGTCATGGGGGACATGAGCTCCCAATGTGACGTTGTGATCAAAAGGGCTAATATGATCCTGGAATGCATAAACAGGGGAATGTTGAGTGGGAGCGTAGAGGTTATTCTACCTCTGTTTCAGCACTAGCGGGACTACTGCTGGAATACTGTATCCAGTTCTGGTGTCCACAATTCAAGAAGGATGGTGATAAATTGGAGAGGGTTCAGACAAGAGCAGTGGCAATTATTAAAGAATGAGAAAACGCCTTATAGGGATAAACTCAAAGAGCTCGATTTATCTAGCTTAATAAAGAGAAATTTTAAGAGGTGCCATGATTACAGTCTATAAGTATCTACACAGGGAACACATATGTAAAATGGGCTCTTTAATCTAGCAGAAAAAGGTATAACGCGATCCAACGGCTGGAAGTTGAAGCTAGACAAATTCAGACCGGAAATAAGGCGTAAATATTTAAAAGTGAGGGTATTTAAGAACTGGAATAATTTACCATGGGTTGCAGTAGATTCTTCATCACTGACAATTTTTAAATCAAGACTGGATGGTTTTTTTTTTAAAAGATCTGGTCTAGGAATTTGTGGGGGGGAAGGAGTTCTATGGCGTGCATTATGCAGTAGATCAGACCAGATGATCATATGGTCCCTTCTGGCCTTGGAATCTAGGAATATGTTATACGCTGCAGGGCTGGAACCTGGGACTTTTGGGGCTGCTGATGCCTCATCATGTCCATGGGAGGCTTAGGCTTGGCTTCCACAGGAGCACCCTATGAGGCTCGGTAGGAAATACCACTCATCAGGACCTGAGTGGCAGCTCCTCACAGCCCCCGGACTGGCTCATACCAGTACTTAAGGCATGATGGGAAGCTGTCTATCCAACACCACAGACTGCCTCCCTGTCTCTTCTCCACACCCTGTTTGCAATAGGCCCTAGGCTCCGGCTTCCGACCCTGGTTTGTCCATAACTTCACTATTCGATTGCTGTCTGTAACCTGGTGCATGACCCTGGTCTCCTGGCAACCTGACCCTGTCTGCCTCCTGATGCCTGACTCTCAGTTTGTCCTCTGACCCAGCTTTGACTCTCACTTCCAGGTACCTGACTTGGCCTGACTCCCAAGTCCCAGCTCCTGCTCTGACCACCCTCATCCTGCTCATAACAGTTTGCTCAGACCATTTTCACGCCCCCCCCCCGCTCCATATCCACCCACCCCTCCACAGATGGGGCCACCTTCCAAACACAGCTGCCTATGGGTCCGGGTCATCCATCTGCAGACGGAGAACCTCACACTACAGACTCACACTCCGCAATGTGCTCTCAAAGCATGCGAGCAACCAGCCCAGTCTCAGGCTTTGATGGCGCAGCTCACTGCCAAGGCACAGACCCTACAGGAGCAGCCCTCCCACTTACAGAGAGAAACAGCGACGCTACTTGCCCAAACAGACCATGCATCACCAGACCTTGCCCCCATGTTGCTGCTGCCTGAACGGTTCGACAGGAATTGTTGAAAATTCCAGGGTTTCCAGCACCAATGCAGGCTGCTCTTCCTGCTCTGCCCTCAAGCGTACCCCATGGAGCAGGCTATGGCGGGGCTAGCAGTCAGCCTGCTCTTTAGCGAAGTGCTCAGTTGGGCCTCCCCACTGTTGGAGCAGAACCGCCCCGTGCTCTCTGACCGGGACACCTTCCTGCAAGACTTTGCCCTCATCTTCGATGACCCGCATCACATCCACTCTGCGGAGGCTGCCCTCTAGAAGCTTCACCAGGGGCAAGGGCCAGCCATCTCCTATGCTGCCCATTTCCGACGGCCCGGGGCTGATGCTGAATGGAATGAGGCAATCCAACTTTACCAGTTCTGGTAGGGGCTCAACAGGGGTGAAAGTAAGTTAGAGGACTTTACCGGTACGCCGGAGTCCTGAGCAGGGGGCGTTGCCTCAGCTGGAAGAGGCATGGCCTCAACCGGAAGAGGCGTGGCCTTAAATCCCCGAGCCCTTTAAATCTTGATTTAAAGGGCCAGGGCTCCAGCTGCAGTAGTGGCGGCTGGGAGCCCGGGGCCCTTTAAATCACCCCTGAGCTACCCGGTGCAGAGGCGGCTGGGAGCCCCAGGGCTCGGGGGCAATTTAAAGGGCCCAGAGCTCCAGCTGCCGCTACCGCAGCGGAGCCCTGGGCCCTTTAAATCACTGAGGAGCCCAGGGGGCTCCCGGCTGCCACCACTACCCTGGGGCTCTGGGCTCTGGCAGAGCTTTAAAGAGCCTGGGGCTCCTCTGTGGTAGCAGCTGCCGGAGCCCCGAGCCCTTTAAATCCCCGCCTGAGCCCTGCTGCCCGAGCCCTGGGGTAGCGGTGGCTGGGCTCCATCGGGGATTTAAAGAGCCCCAGGGCTTCAGCCGCTGCTACCGCCCCGGCCCTTTAAATGCCCCCTGGAACCCCACTGCCACTACCCCAGGGCTTCGGCAGCAGGATTCCAGTGGGGATTTAACGGGCCGGGGCAGTAGGGGTGGCTGGAGCTCCGGGGCCCTTTAAATCCCCACCAGAGCCCCCCCACCCCTACCCCAGGGCTCAGGCGGCAGGGCTCAGGCAGGGATTTAAAGAGCCCTGGGGCTCCATCCGCCGCTACCGCCCTGGCCCTTTAAATACCCTCCAGAGCCTCGCCGCCACTACCCCAGGGCTTCGGCAGCAGGGCTCAGGCAGGGATTTAAAGGGTCCCGGGAGGTATCAGGGACTGGAGCTCTGGGGCCCTTTAAATCCCCACCACCGCTACCCCAGGGCACAGGCAGCAGGGCTCAGGCCACGATTTAAAGGGGCCCGAGGGGATAGCGGCGGCTGGAGCTCCGGGGCCCTTTAAATCCCTGCCTGAGCCCTGCTGCCGCTACCCCAGGACTCGGGCAGCAGGGCTCAGGCTGGGATTTAAAGGGCCCCGGGGGGGAGGGGGGGGATAGCAGCGGCTGGAGCTCCGGGGCCCTTTAAATCCCTGCCACAGCCCCGCCGCTGCTACCCCAGGGCTTTAAATTGCCCGCTCGGAAAGCCGGTCCTGGTACAGCGCACCGGCTCTTACCGGTATGCCGTACCGGGGCGTACTGGCTTACTTTCAGCTCTGGGGCTCAATGATGAGCTAAAAGACTAACTCACTCGCGTTGAAAACCCTACGCACCTAGCGCCTTTATTGACCTCACCCTGTGTGTTGATTCTCGGCTGCATGAACAGAAGGCAGAAAGGAGGGGTGGCCCGACACCTTCAGACCTACCCTCTACACCAAGGCCTTGTAGAGTTGAGTCCGGAACCCATGTAAGTCAACCTGGGATGCCGATGTCTGATCCCAGAGGAGAAAGAGCCTCAATGACATCTGAACCTCTGTTTTTACTGTGGGGGACCAGGACATGTCCTTGCCTCCTTCCCAGATCAGAAGAACTTGGGAAACAGACCAGCCCAGACCCAGAAGTGGGGTACAGCCTGGGAACTACCAGAACTCCATGCTCTGAAACAACCCCTTGTCCTCAAGTAGAAGCCAACCTGGAAACCACGGTGCATCCCTGGATTTCCAGTTACTACTGCAGGTGCAAGTCTTGAGGCAGGGGCTGCAGAACCCCCCCACAACTAACAGAGATAGACTGTGGGGCTGCTACCAACTTTATAGATGCTGAGACACCCAAACCCTCCAGATCCCCCTC
This sequence comes from Dermochelys coriacea, assembly GCF_009764565.3. NCBI lineage: Eukaryota > Metazoa > Chordata > Testudines > Dermochelyidae > Dermochelys > Dermochelys coriacea. Next base: position 131,249,338 of record NC_050071.1, read on the forward strand.
CAGTCAAAACCTGCACTGGACCTTGTGGAGACTATGGATGCGCTGCCCCTATTGTCAGGATCAGTGACTCAAGAGACCGTCCCCTTAGAGGCCGTAATGGAAGGGCACAGAGAAACAATATGCTTTGATGTGATCCGCTCCCCATTCTTCCCAATAATTCTTGGCATTCCTTGGTCAGAGTGGCATGACCTGTGTATTTCCCGGTGTCAGAGGAGCATTAGCTTCTCCTCTGAATACTGTCACAAAGTGTGCCTCCAACGAAGCAACCAACCCCCAAGTGATCCATCCCCAGGGCCCCAGGATGGGAGGAGATCTTCAGAAACAGAACCCCAGATGTCATGGGCTAGCCAGACAGAACCTCAGCCTCCCTGGCCAGCTCCAGGCCAGAACCTCGGCCTCCCTGATAAGTACCACGACTACCTGGATATGTTCAAAAAGAAAAATGCAGACTCACTGTACCCTCACAGAGACTACTTTTGCCCAGTAGACCAATAGCCCAGAGCAAAGAGGCCTTACAGATGGATATACTCCATGTCTGAACTAGAGTTGATAAAAGCCTTGCCAAGGGCTTCATTCAGGGATCTACTTCTTCAGCAGGAGACACCAGTCCTCTTTGTGAAGGAGGACAGATCACTATGCCTCTGTGTAGACTATCATGCATTGAACCAAGTGACTATTCATAACCAGTACCCTATCCCCTCATTCTGGAATTGCTGGACTGCCTGAGGACTGCCAGGATCTTTACGAAGCTAGATCATTGGGGGACATACGATCAAGCGTGCATAAGGCATGGAGACGAATGGCAGACTGCTTTTCATATCCAATATGGGCACTTTGAATACTTGTGATACTGTTTGGCTAAACCAATGCGCTCAGGGATATCCTGTACCAATACATGATAATCTACCTAGATGATATACTGGTATTTTCAGATAACCCAGTGCAGCACTACCACCATGTCAGGTCTGTCCCCAGGACACTATAGAAGCATAGGTTATGCACCATACTGGAAAAGTACATCTTTGACCAGACCACCACTGAATTTTTGGGGTTCATCATCTCCCCAGAGGGAATCCAGATGGCTCTGTAGATGGTGGAAGCCATTTGCAACTTTACAGCACCCTGGACCCTCTGGGAACTTCAGCGCATCCTGGGCTTTGTGAATTTTTATAGAAGATTCATCACTAACTTATCCTAATTAATAACTCCCTTGATTTTCCTCTTCTGTTCAGCTTGCATTTCACCAGCTAAAGGCTGTCTTCACTATGGCCCCAATCCTGGCACACACTGACCCAACTGATCCATTTATAGTGGAAACAGATACACCCAATGCGGCCTTAGGGAAGGTATTCTTGCAGGTATGCGGACACCAATCAGTTCTACACTCTTCAGAAACGTCTGTATTCTACTCTCACACTTACTCTGGCCGAGACGAACAACAACATACTGGGCAAAGAGCTGCTTGCCATAAAAACTGCATTTGAAGAATGGTGTCACCACCTTGAGGGAGCTCAGCACCCAGCACAGGTCTTCACTGAACATAAGAATCTCAACTACCTCCACAAGGTCTGAATGTTGAATCAGAGGCAGTTAAGGTGGACCTTATTCTTTTCTTGGTTCAAGTTTACAATTACTTACTGCCCGGGAAAGTGAAATGGGAAAGACAATGCTCTATCATGGAAGGGGGAATACTATCTGGGAAGAAAAGAACTGACTTCTGAGCCACCTTATCTCCTCAAGCCTGGTAACTTTGCCAATGCCACAATTCAGCTGTCCCTCATCTGGTCTGCCTTGAAATAAGACTCACTTGCCTAGGACACCCGTTTGGAGGTGCTACAGCAGTGCCATGACACTCTGATGGTGAGTCACTTTGGCTGCTGGAAGACCTCCCGCCAAGGTCCAAGCAAAAGTGGACTCCTGTGAGTGCCGTGCATATAACAAGACACACCGCACCAGACCCCTTGGCACCTTAGTATCCCTGTAGTCTACACCCAGGCCTTGGTCCATCATCAGCCTAGTCTTTATTGTGGAATTTCCAGTGTCTGGCCATACCATAGTCTTAATGGTATGGACCACCTGACCAAAATGGCCCACTTCATCCCCTGCAACCAACTGCCCTCTGCTGAGGCTACTGCCCAACTCCTACTGCACAAAGTTGTTTAGCGCCACAGACTCTCAGACTGCAGTTTCCAACCAAGGCCCACAGTTCACCTCTCACTTCTGGCATAAAGTGTTCAGGCTATTGGCCCTCTCCATGTCCACCTCCACCACATACCGCCTCCAAATGTACGGACAAACTGAACAGGTGAACCAAGTACTGGAAGAATGCTTAGTACTTTTTTTATGATCATCAGGATAACTGGTCCACACTTCTGCCATATGCAGAGTTTTCTTACAACAACGCTGACCATGCCTCCACAGGTCGGAGTCCCTTCTTTGCTAGTTACAGGTTCCCTCCCCTTTTCCACCCGGTATTACCAGTAGCCTCCCCAAACCCTGCTGCAACTGACGGGGTTCAACAGCTCCATCTTTGGGAAGAACTCAAGAACCACCTAGAAGAGTCAAAGAAGGCCTACAAGAGGCACATGGACCATCAGCAACAAGAAGCTCCAGTATTTACAGTAGGCCAGAAGGTGTGGCTCATTGCCAAACAACTCCAGACAAGGTGACTCTCCCACAAATTGGACCTCCAGTTCCTGGGATCCTTCTCAATCTGCCAATCAATTAACCCAGTTACCTTTGAACTCCAGCTTTCCAAGTTCCTCAAAATAAATCCGGTTTTCCATGTCTCCCTTCTGAAGCCCTACATTGAGAACACCTTCCCTGACTGAACCTAGGGTGACCAGATGTCCCGATTTTATATTGACAGTCCCAATTTTTGGGTCATTTTCTTATATGGGCTCCTATTACTCCCCACCTCCCATCCCGATTTTTCACATTTGCTGTCTGGTCACCTAACTGAACCATACTGCCACCTCTACAAATCAAAATCCAGGGTCACAAGGAATATGAAGTCCGTGCCATCCTCGATTCCTGATGGAAGCGCAGCCACCTGTACTATCTGGTGGACTGGGAAGGCTAGGGCCTCAAAGCCTGGCTCTCATGTCCACACCCCAAACAAACCTGGGTCGGCACCACCCTGTAGGGGAGCCTAATGGGGGAATGATGTTATAACCTGCAGGGCTGGAGCTTGAGGGGCTCTGTACTGCTGATGCCTCTGCATTGCCACAGGGGGCTTAGACTGGGCTCCCACAGGACGACTCTGTGAGACTGGGCTTGGCAGGAAGTACTGCCCACTAGGACCTGAGTGGTGACTCTTCACAGTCCCCTGACTGGCCAATACCAGTACTTAAACCAGAAAGCCATGAAGGGGAACTGCCTGAGCAATGACATAGACCACCTGCCTGTTTCTTCTTCAGACCCTGCTTGCAATAGACCCTAGACTCTGGCTTCCAACCCTGGTTTGTCCTCAACTTTGCTATTTGATTGCTGTCTGTCATCTGGTGCATGATCCCAATCTCCCAGTAATCTGACCCTGCCTGCCTCCTGGTGCCTGCCTCTTGGCTCACCCTCTGGCCCATCTTGGACTCTGATTCCCTAGTACCTGACTCGGCCTGACTCCTAACTCCTGCTCTGACCACTAGGTCTGATCTCTCTCATCCTGGTCATGACAGAATATCCCTCCTCTGAATCAGGCAGAAAGAAGATTTGAATCCACCTCTTCTACCTCCCGGGTGAGTGCCTGAATCACCAAGCTATAGAATGGTTCTCACTTTCTCATTGGCCCTGGGTCTCCCACATCCCAGGCAAATGCCCTAACCACTGGGCTAACAGTTATAAAGGGGGACACACACCCATGTACGCATGCACATACACTTTTCTGAATCTGGTCCTGAAAAACTTTTCCCCAGCTGAAATTAATTGAGTCAAATTCGCAAATAGTTTTCAGTTGACAGAAACTGCATTTTTCGGTGAAAACACTATTAATCCAAAAAGTTTCACTCAGCTCTTTTAATGAGTCTGATGACATTTGTTGTTTTACTTAAAACACCAGGTCCTAGAAGCAAACCCTTTGTGTGAGTCCTACCTTGTCTGAGTAGCTGTGATTGAAATAAATTCTTAGGTGCAGCACTGCTGTGCCATAGGTACCAATGTCACAAGAAAGTATAATGTGTTATAATGTAATGTGTTATATGTGTATAATGTTTCAAATGTATTCAGTCAGTTCTGCAGATGAGCTCTCAGTTCTACTGATGAGATCTGCTATGGAATGACTGCATTACAAAGGGATGTTAAGACCTCTTCCAGACCACAAAATATGCAACAAAACAATGTGCCAAATACCAATCTTCTCCATGCACTAAGACAAAGAGCCACCCTGCAAGGTATTAATCCATGCAGCTGCCTTGAACTATTAATGTCTCTCAGTCTTACGTAAAAAGCCATTCCAGGCTGGCTGCCACTGTCTCCCAACCAGAGATTTGCATAGTCTTTAAAAAACTGAAGGTCAATCCCACACAAAGCCCAAGGGTTTGAATGGGGAGTGAGCCTGGACACTTTCTAGGCCCTATGTGGTCTCTCTGTAAACTATGGGCTTTGAGTATGCATAAGAGACTACCCCCTAGTGGCTAGTCTACATGGAGGATGAGAGACTGGCTACAGCAACTAGCTTTTCTTCAGCTACAGTGGGCTACTGGAGAAAAATACCCAGGGCTTTAATCCCTCAGGTGGGCGTAGGGGTGCCACCTGGTTGGGTATTTTCTATTGCCTTCCTGGTTAAAAAGATTTAATGTGCCAGAGTTTTCTTCCACTTGTTCGTGTATGTGTGGGACAGGGCAGGGAATTGGGATGTGATTATTTGATGAGACCCTATGCTGGTTCCAGTGTGGAATGGTAGGTGACAAAGGGTGTGCGATCAGTGAATTCGTATTTGTTTTCCCCTGTATTGAAGCAGGTTCTCCCAGGGCACTTGGGTGGCCCTTTCCATGACGAGATCTACTTCTCTGGTGGAGTTGTCCTTGTTTAGTGAAGGCAGATTTAAGCATGTTTATGTGTGTGTCCCAGATGCCCGCAGAGTGCCAGTCTGGCAAATTTCACAAGCACCAAATCGACTTGTAACAAGGTGGCTTGCCCTGTGGGCTGGAGAGTAAGCCAACCCAATCACAGAATGTGCCCTGCCTGAGGGGAATCAGGCAATTCCCCATAAAGAGCAGAAAGCAGCTGCAGTAAAGGGGAGAGCCAGGCTTAAGTGGTGACAAAGCCCAGCTGGGGAAACAGCTGGAGTGAGAGCCAACTGGGAAACTCGGAGGAGGCTAGAAAGTTGTCTAGGCAAGCAAACCTGCTAGAGACCCTGATTAATCACGGTAGAGACTGGGCAACACATAGGGGAACTTAAGAGGCTGGGTAGGAAGTGGCCCACAGAAAATCACAGCACAGCTTCTTCTTCTGGAAGAAGCAGACTTCACTGTTCTGTACAGGGCCCTGGGCCATAATCCAGAGTAAAGGAATCCAGTCCCAAGGAATGGAGACTACGAGCCCATCGCCAGGATTAATGAGCACAGTAGAGGGGCTGCAGGCTAAGCCCCAAAGACAGGCTAAGGAATAGCTCCAGAGAAGATGGAAGGATTTTGTTTTTGTTAAAGACATTTTGGGACATTTAGTTTGGACAACTGTGATCCTGGAAGTGGCAGACTTAACGGTGACCCTCCCGGAGGGATGAGTCACTGGACGAGAAGCCACCACACAGTACTAGAGCGACCGTCCTCAGGGCAGGGGATGTTAGAGAAGCTAGGGAGCTGCTGTGCCACACCTAGCCACGAGGGGGCGCCAACAGCGTGTGGTCTCATTTACTCCACATAAAAAGAATGTTGCTGAAAACTGGCAAAAGTGAACTAGTGGTGCTAATACCTTGCCCTTCCCTAAGACCTTCTGTGCAAGAGTCCCAAATCACCCCACAGACACGACTGGATTCAGTCTCATAACACCCCTGTGCAGTAGGTATCACTATCCTCATTTTAGAAATGAAAAAAACAAAGCCCAGAGGGTTAAAGGCCTGGTTTCTAGAACTGCTGACCACGTGTACTTTCCATCAAAGCCAATGGAAGTTGCTGGGATTGTGTGGTGCCTTGCAAGCTTCTCTGAAAATCAGGCCATGGGAGATCCACTGAAAGTCATACAGCAAGTTGGGTGATGGACCTGGGAATAGAACCCACAGCTCCTGGCTGCCATGACCCCAAAAGGGTGTCTTGATGAGCTAAACTCTTTTAAAGTGACCCCTCGGGCACAGGGCCCTGTACATGGTGCATTAGAGCTTCTGGCTCAGCACAATGTCTTAACAGGGAACCAGTCTGAAGAGGAAACAAAAAAAAAAACCAAAAACCCGTGCCTCATTAGTGCAGCAACAGACTTTTCCTACTATTCCAAGTCCCTGTTGTCATGAGCCCAGCTGGAAATGGAGCCATAATTGCTCCAGTGCCCTCACTTGCAGACTCTGATGAAGTGCTACCATATCCTGGTTCCTTACAAGACTCAACACCTATTTTACATGACATGAAAATCCTCAGTTTATAAGCACCAAGATGTTTAATGTAGGCATGTGCAGTGTCTGAAATACCTACGTATCAAGTGATCCAAGGTGGCTTGGGGAATTATACCCCTCTAATGGCTGTTAAAGCTGTTGGATGCCTGGAAAATGGCCTGTATGAATATTGAGCTGCAAGATCCAGTCTTGGAGTTCATAGTCACACTGTGTGGACTGTAAGTCAGCAGCTGAAAATTGAACCTTTGTGGGAGATAGGAATAGGAGAAATAGGAACAAAAGGGAGGGCTGTAGAGAGAGAAGAATGGAGAAGAAGAGTTAATCAGAGGGGAAAGAGGTAGCGAGGGAGGGAAGAACGCCCGTTGCTCTCCCATTGTATAGAAACAGGTCCAAACCATTACAAAATCCACCCACAGTGCCTGCCTGGTCTCATGTATCAGGGACACAAGGGAGGGCGATTCTTGAGGGCGCTGGCTGGGCAGATCAGGCTGTGAATGGGCACAGGTCAGAGAGCCCGGGAGGGAATACCCTGATAAGGAAAGGGTGTTGGAGATTACAGTGCTTCTGGAGTATTTTTTATACACGACATGTTTCCATCTGTGTCTGGTGGGAGACAAAGACGAGGGGAAGGGGGCCGGAGTTTGTTGGGTTAGTTGCTTGTTTAATGGTGTCTAACAGAACCCAATTAGCTGAGCTGGCCAAATACCCCACTGATGCACAGGGGACCAGCTTATTTTCTTTGGCCTGAACTCTTGGCCCTGCACAGGTGTGCAAAGAAGGAGGGGAGAATGCAAGGAGCCTTTGCCTTGCCTTTTGTATCCCAGCCCAGGGACCATCTGCAGCAAGCACTATGCACTGCCAGTGGAGCTAGCCTCCCTGAAAGGAGCAGGGCCACATGGACCCCTAGCCACTATGCTAGCCAGATACAGGCCTTTAAACCCCAGCCGACCCCTTTGCTCTGAAATGCTTTAAAACCATCTCCCATGCAGGAGAAGGCAGCTGGTGTATTAGCATCTTCCAGGGATATGAACCTTCCCCTCCACCCTCTAATTTTCCACTTTCTTCCTCCACTTTTCAGCCTGCCCACATGGGCTTGGCTGGCGATGAACCTGAGATCCACAGCTATCATAAGGCAGAGTGCACTGCTGTCTCAGCAGGACCCTAGACTCTGGTGGATCAAGGACAGCATGAGGGCCCACCATGTGCAGTGATCGGCTGAGATGTTTTAAGGAGGTGCCTTTTCCAGTCCAAATGCAGACCTGAGACCCCAGATTAGCTCTTTCTGAGCCAAAAGTTATTTGCATTACCATGTAGATAGATACTAAAGGGCAGGTAATCTCCCCAGCCTCCTCCCAGCGTTAATTCGCTAATTAAATTAATTTAAAACTCTGGCGATGAGAAGTATTGTGGACAAATGAACTAAGGCACCATTTCAAACCATGGCATGAGTTAAACCCCCATCCTTAATGGTCCACCTGACAACTCCAAAAGTAACCCCATGGCATCTGTCCAGCCTGCTGGGCAATAAAATACCTGTAAGCAAGAAGTCGCTTCATTATCTAATAGAACATGTTTTGAAACTTACGCCATAGAGTTCCATTAACAGAGGCTAACCCACTGAGGAGACTAAACAAGGGGTATAACACACATGGATTTTTCCACTCAGTCATGAAGCCAGCCCAAAGGCAAAGTTCAACCATTTAGCCTAGTGTGTAAAAATTCAACCAACTGTTGTTCTTGGACTGCCTGATTCTCTTTCCCTCCTCTTCCATCTCACCGTGTCTCTCTCCGTTCACATTCTATTTCTCCTCTTCCTCAGTCTCTCTCTTCCCTCTTCCCCATCTGTTCCACTCCAACATTTCCATGAAGGCCAAAGCAGCTTTGCTCGCTCTCCAGCCCAGGGGAGATCCACTGTTAGGCTAGCATAACAACTGTCATTTTCTCAACCTCCCAGTGTTTACCTTGTGAATAAATCAAAGCCTTTGAGATCTCAAGCTCTCTTGCCATTCAACCTCCTAGGGCATGTCTCCACTACTTTGTAAACCCAGGTCTGTGGGATCCGAGCTTGTGGACTCAGTGTTTCCAAGCCTGGGCTTGAGCATCCTCAGTGCATTGTAAACCTGGTGTTACAATTGCTGGACCTGGGTCTCACAGCCATGCTAAGCATTCATACTGCACTACACAGACCTTCTGATGAGGGTCTGCAGATTGAGCTGCAACAGGACAAAGCTTGGACCCACCCTCTAGCAGGGTCCTAGGACCAGATCCTGAATTCTTGCTGACCCAAGTTAGACTGATTTGTGTGTGGATGGAAGGGGGCTTGAGCTGAAACCTGAATCAGAGTCCAGACTTAGTATGTTGTGTAGATGTACCCCTAGAGAGCTGAGCATTCAACATGGTGAGCCAGGAGTTACAAACATAACTCCCTGTTAACATAAAAGAGGGCTGGACACACTCCTCTCCCATGCTTTGTAATGAAAATTCAGCTCTCTTAATTTTAAATGCATATCTGCACAAAACAGCAATTTTGGAATCTCAGACACACAGTGCACTATTTCTACAACCATTGCTAGAAAAATATTGATCCAACATCACGCAGCAGACCTGCGAAGCTCAGTATATGCCCTGGGGCAGTTAAGGATGTTGGTAATTATTGAGCTGAATTTTGCACTCAGAATGCAAATATAAACAATTTTGCATAATGCAGCATCATTTCAAGATCAAGTATTATTATGATTGTTTATACAGGGCCAAAAGTGTGCTAAGCACTTTGCAGAGATAGGAAGACAGCACCCCTTTCCCAAAGAGTTTGCAATGTAATTAGGCGAAAGTTGGGATGGAAGGAGTGCCACACAAAAAGCAAAGAGATAAAATGGGTAAGTTTGGCACATATCTTGCTAGTCCCTCTTTTATTTTTTTAAAGAGAGACTTTAATGCAAATTTTACATTATTCAAAGCACATTGCCAAACTCATCCATTTCATCCTCACCCACAACTACTTCACATTTTACAATACACACTTTGATGGCTCCCCAATATACCAACCTCTTCATGAGCCACCTTGACAAAGAATTTCTGGAAAAATGCCCAATGATACACCTGAGATACATCAATGATATTTTTATCTTCTGGACAGATGAGTTAAACTCCCTCATAGATTTCTACCACAACTTCAACAATCACCACCCTCCATCAAACTCTCTCTAGCACACTCCTATACCAGCATCAACTTCCTGAACACCATGATTAGCTTAAACAATTGAATCCTACAAACAACTATATACACAAGCCCACCGATCTCCATATTACCTCCACAGATCCAGCAACAATCCCAGACACACACACAAAATCTATTATCTACACCCAGAGCAAATTCTGTGATGAGAAAGTCTGAGATACACCCCTAAGCACACTTAAAACTGCCTTTGCTAAACAAGGACACTCGACCAGAGAAGTAGATTGCATCATGGAAAGGGCCACCCAAATACCCCAGGAGAACCTGCTTCAATACAGAAAAAACAACCTACTGATTGCACACCCCTAGTTGTCACCTACCACCCTACACTGAACCGATATGGGGTTTCATTAAACAAATACAACCCATAGTTGATGGGGACCACATCTTAAAAAAAAATCTTTCCCAAACCTCTTCTTCTGACATTCAAACAACCCCATCCCCCCGACCTCACCAAGCTCCTCATCAGAAGTATGTTCCCCACAGACCAAAGCCCACTAACTCAAAGCAGTATCAGACTCTGACAGAAGAGTTGCAGAATCTACAGACATATTTCAACTGCTACAATGATCAATCCCCCGCAAAATAGACCTTTCAAGATTCATGGGTCCTAAACATGCCTATCACAGCATGTGGTGCATTTCATACAGTGCATCTAATGTCCCAATAGCAACTATGTGCATGAAACCAGACAATCACAACACTCTCAAATGAACTATCACAGAAAAATGTTAAAAGACGTAAACACCATGTCACTCATGGGCAAACACTTTTCACAAAATGATCACTCCATATTTGACCTCTCAGTACTTGTCCTCCAAAGAAACAAAGGCAAGCCTGGGAACTTAAATTCATAATTCTGCTAGACACTTAAGACACACTGATTTTATGCCTATTTACAACAGTTTGTAATACATCCTACTGTCTCCTAACCATTAATTGCCCATTTCAAACTCTTCATGCATAACAATCTAACCCCTAATTGTCCACTTCATTTCAGGTGACTGCCCGTCACATATGTTACACCAGGGGCGGGCAAACTTTTTGGCCTGAGGGCCACATTGGGTTTTCCTAACCTATATCCAATGTCCCCTGCTCCCTGCCCCCTTACTGCACTGCCTGGAGCACCGGTGGCTGGCAGCGCTAGAGCCACGCAGCCCAGAGCACCAGGACAGGCAGCCGATGGAGCCAGCCATGCCACCGCGCAGCACAGAGCACAGCTACGTTACTGCCCAGAGCATTGCGCCGGCGGCACGGCGAGGTAAGGCTGTGGGAGAGGGGAAACAGCAGGAGAGGGGCTCGAGGCTAGCCTCCCGGGCCAGGAGCTCAGGGGCCGGACAGGAGGGTTCTCCGGACTGGATGTAGCCCGTGGGCCATAGTTTGCCCACCTCTGTGTTACACCTTCTGCCTAACAATCTGTCCCAACTTGTATTTAGTTCAGACACTCTGCTTCCTTCCCCAGACCTGAAGAAGAGCTCTGTGTAGCTTGAAGGCTTGTACCTTTCATCAACAGAAGCTGGTCCAATAAAAGATATTATCTCGCCTACCTTGTCTCTCGAATCATGGGGCCAACATGACAACAACACTGCAAACATTATTCCTTAAGACATTTTTGATTATTTGGAATTTTATTGTGTGTTCCTTTTGAGTTAAAAATTGTATGTTGACAAAATGATATGCTAGGAAAGATCTCTAAGTCAGTCATTCCATATGATCATTAGCTAATAATTAATAAATGTTTGCAAATTAGTCTGACCTTGTAGCAAGTTATCATTATCTCAGAGTATGAACCAACTTGATGCCAGCCATAAACACATATGCAAAGTGTAGTTGCCTACAAGGGACACAAGTTGCTTTCTCTCCCTCACCACAAGATTTCAATATTATTTTTTAAACTATCATTCAGTTTCAATCGTGTGTGTGTGTGTGCGTGTGCGCGTGTGTAAAGGAAATGCTCCTTTCAAGATTTACTGCATGTCTGTTACTGTGTGGGCTGTTTTGACTCTGCCGTGTAGCAGAGACGATGCAAACCACGCACTATTGGAATCAGTTCAAACTTTTACAGTCCTTCAAATTGGGGCTGGAGCCGGAGAGGAAATACTAAAATCCTGTATATACAATTTCTGTCTGTGAGGGGGAGAGAAATTCCATGAAAATTAAGAACTCACTGATGTATAAATTTATATTCTGTTTAAGGGTGGGTTGTTTTTTTTTGTTTTTTTTTTTTTAAAGAAACAATCGAACTCTTATATAAGGAAACCCCGGATCTTTAAATATTGGATTCTGTGAGCTGGTGGTAGTAGAGGGGTTCGGTTTGTTCAAGCCAAGCTATTTAATTAGCTTGTGAGCCAAGTTTTATGAAGGTGAGTCAGTTCAGATGTATTTCTGGTTAGAAAGTTAAGCCAAACTTTAAAAAAAAAAAAAAAAAGGTACGTGCTGTAAACATGAAGCCAGATTGGGAAATCAACAACCCAAGTGTATTGCCCTTCACTCCCCATCGAATAAACCTCCCTCATTATATCACAGCCAGTAGGAAAAAAATATCCAAATGCCCCAGCCGCTCCAGGGGCAAGGAAAGCCCTAAATTCAGCAGGTCTTCTATGGTATGGGCAGCCTGCAGGCTGGCTACAAAGGGACATTTGGCAACCTCTGTTGGCTGTACAGTTCTGCCTCAAAGGGTCTGTCTGCAGGAATAGGTCAAGAGGGAGAAAATGTCATTTAATCCTCAGCTACATGGATAGTCTACAGGACTAACCATAATAGGTCACATTTCCTCCCCTGGGTCTGATCAACCTGCACTGCCCCAAGTGGCGCAAACAGGCTGCAATGTGGCTGCAGCTGCCCAACTGGGTATTCCCCGGCTCCTCCGCCAAACACCCTCATCCCCACCCACTCCAGTGTAAGGGGCAAGTGGTGGTGGGTGTCAGGGACAAGGAGCAGTATTTGTATTTCAGTAGTACACAATAGCCCCAGTCGTGGACCATTGTACTAGGCGCTGTGCAAATTCTCAGTTGGGGTATGGTCCCTAAGGGCCGTTTGCTAGCTGTCGTAAGTTAGACCACTCTGTTGCCTGCTGTACTCATGCCAGAGCTGAGAATAAAGGACAGCTATAACTGGCTCCCGGATGCCATCCATCCCTTCACTCCTGCCATAAGCAGAGCTTGGCACAGGATAGAATCTGGTCCAGGGTCTAGTCTAGCTCCTCCCGCAGCCTTGCTTGTGGCCCTTTGTTAGGAAAGCTAAACAGAACATCATTATCTCTCCTCTATTTCTTTCGTAGAAAAGGTACCTCCCCTCCCACCCAAGAGCAACCTGAAAACACAGCCCAGAGGTTAGAAACAGGACTGTTAAAAACACCTCAGTGTTTTCTGAGTGAGCAATCTCTCCTTCTTCTGCTCACAGTTCCCATCCAAAGGGGAGCTACCTTTATCGGTGCCATACTCATATTGTTTCCATTAGATTTTTAAGACTGTCACAGACAAAGGGAAAAGAGAGAAGAATCACAGAGGAATCAAAAATAATATAGAACCGGTATGTCAAGCTCCGCCTTTGAGGAGGCAAGTGACAAGAATGTAATGGTCAACTCCCTCCAGCACACACACACCTCACAAAGTATCTGAAACACATGCAGACTGCCCCAAAACAAGGCGAGCCAATCACTTCACTGACATGGAAACATGACTTTTCAGCCCTCACCACGGGCGAGAACATCATGACCTTGCTGCACAGATTTGTTTGAGTTACTTGCTCATGACCACACAAGTCAGGAGACAGTAAGAAAGATGACTCGTGAAACTGCTTTCTGCCTGCCTAAAATCCCCACCTGGTTTGAACTCCATGTCACATTCAGCATTTCCTGAGCAGATGCTTCTTGCAGTATGGTGGTGAGCACAGGCTCCAGCTTTCTTCTTTCCAGGTGGGTGCTCTGCCCCAAGGCCCCGCCCCCACCTCCGCCTCTCCCCCCAAGACCCCACCCTCACTCCATCTCTTCCCGCCCATTCCGACCCCTCCCCTGAGGCCCCGCCCTACCACTTCTCACCCCACTCACTCTCCCCAGCGCCTCCTGCCCGCCACCGAACAGCTGATCGACAGAGCCCGCCAAACAGCTGATCAGCAGGTGCTGGTGGGTACTCAGTACCCACTTTTTTTTTTGTGGGTGCTCCAGCCTCAGAGTACCCATGGGGTCAGCATCTATGGTGGTGAGGCTGTGGTCCAGTCAAGGGGATAGATACTCTGTAGCATCTTGTAAAGTGGGAGGGAGACGAAGCCACACAAAGGTGCAAATCCTTGGAGCCATAAAGAGCATGTTGTAATGAACTCATGGCCAGCTAGGAACTTTATGGTTGTCGCTATGCTGCAGGCCTTGGGCATTCAGATCTACACAGCAACAGCAGGAATAGAACTCAGATCCTCCCACCCCCAGGCACCCCACCAGCCAAAATTTTTAAAAAAACCAACATGGCCTTATTATTTGCTAAAGGACATGCTCCGTTCATGACATATAGCAACATAAAGCCTGACACACATAACTGAACTGTTCTGATTCTGTCCAGAGGAGGGCAGTGGTTACACAGACACCAGGCAATGTTACCATAAACCACAGAAAACTATTTTTAATCCCTCCGTTGTCAGCAGCAAAGAGGAGTTCCTTCTGAAATCTGAAACACCAGCTCAAGCCACCACCCAGAAAACTGGGAAGCTACATTCACCACCCTGGGCACAGGAGACGCACACCGCTGGGTGGAAGAGACTCCAGTCCGGGAGCGAGCAAGCCGCTTGCACGCACTAGCATGACTGGGGATAGTTGCTGGTGAGCATGGTGCCCGCCCAGTGGGCAGGGCTTGGGCGTGGTACAGCCAAGCCAGAGGAGCTGCCCGGGATGGGCACTGGCTTCTGTGAGTGGAGGCCTGACATGTTTCTACTTTTGCCGCTGGGGTTCCTGGTAGAGCCCTGTAGCTCCGTGGATATCCGCTTTATATCCGTGAATATAAATTTTGTATCCATGCAGGGCTCTATATGTTTGCCCTCTTAGCTGTAGTATTGCACTGGGAATTCATGTTCAACTAATTATTTCCCATGGCCCTTGGGTCCTTTTCAGTGTCACTGCGTTCCAGGCTACTGTTTCCCATCTAGTAAGCGTGACCTACATTCTTTGTTCCTTGATGTATGACCTTGCATTTCGCTGTATTAAAAAGCATGAAGTTCAAATGAGTCCACCTCCCCAAGTAATCCAGGCTGGTCTGTATAACTGACCTGTTCCCAACACTATTTATCACTCCACCAATTTTGATGTCATCTGCAAATTTTATTACTGATAATTTTATATTTGCTTCCAGATTATTGATAAAGATATTGGCAAACATTGGGCCAAGAACAGATCTCTGCAAGACCACACGAGAAATAGCCCCCTTGGCCCGTGGTTCCCCATTTACAGTTACTTTTTGAGATCTCAGGGAACCAGTTTTTAATCCATTTAACATGGGTGACACTATTTTGTGTAGTGCTAGTGGTTTTTTAAAAATCAGAAAATCATGCAGGACTAAGTCAAATGCTTTACAGAAGTCTAAGTATGTAATGTCAACATAGTTGCCTTTATCAACCAAACTTGTGATCCCATCCAAAACCCATGTCGTGTCTGTTTGACAAGACCTCTTTTCCATTAATCATGTTAATTATGCCGATTGCTATAAGAAGGCAAAGTTCCCACTCTATTCCAAAGAGTGTATATATTGTGACAAAGCTCTGTCCTTGCCTCCGCGTGTCCTGCGTTTCCTGGCGGATTTCGCAAGCCTCAGAGGCTCACTGTGACCCTCCACGTAACCCTTCTTTCTCTAGAGACAAGGGTCACAGTCTACTGAGCCATTTTCATCATAAGCCAGCGAGGGAGGTGAGGAGAAGTTATCCTTCCTTGCACAGTCTCTGTTGTCTTCCAGTCTCAGTGATTAAACAGGGGGCAAAGGTGGGGGGAGGAGCCTGGGCCCACCCTCTACTCCGGGCTCCAGCCCAGGGACCCTAATGGTATCAGCTATGGTAGCTGACCTTTTAGAAACATGACATGTACAAGTCCCTGGGCTACTTCCCCCACAGCAGCCCTCACTTCCTCAAGCTCCACTTCACCCTTACCTCAGGGCCTCCTTCCTTGTGCCTGATATGGTGTGTACTACTCAGCCTCTCCAACAGCACAACTTCTTCCCACAGGTCCTGACATACACCCCCACCTGACTGACTGGGAGGCTTTTAACTAGTTTCAGCCAGCCCCTGATTGGCTTTAGGTGTCCCACTCAACCTAGCCTTCTCCCTGCTGTCTGGAAAGTTCTTAATTGGCCCCAGGTGTCTTAATTGACCTGGAGCAGCTGCCATTTCACTTATCCTGGTACCAGGGATTTGTTTAGCCTGGAGCGAATCTCTCTCTCTCTTTCTCCCACTGCTCTCCCATAGCCATCTGGCCTTGCCCCATCACATATCCCCCCGCTCTGCTCAACACCATAGAGTTGGGCAACTTGGGACGCCAGGCAGTATGCTCATGACAGACCATCAGCATTGCCATGGTGGCATCCAGCCCTGTGCCGTATGCGGAACTGGAATAGTTGGAGGGTTAAGAACCACCTGGTGACCCTTGCATTCTTTTCCTTATTCTGCTGCATCCACTGGAGGGGTGCATGGTCCATCACTAGGGTAAATCGCCAGCCTAAAGGTAATAATGCAGTGTCTCCGTCGCCCATTTGACAGCAAGGCATTCTCTCTTGACTACTGCATATTTCTGTTCTCTTGGGAGAAGCTTTCTGCTTAGGTAGAGGATCGGGTGTTCCTCTTCTCCCACCATTTGCGACAGAACTGCTCCCAACCCCATCTCGGAAGCGTCTGTTTGTAAAATAAATTCCCTGTTAAAGTCTGGGGCTATGAGTACGGGGTCATTACAGAGGGCAGTCCGAAGGTCTGTAAATGCCCCATCTGCTACGTCAGTCCACTTTACCATGTCTGGACCTCGGACCTTCACCAGGTCTGTTAGGGGACTTGCCCTAGTGGTGAAGTGGGGAATAAACCGTCGGTAGTAGCCTCCACGCCTAGGAACGCACGGACCTGCTTCTTTCAGGTCGGCCGAGGCCAGTTTTGAATTGCCTCTAGCTTATCCGTTTGGGGCTTCACTATGCCCCTTCCTACAATATATCCCAGGTACCTAGCCTCTGCTAGCCCTATGGCGCATTTAGCGGGATTAGCAGTGAGGCCAGCCCGCCTTAAGGTGCGCAGTACTGCCTCAATTTTCTCCAAGTGGGTTCCCCAGTCTGGCGTATGGATGATGACATGATCTAGGTATGCAGCTGCATAGCTAGTATGGGGGCGCAGCAGCTTATCCATGAAGCGCTGGAATGTGGCTGGGGCCCCATGTAGCCCAAAAGGGAGGACGATGTACTGGAATAGCCCATCCAGGGTGGAGAATGCTGTCTTTTCTTTAGCTTCTTTGGTCAGAGGAATCTGCCTGTATCCTTTTGTCAGATCCAATGTAGTCAAGAATCGGGCACTACCCAGTCGGTCAACTAGTTCGTCGATGCATGGTATGGGGTATGCATCAAACTGGGATATTTCATTCAGTCGGCGAAAGTCATTACAGAATCTCATGGTACCGTCAGGTTTAGGCACTAGAACAATTGGACTGGACCACGGGACTGTAAGATTCTTCAATGACCCCTAATTCTAACATTTTCTTTATTTCGGCCTTGATTTCCTCTCTTTTGGCTGCTGGGATTCGGTAGGGTCTCAATGTTACCTTGGCTCCAGGGATCATGCGGATATGGTGATAGGTCTCAGTCGTCCACCCTGGTTTTGTAGAGAACACATCTCTGTTGCAATTAATCATGTCGGCTGCCTTGATCTTTTGGATCGGCGGCAATTCGGATGATATCCTCACTTGCTCGTGTAAGTTATCCTCCTGGGGAAGGGTCTCCAGCATGACTAAGCATGCCTCTCAATCGTGCCAAGGTTTTAGAAGATTGATGTGGTAAATTTGCTCCGATTTCCGGCGGCCTGGCTGCCGCACCTTATAGTTCACCTCTCCCACGGCTTCGATTATTTCGTAGGGTCCCTGCCACTGGGCCAACAGTTTACTTTCTGCTTGGGCACCAGTACAATCACCCGATCCCCTGGTTGGAACCGTCGAAGCTTCGCTTGGTGGTTATAATGGGTTCGTTGGGTCTCCTGTGCTCTCTCCAAGTGTTCCTGTACAATGGGCGTAACTCAGGCTATCCGATCTCTCATCTGCAGTACACATGCTCAACTATGTTCCTTCCGGAATTTGGCTCCTCTTCCCAGGCTTCTCTGGCTATATCTAATATGCCCCAAGGGTGGCGTCCATATAGTAGTTCGAATGGAGAGAAACCCATGGAGGCTTGCGGAACCTCCCAGATGGCAAACATGAGGTAAGGCAATAGGGTATCCCAATCTTTCCCATCCCGGCTCACCACTTTCCTGATCATGGCCTTGAGGGTTCTATTGAACCTTTCCACAAGGCCATCTGTTTGTGAGTGGTATACAGAGGTCCGTAGGGCTTGTACATGGAGCAACGAACAAAGATCTTTCATCAACTTGGGCATGAAAGGTGTCCCTTGATCAGTCAATATCTCCTTGAGTAGCCCAACCCGGGCAAACATCTGTACTAGCTCCTTAGCTATTGTCTTGGAAGCTGTGTTGCGCAGGGGAACAGCTTCCGGGTACCGGGTTGCATAGTCCAGTACAACAAATACATGTTGGTGGCCCCGAGCTGTCTTCTCTAGTGGCCCTACCAGATCCATGGCTATCCGTTCGAAAGGAACCTCTATTATTGGAAGAGGTATCAAAGGAGCCCGCAAGTGCGGGCGAGGGCTATGTAACTGACACTCTGGACAAGAGGTGCAGTATGCCGGACATCTTCATGTACTCCTGGCCAGAAGAACCTCCGCAGGATCCGTGCCTGGGTTTTCTCTACCCCTAGGTGTCCTCCAAACAGGTGACTGTGGGTGAGACTCAATATGGCTTTTTGAAGTTGTTGCATCTCTTGCTCCTGCATTTGCATCACGCGATACAGGAGATCTTTTTTCACTATAAAGTAAGGTCCGGGACCCCGGACCTTCCCATCCACGGGTATCCCATCGATCTCAGCCACCTCTTTCCTGGCATTATCGTATCTGGGTCCTCCGCCTGGTCCTGCCCAAAAGTCTCTCTCCCGGGCTAACCTGCCCAAGCTCCCAGGGGCTGGCTTCTGCTACTTCCAATGGCTTGCCGCCGTCATGGCTGGGGGCAGCTTCTGGCTCACCTTCTGTGGTGGAAGTTTCTCTGTTGGCTGCTTGCGTCCATCTGCCTACTAGGGAGGTCTTCTGGCCCTGGGTCAGGATTCGGGTTCCCAAGGCCTTCGTGGCCTTCCTCTCCTTTTTTTGTCTTCCGGGTCATTTGGGGGGCTGAGAACAGATCCTGAAAAATCTCAGCGAACATCAGGGGTTGACATTCCCCCGGTGACGAGTCGCTGTCCTCAGGGTCCCTACCTCCCTCCAGCCTCTCCGGGGGGAGGGAATTATCAAACCCTGGATAGTCCCTCCCAATGACTACAGGATATGGGAGTTTAGGAACTATGCCCATGGTCACCTCAATGTGATTTCCCTGAACCTCTATCTCCACTGGGATGGTGGGGAACCTCTATCTCATGGCCCCATGCATGCACGTCACTGCTACACGTTTGGCTTGTAGCAGCTGACTATTTTTTACCAGCTTACCCGATATGAGGGTGATAGCACTCCTAGAGTCCACAAGCGCTGTAGTCTCTGCTCCATTTATCCTCACTGGCCAGGTGTAATTACGCGGGGCTAATGCAACCCCCACGAGGTGGATAAGGGAGCATGGGACCTCCCAATCCCCCAAGTTACATTGCATAGGCTCCTCGGTGCTGGGACACTGTGCTGCTATGTGTCCCCACTCCCCACATGCATAACATCTATAATTGCTTTTAATCACTCCCCTATCCCGGAGGTTAGGGGGTTTAGTCCCAGGGTTCCCCCCACTCAGGCCAATCCCTACCTTCTGGGGTCCCTGCTGGGTTTTTGCCCTCCCCCCCCCCTTCTTCCATCTAGGACTCCCCCGGGGGTTTCGCTGCCCAACCTTCCAGGGTTAGGGTTGGGTGTTTGCTTCAAAAGGGGCCTTCCTTTGGTAGTCAGATCAATTCCCCGGCTGTCATCCATCTTTCTAACAGTGTGATCATCTTGTCGTACGTGGACAGATTGTTCTGGCCTACCCATTTGCAGAGATCTGGAGGCAGTCCCCGCATGTAACGGTTTATGACCAGCGTCTCCAAAATCTCCTCCAGCTTGCACACCTCGGGCTGTAACCACTTCCATGTGAGGTGTATGAGGTCGAATAGCTGGGACCTCGGGGGTTTGTTCTCCTGGTATTTCCACTCATAGAATCTCTGGGCCCTTACTGCTGCCGTTATCCCTGATTGTGCTAGGATCTCTGCCTTCAGACGGGTATAGTCAGTGGCATCCATTGCAGGCAAGTCAAAGTAGGCCTTCTGGGCCTCTCCACACAAAAAAGGGGCGAGAATGCTGGCCCACTGCTCCTGGGGCCACGCCTCACCCTGAGCAGTCCTTTCGAATGAGAGGAGATATGCCTCTACGTCATCTCCTGATGTCATCTTTGGCAGACAACCAGTTGCCCTTAGGGTTCACGTCCCGTTGGACCCCCCAGGCCTGGATGGTGAGTATCTTCAGCTGGTCCACCACCTCTCTCAAGAGGGCACGATCTTGGATTGCCTGGTTCATCAATAATTGATTGGTTTCCTGCTGTAGCCGCATAGACTCCTTTGTGCCATTGCCTGAACCCGGGTGGCCTCCTGCTGGGCTGCCGTGGCTTGTACCAGAGCTCTTACCACCTCCTCCATTATGGTAGAAAGCAAACAAACAAACAAAAAAATCCAAAACCCCAGTGCACTTTTTTTTAAACCTCTTTCTTCTGCCACACTGTGAACGAAATCCCACTTCTGACACCAGATGTGACAAAGCTCTGTCCTTGCCTCCGTGGGACCCGCATTTCCTGGTGGATTTCGCTAGCCTCAGAGGCTCACTGTGACCCTCCACGTAACCCTTCTTTCTCTAGAGACAAGGGTCACAGTCTACTGAGCCATTTTCATCATAAGCCAGCGAGGGAGGTGAGAAGAAGTTATCTTTCCTTGCACAGTCTCTGTCTCCCAGTCTCAGTGATTAATCAGGGGGCAAAGGTGGGGGGGGGCCCAGGCCCACCCTCTACTCCGGGCTCCAGCCCAGGGACCCTAATAGTATCAGCTATGGTAGCTGACCTTTTAGAAACATGACATGTACAATTCCCTGGGCTACTTCCCCCACAGCAGCCCTCACTTCCTCAAGCTCCACTTCACCCTTACCTCAGGGCCTCCTTCCTTGTGCCTGATATGGTGTGTACTACTCAGTCTCTCCAACCGCGCAGCTTCTTCCCACAACTCCTGACATGCACACCCACTTGACTAACTGGGAGGCTTTTAACTAGTTTCAGCCAGTCCCTGATTGGCTTCAGGTGTCCCAATCAACCTAGCCTTCTCCCTGCCTTCTGGAAAGTTCTTAATTGGCCCCAGGTGTCTTAATTGACCTGGAGCAGCTTCCATTTCACTTAACCTGGTACCAGGGATTTGTTTAGCCTGGAGTTAATATATCTATCTCCCACTACTTTTCTATAGCCATCTGGCCTTGCCCCATCACAACATATTAGACATGATCCAAGCATATCCCCCCTGTCATGGGCTCTGCCTTTGCCAACTTAATTAACAAATACACTTCCATCTATGCTTTCTCCTGAGCTTGGCTGCTCCTATTACGTTTTGTGGCAGTACTCATCAGCCCCTGTTATGGACCAGTCCCCATAATGAAGGTGCTGTACAAAGAGAACAAAAAGATGGTCCCTGCCCCCAAAGTGCTTACAATTTAAGCTTTTTCTCTGCAGTATGTCTCTATCTGAGGTCCCTGCCCACATTTCCCTCTGTCTTAGAGATACTCAGAGGGTTGCTGAAAAACGGGGTGACAGTTTTGCAAAAATGTTCATGAGAAATATAATCTTTGGTTTTGGTTGAAATTTCATATTTTGAAATTTTTTAACCAGCTCTGACTCCTACTAGTGGCCGGCTGCCAGCACGAGTCATCAGAAATAACGGCATCTTTATGCAGGAACCTACTATGTGACATGAGGGTGAATCAGCGAAAGAGCTCTGCATCCTTATGCAATCCTAGAACCTGCCACCCTGTTACAGTGGTTCAGGGTTAGCAGGTAGCACCTTTTCCTCCTGAGTCAGTTTTAAAACAATGACGTAGTATTACATTTTCTCTTGCCTACTGAGGTCCTGGCTATTTTTGTTCATTAAAGATCCCATAACACTTTCACAAGAATAGGGGTATTAGCCCACTTTGTGAACCAAATTCCTATGTACTAAAAATTCCCCCTGGAGCATCAATTTGCGGCAGTATTCTCCACTTCCTAACCTGAACTCCTTTGTCGTGTTTCTGTGCACTGCTAAACCATTGACGCATTTCACCGCAACAGTGCTTGCAAATGTACTTAGCAGTGGGTGAAATCATGGTCATAGGTTATCTATATCTTGCAACTGTTCAAGTATAAAACTAGGAAATTTATGCCAATTAAAAGGAGAGATTTCCAGGTTTCTGATGGGACACACAACACCGGCTTTTAACTTTAAGGGTTATATGATATTGAACTGTGACATTTTTATGTAATGAAAAGCTACTTGGAAGAATTTTAGAGGTTTTTTTAAATGCATTAGTTAATTTTTTCTCTCTTCCCCCTCATGTTATACAAAAGATGCAGGCTTTGCAGGTGGAGAGATGCCAAAAATAGTTAACATTAATAAGGTTAAACTCTAAAATATTTCTGAAATACTTTTTCTGTTAAATATGTGGCATATACAGAATAGATGATGAGTTGATGTGATATAAAAGTTTCATTGGCATCCATTAGAGATAACCTGAATAATACAGTTCAGATAATACAGCCAATCCAACCTCATCCTGGTAAAAATTATATATTGTATATATATTATTAATGCTGTAGTAAGCTAGTCACCCCAATAAGTCCCAATAAAACTTTTATGCCACATCACACACCATATATTTCCTATATCCATATATATTTAGCAATGTATTTCAGAAAGTTTACTTTTTCAAAAAGTTATTATTTGTATTACTATAGCATCTCTGAACCTCCATCATGGACCAGGACCCCTTTGGGTTAGGCATTGTACAAACACAGAACAAAAAGATGGTCCCTGTTCCAAGAACATATAGTCTAAGTACTGTATAAAACACGAGACAAACGACTGATACAGCCAGACACGGGAATACAAGAAAACAATGAAACAATATTAAACAAGACTATTTTTTGTATTCCTTCATTTGTAAAGCCTACCTCCCTTAGCACCATGATGGATGGATAAGGTTGTTATAACCAGGACAGTGATGAATTGTTCTCCATGGCCACCGAGGGTAGGACAAGAAGTAACTGGCTGAGTTTGCAGCAAGGAAGATTTAGGCTAGATAATCAGAAAATTTTCTAACTCTCAGGATAGTTAAGCACTGGAACAGGTTTCCTAGGTAGGCTGTGGAATCCCCATCATTGGGGGGTTTTAAGAACACATTAGACAAGCACCTGTCTGGGATGGCCCAAATACACTTAATCCAGGGGGATGGACTGGATGATCTCTTGAGGTCCCTTCGAGCCCTACATTTCTGTGAGCTAATTACTGAAAAAAAAATTCATATATAGAGATCAATATAAATATGTAGGGTTGAAACCTACAAATTCCTTATTACCAAGGGGAAGGTCTGATGGGCAGCTGTGTAATAACAGCCAACACACGACAGGCTAAGTGTATGCTACAGAGGCATTAACCTAAGATGCACTTAGTTTGAGTCTCATGTCAAACTCCAGAAACGTGTTGCCCCTCATCCTGCTGGAGGTGAAGACGAGGGACAGCCGTGAAGCCTTTCCACTCCACCCTCTCTTCCTGCATTGCCCAAAGAAATACCTCCTCACCACCCTGACGGAGTGGTCTGAAGGAGACTAACCCAAGATCAAGATCCAGCCCCACACCTGTGAACTGAGACCTCCTTTGCACTCCCGAACGCGACACTCACAAATTCTCGTTTCCATATGAAATGGTGTCGGAAACCAAACCAGAATCACCTCATTTTTGCCCCCATCACTTCTTCTCAAGACATCAGGCCCCAGCACATTCCACTGGACACGATCCAGAGCTGGCCCTTTCAGACTTAGACTATAATCATGGCCTTGGGTTTTCCAGGAAGAAAAGAGTTCACTGAAAGGCCATGGGAGGGTGTCATCCTTCAGCAGTAGGACAAGAACCCCTGGGGGAAAGCTACAGACAGGGATGGTAAAGCAAGAAACAGCCACATGTTACACCGTGAGCTCTTTGGGGCAGGGACTGCTCTCAGGTTTTGTTACTTTTGAGCATATCGATAGTGCTTAGCAAATAATGTTAATAAAACGTGCACATAGCAGATCCCAACAGCAAGGAGAGGGAGTGAGGATCAAGACACTCGCATCTAAGAGATGAAAAGCCTAGCCCAGGAGTTCATGCACTAGCCTGGGACTCCCCCGACCTGGGTTCAGTTCTCTGTCCTGCCACAGCTGTCCTGTGAGCCCTAGGGCAAGTTGCTTAGTCTCTGCGTTTCAGTGCTCCATCTGTAGAATGAGGATAATAGTGCTTCTCTTCCTCACACAGGTGCCATGAGGATAAATGCATCAAAGATTGGGAGGCGTTGAGATACTAAGGCAATGGGTGTTTTACAAGTACCATACACAGACACATAAGTCACGAACACCTTCTTGTAGGACTGCTCCTCCTGCCAAATAAGGAACCAGTTCTTTCCAAGGAAGAGACTCATCTAGCAGCAAAAGAGGTGACACCAACATGCCTCTTGAATCTACTACATACAGCCTCGGAAGAGGAAGCAGAGACTCACCAGCTTCTGGTGTATCTGGCAGAAATCCCTCATCCTCCTTTCAGTTCCTTGCCACACCCACCCATTCCCCCTCACTGTGCTGCTCTTCGTATTAGAAAAGGCTTAGAGGTGGGGAGAAAAAGTTATTTTTGCCGTGTTCTATGTTATTGATTTTGATTCTGATCTTTATAATCATGGATCCATAGGTTTGGCCGTTCATAGCTCCGGCACCTCTGGGCTTGCCGAATACGTCATGAAAGTAAAAAAATTGCTTGAGCCCTGGCATCTCTTTCTTTACAAATTAAGCAATGCCCTGGTCTCTGAATCTTGACTTGCCAAATGCATACGAGTCCTTACTGTGTTTAGCTTTAATATTTAATATGCAGTATAAAAAAACTAAAGCTTAATAACAGCAATTTAAATATCAACATTTTTTACTATTTCACGGCTAGTCCAAGCACACAGAAAGAAGAGAGGCCCTCATTATCAAGCCCTGCATAGTCTCCTATGAGTGGTAACTCGCTATGAGGTCATGCCAGGGCGGGGCTTGGCTTGTAGGAGACACCACAGCTTCTGCCCCACCACCCCACACAAAATTTAACCCTTAAACAAAACTCTAGACTTGACATTTTTTATAAACTGCTTAAAAAATTAAAATAGATGAGCAAGAGACCGAAAAGACCTTTTCAAATTGAGACTCATTAAAAAAAAAATCTTGTTAAAGCTTCCTTCATATTTACCAACGCTTTTCTGCAAAAAAAAATTGTTTAAGCATTTACCAATTATTCTGCTAAAGTTTGTTTGGATCTGGTAGGGTGACCAGATAGAAAGTGTGAATAATCAGGACAGGGGTGGGGGTTAATAGGCACCTACATGAGAAAAAAACCCAAATATCGGGACTGTCCCAATAAAATCAGAACATCTGGTCACCCTAGGACCTGGGGACATGAAATTCACACAGAGACTCAAGGCTTTGGATAAATAGTGTTCACTGGGGCCATAAGGCTCTACATGAGCTAATTGGGCTGCAGGCATAAGTGATTTACAACTTCAGCACAAACAACAAAGAGTCCTTGTGGCACTTTAGAGACTAACAAATTTATTTGGGCATAAGCTTTCAAATAAGATAAGATACTTTCAAATCTGGAGGGGGGGGGGAACAAAGGGTTTGTCTGTCTGTGTGATGGAACAGATCAGGAATGCAGCCTTACATCTCCTGTTAAGTGAGTAAGTAATCTAGCTAGAAATGCATTAGATTTTCTTTTGTTTAATGGTTGGTAAAATAAGCTGTGCTGGATGGAATGTATATTCCTGTTTTTGTGTCTTTTTGTAACCGAAGGTTTTGCCTAGAGGGATTCTCTATGTTCTGAATCTGATTATCCTGTAAGATATTTACCATCCTGATTTTACAGAGGTGATTCTTTTACCTTTTCTTTAATTAAAATTCTTCTTTTAAGAACCTGATTGCTTTTTCATTGTTCTTAAGATTGGGTCTGTGTTCACCTGTACCAATTGATGAGGATTCTTATCAAGCCTTCCCCAGAAGAGCGGGTATAGGGCTTGGGGGGATATTTTGGGGGAAGACATCTTCAAGTGGTCTCTTTCCCTGTTCTTTGTTTAAAACGCTTGGTGGTGGCAGCATAGGGTTCAAGGACAAGGCAAAGTTTGTACCTTGGGGAAGTTTTTAACCTAAGCTGGTCAGAACAAGCTTAGGGAGTCTTTCTTGCAGGTCCCCACATCTGTATCCTAGAGTTCTCAGTGGGGAAGGAACCTTGACAGGGCAAAACAACTTATTTTCCCCTAACCTCATTCTGAGCAATGGAAGAGCCTTTTTTTACTGACTATTTAAAAAAAAATCCACCTGAGGAAAACATCCAGCATGGAAAATTTCAGCCTGAATGGTTTAAGTTTGGCAAACATATAAGCAACTGAAAACAAGGTATATCCTGGAAAAAGTAGGTAACTTTAACTATAGGTGCTCCCCTCTAATGGCTATATATCTTTACCTATGGCAGTAGTTCCCAAACTGGAGTTTGCAAACCTCTGGGGGATTGCAGAACATTACAGGGGTTCGCCAGAAAAATTTCACTAATGGCAGCCAGAGGACCCTGGGCATTGGAGGCAACAGGAGGGACCTGGTTGCAGGGCAGACAGCCCGAGCCCCAGGAAGAGCGGGGCCGGGCAGTTGGGGCTGGCAGCCTGAGCCCTGCCCCCATCAGCGCGGGAGCCAGCAGCCCGAACCCCAGCGCTCTGCGCGGGGCTGGTAGCCTGAGCCCCAGAAAGAGCAGCACCAGGCAGTTGGGGCTGGCAGCCCAAGCCCGCCCCCCATCAGCCTGAACCCAAGCACTCTGCACAGGACTAGCAGCCCAAGCCTCGGTGGTCAGCGGGACCTGCAGCCCAAGCTCAGTGGAGCTCAGTTGACCGGGGCAGTCAACGGGATCCAGCAGCAGAAGCCCCACAGAGTGCGGAGCCGGCAGCCCAGGCTCTGGCACGGGGCCAGTAGGCTGAGCCCTGTGGTGGGCAGGGCGGCAGCTGAGACACCAGCCATGCAGGTGGCAGCTCGGACCCTGTCCTTGTCAGACAGGGGAAGCTGGCATCGAGGGCAGAGTGAGCAGGGGCCGTGGGGGTGCTCCACGCTAATTTGTCCCTCACAGGGCACCCTCAGAGGGACATACCTCATTGTGGAAGAAAAGCTGTTTGCGAGCCAAACCAGCCAGAAGCACGTTGTAGCCAGTGTAGCAGTGTTAAGGTGCCTCAGTAATTGTCATTCTCTCTGGAGTGCTGTTTTGCTTCAGTGAGACTTGAGTGAATCTTCTAATTTTCTAGTTTCTTGGCTGTTAACAGTCTCTCTGTGTTATTTTTATTAGAACTTTGGTACACAAGTTCAACGGATAAGTGGCTGAAAAAGGAAAGTGTAAAGACACAAGAGTCAGCTAGTGTTTCCTCAGGTCCACACTGTGGAAAATCTAAAGTCTAATGATCATGATGGTCCTGAAAAGTTACTTACAAAGAAAAGAAAGTATGACGATGATTATATAAAATATGGCTTTACATTCATTGTTGATCAAGAACGTCCAAAAACCACTGTGTGTGATTAGTGGTGATGTTCTAACAAACAGCAGCCTCAAACCTTCTACTTTGGTGCCATTTAGCAACTAGGCCATCCTGACACAACGCAACAAGCCTGTGGATTGTTTCAAGTGAAAATTAAGCGGAGAGGAAAAGTGACATTACCAGATTTTATATCCAAACAAAGTACTGATAATGAAAAATGCCAACCCTTGAAGCGTCATAAACCGGCGGTGAGCTAGCCAAATAGCAAAAGCAATCAAAAGCCAGACCATATCAGAAAGCTTGAATTCGTCATGTATAAAGGAAGTATTCATTGCATTGCCAGAGAAAGGGCCTGCCAAAAGGATTGACTTTGGTCCAATAATAAGTTGGCGCGAAGAATTAATGAACAGTGTCAAATAAGGTTAGAGGAACCACATTGTACATAGAGTGAAATAGGCCAATTATGCTATACAGCATGGATGAACCAACTTGATGTAGCTAATCTAGCTATTTTGCTACTGTTTGTACTTATGTGAATGAAGTATGGTTGAAGATACTTGTTGTTTTGCTGACCATTGGAGAATGTAGCTACTAGAGAAGATAACTTCAATCTGACTAATGCATATTTTCAAGAAAAGGAAATAGATTGGTCTCGTTGCCTAGGCATTTGTATGATAGGGCCACATCAATGATAGGGAAGTATATTGGATTTGTAGCTCGAACAAAAAAGGTTGCATCAAAAATCTCTTGACTCATTGCAGCATCCAAAGACAAGCCCTAGCAACAAAACACATGCCTGAAGGACTGAAGGAAGTGCTGATGCAGTGAAAATGGTGAATTTCATAAAATCACGACCAACAAATTCCAGAATATTTCACGTACTTTGTGAAGAAATGGGTAGTATACACAATTGTCTGTTGACCCATACTGACGTTAGATGGCTCTCAAGTAGCAAAATCCTTGTGCGCTTGTTTGAACTTAGAACGGAAATCCGAGTTTTTTTCAACAGCCACCCTTTCCACCTTGTCAGCTGTATGGAAAATAATATCTGGCTCCAGAGCCTAGCTTATTTAGCAGATATTTTCTCAAGAATTAATTACCTAAATTTATCTCTTCAAGGCCTCAATATAATAGTTTTCAATGTGCAAGAGTGAGTTGAATCCATGATAAAGAAGTTGCAGTTCTGGGACAGTTGTTTGGAAAACAATCAAATGGAGTGTTTCAGTAATCTTCATGACTTCCTGGCAGAACATAAATTTCAGTTGGATCAGTGCACTAAAACCAGTATAACTGAACACCTAAAAGGACTTTGCACAACTTTCAGGAAATACTTTCCAGCTATGTCAGGCGATAATGACTGGATTCGCAACCCTTTTGATGGTACCACTTTCTCAACACAGATATTGAACACTGAGGAAAAAGAGAAATTGATTGAGATCTCCTGTGATTACGAACTGAAAAGGAGTTTCAGAAATCTGTCACTGATCAACTTTTTGCTGAGTTTAAGAAACGAGTACCCCCTTCTGGCAGAAAAAGCTGCTGCAGTTTTGTTACCATTTTCAACAACATACTTATGCGAGAAAGCGTTTTCATTGTATGCACATCTGAAAACCAAATACAGAAACAGACTTGATGCCGAACCAGACCTGAGACTTTATCTTTCTCCAGTGGTTCCGGACTTCTAAGAGCTATGCAGACCAAAGCAAGCTCATCCATCACACTGAGAAAATTTAAACTTAAATCCCTGGAAATATTCATTTTTAGGAGGGGGTTCATGAGATCTCACAATTTAGTGAAAGTGGTTCGCGGGCTGTTAAAGTTTGGGAACCACTGACCTATGGGTTATCTATAGTGCTGACCGCTGTATCTCTGCAGGGGTTCTACTCTTCTCTATTTGTGTGTGTGAACTTTACCAGTAATTTTTGTACTATAGAGCTAAAAATAAACTTGATTTCTCTTCATACTGGCATCTAGTCTTTGCAGTTCAGGGAAGAACAATGTGAAGAGAGAAGGTTACTATCTACAGCTATTATCCTCATCAAAGAATCAAGACAATCCATAGCCAGGGACACATCACATAGAACATGCAGAAAAACAATGCAGTTATCTTAGTGGGACTGTTAAATACTAGGGCCTTGTCTGCACTTCGAAAGGGCTTGCTGGCATAGCTTATGCCAGCTCTCCAAATGAAATAAGCTGTGCCAGAAAACTGACTTTTTGACAGTACATCTGCATTTACATTGGGGCTTTTGCTGGCCCAGCTACATCATGCAATTCTCTCCCCGCCCCCCCACAAACACACACACACTCTCCTAACCAACATAGATATGCTGGCAAAACTTTTAACTTTAGAGCAGATCTTCATTTTCTTCCATATCCCTTAGTAGAGTCTAGTTTGGGGGTCTTGACAATGCATGACATTGAGCACCTGTCAAATGGCAGCAGTTTTCAGCTACTATTGTCCCAGGCTGTATACACACAAGTGACTTTGTGGTGAAAGGTTTTGAATACCATTCTAAAGACCCAACATCATCTAAGATCATGTCTACGCTGCCCCATAGTTCAGACTATGGGAACGTGAATAGAAGTGTGCACTGAAGTGCTGCACTGTAACTCCCGTGTGGATGCTGGGGGAACAAACTAAAAGATTCCTAGTTTGCATGAATGCAGTCCTCTTTGGACAGGGTCATGCTTGCACCATCCACTGTGAGGAGTTACAACTCAACACTTTGGAGCATGCTGCAAATCATACCCCATAGTCAACTGCGGGGTAACATAGACAA
This sequence comes from Dermochelys coriacea, assembly GCF_009764565.3. NCBI lineage: Eukaryota > Metazoa > Chordata > Testudines > Dermochelyidae > Dermochelys > Dermochelys coriacea. The sequence continues at coordinate 131,279,947 of NC_050071.1, forward strand.
GCCCTTAGTCCATTTATATGTGAGGATCTGGTTTTGTGGTTCAATGATGCTTACGCACAAAAGAAATCCCTTTTTACATTTAAATATCTTCCCATTGACTTGCTGCTGAACTTCCTACTAATTTCACATTCATCTGTGTGAGTCACTTAGGAAGGCTAAACTTTCAGAAACAATAGATGCCCTCCATTTACTGGCCACAGTCTGTCCCTCTTAGCTCTGCAATAATGATTCCAGACATGCACAACGATGAAGTGAGCTGTAGCTCACGAAAGCTTATGCTCAAATAAATTTGTTAGTCTCTAAGGTGCCACAAGTACTCCTTTTCTTTTTGAGAATACAGACTAACACGGCTGCTACTCTGAAACCTGTCATAGATACATAGACTCATAAAGATAATTCCTAGACCAGATACTTTAGAAAAACATCTAATCCTGATTTAAAAATGGTCAGTGATGGAGAATCCACCATGACCCTTGGTAAGTTGTTCCACAGGTTAATTACTCTGACCATTATAAATTTACACCTTATTTCCAGTCTGAATTTGTCTAGCTTCAACTTCCAGCCATTGGACTGTGTTATATCTTTCTCTGCTAAACTGAAGAGCCCATTATTAAATATTTATTCCCCATGCAGATATGTACAGACTATAATAAAGTCACCCCTTACCTTTCTCTTTGTTAAGCAATATAGATTGAGCTCCTTTAGTCTATCACTATAAGTCATGTTTTCTAATCCTTTAATCATTGTCATAGCGCTTCTCTGAACACTCTCCAATTTATCAACATCCTTCTTGAATTGTAGACAGACACCAGAACCAATCCCTGGAGGACCCCACTAGAAACATATCAATTCAATGATGATTCCATGTTTACAATTACATTTTTAGGCCTATCAATCAGTTAGCCAGTTTTTAATGCATTTAATATGTAACATGTTAAGTTTATATCTTATATTTTTAATCAAAATGTCATGTGGTATCAAGTCAGAAGCCATACAGAAGTCTAAATATATGACATCAACACTATTACCTTTATTAACCAAATTTGTAATCTCATCAATAAAAGATATCAAGTTAGTTTGACAGGATCTATTTTCCAAAAACCCATACTGACTGGCATTAAATTACCCTCCTTTAATTCTTTATTAATTGAGTCCCATTTCAGCCACTCCATTCTCTTGCCTGAGATCAATGTCAGACTGACAGTCCTATAATTAACCAAGCCATCCCATTTACACTTTTTAAATATTGGTACAATGCTAGATTTTTCCCGCCTTCTGAAACTTCCCCAGTGTTCCAAGACTTACTGAAAATCAACATAAACAGCCCAGCAAACTCCTCAGCCAGATCTTTTAACATTCTTGGATTCAAGTTATCTGGGCCTGATTTTAAAATGTCTAACTTTAGTAGCTCCTGTTTAATATCCTCCTGAGGCATCAGTGGAACGGAAAGTGTGTTACCATATGATATAACTACAATATGTGTTTTTTCCCAAATACAGAACAGAAATTTATTGAACACTTCTGCCTTTTTTACATTATTATTGATAATGCTACCATTTCCATCTAGTAATCAATTAATACCACTGTTAGGATTCTTTTTGTTCCTGATATACCTTAAAAACTCCTTATTTTCCTTAACTCTGCTGACCATAGATTTCTACTTGTGTCCCTTTGCTTCCCTTATCAATTTTCTATAATTTCTAGCTTCTGATTTACAGTTTTTACTATCAACTGCCCCTTTATTCCATTTGTTATATCTTATAGCTACCTTCATAGTCTCATAGCCTTTAAGGTCAGAAGGGACCATTATGATCATCTAGTCTGACCCCCTGCAAAATGCAGGCCACAGAATCTCACCCACCCACTCCTGTAATAAACCCCTAACCTATGTCTGAGCTACTGAAGTCTTTAAACCATGATTTGAGGACTTCAAGGTGCAGAGAATCCTCCAGCAAGTGACCCGTGTCCCATACTGCAGAGGAAGGCGAAAACCCCCCAGGGCCTCTGCCAATCTGCCCTAGAGGAAAATTCCTTCCTGGTCCCAAATATGGCGATCAGCTAAACCCTGAGCATGTGGGCAAGACTCGCCAACCAGACACCCAGGCAAGAATTCTCTGTAGTAACTCAGATCTCCCCCATTTAACATTCCATCATAGGCCATTGGGCATCTTTATCTCTAATAGTCAAAGATCGATTAAATGCCAAAATTAGGCTATCCCATCGTACCATCCCCTGCATAAACTTATCAAGCTTAGTCTTGAAGCCAGATATGTCTTTTGCCCCCACTGCTCCCCTTGGAAGGCTATTCCAAAACTTCATTCCTCTGATGGTTACAAACCTTTGTCTAATTTCAAATCTAAATTTCTGGATGGCCAGTTTATATCCATTTGTTCTTGTGTCCATGTTGGTACTGAGCTTAAATAATTCCTCTCCCTCCCTAGTATTTATCCCTCTGATATATTTATAGACAGCAATTATATCTCCCCTTAGCCTTCTTTTGGTTAGGCTAAACAAGCCAAGCTCCTTGAGTCTCCTTTCATAAGACAGGTTTTCCATTCCTCGGATCATCCTAGTAGCCCTTCTCTGTACCTGTTCCAGTTTGAATTCATCCTTCCTAAACATGGGAGACCAGAACTGCATACAGTATTCGAGATGTGGTCTCACCCAGTGCCTTGTATAATGGTACTAACACCTACTTATCTTTACTGGAAATACCTCGCCTGATGCATCCCAAGACCGCATTAGCTTTTTTCACGGCCATATCACATTGGTGGCTCAGTCATCCTATGATCAACCAATACTCCAAGGTCCTTCTCCTCCTCTGTTACTTCCAACTGATGAGTCCCCAGTTTATAACAAAAATTCTTGTTATTAATCCCTAAATACATGACCTTGCACTTTTCACTATTAAATGTCATCCTATTACTATTACTCCAGTTTACCAAGGTCATCCAGATCTTCCTGTACGATATCCTGGTCCTTCTCTGTATTGGCAATACTTCCCAGGTTTGTGTCATCCACAAACTTTATTAGCACACTCCCACTTTTTGCACCAAGGTCAGTAATAAAAAAATTGAATAAGATTGGTCCCAAAAGCCAAAAGACTGATCCCTAAGGAATTCCACTACTTACCTCCCTCCAGCCTTTCAGTATGACCCTTGTAGTCTCCCCTTTAACCAGTTCCTTATCCACCAATCAATTTTCATATTGATCACCATCTTTTCCAATTTAACTAATAATTCCCCATGTGGAACCATATCAAATGCCTTACTGAAATCGAGGTAAATTAGATCCACTGCATTACCTTTGTCTAGAAAATCTGTTACCCTCTCAAAGAAGGGGATCAGGTTGGTTTGGCATGAGCTACCTTTTGTAAAACCATGTTGTATTTTGTTCCAATTACGTCAATGTCCTTAACTACCTTCTCCTTCAAAAATTTTTCCAAAACTTTGCATATTACAGATGTCAAACTAACAGGCCTGTAGTTTTCCTTTCTTAAAAATAGGAACTATGTTAGCAATTCTCCAGTCATATGGTACAACCCCCGAGTTTACAGATTCATTAAAAATTCTTGCTAATGGGCTTGCAATTTCATGTGCCAGTTCCTTTAATATTCTTGGATGAAGATTATCTGCGCCCCCTGATTTAGTCCCATTAAGCTGTTCGAGTTTGGCTTTTACCTCGGATGTGGTAATATCTACCTCCATATCTTCATTCCCATTTGTCATCCTGCCATTATCCCTAAGCTCCTCATTAGCCTCATTAATGACTGAGGCAAAATTTATGTTTAGATATTGGGTCATGCCTAGATTATCCTTAACCTCCACTTCATCTCAATGTTTTGCGGTCCCACTTCTTCTTTATTTGTGTTCTTCTTATTTATATAGCTATAGAACCTTTTACTATTAGTTTTGATTCCCTTTGCAAGGTCCAACTCTACATGGCTTTTGGCTTTCCTCACTTTATCCCTACATGTTCTGACCTCAATAAGGTAGCTTTCCTTACTGATCCCTCCCATCTTCCACTCCTTGTAGGCTTTCTGCTTTTTCTTAATCACCTCTCTGAGTTGCTTGCTCATCCAACTTGGTCTACAACCCCTGCCTATGAATTTTTTCCCCTTTCTTGGGATGCAGGCTTCTGATAGTTTCTGCAACTTTGACTTGAAGTAATTCCAGGCCTTTTTTGCCTTTAGATCCACAAGTTCTTCAATCCAATCCACTTCCCTAACTAATTTCCTTAATTTTTTAACGTTAGTTTTTTTGAAATAAAAATCCTAGTCACAGATCTATTTTTGTTTATCCTTCCATTTAGTTTGAACTGAATTAGCTCATGATCGCTCGAACCAAGGTTGTCCCCTACAACCATTTCTTCTATGAGGTCTTCACTACTCACCAAAACCAAATCTAAAATGGCATCCCCTCTTGTTGGTTCAGCAACTACTTGGTGAAGGAATCCATCAGCTATCACATCCAGGAAAATCTGAGCCCTATTATTATTACTAGCACTTGTCCTCCAGTCTATATCTGGGAAGTTAAAGTGTCCCAGGATAACACAATTCCCATTAGTATTTACTTCATTAAAAACATTAAAGAAGTCTCTATCCATATCCAAATCAGATCCCGGTGGTTTATAGCACATTCCAAGCATTATCCCATAGGAGGCTCTTGTAGCTTTCTTCCCCAATGTGATTTTTGCCCATACAGATTCTGTCTTATCCATTCCATCGCTTCTTATTTCTTTACAGTCTACCTCATCATTGATATACAATGCTACTCCACCACCTTTGCCTTTATTTCTGTCTTTCCTAAACAGCACATATCCTTCAATACCTGTTATCCAGTCATGACTACTATTCCACCATGTTTCTGTTATCCCTATATATCTGGTTTCACTTCCTGCACCAGTAGCTCTAGTTCCTCCATTTTGTTACCTACGCTTCTCGCATTGGTGTATAAACATCTTAATTTTTGTTGTTTGGCTTTGCTCACATTCTTTACCCGATTAGGTCACTTCCACTCTAGACCAGGTCACTTCTTTAAATATAGCCTTCTTCCTTGATTGTGGCTTTTTGGGTATCTAGTAAAGTGTTCTTAAACAATTCCCAATTATCATTCACATTTTTAGGGTTAAATTCTTCCTCCCAGATGATCTGGCTCATAATTGTTGTCAGCTTTTTGAAATTGGCCCTTTTAAAGCACCAAGTATATGTATCATTAGTCTGGATTTTATTCCATTTGCACATTATAAATGTGATCAAGTCATGATAACATGTATCTAAGTTACCATTAATTTTTAGTTTTGTGATTATTTCCTCTTTAGTTATCAAGACCAGGTCTAATATAGAATTCCCCCATGTTGGATAATTCTGCTGTTGGAGCCCATTTCTCAATAATCCTCCTGGCCAGGTGGCAGAAGCAATTTATGCAGGAGCCTGGCCTGATGGGGACCACAGCTAAATTCTTTCCTTTTTGGCTGAGAATTTAATTTTAAAGTTAGTATCCCACTTCCCAACCCACTGGACTTCCAAAAGTTTCTTCTACAAATAATCTTCCCATTTTGTATTGCCAGTTTTTGCACATCTGGAGTCCAGACCTCACTATCACTGACCCAATGCTTCTAGCACTCTCCCGCTCCAACTCAAAATGAAACAAATAGTAATATTGATCCTAGTGTAACCTGGCACCCAGGTATTGTCGGCAACAAGGTGGGCCAGTTCAAATAGCTAAGGGTCCCTCTTAAAACTAAAACACACCACCAGCTTGAGACCCACTCAGAATTTCTGAGATCACTAAATACCTTCCCTGGACAGGCTCACCAGTCCCCTCTCACAAGCACTGAGTCTGTGTATGAAGCAAGGAAAACTTTACTAGAGGGAAAGGGAACAGAATCAACTTGGAAATAGACAGCAGCAATACATCTGTCTCGGCCTGTTAACTCGGTTCCCGCCCCACTGGCATTCACATCCAATACACAAATGTCTCTTTACCACTTCACTTCCCCCTTCACCACCCACTAAACCTCACTGAGGGTTTGGTGTCAGTGGATAGCACAGTCCCAGAGTCCTAAGGTGCTCTTGGATAGACTTGTCTCCAGTCTTTTGGGAAGTGTGGTCTGGCTTAACCAATGTACACTTAGTGCCCTTGCATGGGGCTCCCATCTCAGGGGTGGCCCTGACCATTGGAAAAACAAAACTAGTAGGGGAAAACCTTTTGCTCATTGCTGAAAATCCCCACACCAGGTCTCAACGCCACTCCCTCGAATTTGGCCCGGCTGCCCCACCGTTCAAACCTGAGCAGCACCTTGATCCCATGCACCAAGTCCCAATGACACTCACTCAGATTTGGCCAGGCTATCCCTGTCATGAAGGTGGGGAGGTTGGGTCAAACCTGAATGAATGGAGCTTCAATCTAGTGTTTGATCTAGCCCCCCACACTTCTACCATAATCACCGAACCATAAGACGGCTGGCCACACACCCCCACAAGTCCAGCATGCCTCCTGGGGGGCACAGCCACCCCACTCTGTTGTAGGGGGAAGAAAGAAGATGGCTTTTGTCTTGTATATCACATGCTCTTTCTACTTTAAGGAAGGTCCCCCCGTCCCCCCAGTTTCCATAGGGCCTCAGAATTCTTCAGTCTGGGCCTGGTAGTGTCCTGTGGGTCCACCACTGAACCCAGCTTGAGTTATTTCAGCTTTATTTATGGCAGGGTAAGAGGGGCTCACCAGAGGTCACTCTGCTCTGCGGCTGTCTTCTGGGGCTTCAGTGAAGAACTCTCTTTGCATTACACCTTGTCAAGGAGCCACCTCAACATCAGCTCTTGTCACAAAGTCCTCTTGTCACAAAGTCCTCTAATCATGAAGCCCTCCCAACAGCACAGGATCCTCAGGGGAGGGGAACCAGTAGCACATAAGACCTGTCAGCTGACTGCTTTCCCTGCAGATACATTCCTTGCCACAAGTTAGGTACCCTTTTACCCCCTTTTTCATCAACTCCACCTTCTTGACCAGCCCTTGAGTTTGCATCTAGTTATGGGGGCTCCCAAAGGGTCTCTGGAGGAATTCTGGGTAGAACACTTATACAAATGAAGCTGTTCTGTGGCCATTCTTTTCCCTTGTTCACCAACAGAGCGGGGTCAGAGAGTTCCTTTCCCTCTGAATCTACAGCCACAGTAGCAATGACATTGTCTGCTGGAGGAGCAGACACCCATTTTCTTTCACTTAGAAGCATTCTGGAGGAGTCACAGCCATGCCAGACTGTTGACATGTAACAGAAGAGCAACCTGTGCCAGCTGACACCATGCGCTTGGTGTTGGGCCTGTTCTGTGGAAAGTGGATTACAGGCTCTACTATTGTCAATATTTTCTTTGAAATTTCTACTGCTGAAGGGTGCCAGAATGACGGCGCTACAGAATGACATCGCCCGTTCCTGGACATTCGTTCAACATTGACGCAGGAAGGAAAGGCTACTTACTGAATTCCCAGCGCTAGTTTTTCAACAGCCTGACATCCTGGGAGGTCTCCCATCCAAATCTTAAACAGCCTACTTGCTACTTAGCTTGCAAGATCTGAGGAGATGGGAGTGCAAAGTGATACTACTTTATATTTGCAATGCAGGCTGCAAGCGAATATGCTAATATATAGAAATAGATGCTCTCATATATTAATGGATTATTTTAAGATAGCCTTGATAGTTCATTTCAGCCCCCAGTCTTTCAATTTATACTGAGCACAGGTCTTCAGACACAAACTCTCATACCTGCACTGGTAGATCAGATGGGTTTTGCTTTGTTTTGGTCATTATGGAAAGTTTAAGTAGAGGAGTTAGTTACCAGCAAGGCACAAAAGGGAGAAGGAGGATACTGGTGAAGAAACTTTACCTTGCTGCACTTTGTAGAGCAGTGGTTTTTCTCCTGGCATCACCTATAGAGAACTCTGTCTAGATGAAAAACCCTGAGTGCTTTCTCAGTTTTCACTCTGTTGATTTCAAACTCCTGTTGATATCATTAGCAGTTTCCCCCCCTGAGTAAGTTCTGAATCAGATCTTTGGAAGGACTCTAGGATTTCACCTTATTTTTTCACTCCACAAAAACATTCCCCCAAAATCACTTGTGTCAAGACAGATGCTCCCTGAATCAGACATGTGAAAGTTAACTGCCTGCAGTAACTCCTTCAACCTATCCCAGCCTAGCCAAATAGTTGCAAAGAGCTCTGATTTTATGGGTCAAAGCCTGAGTCATTTTCTTCATCAGCTGGGGAAATGAGAAACCAGGACTCGATCCTGCAAGCTCCTAAGCACTCTGGCCTAATCTAGCAAAGTATTTAAGTATATGGCTTATGCTAAAGCTTAACTGGCTTGAGGTCCATGGATAAGAGGTGATGCTAGATATGTACAAACTATTATATGGAGAGTACGCTAGCTTGTGTGTCTGTGTACCACTGCCATCTGCTGGGCAGAATAGATTGTTCCTGCCCAGGTGCATATAATAAAAATAATACATTTCTATTGCTTCATTTTCAAAGATCCCAGCAGCAGCTAGGGAGACAACCAGCAGGCACCAGCACAATGGTACCAAGGGAAATCTTGCCCACAACCATAGGGCCAAACCCTGCTTTCAGGGATCATGAGCATCCATGCAGAGCAGACAGAAACCAGATGGGTTTTATCTGAAAGACCCAGCACAATAAACTGAAGAGAACCCAGTTTATCATTCAAGGCTGGGACTCTGCTGGGAAGGGAATTTGTGAGTCAATTACATTTAGCTACTGCAAGTCAGATACAGCTGTTCTTATTGCACTCTGGGCAGAGGCTTATACATCAGGAGCAGAGGGTTGCTAGTTGTATTCTGTTTGCCTGTGGTGTCTGTGGACGCTCCCCCATTACTGTCCTGCTGCACAATGAGTTTGTGTTTGGTCCTCACTAGGAACAATGGTTTAGACCATTAAATGTGTGGCATCGGGTGGAAATAACATGAATGATGGGCGGGAGAAATACTTCCTAGTGCCAAGAGAAAGCAGGTTGGTAATTATGGAGCCTATGGAGGCTCTTTGTTGTGCTCCTTCAATTTGGCCCATGAGAATTTCTTTCTTTCCTTCCATTCTTTTCTAATCCTCTCTCTCTTGTTCACCTGGTTTGTTGGGAGAGAGAGATCGGGAATGGCCCATAGACCACACCAAAGAACTGCAGTAAGAGGGGCTTTGTGGCCTGGTCACAGGGCTGGCAGTCAGGAACTCCTTGTGTGCTAATCCCAGCTCTATCTGTGTGGCCTGGGGCAATTCACTTAACCTCTCTGTACCTCAGTTTCTCCAGCTCTAAAACATGGCTCCTAACACCTTCACTGCTACAGAACACCTGTCTGAGAACCTGCCTCACCATTACATCCATCCCCCACAAACCTGCTGCTGGTGATTCTTAAAAGGGCATGAGCACAAAAGCTCCAGGTACACCAGCATTTTGGCCGGAGCCTCAGCTGACTTCTGTGAGCTATGCTTATTTATGCCCTCTGAGGATCAGTCCCACAATTCTTACATTTCTCGGGAGCAACCTTACTTATGGTGACTGTCTGGTATTTCAGCCTTAAGCAGACATTTCTTTAGCACTGCCAGGAATCTTCCTAACTACCCCATATCAGATAGCCGCTGGAATGTGTGCAATGGTCACTCTTCACTGACAGATAATGACACTTAATCTATTAATGAGCAATGGACCAGCCGGTCTCTGTACACATTTCATATTGTTAGCAACCAACCTGGTTAACCCTGTAAATTAGGAATATAGGAGCTGCCAGACTGGATCAGACCTGTGATCCACCAACTTTAGTATCCTGTCTCACCTGGTCACTACCAGCTATCTCAGAGGAGAGTGCAAGAACCCCACAGTAGCAGTCAAGGGATAATCTGCCCCCCGTATCCCCACCCCCCCCCCCAAGGTCTCATCCTAATCCTTAATGATTAGGGAAGCATGAAGTTTTATCTCCTTTCCAAAACTTTTGTTAACTATTATAAATCAGGATGGTCTTGTTATCCACAGAAATGGGTGATCTTCCTTTGACTCATGCTAAATTTTTGGCCTCAGTGATATCCCGTGGCAATGAGTTCCACAGTCTAACTACACATTGTGTGAAAAAGCAAACGTTAGGATGTATAAGGAATGAGATGGAAAACAATCCAGAAATTATAGTGCCATTGTTTAAATCAATGGGACATCTAGGATACCCTGTGCAATACTGGTCACTTCATTTCAAAAAGGAAATTAGTGACATCAGGAATCATGGATCTATTTATACTGGTGTAGCGGAGACCAGAAAGTTTATAAACGGAGATCAAGGAACACAATGTATTTGTTAAAGAAAAGAAACTCACAACATTTTACTCTTTCATCTCTATTGTTTGTTTTGGCAAGTCCCTTATTTTGGGTCCATCCTCTCATATTCTAAAGGCCGCAGATTTGGGCGTTGAACAATGAAAGGTACGTCCAAGTCTGAAGGAAAAGAAACACTCACTCGGGATGCTAGCAACAGCAGCAAACAGAAAAGGGAAAAAGGTCTCCCACTGCCCATGGGAAAGAAATCCCACAATCTGTCCAAGGAACTTTTGTAGGATGGAGCCTCTATGCAAAACTTTGAATCTCTTGTTAACTACTAGGCAGTTTGAGGTTTTCCCCAAATTCTCTCTTTAAAATAACCTGTTTCAAATGCTTTTCCTATCATCATCATCATCATCATCATCAATTCATGTCTCTTAATCATTGGGGCCCAGTGGAAAGATGGAGCCAGCTGTAAATGAGGCACATCAGGGGTTTATGGCTTTATTTCTTGCCTTTTTTAATGACCCATTCAAAATGCTTTGAAAATCAGGCAGCAAACTTTCTAACATGCTTTAAAACCTCATCTTTTTCCCAGCATGCTCAGCCTCCCCACAGTGATAGTGGCACTGAAGATCTACCTGGTGACTTTGGCTACATAGCAAATACAACATAGAAGACAATGAAAGGGAAGGCAGGATGTTCTTTGATCCCAAACAAGTGAGTAGGCGGGACATACATACCTGATCCCAACAAATGATTCCCTGTTCACCGCTAGATGAAACGATCTAAACAAAACCAAACCACAACCCTGGATTCCTCAAGCTAAAGTGAAACTCGGCCTTGAGAAAGTTCACTGCTGTAATTTAAAACATATGGGTTTTTCAGTTAAATCAAAAATCCCGTAGGTCAGGTCCTCTGTCCCCTTTCCCTTAGCTAAAGTGTTTACAAAAGCACTAGCTGATACTGCCCTATAAAACCAAGACTGGAGTTCTCAAATCTAAAATTCATTCAATCAATCTAAAATTTCCATTACTGCTGTTGCTAACACCATTACAATCATTCAAGGGTTGCCTTGTGCACCACCAGTCTGTCTGGGGTTACCACCTGGAGTCCCGCTCACTCTTAGGCTATGTCTGCACTACAACTGCACCGCTGTAAGGTCTCCCATGTAACTGCTCTATGCCAGCAGGAATAAGCTCTCCCATTGGCGTAATTAAACCACCCCAACGAGTGGTTGTAGCTATGTCAGTGGGATACATAGAACTGTCCACCCCGGCGCTTCTGGTGGTGAAACTTATGTTGCTCAGGGGGGTGGTTTTTTCACACCCCTGACAGACAAAAGTTTTATCAACAAAAGTGCTAAGGTAGCTATAGACTCAGTTGGTAAAATCATTAGGGCAGGAGACACCTTTTTTGGTTTGCATGTGTGTGTGCGTGTGCACCCAGAACCCAGCACAATAGGGTCCTGATCCCTGAATAAGGCATGTAGGCACTACTGCAATGCAAATAAACATATGGCTCGCTCTCTCAAGTATATCGTTATCATAATTAATTAGGACAAATTTTGGAAGGACATTAAACCTCACGCTTCAGGACTTAAGCCAATCTCTAATGATTAAAGATTGGGGAAGAAAACAGTCAGTCACCTGCCAACTAGAGAACCATATCCAAGAACCTATCTATGGTCTCTTGCATAACAAATGGTGCCACTGCCCTGGGCCATGGTGCTCTTTTAACAAAGCCCCATCGATCTGGACTTGCTGTCTGTTTGGGTTGTTTATTTTTTTTAAAAAGAATCTACAGACCACTGTTCGTCCGATCAATAAACCAGATCGCTGCTGTTTATACAAATGCACATACAGAAACATTACTCTAAATCCACCTGCAATGGGTGCTGCCTGGGTGGTAGTTAGCCTGATTTACAATCACTGACCTTAAATAATGCACACCTTAAACCAGATTTTTCATATATTTCAGGACATCCAGAAGGAACCTGAGCTAACCAAACCAAGCACAGTGAGGTGTGACTTCTATATCTAGTATGTTGCATTTTGAATCCTGACACCAAGCAACGATGGTTGGAATCACTTAGTAACTACAATCTGAGGTTTCAGAGTAGCAGCCGTGTTAGTCTGTATTCGTAAAAAGAAAAGGAGTACTTGTGGCACCTTAGAGACTGAGGTATACATTGTCCCCAAATGTGAATCTGCTACAATCCATCGGTGATCTTCCTGAAAACACCATCCTGGTCGCTATGGATGTAGAAGCCCTCTACACCAACGTTCCACACAAAGATGGACTACAAGCCATCAGAAACAGTATCGCCGATAATGTCATGGCTAACCTGGTGGCTGAACTTTGTGACTTTGTCCTCACCCATAACTATTTCACATTTGGGGACAATGTATACCTTCAAATCAGCGTCACTGCGATGGGTACCCACATGGCCCCACAGTATGCCAACATTTTTATGGCTGACTTAGAACAACGCTTCCTCAGCTCTCGTCACCTAATGCCCCTCTACATTGATGACATCTTCATCATCTGGACCCATGGAAAAGAAGCCCTTGAGAAATTCCACCATGATTTCACCAATTTCCAACCCACCATCAACCTCAGCCTGGACCAGTCCACACAAGAGATCCACTTCCTGGACACTACGGTGCTAATAAGCGATGGTCACATAAACATCACCCTATACCGGAAACCTATTGACCGCTATTCCTACCTACATGCCTCTAGCTTTCATCCAGACCACACCACACAATCCATTGTCTAGAGCGAAGCTCTACGATATAACCGCATTTACTCCAACCCCTCAGACAGAGACAAACACCTACAAGATCTCTATCAAGCATTCTTACAACTACAATACCCACCTGCTAAAGTGAAGAAACAGATTGACAGAGCCAGAAGAGTACCCAGAAGTCACCTACTACAGGACAGGCCCAACAAAGAAAATAACAGAACGCCACTAGCCATCACCTTCAGCCCCCAAATAAAACCTCTCCAACGCATCATCAAGGATCTACAACCTATCCTGAAGGACGACCCATCACTCTCACAGATCTTGGGAGACAGGCCAGTCCTTGCTTACAGACAGCCCCACAACCTGAAGCAAATACTCACCAGCAACCACACACCAGAACCACTAACCTAGGAACCTATTCTTGCAACAAAGCCCGTTGCCAACTGTGTCCACATATCTATTCAGGGGACACTATTATAGGGCCTAATCACATCAGCTACACTATCAGAGGCTCGTTCACCTGCACATCTACCAGTGTGATATATGCCATCATGTTCCAGCAATGCCCCTCTGCCATGTACATTGGTCAAACTGGTCAGTCTCTACGTAAAAGAATAAATGGACACAAATCAGACGTCAAGAATTATAACATTCAAAAACCAGTCGGAGAACACTTCAATCTCTTTGGTCACTTGATTACAGACCTAAAAGTTGCAATTCTTCAACAAAAAAACTTCAAAAACAGACTTCAACGAGAGACTGCTGAATTGGAATTAATTTGCAAACTGGATACAATTAACTTAGACTTGAATAAAGACTGGGAGTGGATGGGTTATTACACAAAGTAAAACTATTTCCCCGTGTTTATTTCCCCTCCCCCCATTGTTCCTCAGACATTCTTGTCAACTGCTGGAAATGGCCCACCTTGATTACCACTACAAAAGGCCCCCACCCCCCGCTCTCCTGCTGGTAATAGCTCACCTTAAGTGATCACTCTCGTTACAGTGTGTATGGTAACACCCATTGTTTCACGTTCTCTATGTATATAAATCTCCCCACTGTATTTTCTACTGAATGCATCCGATGAAGTGAGCTGTAGCTCATGAAAGCTTATGCTCAAATAAATTTGTTAGTCTCTAAGGTGCCACAAGTACTCCTTTTCTTTTTACAATGTGAGGGGCAGATACGGCAGAGTTCTTGAACCTTTCACTGAAGCAGCTGCTGCTAGCCAGTGTTGGACACAAGCTACTGGACTAGATGGACCTCATTTCTGACCCAGTTTGGTAAGTCCTACGTTCCAGTGTATGACAGGGAGAAAAGTCAGAGCCAGAATAAAAAATAACTCCAGATGCATTCTTCTGCCCAGTATTTTGCAGCAGCTTTTCTGCAATGGCTGGGTGAGAAATGTTCTGTTCTTGGCTCACCCTTTCCATAGCACTGTGACACTGGGAAACGTCTTTGTGGAAGAATCTAAAGCCTTAGAGAGGAATGCATTTCATTTGGAGCACTGCATGTTGACTATTGCCAGCTGCTAGGCTGAACATAAGAATCTCTTCATGGGGACACTGGGTGGTTTCTAGGCTACCAGGTGTGCTCAGTTTATGGCAGCACTGTCTTTTGTGGGTCACCAGAGAAATGACAGTAACATTCCAGCCCTTGGAATCTAGTTTTGGAATGTGGGTGTGGGTGTGTAGGGGGGTTAGGGAGCTAATCCAGACTGTTCACAATTGACCTTTTCACATAGAGTTAAACAGGCTTCTTCCCCTGGAGTCTTTATCTCTGTCTGGGTTGCATGTGCTCAGGAATCAGCTTGATAGCAGGGAAGGAGATAAACTGGCAATGTCACTTTGGATCCAATGCTGCAAGGTACCTAGCACTTCCCAGGCAGATCAAGCTCTTTGCCAGGAACAAAAGCTGCACAGAGCTTAGAAAGAGAGAGATCTGATAAAGATACACACAGAGGATTAAAGATGAGAATGGTGCAACCGAATGGAAGCATAAATCATCACAAAGTCACAAAGCTCGGACACCTGGCATCGACATATTTAAGGAGCTAACTAACATACAGATGAAAAGACCCTTTTTAATTATAGGCACCTGCAAGATTAAGACTAAAATGGGCCTGCTTCTGTTCCTATTGAAGTCAATTGCAAAAAACAACCATCAGCTCTAATGGGAGCAAGATTGGCCTCCAGAGACCGGCAGGTGACAAGCTTGGATTATCAGGAACAAATGTGAGATTGCGACTGATATAAAGAACCCTGTTAACTGGAGCTGGGGGAAATGAGTTAGGCCTGTACAGGGCTCCTCTGGGAGGCATTCATTTATCTTGGCTCCAATCGGACATGAAAGTCCAGAGACCAGTCCTGCCTTCTTTCCATCTACCTCCCTCTGCAAACAGAATGCCCTATACACAAGTCATTGTTAGTATCATATACAATTGAAATTATACTTTTTTTATTGAAAAATGCAGTTGTCATGGTATAATTTAGCATCACAGGCTTGGTCTAGCTAATGATGACAAGGCAATACAGCAATGGTGCATTAATCCAGGGACAGACAGTTGCATTTGCTAGACTAGGTCAGATTGATCCATCAAGACCAGCATCCTGAGCAGAGGTGCCAGATGGCCAATGCTACAATAGAAGATGTAAACCTTATTGCTGCAACTTGCCTTATTTGCAGTGCTGTGCACAGGGGCTGGGGGAGGGATAACAGAAGTATTTCCTTCCTGACCCCTATGCAGATTTATAATGATCATTAACTTAGCATGCAAACTGTCACTGAAAATATGGGACCAGACCCTATATTTCCACTCAAAGGCCACATAAAAAGGGCTTGCTCCATTCCTGGATCACAAACTCTTCAGAGTTCAAGGGGTGTTTGGGATCCAAAATTTTGGCCCATTATAAAGATAAGGGACAGTTGTAAAATTTGGATACGGATGCAGTTTGGATCAGAGGTTTTGATACAGGCCTATTTCAGAAATATTCAAAATACTATGTACAGCTCCTAGCACAATGGGGAGCAGATTTCAGCTGGGGCCATTAGATGCTACTGTAATACAAATAATGATAATTAATATAATATCTCACACACATAAAATTCCGTTCATGCAAGCAAAGCACTTTACCTACACTAATTAATTAAACCTTGTGCTGTATATTTGGAGTAGCTGGGACAAAGAATCCAACTCGCCTCCTGATGGCCCAGTGTTTAAGTGCCCTAACCACTGATCTTTGCCTTCCTTCCCCCTAAACAATTACATGTTAAAATAATGCAGAAAACTCAGGAATTGTTGGAGGAGGAACTTTAATCACATTCAGTAAAATAATTCTTCAGGGACATCTCACCCAGCAGCACTGACAGTAATAGAGACAAAAGGGAGACTTGCCAAAGAGGCAGTGGGGCCGGTTCCTCATCTGATGGAAATCAGTGAAGCTCCCTTGACCTCAGTAGAGCGACATCGATTTACCCCAGCTCAGGAATCACAGTACATTGGTTTGCAGTTGCCTGTGCTAGTCCTCGAGAAAACAGCAGCGCTTCGTAGTCGCAACTTGATGTATTTGCATCTACTGAAAAAGACAGACACACCAGAACCAGCTCCTCTGTCTGACATGTTCTCAGCTTCAGATCACCCAGCCTCAGTGCTGCAGGAGGCAGAGTCAGCTAAACTCCCTCTGAGAAAGGGCAATGGGCCATACAGGCAGGATTTAGTGGGAAATGTTCTACAAGGTCAGGGACTATTTCACACTTCACTTCTAGCCTACTTCACCAAGTTTCACATGTTATTTGCACAGGAGGGGAGAAAAAAAATCAGTGAAAGTGCTGAGTATGGGTTTCCATCCATCTGCAGCAGAAATTGTGTTTCTAATTCTTTGTGAGCTGTAGCTCACGAAAGCTTATGCTCAAATAAATTTGTTAGTCTCTAAGGTGCCACAAGTACTCCTTTTCTTTTTTCTATTTCTTTGCTCTCCTTTGGTGCTGCTGAGTTTGCAGATTACAGCCAAGCACTGCTCTTTCCCAAAGCCCCCACCCCTCATTCTTCCATTACCCCAGCACCCAGGACTTTTGCTTAAAAATATTTGGGGTCAGATTTTCAACTGAAATCTGGCCCTTTTTTGCTGCTGGGGGGTCCATTAAGGACCTTACACCAATGGCGGGTTGTGCCCATACCCCTGGAACACAGTGTCCTCCCCTGATAAAAATGACAATTTAAGAACAATAGCAACAGTACTGAGATGAGTGTAGCTACCTAGCTGAGAAGCCCTTGCTTATGTCCTGAGCCTTTACACTCCTAAGAACTCTGCTTGTGTACAACCAAATGGTTCTCAGCTCTACTGCAACCTGTGATCCCCCCCACACACAAACAAACACACACGCACACCCTTCCCCCCCCCCCATGGAGACTTTACTGTTGTTTTCCTTTATCTGAACTAAAATCATTGTAGGTTGCATCTTAGATCCAGAGCAAGCCCATTCCTACCTGAGCCTTAGGATATGTTTACACAGCAAAAGCAGCGTAGGTGCTAGCCTGCCCAAGCTAACTTGAATCCATTTAGCACAGCTAACAGTAGCAGTAAAGACAGCACAGTGTGGGCTAGCAACCGGAGTCCTTACCCCGGGTCTGTGCCAGCCTTGTATAGCCTGCGCTGAGCTATCTTCCCAGTATTGTGACACACATCAGATTCAGGCTAGCTAGGATAGAGACCTGGGTAGGACACCTTCAACGCTGCACACCCATTGCTTAGCCCTGTCCCCTATTTCCCGGCAGACACATAGAAACAAAGGCTGTAAACCCAATTTGGATTCTAATAGCTTGGTAAGAGTTTTCAGCTTGGGGAACTGCCTTTCCTTTTTGACCTCTCCCCATAGCTACATAACCAACTTCTATGAGAACATAGGAGCTCCTTGATGATAATGATAAAAAGGAAAAACCCAACAGGTACTTACCAGCTCGAAGAGAGGCAAATACAGCCCCAAACCACTGCTAAAGGGCCAGCGCTGCTTGACTCTACCAAAGGTAAAGGGACATCCCCAGAAAAGCATGCTGGGAATAAAATCCTCCAAAGCATAGCCCTGCCCTGG
Source organism: Dermochelys coriacea (assembly GCF_009764565.3). NCBI lineage: Eukaryota > Metazoa > Chordata > Testudines > Dermochelyidae > Dermochelys > Dermochelys coriacea. The sequence goes on from NC_050071.1 coordinate 131,298,086, forward strand.
GGTGGGTTAGTAAAGCACATGAAGTCATTAGAAAGGAGATTTCTGGGAGGGAGGGGCTGCTTTGGTGTTGTCTGCTGCGGCTGTATAAAATTTATTACAGATTTTTAGTTATAGCACTCTTTTGAGGAGCAGGAAGAAGAGCTTGTATCCTCCATAATCCAAGCCCTGATGGACGTCCAGAGCAAACCTGCCTGTGACTTTTCTTTTTAAACAAGTCTCTTTTCCCTGTGGGGAATGGCCCTCTACTCCCTGGCCAGGATATCTGACTGCTATTGGGAGGCACTGTCTGCTGAACAACATGTGAATCAGCCCTTACTCCCCACTTCCCGATCCTGTAAACCCAGTGATTTCAGTAGGGCTCCATGTTGGGGCAGGAGCCCACTTGCAGGATTGGGGCCATAGAGAGCAGGGGTCATCTCACACCATGCGCCCACAGGTCCGTGATTGAAGAACCAAGGAAAGGCTCCTTCCTAAGGGAAGGCACATGGGTGAATTCAACTGTGTGGCAAAACTGGGGTCTGAGCCTGCTTCTATTGAGCTATTGGGCAAAGGCTGCAATCTGCTCAGCCCAAACGCCCACTGTCTGCACGTGGAGTAAGGCATGCAGGCTTGAACCAGAGAGAGCTAGTTATGCCATGATTTAGAGTAACCACTGGTCAGTGTGTGCCATAGGTCCCCCCATGTGCCAATCCACACAGGACAGGTGTTGTTATGGCTCTTTAGCTCAAGTGGAGCAGCTCACGTATTTTGCTCTGCAGATCCTGGGTTCAATTCCTGGTGTGTCAGTTTAAGAGGGTGACTGTCACATATGCTTATCTAGAGAGGAAGAAATCAGTCTGAGCCTCAGGAAGGATTAATGATTTGGGAATTAGTTGCGATTGGATAATGGTAGTAAATCAAGCTCTAAAAGCCCCTGCTTTGCTAGTTGAGTGGCATTTTTCTGATCAGCTCTAAGGCTGTTTGACTTTGGCTTTACTGGTTCCTAATAATTCTTTGCAATCCCACTTCATCTGCCATCTAAGGGTCTCAGGTCACAACCCAGCTCCTTCCCCCATGAGGCATAGAACTGTAAGGAGGGACTAGGACAAACTCTAGGCCTCATCCTGCAACCCTAATTGAGCTGAATGGGAATGAAGAAAGGATGATTCTCACATTGTGATGATCCTCACAAGAAACAGATTGCAGGATCCAGCCCAAATTCTTCAGCCCAGGTCCACCAAGGTATTCAGTCTCCTAATTTCCACTGATTTTAATTAGTTGGGCCTTCTAGCCTAATTCTGGGAGTGCTGATTAACCACACACACGGGCTTGGCAGGGATCGTGGCACCAGCCTAGCAGTAAAGCTCTGAGAACACACACTTTAAACTACGTAAGTGGCAGCTGTCATAGCTGTCTCCAAATACCATAAAAACTCACTGAGGTGCACAGATTTCAAAAAAGCCAGCCAGGGGCATTTGGCGTAAGGGACCAGCTACTGGCAAATGAGCACATGGAAAAAGGATGAGGTCCCTAAGAATATGCGGGCAGGGGGCCTTTACGGTTGTGGTAGTTGATTGCTTTTCTAATGGAATTTAGGACTGATGAAGGGGATGGCTTGGCAGGCCTTGGGGCTGGCATCTGGTTTCTTTATCATGAGCAGTGCCACTGCAAGCTTCAACATCTCCACCCCACCAATGTGCATCTGTGTTGGAGAGGCCACTTCTAGGGATGGAAGCGTAGTTCCATTTCTATGGCCCATCAATTCTTTACTTCACTTTTGAGCTCCCAGAAGAGAGTAAATTAGAGGGTGGTTACAGTAGAACCTCAGAGTAAAGCTCAGCCTGGAGTAATTTACATGCTACATGTGTGTGAGCAAGGCAAGGAGTGGTTGCTCTCACAGCAAAGCAGTTTAAAGGGCACCCCAGTCTGGAAAATTGAGGGAACACAGCTGTTCAGCAGTCCAGATTGTACCCTGGGGAATGTCACAGTATGTTGGAGCAAAGGTATCAGGGAGAGAACAAGAGACCCTTAGCTCCTGGGATCTCTTTTTAACACATGAGCAGGCTCAGATTGTTCATCTCAAAACATGCAATGATGCTGGTTAGATTTCAGTTTTTAATCTATTCAATATTTTCGTTAATGACTTGGATAATGGAGTGGAGAGTATGCTTATAAAATTTACAGATAACACCAAGTTTGGAGAGGTCACTAGCACTTTGACAGAGTTAGAATTCAAAGTGACCTTAACAAATTGGAGAATTGGTCTGAAATCAACAAGAAGAAATTCAATGAAGACAAATGCAAAGTGTTACACTTAGGAAAAAAAATCAAATGTACAACTACAAAATGGGGGAATAACTGGCTAGGAGTATGCTGAAAAGGATCGGGGGGTTATAGTGGATCACAAATGGAATATGAGTCAACAATGCAATGCAGTTGCAAAAAAAGACTAATATTTTGGGATGTATTAGGAGGACTGTCATATGTAAGACACAGGAGGTAACTGTCCCATCTACTCAGCAATGGTGGGGCTTCAGCTGGAGTGCAATACCTCTCCTGCTTTTTGGTTACTGGGCTCTACTACTGATCCTTGTTGCAAACCGAGTCATCTAGTTGGCAAAAATAATAAAACAAAGTCCAAACTGAACAAGTTAAATGAAGAACATGAAGAGACTGATCTTCCTAGCTATACATGTGCAGCTGTGTGTGTGAAAGGAGGTAAATGTGCTTGAGTCTAATTTGTATGTGGAAATGCCATAGCTGTATATGCATCCAGCTGTTTGGGTGTGCACTTTTACCGTGACTGCTTGTATAATCACAGCAAATTAGCGTATTTCTTACGTGTCAACAATGTGCCTGCATGTACATTTTCAGACAAAACACCAACTAGATACCTAACTGTGTACCCAGATATGGGAGCTTCATGGAGTTTAAGGCTGGAGGGGACCATTAAATCATGTAGTCTGACTTTCTGCATACCACAGGCTAGAGAATTTCACCCAGTTCCCCCTGAACCAAACCTAGTGATTTGTGCTGGACTAGACCAGAAAGGAATCCAGTCTCAGTTTGAAGACATCAAGAGATGGAAAATCCATCACTTCTCTTGGGAGTTTAACTACTGGGACAATCATCTCCTACCTGTCTCCCAGAACCTCCTCTCCTTCCAGAGCTAGGACAGAACTCAGGAATCATGACTCCCAACCTCTCACTCCCTTCCCAGAGCCAGGGATAGAACCAGGAATCCTGTCTCCCAAAGGTACCAACTTCCCCAGTTCCCAAGGGGTGCTCAACCCCTGCTCTGCCCCAGGCCCTACCCCCACTCCACCCCTTCCCCCAAGCTCCCATCTCTGCCCATTTCTTCCTAACCCCGCCCCATTACACCCCTACCCTGCCTCTTCCTGCCCTGGCTCTTCTCCCTCCCCCCCAGCATCTCCTGCACACTGCTGAACAGCTGATTGCAGTGCGTGAGAGGCACTGGGAGGGAGGGGTAGGTGCTGATCAGTGAGACTGCTGGCAGATGGGATGCACTGGGGAAGGGAAGGAGCTGATCCATGGTGCTGCCAGTAGGTGCTGAGCATCCACTATTTTTTCCAGAGTCGGTGCCTATGCTGTCTCCTCGTACAGCTACATGCAAGGACGCAGGCTGAGGATTTTGTTTTCTAAGCACAGGCATTGAATGTAATAGGCACAGTACATTGGAAAGTGATGTGGGGGGGGATGCCATTTGAGGAAAAGGCAATGATGATCCTGTGCTCAGATCACATCTCTGTGCATCAGGGTTTCAGGTACCTGTCTACCTGATAGCTCACACAGGATGAATTGGCAAAATCTGGCTTATTTTCTACACTACAAGTATTCAGATCTAGCCAGTATTACAGCATGCTTGTAATAGACACTATGGTTTCATTTGTAGTTTCATCTAGGCGCCCCAATCAGGATTACAGTCCCTATTGTGCTAGGAGCTGTACAAATACACATTAAAAGGCAACCCCAAAGGACAAATAGCTACTTAGATATTTGGTTAACACTTATTCAGTACTCAGACAAAGTCCATTCACCTGCAAAAAAAAAAAACCCACTACACGTGTCAATTTTTTTAAGTAGTAACATTTGGTAGAAATGCCCAGTTTACTCAATGTGTAATTGGAAGCTGCACTCAGGTTAATAAAATGACCAGAAACAACACGCCCTGGATAGTGGAAAGAGGCTCACTCTTTTAAACTGTGACCTAGCGAGATCTGATTATTACATTCACGCTAACAGAAGCTCACTGCCTATCATTTTGGCTCTGATATTGACATGGCAATGATTTGTAAACCTGTTAAAACTTCCAAAATAAAAAGACAGTCCCTGGCCCAGAGAGGTTACAGACCAGACTCAAGCGTGTGAAAGGGACTACTGCCAGGAAGGGGATAGCCGTGACAGGAACACATCCTAGCTAAGGGACAATGAGCACTGCTCACGTCAAAGGGTTTTGGTTTTTTTTGAGTCTAAATAAACTAGGCGTCAGTAATTTCTACCAGCCACCTGCCTACCCATTAATGACTGGCAACTTATCAGCAGATGTGGGGTTTGAACAACATTGTAGTTGCTTTACTGAGGAACTTGGGTTGGGAGTTCCCTGCAGGAGGAATGACATGGGATGAAGGACCATGATGCTGGTGGGAAAAGTGGAGAAGCAAGCGTGTGTCTGCTGTTTTCAGGGATACAGTGGCAAACCTCTCACTAACTTGCTAGCCCTTGGATACAATATCCTCTGCACATCCCATCCTAAACTGCTGCTCTCCCAGAAATTGGAGATGGCAAAAGACTTGATAGGAGTATTCAGGCAATCTTCTAATCAGTATAGGATTAGTCCCTAAAGGACATTTTCTAGTTTAGTGGTTCCCATAGTGTGGCCCATTGACTATTTATTGTCTGGGGAACACAAGCATGTTGGCCGTGCAGAGCATGTTGGTCAAAGGGTACTAGTGTCCACCTCTTTATTTCCAGATGCTACATTAAATACTTTCCTAGGTCTCTTCTCCATGTAAGCAGTTGCCACAGAGAAGGTAGATGAACCCCATGGGATGGAGGGAGGTGTCATGTTTGATGACAAATGAGAGAGGGGACCACAAGCCATGCTGCCAATTAGGAGATGGGCCACACTAAAAAGATCTGAGAAGCTCTGTTCAGCAGCTTTATCTTTGTCTTGTCTTCCACCCCTGAGGAGGCTGAATGTCAGTGGTTGGGGAAGTGATTCTTGACCAACATTTCCAAAGTAACTAGTGATTTTTGGACACCCAACTTGAGACAGCTTGAAGGTGGCTGATTTTCAGAGGGTGGATATTCAGCACTTTCTAAATACCAACCCCCTTTAAAGTGTCTGAAGTGGGGCCCCCAAAATCACTATTTGCTTTTGGAAATCTTAACCTTTGTCTAACTAACTTTCAGAACGTGTTGAAAACTTTGATATCTGTTGATGAAAGGCACTATTGAAATCTTAGTTACTAAGAAGCTTGACTATTAATAAAGGCAGCTGTGAGGCTGAATCCCCACGCACAGAGCACTGAACTACCTAGGCATGGCTTCTTTTACAAGAGCATTTAGAAGATTCTTTGCCCTTTTTTCCAGTATTGATTACAAAGATTGTGTTAAACTGAGAGTGGACCCTAGAGGATGGAATCAGAGCCACCCGGTGAGCTATATTCACTCACACAGATGAAGCAAGGCCCTAACATGATAAAAAAAAATGCTTTGGCTCATGTTGGTAAGTGCCAGACCTGGGCTATGGAAAGTTATTTACAAACCTGGGTCCTGTCCTTATTTTTCCTGTTAAGAGTTGATTGCCGAGTACTGCATGGGGCTAGAACTAATTCTATACAGTGTCAGTCTTGGGGCTGCATTGTCACTACTTTGGGCTTCACACAAGTGCAAACAGTTGATTCACAGAGCTCTGCAGGGCTAAATTCTAGTAGGACGGTGGCCAAAGTGGCAGGTAATAGCCACATGCCTATTTTACAAGAGTAAAAAAAGGATTTGTTGATCTAGTTTTTAAACCCCGGATCTGTAGCATATTTCCTTTCTCTCAGCCCTACTTCACTAATATTGTGAGTGACAGTATAAGAAGATATAGCGCCCATCTCTGCCCATGTTACAAAATTCTTAGCAGTATTCAGGTCAGGCAGTAGATGGTGCTCTGCATTCACTTTTGATTGCCATGAAATCCCATAATTGTGAATTACATGCCTTTACTTTGCCTAAGGCTCAGTTAGGAGGAAAACATGGTCTGCCCAGTTAAAGAGCCTTAACGCTCCAGAGTTCTACTTGGAATTTGTTCTCTGAACCACTTGACACTCTCCACTTTGACAGGACTGCAAGAAACATAACAGCCCTGGGCTTTGAAATGAGGCATTGAGTCTTCAGTCCTGTTATATAGCAGATTTATCTCCATTACAGCCCAGGAAATTTGAACGGGGCGCCATTTCAAATTTTCATGGGGGGCAACTTTAACTGTGATTCTAAGGGCTACTTAGGCACCTGAAAACTCTAGGTGTTGGGTTTTTTTTAAGATAACTTAGAAATTAGCTGTCAGGAGCTAATTCCTATATAAAGGAAGAAAATTAAATAAATATTAGACCCACTCAGCTCCAATACTAACGTTCTGACATCTTTTGGCAAGTCACTTCTTAAAGGACATTGGTTAGGTTTAAAATGTTAATGTATATTCTTACTTTGTTACTAACTCTTGAATACAATAATTACCCCCCAAAACAAATCTAGATTACTTTCTATCATTTAGGCTACATACTTTTTGCAGTCAACAAGCTTGGACTAGATCATTAACTTTTGGAAACATCCTGCTAAGGCAAGGTCCCATGATTTTATACTACACCTGCCTGGGGCTCTATGGATGTTACATCACTACAAACAATAGACTAGAAAATGACTTTAAACAGGAGTGAAACTGACACTTTCAAGTCACTTTCACAATGTTGCCTACCCCAAATGTTCAAAAATCATGAATCAGGCTCACCAAAAAAAGAAATGTGCTTAAAAATCCTGAGATTATTTTAAAATAATAGATTTGTGTTAGTTTTATTTGCCTTCTGCTTTTTGAGCCTTTTGGGTGCACTGGGGCCACATTTTGAAGCTTTCTCTACAGCCATGAGGGCTAGAAACTTATTTTTTCTTTAAGACTGAAGGCTGAAATCATCACATATCCACTTGACTCCAGGAGCTGGGGCCTTAAGAAAAACAATTATCATGAGATTCAGAAGACTGTTAAACACAATACTACAGTGATTGAGTTGCAGTTCTCACAGAAGAATATTTAAAACCAAACACCAAAAAAACTCCACATGTGAAAGTTGAGAAAAAAAATTGAGACTTCTGATGTGTATCAGGGCCACTGAAGACAGGAAAGGAAAATAAACAGGCATAAAGAGCTCTGGGCAGCTCTTCCTCTTGAAAGAAAGTTGGGGGGGGGGGTCAAATCTTCCAGTGCGTAGTCAGGTAAAACTTCTACAGTTGTCAGTGCCTCCACTCATAGATATTAACATGTGCTTATGAACAATACGCTTCATACTTAAATGTCTGAGCCATCTTATCCAGGGCTACACATTTTATACACATTGGCTCAGGGACTAGATTTTCTGATATATTCTGAACAGCGCTGAGCACACAGCTGGAGCCCAGTGAATAATACAAATCATGACAATTGTCAACTTTATGGACTCTGCGGAGGCAATTTCTGTTCTTTGTTCTGGAATTGGCTTGAATACAGCGGAACGCCTAAGAATTTGAGGCATAAGCACATCTGATACTCATACGACACTTTCTCATTCCTTCCTTTTCTGGAACTCAGAACGAAAAATGACAAAACAAAATAGTTTTCAGTTAAAAGGTAAAATTGCACAGCAGGCATTGCTCTACAGCCCAGCATGGGGAAGAACCTGCCACCCCTTGGGGGTTTAGTGATCTCCTCTCATCTGACTCTCATTCTCTCTCTCCTTCTTCATCCTTCCTGACCTTTGTGCTGCTTTTCATGCTGTCAACCATGACCTCCTTCCCAGCCTCCTTGGACCATTTACTGGAGTCTCAAGAGAACTGGCCTTCTTGGTTTTGCTCCCAACTAGCAGAGTCCCCTTTTTGACAGCATGTAGCAGAGAGAGAGGCTGGTGCAGTGGATAGGGAGCTAGCCCTCAGAGATCTGGGTTCTACTTCCCCCATGGACTTCCTGTATGACCTCAGGCCAGTGCCTTAGGGACAGAGTTTCAAAGGTTTTTTTGGCTCACAAAGATGCAGCTGGGAACCTAGTGGGGTTTACAAAGCACCTAACCTTCTAAGCGTTTTTGAAAATCCCACTAGGTGTCTAAATACCTTTGAAAATTTGGCTATTAGTCTTTCTGTGCCTCAGTGCTCCATCTGAACAATGGGGACAACAGCACTGGTCTACCTCAGCGAGGGCTGTGAGGAGAAACAGGTTAGACATCGTGAGACACTCAGATATCACGCATAAGCACCACAGGTAGAGTGGGAACTTCTCTGTACCACTGCTCTCCCTTCCCTGGGTTTTGACCCCTTCTTTTCACCTACCCACCTCACATCTCCCTCTTTTCTAAGGCCACGTCTGCATGTACAGCACTGCAGTGGCACAGCTGTACCAATACAGGGGCACAGCCGCAGCACATCTGGTGAAGACACTCTCTGCCAAAGCAGATAGACGAAACCACCTCTACAAGTGGCAAAAGTTATGGCAGTGGGAGAAGCTGTGCACATGAGCGCTTAGGTTGGTGTACCTTATGTCTCTCAAGTGAGTGGTTTATTCACAACCCTGAGTGACATAGGTTGACATAAGCTGAATGTAGACAAAGCCTGAATGTAACCTTGGCTGTATTTCTTGTCGACACCCCACCGCCCACAGAGGGATTCCTGGTTTCAGAGTAGCAGCTGTGTTAGTCTGTATTTGCAAAAAAGAAAAGGAGAACTTGTGGCACCTTAGAGACTAACAAATTTATTCGAGCATAAGCTTTCGTGAGCTACAGCTCACTTCATCGGATTCCTGTTATACAGGCTCATCTAACGACTTCCTGATCCTTAATTTAATTACCAGCCCTTTATTTTATAATCCTGCCTCTGTTTATCAATAAAATACTGACTTCCTGACCCAGGAGCACAAGCTGGGAGCAGCACCTCTCCTCTGCAGAACTCACATTCCACACTCAGGCTATGCTGCAGATTAAGATCGGCCTGGGTCTAGGACTTGTGCCCAGCCCAGGCCTCCTGTACGGAAACTCGGGGGAAGGGAGGGAAGCAGAAGCCCACCCCTGCCCCCCACTAAATGGCACACCTGTTACATTATAAAGTAGTAAAGAAATAGGCGAATTGCTCCCCTTCCGCCAATCTTGAAAACAAGAGGGGTGGGGGAAACTGCTCGAAAAATGTGTCACGAAACAAATCTGGAGTTACTTTCACTTTTCTTTTCATAGGATCATAGCAACTAAGCCTGCACGGGATGATCTAATAGCTCTTCTCCATCTCCTTGCAGCCTAGATGGGACAGTCATCTCCCAGGCTCTTGTATAAGAACTGACGAGGTTTTAAATGCCACCTTAGAACAATCCACTTAAAAAAGTCTAAAATATATCTAGGCCCTAGAGACTAGGAATCTCTTTACTCTTGTTGGAGATGTGTGTGACTGAACGGGCCTGGAGACTGCTAGTCATTGACCAGATCGGTGATCCCTCTATTACAGTGTTGATACACATTAGTGGAGCTGCAGGAGAAAGCTTGCAAAGCTACTGGCCATTTGGTATCTGTTCTCTCACCACCAGGCGGCCATGCTAATGCTTTTCACAAGCACTCATTTTCCAGAGGAGAGAAAAAATAAAGAGCAATAGCATATACCCCGTTCTCCTTTTTTGAGACCAAGTGCAATCCGACAGCTTCTGCTAGATTTTATTAGTATCATTATGGTATCACCTAGAGGCTTCCATTAGACTGCAATCCTGCTGTGCTATGAATATTAGACATGTCAAGGCCATCTCCCAGTAGAACATGGCTTTGCAGCTTACTGCTATTGAGCTAACATGGTGCCTAATGTTTTTAAAAGGCATTTATATTTCCCATCCCTTGGACTGGTAACCTTGCCACTATTCTCTTCGACTTCCTGACCTGTATCTATGCTCATCACTAAAATCTTGACACTATATAAATCCATGATACACCCACATCTTGAATACTGCGTGCAGTTCTGGTCGCCCCATCTCAAAAAAGATACATTAGAATTGGAAAAGGTTCAGAAAAGGAAAACAAAAATGATGAGGGGTATGGAACAGCTTCAGTATGAGGAGGGATTAAGAAGACTGGAACTGTTCATCTTAGAAAAGAGAAGACTAAGGAGGGACATGCTAGAGGTCTATAAAATCATGACTGGTGTGGAGAAAGTGAATAGGGAAGTGTTATTTACCCCTTCACATAACACAAGAACCAGGGGTCACCCAATGAAATTAACAGACAGCAGGTTTAAAACAAACAAAAGGAAGTCCTTCTTCACTCAATGCACAGTCAACTTGTGCACAATTGCCAGGGCACGTTATGAAGGCCAAAAGTATAACAGGGTTCAAAAAAAGTATTGAATAAGTTCATGGGGGATAGGTCCATCAATGACAATTAGCCTAGATGGTCAGGATGCAACCCCATATTCTGGGTATCCCTAAACCTCTGATGGCCAGAAGTTGGACTGGATGACAGGGGATAGATCACTCAGTAATTGCCCTGTTCTGTTCATCCCCTCTGAAGCATCTGGCACTGGCCAGTGTCCGAAGACAGGATACTGGACTAGATAGACCATTGGTCTGCCCAGTATGACCAATCTTATGTTCTTTGGCTTCAGCATCTCTGGAATTCATGCCTGTCTCACAATCCCCAACAAAATCATATTCTTCCAGTCATGAAACCCTGCGCGGCTCCTCTTCTTTCACCAAGTTTAGGCTCATCTTCACCTTCAAGCCCTTCCCAGCTCTGCTTTAGCCTACGTAGCCCTTGTCTCCACCTAAGTCTCCTCCTGCCCAAGCTTCTTAACCTGACAGCTCCCTTCTTCTCCTTCACATATGTCTCTTCTTTCATGTTGCCACTTATGCCCAGCAGAGTCTTTTATTTAAAGCACAACAAGCTGCTGCCTCCTCCATTCAAGAAGTTACTGAAAACCCACCAACCCTGGGAAGGCTTCCCTCTGATCCTCTGATCACAAGAAACAAGTATTGGATAGGCAAGGCCATGCATCCAAATGCAGCTCATTCAATCTCAATTACAACAAGAACCTCAGTAATGGGCATGGCGGGTGGAAAAGAGAAGAATCATTTATTGATGTTTTCCCAAGGCACTAAGAAGAATGCGAGAGAGAGGATCAGAGTGGGAGGGAAAATGCAGAGCTTCAGATGAGCATCCAGACAGGGCAGGGAGTAATCCAAACCACATTTCTGGTGCTTGTCCGTTATTGGAGTATACCCATGCCCTCTCCTCCTTTCTCCCTTGACCCTGTAAAAAAAAAAAAATCCAATTTACTCAAAGCTGTTTTGTACACGTATAGGGCAGCACATTGCCTTCCAGAGTATTCCTATGAGATTATGGAACAAAAGACCCTAGAAGCATCAGTTTTACACCCAGCTGAGTTCCTTCCACTCCCTTGGACTTCACTTGGCAGAATCAGGCTCACAGGAGCCTGATCCAAAGTCCAAGAATCCCATTTATGTCAAACTTTTTAATCACTCTCACTGTGCAATAGAGGAGGAAGCAAAGACTGCTGTGAAAGCCGATGAGCATTCAGAACTGCTGATGGTTATGAGTTTTATTTCCAAATGTATTAAAAGTTTTTGGTGCGTTGGGTTTCTCTATTTTAGAAAAGATATGCGTGTGTGGTTGTGTGGGGGAGGGAACACTGACATTTCTTTTCCCACATCTCTTTTTCTCTGTGCAGTGCAACATGTGGTGTTCTTGTTGACCACTCTCAGTAACTGCCATGTGTAGCACTGGGTTTTAATAGATTGCCACTCTACTGCGTACACATGGCCCTCTCCTGTCACAGTAACGCAGGGAGCATCAGAATGTTGGTGTGTGGGAAAAGGGAAGATCTGTGGCAAGTCACCACTCAGAACTGTCTGTGACAATTAATTATTGCTTTAGTGCAGGGGTTTATCAAAAACTCTTTTTCTGGGGACCCAGTTGAAGAAAATTGTTGATGCCCATGATGCAACGGAGCTGGGGCTGGAATGAGGGAGTTCAGGGTGTAGGAGGGGGCTCTGGGTTGAGGCAGGGGTGCAGGAGGGGGTCAGGGCTCTGGGCTGGGAGTGCAGGCTCTGGGGAGGGACCAGGGATGGGGGGATTTGGGGTGAAGGAAGGGATTCCAGGTTTGGTGGGGGCCTCAGGGCTGGGGCAAGGGATTGGGCTGCAGGGTTGAGGCATGGACTTACCTCCGGCAGCTCCCAATCAGCGGTGCAGCCGGGGTGCGGAGGCAGGCTTCCCACCTGTTGTGGCACCGCGGACTGTGCTGTGCCCTGGAAGCAGCCAGGAACAGGTCCAGCTCCTAGGTGAAGGTGCACAAGTGGCTTCGCATGACTCTTGCCTGCAGGCACCACCGCCCCCAGTTCCCTTTGGCCAGTTCTTGGCCAATGGGAGTGCAGAGCCGGAGCTTGGGGCGAGGGCAGCATGCGGAGCCCAGTGGCCCCCCTGCATAGAAGCTGGACCTGCTGCTGGCTGCTTCCAGGGAACAGAGTGGTCGGAAAAGGTAGGCACTAGCCTGCCTTAGGTGGGCAGCACTGCCGCCGGGACTTTTAACATCCTGGTCAGCAGTGCTGACCAGATCAAGGCGATCCAGTACTGGGTCGCGACTCACGGTTTGAAAAACACTGCTGGTAATAGCTCACTTTACCTGATCACTCTCATTACAGTGTGTATGGTAACACCCATTGTTCCATGTTCTTTGTGTATATAAAATCTCCCCACTGTATTTTCCACTGAATGCATCCAATGAAATGAGCTGTAGCTCACGAAAGCTTATGCTCAAATAAATTTGTTAGTCTCTAAGGTATCACAAGTACTCATTTTCTTTTTGTGGATACAGACTAACACGGCTGCTATTCTGAAACCTGAGGAATTGAGTACACAAACCAGTGTTTTACTTTCGTTGGTTCCCTATCACCAGTGAAACTTACAGCACAAAAACTCTGCAAGTGTGGACATACCCTAACACTAGAAGATCTACTTATCTTTTCACCTGAAATCCTTGCTACTAGAAAAGCAAATTTTATTGATAAACTCCCCCTGATAACAAGGAGGTGGAACAAGAGCCTAGATTAGACTGGTCAAAAATCCATTTACGTTAGGTATTTGTACAGCACCAATTTCATGTGTATTTTGAGCACTATCTGTCATTGCAGCAATTTTCAACTCGTTATTATCCAAGTTCTATGGAATTTGGTGTCTAAGGTTCACTGAAATAAGTAGTTTGCTTTCTGATTCATCATACTTTAATTATGTAAAGCCACATAAGTAATTTTGATGTAAGTACTTTCAAATGTAGCTTCATAAATTAATGAATTAATTAGTCCCCAAAAGAAAAAGGGAGCATTGCTTGCAAACAATGTAAATGTTAAACTAGCTTGTAACAGACAGCAGAGAAATGCATATCTAACAACACTAGCAAACTGATTCAGCACATGGTCTAGCTCCAATCCATGAGGTGTTCCACCACTTCCTGCAACACCACAATGTTTACATGTTTCATCTCCAAACTTTCTGGCAAATCATGCTCAAGTAAGAGTGCCAAGAGAGCCTGAATTTACGTTTATCAGAGTATGTACAAAATCCAAATGGGAGACTGTATATAAACACAATTTCATGCCTCTATGTCTTTTTTTAGAAAGGGATATATGTTCATGCTGTACTTCTCAGGGAATAATCTGTCCATCTTTTTCACCAAAGAAGATTGACATTCTCTTTACAACATATTTTTGGCATACTTTTGTCCTCTCTGAAACACCAAAATATATAGAATTTCAGTCACTCCTGCTAGTGCCTTTCAGTATTACAATTACAGCAAATCCTGTGTGAAGCAACTTCCCAAGAAACCTCCAGAAATCGGTAAAATAGAAGATGTAGCTTTTAAGAAGACCAGTCATGTTGACCTGTCAACTATGGGAAATTTTAAAGTGGTCAGTTAAAACAGGGAGCTGTCTGTTTGAGGAGTAGTCCTAAATGTGTTTTGAGGTGTGGTCCCAGCCTGTGGAATAAACTCCCCCAGGAATTAAGAGCTATCACAAACCTCATCACCTTACATTTCAGTGCAAGGCACATTTCTGTGACCTTGCTTCCTCTCATATAAACACATAACAGGTATATTTTAACAGATAAATAAAAAAGAACCCTTCAAGACAAGTTTCAGAGTAGCAGCCGTGTTAGTCTGTATTCGCAAAAAGAAAAGGAGTACTTGTGGCACTTTAGAGACTAACAAATTTATTTGAGCATAAGCTTTCATAAGCTTCATCAGATGCATTCAGTGAAACTCATTTGAGCATAAGCTTTTGTGAGCTACAGCTCACTTCATCGGGTGCATTCAGTGGAAAAATTTCCACTGAATGCACCCAATGAAGTGAGCTGTAGCTCACGAAAGCTTATGCTCAAATAAATTTGTTAGTCTCTAAGGTGCCACAGGTACTCCTTTCCTTCAAGACAAGACACACACCACTGCACCCACTTCTCCCTCTGGGGAGAGGCTGAGAGAACTAACACCATATGACAGTTGTGAAGTCACATTATTTAACGTGCTACTGGAACGCACTGATACTACAGTGATGAGTGTTGTCATAAATATAAAGGGAAGGGTAACCACCTTTCTGTATACAGTGCTATAAAATCCCTCCTGGCCAGAGGCAACATCCTGTTACCTGTAAAGGGTTAAGAAGCTCAGCTAACCTGGCTGGCACCTGACCCAAAGGACCAATAAGGGAACAAGATACTTTCAAATCTTGGGTGTGGGGGGGGAAGGCTTTTTTTTGTGCTCTTTGTTTATGTGGTTGTTCTCTCTTGGGACTGAGAGAGGCCAGACAGAAATTCATCTTCTCCAACCCATCCTAATCCAAGTCTCCAATATTGCAACTAGTATAGGTAAGCCAGGCAAGGCAGATTAGTTTCTCTTTTGTTTTATGTGAATTTTCCCTCTGTTAAGAGGGAGGTTTATTCCTGTTTTCTGTAACTTTAAGGTTTTGCCCAGAGGGGGATCCTCTCTGTTTTGAATCTGAATACCTTGTAAAGTATTTTCCATCCTGATTTTACAGAGATGATTTTTACCTAATAAAATCCTTCTTTTAAGAACCTGACTGATTTTTCCATTGTTCCAAGATCCAGGGGTTTGGGTCTTTGATGATTTTGTAACAAATTGGTTAAGATATTATTCTCAAGCCTCCCCAAGAAAGAGGGTGTGTAGAGCTTGGGGGGATATTTTGGGGGAAGACATCTCCAAGTGGTCTCTTTCCCTGTTCTTTGTTTAACACGCTTGGTGGAGGCAGCATACTGTTCAAGGACAAGGCAAAGTTTGTACCTTGGGGAAGTTTTTAACTTAAGCTGGTAAGAATAAGCTTAGGGGGTCTTTCATGAGAGTCCCCACATCTCTACCCTAGAGTTCAGAGTGGGGAAGGAACCCTGACAAGTGTTGTTCTGGGCCAAGGTGCTCAAAGAACCACCAGCCCGGCAGGAGTACTATGAGAAATAAAGAGGCTTACACGCAGCTGTGAGTTATTGGCTTTATTGAAAGTTAGTGACCCACCCACAACGGGGACTCCAAGCGTTGCAGTCACAGAGGCGGGGAACCCAGCACACTGGAGCTTTGCCTGGGACAGAGTCCAATGGAGGGGCAGACAGCGTTAATAAGCATTACACAAAAACAGCTCATGAATATAGAATTAGGTATTTCCCAAAGGGGTCTTTCCACTACCTGGTAAACGGCCATGCAAAGCAGTTGTGTCCTTCAAGAACTCTTTCTATCCCACAATAAGGAAGCAGCTATGTCCTACAGTAACCTCTTGGCTCGAGAAAGCAGAAGTTCCCTGGCTAGG
This sequence comes from Dermochelys coriacea, assembly GCF_009764565.3. Lineage (NCBI taxonomy): Eukaryota > Metazoa > Chordata > Testudines > Dermochelyidae > Dermochelys > Dermochelys coriacea. Next base: position 131,314,155 of record NC_050071.1, read on the forward strand.
CTGTAACAAAAAGTCTTCTGCAGTCCCTTTCAAGTGTGTTATAAAAATCCTTTATAGAACAGAACAGTACAGATGTCACTGTATTTGCAATAACTTTTACATCCTGTAGGTGGAAGTTTCCCTTAGGAATAAATTAGAGTGTAGATGGAGTCAAACAAGTTACTATGTACAATGGTACCTTTTTACAATGCTCGTCTGCTTGCTGAATACTTTCAAGTCATATCTGGTGTGATGAATGGGGCTACACCTGTACAATTTAAGAATTCTGATTGATATTGTAAAGTCATCTTATGAAAAACTGCTGGACACAGCCTGTAGCATGTACACCACAGACAGAAACACGGGGAAATACTTAAGGTTAATGATCATATTTAGACCTCACAAAGGTTATGCAAAATAGACGCTGCAGTCTTAGAAAAAAATTTAGCTGATTCCTCTGGATGGAGGAGGGAAGGTAGGAGGAGTGGAAATTTGCCAGGAGATGTTTCAATAAAGAAACACATAGGAACAGGAGCCAGGAGGAAGAAGCAGAATGGGGCAGGAGAAAGCAAGATCACAAAAGCAGGGTAAGGGGCTCTAGGAGAGAGAGGTCACTTAGGATGTGGAAGCCTCATGGAGGGCGGTGGGACCCTGCCCACATTCCTGAACCCAGATGGCCTCAAGGACTCTGGACAACCCAAGAGACATGGACCCCAGCCCAAAGAATGCCTTGCAGGTTCATGAACCTAAGACAAAGACACGTGTTTTGTGTTTATTGTTTTATATGATCTGTACTCTCCCATGCTTTACATGGTCAAGTATAACAGAGCATAAAGGTGTTAGACTGTGCAAAGTGTGTGTGTGTCAACTGCTATCCAGTTACTGAGTGCCCCCGAGAGTGTAACACTGTAAACTAGAAGCTACATTCCTTTTTGGTGAAGTTCTGGAAGGGAGGTGTGTTTATGTAACTGGGATATCTAAGGGGTCAACCTGGTCCTGCGACGTGAATTCCCCTAACAGTAGCCCTTGTGGGTAGCTAGAAGAGGGTGCTCGCTACAGTCTGTGACAGAATGGTTCTTTTATTTTAAAAAGCAAACTATCTGAGCCCAACCAGTACAACGACGGGACATTTTGCTCCACTCCACACATCGGTAACAAACTCGTCACCTAAATTCCGATTGCAGAAACCTACTACTGCCAGCGATGTGTGAGCTGGAAAGACAAAACCTGGCCATCAGTGCCGAGACAGGATTTACAATATTTTGTCTTTGAACTAAACTTAATCTAGAACCATTATGTTTACCCAGTGATTAAAAGCTCCATTATAACCATATTTTCAAAAGGTGTTTGGCATGGAGTCTCAAATTCTCCTTAAAATGAAGACGTCATACTAGTATAAAACCCTGCCATACCAGCTTTTAGCCAAATCTGCCTTTGCCAACTAAATGCTAATTTGTCTCATTGTATGCAGTGTAGTAGCCGCATTGGTCACAGGACACTAGAGCCACAAGGTGGGTGAGGTAATATAGTTTATTGGATCAACTTCAATTTGTCTCATTGAAAGAAGCTCCTCCTGCACATTTTTAGAGAATGCTACCTGCAAACTAAGATCTGGGGGAAGAATGAAGATTTGGTATAGTGCAATGGCAAAGGTGCCATTTTATCACTGTTCAAAAATTAGGAGATTTACAGGGCAGTTCCCTGCTCATAAAAATATGAACAAAGTAGAAGGGGAGGGTGGTGGAGAAGAGGAGTGGAACAGAGGAGACTAGAAAACAGACATTTATGCAATATATGAGAGAGTCAAAAATGCAAGTCTGATGTGAAAAAAAGTTATCAGAGAAGAGCAACAAAGGATAATGGAGAAAGAGAAGGTGTGACATCATCTGGGGTACAATCTGGGCTGTGCTATTGCTGTGCCCCCTTCACTCTGTAGCTCAGGATACCGCTCACCTGGCTCTGCTAGTGAAAGGCAGCCCCTCGAGGCTTTGCTTTCACAGCAATTAGCACCCAACAAAGTTATATGAATACTTTCCCGGCCACTCATGAACTGTACATGGGGAGACACCCACAAATGCCCCAGCCTTGCACCTCAGAACTGTGCATCTTACATTACTCAAGACCCCCTTGGATAGTGCAAGCTCACAAGTCTGTCATTTTATCAAAGAAAATGAATATGCACCAGCCCTTGTTAACCTCAGCAGAGATTTTCCCAAACAGGTCAATCAAAACACACTGGTTTACATAAAAGAATAAAACAAGCTTATTAACTATTGAAAGATAGATTTTAAGTGATTATAAAGTGATACAGGCAAAAAAAGGTTAGAACTGGTTACAAAAAGAAATGAAATGATAAAATCACAGTCTAAATTCTAAACTTTGCCAAACTAAGTAAACTTTGAAGCATGCAATTTTCTCACCCCACCAGATGCTGTGGGCAGTTCACAGTTCATACTGACCAGAAAGCCTTGCAGTTAGAACCATCTCTTCCTGCAGTTCAATGGTGCTACTCTTTGTCTTCCAAATGCTCTTGCTTCCAGGTGTCAAGATGAGGGGTAGGGGGGGTGAGGGCTTAAGGAGCCATTGGTTCTTATTTTATACTCTCCTCCTTTCCTTCAGGAACACCCTCCTGCTGGGGTATAGACAAAGCAGTCTCCTGTGTACATGAGATTGGAAGCATCTCTCGGGTGAATTGTAAATTTCTTGCTAGCACCTTCTGTGTATGTGACATTTGGGATGACATGCAAGGCCTTTGTTATTTCTGAGGAACTAGTCTGTGGCCATTCCCCAGACTCACAATGTGCTTGAGTAGCAAACACATAGCAAAATCTCATAACTCCATAGACAATGATGAGACACACATTAACAAGATAATGATGTTCAGTAGCTCATGAGTTTTCAAATGATACCTCACAAGGCATACTTTGTACAAAATATATTTCATAACCATATAAAAGTGGTGAACATGGGGTACAGGGTGTTATTCTTTACAGTGTGTCAGTCCACGCCGGAGTCCCAGGTTCCTGACTGCCTGGTGCTGAGGGGTCCGGGCTGCCCCGTTGCCCAGCACTGTGAGGTCGGGGGGCCAGGTCAGCTCCCTGGCCCCGTGAGCTCCAGGGGCTGGGGCAGCCATGCAGTTGGGGACTAGGGCAGAGGTCCAGGGTAAGGGCAGCCAGCCAGCCCTGCAGGGTCCAGGGAAACTACCTGGCCCTGTGAGCTCCGGTGGCTGGGGCAGCCACGTGGCAGTGGACCAGGACAGGCAGCCGGCCCACCCTGTGGGGTCTGGGGCAGACGACCCACCCCACGTGGCAGGAGCCCAGGATCCAGAGCAGCCGGTGGCCCCACAAGCTCCAGGGTCTGGGCTGCAGCAGCCGCGGGGTGGGAGTCCTGGGCCAGCAGCCAGCTGGCTCCACACCACAGGGGTTGGGTCCAGGGTCTGCTCCGTGCTGCCGCTGCCCTGCCACCTGGCCCAGGTTACACAATGAGAGCCACTGCTCTACAAGCACCAGAAATTCTAAGCAGGCACAGATGCTTTTGCATAAAATTGCACTCTTCTTTCTTTCCCAGGATGAGAGCCAGCATCTCTGTGTTACTCTCTAATTGGAAGCACTGTGTTTTCGTTTTTAGAACAACTTTAAAAACTTAGCTGTCTCCCAGATGGCTGTGAAGGAGCCTCTCTTTGAGGCTGGTCAATACATAGCCAACACATAGCTTACCAGTGAAAACTAATACCCACCTCTGCTCTTAGCTATCATAGAAATGTAGGACTTGAAGGGACCTTGATAGGTCATCTAGTCCATCCCCCTGCACTGGGGCAGGACTAAGTATTATCCATAGGTGCTGATTCCATGGGTGCTCCATCCCTGGAACAACCATGGAAAAAAATTAGCGGGTGCTTAGCACCCACTAGCAGACACCTTCCTTCTCCCTCTCACCTCCAGCCCGCTGGCAGCCCCACCAATCAACTCCTGTCCTCCCAGTGCCTCCCACCTGCCGTCATCAGCTGTTCCTCAGCATGCAGGAAGCACTGGGGGATGCTCAGGGGAGGGGGTGGAACTGGGCGGGAAGAGGGAAGGCAGGGGAGGGGGCTTGAGAGAAGGGGTGGGGTGGGAGCGGGGTCTGGGGTGGATTGGGAGGAATGAGCTCCCCCGGGGCCCGGAGAAAGCCAGCATCTATGGTATTATCTGCTGGTTCTCCCTCCTTTTATACATCTCTCATCTTACTTCCATCCATTTGGTTTCTGATGTGCTGTTTCTGAGGAAGCCCATATCCTGCTCAACTTACTTGCTGTATTGTACAAATGGGCAATCCCATAATTATCAATCATGTTTATTAAGGTAGTGCCTCAGGACCAACCAAGAATGGGGCCCCACCACGCTAGGTGCTGGACAAATACAGAATAGCAGACAGTCCCTCCCCTCAAGAGCTTGCAACCTAAATAGACAAGACAGACACAAGGGTCAGGAAAACGTTGATAACATGCAAACAGAGTAAACAATGGGATCGTAGCAATATTAGTGTGACCATTTTGTTTTGGCTGGCAGGGGTCAGTTAGGAGAAGATCAGCTAAATGGAAAGAAAAGTGACGGGAGAAGGGACATTGAAGGGAAGGGACATTGGGGGCAGGGCAGGTGAGAACAGCATAGGGGGACAGGTGTGGCGTGACAGTGAGATGAAAAGAGTGCGAGGGATGGTGGGGTGGTTTGGAGCAAATAACCAATCAGCACAGGGCTATGAAAGTCCATTTAAAACTGTAGAAATCCTCCAACTATCTCTGCTTTGGCTGCTGCTAACACCGTTCCTTTTTCAAGCCAAGTATCATGTCTGAGTTTGCAAATGTTATCTTTCGCAAACCATTATTTACATCCTTTTGCATTTTACCCCTAAAACTCTAGAGTTTCTCTAGAGCCACAAAGGACAAGAACCAAAAACCACAAGCTCTCAGTATAAAACAGAGCATGTAATAATGCAAAAATCATCTGGTTGCACTTCATGCACCTCCCTCACTATAAGTCCTACAGTGACTTTTCCAACTCTCCACTTAATATATCAGTAATATTTGTTAGCTACAGGTAAAGAACAGCAATGCTTTATCTGTTCAGGGCCCATGTAGACGTTTTCTTTGCGTCGCATTATTCAGGGCCAATGCAAACTCCAACTGCAAACAAGAAGAGATGTCTACAATGAACAAGAACCATTGATTATCTTTAAAGCAGCCAGCCACAGCCACCAGATGAGTTATTTCTGAACTATTCCTTCATGGAGCTGACAAGAAATGAACTAGTTTAATAAATGCTTTATATGCAACCCAGAGTGAGCAACTACACAATCCTACTGTTTCAGAGTAGCAGCTGGGTTAGTCTGTATCCGCAAAAAAGAACAGGAGGACTTGTGGCACCTTAGGGACCAACACATTTATTTGAGCATAAGCTTTCATGAGCTACAGCTCACTTCATCGGAATGCATCAGATGAAGTGAGCTGTAGCTCATGAAAGTTTATGCTCAAATAAATGTGTTGGTCTCTAAGGTGCCATGAGTCCTACCGTTGTAAGCCACATCCTTCCTCGCCCCATTAAAGCTATTTGCACTGTAGTACTAAAGCGGTTCAAAGCTGCACTATGGAGTCTAGTGCTCAAAGATGCTTTGGCTTCATAGAAGGTTCTGAGCTGATATCAGTTACTGTAAACTACATGGCCTTGATGTGCCCAGGATCAAACATCACTGCTCTCTGTAAATTTATGGATTATACTAACGTGCCTTTTTGATTTCTTTAAAATGAACAGTTTTACTTCACTCTTAAAACTGGCCAAAACAAACATTACTCATGTAAAGAGCATGTTTAAAAATATTTGTAAAGTATTTTTTGGTGTTGAGGGTCCCGTTTGCAAACTTTAGCACCTAAAATCCCATAACTGGCTGTTCAAACCTCTGCTAGGTGCCCTGAAATCTATTTTAGGTTACTTGAAGGCCAGAATGTAGGATTTATAATCCCAAATTTAAAAAAAAAATACCCACCCAGACACCCAACTTTCTGCCACATATTAAAGAGCCAGCATTCGTAGAATCATTTTAATCAATGTTTCCTCCATGGTTTGAGCATGGTAAAGGGCTTTGTGAATGTTGGGTATTATTACTGAAAACTACTATCTGAATATCATAACTGATAAGAGATACCAGTCAGCTGAGCACTGTTACCTTACGTAGGTGGAGCAGCATATTATTCTGTAAATTTTTACTGCTAAAGCAGTACCTTTAATGCAGGATGTGGGAAAGAGTAACAATTTCTAGTTACTATTGAACAGTTACTACAAATAATGATCTTAAACCTTTTAAAAACCAGCCCATAGCCCCTCTAGCCCTAATGCTAGCTCCCACCACAGGAACTTCTCTCTATGGATATTATAGACAGTGTTTATTATCATTTATTCCCTTGTTCCTGAAAGAGATTAAAAGGAACCGTATAGACCAGGTGTCTTTTGGGCTGCCAGTGTATGATGGCATGCGACTGGCCTGTCAACTCACAAGGGTGGACTCAAGCATGTCCTTGATTTAAAGTGTTAGCTCACACAAAATGGAGCTAAGGGTGGACAGAGTACCAACTGTACAGAAGTACCATCAAGTATCAGACTCGTCAGAAATCTTGGCATTATTACCTGGACATAAAACAAAGTTGTGACATTCCAGGACTTGCTGACAAGATCTTATTTTGAGAGGGAAATAGGTGATCTTATATGAGGGATAGACTGGGATCTTCAAAGGACCTAAGTAATTCAATCATACTACTCCCATTAAATCTCAATGGGAGTTGGGCAATCTAACTCCCTTTGGCCCCTGTGAAGATCCCACACCTCACTTTTATACTAGGGTATCTTCCAGGCTTAAACTCTCACATGAAGTTGAATCATGAGATGCGATATTCTGAAGTATATGAACTGCCTTTATTCAGTTGTGTTGTGTGTCACAGAACACAATAAATTATAGTGTACACACAGCTAGATATATACTATATAAACTTGTTATATAGGTACCCCATGGTGTCTATCCCAACATTACATCATTAACTTTCCAAATCATTGAAATCTTTCATCTCTCTTCACTATCACATACATCTATGGCAACGTATAAGGAAATAATAATAAATCTATCAAGTAGATAGCATCAGTAGAGACTGGACTGGCATGAAATTTAAAATGACCAGTAGAGTTCAACGATTTATTAAGGAGCACAATTCTCTAAAATATTTATTTTATTCAAAAGAAGGTTAAGAGATCACTTGATCACAGTCTATAAATACCCATTGGGAGAGATTTCAGAGTAGCAGCCGTGTTAGTCTGTATTCGCAAAAAGAAAAGGAGTACTTGTGGCACCTTAGAGACTAACAAATTTATTAGAGCATAAGCTTTCGTGAGCTACAGCTCACTTCATCGGATGCATTTGGTGGAAAATACAGAGGGGAGATTGATATACACACACAGAGAACATGAAACAATGGGTTTTATCATACACACTGTAAGGAGAGTGATCACTTAAGATAAGCCATCACCAGCAGCAGGAGGGGGAAAGGAGGAAAACCTTTCATGGTGACAAGCAATGTAGGCTATTTCCAGCAGTTAACAAGAATATCTGAGGAACAGTGGGGGGTGGGGTGGGGGGGAGAAATAACATGGGGAAATAGTTTTACTTTGTGTAATGACTCATCCATTCCCAGTCTCTATTCAAGCCTAAGTTAATTGTATCCAGTTTGCAAATTAATTCCAATTCAGCAGTCTCTCCTTGGAGTCTGTTTTTGAAGTTTTTTTGTTGAAGATAGCCACCCTCAAGTCTGTAATCGAGTGACCGGAGAGATTGAAGTGTTCTCCAATTGGTTTTTGAATGTTATAATTCGTGACGTCTGATTTGTGTCCATTTACTCTTTTACGTAGAGACTGTCCAGTTTGACCAATGTACATGGCAGAGGGGCATTGCTGGCACATGATGGCATATATCACATTGGTAGATGCGCAGGTGAACGAGCCTCTGATAGTGTGGCTGATGTGATTAGGCCCTATGATGGTGTCCCCTGAATAGATATGTGGACAGAGTTGGCAACAGGCTTTGTTGCAAGGATAGGTTCCTGGGTTAGTGGTTCTGTTGTGTGGTCTGTGGTTGCTGGTGAGTATTTGCTTCAGATTGGGGGGCTGTCTGTAAGCAAGGACTGGCCTGTCTCCCAAGATCTGTGAGAGTGATGGGTCATCCGTCTGGATAGGTTGTAGATCCTTGATGATGCGTTGGAGAGGTTTTAGTTGGGGGCTGAAGGTGATGGCTAGTGGCGTTCTGTTATTTTCTTTGTTGGGCCTGTCCTGTAGTAGGTGACTTCTGGGTACTCTTCTGACTCTGTCAATCTGTTTCTTCACTTCAGCAGGTGGGTATTGTAGTTGTAGGAATGCCTGATAGAGATCTTGTAGGTGTTTGTCTCTGTCCGAGGGGTTGGAGCAAATGCGGTTATATCGTAGAGCTTGGCTGTAGACAATGGATCGTGTGGTATGATCTGGATGAAAGCTAGAGGCATGTAGGTAGGAATAGCGGTCAGTAGGTTTCCGATAAAGGGTGGTGTTTATGTGACCATCGCTTATTAGCACCATAGTGTCCAGGAAGTGGATCTCTTGTGTGGACTGGTCCAGGCTGAGGTTGATGATGGGATGGAAATTGTTGAAATCATGGTGGAATTCCTCAAGGGCTTCTTTTCCATGGGTCCAGATGATGAAGATGTCATCAATGTAGCGCAAGTAGAGTAGGGGCATTAGGAGACGAGAGCTGAGGAAGCGTTGTTCTAAGTCAGCCATAAAAATGTTGGCATACTGTGGGGCCATGTGGGTACCCATCGCAGTGACGCTGATTTGAAGGTATACATTGTCCCCAAATGTGAAATAGTTATGGGTGAGGACAAAGTCACAAAGTTCAGCCACTAGGTTAGCCGTGACATTATCGGGGATACTGTTCCTGACGGCTTGTAGTCCATCTTTGTGTGGTATGTTGGTGTAGACGGCTTCTACATCCATAGTGGCTAGGATGGTGTTTTTAGGAAGATCACCAATGGATTGTAAAAAGAAAAGGAGTACTTGGGGCACCTTTGAGGCTAACAAATTTATTAGAACATAAGCTTTCGTGAGCTACAGCTCACTTCATTGGATGCATTTGGTGGACATCTGATGAAGTGAGCTGTAGCTCACAAAAGCTTATGCTCTAATAAATTTGTTAGTCTCTAAGGTGCCATAAGTACTCCTTTTCTTTTTGCGAATACAGACTAACATGGCTGCTACTCTGAAACCTGTCACAATGGATTGTAGTTTCCTCAGGTGGTCAGTGGTGTCTCGAAGATAGCTGGGAGTGCTGGTAACGGAGGGCCTGAGGAGGGAGTCTACATAGCCAGACAATCCTGCTGTCAGGGTGCCAATGCCTGCGATGATGGGGCGTCCAGGATTTCCAGGTTTATGGATCTTGGATAGCAGATAGAATACCCCAGGTCGGGGTTCTAGGGGTGTGTCTGTGCGGATTTGTTCTTGTGCTTTTTCAGGGAGTTTTTTTGAGCAAATGGTGTAGTTTCTTTTGGTAACTCTCAGTGGGATCAGAGGGTAATGGCTTGTAGAAAGTGGTGTTGGAGAGCTGCCTAGTAGCCTCTTGTTCATACTCCGACCTACTCATGATGACGACAGCACCTCCTTTGTCAGCCTTTTTGATTATGATGTCAGAGTTGTTTCTGAGGCTGTGGATGGCATTGTGGTCTGCACGGCTGAGGTTATGGGGCAAGTGATGCTGCTTTTCCACAATTTCAGATCGTGCACGTCGGCGGAAGCACTCTATGTAGAAGTCCAGTCTGCTGTTTCGACCTTCAGGAGGAGTACACCCAGAATCCTTCTTTTTGTAGTGTTGGTAGGAAGGTCTCTGTGGGTTAATATGCTGGTCAGAGATGTGTTGGAAATATTCCTTGAGTCAGAGACGTCGAAAATAGGATTCCTGGTCACCACAGACCTGTAGCATGTTCATGTGGGTGGAGGAGCAAAAGGAGAGGCCCCGAGATAGCCCAGCAGAAGAATCTGTCCTAAGAGTATAGTTGGATAGATTAACAATATTGCTGGGTGGGTTACGGGAACCACTGTTGTGGCCCCTTGTGGCATGTAGTAGTTTAGATAGCTTAGTGTCCTTTTTCTTTTGTAGAGAAGCAAAGTGTGTTGTAAATGGCTTGTCTAGTTTTTGTAAAGTCCAGCCATGAGGAAGTGTGTGTGGAAGGTTGGTTCTTTATGAGAGTATCCAGTTTTGAGAGCTCATTCTTAATCTTTCCCTGTTTGCTGTAGAGGATGTTGATCAGGTGGTTCCGCAGTTTCTTTGAGAGTGTGTGGCACAAGCTGTCAGCATAGTCTGTGCGGTATGTAGATTGTAATGGATTTTTTACCTTCAGTCCTTTTGGTATGATGTCCATCTGTTTGCATTTGGAGAGGAAGATGATGTCTGTCTGTATCTGTACGAGTTTTTTCATGAAGTTGACAGATTTCCACTCTATACGGCTAAATTCAGTGCCTTGCATAATGACAGGTTTCAGAGTAGCAGCCGTGTTAGTCTGTATTCGCAAAAAGAAAAGGAGTACTTGTGGCACCTTAGAGACTAAAATTTATTTGAGCATAAGCTTTCGTGAGCTACAGCTCACTTCATTGGATGCATTTGGTGGAAAATACAGAGGGGAGATTGATATACACACACACAGAGAACATGAAACAATGGATTTTATCATACACACTGTAAGGAGAGTGATCACTTAAGATAAGCCATCACCAGCAGCCGGGGGTGTGGGGGGAAAGGAGGAAAACCTTTCATGGTGACAAGCAAGGTAGGCTATTTCCAGCAGTTAACAAGAATATCTGAGCAACAGTGGGGGGGGGGGGAGAAATAACATGGGGAATATTTCTAATAGAGGAAGGCTGATTAATCTAGCAGATAAAAAGACTGGAGGCTGAAGCTAGATTAGAAATAAGGTTGAATTAACATTGGACGTAAGGTGCAAATTTTAACAATTAGGGTAATAGACCACTGGAACAACTTCACCAAGTCATGTGGCAAAGTCGCTACTTGTGGTTTTTAAAATCAAGGAGGAATGTCTCACTAAAAGATATGCTGTAGGGTAGCTCAACCAGAAGGTATTGGCTTGATGCAAGAATTATTGGATGAAATTCTATAGCTTATGTTCTGCAGAGAGTCAAACTAGATCATCATACTGGTGCTTTCTGGTCTTAAAAACTATTAACTATTGACCTTCTCCACTGCAATGGCTTATTGTTTTCTTTTTGTTAAAGGGTATGTCTACCCAGCATACCCTTTATGGGAGGTGCAATTCTCAGCTCGGGTAGATAGACAGACACTTATGGCACCTCAGCCACGTCGATATTTTTAGCATGCTCACTTGAGCAGAGCAGTGTATTTCTATCTCTCCTGTTCTTGGAAGCACCCTCCCAGCTGCTAGGTAAACATACCCAAAGATGAATTGTGCCTCTTTACAGGTGTAAGCTTTCCCATTCTACGGCATTTCTTAAAGAAAGACTTTGCTGTTGTCTGAATGATAGAAGCGCTTGTGAAAAGCGCTATATACTCTCTCCTTGCACTTATGTATTGCAGGAATCATTTTGCAGCAGGCTTGTCTAACGGTGAAGGGATCAGTCATCCGTATTTAGACCATTTGTGTATTAGAGACTGAAAATATTTGCATGCATCTGAAGAAGTGGGTTTTTTACCCACGAAAAATTATGTCCAAATAAATCTGTTAGTCTTTAAGGTGCCACCGGACTCCTTGTTGTTTTTGTGGATACAGATTAACACGGCTACCCCGATACTTGAAAATATTTGAGCTGTCTTGAAGAATAAATCTTCCTTAATTTGTGGGCTTTGACAAGTTTACGGAGAATTTTCCATTTCAGCATCCCCTGCATGGATTCTAGAACTGATGTGTTACAATAAGAAATGTGTTTATGATCACCAGTCTCTTAAAAAGAGGAGCGAGTGAGCATGGTGAAAGATGGAAAGGTGAAAATGGGGAAAGGGGGAGAATGTGGTAAAAACCCATGCTGTCAAAACCCTAAATTTTCCCCACCTTCAAGTGAAAAAGAATTGAATTTCTGCTCTATTCCCAACAAAAGTTGGTCAAATAGTCACAGATATGGCGAGAGAAAGAGATATAAAATCTGCTATAAAACAGGGAAGTTTAAACTGAGTGTAGGGGAAGGTTGCGGAAGATTGGCGAGGAGCTAAGTGGTGGACTGAGTATGTGACTGGATGTAAGCGGAGGATGCAGGCAGTTTCAATGAGCTTTGTCTGACAGACCCTGCCAAAAGATATTGTAGCATAGCTCAGCATATTTTCGCCTGTAAACGAGTCAGTTTATGTAATAAGCATAAATCATATATATATGAATGTAACCAGATGTTGACCCCATGTAACCCCGAGATAAGCATGGAGAATATAGTGCCGCAGAGGACTCCCCCCTGGCGGAGTGCTGCCTGGTCAGCTGTTCCGAACAGCCAGAGTCCCCTGCAGCCCCTCCGTGCATCCCAGGGGCTCCCCGCACAGATTGGAGCGTAAGTCCTTCCTTCCTTCAATAAAGCGTAGTTTACTATTCTTAGGCCTGAGTGTCCTCCTTTCACTGGTATCTCCCCCCCCCCCAGCCCTTGCAGGCACACTGAGTTTTCAGTTTGATCCAGAAAACGGGGCCCTTTGTTTCTGTATATTATGTAAATAATCCTAATGGAAATGTTACTTACTCCTATAGGTCCAGTTCTTTGACTGCATTCTGTTTTCTTTCTGAGTACATCCTTGGCAGTTTGCATCAATTTCAGCAGCAGTTCATCCAATGAAAGCCTAAAAACCTATGTTTCAGACTCAGAAGTTTCATGAATACCTCGTCTAGTCACTTACTGCACTGCATTGGCCTTCCTGTTTTGCCCAGTATGTTGAATTCATGTACACATTTTTGTGAGCAACATTGGATAAACATTGCGAATATTTATATTCTCAAAGTAGAGTAGGGAGAATGGGCTGGTGGATAGTGCACTAAAATAGGACTCAAAGGACCTGGGTTCAATTCCTTGCTTAGCCACAGACTTCCTGTGTAACCTTGAGTAAGTCATTTATTGTACCCTGTCCCTCAGTTCCCAAGGGTTCCATTTAGGGAGGGCAAATGCCTTTCCGAGTTTCATATAGGAGGTATGCAAGCTCCCAGATGAAGGTCCTAACTACAGCTTTAGTGTGAAATGTAAGTTCTGCAGAGGACAGGTGGCCCTTTGGCAGGGAGTCAGTATTTTGTTTACAAACAAAGGCAGGGTGATTAAGATAAGAAAGGGTTGTACTGCATTGGATCTGGATCTGGAAGTCTAGCCTGTAAAACAGAAATTCCTGGGAGGGAGGAAGCAAGGGTTGTTTTAGAGAGAACACAGGGGACTCAGAAAAAGTACAGCTCGGACCTCTGAGCCAAGGTTACATTCCGAAAAGGGGGAGATTTGGGGGTGAAGGTGAAAAGAAGGGGACAAAACCAAAGGAAGGGCTAGCCATGGTATAGAGAAGATCCCACTCTACCTGTGGTACTCATGTGGCCCCATCACCATGGTATCTGATCCTCTCACAAGGTCCAACTTATTTCTCCTCACAGCCCCTCAGTGAGGTAGAGCAGTGCTGTTATCCCCATCATACAGATGGGGCACTGAGGCACAGAGAGACTAACAGCCAAATTTTCAAAAGTATTTAGGCACCTGGGGTTGCCAGGTGTCCAGTTTTCAACCGGAACACCTTGTTGAAAAGGGACCCTTCCCAGCCTGTTGAAAATGAGCGAGTGAGTGAGCGACAGAGGGAGGGGGGGATAAAGTGAGCAGGGCAGGGCCTCTGAGAAGGGGCGGGGCAAGGGTATTCGGGTTTTGTTTGGTTAGAAAGGATTTTCCAAAGTGCTTAGAAGTTTAGGTGCGTTGTAAAGCCCACTAGATGCCTAGCTGAATCTTTGGGTGCCTAAAAGGTTTTGAAACTCTGTCCTTAAGGCACTGGTCTCAGGTCATACAGGAAATCCATGGTGGGGAGTAGAACCCAGGTCTCTCGGGGCTAGCCCCCTATCCAGCAGACCAGCCTCTCTCTCTGCTGCAAAAAAACAAGACTCTGACAGATGGGAGCAAAACCAAGGCGGCCAGTTCTCTAAAACTCCAGCAAATGGTCGCAGGACGTTGGGATGGCTGTCATGGCTGACAGCATGAAAAGCAGCACAGAGGTTGGGAAGGATGGAGAACGAGAGTCAGATGAGAGGAGATCACTTAACCTGCAAGGGGTGGCAGCTTCTGCCCCAGGCTGGGTTGTAGAGCAATGCCTGCTGTGCAATTTTACATTTCAACTGAAAACCATTTTGTTTGGTCATTTTTTGTTCTGAGTTCCAGAAAAGGAAGGAATGAGAAAGTGTCGTATGAATATCAGATGTGTTTATGCCTCAAATTCCTAGAGTATCAGCTCAATTCCAGAACAAAGATGATGAGGGCCTGTAAAGGGGCTAGCCAAGGCTCGACCCTCTCCCGGGCGGCAGGGAGCCACACCAGCTCACTGCACCCAGCTGAGGATTGGGGAATTAGTTCAGCCATGGGAGTCTTCCCTGGCCGCTCTTGTGGAGGCAGAAAATAAGTACAGTTATGCCAGGGCCCTAGGTCAGGGCGGGGCAATAATGCGTCAGGAGTTCAGGCCCTCAGGCAGGGCTGAGCAGTGGCAGTACAAACAGTAGTGAGCCCAGGCCTCCAAACGGTCTGGGGGAGGGGGAGACTGCCACCCGCCAGATGGATGGCAGAGGGGACGCAGGCCCTCCAACTCCACTGAGTCCCAGCCCGGGGCCCCAGCAGTGGCAAACGACCGCTGCTGTGTCAGTGGGGATCCTGCCGCAACACACTGACATGGGCTCTGGCAATGCTACAACCAGACTAGGGTCGGCTGCCCCCGGGCTACTTCCTGACTCCCCCTCTTGTGGTTCCTGAGTCCCAGTAGTGTCCTCTGGGGGCTCCAGCACCATGGGTTCCTTGGGGTAGTGGGCACAGGGCAGGTTCGGCAACTCCGCCGGGTAGCGGGCACAGGGCAGGTCGGGCCAGTCCTGGCGTGCACCTTGGGCTGCAGGGGCTTCCCAGTGGCGGGCTAGGCCGGAGGTGTCTGGCTTCCCCAGCGTCATGCCCTCCAGTGAGCTCAGAGCAAGCCTTTATACTTCCGGGTCACCCCCTGACCTCTGAGGGGCAGGCTCAGAGCTCCCTAGCTCCGCCCACCCCGGCCTCCGGATGGGCTCGTCCCTCTCCAGGTCGGCATGGAGCCACACTGCCTCACTACAGGGCCATTATAATATGATGATTTTTATGATGCTGTAATGGCGTGGCACCAGGGCTGGCTCCAGGCACCAGCGTTCTAAGCAGGTGCTTAGGGCGGCAGTTTTTCCGCCACGGCGGCAATTCAGCAGCAGCTCCTCTGTCCCGCCGGCAGCTCCTCTGTCCCCCCGGCAATTTGGTGGCAGCTTCTCCCTTTTGCCATCTGTGGCTGGTATGAGTGGAATCATCAAGCCCTACTTGAGAGAGAAACAATTTGAGGACTTCCCAGGGTGCATCCTTGATGCCCCTGGCCAGAGAAGTCAAGACTGTGTGAACTAGACCGTAAATTAAGTGAAGCGTAAAAATAAAATAAATGAGTTGTAATTTGTGCATGAAGAGTGTTTTAAATATGATCATATTGGGATATGCACTGCAGTGCCTCTGTTTAATCCAGGAGCATTCAACTCAAGGGGCAGAGGCAGAGGACCCAGATAAAATGTTAGATGAAATAATCAAACTAACAGATAAATGGGGAAGCTTGAATGGCTTCTTCATTCAGAAAATTACGAAATCCTGTTGAGCTAAAATCCTAAATTAGAAGTGGTTTGGGAACAGAATGTTGAGAAAATAAAATAAAAGCTTGTGGTTTAAATAAATGTCAGTTGCAAATGATTGTAGGTAACGTGTTTTGAAGGAGTTCCCCAGTATCATACAAACAGATCAATTAACAGCTATACAACCCCATCTTGGGCAAAGACTTTCAAAGCACAGCCCCCACCAAGCAAACCAGTATAGGAAAATATAGTCTGTAAAGGCAGTAGTAATGCTTACGTGCTCCTTTGTTTCAGAAATGTACCTCCTAAAACAGGCAGGTTTCAGAGTAGCAGCCGTGTTAGTCTGTATTCGCAAAAACAAAAGGAGTACTTGTGGCACCTTAGAGACTAACAAATTTATTTGAGCATAAGCTTTTGTGAGCTACAGCTCACTTCATCGGATGCATTCGGTGGAAAATACAGTGGGGAGATTTATATACACACACAGAGAACATGAAACAATGGGTTTTATCATACACACTGTAAGGAGAGTGATCACTTAAGATGAGCCATCACCAGCAGCAGGTGGGGAAAGGAGGAAGACCTTTCATGGTGACAAGCAAGGTAGGCTATTTCCAGCAGTTAACAAGAACATCTGAGGGACAGTGGGGGATTGGGTGGGGGGGAGAAATAACATGGGGAAATAGTTTTACTTTGTGTAATGACTCATCCATTCCCAGTCTCTATTCAAGCCTAAATTAATTGTATCCAGTTTGCAAATTAATTCCAATTCAGCAGTCTCTCCTTGGAGTCTGTTTCTGAAGTTTTGTTGTTGAAGATAGCCACCCTCAAGTCTGTAATCGAGTGACCGGAGAGATTGAAGTGTTCTCCGACTGGCTTTTGAATGTTATAATACTTGACGTCTGATTTATGTCCATTTATTCTTTTACGCAGAGACTGTCCAGTTTGACCAATGTACATGGCAGAGGGGCATTGCTGGCACATGATGGCATATATCACATTGGTAGATGTGCAGCTGAACGAGCCTCTGATAGTGTGGCTGATGTGATTAGGCCCTATGATGGTGTCCCCTGAAGAGATATGTGGACAGAGTTGGCAACGGGCTTTGTTGCAAGGATAGGTTCCTGGGTTAGTGCTTCTGTTGTGTGGTTGCTGGTGACTATTTGCTTCAGGTTGTGGGGCTGTCTGTAAGCAAGGACTGGCCTGTCTCCCAAGATCTGTGAGAGTGATGGGTCATCCTTCTGGATAGATTGTAGATCCTTGATGATGCGTTGGAGAGGTTTTAGTTGGGGGCTGAAGGTGATGGCTAGTGGCGTTCTGTTATTTTCTTTGTTGGGCCTGTCCTGTAGTAGGTGACTTCTGGGTACTCTTCTGGCTCTGTCAATCTGTTTCTTCACTTCAGCGGGTGGGTACTGTAGTTGAAAGAATGCCTGATAGAGATCTTGTAGGTGTTTGTCTCTGTCTGAGGGGGGTTGGAGCAAATGCGGTTATATCGGAGAGCTTGGCTGTAGACAATGAATCGTGTGGTATGATCTGAATGAAAGCTAGAGGCATGTAGCCTCTAGTGGTCAGTAGGTTTCCGATATAGGGTGGTGTTTATGTGACCATCGCTTATTAGCACCGTAGTGTCCAGGAAGTGGATCTCTTGTGTGGACTGGTCCAGGCTGAGGTTGATGGTGGGATGGAAATTGTTGAAATCATGGTGGAATTCCTCAAGGACTTCTTTTCCATGGGTCCAGATGATGAAGATGTCATCAATGTAGCGCAAGTAGAGTAGGGGCATTAGGAGACGAGAGCTGAGGAAGCGTTGTTCTAAGTCAGCCATAAAAATGTTGGCATACTGTGGGGCCATGCGGGTGCCCATCGCAGTGCCGCTGATTTGAAGGTATACATTGTCCCCAAATGTGAAATAGCTATGGGTGAGGACAAAGTCACAAAGTTCAGCCACCAGGTTAGCCGTGACAGTATCGGGGATACTGTTCCTGACGGCTTGTAGTCCATCTTTGTGTGGAATGTTGGTGTAGAGGGCTTCTACATCCATAGTGGCTAGGATGGTGTTTTTAGAAAGATCACCGATGGATTGTAGTTTCCTCAGGAAGTCAGTGGTGTCTCGAAGATAGCTGGGAGTGCTGGTAACGTAGGGCCTGAGGAGGGAGTCTACATAGCCAGACAATCCTGCTGTCATGGTGCCAATGCCTGAGATGATGGAGCATCCAGGATTTCCAGGTTTATGGATCTTGGGTAGCAGATAGAATACCCCAGCTGCTACGCTGAAACCAATCACTTTAGTGACACACAGGCATGGAGATTGAAGATGCTGCCATCTATGTTGCATTGCTTGTAAACACTCTGGTCGCAGTCTTCAAGGATCTTGCAGCATAGCACCAAAAAGAATGGGAAATAATCTAGGGGCAAGCATACAGCACGGCTTCATGACCGTTTGTGACAAAGAAAGGCTCTGATGAAGCACCATTTTCCAGGACTTTAGCCAGCATGCTGACAGGGAATAAGGGTACAATGGTGATGAATTTGTGCAAGCACCCAACTTTGTGCAAGATCCACCAGAGACCCTCTTGACTAACAATGTTGAAGGCCTTTGTCAGGTCTACAAACACCATACAGAGGTCACAGTTTTGTTCCCGGCACTTACCTTGTATTTGGCAAGCAGTAAAAATCATACCCGCTGATCCACACCGTGGGCGGAAGCTACAATGATACTCTGAGAAAGTGTTATTGGTGATCGTAGAGAGTGTATTGAGCAAGACACATGCCAAAATCTTCCCTGCAATGGAATGAGGCAAGATCCCATGATGGTTGTCACAGAGTGCTCGGTCATCTTTGGGATCATATATATGGACAATTGAGACATCCTTGAGGCATGGTCTCCTACTCCCAGATAGCACTGAAGAGCCATATGAGCATTCAAGATGTGTGATAAACACTATGCTTATCGACTTCTGGTGGCATTCTGTCTAAACCAGGTGCTTTTCCTTATGATAATTATTTGATAGTGGCCTCTGTCTTGATGCTACTTGGTGGTCTAGTGGGTTCTTGTGTATTGAGAACCGTGGCATACCATCGATAGCAGCTAGCATTCATAGTGCAAGATAAAAAGATCCATTTCTCTTGTTATCACAACACAAAAAAAGCTTTGGTTAGAACAGAATGGAACTTCTGATGTTAAGTTCTATCCTCTATGGACTTTGGCCCCCATTCCTTAAGTGCAAAACTGCTCTTTATATCAACATTAAATCAGGTGTGCCAATCAATGGGGTTAAATCTGCCCTGTTTGAATTACATAGGAGAACTAGGCAGGAATGTCCATTGTCTCCTTTACTTTTCACATTGGCCATGGAGCCTTTCTTCACAGAAGACAAGAAATCATTAATCTATCACAGGAATGATGATGGGCGATCAATCGTTACCAAGTATGATCATCTTCCATGGGACTTATGAGTCCTCAGATGGCTAATAAGGCCAATCCTTGAACCACAAGTTCTATTACTATGAGGGCAGATGTTTTCAGGCTCAGCAGGAGGCAGTTGACCATGACTGCTAGCCAGTCTCTCTTTCCTCCTGCCCCTCTTGTCCTCTTCAGCTTGTCAGCAAGCAAGTTCAAAATGCAGGGGACCATCATGTAGGACTTCACTCCATTTTAAGCGATCCTGGGCAAGAGTCTCCCAAGTGCCAATGTCAATATTACACTTTTTTAGGTTGTCTTTCAGTAAGTCCTTATAATGCTTCCATTGTCCACCCACATTACAGTACCCTTCTTTCAGCTGAGAGAACGGGATCTGTTTTGGGAGGCAATGGTCTGCATCCAGACAACTTGACCAGTCCAGCAGAATTGCTGACAGATGATCATTGCCTCAATACTGTGGTCTTTGCCTCTTCCAGAGCACTAATATTGGTGCACCTGTCTTCCCATTTGATCTTCAGAATCTTACGAAGGCAGCATTCATGGTGCTTCTCAAGGACTTTCAAGTGGTGTTTGTTTATAGGTTGTCCAAGTTTCGGACCCATACAACAGTACTGGGAGAATAACGGCTTGAAAAACAAGAAGCTTGGTGTCTGTTCGAATGTTGTGATCTTCAAAAACCCTGTGCCATAAACAAGAAAAAGCTACACTGGCACAGCTCAGGCAGTGTTGAATTTCTGCATCAATATCTGTCTTGGATGAAAGATGACTTCCAAGGTAGAGCAAATGATCGACATTCTCCAGTGCCACTCTATTAATTTTGATATATGTGGCATGTAATACCTCATTTGGAGAGGGCTGATAGAGCACTTTAGTCTTCTTGATATTAAGAGTGAAACTAAGGCATGAGTAAGTATCAGCAAACACATTCAAGATAGTTTGAAAAAAGAAAAGGAGTACTTGTGGCACCTTAGAGACTAACAAATTTATTAGAGCATAAGTTTTCGTGAGCTACAGCTGTAGCTCACGAAAGCTTATGCTCTAATAAATTTGTTAGTCTCTAAGGTGCCACAAGTACTCCTTTTCTTTTTGCGAATACAGACTAACACAGCTGCTACTCTGAAACCTAAGATAGTTTGAAGATCTTTCTCAGAGTGGGCAAAAATTGCATTGCCATCAGCTTACTGAAATTCTTCAATAGATGATGTGGAAATCTTACTCTTGGATTTCAGTCTGCTAAGCCTGAACAGCTTTCCATCTGTACTGTAAATGATTTCAATGCCAGCTGTAAGCTTCCCAGCACTTAGATAAAGAATGACAGCAATAAAAATCATTAATGTGGTTGGAGCAATGATACAGCCCTGTTGGACTCCTGTTTGTGCTTTGAAAGGTTCACTCTGGGAGCCAGTCCTGCTCAGAACAGTTGCTTTCATGTTATCATGAAGCAATTTGAGGACATTGGATGTCCTGATAAATATATCAATCTTAGAAAGTACAGTCCAAAGGGCACGGTATTTCACTGAATCTAAGGCTTTAGTTAGATCAAAAAAAGCCATGTACAGTGGTCAGTTTTGCTCCCAACACTTTTCTGTTGTGTAATGTTACAATGGCTGTGAAGATGGATGAAGGCTGCTGCAGATAGAGGATCTCCAATCATCATGGTGTCCATGCCATTGGTTTCAAGTCCTCTATCTATCAAGGATAGTGTGGTGACTGTTATGCACAGTCTCCCTATTTTAAAAGAAGTCTCACCCAGGCATATTCCAGTTTTTGGGAAAATAACATTTGCACAAGTCAAAAGTCTGGTGGCGATCGGCGAGTGGCGATGGAAACAGACAGTGAAATCCGGAAGTTCCTGGTCACAGACTGACACACAGGAGCGGATGTGTGATACAGTCGTCTTGCTCAAGGATGGAGCATCTTGGCAGCTGCACCCAAGACTGAGCAGTCCTTTTTAGGATCCACTTTGCTCATCCCACATGGGGAGGGGGTTAGAAAAGGTACCCTAAAAATAGTCTTGCCTGTTTTTCCTGGCTGGAAAGCTGCATCCAGCAGGATCACCACCTCAGCGGTAGAAAATGTAAGAGACTTTTCAACTTTGGAACTTGGAATATATGTACCCTGATGGACAACTCAAACAGTGACCGACCAGAGCAAGGTACAGACATTATTGCTCGTGAATTGAGTCAGTTTAATATCGATATTGCTGCTTTGTCTGAAACTAGAAGAGCTGATGAAGGACAGGTGGGAGAGGAGAAAGGATGATGCACCTAGTTCTGGAAGAGAAAAATCTATAGATGAACCCTGATTGCATGGAGTGGGTTTTGCTATAAAGAACAAGCTTGTACGGTACCACTTTGAGGTACCAGTTGGCATCAATGAGCGGTTTATGACACTCCGATTGAGGCTCACCAAAAATCAACAGGCAACTATTGTGAGTGCCTATGCACCAACACTGGATGCCGATGAGAATGTAAAGGAAGATTCTCACTTGGAAATCAATTTTATCAGAGACCCCTACAGAAGACAAGATCATCCCTCTGGGGGATTTCAATGCATGTGTTGGACGAGAATCAGACTTGTGGAAAGGAACAATCAGGAAAGAAGGAGTTGGCGAAAGCAATTAAAATGGAATTCTGCTCCTGACCAAGTGTGCTGAACACGAAATTATTTTGAACACTCTTTTCCGACAAAAGGAAAAAGTTCAAAACATCTTGGACACCCCCACGGTCAAAACACTGGCATCTCCTCTACTACATCATAGTTCATGCCAGAGATTGTAGTGACATACTTCTCACAAGAGCAAGGATAAGTGCTGATGACTGTTGGATTGATCATCATCTTATTCGATCCATAATGAAAATTAAGATCACTCCCAAATGGAGGCTGCAAAAGAAGGTCATGCGCAAGTTGAAGGTTCAAGATTTGAATGACACTATTAAGCGTGACCACTTCCAAGCAGGTTTCAGAGTAGCAGCCGTGTTAGTCAGTATTTGCAAAAAGAAAAGGAGTACTTGTGGCACCTTAGAGACTAACAAATTTATTTGAGCATAAGCTTTCGTGAGCTACAGCTAACCTCATCAGATGAAGTAGCTCACAAAGCTTATGTTCAAATAAATTTGTTAGTCTCTAAGGTGCCACAAGTACTCCTTTTCTTTTCACTTCCCAGCAGTCTTAGAAGAAAAGCTCCCATCAGAGTTTCAGGAAGAAATTGAGGAACACTGGAGCCAGTTGAAAGCAGTAATTGTCAATGCCTGTGAGGAAACCATAGGCTACCAAACCAGAAAACATCAGGACTGATTTGACAAGAATGATGCTGAAATTGAGCAACTCACCAGTGAGAAGAGAATGGCATTCCATGCTTGGCAGCACAACATAAATTGTAATATAAAGAGAGAAGTCCATGCCAAGGTGAGGGCAGAAGTCCAATGTAAAACCAGAGAAATCAAAAACAAATGGTGGACTGAGAAAGTGCAAGAACTCCAACATCTTGTGGACATTCACAATACCTATGGTTTCTTTCGTGCCACCAAAGCTATTTATGGGCCAATTTGTCATGGTATGAATCCTCTTCACTCTAAGGACGGAACTACACTTCTGAAGGAAAATGAAGCTATCAATTCTTGCTGGAAAGAACATTTTGAAGGTCTCCTTAACTGTAATTCTATGGTTGCAGATGAAGTCCTTGAGCAAATCCCTCAACGACCATTTAGGGATGAGCTCGGAGACCCTCCCAATTTGTATGAGGTACACAATGCAGATGAACAACAACAAGGCAGCAGGTCTAGATGGGATCCCCGCTGAAATCTTTAAAGACAGTGGACCAGAGCTAATTCAGCAGCTTTACCTGCTTATCTTTAAAAGCTGGATAAAGGAGGAGATACCCAGTGAAAGGAGGGATGCCCTGATTGTGACCCAAGAAAGAGGATAAAGTGGATTGTGGAAATTATCATGGTATCTCCCTCCTAGCCATTGCAGGCAAAGTTCTGATGCGGATCTTTGCAACCCACCTTCTACCCCGTCAGAAGAAATTTTACCGGAGTCACAGAATGGTTTCTGACCAAGTCATGGAACTGCGGATATGATCTTAACAGCACAGCATCACAGGAATAAAAGTTGCAGGAATACATTAAAAATAGCTTTGTGTGTACATTATGTAATATTTTTAGCTCATCTGAATATTTCCCTGAAATTAGTATCTAAAGCAATCCATTATTTCACAAAAGCATCTGGCTTTAAAATAAATTATGCCAAAACTAAAATGGTAGCTATACGTTTACTAGACTCTGAGAAGTCATACTTACAGAAAACATTTAGTTACTAATGGGCAGCCAATTCAGGTCTCTAAACAACCTACAAAAGTTGCATGATTTAAATATTAAACCACTACTTCAGCAAACAAAACAAGATTTGGAGTGCTGAGGGAAGTATGCAATTTCTTGGTATGGAAGAACAGCCACAATCATATTAATATTTTACCAAGGACATTTTTTTTGTTTCAAAATATTCCTCTAATTATCCCACATAAAACTAGCAGGAATACAGAGAATGTTAGAATTTATATGGAATAACAGTGCATTAAACCTGGGTAGTCTAGCTTTTCCAAATACTATATGGTACAAGTAAGCCGGCTGGCAGACTAGGGGTGCTCTAATCTCACCAAATACTGAGTCATTATTGAACAAGAAAACTGTTGCAATGTAAATATTACTGGGAAGTTTCACTCCATATTTTCTTTATGAAAATATGCTTATGACATCAATAGGACATAACTGAGATGTACTTTATGCAAAATGGGTCTTATAAAAGTATCATTGGAAAGGTTATGATTTACTTAATGTGATTATCCAATTTGTATGCCTGTATCATTTTCTGTATCCGAAGTTAGGAAAAATAACTGCGTCTGATTTCAAATGTGTTGCTTTGGGTGTCAACCCCAACCAGCCCTTCAGGTACAACAATGGAAAAGCCAGACAGGACTATTGGGCCATTAGCAGAGACAACGGACTGTGAAAGAGCTTAGTCTTCCTGTGGATGCTGGAGACAGCCTACAAGCAATGGCTGCCACAGCCATGCAGAGACCGGGGTCAGAGTCACCTGGCACTGGATACCCCACTTCCCCTTTTGGAATGCCAGTGGTTTTCCATGAGGAGACAAAGGGTTCCCGCCTTACACAAGAGCTATATAAGGCAGGGGAGTGACATCATCAAGGTGCTCTTCTGCCTCCCCACCCTAATAGACACTGAAAAAGACCTGGAAGCAAGAATCTCTTATATTCACCTAAAATTAACCTTTTGTAGTTAATACAATTTGTTGTGTTTATTAATTAAACCCAGTTTCGTAATTTCTAACTCGGGGGTGAGAGAAGTTGTGCACATCTCCCTCCATGTTGAGGGAGGGGGCGAATTTCATAAAACCTTTGGGTTTGTACCCCTCTAGAGGTAGTGAGCACTAGAGTGTTGGGGCAAGCCCCTAAGGCTGAATCTTTCCTGAGTGGATCTCTGTCTCTCTGTACAGCTGGGTGTGGCCCTGCCTGTGTGCTTGACTGGAAGAGGCTTGTGAGCCTAACCCAGCAAGGCCAGGTAAAGGGGACCCAATCTGACATAATAGGCAGACTCAATGGTATCTCAGCACATCAGGTGACACCCCAAAGGGCCCAAAAACGTCACAATTACTAGGTTACCATGGACTACTAAAAAACATGCCCTCTGGAAATTTACACACATCACTTAGCAAAAGCTACAGGATAGAACTACTCGGGGGGAGGAGGAGGATGGGGGAAAGCAGGTCTTTAGTTCTTTTCCTTCATCAATGACACCCATTGCAAATAATACCCAAGTCACAAATCAGAGAGTTTTTAAAAACTGGGATAGTCACAGAATACATATGGCTGGCCAACTGTTCATCAAAGAAACTTTTCTAACTTATTTTAAAAATCAAAACTAATTTCAATGGTCCCACTCTCCCATGGTACCAGTACCTTCAAGTTAGGCACTAGGTTTCTCAACTTTTCTAGGAAAGTTTTTTTACTCAGAAAGCTAACTTTTATTAAAATTATGGCTTCATGTCAATTAGAAAACAATCTTTGCAGATGCTTTTCTAATAAAGTAGTACACATATATGACAGGTGTAAAGAAATTTGGATATACAAATTACTACAGAGGAATGGACTTTGATCTGGAAAAAGAGGACCAGAAACCTCAATCTCTAGTACAATAAAAGAAAATTTCTTTAAGATACTGTTTCTGTGGCACCTCATATTAGTATGGATGGATGGATTGAATGGGGATAAGTGTTGGAGAAATTGTAGTGAAAGAGGAGATATTATGCATATATGGTGGACATGTTCATTAAAGTTTTTAAAAAATTATAGATAATTTTCTAACACAAATGGTATTGCAACCAACATGATGTAACTATTTTGGACCTTATGAATTAGTCACTGCACATGAAGATGTTGATTGCCTAGGGACCAATGATTTAAAGAATATAAGAATGGCCATACTGGGTCAGACTAATGGTTCATCTAACTCAATATGCCGTCTTCCGACAGTGGCCAGTGCCTGATGCTTCAAAGGGGATGAGCAGAACATGGCAATTTTCAAGTGATCCATCCCTTCTTGTTCAGTCCCAGTTTCTGGCAGTCAGAAGTTTAGGCACAGCCAGAGCATGGGCTTGAAGCTCTGACCATCTTGGCTAATAGCCATTGATGGACCTATCCTCCAGGGACTTATCTAAATCTTTTTTGACCTTCACATGGCCTGATAACATTCAATATGAGCAAACAAAAGACAGTCCCAACCAGTAATATAAAATTACACACCCACACACGTGTGCTTCAACTGATAAAAAAATTAAAGCATAGAAATACAGCTAATGCCAATTCAACATTTTATTGAAAACAGACCTTGTCAAACAAATCTGGTTTTACTCTGATGAGATTAGAAATTCGATTAAGGTACCTGCACAGAGATAACATACTTTGATTTATGTCAGGCCTTTGACTTCGTACCATGCCACATTCAGATTTAAAAAGTGGCACTAAACAATAACTACAAAGCACATGTTAAATGGATTAAGAGCTGGCTCACTGATAGATCTCAAAAAGTAGTTGTCAACGAGGAATCATCATTGAAGGACGACGTTTCTAATGGCATTCCGAAGGCATTCATACTAGGACTGACACTATTAAACATTTTCATCAATGATCTGGAAGTAAATATTTAATCACCGCTGATAGTATTTGGGGATGACCAAGATTTCTGGAATGGTAAATGATGAGGGCAGGGCAGTCATGCATAGCAATCTTGATCGCATAGTAAGCTTGGTCCATTCAAAGAAAGTTGGTTCTGATACAGCCAAATGCAAATGAAACGTCTAGGAACAAGGAATGCTGGACCTATCTACAGAACAGGGAACTGCAGCCTTGAAAGCCATGGCTCTGAAAAGGATATAGGGGGTCACAGTGGAGAAGCAACTGGACACGAGTTCCCAGTGCAATGCTGTAGCATAAACAATGTATAAACAGAGAAGTAGCGAGCAGGAATAAGGAGGGGATTTTATATGCTATCAGTGAGACCAATCCTCGAATACTGCATGAAGTTCTGGTGTCCTTTTAAAAAGAATACTGGAAAATTGGAAAGGGTACAGAAAAAAGCCACAAAAATGATTCAAGGACAGGAGAAAATGTCTTACAGTGACAGACTTAAAAAGCTCAATCTCTTTAGTTGATCAAAAAGACAGAGGTGACTTGATTACAGTATATAGGTACCTTCACACGGAGAAAATACCAGGTGCTGAAGTGTTCTTTAATCTACCAGACAAAAGCATAACAAGGACCAATGGCTGGAAGCTGAAGCCAGACGTATTCAAATAAGAAATTAAGCACAAATTTCTAAACTACTGTGATTAGCAATTGGAACAAAATTGCCAAGGAAAGTGATAGATTCTCCATCTCGATGTCCGCACATCAAGACTGGATGCCTTTCTGAAGATATCCTTTAGTCAAACAAGTTACTGCGTTCAATTACAGGGGTGACTGGTTGAAATTTAATGGCCTATAACATGCAGGAGATCAGACGAGATTACAAAATAGCCTCTTCTGGTCTTAAACTCTATGAATCCATACAATGTCACTTGGCACTGCATTTTCTCCACTTTGAGTCTCCTAGTGCAATGCACAAGTACAAACAGTTCGTTCATAGAACTTTTCAGGGCACAGTGGCCAAAGCAGCAGGTAATAGCCACATGACTTTTATGCAAGTGAGGAAAGAATTTGTTGATCCTGTTTTTGCAATGCCGATCTGTAGCCCACTTCCTCTCTTGCCCCTAGCCCTACTTAAATAACAATGGCAAGTTGCATTATATGGAGATATTGGTATTAGCCCTGCCCAGATTACAAAATTCTTAACAGCAGTATTCAGTGCAGATAGTAAGTGGTAGTTTGAACTCACTTTTGATTCCCAATAAATCCTGCAGCACATCCTCCACTCAGACTGGGTCTGAGCTGCGAGAAAAACCATGGTCTTCCCAGTTATACAGAGTGTGAACTCTCCAGAGTTTCTTCAAGTTTGATTTCTTGACCACTTGATTCTCTCCCCTTTGACATTGTACAAAGCACTGGTAAGACCTCATCTGGAATACTATTTACAATGCTGGTCACCCACATTGAAGAATGATGAATTCAAACTGGAACAGGGGAAGAAAGTGCTACTAGGAAGATCAAGATAAAGGAGAATATATCTATCAGTGGAGACTAAAAACTTTGCTTGTTCAGCCTAGCAAAAAACATAGGCTAACAGGGGATATGAGTACGCTCTGTAAATAGATCGGAGGTAAATAGCAGCAAGGGAGAAAAACTATTTAAGCTAAAGGGCAATGTTGGCACAATGGATATAAAAGTAACAATTATTAAATTTAGGCTGGAAATTAGGTTTTTAGCCATCAGGAGTGGAGGTCTGGAACACAAATTATAAAATGGGGTTACCTGTGGTAGCAGGGCACTGGACTTGATGACTCTTGCAGCGCTCTTCCAGTCCTATGTCTTTTGAGCATGACTGCAAGAAACGTAACAGCCCTGGGCTTTGGAAGAATGCATCAACGCTACAGACCTGTTATACCACAGGTTTATCTCCATTACAGTCCAGGAAATTAGAACAGGGCTGAATTTGATCCACCATCTGGAGTGTAATGCAGTAAAGAAATAGGCTAAAATTGCTCCCTTTCTAAAAAAACCAGAGATGAGCCTGCTCGTGAAGGGTGAGGGAGCTTGGGTAAGTGTGTACATGCATTATTCCTTGAAATGTGTTTTTTGCTTTTCCTCTCCCTCAAACCTCACCTCCCTCCCCGCCATCAAGCCACCTTTGTTTCCCATTTAAAAAATGGCACCTGGCCCACCTGCAAGTTAAGACAAAGGTATGGACTCTTCTTTGCTTTACTGGTATAGTGTTATTTTCTAACAGGTTAGGGAACAAGTTCTAAAAAGGGTTGTATGGCACACAACCCACATCAGAACAGTGTCCTGTGCTCAGCCAGAGGTAATCAAACAAAGGTAGAGTCAGCATTCGCTTTTCCTTTCTCCGAGTGCTCAATTTCCTTTCTTTGGCTTGTCTGGCTACGTGTGGTGCTGCTCCATCAATGTCATCAGCAACCTGGCATTTCCCCCCCCCACTATATACACATCAGCTTTCAGTCAGCATGTGAGAATTCTGTTGAGCTCAAGAGGTTCAAGCTTCTGTCAGAGAAATGATGGCAAAGCACTGCATGGAACTGAGGGAGTTTTTAAAAAACAATGCAAAAATTATGAGATGTGGAAAATATTATGGGATGAAGAAAGTGGCATGGTGTGAACTTGACCCCATCTCAAAGAAATCCTGAGACAAATCACGGCTATTCCACAAAGCACTCAAAAATATCACAAAAGGTATTTTGCCAGACAGTGGCATGAGGCACACTGGGCTGCGTTGCTCCTAACTTTACATCGACACAAACACTCCCGGTAAGTATGCACTGGCAACAGCCAAGTGTGCACACACCTGAGCAACATACAAACTCTGGAGGCTGTTCACAGATGTTACTTGTGCCAACCAAACTTTATAGCGTAGACACAGCCTTAGTTACATAGAAAATAAGGCTTATGCTCTCCAAGATAGTCAGAGTCACTCTCTGGTAAAAGGAGAGCAAAAGGGTAAGGTTCTGGAAAGTCAGCCTTAAGGAAGAGATCCCACTGCTTATGGAACCAGAGGTGCATGCAAAAATCCCTGCTGCTGGTGGGAGAGAGAAAGGGTGCTACCTGACCACTTCTGTGTGGTCTCTGTTGTCACCTCTGAAAGAAGCAGTTTTCAAGCAACCTCCCTGCCTCAGCTGGCTGAAAGACAAGGCCTGGTGACAAAAGCCACCTCATGCTTCTTTTCTGTTCAGATCTCTCCTTTCTAGGTCAGTTGGTCTCCTCTGTTACCTCTTATTCAAGACCAGGCTGCCACACTAAGTTACCACCCAGCACCCACTGGCAGAAGAGGTTGGTCTACATTCAGTCTCTAACATCTCCAAGTACCTCAAGACTGGGTCATAATCCCATTTGAATACCATTGGGTTACAGATCTTTCATGGAGACTAAATGCTTTGTAGAGTATTCTCACTCTGTATTTACACTACTCCATTTGCCTGCATTTTACATATATCAGCATTTTACATGTTCATAGCACTGTACAAACTAATCATAAGTAGCACTACCATACAAAAATCCCAAGCTGACATTGCTTTCATCTGGAGGCAAGCCAATCAGGTTACATGCAGGATTCCTGTACATACACACAGCAATGAGATCCATACTCTGCATACACAAAATTGTGAAAATCTGTGAAAGCAAATTGGAATGGGCAACCTCTAAGCCAAAATAATTGAGCTGTTCCTAGATTTGTCTCTTTTGCTATCTGCTAAATAACCCCCCAAATATGAACTAAACTTAAAATTACTTTAAAGATTTTTTTTAATAAAATATATTTTTAGGTGGACAAGCTAGTGCCCTCTTTAAAAACGTAGTTTAGAGTAGATTACGGGTCTAAATACTTTAAGATTGAACAGATCATCATGTATATCATGTTTTGCATTTTTCAGATGCTGCAAGGTAACAACCTACCACCATTCAAAGTTGAAAAATTAACAAAGTTCTAGACACCAAAGTAAAAACATATCCAGTTAATGAAAAAAGCATACAGACTGCACTGATTCTGAATATGCATCTGTGCCTCCTCCCACTATAATGCTATTATAAAAGGTAAATTCTAATGTAAGGTTACTTTATCTTCACTCACAAATTCTTTAAATTTCACTACACGTGAATCACATGTAAACACATTTAGAACGCTAAGGACAGTGCTGCAATGAAGACAAATATATTCTCATCTACATTAGCCTCAAGAAGCTGGAGAGCACATTGGCTGTGAGTAGGGGACCAATTCTCACGTACACCAAGCAGATCCAAGAATAACTCTCATGAAATTAATCTTAAATCAAGCATAAGTGAAAGGAAATGAGGCACTATTCCATAAGGTCTCCTCTTTCTAGATTGCCTGGGATCTCATGTCGACTATTAAACTGGATCAGTGAACTCTCTAGCTATATATAATTCTTAATGAAAAAGACTGAATACGTTGCGACCTGTGAAACTACATAAATAGAAAGTGGTTCCATCTGTTTATTGCTTTTCACAGCCTGAATTCCATTGCTGTTTCAGGAATGGTCAAGTCCACAAAGGAGTATTCTACATAATATTTACTACTACAGAGAAAAAAGTTTGATCACAACTGACAAAGTTAGTTGGATTACAGTTTAAACCCACATTAAAGCATCTTGTAGAGCTGATGATAAATGGAAAACCTCAAAGGACGCTATTGATTGCTTTAATAATACTTTCATTCTATTAAGTTCACATTTTCATATTCTTAAGTCATAACAGTGAGAAGTCCTGGTGAACTAACAGTTAATGTACAACAAAACTTTTGGGTAACAGCACTTTGAAAGACTTGAGAGTATTACTGTCCATATGCACATTTTGAATTTTCCCAAACCCTTTCATATTTCAGTACTATTGAATGGAGTTAAGGTAACTTGCTTTCATCTTAACTATAAGGGGATAATAATCAACATGTTATATTAAACAAAACACTATCTGTAAAAACTTTACATATCAGTAATTTTCAAGTAAACAGTTTGATCTATACTTAAAAGCATACAAAACATGGACTAGAAATTTATTGCTGTTACAAAAATTAGTTTGTTACAAGGAGGAAGTTAGGTTAATATTATTGCTGTTGCACAAATGGAGCCCTGAACACACAGAGCGTGATTTCTAATCATTCACTTTAGGGGATGTGTGGGTGCTTAGGAAAGATGAGGCTCATAGCCATTATCTTGTGTTACACTTTGTAAACTGGCATTGTTTTATTGTCTCTCTACAACCATAGCCAGTGCAACTTCTGCGTTCATACACGATCATCCATTAGACTCACTCTTCACGGCAAGTATAAATACTATATTCCATTCCCACATCTTATTTTGTTGATGCAATTTAACCTGATGCTAATTTTAAAAATATGCCTAGTGTATTTTACCATATGATAAGGAACTTGTGATATGATAACAGGAAGGTTTATCACCTGGAAAGTCAAAAGCGATTCCTGTAATTCATATAATTATGTTTCACCTGTTCACTTATTAACTTTCTGATAAGATTTCATGTTCAAATAAAATATTTTTCACTCGCTCTGAGTAACGACAGCACTCAAAAGCAAGCAGTCCAATAACCACAACTGTTATTTGCAAAACAGCTTAGACTTGCTCACAAAAATACAGTCCCGCTTTCTTTCAATTGCATTGATTTCCGATCGTTAGAAAGTACATTTATACAGAAATTTTTAAAAGCAATCTGCACTTAGCAGACATTGTACAGTGCTAGTAGATAATACTACTTCCTCGAAGGCAATTTCTTCTTCATAAGTTATTTGTGCACACAGAATTGCCAGTTTATTTGGTGGCCTGCAAAGCAAACAATTCCACTCTCTCCCTCCCAATTAAGAAGCATACACCATATTCACAACATAAAAGGGCCACTATCAACTTAAACTATATTTGAGTCTGAATTTTTATTTTACATAATACTGTTGCAAGTTAATACCTATTGTACCACTAAGGAGATTAAATCAAATACTTCCGTTCTTTTACTTTGTCTGTAGTCAGTTTCACTCCGACTACTACATAGTAAGTTTCCATTTAGTTTGTGGGTCTTTCACACAGCAGCAAGGAGTAAAACATTTTTATAAAATAGCAAAAGGACAGGTGTACCCTCAAACACTACTTTTTACCTCCCTCCCCAAAAAGGACTGGAATTCGTGTTGATGCTGTTCCTGTAACAATGATGTTGAAACTTTGTGACCCAACCATATTATGACCAGGTGTTTGGGAGCCAGGAATGGGAAAGAGAAGAGTTTAGGCTCATGTAGATATCTACTGTAGCCTAAATCTGGTTATAACATGGTCAGGTCCAAATGTGTTAAGTGGTTAAGTAGCCAGCATTCTAATCCTAAAGCACTCACACCCATCAATGATTTAAATACCAGGCATGACTAGATGTGGCATGAATGAACTTACTGTTCAGCTCCACTGCCACATCAGTTTTGCTCTTTCCTGCTTCCCTGACCACCCCACCCCCACCCCCAAAATATCAGCACAGAAAGGGAGTAGTTTAAATATTTGTTGAAGGTTACACAAGTGGATGATCTACCACAAAGAATAGGGAACCTGCAAGCAACAAAGCAAATTCACTTAGAAAACACACACCTTTTCTTTTCTTTGTATGCACAGAAGATTCATGTACTGACAAATGGACCCACAAAGGCAACATCACTTCAGTGGGAACAATTCTGCTCTCCCCAGATTAGGCAACACACACCTAGGTTTGTGAGTGCCTTTCACATATAAAACCCTTAAATTTTCAGTTTTCCCTCAGACAGCTTAAAACATGACACATTTTAAATGAATCTCTCTAAACTGAAAACTGTATTGATAATTACCCACAAAAGTGTGCAAGGTAAAAACCTGGACTCAAAATAAATTAAAAAAATACAACAAATTCAACTTGACATTAAAAAGCAACAGAAATACAAAGAACAGAGATTCTTCAAAGTCTTTGTGGGATGAGAGCACTGAAAGGGCCATTGCTAGCAAGGCTGCAGGAACCTCTAATCCAGTCTGTGCTCTCAGTTCCAGTCATTAGCTTGTTTTTTTGCAGAATTCACACACTATTCCTCCACTGAGGTCTTTCACAATCCCTTCTTTGATCAGTTTTTGTAGGAATTTTGTTTCAGTTGTCACATTATGCATAGTTTGTCCTTCCATTGCAGCCATGCAGAGATTGTCATAGTAGTGCAAAGGTGTGTTGGGTTGATGGAGGTCATATCCAAATCCTGCTAAACTCACTTCATCACATAAATGTGTGGCCAGAACAACTGCAGTGACCCCAATAGTGGGAACATTCTAAAAAGAAAAACAAACATTTTCAATACAACATCTCTCTCCTTTATCAGTGGTCACAGAGTCATAGAAACATAGGGGAGGAAGGGACCTCTAGAGGTCACGTAGACCATCACTCTGCACTGAGGCAAGACCAAGTATAGCTAGACCATCCCTGCTGTGTTTGCCTAACCCATTCTTAAAACCTCAAATGACAGGAATTCCAAAACCTTCCTTGGAAGCCTCTTCCACTACTTATTTATCCTTATAGTTAGAAATTTTTTTCCAACATCTAACCTAAATCTTCCTTGCTGCAGCATAAGTCAACTACTTTTTGTATGGACAGGGAAAACAACTGATCATGGTCCTCTTTAAAATAGCTCTTTACAACATGCTTGAAGACTTCTTTTCTCAAGACTATATATGCCCCCTCCCCTTTTTTAACCTTTCCTCATAAATCAGGTTTTCCAAACTTTATCGTTTTTGTTGCTCCATTCTGAACTCTCACTCATTTGTCCACCTCTTTCTTACTGTGCAGTGACCAGAACTGAACACAGTACTCGAGTACTCACCAATGCCAAATAGAGTGGGACAATTACCTGACATACTACAATCCATATATAAGACATCCCAGAACAACATTAGCCTTTTTAGCACTGCATCACGTTTGAAGACTGTTGAATCGTACTCAATTTGAGAACTACTGTACTAGGAGTAGTAATTTGCACTTGTCTTTATTGAATCTCATCTTATTGATCCGAGACCACTTTTCCAATTTGTCAAGGTCCTTCTGAATTCTAATCCTGTCCTCTAAAGTACTAGCAACCTCTTCCCATCTTGGTGTCATCCACAAATTTTAGAAGCACATTCTCCACCCCATTATCCATCAGTGAAAATATTGAACAGTACTAGGTCCTGTGTCGGCCCTGCATCAACAATGAAAGGAAACAGAAGTTAACGAATGAAGCATGAATCCACAACTTAAATGTATGGCCAACATTAAAAAATATAGGAAGAGAACCAAAAAAGTATCTCTGTGGCTAAACAACAAAGTAAAAGAAGCAGTGAGAGGCAAAAAGGTATCCTTTAAAAAGTGGAAGTTAAAATCCTAGTGAGGAAAATAGAAAGGAGCATAAACTCTAGCAAATGAAATATAAAAATATATTTAGGAAGGCCAAAAAAGAATTTGAAGAACAGCTAGCAAACGACTAAAAAAGTATTAGCAAAAAAAATTTTAAGTACATCAGAAGCAGGAAGCCTGCTAAACAACCAGTAGGGCCACTGGATGATAGAGATGTTGAAGGAGCACTCAAGGACGATAAGACCATTGCGGAGAAACTAAATGAATTCTTTGCTTTGGTCTTCATGGCTGAGATTGTAAGGGAGATTCCCAAACCTGTGCCATTCTTTTTAGGCAACAAATCTGAGGAACTGTCTCAGACTGAGGTGTTATTAGAGGTGGTTTTGGAAAAAATTGATAAACTAAACAGTAATAAATCAGCAGGACCAGATGATATTCACCCAAGACTTTTGAAGGAACTCAAATGTGAAATTGCAGAACTACTAAGTGTCATCTGTAACCTATCATTTAAATCAGCTTCTGTACCAAATGACTGGAAGATAGCTAATGTGACACCAATTTTTAAAAAGGACTCCAGAGGTGATCCTGGCAATTACAGGCCAGTAAGCCTGACTTCAGTACCAGGCAAACTGATTGAAACTAGAGTAAAGAACAAAATTGTCAGACACATAGATGAACATAATTTGTTGGGAAGAATCAACATGGCTTTGGAAAGGGAAATCATGCCTCATCAATCTACTAGAATTCTTTGAAGGGGGTCAACAAGCATGTGGACAAAGGGATCCAGTGAATTATAGTGTACTTAGATTTTCAGAAAGCCTTTGACAAGGTCCCTCACCAAAGGCTCTTAAGCAAAGTAAGCTGTCCTGGGATAAGAGTGAAGGTCCTCTCTTGGACTGGTAACTGATTAAAAGATAAGAAACAAAGGGTAGGAATAAATGGTCACTTTTCAGAATGGAGAGCTGGAAATAGTGGTGTCCCCCAAGGG
This sequence comes from Dermochelys coriacea, assembly GCF_009764565.3. Taxonomy (NCBI): domain Eukaryota; kingdom Metazoa; phylum Chordata; order Testudines; family Dermochelyidae; genus Dermochelys; species Dermochelys coriacea. Next base: position 131,350,012 of record NC_050071.1, read on the forward strand.
TCTGTACTGGGCCCAGTCCTATTCAACATATTCATAAGTGATCTCGAAAAAGAGGTAAATGGGAGGTGGCAAAATTTGCAGATGATACAAAACTACTCAAGATAGTTAAGTCCCAGGCAGACCATGAAGAGCTACAAAAGGATCTCTCAAAAGTAGGTGATTGGGCAACAAAATGGCAGATAAAATTCAATGTTGATAAATGCAAAGCAATGCACATTGGAAAACATAATCCCAACTATATAAAATGATGGGGTCTAAATTAGCTGTCATCACTCAAGAGATCTTAGAGTGGATGTTTTCAGAGAACTATCCACAATGACTCCATGTGCAGCGGCAATCAAAAAAGCGAAGAGAATGTTGGACATCATTAGGAAAGGGATAGATAATAAAACAGAAAATATTATATTGCCTCTACATAAATACTGAATACTGCGTACAGATGTGGTCGCCTCATTTCAAAGAGATATATTGGAAGTGGAAAAGGCAACAAAAATGATTAGGGGTATGGAATGGCTTCCATATGAGAAGAGATTAATAAGACTGGGACTTTTCAGCTTGGAAAAGAGATGACTAAGGGTGGATATGATTGAGGTCTATAAAATCATGACTGGTGTGGAGAAAATAAATAAGGAAGTGTTATTTACTCCTCATAACACAAGAAGTGGATAGAAAGTGGATAGAAAGCTGTTGGGCTCAACGGCTAGTGATCAATGGCTCCATGTCTAGTTGGCAGCCGGTATCAAGTGGAGTGCCCCAAGGGTCGGTCCTGGGGTCGGTTTTGTTCAATATCTTCATTAATGATCTGGAGGATGGCGTGGATTGCACCCTCAGCAAGTTTGCAGATGACACTAAACTGGGAGGAGAGGTAGATATGCTGGAGGGTAGGGATAGGATATAGAGGGACCTAGACAAATTAGAGGATTGGGCCAAAAGAAATCTGATGAAGTTCAACAAGGACAAATACAGAGTCCTAGACTTAAGATGGAAGAATCCCATGCACCGCTACAGTGTAGGGACCGAATCGCTCGGCAGCAGTTCTGCAGGAAAGGACCTAGGGATTACAGTGGACGAGAAGCTGGATATGAGTCAACAGTGTGCCCTTGATGCCAAGAAGGCCAATGGCATTTTGGGATGTATGCATTGCCAGCAGATCGAGGGAAGTGATCATTCCCCTCTATTCGACATTGGTGAGGCCTCATCTGGAGTACTGTGTCCAGTTTTGGGCCCCACACTACAAGAAGGATGTGGAAAAATTGGAAAACGTCCAGCAGAGGGCAACAAAAATGATTAGAGGACTGGAACACATGACTTATGAGGAGAGGCTGAGGGAACTGGGACTGCTTAGACTGTGGAAGAGAAGAATGAGGGGGGATTTGATAGCTGCTTTCAACTACCTGAAAGGGGGTTCCAAAGAGGATGGATCTAGACTGTTCTCAGTGGTAGCAGATGACAGAACGAGGAGTAATGGTCACAAGTTGCAGTGGGGGAGGTTTAAGTTGGATATTAGGAAAAACTTTTTCACTAGGAGGGTGGTGAAGCACTGGAACACTGGACCACTAGGGAGGTGGTGAAATCTCCTTCCTTAGAAGTTTTTAAGGTCAGGCTTTACAAAGCCCTAGGATGGGATGATTTAGTTGGGGATTGTAGCGAGCAGATCGAGGGACGTGATCGTTCCCCTCTATTCGACACTGGTGAGGCCTCATCTGGAGTACTGTGTCCAGTTTTGGGCCCCACACTACAGGAAGGATGTGGATAAATTGGAAAGAGTACAACGAAGGGCAACAAAAATGATTAGGGGTCTAGAGCACATGACTTATGAGGAGAGGCTGAGGGAGCTGGGATTGTTTAGTCTGCAGAAGAGAAGAATGAGAGGGGATTTGATAGCTGCTTTCAACTACCTGAAAGGGGGTTTCAAAGAGGATGGCTCTAGACTGTTCTCAATGGTAGCAGATGACAGAACGAGGAGTAATGGTCTCAAGTTGCAATGGGGGAGGTTTAGATTGGATATTAGGAAAAACTTTTTCACTAAGAGGGTGGTGAAACACTGGAATGCGTTACCTAGGGAGGTGGTAGAATCTCCTTCCTTAGAGGTTTTTAAGGTCAGGCTTGACAAAGCCCTGGCTGGGATGATTTAACTGGGACTTGGTCCTGCTTTGAGCAGGGGGTTGGACTAGATGACCTTCTGGGGTCCCTTCCAACCCTGATATTCTATGATTCTATGATTCTATGATTGGTCCTGCTTTGAGCAGGGGGTTGGACTAGATGACCTCCTGAGGTCCCTTCCAACCCTGATATTCTATGAGACTATGAAGTAGAGGTCACCAAATGAAATTAATAGGCAGCAGGTTTAAAACAAAAAAAAAAAGGAAGTATTTCTTAACACAACGCACAGTCAACTTGTGGAACTCTTTGCCAGAGAATGTTGTGAAGGCCAAGACTATAACAGGGTTCAAAAAAGAACTAGATAAATTCATGGAGGATAGGGTCCATCAATAGCTATTAGCCAGGATAGGCAGGAATGGTGTCCCTAGCTTCTGTTTGACAGAAGCTGGGAATGGGCAACAGGGGATGGATCACTTGATGATTACCTGTTCTGTTCATTCCCTCTGGAATACCTGGCATTGGCCAATGTCGGAAAACAGGATACTGGGCTAGATGGACCTTTGGTCTGATCCAGTATGGCCGTTCTTATGTTCTATAGCTCCCACTCCAGCTTTACAGCTGACCATTGATAGCTACTCTGAGTACAGTCTTTCAACCAGCTGTGCACTCATCCTATAGTAATTTCATCTAGCCCACATTTTCCTAGCTTGCTTATGAGAATGTCATGTGTCGAAAGCCTTGATAAAAATCAAGGCATCTCACATCTACAGCTTCTCCCACATCCACAAAGCCAGTTATCCTGCCAAGGAAGGATATTAGATTGGGGTTTGGCATGATGTATTCTTGATAAATCCATTCTTATTATCCTACTATCCTCCAGGTGCTTACACACTGATTGCTGTAATAACTGCTATTTTGACCCAAGTGAGCTACCCCAAGTGAAGAACTCACCTATTTTTACAGTGTAGTGTAAACATATTCGTAGGCAAAATCCTCCTCAGCAAAAAAAGGAACACACAAATGATTCAAAAAGCCTTACGTTCTGAATGCTTAAATGCAGTGCATGGGCTACCACACGTACATGGTATTGAGAAGACCTGCATCCTTAATGCATTTCACAGAAGTACTTTATTTTTAAAACTTTGGGGTATTTATTAAAACAAAAAAACCACACACACACACACACACACACACACACACACCACATCACATGCAGGTCACCTTACGTGAACATAAACAAGCCTAACCCCTAACTTAAAAACTAAAATGGACCTAGATTTTTACTTTTTCTATAATTAATGAGAACGCTGAACCCCACTGCTCTACAAATATTTAATAGAGAATGTTAAAGAAAATACAAATAGTGTTTGAGAAGAAAAGACTGATGTTTTACTGAGAAATTGCACAAAGAGACTACACTGAATGAAAAAGGCCACATTTTTTTTATTTGATCTTGTCATATTAGATTTCTAAGGAGTTAAATGTATCTATACAGCATCCCCGCCCTCTCCCCCCCCAAAAAAGGTATCTTACCTTATCCCAGCCCCAAAATTTAGATCGAGGCTCAGGGTACTGTAGTATATCCAAGGCAGTCTCTTTAACAATGATCGGATTTAAAATGCGAAACTGTTTTGGTGGTACAGGAATTTTCTCAGCCACCTGCTTCCAAAAAAATAGTCGCACCCATAGTGGCTAAAGAGGAAAAAAAAAATCAGTTAAAACTAGGGAAACATTTTGACATGACAAATTGGTACTGGGGCATAGCATGTAACTCAATACTATTAAAACATAAGATTGTCCACATCTCATCACAAATGATTTATGCAAAAGACTTACTAGGACATTGATGAATAATTTCCAAATGCCTGAATTCTTTTAAACAAATAATACTTGAGAGAGAGAGCGAGAGCGAGCGAGCGCACAATTCTTTATCTGATTAGGTCATTTACTTTGAACATGTGACTGCATTTCCGTGGACAGTCACTCACCCATCCCTATTGCCTCTATTTGGGCTTTCCCACAGCAACACGCTAGAGAAAGCATTTGAAAAGAGAGGAAAAACATGATCAAAAATCCACAACAGTTGGCTGAGTGACGTGCAAACAGGTGTAGGACCTGAAACCAGGGTGACCAGACAGCAAGTGTGAAAAACCGGGACTGGGGTGGGGGGTAATAGGAGCCTATAAAAGAAAGACCCAAAAATCAGGACTGTCCCTATAAAATCAGGACATCTGGTCACCCTACCTGAAACTATTTTACTCACATTTTCAAATTAACTGTATTTCTAGCAGACAGTGTACATTTAAAGACAAGTGTAGTAGGATGGAAGGAGAGAAGAGCAATGAGACTTAGCATGCCCAATGCTGGATCTCATGCCAGAATATGTCAGAATGTTAAAGAAGTCAATAGAGATGCACCGGTGCTAAACTGGTGAAAGATCAGAATCAGGCTCATTTTATGTTTCTCTCCATAAATTGTGTCATGGTGAGCAAATGAGACAAGTGATTCAAGAAGAGGGTACCTTTTCTGGACATAGGTACATTCTTTCCCAACAAATCCCTATAAAAAATATTTGTTGTATCTATTGCTGTAATGTGACTTCTCTTCTGATATTACAAAAATACAGGGACTTTTCATCATTAGAATATACCATACGCAGCTTTAAGCCCATAAAATGACGTTAGAGCCACCAAAGTCAGTCAAATATCCAGTTCAGATCAGAGGGTGCATTCGGTAGTTGTTAACATAATGCTGCTATGTGAAATTGTGCCATTTTTTCTTAAAGGTGTGCTGGTGTTCTATAAAATTACACATTGCTTGGGGCCAATAAATCACACAGTAATAGTTCCTCAAAGTTCCACAAATGTAATACGTTTGCCTGTTATCACCCTGAATGATTATTGATTGTTAAGAGTTATCCCCATTATTTAAATTCAAACGATAACTTAAGGATAATTTCTTCATTAGTATCACTTGTATTATATTTAAAGCATTTTTTTTAAAAAAGCAGAACATACAATGCCAAGCACTGTAATAAAACAGTATATTCCACCTAAATGCATATGCAAAGTAATTGGTAGTCGTGGTCACTTCTGCAAGTCTAAAAGCATTCCATAAACCCGTCCAGGTTGCAAAACCATAGAATTTAACCTTCCTTTGCATTATCTATAATACTATGTGCACAAACTGCTAAATATCTTGACAGATTTTCTATCAAATATATTGCTAATGAATAATTTATGGAATTTCATGTTTGCATAAACACTCTAATCAATAAAATACGATACTTCAGGTATCTCTTGCATATAGATCTGTTTCTTTAAACATACATTAAGCAACAAATGAATCTTCATGCAGAATTTGAAGGGCAGTAACCAACACCAGTAATACCTTACATCTATTACACATAACACAAACACCCCTAAACAAGCATGATGTGGTTTAGCGGGTAAGGAAGGGGACGGGCAGTCCGAACATCTGGTTTCTGTTCCTGGCTCTGCGACCTTAACCAAGTCACACAACCCAAATACAAAATGAATTATACTTTACTGAGCACATAAGGCATTTTGATGTTTAGTGTATGTAAAGAATCAAGATACTTGGATGAAAGGCACCAGTGTGAGCATACAGTATTACATCTATGTACTGACATGAACAATAACTAGAAGTACTGCAACAAATAGATTGCTTGCAAGGTGGATAAAAAAAAACAAAATTTGATTTTAATTCAACTTTTTTTAAAAAGATATATTTAAAATTAAATTTGAAATTATGCTATGTTAAGGCCTAAATTAAAATGTATTACAATAATTTAAATATCAAAATAATATTCAAACAGAATATGTTTGCTGCCAGAAAAGCTAAACCACTGAACTAATTGAAGTCATTGGCTATGCACCTAGAACCCGGGTTTGTTGAAGTGTTACCCAGCTTTTGACAGACCTAGCCCCTTCTGCAGCTGCAAAGAAAATATTTTCTTCATTTCAGTTTATTCAAGTAGTTCAATGCAATGATTAATTCATTCAAAGTTGTGAAACCAGCTGGAAGCTTAAAAAGTAGAAAACTTGTTTCCCTCTTTTAATCTATCAATAAACACGAGGGGACAGGACAAGAGCTACCATTATAAAATCTTGATGGATATGATAACCAGAAAGAAATCACTTCAATTAACTACAGATAATACTGTCGTCGTTTAATAAATCAATTAGTTTTAAATGCAAAAAATGTTGATATACTTTTTTTCTTATGTATCCAGCATATTTAAGGTAGTTTTAACAAAAAAAATTTTAAAATGTTATTTTTTGTGCATTTTTAATTAGATTCCAATTTCCATCCAAATAATACCAATAATAATATGACATTCACTTAGTCCTTATATAGCACTTCTCTTTTGTAAAGTGTTTTGAGATATAAAAGATGAGGTCATGGTATCACTATCCCTATTTTATAAATGAGAAAATTAAGGGACATGGAGTAGTGACCTGCCCCAGGGCACATAGGCCAGTGGAAGAGCCAGGAATTAAACCCACATCTCCTAAGTCCCAGTTCAGTTTTCTAGCCACTAAGCTATACTATCTCCTATGTAATACAGCTAGACAAGTCACTGCTAAAAAAAAAATAAAAATCAATCTAGTATATAAATGTGTCAATCAGCATTTTCTAACAAAAATATAAAAATTAAGAATCTGACTAAATCTATGTTAAACCACATACTGCTTAAATGCATAAAATGTCTCAGAAACATAGGACTGGAAAGGACCTCAAGAGGTCATCTAGTCCAGTCCCCTGCACTCATGGCAGAACTAAGTATTGTCTAGACCATCCTTGATAGGTGTTTGTCTAACCTGTTCTTAAAAATCTCCAATGATGGAGATTCCACAACTTCCCTGGGCAACTTATTCCAGTGATTAACCACCAACAGTTTGGAAGGTTTTCCTAATGTCCAAACTAAACTACCCTTGCTGCAAATTTAAGCCAATTATTTCTTGTCCTATCCTCAGAGGTTAAGGAGAACAATTTTTCATCCTCCTCCTTATAACAACCTTTTACGTACTTGAAAACTGTTATCATATCCCCTCCTCAGTCTTCTCTTTTCCAGATTAAACAAACTCCATTTCTTCAATCTTCCCTCATAGGTCATGTTTTCTAGACCTTTAATCAGTTTTGTTGCTCTCCTCTAGACTTTCTCCAATTTGTCCACATCCTTCCTGAAATGTGGTGCCCAGAACTGGACACAATACTCCAGTTGAGACTCAGCATGGAGAAGAGCGGAAGAATTACTTTTCGTATCTTGCTTATGAAACGCCTGCTAATACATCCCAGAATTATTGCTTTTTTTGCAACAGTGTTACACTGTGGACTCATATTTAGCTTGTGATCTATTATGATCCCCCAATCCCTTTCTACAATACTCCTTCCTAGGCTGTCATTTTCCATTTTGTATGTGTGCAACTGATTGTTCCTTCTTAAGTGGAGTACTTTGCATTTGTCCTTATTGAATTTCATCCTATTTGCCTCAGACCATTTCTCCAGTTTGTCCAGATCATTTTGAATTTTAATCCTATCCTCCAAAGCACTCGCAACCCTCCCAGTTTGGTATCATCCGCAAACTTTATAAGTGTACTCTCTGTGCCATTAAATATTGTGTACCCTCCAGGTTAGCGAAAAGTAGTACCACATTGTACCAACCAATGAGAATCAACCTTTCTTTAGAAAAATCATTCAGAAGTACAAATACAAAGGATTAAAACTGAATATTTAAATCAAAGTTTCCTGCTTGCTGATTTAAAACAATCCACCCTGACTGCTTGTGAAGAATTCAATACAGTAAAATAGTGACTGGACTGGAAAGTCAGTCTTCTGTGCATCAGAAAACCAAGATACGCATGTGATAAGTCGACTGTTTATACCTACCAATGCTTCATTTTTTACCATTGCTTGAAGCCAATTGAAATCGACACTTTTAAATAAGACAACAACAAACAAGCTCTGAGGGTTATATTCATTTTCAGAAAGTGGGGCTCCCTCTGGATAGGTCATCCTTATGGTAGTTTTGTTACCAACATGATCTGTGTAGCCCTGAATTGGTGCATCATTTAATCTAAAAAAGTGAAATAAAACACATTAAGTAAACATAGTATCTGATGTCATTAAAATACCATACAAGTGACTTTAAATACCTAAGTAACAAGTTTTAGTTGGCTCACCAAATTTTATTTGAACATAATACATCAATAAATTACTCCCCTGGTAACAAGAACAAACCTCAATGGGTGGCCTCGCTCTGAAAAGCAACTGTACAAATACTATTGCAGTGCTCGTGTTTCTTGTTGCCCTATAGCTCAACTAGGGCTCTGAGGGGCAAACAGCAAGCTTCCTGCATATCACCACCAGTAATAAAAGGCTCCAAGTCAAAATGACCCCTTCAATGACATCTCAGGAATCCCAATGTCCTCAATGGGTTTGCACAATTCTAACTGACTGGAATTTAGGAGACAAGGTGGATGAGGTATTATTGTTTATTGGACCAGCTTCTGTTGGTGAGAAAGAAGTTTTCAAGCTTAAACAGAGCTCTTCTTCAGGTCTGGGAAATTAATTTTGTAGTGTACACGTGGCCTGAGTTAAATTGACCTAGCTTACGTTGGCATACAGCTGCCGTAATAATTACACTGCTTGTGCATATCTATACTTTGCTCCTTGGGTCAGCAGTGTGCCTCCTCACGAGGAGTGCTTGTATCGATTGTACTGTCAGTGTAGGGCATTGTGGGATGGCTCCTGAAAGCCAGGAACAGTCAACATATGCAAAGTGTCTACACTGACACTACTTCGACCTAACTACATTGACCTTGAAATAACGCCACTCTGGAGGTGGAGTTAAGTCAGCATAGCAGGGCAGTTACAGTGACAGGAGCGAAACTGAAGTGTAGACATTGCTATAGTTACTTTAACTTAAGCTGCCGTATGTTGACCTAACTCTATAGCGTAGCCTAAGGCTATGTCTATACTACGTGCCTTCTAGCAACACAGCTGTGCCACTACAGCCAGGCCACTAAAAGGTGCGAAGTGTAGCCGCTCTATGTTGGCAGGAGAGAGCTCTCCCGCCGACAAAATAAATCCACTCCCAACAAGAGGCAGTAGAGAGCACTTTTTGTCAGTAACACTTTTGTCATTCGGAGTGTGTGTGTGTGTTTTTTTCCACACCTCTAAACAACCAAAGTTTTATCAACGAAAGTGCAGTGTTAGACAAAACCTTAACCTCACAGTGTTACCGCTAAATGCAAGATGGAACAGATTGTTTTGCAAAAGAAGTTAACACATATTTCAAGGGACTATTCAAGGCAAAGTGGTCCGTTAACATCTTTCCAGTCACAGGGAGGAAAAGGCAGGGAAAGCAGCTGAGAAGAGGGGCTATTAGTGGGTTATAGATGGCTGTAATAAGCCATAAATCCAGTGTCTCTATTCAGTCCATAATTTTTAGTGTCTCACAATTCTATTGGTGACAAGAAAAGTAGTATCTCTGCAGGGCTAACGAGGGTAAAAAGCAGTCAAGACTTACTTTTGTCACTAAAATGAGCAAGCAGTCTATATTTTATATTGCATTTGTCATCTTTTAATTTCAATGAGTATTTAATATGACCTCTAGCGAGCCCATATTATTCTTTGCCCATCTCATCACTCCCAAAGCTTTTTTTCTTTTTCTTTTTTTAATTGGAACCTCAGAATAGGTTTTCATTTAAAGAAGACAGTGGTTTATTTCATTTTTATTGACTGTTTATTATGCTTCTGTTATACTATGCGTCTTCCAGAGTATGTCAACAAGGCAGGTGCATTGAAAATAAAGCTATGTATCACAACTCTGAAACAGGTTTCAGGGTAGCAGCCCTGTTAGTCTGTATTCGCAAAAAGAAAAGGAGTACTTGTGGCACCTTAGAGACTAACAAATTTATTTGAGCATAAGCTTTCGTGAGCTACAGCATCAGGAATGCATCCGATGAAGTGAGCTGTAGCTCACGAAAGCTTATGCTCAAATAAATTTGTTAGTCTCTAAGGTGCCACAAGTACTCCTTTTCTTTTTGCGAACTCTGAAACAGAATGCTTTCTAACACAAGCAGATCCATTTACCCTTTCACATGAAACACTTAATACTAGAAAAGCAAGATAACTGATCAACTCCCTCGAAATAACCTGTTCTACCTTCTGGTTATCAAAGAGCCTACATTAGAATGATCAGACATCTATTTACTTTAGGAATTTATATAATACCAATTTCATGTGTACATTGTGCTTTGTCCGTGACTGCATTAATTTCCAACTCACTATTTTCATTATCCATGTTGTGTGGTATCTGGTGTCTAGAGCAGTTTCTCAACCCACAGGTCACTACCTAAAGTGGGTCGCATGAATGTACAAAAGGTTCACAGCCACTCAAGCCCTGCTGCCTAGGGCTGACAGCCCTGAGCCCCGCCACCAAGGGCTGAAGTTATGGAAGTCACATAAAATCACGGAATCAGTGACCTCCACGACCTAGCCTTACCGATTAGCAGTTGAATGCAAGGCGGGAAGAGTTATGGGAAAAGAGTGCTGTGTAGAGTTTCAAGTGAAGAGTGTGTTTTAATCACAAAGTGGGTCTTTAGTTAGTGAAATGGATAAATTTTTAAACTGCCCTGTTGCAATTGCAAGTACCAATGATAGTAGGAATTCATCACAACCTGGGAAGAAAAAGTAATCATAGGTACAACCCTGCTTACTTAAAGTTTGGGTTTTCATTTACCGAGGACCGAAATGGTGAACAGAGACCACAGTGTGTCATCTGCAGTGAACTGTTAGCAAATTAAAGCCTAAAACCATCACATTTATGTAGACCTTTGGAGACAAAGCACTCTAGCTATAAAGACAAGCCTCTTCATTTTTTTAAACGAAAAAGCAGATTTGGAAATGCCAAAAAAGCATCTTAACATGTATTTACTGTTCGTGAGCAAACATTGCATGCCTCTTACCTTGTTGCACGCTGCATTGCAAAAAAGCTCACACTGTTGCTGAGGAGTTAATTTTACCTTCTGCTATTGACACATGCACTAAATTGTTGGGCGAGTGAGTGGCAAAAAAATTAAAAGCAATCTCTTTCTCCAACAATACAATATGGAGAAAAATCTGTGATATAGCTCAGAACACACCAAACTGCAAACAACTGATCATCTTTCAGTAAGCGACTATTTTGCTTTACAACTAGATGAATCTACAGATGTATCAAACCACACTATATTGCTGGTTTATGTGAGGCATGCACAGAAAAGTGATTTCCAAGAACAGTACTTGTTTAGTGCAGATGTGGGTATTTCTCTTACTACTGCTGATATTTTCTTGCACTGGATAATTACTTGGAGTTGGTGGGATTAAGTTGGTCGAAGTATGTTGGTGTTACAACTGATGAGAGAGAAACATTCAGTAGTTGCTCAAAGAATCCTTTTGAAAGCACTCAATGCAACATGGAACTATTGTTTCCTGCACAGGGAGGCATTAGCAGCTAAAGACAAGGCACCTGAGCTTCAAGAAACTCTTAAAAATGCTGTCAAAATAGCGACTTACATCAAACAAAATACCAAGAAGTCATGATGCTTTCAAGTTTTCTGTCAGAAAATGGGCAGTACACACGTACATCTGCTTTACCAGGCTGAAGTTTGCTGGCTGTCCCATGGCAAAATATCTCATGTATACAAATTTAAAAATGAGTTGGCAGCTTTTCTGGAAGAAAAAAAGTCTCACATGGCAGAACGCTTCAGTAGCAACACAGTTTGTTTGTGCTGCATATCTGGCAGATATATTTGATCATCTGAATTATCTGAATCTATCTTTACAGGGCAGAGGGCACAATCGCTTTCAGCTAACTGACAGAATTGTTGCATTTAAAAAAAAAACCTCTCTCTGTGAACAAACATGTTTCAGAGTAGCAGCCATGTTAGTCTGTATTCGCAAAAAGTAAAGGAGTACTTGTGGCACCTTAGAGACTAACACATTTGAGCATAAGCTTTTGTGAGCTACAGCTCACTTCATCGGATGCATTTGGTGGAAGTGTGTATGATAAAACCCATTGTTTCATGTTCCCTCTGTGTGTATGTAAATCTCCCCTCTGTATTTTCCACCAAATGCATCTGATGAAGTGAGCTGTAGCTCACGAAAGCTTATGCTCAAATAAATTTGTTAGTCTCTAAGGTGCCACAAGTACTCCTTTTCTTTTTGTGAACAAACATGTTTCAAATGATAGGATGGACATGTTTTGTAACGCATATCCAGAAACAAAAAATTTGAAAGATTCCACTAGCCAGGAAGCACTGAAGAAAATGATCAGTAGTCATTTAACTAAATTGCACATAAGATTCTGCAATTACTTTCCAGACAAACAACCTAAGGGCAAAAAATGGATACAGGATCCGTTTGGAGTTGTGTTGGAAAACATGAATCTACCTAAGGAGGAAGAATCTCAGCTGGTCGAGTTATCTTGCATTCGCAATCTATAGAGAAAATATACTGAAATGAGCATTCCCCAATTTTGGTGCAGTGCTGCTGTTGGAGAATGTCCTGCTTGCCATGCAATTAGTGTCATTTTGCCTTTCAGTACAACATACTTGTGCAAAGCTGGATTCTCTGCCTTGACTCAACTGAAGAATAAAAGCAGAAATAGACTAGATGTTGAACACAACCTTCAGATTGTGCTGACTAAAATTACCCCAAACTTTGATAAACTTGTCAAAGAGAAAAAAGCTCAGGTTTCTCATTAAAGTAGAACCTAGAATTTATTATACTGTTAATGTGTTCCTGTTAATGTTGATTTCTGCCTTTAACCTTCTGGATATTGAGCTGCTTTAACTTTTTATTACTGTTATTGTTATTATTGTTGTTGTTACATATAGTGGGCAATAAGTATTTTGGGGCCAAAATACTTGCGTTTTCTACTTTCTACTTACTGGATTGAGACTGGCCATGAGTGTTTACAAATGGGTCCTGGTCCAAAAAAGGTTGAGAACCACTGGTCTAGAGCACACTGAAATGATATATATCTGGTCCCTGCAGTCTGAATTTGAGTAAGTTTATCTGATTCACCATATTTTGAATATTGTAGACAAGTAATATTAATAAAATACTTTCAGTTTCATAAACTAAGTAATAAATGGAGTCTGAGACTCCCCTTTCCCCTCTCAAAAAGAGAGGCTATTTGCAAACACAAATGTTAAATTACTTTGTAACTTTAGACAGAAGAGAAATATGTACCTTATAACAATATCAAACTCATTCAGCACATGGCCTAGCTCCAATCCATGAAGTATTCCACCACTTCCTACAACAACACAACGTTTACAGTGTTTTGACTTCAAGTTCTCCGGCAAGTCATACTCAGGTAAGAGTTTTAAGAGGTTCTGAAGTTTATCAGAGTTCTTGTGAAATCCAAACGGGGGTTTGTATTTAAACACAGCTTCATGTCTGTTTATATCTTCTCTTACAAAGGGAAATATATTCACGTTGTACTTCTCAGCAAATAATCTGTCCATCTCCTTCTTCACAAAAGAAGGTCGACATTTTCCTTGCTGTATGAGTTTGGCATATTTTTGTGCTCTCTGAAACAAGACGGTATATAAAATTTAAGTCATATCAAGATAGTACATTTCAGTATTATAAATATAGCATATCCTGTCTGAAGCAACCTCCCATGAGGTCAATAGACATCCGTAAATTAGCAGATGTAAATTTTGAAAGACAAACCAAGCTGAACCGCCAACTGTGGGAAATTTAAAACTAGTCAATTAAAACAAGGAGCTACCTGTTTGTGGTGTTATCAAGAGTGCAGGTTTCAGAGTATAACTTACCTCTTTCAGGTGGAAGATTTCTTTGGAGTAAGTTAGAGTGCAGGTGCAGTCAGAAAAATTACTATGTAAAATGGTACCGTTTTACAAAGCTTGTCTGCTTTCTGAACGTTTTCAAGCAATAACCGGTTATTTTTGTTCATGGCCAATACAGCTATGGGAAAGGAAGATGGTTTTTGCTTTGCCTCATCCATCAACAACAAATTTGTCAGCTAAATTTTGATTGCAGAAACTGTACTACCAGAGACACGTAAGCTGGAAAGAAACTCCATCACATCCAAGACAGGACTTGCAGCATTTTGACTTGTGAACTGACTTTAATCTAGATGTTTATGGTCATTTAAAAAATCCCACTATAATCATGCTTAAAATGTTCACCTGGAAGTGGAGGGTCTAAAGTTCTCCTTAAAATGAAGATGAAGTACCAGTATAAAAACCTACAGTACCAGCTTTCGGCTGAATCTTCCCCTGCCAAATAAATGATAATCTGTCTCTTTGAAACAAGATCCTCCTGCACATTTTTAGAGAGTAGAACCTGCAAATTGGGGTCTGGTACCAGGAGGAAGCTTTAGTACAGTTCAAAGGCAAAGATGCCATTTTAATCACTGCTCAACAAATTGGAAGATTTATCATAAAAACAAGAACAAAATGGAAAGGTGGGAGGAACAAAGGCAAGTAGAAAACAAAGATGTTTGTGTGATATATATGGGAGAGTCAAAAATGCAAGCCTGATGTTAAGATTACAGAAAAAGGGGAACAAAGGAGAATGGGAAAAAGGGGAGGTTTTTTAAAATTGCAATTAGAAGAACTCCACAGATGTGCAGAACAGACCCTACAGGTACCAAAAAATTTTAAACAGGCCCAGGGTGTTTTAGAATTCTAATCAAATGTTCAGAATACCAAATTCTTCCTTCTTCCCAATGCAGGGCGAGAGTCAGCACCTTTGTGTTACAGTGTAATAGCAAGCATAATGTTTCAGTTTTTAGAACAACTCCCTAGCCTTCACACTCTCCAGTGTGGCACTACAGAAGCTGGTTTTTAAGTCTGACTAATGATCCCATCCATTCTGCAACTTGCAGCAAGGTCAAAGGCATTCTGTGCATGCACCTGGCAAGATAATCAAGCCACAAAATTCTACGTACATATCTAAGTCATTTTCTTTTCTTGCAACCTTCCACAAACTTTTTTAAACTATGTATCATATCTGTGATGGCAAACATTACTCTTTCATAAACTACTGTTTTCTTCCTCCTTAATTTTATTCCTAAAACGCTATAATTTTCTCTGTGTAAGTCTCACTGCCTACATAAGCATAAGAATTGAAAACCTCAGCCTCTCAGTGCAGGTAACGGAGAATATAGAAAGGTAAATTCATCTGCCTTCATTGCAGGACTTCAGCCTACAACTCCATCACTTCAGGTCCTGCAGTGAACTTTCCAACTCTACACAATACATCAGTAACATTTGCTAGATACAGATAAAGAATAGCAAACCTTTACACGTTCAGGGTCCACATAGTGCATTTTCTTCATGTCACATTCTTCAGGGCCAAAATGTAACTTGAGGATATAAAGGAAGTACACCACGACTGCAAGCAGTATAACAGGTCTAAAACGAACAAGAGCCAGTGATCACTTTTAGAGCAGTAGGCCACTGCCAACAGTGGAGTTGTTTCTGAACTATTCCTTTGTGAAGCTGATAAAATGTGAGCGAGTTCAAAAAAATAAAAAACTGTAAAAAAGCATGTTTAAGTGCAACCCATACTGAGACACTGCACAGTCCTAATGCTGTAAGCCACATTCTTCCTCACCTCTTCAAAGCTTTTTGCACTAACGTGGATAAATACTGTAATATGGAGACTGGTGCTAAAGGATGCTTTGGCTTTGTAGCGTGGTTCTGCACTGGTAGCAGTTACTTTAAACTAAATGACCTTGATGTGTCCTGCATCAAATGTGACTATATCAACAGGCTGCTCTCTGTAAATTTTGGGACAACACTAAAGTGCTTTTTGTTTTCTTTTAAAAAGAATAGTTTTACTTCATTCTTAAAAATGGCCAAAACAAACACTACTCATGTAAAGAGTGCAGTTGCAAACTGGGTTTCCAGTGTCAAAAATACTTAAAATGTTTTTGGTGCTGAAAACCAAATTTGAAAACTTCAGAGCCTAAAATCCCACACCTGGGTGTTCATACCACCACCTAGGTGCCATCAGATCTATTTTAGGTTACTTGGAAGGCCAGAATGCATGATTTATAACCCCAAATTTAAAAAAAAAGATACCCAGACACCCAACTTTCCACCCTATATTAAAAAGCCAGCATTCCTAGAATCATTTTAATCCAAGTTTTCCTCAGTGGTTTGAGCATGGTAAAGGGCTATGTGAATGTTGAGTATTATTACTGGGAACTACCATCTGAATAACATAAGTAATAAGAACTACCAGTCAGCTGAGTGCTGTTACCTTAGATGGAGTGTTATAGTTAGGGCCCTACCAAATTCACAGTCATAAGATTTTAAAAAATCGTCAATTTCATAATTTCAGCTATTAAAATCTGAAATTTTACAGTGTTCAAATTTTGGGGGTCCTGACCCATAAAGGAGTTATGGGGGTTTGCAAGGTTATTGTAGAGTGTGTTGCGGTACTCCTACTCTTACTTCTGGCAGCAGCACTGCTTCAGAGCTGGGCAGCTGGAGAGCAGCAGCTGCTAGCTAGGAGCCCAGCTCTGAAGGCAGAGCCACCACCAGCAGCAGCACAGAAGTAAGGATGGCATGGTATGGTATTGCCACCCTTACTTCTGTGTGGCTGCTTGCAGAGATGGGCCCTCAGTCAGCAGATGCCACTATCCGGCCATCCAGCTCTGAAGACAGCAGCACAGAAGTAAGAGTGGCCTGGTACGATATTGCCGCCCTTACTTCTGTGCTGCTGCTGGCAGGGTGCCACCTTCAGAGCTGGCTCCCTGACTAAGAGCCACCACTCTTCAGCTGCCCAGATCTGAAGGCAGTGCAGAAGTAAGGGTGGCAATATTTTAGGTGACCCCCCTAAAATAACCTTGACACTCCCTGCAACTCCAGTGCGGGTCAGGCCCCTCAATTTGAGAAATGCTGATCTTCCCTGTGAAATCTGTATAGTACAGGCTAAAAGCACACTAAAGACCAGATTTCATGGTCTCCAACGCATTTTTCATGGCCATAAATTTGGTAGGGCCCTAGTTATAATATACTTTAAATATTTATTTGAAAGTATTTTTAACAATAGTTTCTGTCTTCTTGTTCCACTACCATCCCTTCCCCACAGACACTAGCCAAAGCTGTACATTTAATCTGGGATGTAGGAGAGAGTAATTAAAAATTGTTACTATTAAACAGGTATGACTTTATGCTCCCCCATCCCCAGCACTAGTTCCCCAATGGGAACTACTCTCTAAGAATGTTAATAGACAAAGCTTATTAATATTTATTCCCTTGTTCCGAAAGGGATTAAAATAAACTATAAAGAACAGATGTCTTTTGTGCTGCGAACGTATGATGGCATGTGATTGTCCAGCCTCTAACCTCACAAAGCATGGGATTAAAGAATGAGAGAAGGTTACTTACTGTAACTGGAGGTTCTTCGAGATGTGTGGTCCCTACCCGGATTCCAAATGCAGGTGCGCATGCACGCCATGCGCTGGAGCCAGAACTGTTCATATTAGTCTCTGTTGACCTGCACATGCCTCAACCATGTGGCGCATCTGAGGGTTTAAGAGGTTGACACCCCTCTAGTTCCCTCGGACCAGGAAGCAAATGGAGCCCAGAGCATAGGAGAAGGGTGGGATTGGAATCCAGATAGGGACCACACATCTCGAAGAACGTCCAGTTACTCGAAGAAGAAATGGTTATTTACCGTGATGGTCCCTATGTCAGGATTCCAAATGCAGGAGAGTAGCGAGCAGCAGTCAGTAGTGAAGCAGGCATGAGGGCTCTTGAGAAGACCAAGTCTGTAAGATAGCATGACCAGCTGCTGCATTCGTCATAGTTGAGGGGACAATGGCACAGTGAGAGGAAAAGGTATGGACAGAGGACCAAGCAGCTGCCTGACATATCTATTGCCACAGAACATCCGCAAGGAAAGCCAGCAGGGTTGCACATGCCCATGTGGAGTGGTCATGATGCAACGGGAGATTCATTTGGACAGGCATTGGGAAGAAAGGGTGCAACTCCGACAGCGCACTGCGATGGCGATGAAGAGCCAGTGGGCCACTCGGAAGTCACGGGTGTGGTGGAGATAAAAGGCTAATGCTCAACGACATCAAGGGAGTGGAATATGCAATCCATGGGGGAGGTGCATGGCTTAGGGTAGAAGACCAGAAGGTGTGTACTCTGGTTGAGGTGGAAGGAGGAAGTCACCGTGGGCAGGAACTCAGGGGAAAGACGTAAGGAGACCCTGTCTTTGTGGAAGATAGTAAATGGCTGATCCACCATCAAGGCGGCCAGTTTGCTGACACATCATGCGGAGGCGATAGCCACTAAGAAGATCACCTTCATGGAAAGATGGGAGAGAGAGCAAGTGATGAGGGGTTCAGAGGGTGGCTTGGTGAGCACAGAGAGAACCAGATTCTGAACCCAAGAGGGGATAGGCCTTCGTACTAGGGGAAAAGCATTGAGAAGGCCGCAGAGGAAGCGGGAGGTTATCGGATTGGTGAAAACAGAGAAGCCATCCACAGGAGGAAGAAAGGCACTGAGTGTCTCCAGGTGGATGCAGACAGAGGAGTGAGCAAGGCCTGACTGGCAGAGATGACAGAGGTAGTCCAGAAGAACAGGAATGGAGACAGAGCCTGGAGAGATGTGATTGCAATGTGCCCATGAGCTAAAGAGGTGCCACTTAGCCATTTCAAGTGGATTGGCATCTGCTATGAGTGAGGATGTCTTGGATGGGGTCAGAACAAGCCTGGTCTATATGCGAGCCCCATCCAAATACCAGGCCATGAGGTGGAGAGGGCTCGGGTTGGAGCAGGAGGGGCTCGTCCGCTGGAGAGAGGAGTCTCGGAACAGGCAGGGGTCTAGAGCGTGGGGGAGAGCCAATGAAAGGCAGCATGATCTCATCTGATGGCATCAGGGTGATAAGCATGCCAGAGTGCGCAGGACTGGGTGGGACAGGCCGGAAGGTCCTGGCGGTGTTGACAGCGCCGTGGGCGAAGGAGGAGGCCCAGGTGCCAGAGCAGAAGACAGTGCCAGTGGTGTACGACGACGTTTGGAGCAGTGCTCCGTATAAGCCTTCTTAGGTGCAGGAGCATCCACAGCTGCACACATAGAATCATAGAATATCAGGGTTGGAAGGGACCCCAGAAGGTCATCTAGTCCAACCCCCTGCTCAAAGCAGGACCAAGTCCCAGTTAAATCATCCCAGCCAGGGCTTTGTCAAGCCTGACCTTAAAAACCTCTAAGGAAGGAGATTCTACCACCTCCCTAGGTAATGCATTCCAGTGTTTCACCACCCTCTTAGTGAAAAAGTTTTTCCTAATATCCAATCTAAACCTCCCCCATTGCAACTTGAGACCATTACTCCTCGTTCTGTCATCTGCTACCATTGAGAACAGTCTAGAGCCATCCTCTTTGAAACCCCCTTTCAGGTAGTTGAAAGCAGCTATCAAATCCCCCCTCATTCTTCTCTTCTGCAGACTGAACAATCCCAGCTCCCTCAGCCTCTCCTCATAAGTCATGTGCTCTAGACCCCTAATCATTTTTGTTGCCCTTCGTTGTACTCTTTCCAATTTATCCACATCCTTCCTGTAGTGTGGGGCCCAAAACTGGACACAGTACTCCAGATGAGGCCTTACCAGTGTCGAATAGAGGGGAACGATCACGTCCCTCGATCTGCTCGCTATGCCCCTACTTATACAACCCAAAATGCCATTGGCCTTCTTGGCAACAAGGGCACACTGCTGACTCATATCCAGCTTCTCGTCCACTGTCACCCCTAGGTCCTTTTCCGCAGAACTGCTGCCGAGCCATTCGGTCCCTAGTCTGTAGCGGTGCATTGGATTCTTCCATCCTAAGTGCAGGACCCTGCATTTATCCTTATTGAACCTCATTAGATTTCTTTTGGCCCAATCCTCCAATTTGTCTAGGTCCTTCTGTATCCTATCCCTCCCCTCCAGCGTATCTACCACTCCTCCCAGTTTAGTATCATCCGCAAATTTGCTGAGAGTGCAATCCACACCATCCTCCAGATCATTTATGAAGATATTGAACAAAACGGGCCCCAGGACCGACCCCTGGGGCACTCCACTTGACACCGGCTGCCAACTAGACATGGAGCCATTGATCACTACCCGTTGAGCCCGACAATCTAGCCAGCTTTCTACCCACCTTATAGTGCATTCATCCAGCCCATACTTCCTTAACTTGCTGACAAGAATGCTGTGGGAGACCGTGTCAAAAGCTTTGCTAAAGTCAAGAAACAATACATCCACTGCTTTCCCTTCATCCACAGAACCAGTAATCTCATCATAAAAGGCGATTAGATTAGTCAGGCATGACCTTCCCTTGGTGAATCCATGCTGACTGTTCCTGATCACTTTCCTCTCCTCTAAGTGCTTCAGGATTGATTCTTTGAGGACCTGCTCCATGATTTTTCCAGGGACTGAGGTGAGGCTGACCGGCCTGTAGTTCCCAGGATCCTCCTTCTTCCCTTTTTTAAAGATGGGCACTACATTAGCCTTTTTCCAGTCATCCGGGACTTCCCCCGTTCGCCACGAGTTTTCAAAGATAATGGCCAAGGGCTCTGCAATCACAGCCGCCAATTCCTTCAGCACTCTCAGATGCAATTCGTCCGGCCCCATGGACTTGTGCACGTCCAGCTTTTCTAAATAGTCCCTAACCACCTCTATCTCTACAGAGGGCTGGCCATCTCTTCCCCATTTTGTGTTGCCCAGCACAGCAGTCTGGGAGCTGACCTTGTTAGTGAAAACAGAGGCAAAAAAAGCATTGAGTACATTAGCTTTTTCCACATCCTCTGTCACTAGCTTGCCTCCCTCATTCAGTAAGGGGCCCACACTTTCCTTGGCTTTCTTCTTGTTGCCAACATACCTGAAGAAACCCTTCTTGTTACTCTTGACATCTCTTGCTAGCTGCAGCTCCAGGTGCGATTTGGCCCTCCTGATATCTTTCCTACATGCCCGAGCAATATTTTTATACTCTTCCCTGGTCATATGTCCAACCTTCCACTTCTTGTAAGCTTCTTTTTTATGTTTAAGATCCGCTAGGATTTCACCATTAAGCCAAGCTGGTCGCCTGCCATATTTACTATTCTTTCGACTCATCGGGATGGTTTGTCCCTGTAACCTCAACAGGGATTCCTTGAAATACAGCCAGCTCTCCTGGACTCCCTTCCCTTTCATGTTAGTCCCCCAGGGGATCCTGGCCATCTGTTCCCTGAGGGAGTCAAAGTCTGCTTTCCTGAAGTCCAGGGTCCGTATCCTGCTGCTTACCTTTCTTCCCTGCGTCAGGATCCTGAACTCAACCAACTCATGGTCACTGCCTCCCAGATTCCCATCCACTTTTGCTTCCCCCACTAATTCTACCCGGTTTGTGAGCAGCAGGTCAAGAAAAGCGCTCCCCCTAGTTGGCTCCCCTAGCACTTGCACCAGGAAATTGTCCCCTACGCTTTCCAAAAACTTCCTGGATTGTCTATGCACCGCTGTATTGCTCTCCCAGCAGATATCAGGAAAATTAAAGTCACCCATGAGAATCAGGGCATGCGATCTAGTAGCTTCCGTGAGTTGCCAGAAGAAAGCCTCATCCACCTCATCCCCCTGGTCCGGTGGTCTATAGCAGACTCCCACCATGACATCACTCTTGTTGCACACACTTCTAAACTTAATCCAGAGACACTCAGGTTTTTCCACAGTTTCGTACCGGAGCTCTGAGCAGTCATACTGCTCCCTTACATACAGTGCTACTCCCCCACCTTTTCTGCCCTGCCTGTCCTTCCTGAACAGTTTATAACCATCCATGACTGTACTCCAGTCATGTGAGTTATCCCACCAAGTCTCTGTTATTCCACACGACTTCTTGCCCGACCTAGCACGGCTCGGGGAGGTAACATTGCCTTTAGAAGCTGTCCCCGTCAAGTAAGCGCTCTTATGCCCATGCTTCTTGTGCTCGCAGTTGGGTTTTGGCGGGTGCGGCAGTGCTTCATGGGAGCGGCCCAGTGAAGCGCTCACCACTGATGTCGGGCACTGTTCCAGCAGATCTGGTGGAGCCGTGTCCGGTTATGCACATGGGCGCATTGCCTCCTCCATCAGATATTTGCAGAGGTAAACTTCACAAGCTGCTCGAGTCCGGGCTACGAGAAACAGTACAAGGCAGTAAAGGCAACGAATGTGCTCGTCTCTCACTGAAAAAGAAGCAAGGGCACAAGTCACAGTTCTTGAAGCCGGTTTGTTGGGGCATAGTCCCCAGGCCAGGGAGAAAGAAACCCCTGAAGGGGAGAAGTCCAAGGAAAATTAACTAACTACTAAAACTCATGGACAACCACCACATACAGCAGAAACAAAGAGCAGTTCTCTTAGTAGGGGTTCCAACTCTGACCATGCGGCAGTAAGAGGAAACTGTAGTGGCATCGACCCGCACAGCCTCTTACCGCCTCAGACATACCACACAGTTGACACACAAAGCACGTGTGGGTCAATGGACACTACTATGATCAGTTCCGGCATCAGCACATGGCATGCATGTGCACCTGCGTCTGGAATCCAGATAGGGACCATTACTCAAAGAACAACCTTGACTTAAGCGTTAGTTCACATGAAATGGAGCTAATGGAGGACTAAGCCTCCAAGGTTGATGCACAGTACAGCACTTTTACGCTACTTAACAAGATCCTTTTTTTTGGAAACTCAGCTTATTCAAATGTACCATAAGTGTATGTGTTGTATTTGTCTTATTTTAAAGACACAGAATCCTGGAGTGTGCTAGATGCTTTACAATTAAAAAAAAATATATACAAAAATACAAAGCAGCAAGCAATGCCCCTTCATTAGAGTGCTTACAATCAAGATTCTGCCAAAACAGAGTAATACACAATAGAGAAGAAGGGATGAGAAAAACGAAGGCTACAGTAACAAGATGACACATTTAGTCAGTTTTGCTTATACGCACACCCAGTGTGTTGCGTGAGGGGTGTTTTTTTGTTTTTTTTTTTATAATTAGACATATGTAGGTCAATCAAAAAGTGCACAGAATTTTACAACCCACCACAGAAGTTCTGCGGAGACAAAAAATTGATTTTATATCATCATTGCTGCAAAAAAGTTTCAATTCACCTGCTATTGCTTCTGAGAAGGCACAGCCAAGGTGTTTTAGACTGATGGAGTCCTTGCCTATACTCAGCTATAAAAAGTGCATTTTCCTAAGAACTCATGATTTTTTAATATTTTTTTACCCAGAACAGAATAAATAATGTTAATTAAATACTTTCTGACAAAGACTATTGTATAACGGTAATGTTGCAATGTCAATTGCCTGATTTGTCATGTTAAAACACAAAACCAAAAATGCTATTTGGTCATTATATCTTAGAAACACTTATATGATAAAGAATAAAAATATTTTTAAATTGACCATTACAAATGCATATTGTT
Organism: Dermochelys coriacea; assembly: GCF_009764565.3. Lineage (NCBI taxonomy): Eukaryota > Metazoa > Chordata > Testudines > Dermochelyidae > Dermochelys > Dermochelys coriacea. The sequence continues at coordinate 131,373,593 of NC_050071.1, forward strand.
CTTGTTAGTTAATTTGAATAATTTCTTGTTATTAGGAAATCTGGTTATTGATTTTTGAGGTTTAGTTGTTCATTTATTCCTATGGAACAAAAGCCAACCATTACAATTTATGGATTTTTATACACAAATAAATATTAGTTCTCAGTCATTTAGAGTAGCGTAGATAATTTTTAATAAATGAATGAATGTATATTTGGTTTCTGCATGTCAGAAGTAAATATACAGTAAAGCCAAGATTTTCACAAATGAGTGACTAAAGTTAAGCTCCAAAGTCTATATTAGGCATCCTAAATAAATACCTAGATTGTTAGAAGTGCTGAGCACCCAGCAGCTCCCATTTGACTGTCTTTGACATAAACCTATTCAGTGTATGCCAGCAGACAGCTATTTTAATAAGTTCTATGTGAAAAGCAAAGTTTGCTAATCCACACTCTAGTAAACCATAAAAACACTGGCAGGTTCTCCACACTTCAAAGATTTAATGGCCCACTGTAATGATGTGCCTTAATACAAATATATATCTTTATATTTTATATAATTTAGCATTTATACTAATATACTACTAGCTATGAAGTATTATCAAATTAGAACTAACTACAAGGAACAAACATTTTTGGTGCAATTTTTTTAAAAACACAATTGTGTTTAGCAAGTAAATGAACAATGGGAAAATTCAGTGATCAACAATGCATTTCCACTGTACTCTATTTTCATCAAGTACCACACTATGATTTATTGGACACAAAATAAAACTGATGTTCCAGGTCTTGCTGCTAAATTCTTATTGGGAGGTGGGGAAATGGGCTGTGTATATTATATGTACAAAGTGAGACAGAGGCTGGCATCTTGAAAAAAATTACACAGGCACCCAACTTCCATTGGATCTCAATGTGATTGGGTGCTTAACTCCCTTTGGCAGATGTGATGATCCCATTCGCTAGGCTTTTATACCACACATCACTGAGGTATCTTCAGTGCTTACACCCTGCAGCACGTTTGATTAAACAGCAATTTAAATCCAATTTATCATAACAGAGACACACTTACTTGAGAGTACCTTTTAAAAACCAGCTTGGTCTTTTCATCTTCATGTGTGACCAGCTTTGGTTGATCACTTTTCAACTTCATACAATTATCTTCATCACTCAGCATTGCTGAAAAGAAAAACACCCCACTTTAAATAAGAATCCTGTTGCTATGCATTCAAAAAGCTTCTGAAGGCATCCAATTACTATGAGCAATTAAAGTGGAAAGTTTTCTGGAACAGATCGTGGTTTTGTTTACCCTGTTATCAATGGTGAATCGCAGTTTTAATTTCTGTATTGTTGAGAATCACTTCATCCCAATGGGTTGCAATGAATGTATGAATTCATCCCAATCAACTCTCCACTGTATTGCTAGGAAGCAATTCTAAAAATATACAAGTGTTACTATTTACAAAGCACAGATTTCATGTGAGTTTAAATAATAGGAAATGCAACATTTTGAACTATATGAATTACATTATACAGAAGTTGCATAAAGCTATCACAGAACAGAATAACTGACTATAGCTGACTATAGTCTACATGTACACTTTATATATTATACACACACACACACACACACACACACACACACACACACACACAAGCCCTATGTCATCTATTCCAGCTTACATCACGTCTCAGACTGTAAACTATCCAAGGCAATTATTGTATCTCTAAATTCTATTCAGCATTACATACATCTATGACAACATACAATAAAGTAATAAAATATTTAAAATAGGGAGCCCCTGTAGAGATAGGGCAGGTGTGATGTTTTAAATGACCACGTTTCTAAAAGAATGTCTAAACGGAGGGTAAACCGAAGAGTAGATTTCAATGAATTTATAAGAAAGCAGAGTTATCTAAAATACAGATAAATATTTTAGTTTATCCAAGAGCAGCTTAACAGGTAACTTGATCATAGTCTATAGGAACCTACATGGGGAGAATATTTGTGATAGTTAAGGGCTCCTTAAATCGAGCAGAAAAGGGCATAATAAGATCCAAAAACTGGAGGCTGAGGCCAGACAAATTCAGACTAGAAACAAGGTGAAAATTTTTAACCATGAGGATAACAGACCACTGGAGCAACTCAGTCACTTGAAGTCTTTAAAATCAAGAATGGATACCTTTCTAAGGAACACTCTAGCTCAACCAGAAAACTACAGGATTGATGCAGAAAGTCAGCCTAGATAGTCATAATGGTGCTTTCTGACCTCAAAAACTATCAATAAAAATTGACCTCATCTTCTGGAGTGGCTTAATGTTTTCTGTTTCTTAAAGATAAATTGTGTCTCCTGCACAAGTGTAATTTTCCTATTCTATGTTATTTCTTAATGATTCTGCTGCTATTTCGCTTGGATGTGAAAAACGCTGTTCTGTTTAACTGTATTTACACACTGCAAGTATCATTTTGCAACACGTCTGCATGCTGGTGAAATGCTCAGTCTCCCCTGTTTAGCCAATTTGAGTATTAAGAGACTGAAAATATTTAAAAACTGTCTTCAAGATAAATCTTTCTTAATTTGCGGGTTTTTACAAACTGATTTTCCATGGATGAAAATTCTATTACAGAATCCTGTGCAGTTTCTGATTCTGGTATTGATGTTTTACGTTAAGAAATGTATTTATTATCATCAGTCTCTTAAAAAGAGGAGAAAAGCCCCTGGTTGCCAGAAACCCGAGCCACCTACCCCCACCACCACAGGAGCCCCGGGGCAACTCAAGCCTGCCGACCAACCAAGCAGCCCCAGTCTGCTCTGCCACAGACGCCCCAGCCAGCCCCAGCCCAGCATCCCACAGCAGCGGCTGCAGCCAGGAAAGGCAGAGCCTTCTCTGGTCTATTATACCTGCTGCCCATGATAACAAATGATGATAATAATCATGCCAAGGTCTTGTATAGCATTTTTCATCATCAGACTCCAGAGCACTTCACATTATTTAATATATTAATCTTCACACTACCCCAGTGAGCTGGGGGGAGTGCTATTATCCCCATTTTACTGATGGAGAACTGAGGTACAGAGAAGGTAAATGACTTGCCACAAGAAATCTGTTGCTGAGCAGAAAATTGAACCTATGCCTCCCAGATTATAGACTAGTGTCCCAACTACTGGACCAACTTTCCTCACAAAATATCTTCACACATGGCTCTTGGATCTATTTCACATTTAAACAAAAAATATTCTCACATAACTCAGTGGGAAGACAAGAGTACTCAGCAAATTGAAGTATCCTCGGCTAGAAATGTTTTTACTTTGCTCCTCAAATATCTGCTGACTATACAACAGTGATTTACTTGTGCAGTTTGAAATGGCTGTGGGAGGAGGTAAACAGATTCAGAGCTCTTTCCTCACGTGCTTTGTAAGAATACCAGCCATTTTGAGCACTCTTCTTTATGCTGTCATAAATATAAAGGGAAGGGTAACCACCTTTCTGTATGCAGAACTATAAAATTCCTCCTGGCCAGATGCAAAACCCTTTCACCTGTAAACGGTTAAGAAGCTAAGATAACCTTGCTGGCGCTGACCCAAAATGACCAATGAGGAGACAAGATACTTTCAAAGATGGGGGGGGGGGAACAAAGGGTCTGTGTCTGTGGGATGCTTTTGCCGGGAACAGATCAGGAATGCTCTTCATAACTCCTTAAGTTAGTAAGTAATCTAGCTAGAAATGTGTTCAATTTCCTTTTGTTTAATGGCTGGTAAAATAGTTGTGCTGAATGGAATGTATATTCCTGTTTTTGTGTCTTTTTGTAACTTAAGATTTTGCCTAGAGGGATTCTCTATGTTCTGAATCTGATTACCCTGTAAGGTAGTTACCATCCTGATTTTACAGAGGTGATTCTTTTACTTTTTATTTAATTAAAATTCTTCTTTTAAGATCTTGATTGCTTTTTCATTGTTCTTAAGATCCAAGGGTTTGGGTCTGTGTTCACCTATGTAAATCGGTGAGGGTTTTTATCAAGCCTTCCCCAAGAAAGGGGGTGTAGGGCTTGGGGGGATATTTTGGGGGGAAGACATCTCCAAGTGGGTTCTTTCCCTGTTCTTTGTTTAACACGCTTGGTGGTGGCAACATAGGGTTCAAGGACAAGGCAAAGTTTGTACCTTGAGGAAGTTTTTAACCTAAGCTGGTAAGAATAAGCTTAGGGGATCTTTCATGCAGGTCCCCACATCTGTACCCTAGAGTTCAGAGTGGGGAAGGAACCTTGACACATGCCATTTGCTTCAGGTGTATTTTCAATAAACCAAAGACCACAGAGTTAAATAATCTGTAACAGGAATAATTTAGCAGTAATTGTTGAGCAGGTAACGCCATCAGAAGTACAGACATTGTTCCAACTTTTTCTTCAGTTGTGTGACAATTTTCATAGAATCATAGAACTGGAAGGGATCTCAAAAGGTCATCTAGTCCAGTCCCCTGCACTCATGGCAGGACCAAATATCATCTAGACCATTCCTGACAGATGTTTGTCTAACCTGCTCTTAAAGTCCCCAATGATGGAGATTCCACAACCTCCCTAGGCAATTTATTCCAGTGCTTAACCACCCTGACAGTTAGGAAGGTTTTCCCTAAAGTCCAGCCTAAACTTCCCTTGCTGCAATTTAAGCCCATTGCTTCTTGTCCTATCCTCAGAGATTAAGAAGAAGATTTTTTCTCCCTCCTCCTTTTAACAACCTTTTATGTACTTGAAAACTGTTATATCCCCTCTGTCTTCTCTTTTCCAGACTAAATAAACCCAGGGTTTTTTTTTCCAATCTTCCCTCACAGGTCATGATCTCTGGACCTTTTATAAGGTTTTCCTGTAAGCTGTCCTTCGACCATTACTGCAAAGTTTACAAACAAGTGTTTAGATTTGTGCTTCAGACAAGTGCTCATTGTGCTCGGAGTGATCTTTAGATGCAATTTGACAAGAGTAAACCAATACTGAGGATCAAACATGGAAGAAAAAATAGAAAAGTCTGTTACAGTAAAATCTCAGAATAACAAATACCAGAAATAAGACCAGACTGGTCACCCACACACCTCATTTGGAATCAGAAGTACACAATCAGGCCGCAGCAGAGGACCCCCCCCCCCCCAAAAAAAAAAAGATATACAGTACATCATCCACATAGCAAACAAGATTTCTGCTACTGAAGCTGAAAAGAAACAGAAAGCACTCCATAGTGCATCAGGAACTTTGCCATAAACTGCTTAACCTACTGTATTCTGAATTTAAGAAGCCCCACAGCTCAGAGTTCATTCTGTCAGAAGACAAAGGCAACAACCATCATATTGTACATAAACCCAAAGTTGAGTCTGAACAAGACTTTTCTCCTCAGAGTAGAGGATCTTAATACTGGGTCTACCAGCAGGTGGAAGGAATTGCACAAGTTGAAAGACTCACAACTATGGGTTTAAAGAGGAATGAGAGGACAAGACGTTCTCAAAGCCATTAACACAATCACTAAGTGAAAATTATTTTGCATGAAGAAATGTGTTCTAATCCAAGGTGCTGCCAGTATAATTTTTTTTTGTCTTTGCTTGTTTATAATTCTGTACTAGATTTTTTTCCAGGGACTTTTTGTTTATATTACTGTCTAGTATTCATTATTCCTGTGATATCTGGTGTGTGTCTTCTATTCTACCAACTCAAAGAATTATTAATAATCCACTCTAGATTCTTGTATGTTTTGCCAATTAGTAAAAATCTTCCGAGTGGGCATATCAGGATTTCAATTTTTCTTCTTCTTAAATCACCCCAAATTTTTCACAAACACAGAATTGGTACAGTTCAGGTCTGGACTAAATTCTCAGCATGACTTAGTTATGTTCAGACAGTATCTACACTCACCAACAGTCCACTAAAAACATTTGGCTTCTAACAGCTCCATTCATCCAAGGTTCCATTACAAGTGAAGATTTTTTTGGTGACTTCCAATTAAAATATCAAAGTTTGAAGTTCAAATATGGGATACCCCTCATTATTCTCCCCAATCTATTTTTACCACAGGAGTTTTTCCTCCTTAAACCTTCCAACTGCCATGGAATGTTCTTAAGGTGTTCTGAAGGGAGAAATGACAATGACCCACACTGAAAAATTGTATCAGATTTCAAGACTATATCTCAAAAAGGCACTTCAGTGATTAAAACAAAATGTGTCAGTTGTTTTCTGATGGAAAGGTCAGTATTTGGAGTTGGGATTTCTCCTCCTATTTAGCATCATATGATCAATTAGGGTAGTACCAAATGTCACCATTCTAGCTGAGAACTGGCAAGTCAATTATATTAGTTAAGATCTAAATTGTATTAAATACAGTTCTCTTTCTTAGTAATGCATTTGTTTTGTTCCATAATGTTAGAGCCAGGCCTGAATTTCACAAGTTCCTTTTTTTTTTCCGCCCCAGCCAAGAAGTTTTCTACATTACACCTGGATTATGCAGCAAAATAGCACTGAACAACAGGCGAACTGATAATTATGGAACCATGTTAAAAGTTCAGCAGCATTTTTACAACCATATCATCTAGCCCTCCATGACATGGTAGCAAAAGTTGCACTTAAGCTTAAACAACTGGTGGCTGCAATGCCAGAATTTTCTATACCAAGCAGGGCCTAACAGAAATTTGTAATAGGGTGAAGGAAACAATTCTAGACTCAATTTCAGGAGTTACAACCTCTTTGAGATGGATGATGGGATTTAACCTCAAATTCATATTCATTTGTGACAGACATGGAAATGCCAATCGAAGAGTAACGATTTTATTAACACTGTACGTGACCTGGTCAGTGAGGGGAAGTTACTGTATACTGGGTCAAGACTTTCCTGTATGAACGCACTGATCTAGAGGCTGTGGGAAGAACAAACAGGGAAGGCAACACAATGGCTTCCCACATAAGACCATCCAGGCACAAACACAAAAGACAATTGGGAAAATTGTGTCTCCAACAAGTTGCAAGCCTTGTATACATGTCAGCTGGGGATCAAGAGAACACTAAACAGTTAATAAAAGCTTCTCAGGAGAAGAGAGGTCAATTGTCAGAAGCTATTAGGGAGACAGGCTAACACAGGAAACACTCTGCAGATGTAGTTTGAAGGAGGTGGGCCTTCCCAGAAGCTAGGAAATCATAGAAATGTAGGGCTAGAAGGACCCTGAGAAATCATCAAATTCAACCCTCTTTGCTGAGGCCAGACCAAGTATATCTAGACCATCCCTGACAACAAGTGTTTGTCCAACCTACTAAACCTCCAATGATGAGGATTTCACAACCTACCTTGGAAGCCTATTCCAGAGTTTAATTAGCCTTGTAATTTGGAAGTTTGGACAGATTTTGAAAGTTAGACAAATGTCCAAAGTTGTTAACACTCTGAGGCTCCCTGCTGAACTACAAACTCTACAGGGAGTAATTGTGGCAGCTCTGACTGTGTAATATGAATAGCATGGGGATAAAAGAGGGCCCACCAAAACTTAGTATGCTCAGAATCAACCACTGAAACTCTCCTATCCATCAGTTGAATTGTTATAATTTAAAAAAAAAAAACCCCACAAATATTTTAAGTACTCTCTGCTCTTTAACATGCATCTGTATCACTGAGATTAGCCATTCAGAAAATGACGTTAACCTAACACACAGGAAGACTTTAGTTACAAAAGTTCACTACACTAACATAACACAGGCACTAATGCCGAAAAAATAAGTAGTGAGACACTATTCAATTCCTCAAAGGTCACACAATGAATTCATAAGGCAAAACTTAACCTGAACGGAGGTTCCAAAGAGGATGGAGCTCAGCTGTTCTCAGTGGTGGCAGGTGACAGAACAAGGAGCAATGGTCTCAAGGTGCAGTGGGGGAGGTCTAGGTTGGTTATTAGGAAACACTATTTCATTAGGAGGGTGGTGAAGCATTGCAATGGGTTACCTAGGGAGGTGGTGGAATTTCCATCCTTAGAGGTTTTTAAGGCCTGGCTTGACAAAGCCCTGGCTGGGATGATTTAGTTGGTGTTGGTCCTGCTTTAAGCAGGAGCTTAGACTAAATGACCTCCTGAGGTCTCTTCCAACCCTAATCTTCTATGATTCTAAAATGGCAGACGTCTTCAGGGAATTATGGAAAGGCTGTGGAATTTCTTGCTCCAGAGTTTCTTTTGCATTCAACCTTATATTAGTGTTTATAGATTCATAGATACTAAGGTCAGAAGGGACCATTCTGATCATCTAGTCTGACCTCCTGCACAGCGCAGGCCACAGAATCTCACCCACCCACTCCTATGAAAAACCTCACCCATATCTGAGCTATTGAAGTCTTTAAATCATGGTTCAAAGACTTCAAGGAGCAGAGAAGCCTCCCTCAAGTCAACCATGCCCCATGCTACAGAGGAAGGCAAAAAACCTCCAGGGCCTCTCCAATCTGCCCTGGAGGAAAATTCCTTCCTGACCCCAAATATGGCAATCAGCTAAACCCTGAGCATATGGGCAAGATTCACCAGCCAGATACTACAGAAAATTCTTTCCTGGGTAACTCAGATCCCATCCATCTAATATCCCATCTCAGGGGATTTGGCCTATTTACCCTGAATATTTAAAGATCAATTACTTACCAAAATCCCATTATCCCATCGTACCATCTCCTCCATAAACTTATCAAGTAGAATCTTAAAACCAGATAGATCTTTTGCCCCCACTGCTTCCCTTGGAAGGTTATTCCAAAACTTCACTCCTCTGATGGTTAAAAACCTTCGTCTGATTTCAAGTCTAAACTTCCCGGTGGCCAGTTTATACCCATTTGTTCTTGTGTCCACATTGGTGCTGAGCTGAAATAATTCCTCTCCCTCTCCTGTATTTATCCCTCTGATATATTTATAGAGAGCAATCATATCTCCCCTCAACCTTCTTTTAGTTAGGCTAAACAAGCCAAGCTCCTTAAGTCTCCCCTCATAAGACAAGTTTTCCATTCCTCGGATCATCCTAGTAGCCCTTCTCTGTACCTGCTCCAGTTTGAATTCATCCTTTTTAAACATGGGAGACCAGAACTGCACACAGTATTCTAGGTGAGGTCTCACCAGTGCCTTGTATAAACGGTACTAAAACCTCCTTACCCCTACTGGAAATGCCTCTCCTGATGCATCCCAAAACCGCATTAGCTTTTTTCACAGCCATATCACATTGGCAGCTCATAGTCATCCTATGATCAACCAATACTCCAAGGTCCTTCTCCTCTTCTGTTACTTCTAATTGATGCGTCCCCAACTTATAACTAAAATGCTTGTTATTAATCCCTAAATGCATAACCTTACACTTCTCACTATTAAATTTCATCCTATTACTATTACTCCAGTTTGCAAGGTCATCCAGATCCTCCTGTATAATATCCCGATCCTTCTCCAAATTGGCAATACCTCCCAGCTTTGTATCATCTGCAAACTTTATTAGCACACACCCACTTTTTGTGCCAAGGTCAGTAATAAAAAGATTAAATAAGATTGGTCCCAAAACCAATCCCTGAGGAACTCCACTGGTAACCTCCCTCCAACCTGACAGTTCGCCTTTCAGTAGGACCCGTTGCAGTCTCCCCTTTAACCAATTCCTTATCCACCTTTTGATGTTCATATTGATCCCCATCTTCTCCAATTTAACTAACAATTCCCCATGTGGCACGGTATCAAATGCCTTACTGAAATCTAGGTAAATTAGATCACTGCATTTCCTTTATCTAAAAAATCTGTTACTTTTTCAAAAAAGGAGATTAGGTTGGTTTGGCACGATCTACCTTTTGTAAAACCATGTTGTATTTTGTCCCATTTACCATTGACTTCAATGTCCTTAACTAATTTCTCCTTCAAAATTTTTTCCAGGACCTTGCATACTACAGATGTCAAACTAACTGGCCTGTAGTTACCCGGATCACTTTTTTTTTTCCTTTCTTAAAAATAGGAACTATATTAGCAATTCTCCAATCATTCGGTACTACTCCTGAGTTTACAGATTCATTAAAAATTCTTACTAACGGGCTTGCAATTTCAGGTGCCAATTCCTTTAATATTCTTGGATGAAGATTATCTGGGCCCCCGATTTAGTCCCATTAAGCTGTTTCAGTTTCGCTTCTACCTCAGATATGATAATATCTACCTCCATATCCTCATTCCCATTTGTCATGCTACCATTATCCCCAAGATCCTCTTTAGCCTTATTAAAGACTGAGGCAAAGTATTTGTTTAGATATTGGGCCATGCCTAGACTACCTTTAGCCTCCACTCCATCCTCAGTGTTAAGCGGCTCCAATTCTTCTTTCTTAGTTTTCTTCTTATTTATATGGCTATAGAACCATTTACTATTGGTTTTAATTCCCTTTGCAAGGTCCAACTCTACTCGACTTTTAGCCTGTCTCACTTTATCCCTACATGTTCTGACCTCAATTAGGTAGCTTTCCTTGCTGATCCCTCCCATCTTCCACTCCCTGTATGCTTTCTGCTTCTTCTTAATCTCCTCTCTAAGATGCTTGCTCATCCAGCTTGGTCTACAACTCCTTCCTATGAATTTTTTCCCCTTTCTTGGGATACAGGCTTCCGATAGCTTCTGCAGTTTTGATTTAAAGTAATCCCAGGCCTCCTCTACCTTTAGATCCATAAGTTCTTCAGTCCAATCCACTTCCCTAACTAATTTCCTTAATTTTTGAAAGTCAGCCCTTCTGAAATCAAAAACCCTAGTTGCAGATTTATTTTTGTTAATCCTTCCATTTAGTTTGAACTGAATTAGCTCATGATCACTTGAGCCAAGATTGTCCCCTACAACCATTTCTTCTATGAGGTCCTTGCTACTCACCAAAATTAAATCTAAAATGGCATCCCCTCTAGTCGGTTCAGCAACTACTTGATGAAGGAATCCATCAGCTATGGCATCTAGGAAAATCTGAGCCCTATTATTATTACTAGCACTGGTCCTCCAGTCTATATCTGGGAAGTTAAAGTCTCCCATGATCATGCAGTTTCCATTAGTATTTACTATATTAAAGACATTAAAAAGGGCTCTATCCATATCCAAATTAGATCCCGGAGGTCTATAGCACACCCCAAGCACTATCGTAGGAGAGGCTTTACTAGTTTTCTTCCCCAGTGTAATTTTTGCCCAGACGGACTGTCTTATCCATTGCATCGCTTCTTATTTCTTTACATTCTACCTCATCATTGATATACAATGCTACTCCACCACCTTTACCTTTGTTTCTGTCTTTCCTAAACAGCACATACCCTTCAATACCTGTAGTCCAGTCATGAATACTGTTCCACCATGTTTCTGTTATCCCTATAATATCTGGTTTCATTTCCTGCACCAGTAGCTCTAGTTCCTCCATTTTGTTACCTAGGCTCCTCGCATTGGTGTATAAACATCTTAATTTTTGCTGTTTGGCCTCGCTCACATTTTGTACCCTATTAGGCACAGTCATTCTACAACCAGTATAACCTATTAGACTAGTATCCACACCGCCCTCGCTCTTTATATACATTCTCCTACCCATGGCTGTATCCTTTCTTACTTTGTCTTCTTCCCTCTCAATGCTAAAATCTGGCGTGGAGATTTCCTGGACATCTCCCAACCATCTCCCCCTAATTCCTAGTTTAAAGCTCTTTTTATCAGTTGTGCCAGCCTCGATCCTAGAAGTCTATTTCCTTCCCTACTCAGATGAAGTCCATCCCGAGAGAACTGTCCTCTGTCCGTGAACGCCTCCCAGTGGCCATACATCCCAAAGCCCTCCATATAGCACCACTGCCTAAGCCATCTGTTGACAGTCATAATCGTGTCACACCTTTGTTGCCCTTCTCTAGGAACAGGAAGGATCCCGCTAAAGATCACCTGAGCCTCAATTTCCTTAAGCGTCTTCCCCAGCCTAGCATAGTCTCCCTTAATACTTTCCAGCGAGAATCTAGCCGTATCATTTGTTCCCACATGAAGGATAATTAGGGGATTCTTTCCCGCTCCCTTTAGGATCCTTTTCAACCTCAGGTCGACATCCCGTATCTTAGCACCCGGAAGACAGCACACCCTTCTATTCTCTGGATCAGCTCTAGTTACAGGCCTGTCTATTCTTCTCAATAAAGAGTCCCCGATCACATAGACCTGCCTTTTCCTGGTGACGGTGCTATTCTCCAGTCTCTCCCCTGTTCCCTCTGGCTGCAAGTTCTTTCCATTCCTATTTTCCCTTATAATCTTCTTCAACCCATCCTGTATCCTCCTGGGGCTCATATTTGGTCTAGTCTCCCTTGACTCTTCTGCTTTTCCTATAGGATTAGCCTCTCTTCTCTTCTTCCTTACCCTTCCACCTTCAACAAGTACCTGCTGAGCCCCTTCTTCATTTTCCAACTCTGCAAACCTATTCCTAAGCTCTATTTCTCCTTCACTAGCCCGTCTTTTCCTCTGCCTGGTTCTTTTAGTCACATGCTTCCACTGACCACTTTCCTCACCCAGTCTCCTCTCAAAATTCCCCAGCCCTGCTTCCGTCCGTGAGTCTGAGCTTTTCCCTTTAGATACCTCATATCTTTGCTCCATCATCTGCTCAAACCCCTTCCTAAACTCAACCAGACTTTCCACCTACATCTCCAAACCTCGGATCTTTTCCTCCATCAGCTCTATCAGACGGCATTTCATGCAGAAAAAACTCTTACCGGTTCCCCCCTCCAGGATCATGTACATACCACAGCTTCCACATCCAGTCATCCTCAATGTGTCTTCCACTACAGGAGTCACTCCCACAGCTGCCTCTGTATCTGTCATCGCCTTCCCACCTAAATCCTGTTAATCTGGGAAACACAAGCCACACCAAAAAGACCACCCCCCCCCCAGCAAAAGCAAACCCCAAACAAGCACAATACAAACTCCCACTCAAACTCTCGTTTAGAGCTCTGTTTGCTAGCTCCTGTGCCGCTGCCTGACTGGCTGTCTACCTTTATAGGACCTCTAGTCAGAAACCCCACCCCCTAAGCAGGGCTCAGCTGCTCTCCCAGCACAAAGCCCCTACACACACAGGTTTCAGAGTAGCAGCCATGTTAGTCTGTATTCGCAAAAAGAAAAGGAGTACCCGTGGCACCTTAGAGACTAACAAATTTATTAGAGCATAAGCTTTCGTGGCTATACTTCAACAAAAAAGCTTCAAAAACAGACTCCAACGAGAGACTGCTGAATTGGAATTAATTTGCAAACTGGATACAATTAACTTAGGCTTGAATAGAGACTGGGAATGGATGAGTCATTACACAAAGTAAAACTATTTCCCCATGGTATTTCTCCCTCCCACTCCACCCCCCACTGTTCCTCTGATATTCTTGTTAACTGCTGGAATTAGCCTACCTGCTTGTCACCATGAAAGGTTTTCCTCCTTTCCCCCCCTGCTGTTGGTGATGGCTTATCTTAAGTGATCACTCTCCTTACAGTGTGTATGATAAACCCATTGTTTCATGTTCTCTGTGTGTGTGTGTATATAAATCTCTCCTCTGTTTTTTCCACCAAATGCATCCGATGAAGTGAGCTGTAGCTCACGAAAGCTTATGCTCTAATAAATTTGTTAGTCTCTAAGGTGCCACAAGTACTCCTTTTCTTTTTGCAAAATGTGTGTGTGCTTCTTTATTTTGCCACATTTAAAGAGATATTGTAAAGGTTAGAAATCTATTTGTGTGTTGCAAATGGAAATTTAGATTAATAAAAATGAACATTTTAAACAGCTAATTTGGTTAACTGTTCATTTGGGTTTTTTATTTTATATTTCTCTCTGGACAGTGAACATAGACTATGACTTCAATTTCAGGCTCTTACATGCTGAGACTTAGTGTTTGGGTTGCAGATACTAAAGGGAATATTTTTGTTTAAAATGCTTTCTGTTAGACTTAAAAGAGAGAGATAATGGAAATGTTTCTCTTAGTCTTAGCTTTTGTAAAAACTTATTTTATGTACTAAATTTTGAGCTAAATTCTGATAATGACACTCTAAACTTAGACTAGCCCTGGACTTAGGTCTCCAATTATACGTGGTGTCTTTGGCACAGTTGAATAAATTTGGTTCACAAATAAACTATCCACAACAACACCCACAATGTTAACTCAAGCACAGCATTCACGCCAACCTAAGATGCTGTAAGACTCTTTAAGTAAAGTCTGTTGGTAAAATATTTATCTTAAGGAAGGTTGTGTCTCCCATAGGATTTAGAAGAATTGAGTGTGGGTTTTGGTAGTGGTTGTAGGTTGGAAGTGAAAGCAAGTTTGTCTTGGCTTTTACGCTAGAAATAACAGATGTCAGGAGAATGTTGTTTAGCTGAAAGTTGAGTTGAGGACACGTTCAATACTGTTTCAGCAATCAGAAATGGTACCGAACCTCTTCTACAATTTTGTGAAGCCCTTATTTCGTGTAATGTGGTAGAAACGATTTAAAAAAAGCATTCCTTTTCTTAGGTGTCATCTATGCATGTTTTATTAAACAGATAAGGTGAGCGTCCCAACACGTGGTTCATGTGCACAGGTATCTGTAACCAGGCGTCCTAGGGTCTTGACTACACAGAAATAGTTTTTTGGTATAACCCAAGGTATGGTGGTGGTAATTAAAAATACACTCATAACTTTACAAAATAAAACATATTATTTTTCTTTTTTAACTTTATGCAAAAAGCCCTGCAGATTCAACAACTCCTGTTGCTTAAACTTCTACAACAGAATTTCATTATCCCTAATCATGAGCAAAGGTGGCGTTTCCATTTTCTAGAAAATTTTGACATCTTTTCTGCAAATTATTTTTATTTTTTGATTTGATTTTTTCCAAATACAACAAATACACCAGCATACTATTTTCTTTTATTAAATGATTGTTTCTTGCCTCTGAAAAAGGAAGTGGATCAGTGCATTTGGAAAAAGGGAAGACTTTATACTGAGTGTTTTCTTCCTTGTATTATTGACTTAAGCTTTATGTTGTTATATTCATATGTTTCTTTTAATAAAGTCTGATAGTTTTCTATATGCCACTTTCTGGGAAATGGAGATGCTCATACACCAAAAAGAATGGGTAGTAGGTGGGAAATGGAGGAGGGGAAAAAAAATTGTGCCTTCACCTTTCTGAGTAACTTCCAGGGTTGGGATTCCAACCAAGCTGCTGCCCTTGAACTGCATTGCTTCCCCTCCAACTTTCGTTCTGACTACTTGGTGTCTTGGAACTTTTCAAGACCTGTAGCCGCCTATAATGAAAATAGGCTTGGCACGGTTTGATTTTTTGTTTTGTAATTTTGATTGATATCAATGTTTATTTTTAAGCATTTTTTTATTTTTATCCATTTAAATGGTCACAGTTGTGCAAAATGATGGGTTCTAAGCATTTTCTTCAATTTTTATCAAATTAAATTTTCACAGGTGCGGAGAATTATGAGGGGTGTCAGACAAGTTATTTAATGACTAGATGTGGGGATTCAGAAAGTTAAAGCTTTATAACTGTTAAATCAAAAATTGTCAACATCACGGGTCAAAATGCACAAAGTAACTACCTTTTAAATCAAACTCTAGTTCTTCAGCAGCATTTTTCTTTCTTTGGCTGTCTGTAAATCTGGATGATCATCTATGGAAATATTTTTAATTGGTTTGTGTGCATACAGTGAAAGCAACATTTATCAACTATTGGAAATAATTTCTCTAAGTTTATTAAGCTTTACCATGACTCAGTTTCCACACAAGCATTCATTTATTTGTCCAGAGGCCAGTTGGTGTTGGTTACATCCAAAATACAAATACAAGCATATATGCACTTCTATACCACATTTTAGCAACAATACAGTTATAAACATTGGCCAGCTACTCATAACAGGAACAGGCCCAGGAGATGCCTTTCCATCATGGCATGACTCCAGAGGGGTAAGGAAAAGCTCTGTCAGAGACCCCTAGAAAACTTTGTTTCTTATATACTATAACAAACAAGTGATGTCACTGCTTGTTATTGGACTTTGCGGAAGCCAGATGAGGGAGTTTTAAGACTGAACACTGTACCTGATATCCAGTTAACCATGTTTTCTTTGTTTCCATTACCTCAGCTCAACCTTAAATAAGATAATGCTGGTATTTCAAGGATCACTACAAGTTTAACACAAACAACTCTTCTTTCTCATGATTTCATTGTATGTGGTCACATGCTTTGGTTTTATCGCCTATGCTAATATTCAAACTCAATTTAAAACCATAGTTCACGTAGTTCTAATGTGGGCCTATATTCCTACACTAACAGTTTCCAGTAAAAAATCTAATTCTTCCAAGCCTAATGTTAAAGAACAAAGAGATACCTGCACTTAAAACAAAAATAGATCTGCAACTAGGGTCCTTGATTTCAAAAGGCCAAACTTTAAAAAATTAAGGGATTAGTTAGAGAAGTAGACTGGACCGCAACTGTCTGAAGCCTGCATCCCAAGCACGGGGAAAAAAGTCACAGGGAAGAGTTGCAGGCCAAACTGGATGAGCAAGCATCTCAAAAGAGGTTATTAAGAGAAAGCAGAAAGCCTATAAGGAATGGAAGATGGGAAGGAAGGAAACCTAGCTCTTGGAAATCAGAAAAAGTAGAGAAAAGTGAGAACTGCCAAAAGCCAAGCAGAGTTGGAACTTGCAAAGAAAATTGAAACAAATAGTTAAAGGTTCTATAGCCATTTAAATAAAAAGAAAACAAGGAAAGAAGTGGGACCGCTAAGCACTGAGGATAGGGTGGAGATTAAGGATAATCTAGGCATGACCCAACACCTAAATGAATACCTTGCCTCAATTTTTAATAAGGCTAGTGTAGAACTTAGGGGTAGTGGCAGGGTGGCTATTGGAATGAAGATATGGAAGTAGAAATTACCACATCTGAGGTGGAAGTCAAACTCAGACATCTTAATGGGACTAAACTGGGGGCCCCAGATAATCTCCATCCAAGAATATTAGAGGAACTGGCACATGAAACTGCAAGCCCAATAGCAAGGATTTTTAAAGAATCTGTAAACTTGGCGGACATACCTTATGACGAGAGAATTGCTAATACAGTTCCTATTTTCAAGAAAGGGGAAAAAAGTGATCCAGGAAACTACAGGCCTGCAAGTAATTTGTTCCAAGACCTCAATTGTATGGAAGGTCTTGGAGCAAATTTTGAAAGAGAAAGTAGTTAAGGATATAGAGGTAAACGGGAATTTGGATAAAATACAACATAGTTTTACAATAGGTAGCGTGCACCAGATGAATGTGATCTGCTTCTTTGAGAAGAAAACTGATTTTTTTTTTAAGACAAAGGAAATGCAGTAGATCTAATGGACCTGGATTTCAGTAAGGCATTTGATACAGTTCCACATGGGAAATTATTAGTTAAATTGGAGAAGATGGGGATTAATATGAGAATTAAAAGGGGTAAGGGACTGGATAAAGGGGAGACTACAATGTGTCATGCTGAAAGGAGTTTAAGAAAGATTAATTCAAACTGGAACAGGTGCAGAGAAGGGCTATTAGGATGATCTGATAAATGGAAAACCTACCTTATGAAAGGAAACACTAAGAGCTTGGCTTGTTTAGCCTAACCAAAAGAAGGCTGAAGGGAGATACGATTGCTCTCTATAAATACATCAGAGGGATAAATTCGAGACAGGGAGAGGAGTTAAAGTTGGGTGCCAAAGTGGACAGAAGAACAAATGGATATAAACTGGCTATCAACAAGTTTAGGCTTGAAATAGACAAAGGTTTCTAACCATCAGAGGAGTGAAGTTCTGGAACAGCCTTCCAAGGGGAGCAGTGGGGCAAAAAAAACTAACTGGCTTCAAGACTGACCTTGATAAGTTTATGGAGGGGATGGTATGATGAGACTGCCTACAATGGCATGTAACTGATCTACGACTGCTAGCAGCCAATATCTCCAATGGCCAGTGATGGGGCCAGATAGGTAGGGCTCTGAGTTACTACAGAGAATTCTTTCCTAGGTGTCTGGCTGGTGGATCTTGCCTACATGCTCAGGTCTAACTGATCTCCATATTTTGGGTTGGGTAAGGAATTTCCCTCCAGGTCATATTGTCCCAGAGACCTTGGGGTGGTTTTGGTTTTTTTTTGCCTTCCTCTTCAGCATGGAGAGGGACACTTGCAGATTTAAATGTCTTTAAATAATGATTTGAGGACTTCAGTAACTCGGCCAGAGATTAGGGGTCTATTACAGGAGTGGATGGATGAGGTTCTGTGATCTGCAATGTGCAGGAGGTAAGACTAGATGATCGCGATGGTCCCTTCTGGCCTTAAAGTCTATGAACGTGAGTTTAACTACACTGTATAGATGCCAAGTTGTAGATCAGGGGAGAGCAAACTACGACCTGCAGGTCAGATCTGGCCCGTCAGGGCTTTCAATCCGGACTGTAGGATTGCCAATCCTTTGGCAAAACAGGGCTAAGCCCTGGCCCCGTGCTGCTCCCGGAAGCAGCCGACACCATGTTCCTACAGCCCCCGGTGGGTGGGGAGGGCAGAGGGCTCTGTGTGTTGCCCTTGCCTTCAGGCACCGCCCCCCACAGCTCCCATTGGCTGGGAACGGGGAACCGCGGCCAATGGGAGCTTCGAGGGTGGTACACACAGGCAAGGGCAGTGCATGGTGGAGCTGCCTTCCCCACTCCACCCCCAGGAGCCACTGCCGGACATGCTGGCCACTTCCGGGAGCGGTGAAGGGCCAAGGTCGGCAGGGAGCCTACCTTAGCTCCACTGAGCGCCGCTGCCACCCCAGAGTTGCGCGAGGTAAATGTTGCTGGGCTGGAGCCTGCACCCTGCACCCTGCACCCCTGTCCTGAGCCCCCTCCTGCACCCCAACTCCATGCCCCAGCTCTACATTCATGGCCCTGCATACAATTGCCTCACCCAGATGTGGCCCTCGGGCCAAAAAGTTTGCCCACCCCTGTTGTAAATGCAGTTAGGGGTATATAATTACAGAAGCTAAATCACCAAGAACATGATAAAACATGCATAAAATAACAGCTGAATAATATGAACAATCCAAGAGTCACATGGCGTTTAACACCATGGAGAAGGTAGAAGGAGAAGGTATTTGTACTTGGTTTTGTACTTTTAGTATTTGTGTGTGTGTAGGAAGAAAAGGAGTACCCGTGGCACCTTAGAGACTAACAAATTTATTAGAGCATAAGCTTTCGTAAGCTACAGCTCACTTCATCGGATGCATTTGGTGGAAAAACTTTTTCCATGTTCTATGTTATTATTATAACATTCAAAAACCAGTTGGAGAACACTTCAATCTCTCTGGTCACTCGATCACAGACCTAAGAGTGGCTATACTTCAACAAAAAAGCTTCAAAAACAGACTCCAACGAGAGACTGCTGAATTGGAATTAATTTGCAAACTGGATACAATTAACTTAGGCTTGAATAGAGACTGGGAATGGATGAGTCATTACACAAAGTAAAACTATTTCCCCATGGTATTTCTCCCTCCCACCCCACCCCCCACTGTTCCTCTGATATTCTTGTTAACTGCTGGAATTAGCCTACCTGCTTGTCACCATGAAAGGTTTTCCTCCTTTCCCCCCCTGCCGTTGGTGATGGCTTATCTTAAGTGATCACTCTCCTTACAGTGTGTATGATAAACCCATTGTTTCATGTTCTCTGTGTGTGTGTATATAAATCTCTCCTCTGTTTTTTCCACCAAATGCATCCGATGAAGTGAGCTGTAGCTCACGAAAGCTTATGCTCTAATAAATTTGTTAGTCTCTAAGGTGCCACAAGTACTCCTTTTCTTTTTGCGAATACAGACTAACACGGCTGCTACTCTGAAACACACATTTTGATCACCCTTACAACTTCTGAGTTCAAACAACAGAAATAATCATCCAGGAAGGAAAAGGTTGTTTTCCCAAAAGAAATTCTTAAACATTTTTCCCCTCACATATTTAGAGGTCTAAAGTAGCATTTTACAATTATAAATTAGAATGGCAAAATGCAGAAGATAAGCAGAATTACCAACTTCCTGGAGTACTTTAACAGGGCCAGCCTTAGGGAAAATGGAGCCCCAGGCAAACTTGTATTTTGGCACCCTTTCTTTGAGTTTGAGAACAACAGCGTGGGGCTCCAAGCACAAGGGCCAGCTCCTGGCCCCAGAACCCGGCCAGGCTGAACAGGGAGGAGTCCGGGGCTCCCCTGGCTATGCACCCCCTGAACACCTAGCAGGAGAGTGGGTGCACAAACACCATCCATACCCACAGGAAGGGGGGACGCAGGGGCTAGCCCACTGGCTCTGCAGGGGTGAGGCCTGCTGCCTGTGCCTCTCCACCAGGCTGGCAGCTCAAGGCAGCATTGCCCCCCCCTGCCCAGGGGCACCAGCCCCCGGGTTCACCCACACTCACTCTGCTCCAGCAGCCCAAGCCTGCCAGCTTGCAGCACTCAGACAGCACTCCCCTGATTACAGCACCCTGGGTGGCTCCCCACATCACAAGGCTTTGTAAGGCTGGCCCTGACTATTAGAGAGGCAGAGACAGGGAAATGTGTTTTAATAGAAGAAGCTATTTCTTTCCACTTTGCCTCTTTACTGCTTCAAATTACAGCAGCAAAAATACACACCAACCATACACTCAAATGTTAATATACATATTTCAGGGGAAACCCAAAGCAACACAAGGCAAAAAAAATTTCTCATCTCAAAAACAGTGCTGAGAAAGACAAGTGGTTTTCATCATCTGTTACAGACCCACATCCATTACAGACCCACCTCTACAATCTTAGCACATGTTTATCATTTGGAGAAAGCCTTCCTCACTCTAGATTAAAGGCAGTTTTTAAAGTTTTGCTGCCTTTTATGGAAAAAAGGTTTTGCAAATTTCACTTTCATTTTGAAATCCATTTAATCTTTCCGTTTGACAGCTGTGAATCTAGATCCTCAACCCAATTTAGAGCATCAGACCACATGACAGAGAGAGAAATGATGCAACAGGATAGAATTTTATTTATTTTCATAGCAAAGCATGCAGCAGTAGCAATTATATAGTCTACTTGTTCCACCCATTCACTCCTGGCTGACAATAGAACCCCAAATCAAGCTTGCTGCAGCTTCCACAATTTAAATGAGAAGCTCTTATTCAGTACGATATGCCCACAGTACTGGTTCTTTGGGGTTTTGTGGCCACCTAAGGCAGCCCCCTACTGCGCCATCACCCATTCAACACCAGGTTCCAGCTATGCACCTTGGTGACTTACAACAGCAAACATGAAAAGGAGTACTTGTGGCACCTTAGAGACTAACAAATTTATTTGAGCACAAGCTTTCGTGAGCTACAGCTCACTTCATTGGATGCATTCAGTGGAAAATACAGTGGGGAGATTTATATACACACACAGAGAACATAAAACAATGGGTTTTATCATACACACTGTAAGGAGAGTGATCACTTAAGATCAGCTATTACCAGTGGGGCGGGGCGGGGCGGGGGGGGGGGGGGAGAAACCTTTTGTGGTGATAATCAAGGTGGGCCATTTCCAGCAGTTAACAAGAACATCTCAGAAACAGTGGGGATGGGGGGGGAGAAATAACATGGGGAAATAGCTTTACTTTGTGTAATGACCCATCTACTCCCAGTCTCTATTCAAGCTAAATTAATTGTATCCAGTTTGCAAATTAATTCCAATTCAGCAGTCTCTTGTTGGAGTCTGTTTTTGAAATTTTTTTGCTGAAGGATAGCCACTCTCAGGTCTGTAATCGAGTGACCAGAGAGACTGAAGTGTTCTCCGACTGGTTTTTGAATGTTATAATTCTTGACGTCTGATTTGTGTCCATTCATTCTTTTACGTAGAAACTGTCCAGTTTGACCAACGTACATGGCAGAGGGGCATTGTTGGCACATATCACATTGGTAGATGTGCAGGTGAACGAGCCTCTGATAGTGTGTCTCGTGATTAGGCCCTATGATGGTGTCCCCTGAATAGATATGTGGACAGAGTTGGCAACGGGCTTTGTTGCAAGGATAGGTTCCTGGGTTAGTGGTTCTGTTGTGTGGTGTGTGGTTGCTGGTGAGTATTTGCTTCAGATTGGGGACTGTCTGTAAGCAAGGACTGGCCTGTTTCCCAAGAACCGTGAGAGTGATGGGTCGTCCTTCTGGATAGGTTGTAGATCCTTGATGATGCGTTGGAGAGGTTTCAGTTGGGGGTTGAAGGTGATGGCTAGTGGCGCTCTGTTATTTTCTTTGTTGGGCCTGTCCTGTAGTAGGTGACTTCTGGGTACTCTTCTGGCTCTGTCAATCTGTTTCTTCCCTTCAGCAGGTGGGTATTGTAGTTTTAAGAATGCATGACAGAGATCTTGTAGGTGTTTGTCTCTGTCCGAGGGGTTGGAACAAATGCGGTTATATCGTAGAGCTTGGCTGTAGACAATGGATTGTGTGGTGTGATCTGGATGAAAGCTAGAGGCATGTAGGTAGGAATAGCAGTCAGTAGGTTTCCGATATAGGGTGGTGTTTATGTGACCATCGCTTATTAGCACTGTAGTATTCAGGAAGAGGATCTCTTGCGTGGACTGGTCCAGGCTGAGGTTGATGGTGGGATGGAAATTGTTGAAATCATGGTGGAATTACTCAAGGGCTTCTTTTCCATGGATCCAGATGATGAAGGTGTCATCAATGTAGCACAAGAAGAGTAGGGGCATTAGGGGATGAGAGCTGAGGAAGCATTGTTCTAAGTCAGCCATAAAAATGTTGGCATACTGTGGGGCTATGCGGGTGCTCATCGCAGTGCCGCTGATTTGAAGGTATACATTGTCCCCAAATGTGAAATAGCTATGGGTGAGGACAAAGTCACAAAGTTCAGCCACCAGGTTAGCCGTGACATTATCGGGGATACTGTTCCTGACGGCTTGTAGTCCATCTTTGTGTGGAATGTTGGTGTAGAGGGCTTCTACATCCATAGTGGCTAGGATGGTGTTTTTAGGAACATCACCGATGGATTGTAGTTTCCTCATGAAGTCAGTGGTGTCTCAAAGATAGCTGGGAGTGCTGGTAGAGTAGGGCCTGAGGAGGGAGTCTACCTAGCCAGACAATCCTGCTGTCAGGGTGCCAATGCCTGAGATGATGGGGCATCCAGGATTTCCAGGTTTATGGATCTTGGGTAGCAGATAGAATACCCCAGGTCGGGGTTCAAGAGGTATGTCTGTGCGGATTTTTTCTTGTGCTTTTTCAGGGAGTTTCTTGAGCAAATGCTGTAGTTTCTTTTGGTAACCCTCAGTGGGATCAGAGGGTAATGGCTTGTAGAAAGTGGTGTTGGAGAGCTGCCTAGTAGCCTCTTGTTCATATTCCGACCTATTCATGAATGGGGGTTAGAAGACCCCACAGCTAGTTCCAGGTTGTGTGATTGAATATAGCAATACCAGGGATGGTACAGCTGAGAATTGATCCATTTAAAGAGGTAAATTTACCCCATAAACAGGATTTTCCCTTCCTCTGAACCAAATAAACCACTTCTCATAAACTGCCCTCTCAAAAACCAAATCCCCCGCAACCCATCCCTTCTAAGAACACTCCTCTTCTCCCCACCTTACCAAGTACTCCAACACTACCCCATTTCCGAAATCTCCAAACCTTCATTATTAGCCACCAACATCAAAACTTCTTGAGTAACCCTCTACAGTCCTTCCTTAACCCAACAGACCCCACACAACACTTCCATAACCCCATACAAACCCAGTAACATCCCCTACAAACTCTCCCACCACCTCACAGCACCAAAACCTTCCCAACCAACTATGTAACTAGAGTAGCTGGGGGAAAAAATTTCAGCTGACCCAAAACGATCAGTGAATTTGTGTCAAATTCACCAAATATTTTCTTCTTTTTTTTTTTTGGTTTGGTCAAAACTGTTTTGACATTACCAAAACGTTATTTTTTGTAGGTTGGAGTCACAAAACAGTTGAAGGAAGGGATGTGAGATGTCTCTTTTATAAAGTTTAGTCCAATGGTTAGTGTACTCACCTGGGACTGTAGTAGAGTGCCCTACCTACTGTGCTGGATATTCTGGTGGGGGTGGAGAGGGTCTCAATCTAGATAATTACTCAATCATTGGAGCAGTGATTGAATTTGGGTCTCCCACATCCTGGGTGAATGCCCTAATCCCCCTGGAGCCAGAGTGTCATTCCATTTCCCTGGTCCACTGTCATTATGAATGACAATGAACAACTGGACCAGAGAATGAGAATGCCTCTATAACCCGGGAGTCTAGGGCATTCACACAGGATATGGGAGATCCTAGTTTAATCCCTAATTTAAGGACAGTTTATTTAAACAGAGTGAAACAGCTTTAACAGGAGAGAGACCCACACCAGAACATCCAGCCCAGTGGTTAGGGCACTCTCTACAGTGTAGCCAACCCAAATTCAAATCACTTCTCCACATCAGAGAGAGGGCGGAATAGAACTTGGGTCCCCCACATCCCAAGTAATTTATAAGGAGAGCACCACTAGCCACCACCACCTCAATCTCCTCGTCCCCTGTTTTGTGAGTAGTCATCCTTTTAACAAAATGCCTGAAATCAAAACCAAAAAAATATGAGTTGGATTGAAAAAAATGTTTCATTCAACCCAACTAGAAATGTTTCCTGTTTTTATATGCCAAAAAAATTCTAAACAATTTCTTTTCAGTTCAACCCAAAACAAGATGTACGATTTTTTCAGAATTGCCAGAGAACTGAAAAATCCATCACTAAGCAAGCTCTGCCCATAACATTCCCTTATAAAGTTTCTGAACACTGCCCTCGCACCCAAACCTGCCCGATAACCCCCTCCAGCCCCCATAACATCCCCTACAAACCTACACCACCCCAGAACCAACATGCCCACAGCCTCCTACAGGCAACTAATAGTCCCTCCCCAACACTCCTGTAACCTCTTACAGAACCCTCAAAATACCACCACCAACCCCCCATAACCTCTTCAGACCCCAAAATATCTCCTACAAGACCACCCCATAACCCTAAGACAACCAATACCCAACCCCCGCATAACCACCTACAGGCCCCCAACATACTCTCAAAACACCATCCCACCACCACCACCCCACAACAGCCTCACAACACAGCCCCACAGCCCCCACACCACCAACCCCCCCAGCTCCTTACACACCCCCATAGCATTCCCTACAAAAACCTCTTCCCATAGCCCCCCACTGGCAACCAATACACCCTCCAAGCCCCCCCCAACAGCCTCACAACACAGCCCCACCACCCATGCCCCACAGCCCCCACATCACCAAACCCCCCCAGCTCCTTACACCCCCCATAGCATTCCCTACAAAAACCTCTCCCCAGAGCCCCCCACCAGCCTCACAACACAGCCCCACCACCCATGCCCCACAGCCCCCACACCACCAACCCCCCCAGCTCCTTACACCCCCCATAGCATTCCCTACAAAAACCTCTTCCCATAGCCCCCTACTGGCAACCAATACACCCTCCAAGCCCCCCAACAGCCTCACAACACAGCCCCACCACCACCAAACCCCCCAGCTCCTTACACTCCCCCATAGCATTCCCTACAAACACCTCTCCCCATAGCCTCCCACTAACAACCAATACAGCCCCTCCAAGCCCAACACAGCCTCACCACCCATGCCCTACAGCCCCCACACCACCAAACCCCCCAGCTCCTTACACCCCCCCATAGCATTCCCTACAAAAACCTCTTCCCAGAGCCCCCCACTGGCAACCAATACACCCTCCAAGCCCCCCAACAGCCTCACAACACAGCCCCACCACCCATGCCCCACAGCCCCCGCACCACCAAACCCCCCAGCTCCTTACACACCACCATAGCATTCCCTACAAAAACCTCTTCCAATAGCCCCCCACTGGCAACCAATACACCCTCCAAGCCCCCCAACAGCCTCACAACACAGCCCCACCACCCATGCCCCACAGCCCCCACATCACCAAACCCCCCCAGCTCCTTACACCCCCATAGCATTCCCTACAAAAACCTCTCCCCAGAGCCCCCCACCAGCCTCACAACACAGCCCCACCACCCATGCCCCACAGCCCCCACACCACCAACCCCCCCAGTTCCTTACACCCCCCATAGCATTCCCTACAAAAACTTCTTCCCATAGCCCCCTACTGGCAACCAATACACCCTCCAAGCCCCCCAACAGCCTCACAACACAGCCCCACCACCACCAAACCCCCCAGCTCCTTACACTCCCCCATAGCATTCCCTACAAACACCTCTCCCCATAGCCTCCCACTAACAACCAATACAGCCCCTCCAAGCCCCCCAACAGCCTCACCACCCATGCCCTACAGCCCCCACACCACCAAACCCCCCAGCTCCTTACACCCCCCCATAGCATTCCCTACAAAAACCTCTTCCCAGAGCCCCCCACTGGCAACCAATACACCCTCCAAGCCCCCCCAACAGCCTCACAACACAGCCCCACCACCCATGCCCCACAGCCCCCGCACCACCAAACCCCCCAGCTCCTTACACCCCCCATAGCATTCCCTACAAAAACCTCTCCCCAGAGCCCCCCACCAGCCTCACAACACAGCCCCACCACCCATGCCCCACAGCCCCGCACCACCAACCCCCCCCCCCATAGCATTCCCTACAAACACCTCTCCCCATAGCCTCCCACTAACAACCAATACAGCCCCTCCCGCCCCTGCAGGCCCCGCCGCTGCGCCCCCTTCCCAGCCCCTACCTGCGCTAGGCTCCGCACCGACCCCGTGGCGTTTCCTCCACATGGGGGAGGGGGCGGGGGAGCGAAGCGCCAGGCCGCCCCCGCCCGCCGTTGCGCTGGGCTCCGCGCTAAACGGCTCGAGGGGGCAGCTCGGCTGCGGGCACGCGACACGTGGGGCGGCCCAGCCAATCGCACCGCGCCGGCTCGGCGGCGGCGGCGGCGGGGGGATGACGCAGGATCAGACAGTAGAGCGCGGAAGCGGCGGCGGGGCTCGTCCCCAGAGGGGGCTTGCCCCTGAGCCATGCCCGCCCGGGCCACTTATCCCGTGGGGCAGAGTGGCCGCTCCCAGCAAAGGATCCGAAGTCCCTGCCCCGGTGGGGCGCCCGCGGAACCGCAGCCCTCCTGCCTTTGCACTGAAGGACAAGCTCCCTCGGGATGCGTCTACACTACAGAGCCGTGCCCGCCCGACGGGAGTGCTGCCGGTGCAGGAACACAACCTCCCCCGGTGACGCTAGCGGTGCAGACGGACGCAAAAAGAAAAGGGTGCATTCCGATGAAGTGAGCTGTAGCCCACGAAAGCTTAGGCTCAAATAAATGTGTGCGTCTCTAAGGTGCCGCAAGTCCTCCTTTTCTTTTTGCGAATACAGACTAACACGGCTGCTACTCTGAAACCAGACCGACGCAGTGTGCTGCGGGACTTGTTGCGTCCGGACTGAGGGGTTTGTTGGTCTAGCTGGGTTGATGGTGGGTGCCGTTTTTTCAACACTCCCTGGCTGACATAACTATGCCCGTGTCCGTTTTTAAGCGTAGACCAGTCTTCAGCATTCATTGGTGGTAATACAGTACTCGTCTTCTCCCAGCGGAGGACTGTGATGCACAGGCAGAGCTTGATTCTCCGTAGCTTTTGACCCTTCGGCAGTCATAACATGAAACAGTGAGTGTTACCATACCCACTGTAACCAGAGTGATCACTTAAGGTGAGCTATTTCCAGCAGGAGAGCGGGGCTGGGGCTTGGGACATTTTGTAGTGATAATCAGGGCAGGCCGTTTCCAGCAGTTGATAAGAAGGTCTGAGGAACAGTGGGGATAAACATGGGGAAATAGTTTTACTTTGTGTAATGACCCATCCACTCCCAGTCTCTATTCAAGCCTAAATTAATTGTATCCAGTTTGCAAATTAATTCCAATTCAGCTGTCTCTCCTTGGAGTCTGTTTTTGAAGTTTTTTTGTTGGAGTATTGCCACCTTTAGGTCTGTAATCGAGCGACCAGAGAGATTGAAGTGTTCTCCAACCTGGTTTGTGAATGTTATAATTCTTGACGTCTGATTTGTGTCCATTTATTCTTTTACGTAGAGACTGTCCAGTTCATGTTCTCTGTGTATATAAATCTCCCCACTGTATTTTCCACTAAATGCAGCCGATGAAGTGAGCTGTAGCTCACGAAAGCTTATGCTCAAATAAATTTGTTAGTCTCTAAGGTGCCACAAGTCCTCTTCCTCTTTTTTCATTTATGTCTGTGCACACAGTATTGTTAGCCTCAAATGTTCAAGAATCATGGCAGGGAACATGAGCTTGGCTTAAAAATCATAAGATTTTTTAGAAATAATACATTTTGGGTTCTTTTTCCTTCCAGTTTTTGAGTCTTTAGTTTATATTTGGCTCATGTTTCCAAGAGACAGGGAACTGTTAGCACCATTATACAAGGCACTGGTGAGACCTCTTCTGGAATACTGTGTGCAGTTATGGTCTCCCATGTTTAAGAAAGATAAATTCAAACTGGAACAGGTGCAGAGAAGGGCTACTAGGATGACCCAAGAAATGGAAAACCTACCTTAAGAGAAGATTCTCAAAGAGCTTGGCTTGTTTAGCCTAACCAAAAGAAGGCTGAGGGGAGATATGCTTGCTCTCTCTAAATACATCAGAGGGATAAATACCAGAGAGGGAGAGGAATTATTTATGTTGAGTGCCAAAGTGGACACAAGAACAAATGGATATAAACTGGCCATCAACAAGTTTAGGCTTGAAATTAGACGAAGGTTTCTAACCATCAGAGGAGTGAAGTTCGGGAACAGCTTTCCAAGGGGAGCAGTGGGGGGAAAAAAACATAACTGGCTTCAAGACTGACCTTAATAAGTTTATGGATGGGATGGCATGATGAGACTACCTACAATGGCATGTAGCTGATCTATGACTGCTAGCAGCCAATATCTCCAATGGCTAACGATGAGGCACTAGATAGGTAGGGCTCTGAGTTACTACGGAAAATTCTTTCCTAGGTGTCTGGCTGGGTGGGTCTTGGCAACATGCTATGGATCTAACTCGGGGTAGTCAATAGGAGGCCCGTGGGCCAAATCCAGACCACCAGCTAATATATGGGCTTCGTAAGGAATTTTCTCCCAGATCAGACTGGCAGAGACCCTGGGGGGGGGGGGGGGGGGGTTTCGCCTTCCTCTGCAGCATGGGGCCTGGGTGACTTGCAGGTTTAACCCAGTGTAAATGGTGGATTCTCTGTAACATGAAGTCTTTAAAACATGATTTGATGACTTCAGTAACTCAGCCAGAGGTTAGGGGTCTATTACAAGAGTGGGTGGGTGAGGTTCTGCACTCTGCAATGTGCAGGAGGTCAGACTAAATCAGCAGTTCTCAAACTTCATTGCACTGCGACTCCTTCTGACAACAAAAATTATGACATGACCCCAGGAGGCGGGACCAAAGCCTCAGCATGCCTGAGCACCGCCACCCTGGGTGGGGGGTCTCAAGCTCAAGCCTCACCACCCCATGCAGAGGCTGGGGGAGACAAAGCCGAATCGCAGGGCTTCCAACCCAGTCACGGCTAAAGCTAGAGCCTGAACCCTGCAACCCAGGGCTGAAGCCCTTAGCTTGGCTTCGGCTCCAGGTGGTAGGGCTCGGGCTTCAGCCCCGGGCCCCAGCAAGTCTAACACCGGCCCTAGCGACCCCATTAAAACAGGGTCGCGACCCACTTTGTGGTCCTGACCCACAGTTTGAGAACCCCTGGACTAGATTAGTTTCAGAGTAGAAGCCATCTTAGTCTGTATCTGCAAAAAGAACGGGAGTACTTGTGGCACCTTAAGGTATGTCTACACTATGAAATTAGGTTGAATTATAGACGTCGGTTTTGTAGAAAGCGATTTTATACAGTCTATTGTGTGTGTCCCCACACAAATGCTCTAAGTGCATGTAGTCGGCAGAGTGTGTCCACAGTGCCGAGGCAACCATCGACTTCCAGAGCATTGCACTATGGGTAGCTATCCCACAGTCTCCGCTGCCCATTTGAATTCTGGGTAGAAATCCCAGTGCCTGATGGGGCTAAAACATTGTCGCGGGTGGTTCTGGGTACATATTGCCAGGCCCCCCTTCCCTCCGTCCCTCCGTGAAAGCAAGGGCAGACAATCGTTTGCGCCTTTTTTCTTGAGTTACCTGTGCAGACGCCACACCGCAGCAAGCATGGAGCCCGCTCAGCTAACCATCACCGTATGTCTCCTGGGTGCTGGCAGACGTGGTACTGCATTGCTACACAGCAACAATTTATGCCTTTTGGCAGCAGACAGTGCAGTATGACTGGTAACCGTCATCGACGTAGTCCTGGGTGCTCTTTTAACTGACGTCAATGAGGTCGGGGCGCCTGGGCAAACATGGGAGTGATTCAATCAAGTGACCATCGAGGCAGGGTTGGTGTGCCTATGCAAATGAGATCAGCCCCTGAAGTTCTTTTCCACAGCCCACCATGACTTGCCACCAGATGTCAGGGTAGAGCTCATCCAGACTCTGTTACACTTGTACTATTCTTTTGTACTCATCCTCAGCAATTTGTCAGTGTTTTCGATTTCTGTAGGATTCCTTTTTGATTTGCAGGTCATTAAAGAACTCCTAATGGAGCCATATTGGCATCTTCCTATTTTTCCTGTCTTTCCTTCACATTAGTATAGTTTACTGTTGCACCTTTAATAGTGTCTCTTTGAGAAACTGCAAGCTCTCCTGAACTCTGTTTCCCCTTAGATTTTCTTCTCATAGGACCTTACCTACCAGTTCTCTGAGTTTGTTAAAGTCTACTTTTTTGAAGTCCGTTGTTCTTATTCCAGGGCTCTCACCTCCTTTCCTTTCCTTAGAATTATGAAATCTATCATTTCACGATTCACTGTCACCCAAATTGATTTCAGTCTTCAGATTTTCTACCAATTCCTCCTTCTTCTTCAGAATCAAGTCTAAAATGGCTAACTCTTGGTTACAGCCTCCACCTTCTGAAATAAAAAGCTGTTTCCAATACATTCCAATAACTTATTGGACATTTTGTGTTTTATCATATTAGTTTTCCAACAGATGTCTGGGTAGTTAACTTTTCCCATTACTAGCAGATCTTGTGTTTTGGATATTTCTGTTATTTGTTTTAGAAATGCCTCATCCACCCTGAGATTTTCAACTGGTCTGTCTCTCCCCTTCTTCTGGACTTCAGGTCTAGTGTATACATTCTTGACATATAATGCAACACCTCCACCTTTTTTCCCCCCTTCTTGTCCTTCCTGGACAAGCAGTATCCCTCTATTCTAATATTCCAGTCATGAAATTTCTCCACAAAGTCTCTGTGATGCCAATTAAGTCATAATTTAGCTTGTGTGCTAATACTGCCAGTTCTTCCTATTTAATCGCCATGTTCCGTACAACTAAGTAAAGGCAGCTAAGATGTTGAATCGATTCCTCCACTGATTTCTCTATTGTTCATATGACCCTATTGCAATTTTCCGTTTTCTCCCCCAATATTTAGCCCTCTGTTATTGTCAGCTTTTTTATACATACCTCTGGGCTCTTATTATCTTGAGGCTATGAGATCAACAGGATGACTGCATTGTTTTTGCGTTCTGCTGGCTCTAAATTGTATTTTTTTTTAAATTTATGGCAGGACCTCCTAGAACTTTGGACAAGACCCCTCTTTTACATTTTACATAAATCAGAAGAAAACAAATAATGTAAAAAGTGTGTCCTTGTCCGATTTAAATGTGTTCATTTTTCACTTCACTGAGTAATCCCGTTTTTCTGATTATAGTGTCTTAGACATGCAAGCTGGCAGGTACAAACTAATACCTGGATCCTCAAAGGTATCTAGGCTCCTGACTTCTAGCCTAAATACCTTTGAGGATCTGGATCTAAGACCCCTTGATTCTGTAAATACACATATATGTAACTTTTACTTACATGACTAGTCCCATTAAAGTCAGTGGGCTTGCTCACATGTGTATGTAATTGCAGGACTGAGTCGAGACTGGAAAGGAAAAACAGGCCAGGTTTTGCAAGCTGTCATAAATATAAAGGGAAGGGTAAACGCCTTTAAAATCCCTCCTAGTCAGAGTAAAAACCCTTTCACCTGTAAAGGGTTAAGAAGCTAGGATAACCTCGCTGGCACCTGACCACAATGATCAATGAGGAGACAAGATGCTTTCAAAGATGGAGGGGGGGAGAAACAAAGGGTCTGGGTCTGTCTGGGTGATGCTTTTTCTGGGGACAGAATGGGAATGGAGACTTAGAACTTAGTAAGTAATCTAGCTAGATATGCATTAGATTATGATGTCTTTAAATGGCTGAGAAAATAAGCTGTGCTGAATAGAATGGATATTCCTGTTTTTGTGTCTTTTTGTAATTTAAGGTTTTGCCTAGAGGGATTCTTTATGTTTTGAATCTAATTACCCTGTAAGGTATTTACCATCCTGATTTTACAGAGGTGATTCTTTTTACCTTTTCTTCTATTAAAATTCTTCTTTTAAGAAACTGAATGCTTTTTCATTGTTCTTAAGATCCAAGGGTTTGGGTCTGTGGGCACCTATGCAAATTGGTGAGGTTTTTTAGCAAACCTTCCCCAGAAAGGGAGGTGCAAGGTTTTGGTGAGGATTTTGGGGGGAAATAGGTTTCCAACCGGCTCTTTCCTAATAAAAAGTCTGGTTAGACGGTTAGTGGTGGCAGCAAAAGTCCAAGGGCAAAAGGTAAAATAGTTTGTACCTTGGGGAAGTTTTAACCTAAGCTGGTAAAAGTAAGTTTAGGAGGTTTTCATGCAGGTCCCCACATCTGTACCCTAGAGTTCAGAATGGGGAAGGAACCTTGACACAAGCAATGTAAAAAAAAGGGCAATTAAACAGAGAAGCATTATATTCTCCACTGTACAAAAGCAAGGAGATTACTGAGAAATATTGTCTCAAATGATCAGAAACAATACAAAATTGTAAGCTAAACAATGAAGAAGAAAAACTGCCCATGTCTTTCCAAGCATGAGAAAAACAGCAGCAATTTCAGAATATTTTGCTGTTTGCCATCAGATTAAAAATGTGCTATAAAGAGATTAAAATCTATTTTTCAACCACTGCTCTATTTGTTGTTCAAAATACATTGTTACACCAGCTTTGAGAGACTGGTGTAATTTATCATGTCTATAAAGTTATTTCAATATGGGCACTGGCTGGAGGACACCACTGTGCTGCTGATTGACTGAGCTGTTGAAGGTAATGTGGAAACACTGGACTTTGGTTTGCGGTGTAATAAAGCAGGCTGAAAGGGAAGTTCTTACAAAAGTAGTTAGTTTACGTATTTGAGTAATGCATCTTGCTATGGCATGGAGAATAGTTAGATTCAAATTCAGCATCCTAACTGGATAGTTCCTGCAATCTGGGCTGGGGGTTATGTAGGGTTACCATATTTGAACATTCAAAAAAGAGGACACTCCACAGAGGGGTGGGGGTGGTATTTGCTTGCGCCCCCCTGGCCCCACCCCAACTCCACCACTTCCCCACCCCCATTCCAACTCCTTCCCCAAAGTCCCTGCCCTGACTCCGCCCCCTTCCTGCCCCATTGGACCCCGCCCGCTGTTGGCTCCCTCACCGTTTGCCGCTTCACCGCCCACCGCTGGCTCGTCGCTCGCCTCTTCACCCTCCCTGCCTGCCATTTGCCTCCTCACCTGCCCGCCTGCCTGCCCGCCAGCCAGCCACTGGCTCCCTTGCTGCTTACCTCTTCACCACCCCCCGCTCGCCTACTCACACCCCCCCACCTGCTGCTGGCTCACCGCTCGCCTCTTTACCCCACCCTGCTTGCCTACTCACCCCTCCTGCTGCAGGTCTCTCTGACTCCTAGGATCAGGGGCAGCCGAGGGGTCTCCACATGCTGCACCCACCACAAGCACGAGCTCCGTGCTCCCATTGGCCGGGAAAAGCGCCAATGGGAGCTGCCGGAGCCGCAGAGTGGGGCTTGCAGGCACCAGCAGCGCGCAGAGAGCCCTCCGCTGCCCCCCCACCCCACCCAACCAGACCCTAAGAGCCAGAGGAACCTGCCGGGGGGCGAAGTGGAGTGTCCCGGCGATGCTTACTTGGGGCAGCTCCCAGGAAGCATCTGGCAAGTCCTTCTGGCTCGTCCTAGGGCCGGGTCGGAGGGCTTTCTGCCCGCTGCCGGCACTTGCAAGCCCCGTCCCCACAGCTCTGATTGGGCAAGAGGGAGCTGGTGCAGCACTTGGAGACCCCCCTCCGCCTCTGTGCCTAAGGGCTGCCCACACTGCAGGCTCCTGCCGGCGGGTGGGCGCCAGGACCTGCCCCAGGAAGCGCCACCAGCCCCAGGACTTTTGTGCGCGCGGTGAGGTGAACAGTCCCCGATATCAGGACAAATGGGCGACCCAACCGATGTGGCAAAATCCCAGATGTTTTAGATATTTAAAAATTTGTCCCGGATGGCAATTTAAGAACTAAAAAACTGGACATGTCCGGAAAAATACAGACGTATGGTAACTCTAGGGTTATGGAGTTAGGACCATATTTTCAAAGGTATTTAGGTGCTTAAAGATGCAAATAGATGTCTGGTGGGATTTTCAAAAGTGGCTAGGCATCTAACTCCATAGCGATCTCAATCTTTAGGTGTCTAAATAGCTTTAAAAATCTGGCCTGTAGTGTCAGCGTTCTCTGCTGTGAGGAGCCAAATGCTAGAAGGGCTTTTGCAATGTTGTATAAATTATGTATTATTTATTTGGATCTCTTTTTAGATGCATGCATTATTGCCTCTTTCCTCAAGGGAATTGTTCCAAAATTGCGCTCTCGCCACTTCTCCATCATTGTTGTTTGGAGAACAGCACAGTTTATTAAGAATTGAAGTCTTGCAACCTCAGTAAAGTCCTTCATTTTTGTGTAATTTAATTAGGCCTTTACAGAGGTCTCCAGCTTTTATTGACTTGAAGGAACTATTAGTGAATAGTAACACGGTACTACTACATATCTTTACAGGGAACTCTAGTCTGTGGTGTAATTAACATTGTAGGAGAAAAAGCTTTTCAGATATGATAGATTTTTGCATGCTAGAAAAGGAAAACGGTCTGAATCACAGACATAGCTATTTTTCCTGTACTGACTGTCTTACTTCAATGGTTGTGGTAAGGCAAGTCATCCTACTGCAGTAGGTCTGCACTTAAATAATGGCTGTCTCTGGTTACTGATCTTTTTAATTATTTCTGCAGCACCACTCT
The DNA here is from genome assembly GCF_009764565.3 of Dermochelys coriacea. Classification (NCBI taxonomy): domain Eukaryota; kingdom Metazoa; phylum Chordata; order Testudines; family Dermochelyidae; genus Dermochelys; species Dermochelys coriacea. The sequence goes on from NC_050071.1 coordinate 131,408,755, forward strand.
TACCATTTTATTGAGCTGTGTTGCACTTTAATGGTTATTTTGACTGACTACTGAAATACAGAACTGTGCATCAAGATTGCTTCTGCACCAATGAAGAAATGCTTAGAAAGTTACAATGTATTCTCTAGGAAGCACATTTACTCAACAGAGAGCTGCTATAATTAAGAATAGTGTGGGACACTACTAACAGAGGTCGGACTATATTTTACATGGTACGGTAATTTAAAACAATAACATTTTTACTGTGATGAGATACAAACTGCATACAGAGAGCACTGTACATAACATTGGTCATTTGTATAATTTTTTTGAAATATGCTGGAGAATCCACTCTGAGCTGTACCATTGTACTCCAGAATCGAAACTCTTATTTTAAAAAACAAATACATTTCTGGTCCCTATAGCTGCCAAGATAAACTTCTAGATGAGAACAGAGTATAAACTCATGGACTGTTTGTCTTCCCACAGCCTCAAACAAAATTTCAGTAAATGTCATTAACCTCAATGGGACATTAACTTTGAAACAGAATGGGAAATGAAAACTATCAACATTGCTAGGCAAGGCTGAGAGCTTCTTAACCAGGCTGTGATCCCTAAGCCTTTTAGTACCCATCAACCCTTAACCAGGGGGCGGGGCTACTCAGGGAGACCAGGGGTTTAAAATGCCCACTCATAAGCGACCAGAGGAGCTAGTGAACAGGAGTGGCTAACAGGGGAGTTTGGCGAGGGAGTTTAGAGGGGAAATGTGAGCAGGGGCTAGAACTCAGCATTCATTAAACTTAAAAGCCAAAAACACCCCCTTGATATAAACGAAAACAACAGCAAAGGAACCAGCTGCAGGAGTAAAAAGAAAATGCAGGCAGAAGTCCAGCAACAAAGTGGGGGCTACCCAATTTATTGCACCCAATGCAGCATGTATGATTACCTGCCCTATGGGCAGTTGGAGTATGTGTGCATTCGGTGCAAGGAGTTCCTGGCCCTCAGAGACCGTGTACGGGCTTTGGAGACTAGAGTGGCTGAACTGGAAGAGCTGAGGGAGACGGAGAGGTACATAAATGAGACTTTCCAGGACACAGTAGAACGGTCCCAGCCCCGTTCTGACAGCCACTATGCTGTTGAGGAGAATGAAAGTCTTGGAGAAGGAGAGCATCTAACTGCAGCAGAGGGAAACAATCCCATAGTTGGAACCTTCCTTCCAGATGATGATGTGGTATCCTCTCGCACTGAGGATACCTCTCCAGGGGAGCGAACTCCAGTCATTAGAAAGAGACAGGTATTAGTAATGGGCGATTTGATCATTAGAAACATAGATAGCTGGATTTGCGATGACCAGGAGACCCGCATGGTGACTTGTCTGCCTGGTGCGAAGGTTGCGGCTCTCTTGAGACATCTAGATAGACTTACGTGTAGTGCTGCTGGGGAACCGGTGATTGTGGTACATGTAGGTACCAGTGACGTAGGGAAGGACAGGAGAGAGGTCCTAGAGGCCAAATTTAGGCTGCTAGGTAAGAAATTGAAGTCCAGGATCTCCATGGTAGCATTCTCTGAGATGATCCCAGTTTCATGCGTAGGGCCAATTAGACAGGCAGAACTGCAGAGTCTCAATGTGTGGATGAGACAATGGTGTAGGCAGAAGGGGTTTACATTTATTAGGAACTGGGGAAACTGTTGGGAAAGGGGGAGCCTATACAGGAAGGATGGGCTCCACCTAAACTAAAATGGAACCAGATTTCTGGCACTTAACATTAAAAAGGTCGTAGAGCAGTTTTTAAACTAAGGGCTGGGGGAAAGCCGATGGATGTGGAGGAGCACGTGGTTCGGACATCCCTTGGGGGAGGATCTATTAATAGAGAATCTCTATGTCCTAGTGAGGACAAGAGGATGGAAAATGATAAAATACAGGCAGGGTCTGATCAGGGTCTAATCAAATAAAAAAGAGTCCCATTCAATTACATTATGTAATGGCAGACATCTAAAAGGAGACAGGTTTTTAAAGTGCTTATATACCAGTGCTAGAAGTCTAAATAATAAAATGGGTGAACTAGAGTGTCTTGTATTAAATGAGGATATTGATATAATAGGCATCACAGTAACTTGGTGGAATGAGGATAATCAATGGGATACAGTAATACCAGGGTACAAAATATATCAGAAGGACAGAACAGGTCCTGCTGGTGTGGGAGTGGCACCATATGTGAAAGAAAGCATAGAATCAAAAATCGTAAATGAATCAAACTGTACCATAGAATCTCTATGGATAGAAATTCCATGCTCTAATAATAAGAATATAGCGGTAGGGACATCTTACTGACCACTTGACCAGGATGGTGATAGTGACTGTGAAATGCTCAGGGAGATTAGAGAGGCTATTAAAATAAAAAACTCAATAATAATAATAATAATAATAATAATAATGGGAGATTTCAATTATCCCCATATTGACTGAGTACATATCACCTCAGGATGAGATGCAGAGATAAAGTTTCTTGACACCTTAAATGACTGCTTCTTGGAGCAGCTGGTCCTGGAACCCACCAGAGGAGAGGCAATTCTTGATTTAGTCCTAAGTGGAGCATAGGATCTGGTCCAAGAGGTGACTATAGCTGGACCGCTTGGTAATAGTGACCATAATATAATTAAATTTAATATCCTTGTGGCAGGAAAAACACCAGAGCAGCCCAACACTGTAGCATTTATTTTCAGAAAGGAGAACTACACAAAAATGAGGGGTTTAGTTAAACAGAAATTAAAAGGTACAGCTCCAAAAGTGAAATCTCTGCAAGCTGCGTGGAAACTTTTTAAAGATACCATAATAGAAGCTCAACTTAAATGTATACCCCAAATTAAAAAACATAGTAAGAGAACCAAAAAAGAGCCACTGTGGCTAAACAACAAAGTAAAAGAAGCAGTGAGAGGCAAAAAGGCATCCTTTAAAAAGTGGAAGTTAAATCCTAGTGAGGAAAATAGAAAGGAGCATAAACAGTGGCAAATGAAATGTAAAATTACAATTAGGAAGGCCAAAAAAAAAATTGAGGAACAGTTAGCCAAAGACTCAAAAAGTAATAGCAATTTTTTTTTTAAATACATCAGAAGCAGGAAGCCTACTAAACAACCAGTGGGGCCACTGGAGATCAAGGTGCTAAAGGAGCACTCAAGGATGATAAGGCTATTGCGGAGAAACTAAATGAATTCTTTGCATCAGACTTCATGGCTGAGGATGTGAGGGAGATTCCCAAACCCAAGCCATTCTTTTTAGATGATGGATCTGAGGAACTGTCCCAAATTGAGGTATCATTAGAAAAATTTTGGAACAAATTTATAAATTAAACAGCAATAAGTCACCAGGACCAGATGGTATTCACCCAAGAGTTCTGAAGGAACTCAAATGTGAAATTGCAGAGCTACTAACTGCAGTTCCCAATGTCTCAGAAACCAGGGAGCTTTGCTGCAGAATTTAGGTCCATGCAGAACACGGAGCCTTTCAATTCTCATTATGGACAGATGCTAGTCTCTCCAAAGTTAATGTGGGAACCACATGACTATTTGAAGCTTGATTTTGGCTTGTATTCTAAATTCCTCATGAAGGAGATCTTTTGCTCATGAAATTTGACAGGTAAAGTTTTGGCAAGAGGACTCTCTTTTGACCAAATTTGAGATGGCTCTGAGAAGACATTTCAGAGGTATGGTACTAACAAAAAAGAGGTGGCAAAATCCATGACGAGATCTTAGGCACACAAGTTGCTGGCAGAGCACGGTATTTCATTCTGGAATTAACATAGGAAAAACAAGAGGGAGTAAATATGCTTATTAGCTATCCAGGTAGTCAGATGGGTCCTGTGTGACAGGGCTCTATTAGTAGCACATGCAGCAAAGAAGACCTCTTCTGGAGGCAAGAGACGGCCTCAGGTGAAATAAGCAGGGGGAGGTGTGTGACAGGGCACTGTTAGTAGGACCCCAGTCATTGATGTTGCTGCAGCATGAAGAAGGCCATAAACTCAGTTATGAGCAATTACACACTTTCTGTTGGGGGATTATGAGCACCTGGGTGGTACTCACTGGGTTAACAATCTAACTGGGAGGAAATAAGTGTAAGGAACAGGAAGCAAGGGGAGGCTGAGAAGGAAAGATCAGAGGGTGAGACTGGGCTGAGGAGTGGAGGCTCTGGGGGGAAACCGCCTCTTGCTGTGAGCCTGCAGTGCGTTATGATACTTTGCAAGGAAGGAGTAAATGCACATGTGGTGAAAAGGTAACAACCTGGTGTGTGTTTGTGACCTTGAGACCACAGTGCAGGTAACGACCAAGGCGCCATCTGACAGTCCCCAACAGCATGGTATCTAAGCACCTCACAAACATTAATGATTTTTATCACCACAACAGCTCTTGGAAGTCAGTAAGTGTCATTAGACCCATTTTATAAACAGAGCTCTGAGGCACGGTGAGATGAAGGCCCTGCTTCAGGAAGGTTCTTAAATCACATGCCTAACTTTAATCACATGAGTAGGTCAGTTATCTCCAATTGGACTATTCACATGCTTAAAGTTAGGCATGTGATTAAGTTACTCCTGGAATTGGGGGCTAAGTGAGTTGCCCAAGGTCCTACAGGAAGTCTGTGGCAGGGCTATAAATAGAACCTAGATTTCTTGAGTCCCATTCCAGGGCCTTCACCAAACCATTCCTCTCCTGGCTGCATCTTAATGTTTTAAACATATCCTCCTAGAAGATGAGAGACATAAATATTACTACTGATGATAAGTCAATTATTAAGAGATAAGCCAATGCCTCCCTTTTTATAGAACATTCTGTTGTTTGTTGTTAGACATGAATTACTAAAGTAACACACAAGTATGAGCCTGCCTAGAACTCTCTACAAGAAGCTTGAGAAGAAAAGTATTTTCCTTAATATTAATTGATTATTCCTTTTCCTAACACTGGCTTAGATTAAGCCCACATCTCTGCAAGAAAGTTTTACCAATTGCATTTCTGCCGGCATGCTGCTGCTGACATTGCTATTTTGCCTGACTCCATTCACACTTGGCTGCCTTTGCTGATGTAGTGTGTTCTCACTGCACCAGGTTGTATTGGCAAAAGATGTGTGGCACTGGGGGCAGGCATCCCAATGTCCCCCGCACTGCTGTTGGGTGCACTAGCTCGTGGGAAATATTTGTAGTGAATTGTAAGGAACTAGTGCTCCTGAGAGGGAAATGTGGCAGTTCGGGGTCAAGTTCCCACAATTCCCTCTGTTCCATCCCATAGTCTGATCTTCCTTGTACTGTACCTGTTTTCAACATCTCTCTTGGTGACAGAAGCAAGGGGGCTGAACAGGTCATCAGAGTTCTCGTGTCTGTTTTAGACAGAGTGCCTATAAAGGCTTGTCTACACTTATCGGGGGATTGATGCATCAGCGGTCGATTCAGCAGGTCTAGTGAAGACCTGCTAAATCGACTGCCGATCGCTCTCCCAACAACTCCAGTGCTCCACCTGATCGAGAAGAGTAAGGGGAGTCCGTAGTGCGGACCCCGTGGTAAGTAGATCTAAACTATATTGATTTGAGTAACACTATTCACGTAACTCAAATTGCATAGCTCAGATCGACTTTTCCCTTTAATGTAGACAAGGCCTCATTATTCTCTACACACCAACTACCAAACCAGCTGGTTGTGTAATAGTGAAAATGAAAATACTGAGCAGGCAGAGATAGACTCGTAGACATTAAAGTCAGAAGGGACCATTATGATCATCTAGTCTGACCTCCTGCACAAAGCAGGCCACAGAATCTCACCCACCCACTCCTGCAATAAACCTCTCATCTATGTCTGAGCTATTGAAGTCCTCAAATCATGGTTTAAAGACTTTAAGGTGCAGAAAATCCTCCAGCAAGTGAACCGTGCCCCATGCTGCAGAGGAAGGCGAAAAACCCCCAATCTGCCCTGGAGGAAAATTCCTTCCCGACCCCAAATATGGCGATCAGCTGAACCCTGAGCATGTGGGCAAGATTCACCAGCCAGATACCCAGGAAAGAATTCTCTGTAGTAACTCAGATCCCACCCCATCTAACATCCCATCACAGGCCATTGGGCCTATTTACCATGAATAGTTAAAGATCAATTAATTGCCAAAATCATGTTATCCCATCATATTATCTCCTCTATAAACTTATCAAGTTTAATCTTGAAGCCAGATAGGTCAGATGACTCAGATAGTGAAAGAAAGTTGCCAACTCTGCAGGCATTAATTGACTAACTGCACAGGGTGGAGCTGCAGTTCTGGGCTTAGAATCATAGAATCATAGAATATCAGGGTTGGAAGGGACCCCAGAAGGTCATCTAGTCCAACCCCCTGCTCAAAGCAGGACCAAGTCCCAGTTAAATCATCCCAGCTAGGGCTTTGTCAAGCCTGACCTTAAAAACCTCTAAGGAAGGAGATTCTACCACCTCCCTAGGTAACGCATTCCAGTGTTTCACCACCCTCTTAGTGAAAAAGTTTTTCCTAATATCCAATCTAAACCTCCCCCATTGCAACTTGAGACCATTACTCCTCGTTCTGTCATCTGCTACCATTGAGAACAGTCTAGAGCCATCCTCTTTGAAACCCCCTTTCAGGTAGTTGAAAGCAGCTATCAAATCCCCCCTCATTCTTCTCTTCTGCAGACTAAACAATCCCAGCTCCCTCAGCCTCTCCTCATAAGTCATGTGCTCTAGACCCCTAATCATTTTCGTTGCCCTTCGTTGTACTCTTTCCAATTTATCCACATCCTTCCTGTAGTGTGGGGCCCAAAACTGGACACAGTACTCCAGATGAGGCCTCACCAGTGTCGAATAGAGGGGAACGATCACGTCCCTCGATCTGCTCGCTATGCCCCTACTTATACAACCCAAAATGCCATTGGCCTTCTTGGCAACAAGGGCACACTGCTGACTCATATCCAGCTTCTCGTCCACTGTCACCCCTAGGTCCTTTTCCGCAGAACTGCTGCCGAGCCATTCGGTCCCTAGTCTGTAGCGGTGCATTGGATTCTTCCATCCTAAGTGCAGGACCCTGCATTTATCCTTATTGAACCTCATTAGATTTCTTTTGGCCCAATCCTCCAATTTGTCTAGGTCCTTCTGTATCCTATCCCTCCCCTCCAGCGTATCTACCACTCCTCCCAGTTTAGTATCATCCGCAAATTTGCTGAGAGTGCAATCCACACCATCCTCCAGATCATTTATGAAGATATTGAACAAAACGGGCCCCAGGACCGACCCCTGGGGCACTCCACTTGACACCGGCTGCCAACTAGACATGGAGCCATTGATCACTACCCGTTGAGCCCGACAATCTAGCCAGCTTTCTACCCACCTTATAGTGCATTCATCCAGCCCATACTTCCTTAACTTGCTGACAAGAATGCTGTGGGAGACCGTGTCAAAAGCTTTGCTAAAGTCAAGAAACAATACATCCACTGCTTTCCCTTCATCCACAGAACCAGTAATCTCATCATAAAAGGCGATTAGATTAGTCAGGCATGACCTTCCCTTGGTGAATCCATGCTGACTGTTCCTGATCACTTTCCTCTCCTCTAAGTGCTTCAGGATTGATTCTTTGAGGACCTGCTCCATGATTTTTCCAGGGACTGAGGTGAGGCTGACCGGCCTGTAGTTCCCAGGATCCTCCTTCTTCCCTTTTTTAAAGATGGGCACTACATTAGCCTTTTTCCAGTCATCCGGGACTTCCCCCGTTCGCCACGAGTTTTCAAAGATAATGGCCAAGGGCTCTGCAATCACAGCCGCCAATTCCCTCAGCACTCTCGGATGCAATTCGTCCGGCCCCATGGACTTGTGCACGTCCAGCTTTTCTAAATAGTCCCTAACCACCTCTATCTCTACAGAGGGCTGGCCATCTCTTCCCCATTTTGTGTTGCCCAGCACAGCAGTCTGGGAGCTGACCTTGTTAGTGAAAACAGAGGCAAAAAAAGCATTGAGTACATTAGCTTTTTCCACATCCTCTGTCACTAGCTTGCCTCCCTCATTCAGTAAGGGGCCCACACTTTCCTTGGCTTTCTTCTTGTTGCCAACATACCTGAAGAAACCCTTCTTGTTACTCTTGACATCTCTTGCTAGCTGCAGCTCCAGGTGCGATTTGGCCCTCCTGATATCTTTCCTACATGCCCGAGCAATATTTTTATACTCTTCCCTGGTCATATGTCCAAGCTTCCACTTCTTGTAAGCTTCTTTTTTATGTTTAAGATCCGCTAGGATTTCACCATTAAGCCAAGCTGGTCGCCTGCCATATTTACTATTCTTTCGACTCATCGGGATGGTTTGTCCCTGTAACCTCAACAGGGATTCCTTGAAATACAGCCAGCTCTCCTGGACTCCCTTCCCTTTCATGTTAGTCCCCCAGGGGATCCTGGCCATCTGTTCCCTGAGGGAGTCAAAGTCTGCTTTCCTGAAGTCCAGGGTCCGTATCCTGCTGCTTACCTTTCTTCCCTGCGTCAGGATCCTGAACTCAACCAACTCATGGTCACTGCCTCCCAGATTCCCATCCACTTTTGCTTCCCCCACTAATTCTACCCGGTTTGTGAGCAGCAGGTCAAGAAAAGCGCTCCCCCTAGTTGGCTCCCCTAGCACTTGCACCAGGAAATTGTCCCCTACGCTTTCCAAAAACTTCCTGGATTGTCTATGCACCGCTGTATTGCTCTCCCAGCAGATATCAGGAAAATTAAAGTCACCCATGAGAATCAGGGCATGCGATCTAGTAGCTTCCGTGAGTTGCCGGAAGAAAGCCTCATCCACCTCATCCCCCTGGTCCGGTGGTCTATAGCAGACTCCCACCATGACATCACTCTTGTTGCACACACTTCTAAACTTAATCCAGAGACACTCAGGTTTTTCCACAGTTTCGTACCGGAGCTCTGAGCAGTCATACTGCTCCCTTACATACAGTGCTACTCCCCCACCTTTTCTGCCCTGCCTGTCCTTCCTGAACAGTTTATAACCATCCATGACTGTACTCCAGTCATGTGAGTTATCCCACCAAGTCTCTGTTATTCCAATCACGTCATAATTCCTTGACATCACCAGGACCTCCAGTTCTCCCTGCTTGTTTCCAAGGCTTTGTGCATTTGTATATAAGCACTTGAGATAACCTGTTGATCGCCCCTCATTCCCAGTATGAGGCAGGAGCCCTCCCCTCACAGACCTTCCTGCCTGTGCTTCCTCCCGGTATCCCGCTTTCCCACTTACCTCAGGGCTTTGGTCTCCTTCCCCCGGTGAACCTAGTTTAAAGGCTTGTGTAAAGCGAGATGAGATCTCATGCAAATCTGAGACAATCAGCTGTGGCTGCAGAACTTTTGGCTGCAGAAGAGCACATTTCTGGAGTTGTGTGAATAATTCACCACAGCCTTCCAGCAGAGCAACACAAAAATGAGAACTGCTCAGACAGTGGAGAAATGGGGAAGCTTGCAATCCTATATAGCTGTTGGTTGGTGAGCAATCAGTTCAGTGTTCAGTAAACTGGTAAAAGTAAGCTTAGGAGGTTTTCATGGAGGTCCCCACATCTGCACCCTAGAGTTCAGAGTGGGGAAGGAAACTTGACAAGTGTATTACAAGCGTCTGATTTGTTTAAATGAGATTACGTTTGTTTACTAAAATAATGGTTGAAATCATCTGACCGTATGTGTGTCAGATTATTTTTTAAGGGGTGTTGTTGTTATTCTTCAGACCCAAGCCTGTGAGGTACTAAAACAGAGAAGTGTGGCCATAAAAACTAACACCCTTTCTTAATAGTCATATGCAGCATAAAACTATCAGCAATTGTTTTATTCAACAGCTGGTTGAAAAGGGACCATGGCAACCTGAAATGTTAGCCATCATCTTCCTCATCATCATCAACTTCCCCCTCATCACCAATGGCCATCATTCTGGCACCTCCCAAGGACTACATCTCTCTCTCCTACCACCCCTAGACTGGGATGCCACTTATAATATGTTACACTGATGCCACAATGTTTGATGCATATTCAGTAGGGGATTTTTTCCCCTTTTCCTTATTTGTATGTCCTCACCTTACTAATGTTGGAGTGTCTTTTTCCTATAGGTTAGTATATCAATGATCTCAACTTATTATCATATACATGCATTCGTTACCATGGCCCCTTTTGTGGTTAGGTATCACATTTGTTGTTTCTGTTCTTTCCAAGTTGTGGTGTACCTGTTAAATTTAAAAGGGTATGAACTTAGGAAAGCCCCTATGCTAGCCTGATTTAACACATCCTCTATGTTAAAGATCGCAGTCGTACATGGACCTTATGCTTTAGCTCATCACCATCTATCTAGGTCAGGGGTGGGCAAACTACAGCTGGCTCTCTAGACGTTTTAATCCGGCCCTCTTGCTCTCGCTGGGCAGCAGGATTCAAAGCTTGCACCGCTCTGGCACTCCAGTCAGAGAGCAGGGTTGGGGGCTTGCCCCACACCGCGCGGCTCCCGGAAGCAGTGGAATGTCCCTCCTCTGGCTTCTATGCATAGGGGCAGCCAGGGGGCTCTGCCTCCTGCCCCCACCCGACACGCTGCCCCCGCAGCTCCCATTGGCCAGGTACTGTGGCCAATGGGAGCTGCAAGGGTGGCACCTGCAGACAGGGCAGTGAGCAGAGTTGCATGGCTGCACCTCCATGTAGGAACTGGAGGGGGGACATGCCGCTGCTTCTGGGAGCTGCATGAAGTGAGCGCTGCCTGGAGCCTGCACCTCTGACCCCCTCCTGCACCCCAACCCTCTTCCCCAGCCCTGATCCCACCCCCGCCCTCCAAACCCCTCCATCCGAGCCCGGAGCAACCTCCTGCACCCCCAACTCCTCATCCCCAGCCCCACCACACCAGAGTCCACATCCCCAGCCGGAGCCCTCTCCCCTCCCCCTGACATCCCAACCTCCTACCCCAACCCAGAACCCCCTCCCACTCCCTGAACTCTTCATTTCTGGCCCCATCCCAGAGCCCGCATCCCCAGCCAGAGACCTCACCCCCTCCCGCACCCCAATCCCCAATTTCATGAGCATTCATGGCCCGCCATACCATTTCCATACCCAGATGTGGCCCTCAGGCCAAAAAGTTTGCTCACCCCTAATCTAGGTGAAAGGTCCTAAACATATATGCTAACTTTACCTTAGCTCATCATACAGGATGTAGCCTGCAGGTCCCTTGTGTTACAACCTAAATGTACTGTAATATAGACCTATAAACCTATTATAATAAAACAAATAATCAAACCCATAAGAAAATAAGAAACTTATAAGAAAAAATATATATAGGCAAGCAAGCAGGCTAGTCTTACATGTATCTCGTGTACCTGACGTAGATCAGTTTGTTGCCAGGACACATCTGTGGTTGAATTATTTACTGGTGGTCAGAACTTCCCCTTAAACTCTATTTTCAGTTTGCCAAATACTTGGGATTTTCCATTGGGCTGTTTATCTGTGTAAAGTTTATCTGTTAAACGTTTATTACAATGGCATAGCTGTACTGATGCAGCTGCACCACTGTAAGATCTCCCCTGTGTTAGAGATTGAGCAGGAGGACCCAGAGGTGGATTGAGTAAATGGGCTTCTTTATTGCGGTACTCGTTCCCCTCGACCCAATTGTCAAGTAAGTACTGAGTTAATCACATCACACTCTTTTATTTAAGTTAATATGTAAATACCTACATTTACTAAAGCACCCCCAAAACCCTTATTTAGTAATATGAATGCCCATATACTGAATATAATATTCACGCCCTGTTACTGTTTACAGCATTAAGGATATTCTACAGACATTTTTACCTTGAAGATAAATTTCTTTGCAGTAATTGCAGCCACAAGTTCCCTTAATCAGCAGTTTACAGGGGAGGTGGGAAGGGGCCATGACCCCAAGCTCATTTATGTAGCTGGGAAAAGAAGGGAGGGGAGGATAACACTTCCTTACACAAAGGGTATCCTTTAGACAACAACATTCCTTATGCACCTGCAATGCTTTTCTATTCTTAACAAGCAAAAGGGAAGGGAGAGGGATGGCACTTTATCCATCAAGTGCAGAACCAGTGCCTGCCTGTGCTTCTACTCCCTAATACCATGCCAGCACACCAGCTGTTTCCCAGCTCTTTACTTAACCCTTACACATCCCAACACTGTGTAGCTGCTGTGTAGCGCTGTTCACACCGGAGCTTCTGTCAGTGAAACCTATGTCGCTCTGGGGTGTGAAAAAAAGAAACCCCTGAGCAACGTAAGTTATACCGACAAAAGTGCTAGTGTAGACATAGCCTTAGTTATCTCAGTGGGATGAGAAAAGCAACCTGTCTCTCACCACCCCCTAGAGAAATAGGCTGGGCCTGATTCCCTGCCTGTGGGAAGGGATGGGACACTAGTAACTCCAGGGGACTTCCTTCCCCTGATCTACCTAGCAAGGGTACACCAGTAGGCCTTGCTTACTGGGTATCCAGAACACTGTAGGATTGAGTTTAAGTCTGCAACCCAATTACTCTCCTTATTGAGGGACATCACAGCTCCTCGTGAGACCCCAGGACTGAGCCTGAACACTGGGGACTATAGTGAAGTAGCTTTCAAATCACATCGACTTCTAATTACGCTACCTCCTCCTCAGATGCACCTCTTACCAGCATTAGCTCTGCCTGTGAGGTGAACTGCTCCCACCCAATTACTAGCTAGATTCCCCATAAGTAACATACTCCTAACTGGGATAGTAGCTTTTACCTTCCACTAAACTGTTTTTTTAAAAAAAGGCACAAACACAAAACACAAAATCAAGTAAAACTGATTTCTTTCTCAGGAACAGCCTAAAACTGAGAGAAAGCTTGTTAGCAGGTTTCAAAATATACTAAATAATTGAGAAGTTTTATACTACACTAAAACAATCCTTACACTACTTCCTACAGACAGCTAAAAAGACATACTAAACCATTTACGCTATATAGACATACAAAAAAAAAACCCACTTTAAACAATGGCTCTTCTGTGGGGTGGTGGAACTTGGCTCTTCGGTTTGATAATTCCAGATGGGGTATCATGAGGATAATGCCCTGCCCACCAGGTAATGAGTCACTTGGAGTTCCATATGTCAGACAAGAATTAAAATTTATCTAACAGCTAAGACAGAAACCACAAATCAAGCAGGAAGCTTCAGTAGTTCAAAGACACTGATAACCGTAAACATCGATAGATGTAAAACCCTTCCTTCACAGCCAACTGGATATCTGTAGGCACTCATCCCTACCACCCCCACATCCTGCTACTTCCCCCTGCAAGATAGCCACAGAATGCACATACTGTTCCTATTTTTATCTTTGTTCAGGGTTCTCTCTTGACTTGTCACAATGTGACAAGGGGGGGGGATCAGGGCTGGGGAAGAGGGTTGGGGTGCAGGAGGGGGTCAGAGGTGCAGGCTCCAGGCAGCGCTCACTTCATGCAGCTCCCAGAAGCAGCGGCATGTCCCCCCTCCAGTTCCTACATGGAGGTGCAGCCAGGCAACTCTGCTCACTGCCCTGTCTGCAAGTGCCACCCTTGCAGCTCCCATTGGCCACAGTTCCTGGCCAATGGGAGCTGCGGGGGCAGCGTGTCGGGTGGGGGCAGGAGGCAGAGCCCCCTGGCTGCCCCTATGCATAGGAGCCAGAGGAGGGACATTCCACTGCTTCCGGGAGCCGCGCGGTGTGCCAGAGCGGTGCAAGCTTTGAATCCTGCTGCCCAGCGAGAGCAAGAGGGCCGGATTAAAACGTCTAGAGAGCCAGCTGTAGTTTGCCCACCCCTGACCTAGATAGATGGTGATGAGCTAAAGCATAAGGTCCATGTACGACTGCGATCTTTAACATAGAGGATGTGTTAAATCAGGCTAGCATAGGGGCTTTCCTAAGTTCATACCCTTTTAAATTTAACAGGTACACCACAACTTGGAAAGAACAGAAACAACAAATGTGATACCTAATCACAAAAGGGGCCATGGTAACGAATGGATGTATATGATAATAAGTTGAGATCATTGATATACTAACCTATAGGAAAAAGACACTCCAACATTAGTAAGGTGAGGACATACAAATAAGGAAAAGGGGAAAAATCCCCTACTGAATATGCATCAAACATCGTGGCATCAGTGTAACATATTATAAGTGGCATCCCAGTCTAGGGGTGGTAGGAGAGAGAGATGTAGTCCTTGGGAGGTGCCAGAATGATGGCCATTGGTGATGAGGGGGAAGTTGATGATGATGAGAAAGATGATGGCTAACATTTCAGGTTGCCATGGTCCCTTTTCAACCAGCTGTTGAATAAAACAATTGCTGATAGTTTTATGCTGCATATGACTATTAAGAAAGGGTGTTAGTTTTTATGGCCACACTTCTCTGTTTTAGTACCTCACAGGCTTGGGTCTGAAGAATAACAACAACACCCCTTAAAAAATAGTCTGACACACATACAGTCAGATGATTTCAACCATTATTTTAGTAAACAAACGTAATCTCATTTAAACAAATCAGACGCTTGTAATACACTTGTCAAGTTTCCTTCCCCACTCTGAACTCTAGGGTGCAGATGTGGGGACCTCCATGAAAACCTCCTAAGATTACTTTTACCAGTTTAGGTTAAAACTTCCCCAAGGTACAAACTATTTTATCTTTTGCCCTTGTATTTTATCGCTGCCACCAACAAACATCTAACCGGTATATTACTGGGAAAGAGTCCGTTTGGAAATGTCTTTCCCCCCAAAATCCTTCCAACCCTTACACCCCCTTTCCTGGGGAAGGCTTGATAAAAATCCTCACCAATTTGCATAGGTGAACACAGACCCTTGGATCTTAAGAACAAGGAAAAAGCAATCAGATTCTTAAAGAAGAATTTTAATAGAAGAAAAAGCAAAAAGAATCACCTCGGTAAAATCAGGATGGTAAGTACCGTACAGGGTAATTAGATTCAAAACATAGAGAATCCCTCTAGGCAAAACCTTCAGTTACAAAAAGACACAAAAACAGGAATCTATATTCCATTCAGCACAGCTTATTTTCTCAGCTGTTTAAAGGAATCAGAATCTAACGCATATCTAGCTGGATTACTTACTAAGTTCTAAGGTTCCATTCCTGTTCTGTTCCCGGCAAATGCATCACACAGACAGACAGAGAGAGGCTTTGTTTCTCCCTTTCCCCAGCTTTTGAAAGTATCTTGTCTCCTCATTGGTCATTTTGGTATGGTGCCAGCAAGGTTATCCTAGCTTCTTAACCCTTTACAGGTAAAAGGGTTTTTCCTCTGACCAGGAGGGATTTTAAAGGTGTTTACCCTTCCCTTTATATTTATGACACACACCCCAAATCACAGATAGGGTGAAACGCTGGCTGGGATTTCTTCCTGGAGCTCTAGGAAAAAACAGAGTTAGTAAGACACATGAACCTCTAAATATACTACCAAGTATATAAAGACTAACAATATTTTCCACATGTCAAGGACGATTTTAGCCAGTTGATTCTGGGAAACTTTCATGGGAGAGTGGATCAGCCACTTTGTTAGAAGCTCCTGAGATGTGTTGGATGTTGAAATCAAAATCTTGGAGAGCTAAACTCCACCGAATAAGTTTTTTGTCATTTCCCGTGGCGGTATGAAGCCACTGTAG
Organism: Dermochelys coriacea; assembly: GCF_009764565.3. NCBI lineage: Eukaryota > Metazoa > Chordata > Testudines > Dermochelyidae > Dermochelys > Dermochelys coriacea. The sequence goes on from NC_050071.1 coordinate 131,424,372, forward strand.
CGCATCATGGTAGGTTTGCAGGTGAAAAAACACCGCCCCCAAACGTATGGGTGTAGCTTTTCCAGAGCGTAGACAATGGCGTAACATTCTTTTTTACTGACTGACCAGTTGCTTTCCCTCTCAGACAGCTTCTTGCTGAGAAACACTACAGGTGGAATTCTTGATCCAGTCCTTCCTGCATTAAAACTGCTCCCATACCACACTCGGATGCATCTGTGGTTACTAGGAATGGTTTGTCAAAGTCTGGGACTCTTAGTACAGGGTCAGACATGAGTGTCGCTTTAAGCTGGTTAAAGGCCTTCTGACACTCTTCGGTTCACTGAACGGCATTTGGCTGTTTCTTTTTGGTTAGGTCTGTCGGTGGGGCAGCGATTTGGCTGTATTGCGGTACAAATTGTCTGTAATAACCAGCCAAGCCTAAGAAGGATTGAACCTGTTTCTTTGACTTAGGGACAGGCCACTTTTGGATAGTATCCACTTTGGCCTGTAGAGGGTTGATAGTTCCTTGACCCACCTGGTGTCCAAGGTAAATCACTCTGTTTAGGCCTATTTGACACTTCTTAGCCTTAACAGTTAGTCCTGCCTCCCTTATGCGCTTAAAGACTTTTTGTAGATGTTCCAGGTGTTCTGCCCAGGAATCCAAAAATATGGCCACATCATCAAGGTAGGCAACTGCATATTCTCCTAATCCTGATAGGAGACCATCTACAAGTCTTTGGAAGATGGCAGGTGCATTTTGCAGCCCGAAAGGGAGTACATTAAATTTATACAGCCCGACGTGTGGAAAAGGCTGACCTTTCCTTGGCGGATTCATCTAGCAGTACCTGCCAGTACCCCTTGGTTAAGTCCAAGGTAGAGATGAACCGCGCCCGTCCCAGTTTCTCTAATAGTTCATCTGTGCGTGGCATTGGATAGTTGTCGGGACGAGTTACGTTTTTCCGTGGGATACTAAATTCTGTAACTCCCCATCTGGTTTGGGAACTAGAACCACTAGAGATGCCCATGCACTGCCAGAGGAGTGGATTACATCCATCTGTAACATATCCTGGATCTCCCGTTCTATAGCCATTTTAGCTTGAGGAGACACCCGGTAAGGTTTGACTTGAATTGTATGAGCATTATCTGTGTCAATGGAGCGGTATATCCGTTCAGTCAGTCCTGGGGTGGCTGAGAACGTCGGCGCATAGCTAGTGCACAGCTCCTGGATCTTCTGTCGCTGCATACGCCCAAGGCTCATGGAGAGGTTCACCTCTTCCACACTACCAGCACTTTTCCCTTCGTAGTAGACACCTTCAGGCCACTCAGCGGCATCTCCTCCCTGGGCTGTAAACTGATAAAACTTTAATTCTCTGGAATAAAAGGGTTTTAGAGAATTAATATGGTACACCTTAGGCTTTTGGTTGGAGGTGGGGAATGCTTATTAGATAATTAACAGCTCCCAGGCGCTCCTGGATCATGAGTGGCCCTTCCCACGACACTTCCATTTTATGGGCCTGGAGCGCCTTTAAGACCATGACCTGGTCTCCTACTTCGAAGGAACGCTCTCTGGCATGTTTATCATACAAGCCTTTTTGCTCTTTTTGAGCATCCTGTAGGTTTTCTTTAGCAAGGGCTAGAGAGGTTCGGAGAGTGTTTTGTAGGTTGGTAACAAAGTTCTGGAGAAGGGGTAAATCCCTCCCATTGCTGCTTCACCAATTGTAATGGCCCCTTAACCTCGCAGCCATATACATGTTCAAATGGTGAAAACCCTAAACTAGGATGTGGTACAGCTCTGCAGGCAAAGAGCAACTACTGCAACAGTAGGGCCCATTCATTGGAGTGCTCATTTACGAATTTACGTATCATGGCCCCCATTAAATTTCTCCACCAGGCCATTTGTTTGATGGTGGTAAGGAATGGCAACCAAGTGATTTCCCCCATGAGCTTCCCAAAGGCTTTCCATAGTTCCTGCCATTAAATTAGTTCCTGCATCTGTGAGGATGTTGGAGGGCCAACCTACCCTGGCAAAAATGTCTGCTAGTGCCTGGCACACACTTTTAACCCTGGTGTTGCTTAGAGCTACTGCTTCCGGACATCGGGTGGCAAAATCCATGAAAGTCAGTATGTACTGCTTTCCTCTGGGTGTCTTTTTCGGAAAAGGACCCAGAATATCCACAGCTACTCGCTGAAATGGAACTTCAATGATGGGGAGTGGCTGGAGAAGGGCTTTGACCTGGTCTTGGGGTTTTTCCACTCTTTGGCATACCGCACAAGACCGGACATAGGTAGAAACATCCTTGCCCATTCCCTCCCAGTGGAATACTTCCCCAAACGGTCTTTGGTCCTGTTTGCCCCAGCATGGCCACTAGGATGATCCTGGGCTAAGCTCATGAGCTTGGCCCGGTACTTAGTTGGAACTACCAACTGTCTCTGAGAATGCCAGTCTTCCTGGTGTCTACCAGAAAGAGTTTCCTTGTATAAAAGTCCTCTTTTTACAACAAACCTGGATCGATTAGAAGAGCTGAGAGGCGGTGGGTTGCTCTGTGCCACCGTCCAAGCTCTCTGGATGCTTTCATCTGCTTCCTGTTCAGTCTGGAACTGTTTCCTTGATGCTGGAGACATCAATTCTTCATTGGATTGTGGACCTATGCTTGGTCCCTCTGGAAGCGATGAAGGGGATGTGGCTGTTTCTGTTGACTGTGAACCGCTCTCCGCTGGTGCACTATGTTGGGGTTCAGGCTCCGTCTGAGCCTCTGGTGTAGGGTTATTGGCTGCTGCCGGTTCAGGTTTGATGGGGCCCTCTGGTGTTGGGGTTGCAACTACTGGATTCAGTGCTGGCAATGGGTCTGGTGCTGGTTGTTCCGCGGTTCCGGTTCTGGGACTGGCTCTGTCTGGATCTCTGGGACTGTATCCACTACGGCTGTTGCCGACATTGGCCTGGGGTCCGGATCCATCACCTCTGACTGGGTCCTGGTAGAAGTTTCCAGAACAGAGCTAGGCGTGATGGCTGGTTTAGCCTGGCTGCGGGTGACCATTCCCACCCTTTTGGCTGACTTCACATGATTGGCCAAGTCTTCCCCCAACAGCATGGGGATGGGATAATCATCATAGACTGCAAAAGTCCACGTTCCTGATCAGCCCTTGTACTGGACAGGCAACTTGGCTGTAGGCAATTTGAAACAGTTGGACTTGAAGGGTTGAATCGTCACTTGGATCTCTGGGTTGATTAAATTGGGGTCCACTAAGGAAGCATGGATAGCCGACACTTGTGCTCCGGGGTCCCTCCACATAGTGACCTTCTTCCCACCCACACTCACAGTTTCCCTCCGCTCCAAAGGTATCTGGGAGGTATCTGGGCCTGTGGACCTCGTGTGTGATTCTGGTGCAATGTACTGTAATCTGTTGGGGTTCTTGGGGCAGTTGGCTTTTACATGCCCCGGCTCATTACATTTAAAACATCGTCCAGCTGATGGGTCACTGGGGTGAGGTGGGTTGCTGGAAAACGGTGTGGCGGGATGATAAGGTGTCTGGAGGGTTCCTTGGGGGGTAGGTGGGGCCTTGGGCTGCCCCCAGTAGTAGGGTGTGGTCTGAGGTTGTCCCTTCTGGTATCCGCTCCAACTGTGACCAGTTTTTTTCTTTTCTGCCACCTCCACCCATTTGGCTCCAATCTCCCCCACCTCGATTACAGTTTTGGGTCTTCCCATCTAGGATGTATCTTTCTGTTTCCTCAGGAACACCCTGTAAGAACTGCTCCATTTGCATTAGGAAGGGCAAATCTTCTGGAGATTTAACACTTGCTCCTGATATCCAGGCATCCCAATGTTTCACAATGTGGTAGGCATGTTGGGTAAATTACACATCTGGTTTCCACCTTAGGGCTCTGAACCGCCGACGGGAATGCTTGGGTGTTAGCCCCATTCTGACTCTCGCCTTGGTTTTAAACAGTTCATACTGGTTCATGTGTTCCTTAGGCATTTCAGCCGCCACCTCAGCTAAGGGTCCACTGAGCTGTGGCCTCAGCTCTACCGTGTATTGGTCTGTAGAGATGCTGTACCCAAGGCAAGCCCTTTCGAATTTTCTAAGAAGGCCTTGGTATCATCACCTGCCTTGTAGGTGGGGAACTTTCTGGGATGGGAAGTGGTACCTGGAGAAGGATTGCTAGGATTTGTTGGTATATTCTGCTGAGCCTTTCCCTTCTCCATCTCCAGTTCATGATTCTTCTCTTTTTCCTTCTCCTCCAGTTCTTTGGCCCTTGCCTCCATAGCTCTCCTGTGGGCAGCCTCTTGGTTTTTTTCTGCCTCCATAGCTCTCCTGTGAGCAGCCTCTTGGTTTTTTTCTGCCTCTTTTGCTGCCTCCATTTCTTTGTCCTTTGCCTCCATTTCTCTCCTGTGGACAGCTTCTAGGGCTTTTTCTGCCTCTTTCTCTGCCTCCAGTCTGGCTAACTCCAGTTTGTGTTGTGTCTTGGTTTCTGTCATCTTTGCCTCTCTGTTTTTTAACTAACTTTACACCTGAGAGTTAGAAATAAAACAAACAAACAAAAAAAAACTTGCCTTGTAAAATTTTGCTGTGCTGTAATATGATACCTATATTCTCTGATAGTGATTGTCAGCCTACAGAAAAATCCTAAAAAAAAAAAACCAAAAAAACAACATCAACAAAAAAAAACCCCTAACACTTTTTTGTCTCCAGGCAAATAGGCAGAAAACCCCTCTAGTTGCTCTTAGGTAAAAAAAAAAAAAAACTTCAGGTCTGTGAAGACTGGTGAATTGCCCTGCAGGAGGTTAACTACCTTGCCTTTAGATAGAGAAAACTCCAGCTCACAAAAGACAGTTCCCTTTTGTCTCTGCTCTGGCCCCCAAGCAGAAGGGAAAAAAACCCTCTAACTGCTTTCAGTTTAAAACCTGCTTTCCAGCAGCCCAAAGGAAAAAAAAAGTCCTTTTCAAATCTGTGCTTCTGGTTCAAAAAATCTCAAATTGATCTCAAAAGGATTTCAAGTTAATCCCACCGCTCTGCCACCATGTCAAGGTTCCTTCCCCACTCTGAACTCTAGGGTACAGATGTGGGGACCTGCATGAAAACCTCCTAAGCTTACTTTTACCAGCTTAGGTTAAAACTTCCCCAAGGTACAAACTATTTTATCTTTTCCCCTTGTACTTTATCACTGCCACCACCAAACGTCTAACCGGTATATTACTGGGAAAGAGTCCGTTTGGAAACATCTTTCCCCCCAAAATCCTCCCAACCCTTACACCCCCTTTGCTGGGGAAGGCTTGATAAAAATCCTCACCAATTTGCATAGGTGAACACAGACCCTTGGATTTTAAGAACAATGAAAAAGCAATCAGGTTCTTAAAAGAAGAATTTTAATAGAAGAAAAAGTAAAAGAATCACCTCGGTAAAATCAGGATGGTAAATACCGTACAGGGTAATTAGATTCAAAACATAGAGAATCCCTCTAGGCAAAACCTTCAGTTACAAAAAGACACAAAAACAGGAATCTACATTCCATTCAGCACAGCTTATTTTCTCAGCCGTTTAAAGGAATCAGAATCTAACGCATATCTAGCTAGATTACTTACTAAGTTCTAAGATTCCATTCCTGTTCTGTTCCCGGCAAATGCATCACACAGTCAGACAGAGAGAGGCTTTGTTTCTCCCTTCCCCCAGCTTTTGAAAGTATCTTGTCTCCTCATTGGTCATTCTGGTCAGGTGCCAGCGAGGTTATCTTAGCTTCTTAACCCTTTACAGGTGAAAGGGTTTTTCCTCTGGCCAGGAGGGATTTTAAAGGTGTTTACTCTTCCCTTTATATTTATGACACCACTAAAGGCTGAATTTTTTCCTAGGTCTACACTACGAGTTTAGGTCAAATTTAACAGTGTTAGATCGATTTAACCCTGCACCCGTCCACACAATGAAGCCATTTTTGTCGACTTAAAGGCCTCTTAAAATCGATTTTTGTACTCCTGCCCGATGAGGGGATTAACGCTGAAATAGACATCACCTGGTTGAATTTGGGGTAGTATGGATGCAATTCGACAGTATTGGCCTCCGGGACCTATCCCAGAGTGCTCCATTGTGACCGCTCTGGACAGCACTTTCAATTCAGATGCATTAGCCAGGTACACAAGGAAAAGCCCCGGGAACTTTTGAATTTCATTTCCTGTTTGGCCAGCGTGGCGAGCTTATCAGAAGAGGTGACCATGCAGTCCCAGAAACGCAAAAGAGCTCCAGCATGGTCCAAACGAGAGGGACTGGATCTGATCGCTGCATGGGGAGATGAATCCATGCTATCAGAATTCCATTCCAAAAGACGAAATGCCAATATATTTGAAAAAAATCTCCAAGGGCATGATGGACAGAGGCTACAGCAGGGACCTGCAGCAGTGCCATGTGAAACTTAAGAAGCTCAGGCAAGCCTACCAAAAAACCAAACAGGCAAATGGCTGCTCCGGGTCAGAGCCCCAGACCTGCCGTGTCTATGACGAGCTGCATGAAATTCTAGAGGGTGCCCCTACCACTATCCCACCCCTGTCCGTGGATTCCTGCAAGGGGAGTGTCTCACGCAACAGGGATGAGGATTTTGGGGACGGGGAAGATGAGGAGGAGGAGGAGGAAGATAGCACACAACAGGCAAGCGGAGAAAGCGTTCTCCCTGACAGCCAGGAACTATTTATCACCCTGGAGCCAATACCCTCCCAACCCTCCAAGGCGGACTCCCGGACCATGAAGCCGGAGAAGGCACCTCTGGTGAGTGTACCTTTGTAATTATAATACATGTTTAATGATTAATTTGCCCTCAAGACTTGGGATGCATTTGCAGCTAGTACAGCTTCTGGAAAAGTCTGTTAACGTGTCTGGGGATGGAACGGAAATCCTCCAGGGACATTATTAAGGGGACATTCAGAGGTGGCCGTTCCTGCTGGGCTGTTACGACGGTTGAAGAAGCCGAAAGACTGTGGCTTACCATGGCTGCCTGCAAGCCAAATTCTGTTGCCCGGCCCTGTGTGTGTGATCTCTCACACCAAACCAGCAGGCCCTCAATATAAGCGGCAAAATGCGACCTTGGACCAAAAGCACATGTGCTATGCAATGTTAACAGCTTGGTTCACCGTGAAAGAGTCTACTCATTGTTCTCTCAAATGTGTCTTTTTAAATACTACTCTCCCTTTTTTTCCTCCCGCAGCTGCAAATGTTTCAGCATTCCCCCTATCATCTCCGTCCCAGAGGCTAGCACAGATAAGAAGGCAAAAAAAACCGCACTCACGATGAAATGTTCTCTGAGCTCATGCAGTCCTCCCACACTGAAAGAGCTCAGCAGAATACGTGGAGGCAGAGTCCGGGAAAGCAGAAAATGAATGCGAGAATAGGAGGGACGAGCAAGAGGAGAGGTGGCGGCAGCATGAGGAGAGGAGGCAGGATTCAATGCTGAGGCTAAATGTGGATCAAACTGGTATGCAAACGATAGACATTTCTACATCCACAACAATTATTTTCTGGTCTGGGAAGTAAATCCCTTCCTGCATCTGTTCAAACAGTCCAGAGTTCCAGAAGATGTGAGCGTCATGCACCTTTCCCAGCCATCACACGTTGGTGTCAGTGAAACATCCCTTGGTGATCCACCAGTGCTTGCAGCACCACTGAAAAATACGCCTTGTGGTTTACGTACTGGCTGCCAAGGTGGTCCGGTCCCAAGATAGGGATATGGGTTCCGTCTATCGTCCCACCACAATTAGGGAATCCTATTGCAGCAAAGCCATCCACTATGACCTGCACATTTCCCAGAGTCACTACCCTTGATAGCAGCAGTTCAGTGATTGTGTTGGCTATTTGGATCACAGAAACCCCCACAGTAGATTTGCCACTCCAAATTGATTCCCAACTGACCGGTAGCTGTCTGGCGTTGCAAGCTTCCAGAGGGCTATCGCCACTCACTTGTGAACTGTGAGGGCTGCTCTCATCTTGGTATTCTTGCGCTTCAGGGCAGGGGAAAGCAAGTCACAAAGTTCCATGGAAGAGCCCTTTCGCATGCGAAAGTTTCACAGCCACAGAGAATCATCCCAGACCCGCAACACTATGCGGTCCCACCAGTCTGTGCTGGTTTCCCAGGCCCAGAATCAGTGTTCCATGGCATGAGCCTGCCCCATTGCCACCAGGATGTCCAAATTACTGGGGCCCATACTTTGAGAGAAGTCTGTGTCCATGTCCTCATCACTATCATCACACCACTGCCATCGCCTCCTTGCCTGCTTTTGCAGTTTCTGGTTCTGCACATACTGCAGGATAATGGATGAGCTGTTTACAATGCTCATAACTGCCGCAGTGATCTGAACGGGTTCCATGCTTGCCATGCTATGGCATCTACAGAAGAGCAGAGTTGCAGCGGAAGCAGTGGGTGACGACGGATGCCACGAGAATAGATATTTATAGAGAACGATGATAGGACCTGCAAGGTGGATGCAGGAGAGCAGAGTTGCAGCGGAAGCGGTGGAGGATGACCGTTAGCACCGCACACATTTCCCGAGGAAGAATATAAGTACCCAGGAGACCATGACAGGCAACATGGAGAAATTCACTGTTGAGACAATAGCAACAGAACAGAGTTGCAGCAGAAGTGGTGGATGACAATAGTTAGCACCGTGCACATTTCCCAAGGAAGAACACATGTACTCGGGAGCCTATGACAGACAACATGGAGAAATTCGCTATTGAGACAATAGCATCAGAGCAGAGTTGCAGCGGTCCTACTGCACCATCTGCTGAAAGCAGTATGGCGTCCACATGGAAAAAAGGAACGAAACGATTGTCTGCCATTGCTTTCACGGAGGGAGGGGCAACTGATGACATGTACCCAAAACCACCTGCAACAATGCTTTTGCCCCATCAGGCATTGGGAGATTAACCCAGAATTCCAATGGGTGGCAGAGACTGCAGGAACTGTGGGATAGCTACCCACAGTGCACCGCTCTGTAAGTTGATGCTAGCCACGGTAGTGAGGACGCACTCTGTCGACTTAATGCGCTTAGTGTGGACATACGCAATCGACTGTATAAAATCGATTTCTAAAAATCGACTTCTATAATATCAACCTAATTTCGTAGTGTAGACATACCCTTCATCTATCTTGGCAGGTTAAGTTGCCACACCCATCCTTCCGTAAAGCATGACAGGAAATATTGTGCTCTGTGATTTACAAGTTATAAGAATGTTGCTGAAAACAGCAGGAGCAGAGCAGTCATGATTTTCTTATGCTTCTTGCTACCACAAACTCCCAGCACAGCTGTACTAGAGAGTCCACCACCCCTAGTGTTGCTAGTACAAAAATAAAACCCTAATGTTGGTCTTGGGCGGTACTCATAGGATAAAAACAATCACTTATGTAGCACTGTAAATTTATACAATGATCAGACCTGCCAAGTTGTACTTATGCGGAGATCCGGTCTACTTATTTACTTTTGGCTTGGTTTTGAGGCCATATTTAAGCATCTCGCTCTGGCAGCGATGAAGGAATGTGCAAATTGTTCTCAGAGTGCAATTTAAATGAGAAATCTCACCTTGCCAATTTTATTTATGTAATTGTCACAGCTTGGCTATGCTGCTATGGTACTGTTGCTAGGCTTGTGTCTTCTGCATTAAGCATATAGCTTCCAGCATGAACCCTACAGCTGGTGTTTATGGACCGCCAAGGGAGTCTGGCCTCTGATTCATTAGCTTTCTGGACATGCTTCCTGTCAGCCTGCATACTGTTTTATTTGTCCTTCCTTGGAACAGAAGCGGAGCATAGGTCAGACAGAAAGCACTTACTTTACCGTCCACTTGGTTCTGCTGTAAGTCTGGTGCTTTCAGCAGATACTTTAGTACTAATATATCAGGCCAGTTTACTTCTCGGGTGTCTTGTCCTGCCTCCCAACCCTTATATCAAGCAATAACTAGCTAATTACTGTCCACTTCTGTCTTCCATTATGTTCTCAGTTATGCCACTGGCAATATCCCCTTCTTCAAACACCGTTCCTTAGATCCACTTCCCCTCACCAGCTGCCACCCCATCTCCAGTCTTCCTTCTCCCTAGCACAGGACCAGATTTACACCTTACGTGTCCCTAAACATAACATCTGCAGTGCCCCCCCTGCCTACACCTGACCTTCATATGTTCCGTAAAAAATTAAACTTTTAATCCACTGTGATAAATGAAAGGGGGGGGACTCCCTTTTATGGACAGCCAGGTAGTTCCCTCCGTGAAAGCAATGGCAGACAATCGTTTCGTGCCTTTTTTCCTGGGTTACCCATGCAGACCATGGCAAGCATGGAGCCCACTCAGCAAACCGTCACCGTATGTCTCCTGGGTACTGGCAGATGCGGTACTGCATTGCTACACAGCAGCAGCTTATTGCCTTTTGGCAGCAGACAGTGCAGTATGACTAAAAGAAAAGGAGTACTTGTGGCACCTTAGAGACTAACAAAGTTATTTGAGCATAAGCTTTCGTGAGCTACAGCTCACTTCATCGGATACATCTGGTGGAAAATACAGTGGGGAGATTTATATACACACACAGAGAACATGAAACAATGGGTTTTATCATACACACTGTAAGGAGAGTGATCACTTAAAATGAGCCATCACCGGTGTGGGGGGGGAAGGAGGAAAACCCCCTCCTGCTGGTGATGGCTCATCTTAAGTGATCACTCTCCTTACAGTGTGTATGATAAAACCCATTGTTTCATGTTCTCTGTGTGTATATATAAATCTCCCCACTGTATTTTCCACCAAATGCATCCGATGAAGTGAGCTGTAACTCACGAAAGGTTATGCTCAAATAAATGTGTTAGTCTCTAAGGTGCCACAAGTACTCCTTTTTCTTTTTGTGAATACAGACTAACATGGCTGCTACTCTGAAACCTGCAGTATGACTGGTAGCCGTCGTTGCCGTAGTCCAGGGTGCTCTTTAACAAACCTCGATGAGGTCAGGGGCCCCTGGGCAAACATGGGAGTGACTCAGCCAGGTCATTACCCTTTTAAGTTTTGTCTCATGGTGATTCAGTCTTTTAATGAGCAGCCAGGAGACGATGATGGCCAGCAGTCATACTAGACGGTCTTATGCCGAGCACCCAGGAGATGACGATGGCTAGCATTCATACTACACAGTCTGCTGCCACCAAGATGTAAAAGATAGATGAAGTGGATCAAAACAAGAAATAGATCAGATTTGTTTTGTATTCATTTTCTCCTCCCTCCCTCTGTGAAATCAACGGTCTGCTAAACCCAGTTTTGAGTTCTATCCTTGAGGGGGCCATTCTGTTTCTCGCAAAGCCACCCCCTTTGCTGATTTTAATTCCCTATAAGCCAACCTTGTAAGCCATATTGTCAGTCGCCCTTCCCTCCGTCAGAGCAACAGCAAGGAATAGTTTCACGCCCTTTTCCCTGGATTGCCCAAGCAGGAGCAACTGCCATAGCACAGCAAGCATGGAGCCTGTTCAGCTCACCGCAGCAGTTATGACCATTGTAAACACCTCTCGCATTATTGTGCAGTTTATGCAGAACCAGCACCTGAAAAACCAGGCGAGGAGGCGACGGAAGGGCGGTGATGAGGACATGAACACACTTTTAACTAAAACCACGTTCCCCCACAATTTGGAGATCATGGTGTTACTGGGACAGGCTTATGCCATGGAACGCCAATTCTGGGCCCGGGAAACAACCACAGAGCGGTGGAACCGCATAATGTTGCAGGTTTGGGATGATTCCCAGTGGCTCCAAAACTTTCACATGCGTAAGGGCACTTCCATGGAACTTTGTGACTTGCTTTCCCCTGCCCTGGGGCGCAAGAATACCAAGATGAGAGCATCCCTCACAGTTCACAAGTGAGTGGCAATAGCTCTGTGGAAGTTTACAACGCCAGACAGCTACCGGTCAGTCGGTAATCAATTTGGAGTGGGAAAATGTACTGTGTGGGTTGCTGTGATGCAAGTAGCCAGCGCAATCATTGAGCTGCTGCTATCAAAGTTAGTGACTGGGAAATGTGCAGGTCATAGTGGATGGCTTTGCTGCAATGGGATTCCCTAACTGTGGTGGAGCTATAGATGGAACGCATATCCCTATCTTGGCACCAAAGCACCAAGCCGGCGAGTACATAAACCGCAAGGGGTACTTTTCAGTAGTGCTGCAAGCACTGGTGGATCACAAGGGACGTTTCACCAACATCAATGTGGGATGGCCGGGAAAGGTTCATGACGCTCGCATCTTCAGGAATTCTGGTGTGTTTAAATGGCTGCAGGAAGGGATTTATTTCCCAGACCAGAAAATAACTGTTGGGGATGTTGAAATGCCTACAGTTATCCTTGGGGACCCAGCCTACCCCTTAATGCCCTGGCTCATGAAGCCATACACATGCACCCTGGACAGTAGTAAGGAGCTGTTCAACTATAGGCTGAGCAAGTTCAGAATGGTGGTAGAGTGTGCATTTGGATGTTTAAAGGGTCGCTGGTGCAGTTTACTGACTTGGTTAGACCTCTGCGAAACCAGTATCCCCACTGTTATTACTGCTTGCTGTGTGCTCCACAATCTCTGTGAGAGTAAGGGAGAGACATTTATGGCAGGGTGGGAGGTTGAGACAAATCGCCTGGCCACTGGTTACACGCAGCCAGACACCAGGGCAGTTAGAAGAGCACAGGAGGGAGCGGTGCGCATCAGCGAAGCTTTGAAAACCAGTTTCATGACTGGCCAGGTGTCAAGGTTCCTTCCTCACTCTGAACTCTAGGGTACAGATGTGGGGACTTGCATGAAAGACCCTCTAAGCTTATTCTTACCAGCTTAGGTTAAAAACTTCCTCAAGGTGCAAACTTTGCCTTGTCCTTGAACCCTAGGCTGCCACCACCAAGCATGTTAAACAAAGAAAAGAGAAAGCGCTCACTTGAAGACATCTTTCCCCCAAAATATCCCCCCAAGCCCTACACCCCCTTTCCTGGGGAAGGGTTGATAAAAATCCTCACCAATTTGCCTAGGTGAACACAGACCCAAACCCTTGGATCTTAAGAACAATGAAAAAGCAATCAAGATCTTAAAAGAAGAATTTTAATTAAAGTAAAAGCATCACCTCTGTAAAATCAGGATGGTAAATACCTTACAGGGTAATCACATTCAAAACATAGAGAATCCCTCTAGGCAAAACCTTAAGTTACAAAAAGACATAAAAACAAGCATGGACCCCGCTCAGATCACTTTGGCAATTAGGAGCACGTTAAACAGCACGTGCATTATCCAGCAGTATATGCAGCACCAGAACCTGGCAAAGCGAAAACAGGCGAGTAGGCAACATCAGCGCGGTGATGAGAGTAATGAAGACATGGATACAGACTTCTCTCAAAGCACAGGACCTGGCAATGTGGGCATCATGGTGCTAATGGGGCAGGTTCATGCGGTGGAACGCCGATTCTGGGCCCGGGAAACAAGCACAGACTGATGGGACCACATAGTATGGCAGGTCTGGGACGATTCCCAGTGGCTGCAAAACTTTTGTATGCGTAAGGGCATTTCCATGGAACTTTGTGACTTGCTTTCCCCTGCCCTGAAGCGCATGAATACCAAGATGAGAGCAGCCCTCACAGTTCACAAGTGAGTGGCAATAGCCCTGTGGAAGCTTGCAAAGCCAGACAGCTACCGGTCAGTCGGGAATCAATTTGGAGTGGGAAAATCTTCTGTGGGGGCTGCTGTGATGCAAGTAGCCAACGCAATCAAAGATCTGCTGATATCAAGGGTAGTGACCCTGTGCAGGTCATAGTGGATGGCTTTGCTGCAATGGGATTCCCTAACTGTGGTGGGGCCATAGACGGAACCTATATGCCTATCTTGGCACCGGAGCACCAAGCCAGTGAGTACATAAACCCCAAGGGGTACTTTTCAATGGTGCTGCAAGCACTGGTGGATCACAAGGGATGTTTCACCAACATCAACGTGGGATGGCCGGGAAAGGTACACGACGCTCGCATCTTCAGGAACTCTGGTCTGTTTCAAAAGCTGCAGGAAGGGACTTTCTTCCCAGACCAAAAAATAACCGTTGGGGATGTTGAAATGCCTATAGTTATCCTTGGGGACCCAGCCTACCCCTTAATGCCATGGCTCAAGAAGCCATACACAGGCAGCCTGGACAGTAGTCAGGAGCTGTTCAACTACAGGCTGAGCAGGTGCAGAATGGTGGTAGAATATGCACTTGGACATTTAAAAGCATGCTGGCGCAGTTTACTGACTCAGTTAGACCTCAGCGAAACCAATATTGCCACTGTTATTACTGCTTGCTGTGCGCTCCACAATCTCTGTGAGAGTAAGGGGGAGATGTTTATGGTGTGGTGGGAGGTTGAGGCAAATCGCCTGGCTGCTGGTTACGCACAGCCAGACACCAGGGCGGTTAGAAGAGCACAGGAGGGCGCGGTGCGCATCAGAGAAGCTTTGAAAACCAGTTTCATGACTGGCCAGGTTATGGTGTGAAAGTTCCGTTTGTTTCTCCTTGATGAAACCCCCCGTCCCTTGGTTCACTCTATTTCCCTTCGATCACCACTTGCAGAGGCAATAAATTCATTGTTACTTCACATTCATGCATTCTTTAATAATTCATCACACAAATAGGGGGATGACTGCCAAGGTAGCCTGGGAGGGGTGGTGGAGGAGAGAAGCACCGGGAGAGGTGGTGGAGGGGGGAAGGACAAGGCCACACAGCACTTTAAAAGTTTAAAACTTTAAAACTTATTGAATGCCAGCCTTCTGTTGCTTGGGCAATCCTCTGGGGTGGAGTGGCTGGGTGGCCAGAGGCCCCCCACTGCATTTTGGGCGTCTGGGTGAGGAAGCTATGGAACTTGTGGAGGAGGGCAGTTCGTTACACAGGCGCTGTAGCGGGAGTCTGTGCTCCAGCTGCCTTTCCTTCAGCTCAACCATATGCTGGAGCATATTAGTTTGATCCTCCAGCAGCCTCAGTATTGAATCCTGCCTCCTCTCATCACGCTGCCACCACCTTTCAGCTTCAGCCCTCTCTTCAGCCCACCACTTACGCTCTTCAGCCTGCCACCTCTCCTCCCGGTCATTTTGAGCTTTCCTACACTCTGACATTGTCTGCCTCCATGCATTCGTCTGTGCTCTGTCAGTGTGGGAGGACAGCATGAGCTCAGAGAACATTTCATCGTGAGTGCGTTTTTTTTTTCCTTCTAATCTTCGCTAGCCTCTGGGAAGGAGAAGATCCTGTGATCCTTGAAACACATGCAGCTGGTGGAGAAAAAAAAAGGGGCAGTGGTATTTAAAAAGACACATTTTACAGAACAATGAGTACATTCTTTCATGGTAAACCTTGCTGTTAACATTACATACATAGCACATGTGCTTTCATTCCAAGGTCACATTTTGCCTCCCCCCACCACGTTGCTAGCTTCTCCTCCCTGCCCCCTCCCCATGGCTAACAGCAGGGAACATTTCTGTTCAGCCACAGGCAAACAGCCCATAGGAACGGGCACCTCTGAATGTCCCCTTAAGTAAAGCACCCTATTTCAACCAGGTGACCATGAATGATATCACTCTCCTGAGGATAACACAGAGAGATAAAGAACGGATGTTGTTTGAACGCCAGCAAACATACACTGCAATGCTTTGTTCTACAATGATTCCCGAGTACGTGCTACTGACCTGGACTGGTAAAGTGTCCTACCATGGTGGACGGAATAAGGCTGCTGTCCACAGAAACCTTTTGCAAAGGCTTTGGTAGTACACCCAGGAGAGCCGCAAATGCCAGGGCAAATTAATCATTAAACATGCTTGCTTTTAAACCTTGTATAGTATTTTAAAAGGTACACTCACCAGAGGTCCCTTCTCGGCCTGGCGGGTCCGGAAGGCAGCCTTGGGTGGGTTCGGAGGGTACTGGCTCCAGGTCCAACAAACAGTTCCTGGCTGTCAGGAAAACCAGTTTCTCCGCTTGCTTGCTGTGAGCTATCTACAATTTCATCATCATCATCATCTTCCTCGTCCCCAAAATCTGCTTCCATGTTGCCTCCATCTCCATTGAAGGAGTCAAACAACACAGGTGGGGTAGTGGTGGCTGAATCCCCTAAAATGGCATGCAGCTCATCATAGAAGCAGCATGTTTGGGGCTCTGACCTGGAGCGGCCGTTTGCCTCTCTGGTTTTCTGATAGGCTTGCCTCAGCTCCTTAAGTTTCACGCGGCACTGCTTCGGGTCCCTGTTATGGCTTCTGTCCTTCATGCCCTGGGAGATTTTCACACGTTTTGGCATTTTGAAAACTGGAACAGAGTTCTGATAGCACGGATTCCTCTCCCCATACAGCGATCAGATCCCGTACTTCCTGTTCAGTCCATGCTGGAGCTCTTTTGCAATTCTGAGAATCCATCATGGTCACCTCTGCTGATGAACTCTGCATGGTCACCTCTGCTGATGAGCTCTGCACTCACCTGCAGCTTGCCACGCTGGCCAAACAGGAAATGAAATTCAAAAGTTCACGGGCCTTTTCCTGACTACCTGGCCAGTGCATCTGAGTTGAGAGTGCACTCCAGAGCGGTCACAATGGAGAACTCTGGGATAGCTCCCGGACGCCAGTACTGTCTAATTGTGTCCACAGTACCCCAAATTCAACCTGGCAAGGCCAATTTCAGTGCTAATCCCCTTGTCGGTGGTGGAGTAAGGAAATCGATTTTAAGAACCCTTTAAGTTGAAAAAAAGGGCTTCGTCGTGTGGACGGGTGCAGGGTTAAATCGATTTAAATGTTCTAAATTCAACCACAACTCCTAATATAGGCCAGGGCTTAGAGTCCCAAATAGCATAAAAAGACCTTACTTCCTTCTAGTTAGGGATTTTTATTCCCACATTCCTAGAGTGCAGGCTGCACAGTTCCCTCTTCATGGATGTGTCGAAAGCAATCAACAAAGTACCTTGTTTGATGGTTTACAATGGCCCGTTTAGGGGCAATAGGCCTTCCTGATGAGCTGGAGCTGATGATAAGCTGTTCTCATGGGTACAAAGCAGTATTTCACATTTGGTGATATCTCTTTCATGACTGGATTTACAGTTTCAAAGCAAATATTTTATAGTTACAGAACAAACATAAGCATATCTTTAAAGCATGGGTTACAGATATTATAAGTGAAATAATGCATGCAGCAATGTACAAACATTTCTTAAAGTCTAAAAACATTGTTACAAGTTGTAACCATGCTTCAGAGGGTCACAACTGAGGATACCAAATTCAGGATGAACTGCTGAGAAATAGGTCAGATATAGCCCCAGACTAGTGGCTAATCCCACATAGGATATACCAAACCAGCAACAAAAGTAAACTTTTGTTTCACCGCACTGGCTAACAAGTCACAAAAGCAGTTTCCTTGGACATTCCAGTTCTTATGTCACCACCAAAAACACTGGATTTAAAGATGAGTGGTTCTTTACAACCAGTCTCATGAAATAATAGGTTCTTCTGATCCCAAAGGACCAGCCACACACACGCCCCCAGGTCAATATATAACTTAGATCTTATCCAAAAATCACGCTGATGCCAATCCTTTAATATCTAAAATCTAAAGGTTTATTCAGAAAGAAAGAAAGAAAGAAAGAAAGGTGAGAGTTAAAATTGGTTAAAAGTTCTTGGTTCAGGCTTATAGCAGTAATGGAATAAACTTCTGGTTCGATAAACCTCTGGCTGCATCCAAATCACTGGAAGTTCCTCAGTCCATTGGTTAGAATGCTCCCATTAATATAAGTTTATAGTCCAGAGGCTTGGGCAGGAAAGAGGCCTGGAGCAGGATAGAGGCAAAATGGAGGGGTTTTCAGGGCCATTTATATCTTCTGCCATGTGAGGGAAGCCCATTGTTTCAAACAAAGACCTCAACACAGGTAGTGGAGAATCACAGGTGACCAGATAATGTTTGGAGTCACATGGGCAAGTCACATATTCATGCCCAATTTCACTCAGTCATTGCAGGAAGCCATTATATGTATTCCAGACAGCACGTTGCAGGACAGTCCACTCAATGTAGATGGGCATCTCCCATGGTCCATTGTCAGTTAAGTGTCCTTTTGATGGGCCACTCAATTTGAATAATCCCTCCAAAATGTACTGGCTAACTACTTCATGGGCGTTACCCCCAGAGCAAACATTTGAAATCGAGATATAGAGCCAATATTCATAATTTTAAATACAAAAATTATACATGCATACAGAGAGCAGAATCATAACCAGCAAATCATAACCTTTTCATAGATACCTCACTTGACAACCTTTGTACAAGATTGGCTGCAGATATACACCAGTGGTTGCAACAATGATCTATATAGTCATATTTTAATCAGATAACGTAACACAAGTCTAACACCTCTTTGTGCAATACTAACACAGGTGAGTCAGACTGGATTCCAGTATGCCTTCGACAGTGTTCACTTGAGGACTAGGGACTTTGACCTGAGCTGGCACCTGATCTACCAGCATCACAGTGGTTTTGCTGGCTAGTTCAAGGAGGATATTCAGTGCATAATGGACAGCATGGGGAAAAGTGCAAATGTACTGGGAGAAGGAGGCGACTACTTGATGAAGACTTGGCATTGCTGGTGATTGGAAGTGTTGGTGGCAGGGGAGGTGACATGGTAAGACTTTTGTTCTCCTCTGCCTTGAATTGCATCCACTGCATCCATCAAATTAAACAGATTCTCTGTAACAAATTGGCCATCTCTAGTCTTCCATCTCAAGTCTTCTCTCTTCCACCTGGCCTATTATAATTAAGAGTCTTAGTAAAGTAATCAAATCCCTACTCCTCCCAGCTTTCTCACTTTTGAGGCTGCCTATTTTGCCAGTCACCCAGTCACTACCTCAATAGTTTATCTATGGCTACCATAGTCCTAACAATGGCATAGGCCCATTACTAAGTGGAGATGCTAAAATTGTTAATGATGATACAGAAAAGTATAATAAGTATCTTCACAGGCATGGACGGTGGGTATCGCAGGCCAGGGGAGGCTAAACCTGCGTGGCCCCGCACCCAGGCCCCCTCCTGCTTCTTGCCAGCACTCTTCCCCCATGGCCAGGCCTGGGGGACTTGGAGGGGCTGGTTTTCAGCCTGGGACTCCAAGCGGCTGGGGCCGTGCTGCTTGCCCCACTGGTGCTCTGGGGCTAGGGGCGCTGGGGGCTGGGCTACCCGGCCAGGCAGCGCTCTGGGGCTGGAGGCGCTGGGAGCTGGGCTGCCTGCCTGGCCAGCACTTCAGGGCTGGGAGTACTGGGAGGGCCATACCACCTGCCCAGCTGGTGCTCCTGCATTGGGGGCCATGCCCCCCAGCCAGCCAGCACTCCAGCGCTGGGGGTACTTGGGTGGCCAGCAACTGTGGGGAGTCTCTGGGCTCTAGCAGGGGTTTGGGAGAGGGGCCTGGGGCAGAAGGGCCAGGGGCTAGCCTCCCGGAGCCAGCAGTTCACGTGCTGCCCACGTTCACAGGGAGAAAATACCGGGTACTAAAAAGTTCTCCATTCTAAGGGAGAAAGGCATAACAAGAACCAGTGTCTGGAAGCTGAAATCAGACACATTCAAATTAGAAATAATGTGCACAATTTTAGCAGTGACGGTGACTAACCATTGGAACAAACTACTAAGAGAAGTGGTAGATTCCCCATCTCTTAGTGTCTTCAAAGACTGGATGCCTGGTTGGAAGATATGCTATAGCCAGACACAAAAGTGACTGTGGTCAGTACGGGGGTAACTGGTCATTAAATTTCACCCTTGAAAAATAGGGGGTCTGACTAGATGATCTAATGAGCCCTTCTGACCTTAAAATCGATGAGTTTATGCATATAATTGTGTTACTGTGTGATCTTGGCTAGGTACTGGTCTACATTAAAAAGTTGCACTAGTTTAATTAAAATCCATCTAGCTACTGTGACGCTGGCAGACTAAGTGTCTGCTAATGCCAAGGCCATTAGGCCTCATTGAACACTCACAAATGCATCGTTGGAAACCACTCTGACTCACCTGTGTGTTAGTATTGGTAAAATAAGTATTAGATTTATAAAAATGTGTAGAGACTTTATGATGTGCTTGTGAGTAGCTGCATGCATTGATCTCACAGATGAAATCTGTATCCCATGTTATAAGGTAATATTTAAGTGTTTGCATGGTAACTGTAAAAGTATTTACTCTGAAACTGTAAATCCAGTCCAGAGAGAAGCATTACCAGTACGAAATACAAGTTTACCACAAGAGATGTCATCTGCTCTCCAACACAAGAAGGCCCATAGACACCAGACAATCCCTTGGGGAACATCCATGGACAAAAGATTGTTGATTGCTCCCCCATCACCTATGAAGAGGAGCTGTACACAAGCACTCGTCCCATCAGCTTGAACTCTGGGGGAAGGGAATAAAAATTCTTGTCAAGAAGAAATTATCTCTATGCAGCTTGAATTCTGATTTCTGAATATAAGCAAGAGATTCCCAACTGTTTGACCACATTAGCCCTAGAGGATTTATACAGCTTACATATTACAGCAGCTCCTATTACCTTTTGGAACCTGACTGTAACTCATGTGTGTGTACGTTTACCTGCCTTAACCTCTCATTTCTTTTTCTTGGTTAATAAATCTTGAGTTAATTTATCACAGGATTGGCTACAAGCGTTGTCTTTGGTATAGAATCCGAGGTGCAAATGATCTAGTGTAAATGATTTGGAAGTGGGAGTAACCTGAGTGGTATGTGATTTTTGGTGTAAGGGACCATCTATCACAAAGACAAGCTTGCCTGGCTGGTAAGACAGACTGGAGTACCCAAGGGGACTGTCTGTGACTCTGTGTTAAGGCTAGGAGTACTTGTGGCACCTTAGAGACTAACAAATTTATTTGAGCATAAGCTTTCGTGAGCTACAGCTCACTTCATCTGATGCATTCGGTGGAAAATACAGTGGGGAGATTTATATACACACACAGAGAACATGAAACAATGGGTTTTATCATACACACTGTAAGGAGAGTGATCACTTAAGATGAGCCATCACCAGTAGGAGGGGAGGGGAAGGAGGAAAACCTTTCATGGTGACAAGCAAGGTGGGCCATTTCCAGCAGTTAACAAGAACATCTGAGGAACAGTGGGGTGGAGGGGAGAAATAGTTTTACTTTGTATAATAAGTGATCACTCTCCTTACAGTGTGTATGATAAAACCCATTGTTTCGTGTAGCTGTAGCTCACAAAAGCTTATGCTCAAAAAAATTTGTTAGTCTCTAAGGTGCCACAAGTACTCCTTTTCTTTTTGCAAATACAGACTAACATGGCTGCTACTCTGAAACCTGTGTTAAGGCTGCTATAGTGCCTGAGGAATTCATACTTGATACTTGGCTGGTGAAATCTGAGTGTAGAACTCACAATGAGTTTGGGGTTTGTGCGCTGCTTCTTCACAGTCTGCCCTGAAGCTGGTACTTATGCTCATGAGCCACTGTAGACAACTACACTGGTGCAAACCCCTAAAATAGACACACTTTCTTAACACAACTTTGTTTATGTTGGTAAATTACCAAATTAAGCTTAATTGATCTAAGCCAGAGTTAAAACAATTTAAATACATCTGTCTTAGGGGTTTGCACTGGTGTACATATTAATTTAGTCAATTTAGTTAAACCAGTGCATGTTTTCTGATGTACACCATTATCTGACCTATGCCACATAACCTCCCAGGACTAAATTCATAGGTGAAGTAAGTGGGAGCAGCTCCACTGCAGTCACTGAAATTGCATTCACTTATAGTGCTGAACTGGGCCTAGTGCGTCAATGGCATACACAGGATTTGAATTCAGGAGTTCCTAGCATCCACTCCTACATCGGCAATTCCAATTCACTGCCCCACATGCTTTTGCATTTTGAGTGTTGTTGTTGTTGTTTAGCACAGGATTTAGGCAGAACAACCTTGCGGCGAGGCTGCCACATGGTTGTAATATTGCTCATAAAGTGTACAGTGCTTCTTTTCTCCATGCTCCTTTGTGTTCAGCCACATTCTGCAGTCATGAGACATTCCGTCAGAGACGTTTACTTCCTCTGCCCCCACTTAAACAGGAAAACTCTTGATGAAAGAATAAAGTCTGAATTGTGCTTTGAAAATCTGACCAAAACAGCTGGGAGCCAGGAACTGCTAGACTTTTTACTCTGATTTATTGCTGCAAATGTATAGCAGGGATGGCAAACTCTTGGCCCATTTCACAAAATGTTCACAATGCCTCCTCTCCTGGCTCCAGAACTAAACACCTAGGGAGTCATGGTGGCCAGTTGCACCTCCAGACCCTTCCTCACCTGTGAAGTTCCTCTAGTCTCTCCCTCTCTTATTCAGCAGCTACCTGAAGCCATGGCAGGTGAATGAAAGCTATGAGATAATAAGTACTCTAAACATGACACTCAGTTCTCCAATTCCTATGACATACCAAAGCTAGGCAGCAGCATCTCCCAGCTTTCCCATTGCCTTGCTGAAATCAGAACCAGGATGAAGAGCCTCTAGCTTAAAGCTGAACTCAGGCAAGATGGACATGATGTTTGTGGGAAAAGGGAAGCACCTAGAGGAAGTTGCCTCCTCTGTAACATCGAAAGCTTATGCTCTAATAAATTTGTTAGTCTCTAAGGTGCCACAAGTACTCCTTTTCTTTTTGCGAATACAGACTAACACGGCTGCTACTCTGACACCCTCAGACTGTTAAATCAGTCCACAGCTTTGTGGTCCTTCTGGACTCCTCACTGCCCAAGAGCTACAGCTGTGAAAAATTCCATCTGCAGCTGGCCAGCAGTCTGGTCTCCATTCTATTGGGCACAGACCTGGCTGTAGTGACTCACATATATGTGGCCTCTGGACTTGATTATTGCAATTCATTACACTGAGAAATAAAACCACTTACTTTGGCAGGCTCCAGCTTGCAGAGAATGCAGCAGTAGGGCTCCACTCCAGCACTCCACTCTCTGCACTAGCTCTCCCCACCCCCCAAACACACATACCTTGATTAGCATCATTTTCAAGGGTTTATTCATGATATCCAAATGGAGGGAGGTTGCCAGGCTATTAAAGAGATCACACCTCCCTCCAGCACTATGACAGCAGCAACAGACCACTGGAAGATGAGGTTGTTGCCCTCCAGCGGGTAACACATGACAGCAGAAAAAGACAGAACTATCTTAAAAGCTCGACCAAGACAACAGAATTCTGTGGCTGCTGAGATAAATTGACTGTGGACCACAGGATTTTACACTTCCTCTTGGCATTCCATCAATATAAAAAGAAATACGTTCAAAGTGAAACAGATCGTTCCTCCCAAGAGGCAGAAGAAAGAATGGAAATTCTGCTGTTTTGTTTGCACCAGTAATTTTAAGACATTCAAATACTGTGATGAGAGTTGCAAGGAGAATGCAGATTAGACCAGTGTTCTCAGCTGCAAGGCACTACTTACGGAACTTTCTTTGCTAGCGATCAGACTGAACTCAAGCCTTATTTTGTTCCCCTTTTTGAGAGCATTTTTCCTTAGCAGTGAAGCAGAAACAAATAAAAGAAAACCTGACCACTATATTGTGACAGATATTGCAACCACGTGCAGTGTCTTTGGGGGGCTACTGTATTATATTTATGAAGGTTATATGGATGGTTGTAGGTTAAGGACTATGTTCTACTCAATGTGGGAGGGTTACTGCAGCTCCTCCAGAAACTAAAAACAGTGGGAGTGATTTCTGGAGGCCTTGGGACTGTAAACAGCTCCAGAGAGGTACCATCTCCTGGGGTGATTTGCATGTATTGATGCAGACTGGAGTCAAGAGACCAAGGAGGCAAAGAAAGGGCTTTGGGTATACAAGACTAAGACCTGCTCTACACTACAAAATTAATTTGTTTCAACCTAGCTGTGCATGTGTCTAATGCTAGATTTAACACCCACCAATGTAAGCACCTCATTAGGGTGATGCAACAACAACACCTACCTGAACAATGCAGAGGCATGGTTGATGTACTTATGCTGATGCAGTGCAAGTGTAGACAGTGCATTATGTGTGTTGACCCTCACAGTCCTCCAGCAGCTGTCCCACAATGCCCCTGCCCCCGCGGCAGTGTCCGCTCTGGTCACAAGTTTGAATTCCAGTGCCCAGGGGGTCACAGAGACTGGAAGCGTGCTCCCACACTACCCCCAGCGTGTTTTGGAAATGCCTTTTCCTGATTGCCCACATTGGTGAGCATCCAACCATGACGTCTCCATTCAGACAGAGAGCGACTAGACATACTAGCAGGAAAGGAGACTTGGATCTCCTTGGTCTGTGGGGAGAAGAGTCTGTGCAAGCCCAGCTCAGGAGCAGCCAAAGAAATAGAGACACCTATGCACAGGGTACATAAAAGATTCTGAAACTGGGGCATGACAGGTAGAGCCCTGCGCGGATACAAATTTATACCGGTGGATGCGGATATCTGAGGATAGAAATCGGTATCTGCTGAACTGCAGCGCTCTCCCAGGAACTGCAGTGGCAAAAGGAGTAGAACGTGGGGCCACCACTCCCAGGAGCCAGCGCCCCGTGCCAGCAGCTCTTTGCGTGTGGCTGTACCACCCCTAGCCCCGCCCCCATCCCTTCCATGCAGCTGTCTGTGTGACTGCGTCTCCTGTCTGGGGTCTGAATAGCCACGCCAGAGGTCAGGGCTGGGGGCAATACAGCCATGCTGGAGGAGCTGCTGGCACAGGGCACTGGCTCCTGGGAGCAGCGGCCCCATGTTCTGCTCCTTTTGCCACTGCAGTTCCCAGGAGAGCCCTGCGGTTCAGTGGATATCGATTTATATCCACAGATAACCGCATCCGCGAGTATAAATTTGTATCAGTGCAGGGCTCTAGTGACAGGGATGAGCAGCAGTGCTGCATGAGAGCAAAGGACCTTTGGCAGGTGAAGGAGACCAACAACAAATCTGGTGCCACACTGCAGACCCACCTTCACCCTTTTCCCCGCCACTCTGATGAGTGCCACTGGCACCATTGCAGTGAACAGGCTAGCAGCATATGGACCCGACTGGTTACGGGATGTCAGTGGCAGTTGGATCTCTAGGCTTTTGTCACCCTTAGGAGTGAAATGTCTGCCAACATCACTTGCCTGTGACATTATTGTCCATGCAAGCGTTGGGTCTGGGCTGAGTGGGAAAATGACCGAACCCTCTCAGGCAAAGGTCGGGTCAGCTTCCTCTGCCTACCCGTGGGGTCAGCACGACGGAGGCTGCATGCCCTGCTCCTGCTGGCTGCCCCCACCAACTAGGGTTGTCAAATTTGGTTGGACATATCCCTGGAGGTGTCCTCACATGACATAATCTTTAATTCAATATTTAACTTTAATTCCTGGAGACTCCAGGACAATCCTGGAGGGTTGGCAACCCTCCCGCCACCTTGCTGCAGTGTGCGCACTGTGGCGCAAGTGTGTTGAGGAGTGGCAGTGCCTCTTGCTCCGCAGTGCACGCAGCAGAGCAGGAACAGGTCACACAGCTGCCGGCACACCAAACCCTGCCAACCTCACTGGCAGGAGGAGGAACGCTGGAGGTGGTGGCAGGTGGCCGCAGCACTGACTCAGATTCAGGAGCAAGAGGGAGAGTCAGGCCTGACAACAATTTGGGCGGGCGTGGATCCGCTTTGGGCCTAAAACTTAGAGCTCTGCCACAGACCTGCCGCTACTACAACTGCATGCCGTCCTTGGCATTGACCTCACCAGCAACTGGGGACACTTCACAGGAGTATGACAGAAAGACCGCTGCAGCCCACAATGGGGGCGGGAGGGGGTGCAAGAGGGAGAGGACACGAAGGGGGATGGTGAGCCGAGAATTGGTTCAAAGTCTGCTGGTGTCAAGCCAGTCCCACCAGTCGAGCACTGATAAGCCCTCTGATGAAGCAGAAGGGAGCGCAGGTAAGTGTGCACATGCATTACTCCTTATAAACATTTTTTATCTTTTTATTGCCTGAAACCTTTTCTCTCTTCCTCCGTCCCTCCCTGTTCTTTTCTCTCTGAAAAATGGCACCCATCCCATCTGCATGTTTACAGAACAAAGGCAGTGACTTCTGACTGTTTACTTCCCTTGTAAGTGTTAGACAATGAAAATAAATTCAAGAAAAGTAGAATGGCAGTCGGAGTTACATAACCCATCTCAGATCAGTGTCTTGTGCTGCTGAGATCCAATCTAGTCAGTAAACATCAGGCAACAATGTCCCTGCAATCTATCAAAAGCACATTCAACCATCATCCTGCACCTGCTGAGCCAGTAGCTGAATTTCTTTGGTGCTGTCGAGGTGACCAAAGTACGGCTTCATAAGCCAGGTGAGCAAGGGGAAGGCTGGGTTTCCAGAATCTCTACTGGCGTTTCAACATTGCCAATGGGAATGTACCAGACGGGGAAGAATGTCCCAGTTTGCAGCTTTTGGAAAAGTCCTGTGTTCCTAAAGATGCAAGTGCCATGCACTTTCCCTGACCGGCCCACACTGATATCAGTGAAGCGTCCCCGGTGATCCATGCAATACCATGGAAAAGTGGCCTTCATGCAAATAACCAGTTACAAGTTTACTTGGTCATTTGCATGTACAGCTACTAGGATTCTGTATGTAAATTAGACATGTAAATATACATGCACTTTGTCTGAACAACCACATATGCACAATTCTGAAAAGTCTGGGAACTGACGTACATGCACACACATACAGAGCAATATGTGCACACACATGCTTTATTTATTATTTATATCCAACTTTGCAAACACATATTTAGACAAGGTCCCTGTTCCGAGGAGCTTATACCCTAATTTGGTTGGATCTAATACTGAGAATGAACGAATGAGTCATAGAGTTTAAGGCCAGAAGGGATCACCAAATCATCCCGTCACTATGAGACATGAGCTGGAGCAGAGAGAGTTGGATGAAGCAGGGATTGGTGAAAGACGTGGGTTTTAAGGAGAGATTTAAAGGAGGAAAGCCAGGATGTTTGGCCCATAGGAAAGGGGAAGCTGACCCAAGGCTAAAGGAAAGTGAAACAAAAAGGTACTTCCTCCTAACTGTTCCTTTGGCTGACAAACACAGAGTAAATCAAACTGGTCTGCCAGTTAAGCCAAAAAACTGCTCTTTGAGTTAAAATCATGAGAATGGACATAGCTGTATATTTACCCAGATGGAATATTTTGGAGTATGGAAAGGCTGCTACTGCATCTATTGTGCATGAGAGATGAACTAAAACAATGTAATGTGATGTAATGCAGGTTTAGTGTTTGTTCATGCAACAATAGCCTGAATATTGAGTGACTGGTGTGTAGTAGCTCATGCATAGGTATTTGCTACACTTCACTCAACTACAGTGCTGAGGGGAGCTTTCTAAATACTGTCACATAGGGGTATCTGAATGAGGCAAGACCATGTTGTCTGATTTTAAGACAATCCATTTAATGTCTCCTGAGCCCACACACAGTGGCGCTTGTCTCCCCTAGGACTCGCAAAAGGCAGTACCACACCCCAAATGCTTCTTTTCATTTTCTGTTGCCCACAGTCTGTCATACCACACCTACGTACAACTCAGAAAATGAGCCATCAAAATTCAATATGTGTTTTTCTCTGTCATTAAGCCAGTGTATATGTGTAATTATTATGTGTGTCACACTTTGGGGGTAACTGCACCTTTAACCCCTCTCCGTGATCTGTTCCAAAAATGCCCTCTCAGGCCTCTAGCTCTCACCTTTTGCCAGAAGCTGGGAATGAGCAACAGGAGATGGATCACTTGATGATTAGCTGTTCTGTTCATTGCCTCTGGGGCACCTGACATTGGCCACCATCAGACGACAGGATACTGGGCTAGATGGACCTTTGGTCTGACCCAGTATGGTCGTTCTTATGTTTACCGCTCTATAGACAGTCCTTAGCGTCCCTCTCCTGCTGATCAGGAGTTTAAGAAGCAGTTACCTACAGTTGTGCTGTGATTATCCCCAGCAGATCTGGCTAACATCCAGCCCCTGCACTTAGGTTTCTCTCCAAAGGCTTTGATCAGTGTGTGCCAGTGCTTACGAGTAACCAAGCAGCTCTTTTAAAGCAGAGTACATTTATTTAAAGACAAAAGGATACAGAGAAAACATGAAACAATACAAGATCTAAAGACACTCTAAACATACCAGATGTTGCCCATCTTCCCCATGGGGAAGTCTCGCACATCAAAGGTCGTCCAACCCTTCAACAGAGTTGGATCCCCCCTTGAATAAAAGGATTGTGTCTATTTGTTGAATCAAAATGAAGGTCCTTCTGTCAGGTTGAACTCAGACCATGTCTACGCTACAAAAGTTTGATTGGCTCAAGTTATATCTGCGTGCAGCCACTAACATTTGGATATTGCTCGGGCATATGCACTTTTGGATGCTTGTATTGGTGCTGCACATACTCACCCCAAGCGTCAATGGCATGCATCCAATGAAGTGAGCTGTAGCTCACAAAAACTTAAGCTCAAATAAATTTGTTAGTCTCTAAGGTGCCACAAGTACTCCTTTTCTTTTTGCAGATACAGACTAACATGCCTGCTACTCTGAAACCTGTCAAATGGAAAATTTCTAAGCACTCTGGAGGATAATAGGGCTATAAGGAATAGACAGTGTGAATTTGTCAAGAACAACTTATGTAAACCAACCTAAATTCCTTCTTTAACCGGGTTACTGGTCTAAGAGATAGGGGGGAGGCAGTTAATGTGATATATCCTGATTTTTAGTAAGGCTTTTGATACAGTCCTAGATGACATTCTTATAAGCAAACTAAGGAAATGTGGTCTCGATGGAATTGCTATCAGGTGGGTGTATAACTGGTTGAAAGACCAGTAGTAGTTATCGCTATTGCTGTCAAACTAGGAGGGCATATCTAGTGGGGTGTTGTAGGCGTCAGTCCTGGGTCCAGTACTATTCAGTATTTTCATTAAATGATGTGGATAATGTAGTGGAGAGTAAGCTTATAAAATCTGTGGATTACTAAACTGAGAGGGGTTGCAAGCACTTTGGAAGACAGGATTAGAATTCAAAATGACCTTGACAAATCGGAGAATTGGTCTGAAATCAACAAGATGAAATTCAGTAAAAACAAGTGCAAAGTACTTCAGTTAGGAAGGAAAACATAAAAGCACTACTACAAATTGGGATATAATTGGCTAGGCAGTAGTACTGCCGAAAAGGAGCTGGGGTTTATAGTGGATCACAAATTGAATACGAGTCAACAATGTGATGCAGCTGTTCAAAAGGCTAATAGCATTCTGAGGTTTATTAACAGGAGTGTCATATGTAAAACACAGGAGGTAATTGTCCCTCTCTACTCGGCTCTGGTGAGGCCCCAAGTGGAGTACTGTGTCCAATTCTGAGCACCACTCTGTAGAAAAGATGTGGACAAATTGGAGAGTCCAGAGGAGAGCAACAAAATGAGAAAAGGTTTAGAAAACCTGACCTCTGAGGAAAGATTTAAAAAACTGGGCATGTTTAGTCTAGAAAAAAGAAGATGGAGCGGGGAACCTCAAAACAGCCTTTGTAGTTATAAAGAGAATGGTGATCAATTGTTCTCCATGTCCATAGAAGGTAGCAGAAGAAGTAATGGGCTTAATCTGCAGCAAGGGAGATTTTGGTTAGATATTAGGAAAAACTTTCTAACTATATGGGCAGTTAAGCTCAGCTTCCAAAGAAGGCTGTGGAATCCCAGTTACTGGAGGTTTTTAAAGACAAGTTAGACAAACATTTGTCAGGGATGGTCTAGTTTACTTGGTCCTATCACAGCACAGGAGGTTGGAGTTGACAACTTCTTGAGGCATGGGCACCGACTCCGTGGGTGCTGTGGGGCTGGAGTACCCAAAGGGAAAAATTAGCAGGTGCTCCGCACCCACCAGCAGCCAAGCTCCCCCCGCTTCTGCCCTCACCCTCACCCCCTCCTCGCCTCCTCCTCTTCCCGAGCTTGCCACGTCCCCGCTCCTCTCCATCCCAGCACTTTCCGCCTGCCACCTAACAGCTGTTTGGTGGCGCTTAGGACTTTCCAGGAGGGATGGGGAGGAGTGGGGATGCAGCGTGCTTGGGGGAGGAGGCAGTAAAGAGGTGGGGCAGGGGTGGGGACTTGGGGGAAGGGGGTGGAATTGGGGTGGGGTTAGGGTGGTGCAGGGGCAGGCAGGGGCGGGGCGAGGGGTGGGGGAGGTCGAGAACCCATGGGGCAGAGGGGAAGTTGATGCCTTTGTTTTGAGGTCCCTTCCAGTCATACACTTCTATGATTCTGTGAAAATGTGGTGCACCATGGATAGGTATCCCAGTGTGCCCCATGCTGCTGTTCAGCGCAATGCCTTGTGGGACATTTTCTCAGTTTTTTATGGGATACCAGCAATTTGCTCAGTGCTTTTTGGGAGCTAGGTGTCAAGTTCCCACAATGCCACTTCCTCCATCCCATAATGCTTGTTCCATCCCATAATTTGTGCATGGTTTTCTAAAACTCCTGCATTCCCATTTGTTGCTTTTTGGTCTCCACCATCTCTCTGGCAGAGGCATAGATCGTGCAGAGCTCAATGTAATTTTAATGACCATTGCTAAGGCAGGATGTGTTATTCTCCGGTATTTGCAGTACTTCAGTGAGTACAACCACAACCAAGAGCGTGATGAGGAAGAAGAGAAGATGTTAAACCATGATGACAGGATATGATCAACACAATGAATAAAAATACCAATGCGGCGGAAGCTTGCTTTGCCAGGTTGCTATCAGCCAGTGGGCAATCAGTTTGGAGTTGGAAAATCCGCAGTGGGGGTCCCTGTCATCCAAGTCTACAAGGCCAATAAGTGTATCCTGCTGCAAAGGACCGTGACTCTCAGCAATCTGCAGGAAATAATGGATGGATTTGCAGCAATGGGGTTTCCTAACTGTGGTGGGGTGTTAGGCAGTGTGCATATTCCAATTCTGGCACCAACCCACCTGGCCAGTGAATACATCAACAGAAAACAATTATTGTGGCTGTATGATGACTGCAATAACTGCTTTGCTAAATTAGGCATACAATTGTATATGCAATTTTACACACACACTCAAAGTTAATGAAAACCTGGGCCCTGTTGTCTAAAGTCTGTGTTCTGATTTGCCAGTTTGCCAGAAAACAACATCAAAACAAGAACAGAAGTAAGGTCTCCATGAGAAAGCACAGTGTGCATGTCTCTTTAACAGGTGACTGTAGCAGCTCTGTGAACAAATTGGCTCCTGTCTGCAGATTTCTTAGGGATTCAAAGGTGCAGTGCAAATAAAACAAATACATAACACACCACAGTCTTCAGCCACAAAACCCTAAGCCATATGTGGATGTGAACTAGCTCCATGTTCAGGGATGACTTCAATGTCAGATGAAGGTGCTCAGCACCTCACAGGATCGGGCCATAAGGTATCATCCTCATAATTGTTCCCAATATATATTTGCTATCAGCAAGCCGTGGGCCCCAGTCTGAAAGTGAAGTGAAGTGGAAAAAACGAGGTATGGGAAAGGAAGGAGCAAAATGTAACGTCAGCTGACATGCACAGTTGATGTGGTGTTTCTCTTCAAGGTCACTACTGATTAGTCCCACCAAATGATAGCTACTAATTTTTTATTTCTTTGGGCTTTCTCCAAGCATCTCTATTTATTCTGGCCACGGAGCATTAGGTTAAGTGTCTTATTCCTGGCTTGTGCTGAAGCAGTAAGGTTTTATTTAGAATAACTATTACTTCAAACAGGACTGTACAATTTGAGTCAGACAAAGGCTCCATGACGGAGAGTCCAAATTATAGCTGCAGTGCAAGCATGCATAGTCATTACACTGGGTGCATACATGCATGGGCAAATACACATCCGGTGAACTCTCAAGTTACTCTCTCCATTATTTCTCTCTCCTCTGACTACATGCCAGTTTGCCGAACAGGGTCACAATTCTGCTCTGACACCCAGGCAACCTCACTGGCAGGAGTGGGTTTAAATGGACTGGAATGTGGTCAGAATTTGGGCCCATCTAATGTGTCATTAATTGAGATTATGATTCAGTTTTCTGTGTATTGCACCTTTAAATGTATGGCATTTTCTGTCTGCCAGCTAGTAAGCAGAGCTGTGAGTCAATTCAAAGTGACTGTCACAGAATGAGTAACTCACTGCTCTCTCGCCCACCTCCACTCTCATCCCAACCACCAAACACAGTGTCTGGTGTAGTGGGCATGGCCAGGAGAAAGGAGATGTGACCAGAGCAGCTCTACAATTCTACTATTCCCAGATGCCAGAACAGCACCTTATGGTAACTTAGAGCAGCTCTAGGGCTTCTCTGACTCATGGCAGGGGCTAAATTAATGTTGGCATAAAGCCACTTTTTACTACGTAACTCTCTTACAAACCCTGCACTAAAGCACAGCTAAACCAATCCCAAGAATTGGGACTCTTTTTATTTTATTTTTTTATCTCCAGGCAGTTGAGGAACCGCTTACTGTTGAGTGGTGGGATTGTGATAGTTTAGAGATGAATGAACCAATCAGCACACTCTCTAAGCTAATACAGTTGCATACTGTCACCCTATTAGCCAAGATGCCTTTGAAATCATTTCGAGTTCTGGTTAAAAAGTGATGATGGTTTTCCATGGCAGATGGATGAGCTAGTGATTTAGAGTTAGAAAACCTGGTTTCTCATCACAGCACTGCCAAAGATTCACTGTCTCATTTTCATATCTATAAATTAGAATAATACCTACTTTTCAGGGATGCTGGGAGGGAACATTAATCAAGTTGGAAGGCGATACAGATTTGCAATATATAGTTCTGCTATTTTAGAAAAAATGCTATTTCTCATGGCAGTTTAGTCACATGGTCCTAATAATCCTTCACTCACTCTCATGCATCCTCTCCCATTCCCCTGTGAGATTTTCTTTGCTTTAATCAGCTTCCAGTTCTTAAATGATATTGCACCTCCATCTCATCCCCCTGCCCTCCACCAGAGCTATCCACTGGATTTCTGTCAAATCCTAAAGGTGCAAAGGGCAGAATTCTGTTAACCAGCAGCATTCTTCTCTGGCATTCTTTCTGAAGGAACTGCCAGCTATTGATTTCCTGCAAAAGTTAAAACCTTTCCTGGTTATTAATTATTAACTGTTCCATTCCACACTGGAGTCACCTAGAGCTGTGTTCTCCTCTCCACTTCTATGACCTGAGCAAAACAAAACCTGGAAGAACCTTCTAGGATAGGTGCAGAATGGGGGACTGACAGCCCCGTGGCATGTCCCCCTCTCCACCTAATCCTTCAGTAATCCCTCTGTGAATGACGTCTAGGGTCAGATCTCCTGTGTGGTGTTGATGGAAGAACCAGATGGTGGGAAGAGGGGAGAAGTATGTCAACCCTACAGATTTCCTACAGGAAATCCAACTGGGAGTTAATGCACAGTTGACTGCTGCTATATCCTTCCTCCTGCTGATCTTCTTTCACCTACCCTGTGAAAACCTAGCCACTAATTTATCTTTCTTCTGTTCATCTTAAAACACAACTGTGTTGTTTCCTTCCCTTCCCCCCAGCACACTCCCACCACTAAAAAAAAATATAATGGAGGGGGAAAAGGTTTTATTGTTGTCAGTATTGCCAATCCCAGGCATTCAAAAATCATGCATCAGCCCCTCCCCCCAACCCCCTGAATCATGAGATTGGCTTAAACACTAATGCATTTGGGTTGCTTTTATTTTCCTTTGGCTCTCTGAGCCTTTAAGATCCATGTTTTCAAGCTCTTCTTGTCAACCACAAGGGCTAGAAACTTCCTCTTTATCAAATGAAAGCTGAGATTTTCACACAACCACTCAACTCCAGGAACTGAGTCTTTAAAAAAAACAAACACCAGCTACCCGGAGACTGTCAATAAAATCATGAGAGTTGGCAACAATGCAATGTGCCAAAAGAACCAAGCTCTGTGAAAACAACACTGCAGTTGAGAATTTAGGCCATGTCTACGCTACAAAATTATGTTGACCTAACTAACGTCAGCATAAAGACAGTGCAATAATTAAATCACTTGTGTGTGTGCACACTTGGCTCCTTGTGTGGGTGATGCATGTCTTCATGAAAAGCACTTGTATCAATTGTGTTGTCAGTGGGGGGAATTGTGGGATGGCTCCTCAGAGCCAATAATAGTTGATGTAAGCAACTTTGTCAACACTGACACTGAGTCGACCAAATTTACATTGAGCATGACTCTACGCCGTTCAGGGAGGCAGAGTTACTAAATCAGCAGAGAGAGGCACTTATGTCAGTGGTAGCCAAATTTTTAAGTGAAGACATTTCCACAGCTAGGTTGACACAAGGCAGCTTATGTCTACCAGACACTGTTTTTTAAAACCTTAAGCAACCCAGCTTCAGTCCCCAAATCACCCAAATACATTGAGGCATATCTGAATCTGCATTGTTATTTCATTGCATTCACATTGAAACTGACCCTTAGCCCTGGTCTATACTAGGAGTTGAAGTCGAATTTAGCAGCATTAAATCGATTTAACCCTGCATCCGTCCACACAACGAAGCCCTTTTTTTCAACTTACAGGCTCTTAAAATCGATTTCTTTACTCCACCCCCGACAAGGGGGTTAGCACTGAAATCGGCCTTGCTGGGTTGAATTTGGGGTACTGTGAACCAATTCGATGGTATTGACCTCCGAGAGCTATCCCAGAGTGCTCTGTTGTGACCGCTCTGGACAGCACTCTCAACTCAGATGCACTGGCCAGGTAGACAGGAAAAGACCCGCGAACTTTTGAGTTTCATTTCCTGTTTAGTCAGCATGGCAAGCTGCAGGTGAGTGCAGAGCTCATCAGCAGAGGGTGACCATGATGGAGTCCCAGAATCACAAAAGAACTCCAGCATGGACCTAATGGGAGGTACGGGATCTGGTCGCTGTATGGGGAGAGGAATCCGTGCTATCAGAACTACGTTCCAGTTTTTGAAATGCCAAAACATTTGTGAAAATCTCCCAGGGCAAGAAGGACAGAGGCCATAATAGGGACCCAAGCAGTGCCGCATGAAACTTAAGGAGCTGAGGCAAGCCTATCAGAAAACTAGAGAGGCAAATGGCCGTGCCGGGTCAGATCCCCAAACATGCCGCTTCTATGATGAGCTGCATGCCATTTTAGGGGGTTCAGCCACCACTACCCCAGCCGTGTTGTTTGACTCCTTCAATGGAGATGGAGGCAAAATGGAAGCAGGTTTTGGGGACGAAGAAGATGATGATGATGAGGTTGTAGACAGCTCACAGCAAGCAAGTGGAGAAACCTACAGCCAGGAACTGTTTCTCACCCTGGACCTGGAGCCAGTACCCCCCGAACCCACCCAAGGCTGCCTCCTGGACCCGCCAGGCGGAGAAGGGACCTCTGGTGAGTGTACCTTTTTAAATATGGTTTAAAAGCAAGTGTGTTTAATGATTAATTTGCCCTGGCATTCACGGCCAATACCGCTACTGGAAAAGTCTGTTAATGTGTCTGGGGATGGAGCGGAAATCCTCCAGGGACATCTCCATAAAGCTCTCCTGGATGTACTCCCAAAGCCTTTGCAAAAGGTTTCTGGAGAGGGCAGCCTTATTCCATCCACCATGGTAGGACACTTTACCACACCATTCTAGTAGCATGTAATCCGGTATCATTGCATGACAAAGCTTGGCAGCATATGGTACCAGTGTTTGCTGGCATTCAAGCAACATCCGTTCTTTATCTCTCTGTGTTATCCTCAGGAGAGTGATATCGTTCATGGTAACCTTTGTTGAAAAAGGGGAATTTAATTAAGGGGACATTCAGGGTGGCCGTTCCTACTGGGTTGTTTGCCAGTGGCTGAAAAGAAATCCTCCCCGCAGTTAGCCATGCGGTGGGCGGGGGGGGGGGGGCATTGGCACTGAGCTGTTTGTGTTTGGCTAGCAGGGATCTTCCCTGATACCAGGCGGTGGGAGGAGGAGTAAAGCAATCATCCCAGAGAATTGGATGGGGTGGGGGGTTAGTTTGGTTTCTGCTGCTGCACATTAATAGGAAAACCGCAGCACTAAATGGCCAACTCAATGTGCTTTGCTTGGTATGGGAGAGGAGGGCGCTTCTGTTATGAAGGTTGCAGAAGCCGAAAGACTATGGCTTACTATGGCCGCCTGCAAGCCAAATTCCGTTGCCAGGCCCTGCATGTGTGATCTCTAACACCAAAGCCGCAGGCACTCAATATAAGATGCAAAATGCGACCTTGTACCAAAATCACATGTGCTATGTAATGTGAATAGTGTTGTTCACCATGAAAGAGTATAGCCATTGTTCTGTAAAATGCATCTTTTAAAATACTTCACTCCCTTTTTTACCTCCAGCAGCTGCAAATGTTTCAAGCCTCCCTCTCCATCCCAAAGGTTATCTCAGATAAGGCGGTGAAAAAAACACACGAGCGATGAAATGTTCTCTGAGCTCATGCAGTCGTCCGGCACTGACAGAGCTCAGCAGAATGTGTGGAGGGACACAATAACAGAGTACAGGAAAGCAGCCAAAGAACGTGAGGAGAGGTGGCGGCAGGAAGATCAGAGGAGGCATGAGGTAACGCTTGGGCTACTGCGTGATCAAATGGACATGCTCCGGCATCTGGTGGAGGTTCATGAACGGCAACAGGATCATAGACTGCTTCTGCAGCCCCTGTTTAACCGCCTCCCTCCTCCCCACATTCCATATCCTCCTCACCCAGACACCCAAGAATGTGGGGGAGGGAAGCTCCGGGCACTCAACCACTCCACCCCAGTGGACAGCCCAAGCAACAGAATGCTGTCATTCAAGAAGTTTTAAAGTGGCCTTTTCCTTCCCTCCTCCCACACCCCACCCAGGCTACCTTATGAGTTATCTCCCTATTTTTATAATCAATTAATAAAAAATACATGTTTTTTAAATGATAGTGACTTTATTTCCTTTGCAAGCAAGCTGTGATAGAAGAGAGGAGGGAAGGTGACTTACAGGGAATTTAGAGGCAACCAAGGGGGCGGGTTTACATCAAGGAGAAACAAACAGAAGTGTCACACAGTACCCTCACAAAGCCTGAAGAAAACACACTGTACAAACACATACCAGTTCTATAAGAGGCATATTCAGTGCCTTTCACAATCATGGAAGCAGGGAATAATTCACCAATTATTATAACATTGCAGAACTGCTGCAATACAGAAAGCCTCTCTCTTTCCTGAAAATCAGATCTCTCATCACTTGCTGATGCTGACATGGAAAGACAAACTTTCCAACATCTTTTTGTATTTGTGGGAAAGGAAGGGTATTATCTGGATGGAAACACACTTTCTAAGGTGCCACAAGTACTCCTTTTCTTTTTGCGAATACAGACTAACACGGCTACTCTGAAACACTTTCTAATGTAACTGATCTGTAATGTAGGCATTTTCTTAGTTGTGCTCTGCCCATCCACCTGGGATTTCCTTGTAGATCTTCAAACAAAAGGCACAAAATAGGGCCAATGCCATACAGTTGCCAATGCCCTGTTATGCTTCTACATCCAGTTGCTGGGCCAGATTCTCAGTCCACTTTATGGCTGACTGATCCATACAGGGGGCAGTTTAAAGCAGCCTCAAGACTGCTCTAAATTAAACTTGATCTCAAGGCCTTCAAGGGCTGTCCCAGCACTGAGCTCTCCAGCCACATCCCTTTCTGCCAGCCACATCCCCGACATGAGGCATGGTCCAGGCAAGGGGGCGGTACTGGAGCTATTACAGTGGATCTATGCTTGGGATTTCTCCCAAGGTGGTGCTGGTGCCCCGCCAGCCTGGATGCGCACATACATGATGTTGGTGCAAGATTTTGTCTAACAGGAATTTTACCTAATAGCAGAAGAGCTGCAGGGGTGAAGTCTTCTGAACAAGCCTTGAAAGTGGAAACAAAATATAGGCTGTAGGAGAAAGATGGTCTTAAAATGGCGACTTTTAATGGCGACAGGAAAGATGAAAGTGATTGATTGGGGGAAAGAGGAGTCAGGTGCTCTTCATTTAGAGCTCAGTCCTGCAAGAGGCTAATCCTTGTGGCACTGATCTAGCAAAGCACTTAAAACACATGCCTACTATTAAGCATATGAGTAGTCCCACTGAAGCCCAAATCACTAAAGATAGCCTGAGCAGTCCAGTTCTTACATTATTTGGGCCCCTTAAGGCGATGCCTGTGGAAAATACACACAAACGATGGGGTATTTGGGTTTACTCAAACACCTCTACCTGAGGCTTCGTTCATATTTCTGCAGAACTCCAATGCATTGATCTAACGGCCTGACCCAAAGCCTATTGAAGCTCATTTCTATTGACTTCAGTGAGCATTGGATCAAGAAGCCTTGATAGAATGGGAAGATGGGGCAGGAAAGAAATGGGATGGAGGATTAAGGACCCCATCCAACAAGGAATGGAGCACCCTCACTGCCCATTGACTTCAATGAGCAGTGAGGGCTCACTGCACATTGCAGGATCTGGCCCTTAGACAGTGACTGTACAGAACATGAGGAAACAATGGGCTCCTGTATCTAAACTACAGAGGGGAAAATATTAGCTAGCTGAATTAACTTTTTTAGAATATTTAATATTCTAATTAAATATTAGAAGCTTCTGATTTCTCCCTGCTGACTGGAGTCTGAGAAGATAATTTTCAGAGTAGCAGCCGTGTTAGTCTGTATTCACAAAAAGAAAAGGAGTACTTGTGGCACCTTAGAGACTAACAAATTTATTTGAGCATAAGCGTTCGTGAGCTACAGCTCACTTCATCGGATGCAGTTGGTGGAAAATACAGTGGGGAGTACACATACAGAGTTCTCTTTTTCTTTTTGAGAAGATAATAGCATTGGACTCTGTCCTGAGGACTATAAATAGAGCCCATGGAAGTTG
Organism: Dermochelys coriacea; assembly: GCF_009764565.3. Lineage (NCBI taxonomy): Eukaryota > Metazoa > Chordata > Testudines > Dermochelyidae > Dermochelys > Dermochelys coriacea. Next base: position 131,463,210 of record NC_050071.1, read on the forward strand.
TTGCACACGACATGATTACATTAGACATAAACTATTAATAAATAGCCATGCAGCCAGTGTTTTGTGCAGCAGTCAGCAGATTGCCTGTCTGTCTCTGAGACAGAAATAAATGGGCTTTTCTTGCAGTTAATAAACAGAAGTGAGCTCCTCATTCCAAGTATCACTAAAACCCTTCATAAAAGAATAAGTGAAACACCAGTAATGCTCCAACTGTGGAAGCCATTCTGTCTTCACTGCCAATAACTCACACCCATCTTGGCAAATACAAACCTGTTTCAGTGAGAAAAGTATTTGCATTAGCTAGGGCAATCCATAGCTGGATGCAACTCATCCGGTTTCGGCTGCCAGGGGCTGGTGCAAACCTTTCATTAAGTTTCATGTTTCCTGAGTCTTGTTTGGCATTTCAGGCAGAAATGAGCACAAAAACTCGAAGTGTGATTCCTGATAAAGACAGAGTTTCACTCGCTTTCCTGTCCACACAGTGCCATGCTGGGAGTTTCAATGGGGTATTGAGAATAAGCCCAGGGTAACTCAAGAAAGTTGTCACTCTGTCTACAAACATGGTTTGCATTCATAACTAAATGTGAAAGCAGACACATGTGGGCTTGGGTTTTGTTGTGAGCATTTTAAACCATTCTAATTAACCCCCACTCGGCCAATGATAACAGAAGTTCAGAAGAAACCTGGCATCGCCATCTCATCTGAAGGAAGGCTACGCTGCATTCACCTTAGTGAATCGGAAAAGGCTATTGTGAGACGGGAAGTCAGTTCCAGAGGAGGTGAAATTGTCTGTCATGTGTATTGGTGTATGGCTTAGACTGTCTAAGATAGAGCTGTCAAGGGTCGGGGTGGGCATGGGAAATGGCTAACATAGATCTCCCCAGGCTGCAATTTACAAGTTGGGCAACCTTTGCTTTGTAGAAGGTGTTAGGGAAGACATTGGCAGGGCAGCAAAATGCCTAGGCCACTGCCAGCACTGAAATATTAAAAATTTTGCTTATTGCCCAAAGCAGCTAAGCTAGTAGGCCCTTGTAGCAGCCTTAGGAAAACTAAGGCAAAGCTGGAAGGGGGCAGTAATCACAAGGAGTGAGCCTGGCTCTGGGCTATCCCTAACATGCTGGGATAAGCATCTGTAAACTACAGGAAGCTGAGTTTAAGGAAACCCAGGCAACAGAGGCTGAGAAAGGACTTGACTGTCGGGGTCAGCAGTTCTGAGTGATGATCCTACCAAGAAGCAGCAGTGGCTGGCACTGTTGCTAGCATTTTTTGGCTCTTGTGATTGTGGGTTCATTCAAGTCTCACACCAAGACCTGAACTTCTTTGCAAGGCTAACGCTGCAAAGCTTGGGAGAAGTGTTCCTCTATTAGAGGTGTCTTCTTTATTCAGACCCCCCCAACCCAGCCCAAACACACACCCACAAACACAACCTGGAATCCAGGAATTCAGATAAAAGCCCAGGAAGGAAGATTCTGAATGTTGGAGACAGAAACAAGATGGCAGAACCAGCCTCACAACATGTGGCATCTGGAGTCACTGAATCAGAAGTGCTAGATAGCAATGCAAAAAGGTACACTTTGATGGGAATTCTCCCTTGTGCAGAGACACAAAGGAAAGGTAAGGCCACCTCAAGAATGACCAAGGTCAATGCGCTCTCTACATCATAAGCCCACCTAGGAGTCCAGGCATTTCCTATGTATTTTCAGATGTCACCAGCCTCTACTAGAAGAAACCAGTTTTCAGAGATTGTTGTTGTTATTGACATATTTAATTTTAGGTGAAAGTCATCATATCACTCTTAAGCTTTCCTTCTCTGTCGGAAAACTACAACAGTAATTGCCCTTCATATTCAAAAGCATCAGTAATGAAAATGACACATTAAACATTCATCTTGCAGCATTACAAATTTGCCAACCAGCTAATGTTTACCTAGACATGACCTTGTAAATTATGATAAATAACTAAATGTGCAGTAGATGGGAGAGCTGCATTGGACATATAATCAAACAATCTCTGAAATTAGAGTGCCATGGAGAATCCTCTCTTTACCAGCTCATCTCAGAATAAGGACTCTGCTTTTAAGCATCTCTGTCATATTTGTGCTACATCACCATTTTCTGTCCTAGTAACTGAAATGTTATTGCAAATTAAAACCCATTGTCCCCAATCCTGAAATCAATAGGAGTTTTGCCACAGTCTTTAATGGGAGCTTCTGGTTGACTGTGAAGACCTGGAATCAGATCTTCAACTGATGTAAATTGGCAAATCAGTGCCAAGGATCTGACTTCTTATTTTCATTTGGGTTTCACTGGGTTTGTAATTGGGTATGAGGCTGGAACATGACTAGCCTAAGGACACATCAGAGTCATTAGCTTCCATTAGGAGAGGAAGGATGGCCATGTGGTTAAGCACACATTACTGGGAGTCATGAGATCTGGGCTCTGTTCCCAGCTCAACTATAGACTTCCCATGTGACCTTGGACAAGTCATCTAAGCTCTCTGTCTCGGATTTCTCATCTGTGAAACAGAGTTAATGCTTTTATAGTACAATAAGTTTGTGGTGTGTTTTGAAATTCTCAGCTTGAAGTCACTGCTACTATACAAAGCTAGTACTATTATTTATTACTCGTGGGGGAATTCTGTGCAAAAAAAATTAAAAATTCTGCATACAATATTTTAAAATTCTGCAAATGTTATTTGTCAAAATAACACAATATAATCACACCAATTTCAATTAGTTTTGATAATTTATTTCTAAATACCTGTCAGCACGTATGTTTGAAACAATACAGACAACAAAAAAGAGTCAGGAAATGTTTTTTGACAAATAGATTCCTTAGTAGGCATATTAATGCAGAACTCTAAGTAATAATGCATTTAAACTACAATATAGAACCATATCCCACACCCTCTCAGAAGCAGTGCAAAGGCTTGGGGGAGTCAGGGATAACGGAGGAGCTGAGGGAGAGGGAAGTAAATTGCTGGGAAGGATCCTGGGTGTGAACTTAGAGGGTTGCTGGGTATGGGTGGGAAAAGTATGGAACAGGTTTTTTGGGAGGGGCAGGGAGGGATTGTTAGGGAACTTCCCCCTATACAAATCCTGGCCATTCAGTCAGGCACATCTGCCCCTCTCCCCATGTATCCTTGCACCCCCTGTCTACATGTCCCTCCACCCCCACTCAGACCTCCTTCCCCTCATCCCCATGTGCCCTGCACCCTCTACCCGTCTCCATGTGTTTCTGTGCCCCCACCCAGCCACTCCTCTGTCCCTATGTGGCTCTGTACCCCCTGCCCCTATGTGTCTCTGTGCCCCCACTCAGCAACCCCCCGTCCATATGTAGCTCGATCACCATGTGGCCCTGTACCTCTCCCCGCCCATGGCCCTGTGCCTCCACTCCCATTCAACTCCTGCCCCAGCCTGTCCTCCCCCACTAGCCCTTATGAGCCCCTGTCTGACCACTCCAAGTACCCCACACTGTCTGTCTCCTCATAGTCCCTGTCTCCTGACCTGGCCTGACAGGTGCTGCGAAGAAGGCAGGCTCTGTCTCTTCCCTAGCTGACCGGGAGGTGCTGCTGTGTTCTATTGCCACAGTGCCCTCTGGTGCGCAAGAGGTGGAACTGTAGCAGTTATTTTCTGCTGGGAGCTGCTGCTGTTCTTGCACCACAGTGCCCTATGGTGGACAAAAGGCAGAACTGTAGCAACATTTCGGCAGCTTTTTTCTGCACAAAAAAATTAAAAGTATGCATGACTCTTTAATTATGCAAATGAGCAGTAGCACACAATTCCCCCAGGAGTAATTTATTAATACTCTATTATCCCAGTAGGCATGGGAGGACCCAGAAGAGTTCAAATTCTCATTCCGGTCCTCTGTTGAATGCAAACAATAGTACTTGCACAACCTGAACTGCCTGCTGCTGGTACTATGGCTAGTGTGCTGGAGAAGTATTCAGGGTTCTTACAAAGTCCTAGAACTAGCACATTCCTGACCATAATAAATGTTTATGTTCAGATTGTTATATGAGATAAGAGATTGCTGAATGACTTAACAATGATGATGTCACTAGAAATCTGCCAGAAGTCCCAGCTCTTGCTATCACCGGAAGTCTTACTTTAACCAGAAATGGCAGCACAGGATAGAATGATGTAACGAGAAATGATATTATGACCTAAACCCATGCCCTTCAGGGCTCTGATCTAAACCCTTGTGAACCTTCACCCCAACCAGAAGACCTGCTTACCTAGGAAGGTAAATCAGTAGGAGCTGATGTTGGCCCAGACTCCTTAAACCAGAACCTGATAAGTAGCACCACCATTAGAAATTATAAAGAAACAGTTTAAAGCATTAAAAATGGTAAAAAATGTACACAGAGGGAGTTTTTAAAATGTGCAGAGTTTTCTTAATAGTAAATAGATACTTACAAAACTAAATTTACTTCTTTTCACTGGTCATCGACCATGTCATGGGGAAAGTAACTGCAGAAGGCAACAGAGATATTTTATGTACAAATGATAAAGCAGTTGGATGATCTCATTTTTGCTGATGACATTGTCCTATTTGATTCAACACACCGCTAAATGGAAGAAAAGACCCAGATTTTGGCAGACACAACAAACAAGTTGATTTGTTCATCAACAAGGGAAAGACAAAATATGTGGTTGTCAGTATCCAAAAAGTAACTATTAGGTTGGATGAAGAAGCAATAGAAGAGGTAAGTCATTTACCTATCTAGGAAGCAATGATGCTGACACCATGCTAGATGTCAAGCAATGAATATCAAAAGCAGAAAACAACTTTCATAAATTTAAAAGGTTTGGAAAAGTAGCATGATTGATACTGATGCAAAAATGTGTTTTTTTAATACTGGCATCATATCTGTCTTCCTTATAGATGGGGAAAAGGAGCACAGCATTAAGTTGGGAAAACAAGAGTAATTCAACCATAAACTATATGAATAGTAATATCCACCTCTCCACGGTATCTTAGGGAGTAGTCCTTTGTCTTAGTTTCCCCACCTTCTGCTGTGCACATTCAATGGACAAATGCCCCCGCCCCTTGTCCCCTCTGGTGCACCCCACTCACAGATTGTCAGTGGTTGATGAAGTCTCAGAGCCCAGGAATGGATTCAGGCAGGCCCACCTCCAGCCCCTAAAGGGAAGTACTGTCTGGGTTCTGTGAAGGATGCCTTGCCGCTGCCTCTAGCTTCTCTCTCCATGCTATTTCTCACATTGGTGCCTCTTACTATGATGCCAGACCCAAGTCTTTAGGTTCCTAACCTGGCTAGAGTGATTACAGCTCTATTGGTGCTGGGGAGGGGTACCTCACCACCTCTACGCTTTCTTTCACCAAATGCCAGATCCAGGTTCGGAGGCTCCACCTTGCCAATATCTTTATAATTTTTATGGATGATGTTATTTATCAGGTGGTGGTTAGGGAGTCTGAGCCAACATCAGATCATAGTGGTTTACCTCTCTAGGTCAGGTAGGCTTTCATGTTCAGAGGTTAGAAGGGGTTAGACCCACAGATCCCCAAAGGGCATGACTTTATGCCCTAACTTCATTTCCAGTGACATCAGTTCTTGTAATATCACTTTTGTATAAGGCAGGACTTCCATTGATGCCAAGGCAGGTGGGACTTCTGGTGACATCATCATCCGTATCTCATCCATCAATCTAAATTAGACATTTACCATGACCAGGTACTACTTTGCAAGACTGTTAGGCATTTTCGTTCCAGTCTCTGTGTAGTTTCAGAACTCTGCAGATTTCAATCATTCAATGCTCTGCCCAGCCTGATGAGAAAAGTATGAAATAGGTTCATTTATCATAGACAAACAGTCCATCAAAATGCAGTTTCCATTTGACATATAAGCTCTCCTCTGTGACAGGAGGGCCATCACAGAGATTTAACTTAATTACCAGACCTCAATTACACTTTACTTCATTACAGTTTTATAGCTAACTGTCCTTTACACTACACAGTCCAAAGCATTCCAAAGGGAGAATACTCAGAAGGAAGTAATAGAGCCCATGAGGAATTATAGGACTGGAAGGGACCTCGAGTGGTCATCTAGTCCAATCCCCTGCACTGATGGCAGGACTAAGTATTATCTAGACCATCCCTGACATGTATTTGTCTAACCTGCTCTTAAAAATCTCCAGTGATGGAGATTCCACAACCTCCCTAGGCATTTTATTCCAGTGCTTAACCACGCTGACAGTTAGGAAGTTTTTCCTAATGTCCAACCTAAACCTCCTTTACTGCAATTTAAGCCCATTGCTTCTTGTCCTATCCTCAGAGGTTGAGAACAGAGGGCCTAATCAAATACCATTAAAGTCAGCCGAGAGTCCACAATTGAGTGGGATCAGTCTCTATAAAAGAGAAGTAATATTAAAAAAAAAGGATAAAAGAAATAAAAGATTGCAGTGTTGTCATGTCCACTTCTTGCCACTATTCACTAAATCATGTCACACATATTTATTTACTTTCTTAATATCACTTAGCTCTTATAGGGTTTCATCCATTCACCTTTGACAGTCCAGCAAGAGTTTCATATGTCTCAGAGGAAAGAGCTGCTCCTGGATGCAGTGTATGTGGAAACAAGACAGAAGGGAATTACAGAGCGTCTGATCCTTTAGGATCTTTTGCATTCTTCATTGAAAAAAATAAACACATTGCATGCAGCTAGAAGCCTGCCTTGTTTTGTCCAGGAACTGTTACCTCTGAAAGAAAGATTCTTTAAATAACTCCCATTATAAAACACAAGGCTATGCTAGAAAACCTGCTGTGGTAGCCCAGAGGCACAGTGTGGTAAAATGAGACTCAGAAACATAAACCCTTGTATCAGAGGCCTGGTATAAGGCCTAAGGCCTGAACTAAAGTAATGGTCAAGACTTTGCTAGCATAAAGCAAAGCTACGTTGTGAGCCAGAGGCAGGCCCTGCTCACAGAAGTTGGCAAGAAAAAGGCTGCTAATTGCACGTATCCACATATCTAAACGGTATCAAGTACTAATAGGATGAACATGTGCCCGGATGGCACCAGAACATTCTGGTACGAACACATTCCACGGAGATAACAAGGAATAGGCTGACCCATCCTAAAGACAGGGTCAAAAGGATAATATGATGGATAGAGTTGTTTGTTCGAACCAACATGTACCAGGACAGAGGCCGCACCCTAACACGTAGAGGGGATGTACCTCAATACATCAGGAGTGATGTGTAACTTGTTTGTACCTGTGTATAAGAATGCACCTCTGAGTGGTTGTCTCTGTCCAGCCTAGGGGGCAGTGGACAGTCCCACCACTGACTGAGCTGTGTCCATTGTCCGGGAGCACATATTTGTAGTATGTCCGGTAGAGTCTGTGGGAAACTATTACTGTGCTTCTTTTGACAATAAACCTGTCCGGGTGCCCTCGTACCTTAACAGAGTCTGTGGTCATTGGGGGTTCTCTCAGGGTCTGCTGCATCAGCAATCTGTAGAGCCGGGACAGCACACAGAGGGAACACACACGCGTGCAGCCGACTGTTATTAACATTGGACAGAGCAGAGCACCACACACAGAACTGTACTTTTCCAGTTAGAGAATCACAGGCACTGACTTTTCAAAGTGCCAGGGGGGTGCTTGACCCCCCAGCTCCACCCCAGGCCCTGTCCCACTCTACCCCTTTCCCCAAGGCCCCACCCACACCCTGCCTCTTCCCACCTCCACCTGGCCTCTTCCCGGCCAGTTCCACACCCTCCCCCCAGCCCACCACATCCTCGCTCCTTCCCCTCCCTTCCAGCCTCCTCCATGCCACAAAACAGCTGATTGTGGTGGGTGGGAGCTGCTGATCTGTGCGGCCCACCGGCAGGCGGGAGGCACTGGGGCAGGAGCTGGGGGTCGAGTACCCCCCATAGCACTTTGAAGTTTAATTCCCTTGGTGTTTGAAATTTTGTTATAGAAAGTGCTGTAGATATCCAAATACTATTATTCATTAATTTCAGCCAGAGGAGAAAGGTTTCCATTTTAGCTGGTGAAACCAGCTTCTAATGATTAAAATGGCAAAATTCTACCCTCTGAACACAATTCAGAGTTTCCAGGTGGGAATTCACCAGTTTTTTGGCAAAGGTTCAATCTGCAAGAAACATCCCCTAAAAATAATGTAGGTGGACTTTTTAAGCAGTAGTCATCTGAGTTTTCCCACACAGATCTATTGTGCAAGAATGACTGGATGTAGATTCACAGATTTTTAAGGTCAAAAGAGACCATTATGATCATCTAGTCTGACCTCCAGCATAACAAAGGCCAGAGAACCTCACCCAGTAATTTCTGCATCAGGCCCCTAATGCAGTTCATATGCCCTTTTGAATGACCTCTCTTCCTCTGGACTTGGATCAGGCTTTGATTTCATACTCCAGAGAGAAAGATGTAATATACTAAACAACAACGGTCAGACACATTCCTGATTAATTTTTTGCTGTTCTGCAGCTGCTCCTTGAACCATGTCCAATCAATATTTAAAGCTGTTCATTCAGATGGTAGTTGCCAGTGCTGTGATTGTTTCCCAATCTGAGAGATCCAGCAAGGTTTTCCAGCCAGGCATAGGTCTCCCAAAGAGTATTTCATAGGGACTAAATCCTGTCATGTGGTTTGGACGGCTCCTGATCCTCATCCGAACCCATGGAAGTACCATGTCCCAATTTGTTCCCAGCTCATTACACACTTTAGATGGTTCAATTTTAAGAGATTTATTCGTCCTTCCCACTTGTCCCCCAGCTTGAGGGCGGTAGGGGATGCGTAACAGTACGGGAATACCGGTCTAGGTACCCATACTTCGCTATACCTGCCCGATAAAGGTAGGACCATTGTCAGAATCAATGCTGTGTGGCAGTCCCCATTTTGGAAAAATTTCAGTTAATGTTTTTGCAGGGGCCCCGCTGGTTTCTTTCCTAATAGGGAATGCTTCTACCCATTTGCTAAAACTATCCACAGTTACAAACAGATATCTATTTCCCCTAGGAGTAGTAGGCAAGGGTCCTACAAAAATCAACCTGTAAACTTTGGAGGGGTCCTTTTAATGCTTGATGCATTAACTCTCCTCGTCTTTTTCTTCTAGCAGGGTCTTCCTTAGCACATGTTAAACAGCTATGAATATGCAGATTTAAATCATTTTTCATTCCAGGCCACCATCCCAGTTTTTTAAGTTTTTCCAATGCCTCTTCCTGTTTTGGGTGACCTCCCACAATTGAACCATGTACCCATCCTAAAAGGAGGTATTGTATCTGCTGAGATATTACCAAAACCCATTCAGTTTCTGGTTTTGCCAGAATTAGATTTCCCTCCTTTCTCAACGAGACACCCTGCCATTGTGAGGGGCATTCTACTATCCATTGCTGCATTATGTCATCTCTTGCCTGTAGGTCCTGTAGAAACTGAAGCACTTTCTGGTTGTTTCCCTCACTTTCTTGTTTTTGCTTTGCCTGTGCCCAGGTGGTTACTGCCACAGGTGTAGGCTCCCACAGCGTTCCAGTAAGGGCTGCTTCCTTAGCCAATTTATCTGCTAGTTCATTTCCCTTTTTCAATGGACCTGTCCTCTTATGGGCTTTTATTTTAACCATCCGGATCCTCTGATACTGCCCTGCCAATTGCTCTATTTGCTGCCATAAGGTCTTGTGTTTAATTTCGGATCAGTCAGTTCCTGTAAAACCTACACTATTCCACCATGGTAGATAGATGGTGGTTCCCTTGTAAACATAATCTGAATCTGTTCCTATTATCAGCTCCGTTTGCTTGTTTCTCATTCTAGCTAAAACTTCTAAGATCGCTGACACTTCTGCAGACTGTGTTCCCTCTTTGCTTAATTTGTACTGGAAAAAGTCAACTCTTTGCAGGTTTTCAGTTAAACAAATCCCTGCAAAACCAGTGACTCGTTTTCCTTCGGTGTAATATAAGCTACCATCCACAAATGAAATGGTTTTTCCAATCACCTGTTCAGTACATGCATCCGACAAAGTGGGTAGTCACCCACAAAAGCTTATGCTCCAATAAGTTTGTTAGTCTATAAAGTGCCACAGGACTCTTTGCTGCTTTTACAGATCCAGACTAACATGGCTACCCCTCTGATGCCTGTTCAGTTGGGGTTGCTTTAAAGATAGGATGTGCTTTGGATTCCCTTTGGGGTTCACAAACATGTTCTCCACCATTTATAGTGAATCCCCATACAGATATTTCAGGTTCTTTTAGTGGGACTAATTGAACATTCTTGGACATGAGAGCAAAGATCCATTGAATGGCCTTATCTACTCTCACATGTCCTTTAGATAGATTTTCCTGACTGAGGAATTTCCCAGTGCATGGTGGCTCTTTACAATCCCCTTGCTCGCTCCAATAATTGCCTGAGCTTTTTGTAGTATCCAGTAGGCAATGAGAGCAGTTTGCTCACAAATTCCAAGTTTACTTTCTGGACCTGTTAACGCTCTGCTATAATAATTTTCCCAGCACCAGGATCCTGTGTAAGCATACTAACAATACAGAAATTCTTAACACTGGTACAACACAAAGGGGAATTCGTTGTTAGGGGTGGCCAAGGTAGGTGCCTCCATTAACCCTTTTTTCAGGCTTTCCCAGGCATTAGTTGCTTCCTCTCTCCAGGTCCACTTTTGGGGATCTGCCTTCTCTGCATACCCAACCATGAATTCTCTGCAGAAGTTAGTAAGCCCCAAAAAAGATTGCAAAGATTTAGTATCTACCGGCATAGGGAGGTTAACAATACACTTCACCCTTTCCTTATCCCCAGACCTTCCCCTTGTACTGATTCGAATTCCAAAATATCACACTTCTCTCTGTTTAATCTGGGACTTAGAGGCATTAAGTTTCAAGCCGTATACTTGGCAACTAGTCAGCAACTGCCACATTCATGTTCCTGCTCTGTTTTACTGACTTTTAAAATATCATCTACATACTGGACTATTCTTCCCATTTGTAACAGTCCCTCCAGTATTGCCAGCCCCAAATGTTCAAAAATCAAGAGATTGTCATAAAAATCATGAATTTATGTAAAAATAATAGATTTGTTGTTTTTATTTGCCTTCTGCTTTTTGAGAGTGCACAGGGGGTCACATTTTGAACCTTCCCCCACAGCCATGAGGGCTAGAAACTTCATTTTTCTTTAAGAACAAAGGCTGAAATAGTCACATATCCACTTGACTCCAGGAGCTGGGGCTTTGAGGAAAACAAACAATAACTATCATGAGACTCACGACAAAATTATGAGAGTTGGCAACACTGCTTTCTGTTTAAAGGCTACTTACTTTCCACAAGGTTGTTAAATACAACACTATGGCGATTGAGTTGCAGTTCTCATAGGAGCATATTTAAAATCAAACACCAAAAAAACTCCACATTTTAAAGTTGAGAAAAAAATTGAGTCTTCTAATGTATATCAGGGCCACTGCAGGCAGGAAAGGAAAATAAACAGGCACAAGAGCTCTGGGCAGCTCCTCCCCTTGAAAAAAAGTTGGGGGGGGTCAAATCTTCCAGTGTGTAGTCAGGTAAAACTTCTACAGCTGTCAGCACCTCCACTCACAGATATTAACGTATTCAGTAACTATACACTTCATACTTAAGTATCTGAGCCATCTTATCCAGGGCTACACATTTTATACACGTTGGCCCAGGGACTACATTTTCTGGCATATTCTGAACAGTGCTGAAAACACAGATGTTGCCCATTGAATAATACAAATCATGACAATTGTCGACTTTATGGATTCTGTGGAGGCAATTTCTGTTCTTTGTTCTGGAATTGGCCTGAATACAGCGGAAACCCTAAGAATTTGAGGCATAAGCACATCTGATACTCATGCAACACTTTCTCAATTCCTTCCTTTTCTCGAACCCAGACTAAAAAAAAAAATACAAAACAAAATAGTTTTCAGTTAAAAGGTAAAATTGCACAGCAGCCATTGCTCTACAGCCCAGCTAGGGCAACACCTGCCACCCCTTGGGGGTTTAATGATCTCCTCTCTCTCTCTCTCTCTCTTCATCCTTCCTGACATCTGTGCTGCTTTTCATGCTGTCAACCATGATCTCCTTCCCAGCCTCCTCTGACCATTTGCTGGAGCCTCAGAGAACTGGCCTTCTTGGTTTTGCTCCCAACTAGCAGAGTTTCCTTTTTGGGAGCATGCAGCAGAGAAAGAGAGGCTGGTTCTGTGGATAGGGAGCTAGCTCTCAGGGCATGGCTACACTTGAGAATTAGAGTGCATTAAAGCAGCCCCTGGTGCACTAGCTCACTACCCATCCACACTGGCAAGGCACGTAGAGCGCTCCTGTTACTTCATCTCGGTGAGTGGAATAATGTTCTGTGCGCCCCCACTGGAGCACCGTGGCGCCAGTGTGGACACCCTGGTCTGTTATTGCGCTCTGATTGGCCTCCAGAAGTGTCCCACAATGCCTGTTCTAGCCACTCTGGTCATCACTTTGAACTCTACTGTCCTGCCCTCAGGTGACCAAACATCAGACCCGCCCTTTAAATTCTCTAGGAATTTTGAAAATCCCCTTCTGGTTTGCTCAGCCAGGCGTGGAGTGCTCTCAGTGAATCTCAGTGAATGACCATGCCTCCATGCGCCAGGTGATCCCCAGTATGGAGCAATGGCGAGGTGCTGGACCTCATCAGTGTTTGGGGGGAGGAAGCTGTCCAGTCCCAGCTGTGCTCCAGCCGTAGGAATTACGATACCTTCAGGCAGATATCAAGGGCCATGCTGGAAAGGGGCCATGACCGGGACACACTGCAGTGTAGGGTTAAAGTGAAGGAGCTGTGGAATGCCTACTGCAAAGTCCGCAAGGCAAACAGCCGCTCCGGTGCTGCCCCTGTGACCTGCCGTTTCTACAAAGAGTTGAACGCGATACTTGGAGCTGACCCCACCTCCACTCTGAGGATCACCATGGACACTTCAGAGCACAGTCCAACAAGGAGGGAGGAGGAGGAAGAGCAGCAGCAAAGCCGGAGCGAGGGTGCTGAGGCAGAGGAAGACACCCCGGCATCCCTGGATGCATGCAGCCAGGAGCTGTTCTCAAGCCAGGAGAAAGGTAGCCCGTTGCGGCGGCAGGTGGTTGGGGAAGGACACAAACCAGCGGAGGTTCCCGGTAAGCGGTTTTTATTTTGGGAAGGAAGTTATTCGGTGTGGGCTCTTGGGGTGAGGAGGGTTAGGTCTTCATGCATGGCTACATGTGGAATAGGGCTCTCTCACATTGCGGTAATTGACCTCACTGATCTCTTCAAAGGTCTCATCCAGAACCTGGGCAATGCACTTGTGCAGGTTTCTCAGGAGAGCCACTGTGGTCCTTGTCCCAGTCAGACTAACTTATCCGCGCCACTGTGCCATAAGGGGCAAGGGGACCATTGCTGCACACAGGCAAGCTGCATATGGGCCAGGGCGGAATCCGCATTGCAGTAGAAGACCCTCCCTTGCTTCCCAGGTCACCCTCAGCAGCGAGAAATCTTCCAGGACAAACTCCTGTGGAAAATGTGGGGACAGTGTTCAGTATAAGGGCCCCCTGCCACTGTTGGCTCTCCCCAAGGCACAGAAACCCAGAGGACAGTACAGCTGTGAAACAAATCAGTCACGCTTGACCCAGTGCTTACTCACCATTTTGGGGCTCCTGTGGGTTATGTGTGCTCGCTTTGGGATGGGAAAATTATACTGTTGTGTAGACTGTGCTTGCCCTTAAGTACGGGGGAATCATTGCTCTGTCTGATGTGAACAATGCTGCCTCTGTTAAGTGCTGCATTTTGCCTTTACAGATGCAACCTTGAGATCTCAGCCTTCCGTGTTATCACCGGCCGAAAGACTCCAAAGAATCAGAAAGAGGCCACATTGAAGCAAGGAAGACATGTTGCATGAAGTAATACAGCATTCAAGTAATGAAAATCAAAAAGTGCAGGAGTGGCGGGAGAGTGAAAGGAGGATCCGCCAGCAGAATGAGGAGCACCGACACAAAAGTGCGGTGCTCCGGCAGCAAAGCACGGATCGGCTGATAAGCATAATGGAGTGCCAAGCAGACTCGATCCAGGTGCTCGTAGCCATGCAGGTGGAACACTACCGTGCCCGACCCCCCTGCAGCCCTTGTCCCAAAACTCTTTCCCTTGTGCCCCCATCTCACCTCCAACCTACTTTCCCCAACATCAGGTTCCTACCGCCACTGGCTGCCTCCAACACCTGTAGCTTCACCACCCAGCCCTGAAAACTACGACCCTTACCCACTGCACTCAACCCCCATCACCATGCAGTATGTGCACTCATTGCACAGCACTCCAGACAGGAAGGTTGAGTATGATAACAAGACATATGCAAATCTGTGATTGTACCATTCCGTTCCCCACCCCACCCCCTTGCCCTTTCTGTTTCCCAAGTAGTTGTTTCTTTTCAATAAATGGATTTTTTGGCTTTGAAAACATTCTTTATTATTGCATAAAGTAAAAGATACCTTAGCCCAGGAAAGAAACAGGCACTGCAAGTCAGCATAGCAAACACAGATCCTACTAACATTGGAACCACAGCACTTCACTCCCGTGCAGGGCACCAGACATTACTGGTGGCTTTCAGCCTCAAATTGCTCCCTCAAGGCATCCCAAATCCTTGCATCCCCGTGCTGGGCCCCTCTAATAGCCCTGCTCTCTGGCTGTTCAGATTCAGCCTCCAGGTATTGAACTTCTGAGTTCCATGCCTGAGTGAATCGTTCACCCTTCCCCTCACAAATGTTATGGAGGGTACAGCACGCGGATATAACCGCGGGGATGCTGTCATCGGCCAGGTCTGGCTTCCCATATAGAGATCGCCAGTGGCCATTTAAACAACCAAAAGCACACTCCACGGTCATACTGCACTGGCTCAGCCTGTTGTTGAACCTTTCCTTGCTGCTGTCAAGGCTCCCTGTGTAGGGTTTCATGAGCCGCGGCATTAAAGGGTAAGCAGGGTATCCAAGGATTACAATGGGCATTTCGACTTCCCTTACGGTGATCTTCTGGTAAGGGAAAAAAGTCCTGGCTTGAAGCTTCCTGAACAAGCCAGTGTTCCGAAAGATGTGTGCATCATGCACCTTTCCGGGCCAGCCTGCGTTAGTGTCAATGAAACGCCCACAGTGATCCACAAGCACCTGGAGAACCATAGAGAAATACCCCTTCTGATTAACATACTTGGAGGCTAGGTGGGCTGATGCCAGAATTGGAATATGTGTGCCATCTATCACCCCTCTGCAGTTAGGGAAACCCATTTGTTCAAAGCCAGCCACAATGTCATGCATGTTACCTGGAGTCACGGTTCTTCTGAGCAGGATGTGATTAATGGCCCTGCAAACTTGCATCAACATGATTCCAACGGTCGACTTCCCCACTCCAAACTGGTTAGCGACCGATTGGTAACTGTCTGGAGTTGCAAGCTTCCAGATTGCAATAGCCACCCGCTTCTCCACCGGCAGGGCAGCTCTCAATCTCGTGTCCTTGTGCCGCAGGGTGGGGACGAGCTCCTCACACAGTCCCATGAAAGTGGCTTTTCTCATCCGAAAGTTCTGCAGCCACTGCTTGTCATCCCAGACTTGCATGATGATGTGATCCCACCACTCAGTGCTCGTTTCCCGAGCCCAGAAGCAGTGTTCCACAGTGGTGAGCGTGTCCGTGAATGCCACAGGCAAACTTGTGTCATATGCGTTACTCGAGTCGATATCATCATCTGAGCCCTCACTGTCACTTTGGATCATAAGGAATAACGCGACTGCCAAATGTGACGTGCTGGTGTGACTCATCAGCATACTCCTTAGCAGTTCGGGCTCCATTCCCACAGACCGAAAGGGAAGATAGAGTGTGCAGTACAAAAAACGTTGTAAGATGGCGCCAAATGTGGATGGAAGCACAGGGATTGCTGGGATGCGAAGCGATGCATCATGGGCATTGGGAGAGGACCCAGAATGCCCCGCCCCCCCCCCCCATTCCCACAAGCCACAATGCCAGAATGGGAAGAGGTGCTCTGTGGGATAGCTGCCTATAATGCACCGCTCCCAATGCCGCTACAAGTGCCGCAAATGTGGCCACGCCAGCGTGCTTGTTCCTGTCAGCATGGACAGACTGCAGCGCTTTCCATACTGCACTCTCCGAAGGTTGGTTTAACTCAAAGCGCTCTACATCTGCAAGTGTAGCCATGCCCTCAGAGACCTGAGTCCTCTTCCTTCCATGGACTTCCTGTATGACTTCAGGCCAGTGCCTTAGGGACAGAGTTTCAAAGGTTTTTAGGCACCCAAAGATGCAGCTAGGCATCTAGTGGGGTTTACAAAGCACCTAACCTTCTAACAGCATTTGAAAAATCTCACTAGGTGCTGAAATACCTTTGAAAATCAAGCCTTTAGTCTGTGTGTGCCTTAATGCCCCCCATCTGTACAATGGGGACAACAGCACTGCTCTACCTCCCCGAGGGGCTGCGAGGAAAAATAGGTTAGACATTGTAAGGCACTCAGATACCATGATGATGTGGGGCCACATAAGCAGGGCTTAATTTGTGCCAGGACTGAGCCCCAGCACCTGTAGGCTTGGCACTTCGTAGCCCCAACACCTCTGGGCTTGTCACGTCAGTTATGAAAATTAAAAAATTGTGTGAGCCTCGGCACCTAATTGCTTGAACCTAGCACCTCTTTTATTACAAATTTAGCACTGCACATAAGTACCACACGTAGAGTGGGAATTTCTCTATACCACTGCTATCTCTTCCCTGGGTTTTGGCCCCTTATTTTCACCTACGCCCCTCACATCTCCCTCTTTTCTGAATGTAATCTTGGCTGAGTCCCCTGCCCCCTCTTCAAACTTTCCCACACACACACACACACACACACACCAGCAGGGGGATTCCTCATTTTCAGGAGATTCCTCATTTACAGATGCTTAATTTAATTACCATCCCTTTCTTACCTTAATCACCCTGCCTCTGTGTCAAAGTTCCTTCCCCACTCTGAACTCTAGGATACAGATGTGGAGACCTGCATGAAAAACCCCCTAAGCTTATTTTTACCAGCTTAGATTAAAACTTCCCAAGGTACAAACTATTTTACCTTTTCCCCTGGGACTTTATTGCTGACAAGCATCTAATAAATATATAACAGGGAAAGAGTCTGCTTGGAAACGTGTTTTCTCCCCCCCATCCTCCCAAACCCTACACCCCCTTTCCTGGGAAACGCTTGGTAAAAATCCTCACCAATTTGCATAGGTGAACACAGACCCAAACCCTTGGATCTTAAGAACAATGAAAAAACAATCAGATTCTTAAAAGAAGAATTTTAATAGAAGTAAAAGAATCACTTTGGTAAAATCAGGATGGTAAATAGCTTACAGGGTAATCAGATTCAAAACATAGAGAATCCTTCTAGGCAAAACCTTAAGTTACAAAAAAAGACACAAAAACAGGAATCTACATTCCATTCAGCACAGCTTATTTTCTCAGCCATTTAAACAAAACATAATCTAACGCATATCTAGCTAGATTACTTACTAAGTTCTAAGATTCCATTCCTTTTCTGTTCCCGGAAAAGCATCACACAGACTGAGAGAACTTTTGTTTCTCCCTCCCCTCCAGCTCTGAAAGTATCTTGTCTCCTCATTGGTCATTTTGGTCAGGTGCCAGCGAGGTTATCCTAGCTTCTTAACCCTTTACAGGTGAAAGGGTTTTTCCTCTGGCCAGGAGGGATGTTAAAGGTGTTTACCCTTCCCTTTATATTTATGACACGCCCCCCAAATCACAGATAGGGTGAAACGCTGGCTGGGATTTCTTCTTGGAATTCTAGGAGAAAACAGGAGTTAATAAGACACATGCACCTCTGAATATACTACCAAGTACATAAAGACTAACAATATTTTCCATATCTCAAGGACGATTTTAGCCAGTTGATTCTGGGAAACTTTCATGGGAGAGTGCATCAGCCACTTTGTTAGAAGCTCCTGAGATGTGTTGGATGTTGAAATCAAAATCTTGGAGAGCTAAACTCCACGGAATAAGTTTTTTGTCATTTCCCGTGGCGGTATGAAGCCACTGTAGCGCAGCATAGTCGGTTTGCAGGTGAAAACACCGCCCCCAAACGTATGGGTGTAGCTTTTCCAGAGCGTAGACAATGGCGTAACATTCTTTTTCACTGACTGACCAGTTGCTTTCCCTCTCAGACAGCTTCTTGCTGAAAAACACTACAGGATGGAATTCTTGATCCAGCCCTTCCTGCATTAAAACTGCTCCCACACCACGCTCGGACGCATCTGTGGTTACTAGGAACGGTTTGTCAAAGTCTGGGGCCCTTACCACAGGGTCAGACATGAGTGTCGCTTTAAGTTGGTTAAAGGCCTTCTGACACTCTTCGGTCCACTGAACGGCATTTGGCTGTTTCTTTTTGGTTAGGTCTGTCCTGTCTGAAAAGGACCCAGAATATCCATAGCTACTCGCTGAAATGGAACTTCAATGATGGGGAATGGCTGGAGAGGGGCTTTAACCTGGTCTGGGGTTTTCCCACTCTTTGGCATTCCTCACAAGACTAGACATAGGTAGAAACATCCTTGCCCATTCCCTCCCAGTGGAATGACCTCCCCAAACAGTCTTTGGTCCTGTTCACCCCAGCATGGCCACTAGGATGATCCTGGGCTAAGCTCATGAGCTTGGCCCAGTACTTAGTTGGAACTACCAACTGTCTCTGAGAATGCCAGTCTTCCTGGTGTCCACCAGAAAGAGTTTCCTTGTATAAAAGTCCTCTTTTTACAACAAACCTGGATCGATTAGAAGAGCTGAGAGGCGGTGGGTGGCTCCATACCGTCATCCAAGCTCTCTGGAGGCTTTCATCTGCTTCCTGTTCGGTCTGGAACTGATCCCTTGATGCTGGAGACATCAGTTCCTCATTCGATTGTGGACCTATGCTTGGTCTCTCTGGAAGCGATGTAGGGGATGAGGCTGTTTCTGTTGACTGTGAACCGCTCTCCGCTGGTGCACTATGTTGGGGTTCAGGCTCCAGCTGAGCCTCTGGTGTAGGGTTATTGGCTGCTACCGGTTCAGGTTTGATGGGGCCCTCTGGTGTTGGGGTTGCAACTAGTGGATTCAGTGCTGGCCATGGTCTGGTGCTGGTTGTTCCATGGTTCTGGTTCTGGGACTGGCTCTGTCTGGGTCTCTGGGACTGGATCCACTACTGCTGTTGCAGACATTGGCCTGGGGTCTGGGTCCATCACCTCTGACCGGGTCCTGGTAGAAGTTTCCGGAACAGAGCTCGATGTGACGGCTTGTTTAGCCTGGCTGCTGGTGACCATTCCCATTCTCTTGGCTAGCTTCACATGATTAGCCAAGTCTTCCCCCAACAGCATGGGGATGGGATAATCATCATAGATTGCAAAAGTCCACGTTCCTGACCAGCCCTTATACTGGACAGGCAACTTGGCTGTAGGCAATTTGAAACAGTTGGACTTGAAGGGTGGAATTGTTACTTGGATCTCTCGGTTGATTAAATTTTGGTCCACTAAGGAAGCATGGATAGCCGACACTTGTGCTCCGGCGTCCCTCCACACAGTGACCTTCTTCCCGCCCACACTCACAGTTTCCCTCCACTCCAAGGGTATCTGGGAGGCATCTGGGCCTGAGGACCTCGGGTGTGATTCCGGTGCAATGAACTGTAATCTGTTGGTGTTCTTGGGGCAGTTGGCCTTTACATGCCTCGGCTCATTACATTTAAAACATTGTCCAGCTGACAGGTCACTGGGGCAAGGTGGGTTGATGGAGAACAGTGTGGCGGACGATAAGGTGTCTGGAGGGTTCCTTGGAGGGTAGTTGGGGCCTTGGGCTGCCCCCAGTAGTAGGGTGTGGTCTGAGGTTGTCCCTTCTGGTATCCGCTCCAACTGCAACCAGTTTTTTTCTTTTCTGCCACCTCCACCCATTTGTCTCCAATCTCCCCCACCTCAATTACAGTTTTGGGTCTTCCCATCTAGGATGCATCTTTCTAATTCCTCAGGAACACCCTGTAAGAACTGCTCCATTTGCATTAGGAAGAGCAAATCTTCTGGAGATTTAACACTTGCTCCTGATACCAAGGCATCCCAATGTTTCACAATGTGGTAGGCATGTCGGGTAAATTACATGTCTGGTTTCCACCTTAGGGCTCTGAACCGCCGACGGGAATGCTCGGGTGTTAGCCCCATTCTGACTCTCGCCTTGGTTTTAAACAGTTCATACTTGTTCATGTGTTCCTTAGGCATTTCAGCCGCCACCTCAGCTAAGGGTCCACTGAGCTGTGGCCTCAGCTCTACCATGTATTGGTCTGTAGAGATGCTGTACCCAAGGCAGGGCCTTTCGAAGTTTTCTAAGAAGGCCTCGATATCATCACCTGCCTTGTGGGTGGGGAACTTCCTGGGATGTGAAACGGAACCTGGAGAAGGACTGCTATTCTGCTGAGCCTTTGCCTTCTACATCTCCAGTGTATACTTCATTTCTTTTTCCCTTGCCTCCATACCTCTCCTGTGGGCAGCCTCTTTGGCTGTTTCTGCTTTGGGCTCTGTCATGTTTGCCTCTCTGTTTTTAACTAACTTTACACCCGAGAGTTAGAAATAAAACAAACAAAGAACTTGGCTTGTAAAATTTTGCTGTGCTGTCCGGATACCTATGTTCTCTGATAGTGATGGTCAGCCTACAGAGAAATCCTTAAAAAAAACCCTAACACCTTTGTCTCCAGGCAAACAGGCAGAAAACCCCTCTAGTTGCTCTTAGGTAAAAAGAAAAAAAAACTTCTTCAGGTCTGTGAAGACTTGTGAATTTCCCTGCAGGAGATTAACTACCCTGCCTTTAGGTAGAGAAAAATCCAGCTCACAAAAGACAATTCCATTTTGTCTCTGCTCTGGCCACCCAAGCAAAGACAAAAAAAACTCTAACTGCTTTCAGCTGAAAACCTGCTTTCCAGCAGCCCAAAGGAAAAAAAATTCCTTTTTTAAAATCTGTGCTTCTGGTTCAAAAAAATCTCAAATTGATCTCAAAAGGATTTCAAGTTAATTCCACCGCTCTCTCACCATGTCAAGGTTCCTTCCCCACTCTGAACTCTAGGGTACAGATGTGGGGACTTGCATGAAAAACCTCCTAAGCTTATCTTTACCAGCTTAGGTTAAAACTTCCCCAAGGTACAAACTATTTTACCTTTTGCCCTTGGACTTTATTGCTGCCACCACCAAGCGTCTAATAAATATATAAACAGGGAAAGAGCCTGCTTGGAAATGTCTTCCCACCCAAAATCCTCCCAAACCCTACACCCCCTTTCCTGGGGAAGGCTTGATAAAGATCCTCACCAATTTGCATAGGTAAACACAGACCCAAACTCTTGGATCTTAAGAACAATGAAAAAGCAATCCGGTTCTTAAAAGAAGAATTTTAATAGAAGAAAAAGTAAAAGAATCACCTTGGTAAAATCAGGATGGTAAATACCTGGTAAATACCTTACAGGTATTACCCTTACCCTACATTCCTTACAGGGTAATCAGATTCAAAACATAGAGAATCCGTCTAGGCAAAACCTTAAGTTACAAAAACAGGAATCTACATTCCATTCAGCACAGTTTATTTTCTCAGCCATTTTAAACAAAACAGAATCTACCGCATATCTAGCTAGATTACTTACTAAGTTCTAAGACTCCATTCCTTTTCTGTTTCCGGCAAAAGCAACACACAGACCGAGAGAACCATTGTTTCTCCCCGCTTCCAGCTTTGAAAGTATTTAGTCTCCTCATTGGTCATTTTGGTCAGGTGCCAGTGAGGTTATTCTAGCTTCTTAACCCTTTATAGGTGAAAGGGTTTTTCCTCTGGCCAGGAGGGATTTTAAAGGTGTTTACCCTTCCCTTTATATTTATGACACTCTGTTTATCAACAAAATACTGATTTACTGACAAAAGCTGGGAGCAGCACATGTCCTCTGCAGAACTCACATTCCACATTCAGGCTGTACTGCAGATAAGATTCCTCTGGGGCTAGGGCATGAGAACACACTGAATGGCCATGGAGACAGAGCTACCTTTTCTCCTCTACTGGTGGTTCCTGAACTTATATCTGATCTGTAGACAGAGTGGAATTATCTGAGTCAAATCCTCATTGCACTAATGCCTTTTTATACTCCCCACCCCCACATCCCTGTAACTCAGGGCTTGTCTACACTACCTGCCAGATCGGCGGGCAGAGATCAATCCAGTGGGGGTCGATCGACTGCTGAGCGCTCTCCCGTCAACTCCGGTACTCCACCAGAATGAGGAGCACAAGCGGAGTTGATGGGAGAGCATCAGTTGTCAACTTACCACAGTGAAGACACCGTGGTAAGGAGATCTAAGTACGTCGACTTCACCTACACTACTCATGTAGCTGAAGTTGCGTATCTTAAATCGACCCCGCGCGGTAGTGTAGACAAGCCCTCAGGGTCAGTCTAACTAAGGCTGTATCTATACTAGCACTTTTCAGCGCTAAAATTGTAGTCGTTCATTTGGGGTGGTTATTTTTTAATCGCTGGGAGAGCTCTCCCCCCGGACATAAAGCATGACTACACTGTTCACATCATAGTGCTGCCAAGGCCACGCTGTAACAAGGGCAGTGTAGACATACCCTAAAAATCTAGCCCTTCGGTCTCTGGGCTTTTCAAGTCAGTACCTCCCACAAGCACCAAATTCCATTAGAAAAACGTGCGTTTGTTTTGTGTACATGACATTCACCAAAAGCCTGATCCAAAGGTTACTGATAGCAGTGGGAATCTTCCCAGTGACTTCAATGGGCTTTAGGTCAGGTCAATTCCATCATCCACAGGGATGGACTTGTATGAGATGCCTCTGATAATGCTTCCACTCATTGGGTCAGAGCAAGACCAAAGCATAATATCCTGGGAAGTTTTGCTTGAGTAAGGAGTTCTGATTGAATAGTGGCAGTTTTGTGCATGTTTCTTGCCACACCAACATTGCCGCAGGCAACTCTCTGGTGACTGGATGATACAATACATGTGAAAATATGTAGCTCAGTTTTGTTGGCTTCCTTCCGTTGGTTTCAGGAACTTTCACAGTAAATATCAGCGAGTGCTGATGACAGGAGAGAGGGTTTTGAGAGAAGTGAAGGACGATATACACATATATCAAAATATTCTGAGTATTTGGTGAGCAAGTTATTTTAAACTATATGCATATATGATTTATAGGCTATGAAAGCCTATAACATTCATTATATTTGCTTGAATAAACTAGCTTTTCTCACTTTCTCCATGCCTGTCTAGAGATTACCAGTCTTTTTACTCGTAAATACTTTCTTTCTCTTTCGCACATATAGATTGTTGTCACATTGTATGTCCGAGGTGTTTATTCGAGATTAATTAGTGGTCCTGGGAAAGACAGAGGATAGAGAAGTGAAGGCGAACAGAGATGTCTGCCTAGAAAATGCTGCAAGAAAAGCATTCTGTGCACTGAAAGTGACAAACTGCATAGCTTATCGTTTGAGGACATCATCAATGACTTTGCTCTCCAAAAATCAAGAAAGAAAATGTTTTAAATGTCATTGTTAAAATTAATGTGATGTGCATACAGACGTGCTTCAGGTTGTACTGCTTCTATTAAGTAAGCTGGTCTGTGTAACTGTAACTGCTTTTGTGTTGCTGTAGATTTAAAGTTTTCATATCTACTAATTAAGAAATCATAGATGAAAATATGTTAATTTGAAACTATTTTATAATGCAAACAGGCATATTGCAAGATGTGTTTCAGTTAGACTATCCTTCTATTTTTATAACTTTGCCTTTGTATATATACAAATATAAAGTTTTTGTGTTTATATATTCAATGTCCTTTCTGTGAAAATAATAAATTATTATTTTTTAATGGTATGGTCCTCTTTCACTTGACATATCTCAGGGCCTCAGAATGTCATAATCTGGCTCTCATTAAAGGCTAGCAAAGAGACAAAGCTTTAACTTGAACACATACTGAGCTGGTCAAGTACATACTGCATTGTCTATAACTGGAATCTTAGAATGTGCTAGTTGGCATGTACTGGCTATCACATGCCAGCAACACATCTAGTCTAGTCAAGGTCTGAGCTGTCATAAAATCATAGAATATCAGGGTTGGAAGGGACCTCAGGAGGTCATCTAGTCCAACCCCCTGCTCAAAGCAGGACCAATCCCCAACTAAATCATCCCAGCCAGGGCCTTGTGAAGCCTGACCTTAAAAACTTGAAAGGAAGGAGATTCCACCACCTCCCTAGGTAACACACTCCAGTGTTTCACCACGCTCCTAGTGAAAAAGTTTTTCCTAATATCCAACCTAAACCTCCACCACTTCAACTTGAGACCATTACTCCTCATTCTGTCATCTGCTACCACTGAGAACAGTCTAGATCCATCCTCTGTGGACCCCCCTTTCAGGTAGTTGAAAGCAGCTATCAAATCCCCCCTCATTCTTCTCTTCCTTAGACTAAACAATCCCAGTTCCCTCAGCCTCTCCTCATAAGTCATGTGTTCCAGTCCTCTAATCATTTTTGTTGCCCTCTGCTGGACGTTTTCCAATTTTTTCATATCCTTCTTCTAGTGTGGGGCCCAAAACTGGACACAGTACTCCAGATGAGGCCTCACCAATGTCAAATTGAGGGGAATGACAACGTCCCTCAATCTGTTGGTAATGCCCCTACTTATACATCCCAAAATGCCATTGGCCTTCTTGGCAACAACGGCATACTGTCGACTCATATCCAGCTTCTCGTTAACTATAATCCCTAGGTCCTTTTCTGCAGGACTGCTGCCTAGCCATTTGGTCCCTAGTCTATAGCGGTCCATGGGATTCTTCTGTCCTAAGTGCAGGACTCTGCACTTGTCCTTGTTGAACATCAGATTTCTTTTGGCCCAATCCTTAAATTTGTCTAGGGCCCTCTGTATCCTATCCCTACCCTCCAGCGTATCTACCTCTCCTCCCAGTTTAGTGTCGTCTCCAAACTTGCTGAGGGTGCAATCCACACCATCCTCCAGATCATTAATGAAGATATTGAACAAAACCGGCCCCAGGACCGACCCTTGGGGCACTCCACTTGATACCGGATACCAAATAGACATGGAGCCATTGATCACTACGTGTTGAGCCCGAAAATCGAGCCAGCTTTCTATCCACCTTATCGTCCATTCATCCAGCCCATACTTCTTTAATTTACTGGCAAGAATACTGTGGGAGACTGTATCAAAAGTTTTGCTAAACTCAAGGAACAACACGTCCATTGCTTTCCCCTCATCCACAGAGCCAGTTATCTCATCATAGAAGGCAATTAGATTAGTCAGGCATGACTTGCCCTTGGTGAATCCATGCCGACTGTTCCTGATCACTTTCCTCTCCTCTAAGTGCTTCAGAATTGATTCCTTGAGGACCTGCTCCATGATTTTTCCAGGGACTGAGGTGAGGCTGACTGGCCTGTAGTTCCCTGGATCCTCCTTCTTCTCTTTTTTAAAGATGGGAACTACATTAGCCTTTTTCCAGTCGTCTGAGACCTCCCCCGATTGCCATGAGTTTTCAAAGATAATGGCCAATGGCTCTGCAATCACATCCGCCAACTCTTTTAGCACTCTCGGATGTAGCGCATTCGGCCCCATGGACTTGTGCTCTTCCAGCTTTTCTAAATAGTCCCAAACCACTTCTTCCTTCACAGAGGGCTGGTCATTTCCTCCCCATGCTGTGCTGCCCAGTGCAGCAGTCTGGGAGCTGACCTTGTTCATGAAGACAGAGGCAAAAAAAGCATTGAGTACATTGACAGATTTCAGAGTAGCAGCCGTATTAGTCTGTATTCGCAAAAAGAAAAGGAGTACTTGTGGCACCTTAGAGACTAACAAATTTATTTGAGCATAAGTTTTCGTGAGCTACAGCTTACTTCATCGGATGCATTCAGTGGAAAATACAGTGGGGAGATTTATATACGTAGAGAAGATGAAACAACGGGTGTTACCATACACACTGTAATGAGAGTGATCACTTAAGGTGAGCTATTACCAGCAGGAGAGCGGGGGGGAAAAAACCTTTTGTAGTGATAATCAAGATGGGCCATTTCCAGCAGTTGACAAGAATGTCTGAAGAACAGTGGGGGGTGGGGGGGAGAATAAACATGGGGAAATAGTTTTACTTTGTGTAATGACCCATCCATTCCCAGTCTCCATTCAAGCCTAAGTTAATTGTATCCAGTTTGCAAATTAATTCCAATTCAGCAGTCTCTCGTTGGAGTCTGTTTTTGAAGTTTTTTGTTGAAGAATTGCAACTTTTAGGTCTGTAATTGAGTGATCAGAGAGACTGAAGTGTTCTCCGACTGGTTTTTGAATGTTATAATTCTTGACATCTGATTTGTGTCCATTTATTCTTTTACATAGAGACTGTCCAGTTTGACCAATGTACTTGGCAGAGGGGCATTGCAGGCACATGATGGCATATATCACATTGGTAGATGCGCAGGTGAATGAGCTTCTGATAGTGTGGCTGATGTGATTAGGCCCTATGATGGTGTCCCCTGAATAGATATGTGGACACAGTTGGCAATGGGCTTTGTTGCAAGAATAGGTTCCTGGGTTAGTGTTTCTGTTGTGTGGACTTTTCATAGATACTAAGGTCAGAAGGGACCATTCTGATCATCTAGTCCGACCTCCTGCACAGCACAGGCCACAGAATCTCATCCACCCACTCCTATGAAAAACCTCACCCATGTCTGAGCTATTGAAGTCTTTAAATCATGGTTCAAAGACTTCAAGGAGCAGAGAAGCCTCCCTCAAGTCAACCATGCCCCATGCTACAGAGAAAGGCGAAAAACCTCCAGGGCCTCTCCAATCTGCCCTGGAGGAAAATTCCTTCCCGACCCCAAATATGGCAATCAACTAAACCCTGAGCATATGGGCAAGATTCACCAGCCACATACCCAGGAAAGAATTTTCTGTAGTAACTCAGATCCCATCCATCTAATATCCCATCTCAGGGGATTTGGCCTATTTACCCTGAATATTTAAAGATCAATTACTTACCAAAATTCCATTATCCCATCGTACCATCTCCTCCATAAACTTATCAAGTAGAATCTTAAAACCAGATAGATCTTTTGCCCCCACTGCTTCCCTTGGAAGGCTATTCCAAAACTTCACTCCTCTGATGGTTAAAAACCTTCGTCTGATTTCAAGTCTAAACTTCCTGATGACCAGTTTATATCCATTTGTTCTTGTGTCCACATTGGTGCTGAGCTGAAATAATTCCTCTCCCTCTCCTGTATTTATCCTTCTGATATATTTATAGAGAGCAATCATATCTCCCCTCAACCTTCTTTTAGTTAGGCTAAACAAGCCAAGCTCCTTAAGTCTCCTTTCATAAGACAAGTTTTCCATTCCTCGGATCATCCTAGTAGCCCTTCTCTGTACCTGCTCCAGTTTGAATTCATCCTTTTTAAACATGGGAGACCAGAACTGCACACAGTATTCTAGGTGAGGTCTCACCAGTGCCTTGTATAATGGTACTAAAACCTCCTTATCCCTACTGGAAATGCCTCTCCTGATGCATCCCAAAACCGCATTAGCTTTTTTCACAGCCATATCACATTGGCAGCTCATAGTCATCCTATGATCAACCAATACTCCAAGGTCCTTCTCCTCTTCTGTTACTTCTAATTGATGCGTCCCCAACTTATAACTAAAATTCTTGTTATTAATCCCTAAATGCATAACCTTACACTTCTCACTATTAAATTTCATCCTATTACTATTACTCCAGTTTGCAAGGTCATCCAGATCCTCCTGTATAATATCCCGATCCTTCTCCGAATTGGCAATACCTCCCAGCTTTGTATCATCTGCAAACTTTATTAGCACACTCCCACTTTTTGTGCCAAGGTCAGTAATAAAAAGATTAAATAAGATTGGTCCCAAAACCGATCCCTGAGGAACTCCACTGGTAACCTCCCTCCAACCTGACAGTTCGCCTTTCAGTAGGACCCGTTGCAGTCTCCCCTTTAACCAATTCCTTATCCACCTTTTGATGTTCATACTGATCCCCATCTTCTCCAATTTAACTAATAATTCCCCATGTGGCACGGTATCACATGCCTTACTGAAATCTAGGTAAATTAGATCCACTGCATTTCCTTTATCTAAAAAATCTGTTACCTTTTCAAAAAAGGAGATTAGGTTGGTTTGGCACGATCTACCTTTTGTAAAACCATGTTGTATTTTGTCCCATTTACCATTGACTTCAATGTCCTTAACTAATTTCTCCTTCAAAATTTTTTCCAGGACCTTGCATACTACAGATGTCAAACTAATTGGCCTGTAGTTACGCGGATCACTTTTTTTTCCTTTCTTAAAAATAAGAACTATATTAGCAATTCTCCAATCATTCGGTACTACTCCTGAGTTTACAGATTCATTAAAAATTCTTACTAATGGGCTTGCAATTTCAGGTGCCAATTCCTTTAATATTCTTGGATGAAGATTATCTGGGCCCCCCGATTTAGTCCCATTAAGCTGTTTCAGTTTCGCTTCTACCTCTGATATGGTAATATCTACCTCTATATCCTCCTTCCCATTTGTCATGCTACCATTATCCCCAAGATCCTCTTTAGCCTTATTAAAGACTGAGGCAAAGTATTTGTTTAGATATTGGGCCATGCCTAGATTATCTTTAACCTCCACTCCATCCTCAGTGTTAAGCGGCCCCACTTCTTCCTTCTTAGTTTTCTTCTTATTTATATGGCTATAGAACCTTTTACTATTGGTTTTAATTCCCTTTGCAAGGTCCAACTCTACTCGACTTTTAGCCTGTCTCACTTGATCCCTACATGTTCTGACCTCAATTAGGTAGCTTTCCTTGCTGATCCCTCCCATCTTCCACTCCCTGTATGCTTTCTGCTTCTTCTTAATCACCTCTCTAAGATGCTTGCTCATCCAGCTTGGTCTACAACTCCTTCCTATGAATTTTTTCCCCTTTCTTGGGATACAGGCTTCCGATAGCTTCTGCAACTTTGATTTAAAGTAATCCCAGGCCTCCTCTACCTTTAGATCCATAAGTTCTTCAGTCCAATCCACTTCCCTAACTAATTTCCTTAATTTTTGAAAGTCAGCCCTTCTGAAATCAAAAACCCTAGTTGCAGATTTATTTTTGTTAATCCTTCCATTTAGTTTGAACTGAATTAGCTCATGATCACTTGAACCAAAATTGTCCCCTACAACCATTTCTTCTACGAGGTCCTCGCTACTCACCAAAATTAAATCTAAAATGGCATCCCCTCTAGTAGGTTCAGCAACTACTTGATGAAGAAATCCATCAGCTATCGCATCTAGGAAAATCTGAGCCCTAGCACTGGTCCTCCAGTCTATATCTGGGAAGTTAAAGTCTCCCATGATCACGCAGTTTCCATTAGTATTTACTTGATTAAAGACATTAAAAAGGGCTCTATCCATATCCAAATTAGATCCCGGAGGTCTATAGCACACCCCAAGCACTATCGTAGGAGAGGCTTTACTAGTTTTCTTCCCCAATGTAATTTTTGCCCAGACGGACTCTGTCTTATCCATTGCATCGCTTCTTATTTCTTTACATTCTACCTCATCATTTATATACAATGCTACTCCACCCCCTTTAACTTTGTTTCTGTCTTTCCTAAACAGCACATACCCTTCAATACCTGTAGTCCAGTCATGACTACTGTTCCACCATGTTTCTGTTATCCCTATAATATCTGGTTTCACTTCCTGCACCAGTAGCTCTAGTTCCTCCATTTTGTTACCTAGGCTCCTCGCATTGGTGTATAAACATCTTAATTTTTGCTGTTTGGCCTTGCTCACATTTTGTACCCTATTAGGCACAGTCATTCTACAGCCAGTATAACCTATTAGACTAGTATCCACACCGCCCTCGCTCCTTATATACATTCTCCTACCCACGGCTGTATCCTTTCTTACTTCGTCTTCTTCCCTCTCAATGCTAAAGTCCGTCGTGGAGATTTCCTGGACATCTCCCATCCATCTCCCCCTAATTCCTAGTTTAAAGCTCTTTTTATCAGTTGTGCCAGCCTCGATCCTAGAAGTCTATTTCCTTCCCTACTCAGATGAAGTCCATCCCGAGAGAACTGTCCTCTGTCCGTGAACGCCTCCCAGTGGCCATACATCCCAAAGCCCTCCTTATAGCACCACTGCCTAAGCCATCTGTTGACAGTCATAATCTTGTCACACCTTTGTTGCCCTTCTCTAGGAAAAGGAAGGATCCCGCTAAAGATCACCTGAGCCTCAATTTCCTTAAGCGTCTTCCCCAGCCTAGCATAGTCTCCTTTAATACTTTCCAGCGAGAATCTAGCCGTATCATTTGTTCCCACATGAAGGATAATTAGGGGATTCTTTCCCGCTCCCTTTAGGATCCTTTTCAACCTCAGGTCTACATCCCGTATCTTAGCACCCGGAAGACAGCACACCCTTCTATTCTCAGGATCAGCTCTAGTTACAGGCCTGTCTATTCTTCTCAATAAAGAGTCCCCGATCACATAGACCTGCCTTTTCCTGGTGACGGTGCTATTCTCCAGTCTCTCCCCTGTTCCCTCTGGCTGCAAGTTCTTTCCATTCCTATTTTCCCTTATAATCTTCTTCAACCCATCCTGTATCCTCCTGGGGCTCATATTTGGTGTAGTCTCCCTTGACTCTTCTGCTTTTCCTATAGGACTAGCCTCTCTTCTCTTCTTCCTTACCCTTCCACCTTCAACAAGTACCTGCTGAGCCCCTTCTTCATTTTCCAACTCGGCAAACCTATTCCTAAACTCTATTTCTCCTTCACTAACCCGTCTTTTCCTCTGCCTGGTTCTTTTAGTCACGTTTCCACTGACCACTTTCCTCACCCAGTCTCCCCTCAAAATTCCCCAGCCCTGCTTCCATCTGTGAGTCTGAGCTTTTCCCTTCAGATACCTCATATCTTTGCTCCATCATCTGCTCAAACCCCTTCCTAAACTCAACCAGACTTTCCACCTGCATCTCCAAACCTCAGATCTTTTCCTCCATCAGCTCTATCAGACGGCATTTCATGCAGAAAAAACTCTTACCGGTTCCCCCCTCCAGGATCATGTACATACCACAGCTTCCACATCCAGTCATCCTCAATGTGTCTTCCACTACAGGAGTCACTCCCACAGCTGCTTCTGTATCTTTCATCGCCTTCCCACCTAAATCCTGTTAATCTGGGAAACACAAGCCACACCAAAAAGACCACCCCCCCCAGCAAAAGCAAACCCCAAACAAGCACAATACAAACTCCCACTCAAACTCCCCTGTTTAGAGCTCTGTTTGCTAGCTCCTGTGCCGCTGCTGCTGTCTGTGCCGCTGCCTGACTGGCTGGCTACCTTTATAGGACCCCTAGTCAGAAGCCCCACCCCCTAAGCAGGGCTCAGCTGCTCTCCCAGCACAAAGCCCCTACACACACACAAATACTAAAAATACAAAACCAAGTACAACTACCTTCTTCTCCAACAGAACTCCGACTCAAACTCCCCTGTTTAGAGCTCTGTTTGCTAGCTCCTGTGCCGCTGCGATGGGTGGTTGCTGGTATTTGCTTCAGATTGGGGGGCTGTCTGTAAGCAAGGACTGGCCCGTCTCTCAAGATCTGTGAGAGTGATGGGTCTCCATCAGGATACGTTGTAGATCCTTGATGATGCATTGGAGAGGTTTTAGTTGGGGGCTGAAGGTGATGGCTAGTGGCGTTCTGTTATTTTCTTTGTTGGGCCTGTCCTATTGTAGTGACTTCTGGGTACTCTTCTGGCTCTGTCAATCTGTTCCTTCACTTCAGCAGTGGGTATTGTAGTTGTAAGAATGCTTGATAGAGATCTTGTAGGTGTTTGTCTCTGTCTGAGGGGTTCGAGCACATGTGGTTGTATCGTAGAGCTTGGCTGTAGACAATGGATCGTGTGGTGTGGTCTGGGTGAAAAGCTGGAGGCATGTAGATAGGAATAGCAGTAAGTAGGTTTCCCGTATAGGGTGGTGTTTATGTGACCATCGCTTATTAGCACCGTAGTGTCCAGGAAGTGGATCTCTAGTGTGGACTGGTCCAGGCTGAGGTTGATGGTCGGATGGAAACTCACCAGCAACCACACACCAGAACCACTAACCCAGGAACCTATGCTTGCAACAAAGCCCATTGCCAACTGTGTCCACATATCTATTCAGGGGACACCATCATAGGGCCTAATCATATTAGCCACACTATCAGAGGCTTGTTAACCTGCACATCTACCAATGTGATATCTGCCAGCAATGCCCCTCTGCCATGTACATTGGTCAAACTGGATAATCTCTACGTAAAAGAATAAATGGACACAAATCAGATGTCAAGTATTATAACATTCAATAACCAGTTGGAGAACACTTCAATCTTTCTGGTCACTCGATTACAGACCTAAAAGTTGCAATTCTTCAACAAAAAAGCTTCAAAAACAGACTCCAAACGAGAGACTGCTGAATTGGAATTAATTTGCAAACTGGATACAATTAATTTAGGATTGAATAGAGACTGGGAGTGGCTGGGTCATTACACAAAGTAAAACTATTTCCCCATGTTTATTTTTCCTCCACCCTCCACTGTTCCTCATACATTCTTGTCAACTGCTGGAAAAGGCCCACCTTGATTTTCACTACAACAGGGTTTTTTTCTCTCCTGCTGGTAATAGCTCGCCTTAAGTGATCACTTTTGTTACAGTATGTATGGTAACACCCATTTTTTCATGTTCTCTATGTATATAAATCTACCCACTGTATTTTCCAGTGAATGCATCCGATGAAGTGAGCTGTAGCTCACGAAAGCTTATGCTCAAATAAATTCGTTAGTCTCTAAGGTGCCACAAGTACTCCTTTTCTTTTATTGAGTACATTAGCTTTTTCCACATCCTCTGTCATTAGGTTGCCTTCCTCATTCAGTAAGGGGCCCACACTTTCCTTGACTTTCTTCTTGTTGCTAACATACCTGAAGAAACCCTCCTTGTTACTCTTAACATATCTTGCTAGCTGCACCTCCAGGTGTGATTTGGCCTTCCTGATTTCACTCCTGCATGCCCGAGCAATATTTTTATACTCTTCCCTGATCATTTGTCGTATCTTCCACTTCTTGTAAGCTTCTTTTTTGCATTTAAGATCAGCAAGCAACTGTCACTAAAGTCAGCAGTTCTGACTCTGAATAGGAAGGAGGAGCAGCTCTATAGGATAAGAATGTGCTTTTTTTTGTAGTCAGTTTTCATAGTGCAATTGTATTTTAAGGTTTACTTTAACTTTTTATATTTAGATTGTAAACTCTTTGGGGAAAGGACTGTCTTTTTGTTCTGGGCTTGTACACCACCTCGCACAGTGGGGTCTGGTCCATGACTAGTGCCCCTAGCTGCGACTGCAATACAAATAACAATAAATAATAAGAAGAATGGCGGATTGCAAGGCTATAGTCAAAAATGCACATAGCCCGAAGGTTTGTGTTGAATGCCCCTAGAACTGTTTATGACTACATTTTCACTAACTTCTTTAATGTTTATGGGTCACCTACATGAAAATCCACAGGTTCTTTCAGGTTCTCTTGAGACTCTAGGCTAAGTTTTCAGAAGTGGCTAGTGATTTTGGGTGTCCAACTTAGACTTATAGACATTAAGGTCAGAAGGGACCATTATGATCATCTAGTCTGACCTCCTGCACAATGCAGGCCACAGAATCTCACCCACCCACTCCTGCAATAAACCTCTCACCTATGTATAAGCTATTGAAGTCCTCAAATCATGGTTTAAAGACTTCAAGGTACAGAGAATCCTCCAGCAAGTGACCCGTGCCCCATGCTGCTGAGGAAGGAGAAAAACTCCCAAGGGCCTCTTCCAATCTGCCCTAGAGGAAAATCCCTTCCCGGTCCCAAAGATGGCGATCAGCTGAACCCTGAGAATGTGGGCTAAATTCACCAGCCAGATACCCAGGAAAGAATTCTCTGTAGTAACTCAGATCCCACCCCATCTAACATCCCATCACAGGCTGTTGGGCCTATTTACCATGAATAGTTAAAGATCAATTAATTGCCAAAATCATGTTATCCCATCATACGATCTCCTCCATAAACTTATCGAGCTTAATCTTGAAGCCAGATAGGTCTTGTGCTCCCACTGCTTCCCTTGGAAGGCTGCTCCAGAACTTCACTCCTCTGATGGTTAAAAACCTTCGTCTAATTTCAAGTCTAAACTTCCTGATAACCAGTTTATATCCATTTGTTCTTGTGTCCACATTGGTACTGAGCTTAAATAATTCCCCTCCCTCCTTAGTATTTATCCCTCTGATATATTTACAGAGGGCAATCATATCTCCCCTCAGCCTTCTTTTGGTTAGGCTAAACAAGCCAAGCTTCTTGAGTCTCCTTTCATAAGACAGGTTTTCCATTCCTCAGATCATCCTAGTAGTCCTTCTCTATACCGTTCCAGTTTGAATTCATCCTTCTTAAACATGGGAGACCAGAACTGCACACGGTATTCGAGTTGAGGTCTCACCAGTGCCTTGTATAATAGTACTAACACCTCCTTATCTCTACTGGAAATACCTCGCCTGATGCATCCCAAGACGGCATTAGCTTTTTTCATGGCCACGTCACATTGGCATCTCATAGTTATCCTGCGGTCAACCAATACTCCAAGGTCCTTCTCCTCCTCCATTACTTCCAACTGATGAGTCCCCAGTTTATAACAAAAATTCTTGTTATTAATCCCTAAATGCATGACCTTGCCCTTTTCACTATTAAATGTCATCCTTTTACTATTACTCCAGTTTACAAGGTCATCCAGATCTTCCTGTATGATATCCCGGTCCTTCCTTGAATTGGCAATACCTCCCAGCTTTGTGTCATCCGCAAATTTTATTAGCGCACTCCCACTTTTTGTACCGAGGTCAGTAATAAAAAGATTAAATAAGATTGGTCCCAAACTGATCCCTGAGGAACTCCACTGGTAACCTCCCTCCAGCCTGATAGTTCACCTTTCAGTATGACCCACTGTAGTCTCTCCTTTAACCAATTTCTTATCCACCTTTCAATTTTCATATTGATCTGCATCTTTTCCAATTTAACTAATAATTCCCCGTGTGGCACTGTATCAAATGCCTTAATGAAATCTAGGTAAATTAGATCTACTGCATTTCTTTTGTCTAAAAAAAAATCTGTTACTTTCTCAAAGAAGGAGATCAGGTTTGGCACGATCTACCTTTTGTAAAACCATGTTGTATTTTGTCCCATTTACCATTGACCTCAATGTCCTTAACTACTTTCTCCTTGACACACTGAATGGACCTAATTTTCAAGAACAGGTTCTGAGCACTTTCTGAAAACCAAACTCCTTTCAACATGTGCCAGAGGAAATGTCACCTACAATCACTGGTCACTTCTGAAAATGAAGGTTTCCATTCACAGAATGCATCATTTTGAGGGCATCACAGATCTTGGAAGAGTCAATAGTTGTATGGAGACCTCTGCTACCTGTGACATCCCAAAGCGACACATTCTGGAGAGTCTAGCAGAGTCCATAGAAGCAACAGAATTTCACCTGAGGGCCCTGAATTGAGTGGGGGAACATATTTTGTTTTTGTTAACTATAAGAATGTTAGAATTACTAAGGTCCCAGGGTCACTTGTATACGATGCTGACGGGCCAGATAAACTCCACAGTGGATTTAGATCATATTAAAAGGATAATGTTAAATTATTGTTATTGCAGCATCAGTGTCACCATGGGTGATGGGTGGAGCCCCTCTTTAGGGAGGCTAGCCCCCAGCTCCGCCCCTTCCATCCATGCCCTCCCACAGCTGGAGGCCCGAGACCCCCTGCCCCCCCAGGTCGGAGCCACAAGCCCCCTTCCCCCCCCAGAGAAGACCTGAGCATCCCCCCTCAGATGGAGGAGCCCCAGGCTGGCCGCAGCCCCGAGCCTGGCCACCGGAGCACCAAGTTTCCCCCCCGCAGGGGAGCCCCGGGCTGGCTGAAACCCCGAGCACCTCCACACCCTCCCGGAGGACCCCCGGGCTGGCTGAAGCCAGGCCTCGCCTCCCCTTTCCAGACCCAACCCACCCAGGAGCAAAGCGTCAGTTAGAAGATGCTTTTGATATGTCCCATGCAGGTTCTGGGGTGGCTGAGGCGGCGGCACATGCCTCCTCAGCCGCCCCGGAACCTGCATGGGGCATAATAAAGAAAAACTTCGCTGCCAAACCCCGCAACCGGGGGTCTGGTGGCCGCAGCAGAGCCAGGGGAGGCAGAGCCGCCCCTGGCCTATTTTACCCACTGCCCATGAGTGAGGCCAACCTTGCTTTTACCCAATTCCAAGATAAGTCAAATGATTCACTGACTACCACAAAGCTGCTCGGTTTAAATATAAAAACTCTTGTTCCCATTTCCAGGGCTTTGCTGTAACCACTATGTGACCACACTTATGGAGATGATATACATCCGCAACCCCCACTGCTTTTACAGAAACCAAATTTGCTTTAGAGGACTCATTTTTGTGCTTTTGAGTTGTAATGGCGATGGATACAATTTTGTCAAGGTAAAATTAAGCAAAATTCATGGAACAATCATAGGGAAAAAAGGACAAAATCAGGGTCTGGTCACAGTGGGGCTGAAGCCAAAGCTGGAGTCCCACCGCCCAGGGCTGACAGCCCAAACCTCACTGCCCAGGGCTGAAGCTGAAATCGAAGAACTGATGGAGATCTGTTAAAGTCACGGAATCCATAATCTCCATGACCAAATTGTATCCTTAGTAATGGCAGATGCTTTCACTGGGATAGGATAGATGGTACAGTCTAAACAGCCTACCAGCACAGGACACCAACACAGTGTCTTCCTCTTATTTCAATCAAGCACAGTCCAGTAGCTTGGACACCAGACTCTAGGAGTGAATCTCAACTGCCTTGAGTCTTGCAGTCATTTATACTTGGGCAGAATGAGCAAAAGTGGGGGTAAACCACCACCATTCTGATTGGGGTAGCATTTACATGCACTTTGCATTCATCTTGCAGAGGGATAAATGACTAGACAAGGTACAAGGCAATGGAGAAGACAGACCTGGGAGTCCAGATAGCTGGAATCTATTCCAGCTCTACCACAGATTTTCTGTGAGACCTCCGGCAAATTATTTCACTGTGCCTCCAAATCAGATTGTATGCTTAGGCTTGGCAGAATTTAATAATTTTGACAGATAATATCTTGTTTTTATAAGTATTTTTTCTCAATTTAAATTTTCACAGAAGTGAGAAATTATGCCAGGTCAGACAATTATTTAGTGACAGCAGATGTTGAGATTCAAAAAGTTAAAGCTTGGTAACTGTTAAAACACAGATTGTCAACATCACATCAAAATATACAGTAAATACCCTTAAACTCTAATAAGTTTTGAAGCAGCATTTTTCTTACCTTGCCGCTCTGTAAATATCAATTATCAATCGATGGAAATATTTTTGCCTAGGTTTGCATGTATTTGGTGAAATTAACATAAAATCTAACCTTTACAAGCATACATATGCGAGTGCTAATTGGTCTGATCTAATCTCCACTAAGGTCAATGGGAGTCTTTCTATTAAAATCAGTCAGTGCTAGATCACATCCTCTGTTAGAAACAATCAATGAGTAAAAAGAAAAGGAGGACTTGTGGCACCTTAGAGACTAACAAATTTATTTGAGCATAAGCTTTCGTGGGCTACAGCTCACTTCATTGGATGCAACAGACTCCAACGAGAGCTTATGATCAAATAAATTTGTTAGTCTCTAAGGTGACACAAGTCCTCCTTTTCTTTTTGCGAATACAGACTAACACGGTTGCTACTCTGAAACCAATCAATGAGTAATGACTTTTAAATGGTACTTCTCTTGTACTGTCTCATAGACCATCCTTGGACAACTTTATCATCATCCAGAATTTTGGCCTCATCAACAGGAAGGCAATATTGTATATTAACCAGTGACTGGATTATCCAATAATAATTAATCAGAATTAACTAATAGGAAGGGTGGAAGGTGTATTTATGTTTAATTAGCAGTGGGTCTGAACCACACAGCACAGATCTAGATATTCCCAGTATTCAGACCTGAGATGTTGGTTTGACACATTATAAAGATTAAGGGGGAGCATGAGGTCTGGATCTAGCTTCAAAGTTTGGGAAGCTTGGATCCAGGATTCTGATTCAGTCCCATTTCTGTTTTTGATAAGAATGAACTGGTTCCAGAGGTTTAGCTCTAAGAAAAAGGATGCAGTTAACTTGTAATTGATTTCCAGAAGGGCTAAGGCACTGCCCTGTTTTCTAGACCTGGCCAACTAAATAACTCTATCAACACACTAAGAGTTTGGTCAGATCAGCCTTGCTGTAAAACTCGATCTTGCAGAATATTTAGGTCACTTCTCAGTGGGAATACAGCCTAATGGAAGCAGCATGTTTTTATAGAGCATTGATTTTCCAAGATGCTGTACTGGGGAAGTTATGAAGAGCTGTTGTACTGTGTAATTTGTGCTACTTGCCCTTTCAATGTTAATGCTCCATTAATAATGCATCTGTGTATTATTGTGGATTGCATTAATGTTCAACTGTTATTTCTTGATTACTCACTATTCTCTCCACTGCCAGGTAAGGATCCAAAAGCAAACAGCTGCTGCAGTATTAGAACAAGCTGGAGCCCCACCAGAGTCAGCATAGCCCTGCACATGTAGGGAAGGAAAATCTCATCTGCATGCCATGGGCTGGCTTAATAGTCCACTCACAATGTGAGACTGTAAAAGTTTTACACGCTGACTGCGCCAGTAATCCTAGACTCCTTCCCACAGAACAATCTGAAGTTCAACTCTTTTGCTGGATCTAAACCACATGTTGGAAACATTATTACTAAAAGCTTGCTAATCACTAAGGGCTCAATCCTGATCCCAAGAGTTGTGACATTTCCTTTAATGGGAGCAGGAACAGGCCTCAGAAGTGACCAATCTGTTCAGTTCACCTGGTGTTTGCAATTTTGGGAGCTGATTCCTGATGTGCTGGTGGAATATGAACTTTATACCTGCACAGGACAACTTACTACTTAAAACCTCCATCTCCTGGTGCTGCCTACACCAGGGATTGGCAACCTTCGGCACGCGGCCCCTCAGGGTAATCCACTGGCGGGCCGCGAGACACTTTGTTTACGTTGACCGTCTGCAGGCACGACCCCCATCCCCACACCTCCCAGTGGCTGCGGTTCACCATTCCCAGCCAATGGGAGCTGCAGGAAGCGGGGGGCTGCGGAGGGGAAGAGAAATTCCTGTCCACAGGTTCCTTTCTGAGTAAAGTTCACAGAAGGGATATCTGCAGTCATACCATTTAAGGGAACTTGCAGTTCCACCCAGTTCCCAATCAGGGCACCAAGATTTGACAGTGAAGTAGACTGCTATAACCTTTAATCAGTCACATCTACGCTACACAAAGCATTGGTCAAACTGCTCAAGCGTGCTCAGGGCTCAGTGTAAAACCTGGGGTGGATTTAATGGAGCAGCCTCCTCTTTGATTGTTCCAAGGTCCCTAGCCAGGACTCAGAGGGTCCCCAGGATATTATGCAGTATGCACCCACTACATGGGATTTTGTGTCTACATAAAGACAGATAGATTCCATTTAGATTATGGGCTCGTAGCCTAGTCAGGATTAAATAATTAATTATGGTGATTCTGACTCACAGGCAGTAGGATTAACTGACAGCCAGCGATCCACTGGGCAGCCTGACTAATTCTGAGTTGGGAAAAGAATATGCCCCCAGAGCATATTGGTACTGGTCCATTCCTTACTGGTGCATTCTCACCCAGAATTTGTCTTCAGGTGGGGGATAAAATGGGCTTCATGACTGATGTTCAAGATTTCTCTTGCTTGATCCAGTCCATTAAAGAGAAAGGATTCCCCTAGGCTTGGTCCACCTTCAGCCAGACAGACCTGGGAGCCTTCTCATGGCAAACTGGCTTATTGTAGAATGCCTCCTGCTAGTTACAGCATCTCATGCTAGCCAAACTCTTTAGCCACTACAGTAGCTTCCAGAATTCAGTATTTACTGGTAGCTTGGTAGTTTTGTGCTTTGAATGATTTTTAAGGCAAGAGACATTAATGTTCCTGGAGCTTGTTTAGTGATTAATTCCTCATGTTGGTTACATTTGTCTAAAAGGTTTGCCAAAACAAACTCATCTTGCTCCCTGTATCTTAATGTTTAGTGTGCTCCACTAATCTTGAAGACATTCATTTTGATTTGTATCCATTCGCTCTGTCTGCTTTACAATTTTGAAAGTTCAGTGACATGATTAATCACTTAATTAAGATTTACTAAGCAATTATGTCTCATCACTTTAAAAGTGCTGGGCAAACATAAGCTAATTGATCCTCTTACATCACCATTGAAAGCTAAGGGCTTATCTATACAGTACTTAAAATGCTGCAACGGTGCTTCTGTAGCACTTCAGTGAAGACCCTCCATATGCCGAAGGGATGCATTCGGCCGGCGCTGTCGGTAATCCACCTCCCTGAACTCTCCTGTTGACCTAGCGCTGTCTACATCAGGAATTAGGTCAGTTTAACTGTGTCCCACAGGGAAATAGATTTTTTCACACCTCTGTGCAACGCCATTATACCAGCCTAATTTCCTACTGTAGGCCAAGCCTGAGTCATAGGTGTTAAGTGTCTTACCCAAGGTACAGAGTGAGCGAAAAAGTGAGAGGCAGGACAAAATTCGGGAGTTCTTGGACCCCCCAGGCTGCTCTCTCAACACTAGACCACATCTGACTTAGCCAGCATACCAAGAAAGTATTCAGACTCCTGAAGACTTTTGACAGTAGATGGTAATGATGTTAACTTTAAAAAACGGATAGTTCTATTAAAATTGAACACCAGCCAGGACTTGACCTTGGTGCATTTCTCCACATCAACAAAACCAACAAGCAGGTACTGAATCTGCTACCACGTATGCACACCACCCATACAACGGGGTAGCCAGGATCAGAACTCTGATTCTTTACCTCACAGAAACTAGGCCTTTATCACTTCAGCTAAAGGAGAACTCCATTAACTGGTGACATAAGGAAGGCTCCTTATCCTTGATGTTGGCATACACACATTTAAAACGTAGTTGAGAGGAAAGAGATGGGATCATAGCCCAAATAAGGGGTGGGAGATGAGGACGATCCAGGCATGGGGAAATAAATAAGTAAGGACCCCTTTTGCCGACTTGGGGGATACACCAAAAATCCTTTACCACAGATACCAACAAAGCTCTATCCCAAGGCACTTTATCACTATGCTAATATCAGTGAAGATTACAAAAAAAATCTTTGTTACATTAATTCAATTTTTAATTCCAAAGCAAAGAACATCCATCAGGCTGTGGGCAACTCTGTTGGCAGAGGACAAAGAAACAGAAAACAAAATGAGTGAGGCTTCCTCAGGGAAGAAGCAGAGTTGCATCCCAAAGCAACAATGTCATCTGATTTCAAAATACCAATAAAAAACATGAGCGGTTCAGAGCTCATGCCCATTAAATTAAGGTAAGCTCCAGAAAACCATTATAAAATGTTTTATCTGACATTTCCATAAATGGGCATGAGAAACTATATTTACTGATAACTATCAGGATTGCTGTACTAACACTTTACCGTTTATTCATAATGGGGTCTTTGCTGTGCATAGTTCACAGAGAACAGACCACAGAGAATGCGGCTCCTAACACAGCTGACGCCAGAGAAGGGTTTGGATTCTTTGACCATGGGATGGTGTTCCAAGAAGGATTGCTAGGCAGAGACGGGCTCCACCTAACAAAGAGAGGGAAGAACATCTTCGCAAGCAGTGAGGAGGACTTTTAACTACGTTCACCAGGGGTAGGAGACCAAAGCCCTGAAGTAAGTGGGGAAATGGGATATCAGGAGGAAGAACAAGCAGGAGAGCGCAAGAGGGGAGGGCTCATGCCTCATACTGAGAAAGCAGGACATCAGCGAGTTATCTTAAGTGCCTATACACAAATGCAAGAAGCCTGGGAAACAAGCAAGGAGAACTGGAAGTCCTGGCATAGTCAAGGAATTACGATGTGATTGGAATAACAGAGTCTTGGTGGGATAACTCACATGATTGGAGCATTGTCATGGATGGACTTAAACTGTTCAGGAAGGGCAGGCAGGGCAGAAAAGGTGAAAGAGTTGCATTGTATGCAAGAGAGCAGTATGACTGCTCAGAGCTCCAGTATGAAGCTGCAGAAAAACCTGAGAGTCTCTAGATTAAGTTTAGAAGTGTGAGCAACAAGGGTGATGTCATGGTGGGAGTCTGCTATAGACCATCAGACCAGTGGGATGAGGTGGACGAGACTTTCTTCAGGCAAATAAATAACAGAAGTTACTAGATCACAGGCCCTGGTTCTCATGGGGGACTTCAATCACCTTGATATCAGCTGGGAGAGCAATACAGCGGTGCACAGACAATCCAGGAAGTTTTTGGAAAGTGCAGAGGACAATTTCCTGGTGCAAGTGCTGGAGGAACCAACTAAGGGCAGAGCTCTTCTTGACCTGCTGCTCACAAACAGGAAAGAATTAGCAGGGGAAGCAAAAGTGGATGGGAACCTGGGAGGCAGTGACCATGAAATGGTCGAGTTCAGGATCCTGACAAAAGGAAGAAAGGAGAGCAGCAGAATATGGATCCTGAACTTCAGAAAAGCAGAGACTTTGACTCCCTCAGGGAACTGATGGGCAGGATCCCTGGGAGAACAACATGAGGGGGAAAGGA
Source organism: Dermochelys coriacea (assembly GCF_009764565.3). NCBI lineage: Eukaryota > Metazoa > Chordata > Testudines > Dermochelyidae > Dermochelys > Dermochelys coriacea. The sequence continues at coordinate 131,505,980 of NC_050071.1, forward strand.
GTCCAGGACAGCTGGCTGCATTTCAAAGAAACCTTTTTGAGGTTGCAGGAACAAACCATCCTGATGTGTAGAAAGAATAGTAAATATGGCAGGCGACCAGCTTGGCTTAACTGTGAAATTCTTGCTGATCTTAAACACAAAATAGAAACTTACAAGAAGTGGAAGCTGGGACAAATGACCAGGGAGGAGTATAAAAATATTGCTCAGGCATGCAGGAGTGAAATCAGGAAGGCCAAATCACAATTAGAGTTGCAACAAGCAAGGGATGTTAAGAATTAACAAGAATGATTTTTATAGGTGTTAGCAACAGGAAGGTGGTCAGGGAAAGTGTGGGCCCCTTACTGAATGGGGGAGGCAACCTAGTGACAGAGGATGTGGAAAAAAGCTAATGTACTCAATGCTTCTTTTGCCTCCGTCTTCATGAACAAGGTCAGCTCCCAGACTATGGCACTGGGCAGCACAGCATGGGGAGGAGATGACCAGCCCTCTGCGGAGAAAGAAATGGTTCAGGATTATTTAGAAAAGCTGGACGAGCACAAGTCCATGGGGCCGGATGCGCTGCATCCGAGAGTGCTAAAGGAGTTGATGGATGTGATTACAGAGCCATTGGCCATTATCTTTGAAAACTCATGGTGATCAGGGGAGGTCCCGGATGACTGGAAAAAGGCTACTGTAGTGCCCATCTTTAAAAAAGGGAAGAAGGAGGATCCTGAGAACTACAGGCCAGGCAGCCTCACCTCAGTCCCTGGAAAAATCATGGGGCAGGTCCTCACTTTTTTGAAGCACTTAGAGGAGAGGAAAGTGATCAGGAACAGTCAGCGTGGATTCACCAAGGGCAAGTCATACCTGACTAATCTAATTGCCTTCTATGATAAGATAACTGGCTCTGTGGATGAGGAGAAAGCAGTGGACGTGTTATTCCTTGACTTTAGCAAAGCTTTTGATACGGTCTCCCACAGTATTCTTGCCAGCAAGTTAAAGAAGTATGGGCTGGATGAATGGTCTATAAGATGGATAGAAAGCTGGCTAGACCATCAGGCTCAACAGGTAGTGATCAATGGCTCCATGTCTAGTTGGCAGCTGGTATCAAGTGGAGTGCCCCATGGGTCGGTCCTGGGGCTGGTTTTGTTCAATATCTTCATTAATGATCTGAAGGATAGTGTGGATTGCACCCTCAGCAAGTTTGCAGATGACACTAAACTGGGAAAGGTGGTAGATACGCTGGAGGGTAGGGATAGGATACAGAGCCGAGGGCCCTAGACAAATTAAAGGATTGGGCCAAAAGAAATCTGATGAGTTTCAACAAGGACAAGGCAGAGTCCTGCACTTAGGACGGAAGAATTCCATGTACTGCTACAGACTAGGGACTGAGTGGCTAGGCAGCAGTTCTGCAGAAAAGGACCTAGGGGTTACAGAGGACGAGAAGCTGGATATGAGTCAACAGTGTGCCCTTGTTGCCAAGAAGGCTAACGGCATTTTGGGCTGTATAAGTAGGATCATTCCCCTCTGTTCGGTGTTGGTGAGGCCTAATCTGGAGTACAGTTTTGGGCCCCACACTACAAGAAGGATGTGGAAAAATTGGAAAGAGTCCAGTGGAGGGCAACAAAAATGATTAGAGGGCTGGAGCATGATTTATGAGGAGAGGCTGAGGAAATTAGGCTTATTTAGCCTGCAGAAGAGAAAAGAGTGAGGGGGGATTTGATAGCAGCCTTCAATTATCTGAATGGGGGTTCCAAAGAGGATGGAGCTAGACTGTTCTCAGTGACAGAACAAGGAGCAATGGTCTCAAGTTTCAGTGGGGGAGGTTAGGGTTAGGGGTAGGTTGGATATTAGAAAAAACTATTTCACTAGGAGTGTGGTGAAGCACTGGAATGGGTTACCTACGGAGGTGGTGGAATCTCCATCCTTAGAGGTTTTTAAGGCCCATCTTGATAAAGCCTTGGCTGGGATGATTTAGTTGGGGTTGGTCCTGCTTTGAGCAGGGGGTTGGACTAGATGACGTCCTTAGGTCTCTTCCAACTCTAATCTTCTGTGATTCTATAATTTGTTTTACTGCCAGTTTAATTCCCTGATTTTATTTGTGTATTTCAGATATCTGAGACTGTAGTACAGTTATGGTTACACTTAATTTTTTTTACTGAAAGGCAGTTTCTGCTGCTGTTGTGTATATATTTAATTTATTTATTTATTTTTAAACTTAGCACAACAATTTATTATTACCTTTTTTTTTGTGCCCAGGTTACATTTTTTCTAATACATTTGGAAGCAGTTAATACCATATAGAAATCCCTATTTTTTCCTCCCACCAGCTAACTCTCAAATACCACCTTTTTTTCAATCAACATTTATCGGTCTAGGTTATCGTAACACTTCCTGAACTTTCAGTCACTTTTCCACAGTTGAGCTCACAGTTAGGGTAGGTTTGTAGGGCCAATGATCATGATGGAAGCCTTATGAAAATAGCATGTCAGGTAGAAGGACTTGTTTTATCTGTTCTAGTTCTGAACAATGCATTAATCCAGGAAGGGACTGATTTTGCTGCTGGTGGGAGCTTTATTTGATGCACTGGCAAGTGTGTCAGCCCCACTGACTTATGGTCTATGTGCTATCTTATTTGCTTCTCTTGCATCTAGAGGAGTACAAAGGATCAGAGTGTAGCTGACCCCACTTAGACTGTCAAGAACTGGTTCCAGATGAGAGGAAATCAGGGCACTTGACATATTCCATCCATAGACACCACACTGCTCAGATATAAAGGGGCCTGAGCACCAGTTCATTCATTTTCATCAATGAGTCATTAAACAGATGTTAGACCATGATTCAGAAAGTACCCTGATTACTACAGATGATTATTTTCTAACCAGGGTCAGGCTTTAAAAAGTTACAGATAAGGAGTCTCCTGAATACTGGCCCATGCCCATGCATGCAATGGATGACTTACAAACTGCAACAGGGGGGAGGGATAGCTCAGTGGTTTGAGCATTGGCCTGCCAAATACAGGGTTGTGAGTTCAATCCTTGAGAGGGCCATTTAGGGATCTGGGGCAAAAAATTGGGGATTGGTCCTGCTTTGACCAGGAGGTTGGACTAGATGACCTCCTGAGGTCCCTTCCAACCCTGATATTCTATGTCCCCATTCTATGTCTATGTTCTAACAATGGGAAGCTGATTCACCCTGCCACAGTAATATCTGAATTTAAAGGTTTTATTTAAAGAAACATCATTAAAGTTATTTCCACCTTCTGAATCACCATCCTTTCTTGCTCAGCTGATCTTCCACAACTGTAGGAAAAACAGCTTCTGCTTGAAAACTGAGCTGATATGAAGTCACAAAGAAAATAAGCATCCCAGCAATGCCATTTTTAGACTCAGCTTTCACAAAAGAGCTTCTCTTTATTGTCAGTGCAGATCAGACCAAACCTTAGACCCCATAGTAAATGTTTATAGGTATCCTTGTCCAATATCTACCCTGCATACCCGTTGTGCAGTACACTAGCTGGCTGCTGCCCTGCTCGGTGTATGAATGTGCCTCTCACCATGAAAAGAGTTATAGAAGTATACTGTATTTACCTATCAAGATGGCGAAAAAAGAGTCTTGGTATCTTTGGACAAAACTGCGAAGTTAGTGAGCGAACTAGCACATAGAAGGGTATCCTTACAATTGCTCTACAGTCTGGACTTTACACATAGCTTCATCGTCCAAACTGATGCGTCAGCAGTCAGACTAGGGGCTATCCTCTCGCAGGACACAGAAGGCGAAGAACATCCTGTGCTGTACATGAGCTGGAAGTTGTTCCTGTGGGAATGTAATTATTCGGTGATCGAAAAAGAAGCCCCTGGCCATCAAATGAGCACTAGAAACCATCTGGTACTACCTCCTTGGGAACCCCTTTATCATCACGACCGACCATGCTCCCCTGAAATAGTTGCAGCAAATAAAAAAAACCCAAAACTCTGCTGATATGCGGATTCCTGTCTCTCCAACCCTTTGCCTTTACAGTTCCAACACCAGCTGGGGAAATGGGACTAGATCAGCTCTGAAGATTGGGAGCTGGGATGAAGGGGGTGCAAGGAGGTGTGGCCTCCCTCAGAGGTGGACACGGAGGGGACGCCGCAAGCTGCTTGGCAGGTGGAACCAGGAGGGCCACGCCCTGCATGTCCGAAGCAGAGGGGCGGGACAGGAAGCAGAAGTCTAGAAGTCTGGCCCAGAAACTGAGTTAAGAGGGATCTGCTGAAGGAGACAGATGTTCCTTCCCCACTGCTGGAGTGGAACAACAGGAACTGCTGCTACTCTGAGGCCCAGACTGAGCTTCCAGAGAGCCTGCCACTCCCAATGGACACAGGTACACCCAAGGGGGAGAGCAGGAAGCAGTCCAGGGGAGCCAGACTACCGTTTGGCTGTGGTGCCACCAGAAACATGGTCAGCATATTGCAGGTGGATTCCATCGTTGACCCAGTGGCAGACTATTCTGCCACTGTTAGAGCTCTGGGCTGGGACGTGGTTGAGATGGGCAGGCCTGTGATCCCCAGCCACCTCACCCCTGGGGTGTCAGTACTCCCCCTCCTTAGGCCAGGGGGCTTGCGCTCCTCAGTCAGCCCTAGCTGAGCCCCACAGACAGGGCTCTGGCAGGGGTGAGCGCCAATCACCCAGACGGGCTTAAGTTACAGCTCTGCCTCACTAGAAGCCAGAGCCCTGACTGTTTGCTGTCCCGCCTTGCTTAACAGTTAGGCTAACAAACTGTTACAGCTCGGCCTGACTACAAGCCAGCTGGCCAGCCGGAGCCCTTCTGTTTGCTTCCCTGCCTCGTTTAACAGCTGGGCTACAACTGCAAGCCAGAGTCCAGACTGTTTATGGCCCCGCCCTGCTTGAAGGCCAGGACCCACTAAGAACCGCTAATTCCTCCCTTTTTGTTTTTACTTCCTTTGGCAGACCAAACTGCCAGGAGGCATGGCCTCCCTCAGCCACAGACCCAGAGGGATGGCCATGCTGGCTTACACTGCCGTAGCTGGGATCCCACTGGGGAGCTAGGTGGTCGCAGCCCAGCTGGGAGTGGGGACCAGATGGGTGCAGCCCAGCTCAGAGCCCAGGCAGCAGCCAGACTGGGGGAGCCAGAACCCAGGGGGGCAGGAGTAGGGCTCTAGCTGGAGACCCCCACCTGCATCGGGGTGACAGCCTGGCTTTCTTGTCAATTTCACAGCTCCATGCCATGACAACGACAGCCAACAGCCAATTTAAGTGTAACAGCATCTACAAGGACACTACATCACCCTAACTACTCCTGATAAGTGGCTAACATGGCTCTCAGCATCACAGTCTGACACTCCTGCATTAGCTTGTTGTTAGGAAGTAAAAGATCCTGAATGCTGATGCTAGAGCTTTAACAGCACAGAAAAACTACACAAAGGTGTTTTTCCAACATCTGACGATGTCCTTTATTACAGATCCTCCCTTACACAGAATAAGTTTAAACCAAAATACAGTAAAAAGCGGTGTTATCCAACCCTGTACCAACCAGAAAGCTCTACAAATCAGCATTTCTAATCTTCATAGAAGGTCTGACTCTGCGTGGCTCCCCGGAAGCAGCAACATGTTCCTGCTGCTCCTAGATGGAGGAACAGCGACAAAGGGTTTGAGGTACGGGAGGTGGCTCAAGGTGCCGGATCCAAGGGGTGTTCACTTCAGGCGGCTCCTTGCAAGCAGTTACCAGTCCCTGCTGTTCCAAGGCAAATGCGCGGCTAGGCAGTTCTGTGCATTGCCTCCGCCCCTGCAGCTCCCCTTGGCTACGGTCCCCGGCCAATGGAACCTGCCGAGCCAGCGCTCAGGGCAGGGGCACTTCTGCCTAGGAACAGCAGGGACAGGTTGCTGCTTGCAGGGAACTACCCAAGAAGAGCGCCCCTTGGATCTGGCACCCCAAGCCTCCTGCTGCACCCAAACTCCTTCCCAGAGCCCACGCCCCAACCCAATAACCAAACTCCCTCCCTCTTAGTTAACTGGAATTTTTCCACTTACCGGCACCCTCCATTCCCCCAATATGCCAGATAAAAAAGCTTTTACTGTAGAAGTTTAAACTCTGCTTTACAATATAGTTACATGTTTGCTTTGTGCAGTCACATTCACAGCAGTTCATTTTGCTCCAGATGCTCTAGGGAGAAATCTTAACAAAGGAGGAGAAACAACATTTCACTGAGGACAGTTCTGCTTGGGGCAAGCACAGATATTGGAACAGTCTAAAAGAACTAGTGAATACACAGCATTCAAATCATGGTCTTACGCAGAGAGCCCATTAATTGTCACAGACACACTCTTTTTAATGACTGGAGCAAAGAGGCAAAGGTGCCCTGTATCTCTTTAAAAATCGTAACAGTATAGTACAAATAAATACAATAAAAGAACAAGACTTGTCTCCAGCACACAAGTTTCATTCCTGTCAACACACTGCTCAAGGCTACTTGTGAGTTTGTCCCAGAACTATTTCAAATAAGATTAGGTACCATTATCATGTGACTGAGCAATGTGGTACCTGAGGCCTATCCAGATGAATTGGAAATACCACAGACACCTCAGATATGCGAGCAGACTCTCCCCTTTGAATTGTACATGTCAAAAGCTACACCTGGCTCCTAATCAGACACACACAACTTTGTTCATCTCTCTCCAGTGTATAACAATAATTTCATTTTGATCAGAACTGAACAGGGGGTGGAGGGAGAGAAGGAAAGGTTCTAGGCCAGAGGAGAGTTTTTAGGCATGAACATTCCCATCAAATACTTTACAAAGTACATCACTTAGTTAGGTTAACAAACCCAAGAGATCAAGAGAAAAACTGGAGATACATTATATAGAATCCCTCCACACCCTGAATATATCATTAATGGTCTTGTACAAACATTCATTGGTTTGGACATTTCAGCAAAGGCTTTGCAAACAACTGCAGTGTGTGTACATCTCTTGTGACGGCCACAATTTTTTTTTTTTAAATAATAGAGGCAAAACACTACGTAAGGGGTTGCTTGAGGTCAAACAAACCAGTCCCTCCTCTGACAACTTTTCCAACCACCAGGCATGCAGAAGGAGATCTCAGCTCATCATGGGCACCTAAATCAAAGAGTTCAACAAAATCAGATTAGGGTAATTTCCAAAGGTCTTTTACAGGTTACAAAAATGCTAATGATTCAAGTATTTATTTTGTTGACAAGAGTATCAGACCTGCCATCTCAGACAGATGCTGCCATCTGCTGTTTGGATTGAATTTATCTCTGTGGAAAATGTGGACCTGATTCTTTTCTCACAGTAGTTCTACACTAGAGTACCTATTGAAATCAGAGGAGGTCATAGGCAGCGGGTGAACCACAGGCTCGGGGAGGCTAGCCCCCGGCCTGGCCCACCCCTTCCGCCTGAGGCCCTGCCCCTCCGCCTCCCTTCCCCCAACCCCATCCCCACCAGCCCTCACCAACCCCAGGTTGCCCAAGCACCTCCAGGCCCAAAGCACCTGGGGGGTGGCATGCAGCCCCCTCTCCCCACAGCTCTGAAGCGCTGCATGGCACGGCCCCAGGCGACTGGAAGCAGCAGGAAGGGGCCTCGCTGGGCTGTTTGGGGAGGCAAAGCCTTCCCCAGCCTATTATACACGCCACTCATGAACAGGGTTATTCTATAGTGGTGTAAAAGAGAACCAGGTCCTGTTTTCTTAACCAATTTAAGATAGCCCTTTTTATCAACAGACATGAAAATATAATGCATGCAGAGTTCTAAAGGAGAACACAGCACTTCAGGCTTCCTGATAAAACATTTCGCTAATGTGTGTGTTTATTTAAGGAAGTACTCTGGACCCTTGCTAGAACGTGCGTCTACATAGAGCGAATTTGCACATATAATGCGGTCGCAGCCATGGATATCAAATTGAATTACTTTAATTGTAATTCATTTCAACATGGTCCCCACGCATGGATCCCAAATCCTGCGTTCTAGCGAGGGTCCGATGTATATAGCAAACCAAAATAAAGAACGTCCCTTTTTATTACTAGCTTCTTCCTATGAAGACTAGTTTTAGATCCTTTTTGGCTAGATTTGAAGAGAACTAAAATTACTTTCACTGTAGACACATTCTATGAATTCCTTTAATTCTGTGGCTATTTACAGTAGCAATTAATAGTGTTATACACATTTGGATTATTTTGGTCAGCAACATCCTTGGTGGCACACCTACACTCTAGATGCCCTGCCACACATGTACCCCCAGACTCTCAGCCATACATGGCAAAGTGGGCCCAACCATCCCTCATTTTCTTCTCCAGAAAATCCAGGTGGAGTAGGACTCCACAGAAGTGAAGAAAGGAGACCACACATCTTGAAGAGCACAGTAAAGCATGTAACGATTTTTTCTCTGAGTGACTGTCCACATGGATTCCACTTCCGGTGACTACAAAGGAGAGACCTGAGTCAGGAGGTGGGTGCTAGGAGGCCTATTTAAACAAGGATTACAGTACAGCTCTTCCAAAGCAGGGATCAGATCTTGGAGCCTGAACTAGGGAATAGTGCTGTGTAAAAGTGTGTATGGATCCCCATGCACCCACTCTGCACATTTCTGAAATAGTCAGATTTCCTAGAGATGCCACAGAGGTTGCTTGAGCCCTGGTGGAATGAGCTTCTACCCAGCACAGATGGATCTAATCTAGCTACCTCATAACAGGATTTAGTAGTTAGCAATCCCTTGGATAGATATAACCTGACCTGCAATACTGTCTGCAAATGCTACAGCCTGGGGGAGCACCTCCTGGGTCTCATCCTGCCCAGGAAGTGTAAAAGAGCCTTGACCACATCAAGGTTACGCAGTTAGACTTCCCCGGGGGCTTGAGGAAGAAAGCCAGGAGGTGAATCAACTGATTTAAACGAAAATCGGAAACCTAGGGGGAGGCCCCATCCTTATGGAGCATGGAGTAAGGTGGACAGCCACAAGGGCTGGAATTTCCCCTGTTCTTGGAGCCGATATTGCAGCTGCTAGAAAGCTGGTTTTCATAAGCAGATGGTATAAAGAGGAGGTTAGAACCCCCTATGTAATAGAACACCTAGCATTTCTTGTTCCAGGTGGTCTATTCTTGGACATCCCCACCTGCGAAGAATGCTTTGTCAGGATCAAGTCTTTGACAGCCTATTTGTGGATGTCTGAAAATAGGCATCTGCTAGGGTATTCTGTGAATCTGCTAGGTGCAGACCCACTATTGTGAATTGACAACAAATATACTAGTCCTAGATACAAACTGCTTCTTGGGAGAGAGGAGATGACATCGCTCCATCTATTGACATTCAATATTGCTATTGTGTTATCTATTATTACTTGGATCATGGATCTGCATAGCAGCCGTAGAAGTGCTGTGCATGCTAGATGTATGGCTCTAAACTCCAGGCCATTTATGGCAGGGATGAGTTTCCTAGAGGCACCAGAGGCCTGGAGATAGAAAGGGGTCCAGATTAACTTCCCAGCCGAGTGTGGAGGCATCTGTCACAAATGTCTTAATGGACAGAGGTGACAAGAAGAGGACATTTTGGGGGATAGGATGATGCCAGTCCATGTGGAGTTTGTTGGGTAGATATACAGACATCCTTCCATGAAACACCCGTGAAGGCTGACATGCTGTGTGACTTCAGTGCACTAGGCCATGTGTCCAAGAAATCTGAGGCATGCTCTTACAGACATCCCTGGGTGAGGTCTACCATGATATGGACCCTATTTTGTGGTAGATAAACTCTTGCTGGTCTCATATCTAACAGCTGCTGTAAGAATACTATCCTTTCATCAGCAACACTTTGGACTTCTCGGTTGATGGCGAGTCCCAGATTGGTCCAGGGTGATCAGAGTCCAAGCCTTCCAAAATAAAAAAGGTGAGGTGAGGAGGGTAATGGTTTGATCAAGTCTCGATGGTGTCAAAGTTGCTGTTGTGAGCTAGATGTGGAATGTGCAGCAGAGGAGGAGAGGCAGAGGCCTTCTGCGCTGGAAACTACTACTCCCCTGGTAGCTCTTCCGTTTTCTGCAGGTATTTCTCCTCACTGTCATGTTCTCGCTGGTGCAGGTGGTGGGGCTGTACCGACTGACTCTGAGTGGACCTACCATGTTTTGCAATGGAAGGAAATAGAGGAAGTTATTCCAAGGCCAAGATTGTATATTGTAGGGGTAAGGAACTGCAGGTCTTGTGAGGTGGGGTGGTTGAATGTCCCCCACACGATCCATAGTGTCTGTATTTTTAAGGGTGATTCCTGGATTCCCCAGTAGGCCAGGAAGGCTCATAAGTGAGACTGAGGTGAATAGGGACATCTCTATTGTATTCAGAAGGACAGGAAGAAAATGAATAGTCCTCCTCTAAAGGGGAAACTACTCTATCTCGTATCCTATGGTGATCTGGAACCCCCAAGCCCACAACATGAGCTGGAGCCTCATCTATACCACTGTAGTGTTAATAATCAGTATTGAAGCAGAAGGACCTCTAATGGTAGAAGAGGAAGGCAAGGATGATTCTGGTTGCACAGTCCTCACAAGATGTCTTGAGAAACATCTGCACTGTAGAGATAGGTACTGGAGTCATGGGCACCAGAGTACTCAGCACCAAGTATGTCAATATTGGTATTGAGAGTTTGGTCCTGGGAGAAGCGTGGACGACAGATTCAGGCAGTACAATGGGTTTGGCATCAGAGGGACCCAATTTGGGCTGTGACTGGCTTTTGGCTGAGTGGCATGAAGCAACTCAATAACCTAGTGTGGTTTTTGCCTCACTGGCATCCGAGAGGGTGACCTATGCCTGTGCTCATTCTTCCTTCCTACCCCTTTCTGAAGGGTGGGTGGAAGAGGTTTGAGATTCATAGATACTAAGGTCAGAAGGGACCGTTATGATCATCTAGTCCGATCTCCTGCACAACGCAGGCCACAGAATCTCACCCACCCACTCCTATGAAAAACCTCACCTATGTCTGAGCTATTGAAGTCCTCAAATCGTGGTTTAAAGACTTCAAGGAGCAGAGAATCCTCCCTCAAGTGACCCATGTCCCATGCTACAGAGGAAGGCGAAAAACCTCCAGGGCCTCTTCCAATCTGCCCTGGAGGAAAATTCCTTCCCAACCCCAAATATGGCGATCAACTATACCCTGAGCCTATGGGCAAGATTCACCAGCCAGTTTTGGCTCTATCTGGTCAAAGGATTTGATCTCTTCAATGAAGAGTGAGCCCAGGAGCTTGGAGTACAGCCACAGCACACAGGAGCACTAGCTTAGGAGGCTCGGTTCAGGCTTAGTGAGCCCTTCTGTCTCAAGTTTTGAAGAGGCTCTTATTGAGTGAGGGACAGGGCAAAAGACTCAGCATCTAACAACAGCGTGCTCCTCTCAGAGGCAAAAATGGCACAAGAGTGCCCATCACTGAGCAGAACGGCTACGTCACAAGAGGGGCAGCTTTAAAGCCCTGGAACGTTGTCTCAGACATAGTAGCTAGATCCTGTTGTGGGGTGGGGTGGGATGTGTGTCCCTTAATCTATTAGGAAAAAAAAGTGTTTTTTTTAAATGCCAACAGGAGTATAACAAGAGAAACCACCACTTACTAGCCGAAGAAAGATCACAAAAGTTCACAGATGTCATAGGCAGCAAGAAGGAACTCAGTGACAGCTGGACCCTTGGATGGGGGCCCAAAAGGAGACTTAGGGCACTGCAGGACAAAATAATCTGATTTTGCATGCTTGGGGCACATATACACCAGTAATGAAATCCACGTAGACAAATGTTAACAAAGCAAATAGTTGTTCTTTGAACATCACATGAGGAAATAGAACAGTTATGGCTGTCTTATGTAATAAGCTAACAAAGAGGCTTTATTTCTGACTGACATCAGAAGCAGCTATTTGCTTGCACAGCCATAGCAGAGACCGGAACACCAAGCATCACCCACTATGCTATGCACTTTCAGTACTCCTCACCCCAAGGACAAAAGGTTAAATGTATTTAATCCCACAGAAATGACAGAAGACCATACAGTTGACTAAATCTAATTTGTTGCAAGTTCAATTGACACCACCATAATCCAGTTCATGACTTCAATTTCCATCTGAATGCTGCCAACAACTTCCAGATCTACCGCTCCACTCCTAAACACCCTACAGCATTTTCTGCTGACCCCTTATGCCCTTTTGTTACTTCCATATTTCATGCGTTTATCTGTGATGTTACCTGTATAAATAAGATTGATGTTCACTTGGCAGGGATCATATGTTATTTTTAAATCCACGTAGAATGCTAAATATATAAATACAGGAAGAAACAATGTGGCATACCCCTTCTTTATTCAATTTAATCCTGTATTTACACTTGCGCCTTTGCTGATTGTCATGTACACAGTGCAGTTTAATATTAATCATCTTTCTAAACTTTAAATAATGATTTTCTGTCTCTTACCAGTATATTAAGTGTTAAGGAGTGATCCTACACCCTTAACTTGTGTCTGCCCACAGACAAAAGGAGGTGAAGGTAATGGCTGAACAGATTTTGTTGGGGAGCTTTTCCCATTTATATAGGTAGCAAGGAAGAAAGCATTAAAGAGTCTGAAAAAGAAGCTGACTGGTAGTGGTGAAGGCTGGGGATGTTGACAAAATGAAGGTCTGGCTAATATGTGACAAGATAGAGCAGCTAGGTAGGACGGGGATAACCTGCTAAAGGATTAAAAAAAATATAGACAAGTGGCTTATGTTTGAAACAGTGAACAAGGAGAAGCCACTGGTGAAAAGAGGGGAACAAGTGCTTTCAGACAAACAAACTAGGAAGATGATTTTGGCAGAACGTTGAATTGATTTGAATGGAAAAGTTATAGCAGGCCAGGCAGAGGTTACAATACAGCCATGAGAGAAGGACTTGGAAGAGAGTTTTAATGGTGTAGACAGAGAAGAAAGGCCAGATCTTCAAGGTATTATAGACAAGCATTATCTGGTTCTTGAAAGAATGTTAGACTCCACAAACCACCCCATGGGAAAGGCTTCTAATTTCAGCTGTCATCACTATATTAAGAAGAGCATCCCAATTTATCTCAAACTTTTTGACATGCAAGGAGCTCTCTGTAGAGAGAGTTTTAAAATGTAGTTAAATATCTCTCAATAGAGTTGAGAGTTATAAAGGGAAACCAAGCAGATGTGAAATGCAGCAGCAGTAATGCAGAGACTTATAATTCCAACTAAAACTATTTACCCTTCATTGTTGCTTCCTTCAAAAATTTGTAGCTGGTTTCAAACGTCATCTGTTGCAGAGGGGAGGAGTTGGACTGCATTCCAAAACGATTCAGTGGTTTGTAAACACCTTCAAAACACATGTAATCTGCCACAAGAGAAAGGTGCCGAGGATCTACCACAATACCTGACAATGCAGGAAAAGGGAACATGAGAACGTTCAAGAACTAACCAGCACTAAGTTAAATCCTTATAGTCTAATCAATGGAGTTGGGGGAGGGGTAGGAGAGGGAGGGGAGAAAATCTCTTTATTTCCTTCACCACGACACAGGTAAGTCACTAATGATGCAGTGGTGCTTCTCCTTTCAGTAACTGGCATCAGCCATTTGCTGCAACACTATCAGACCTCCTCTTTATTGCATGAAATAATGGATTTGCAGAGGGACTATAAAGATAATTGTGCCTTAGCTACCTGAATGTTTCATCATGTATGATAACAGTATGCTAGTCTTTTGGGGCAGTACATTTTTTTTTTTAAAAAAAAGATAGCAATATACATGCATCATCTTTGTGCAGCCAAAGTTGGATAAGTCATTTCTGGTCCAGCCGCTACAGTACAGACCTCTGCCCCCTGCCTCCCCACATGGTTACCCCTAAATCCTGCGCAGTGGATCATCAGAGGTTTGTTATTGGGGAATCATTACACATGTGCAGGAGGTCGGAGGCTTTACCCCAGCAGGTGTACACCACATAATTACAATGGAGCTTCGGACATTTATACAGTGTGATGGTGAAGTCTGTCAACAGCCTCTACCAACAAATATCCCAGGGCTCTTAAATAGCACAAAGAAAGCCAGGCATTAATAAAAATGGGGATATTAGTGAGCAGCTACTACAGAGGCATTTACGGACCAGTAGACGTCCAAAACAGTCTTCCCTCTTTTCACGGGCTATAATGCATAGTAAGACATGGGCCAGTTAGTGCTGAAAGACAAATCTATGTAGGCAGGCACTTCAAGTGGCATTAGCCATTTCACCTTAACAGTTTCAATGGATAATGCCATCATAATATTTTATATTAAAATCGCTGGAGAATATTGAAGCTATATTTTCTCTTTTTATGTAAGAGAAAATATAGCGTCAATATCCTCCAGTGATTTTACTGAGGAATAAATGGAAAACAAAATCAGTTAAACAAGAGAATTATCTCAGAGAAGATGCTCACATATCATGAGGATGGATTCAATATGAGAAGTTAGATACATCAATTATAGATTCAAAGAAGAGACTGAAAATACACAAGTGAAGGAGTAGCTAATGCAAAGAGGTCACTTTCCAAACCTATTTACAGAGGTGAAGTTTTCCCATCTTAATGAAAATCAGATGAATCACAAGACTAACTCAGTTGATCTAATAGCAATATCTTACCATACACAGCAAACACATCTTTAATTTCCCTTTCAATCACCCTCAGGGCAGCCTCGATTCCATAGGTCTTAGCCATTGCATGAATGTCATTGGAATAAAGCCGGCTTAGGTCCAAAAGCTGGAGGCAAGGAAGATAGGTGAAAGTTATTACTGCAGTTACTGTACCTCCCCCAGATAAACTGGGATCATTTTTCTGCAATTCTCCACTTGCTCAAATTACCTCAAGGAGGCCAATATAGTCAATTACAAAGTGATCAGATGCAGGCACAACATTAGCCAGAGAAAAAAATGTATATATGTATAAATGTACGTAGTTTTGTACCCAGGTCAACAACATCATCATCATTTACATCATCAAATGTAAGGGATAGAAATTCAGCAAAGAAAAAAAATATAACAATTTCAGATGAAATTCCCAACAATGAGATCTATTGGACTATGGAAAAGTCTCTTACACAGTGGAAAGCATGATGCTTGGGGCATTTGAAACTCTCAGACAAAGCACTGGAGCTTACACTGCATGAAACAATCCTAAACTTGTAAGGAGATGGGGTAGGCAGCATAACAGATCTATTCATCTCCAACTACTGTGATTCATTTAGATGGGAGAGCTTCCTCAAGTAACACTTTCAGAGACAGCTGCAAGGAGAGTGGAGCCTCTTTGGTCATTATCTTGGCAATAAGATACTCTGTGGAGCTGCACAAAAGTCCATCCAAAGAGATCAAAAAGTGACTTAAGGGTTCACTTGAGGGAGATGTGGCACATACATTTTGAACCTGCTGGGGGGAGATTTCCAGAGGGTCAAAAAGCAGTTAGGTGCCCAGCACTCACTGAAAGTCAATGGAGGAGGTAGGTGCTCGCCTCCCAGGTTTTTCCCTAGAACATTACACAACAATTACAGATGTCTCAAGGATTATAAACATGTTACATACATCAGCATATCTGAATAGCTCTGGGAGGTTTATTCCCTCGGTGTTTAAAACAAATTCTCTCTCTCCTTTCTTATTGGTGCTTTCATTTAAGAAGCACCGCGTGATCCCTCTCGTCTCATGGACAATTGTGTTCTGCATGAGGGATGTTAGGATGGAGGAGAGATCAAAGTATGCCTTCATCAGAGGAAGCTTCAGTGAAACCTAGAAAAGAAGAACAATGCAGCGTTGGACTGAGTCAGAGGGCAGGGAGGTATAGGCTCAAACACTGGGTTATTTCTTTTTAGGGGAAAGAGATTTACAAAAACACCATTTATCATAGTACTCATTTATTTACAAATGGACCGATCCTGATGACACAGCTTCCAACGGATGGGTATTAACAGGAAACAATACACTCCAGGCCCATTCACTCTCACATTGCAGCTAAAGCCTTACTGACATGAGCTCTAAACAATTTCGCTCTTGTTTCAACCACACAGAGGATCCCTTTACCTGCTGCTCAGTTCAATTAAGCCAAATCTTCTTACAGCTGCAAAGCTGCATGCTCGTTTAACACACCCCAATTAACATGTGTCTCCTTTGCTGGCCATGCACTTTGGAAGATTATGCAGGTTTCCCTACTCTGAACACACACACAAAGCCTATTGTTGCCTTGCTTTTATGCCTTTACAACACACCCAAAGAGTCTCCCATGGTAATGTCAACCATCATCCCCCATATGGAAAGACCTAGGTGTGTACTAAATAAAAAGCCTGAGGCAGAATGAAAACTTGTTAATTGCCACTAGAAAAAACACATCCAGCTCCTGTAATTTAAAATCTACAGCCAGGAAATGTCTGCTTATATGCATGAGCTAGATAGTCATCATATCTGCAAGTTAATAATAGTAGTGCTGAGAAAGAGGAGCAGCATTCTACTAGAAAGATTTATTTATTCTTTGAATTATAGTAGCTGTGCACTGTAGCTTTGAAGATACCAACATGCACATGCGCGCACACATAAATGCAGAGGTTTTCCAGTCACCACCATCTTACCTCACACCAGAGCTCACTTTCTGTATCATATGCGTAGTTGACTATAGATGGATGACTGCTCATCACAGCACTAACTCTTAGCTGTGTTGAATGCTCTAGTTTGGGTCCTTTTTCTTTTTTAGTCTGACAATTAGATTCATTCTGAACCCCTTCTTCAGCATCCTCAGCCCTTTTATCATCATGCAACATGCCTTCGTCCTCTTCTGGATTTTCGTCACCATTTTCCTCACTGTTCTCTTCCTCGCTCTCATAATCAACCTGCACAGAGATTATATGCTTAAAATCCAATCTAGACCCCATATACATGGAGAGCACTGCAGGAAGCAGTTTTGTTCACACAAACCCCTCACTGCGGAAGTGATCTTCCTGTCGGACAGGTTGACATGAAGTTCACTTTTAACCCTTCAAAAGGCAGGTTTTGCCTATAAAGACAGTGGTACATATTCATTTTAGTCTCAATTTCTTTGCAATCGTGACATGATTTCTCAGCATGATAGGTTTTACTAAGTCTTATTAACTTCAGACTGCATCTCATACACACACACACACACACACATATATAAATGTACACCACCATCATGCAAAATATGGCTGTTTTCTCAAGGATTCTGGGAAGAGAGCAATGCTTCTACGAGTGACTCTAAAGGAACTCCACATATTTCAGCTAGTTCACCCTTATGCTGAAATGATATCTATCTGTCTTAAATAATAGCTATACAATATAAACACATAAGGAGGCGGTTTGTTTAATTCTGTAGAAGGGTTATAAATTGGAGTAATAGGATGAAATTAAGTAAATTTAGATTGAATTACAGCAAGAACAACTTGATTACCAGATGCATCAATCCTGCATCAGCAGGGGATGAACTAGAAAGTCCACCAAGTCTGTCATCTCTAATTTCTATTTATTGGTCTATCAGACTAAGGAATACTGGACAGATGGTGTCCAGATTGACAAGGTGGTTTATACCTAATCTCTGATGCTAAGTGAGGTTCCAGGCCAACGATTTCACAGAATGGGCCAAATCCGCAGAGATGCTAAGTACTTTCTACTCCCACCAAAGCATAGAGCTGATCAGAAAACAGGAAAAAGTTTTCACAATTTCTTTCCCATTTTTGTTTGACATTTTGCTCTGACAGAAATTCTCTGAACCAGCTCTAATGAAGTCAATGGCAGTTGCAGGTCTTCAGCACCTCTCTAAAATTGGTCCCAAAGTCATTACCTCTTCTTCCTGCTTCTCTCTTCGTTTTGTATCTGTAGCATCAGCATCCCCTTCATCTGCTTCACCATCAACGAGCCTCCCTGCTTCCTCCTCGTCAGCTTCATGATCATCCTGTGCCTGGAGAACAGTTACAAGTGAGAAGCACAAGCTGATTCCGTATTTTGATTCTGGTCCTGGAATATGCCCAATGTTAGACAAGAAAAAGCCTGACCACTTGGAAGCTTCCCCTGAACTAAAAGCACTCTGCTAAACCTATGGAATGCAACATTCTCCTATCCTTCCACCTGAGACTGTTTTCAATGTAAGTGGACGAATATTCAGTATATCAAGTCACACTCAGAATCCTATTATACAGGAACAACAAAGCCCAGTTGGTGATACTTTCAGGCATTAAACAAGAGACAATTCTGTCGAGGATACATCCACTATCACCCTGTTTAGCCAACACCCAAAGCCTTCAGATGAAACAGAGCTGGCCAGCAGGCTTTGAAAAATGCTGCTCCCTTAGGTCCTCAACCCAAGAGCAAAGTGAGGGCAGCAATCACTGGGGCTAAAGTCAGCTGGGCACTTTCATCCAGTAAATCCTAAGGGACATGGGAGTTTAGTAAACCTTAGTTTGCCAAACTATAGTAAGCTATTCATTTCCGTGCCACTCTCTGGGAATGTTATTCTGAGCAGAGTGTGTCACCAAATTGGCTTTTCAGACCTTTGTCAATAAGACTGGTTTTTATAAAAATACAGAGATGGTATATACATAAAGGGCATCTTTAGAGAATTATTAGTGCTTCAAAAATGGAGATAGTATTTGTATAGTCATATAAAGCACTATACGTGACAAGTATTAGCATTCTATGGATAATAGCATTTTAAATGATGTGCTGAGCTCACAAAGAAAAATTTTCTAAGAAACTAATTTTCCCCCACCTGATTTTCTTGGGATTCTCCACCACTGCCATCTAGATCCCTCCGAGTTGCTTTACGAGTATTGACCACGTTGAAAGATGCCAGCTTTGCACTCTTCCTTTTAATCGTTTCCAGCAAGATTTTAAAGAATCTAAAAGAAAATGCAGTGCAAAATCTCCAAGCTCAGATGTACCATAATCATCTTCCAGGCATTGCAAGATGCATATGTTCTGTTCAGGAAGCCAGTCAATTCAGAAGCAGAGGACAAACTCGTTGATGCGTTTAAAAGGACTTTTAAGGTGGGACAAATTATTTTGCTTCCCCCCTCCCCTTTTTTTCTTCCCAAGAATGATGTTGTGTGTCTTTCAGTTACATATGAAACCACCGATCCAAAGCTTAAACAAACAATTAGCTCACCCATCAAGATCAGTGGGCTATCAAATTGAAAAAGAGGTAGGAGAGCAGTTTTCAGTGCTGCTTGTTTATTATCACATTATTTTTTAAGCAGTGAGAGTGGTCAAGACTTCTTTAAAAAAAAAAAAAAATCTCAGTCTGAGCTAACACTGCCTGAAGGAAGAACAAAGAATGCTGGAATGAATGGTGAAGTCTCCCTTGTCACACAAAATCCAAACAGTTTTCAAAACAACTGTAGCATGGTTCCTCTTGGGTTTTCTTTTACTGTATATGTAAAGTTTGGATTAAGATCTGATTGAAGGGATCAGTCTCCCAAGATAAACCATCTGCTCTCAGCCTCACCTGAAATGTTATTGCTGTAAGAAAGTTCCTATTTGGTCAGAGAATTATGGAATCCCTTATAATTCAACAATCCTGCCTGCAATAGATACTACACAAGCGGAAGAGGGGGTTGATTATACAGATTATTCTTTAGGCATGACAGTAGAGAACAGTTGAAAATTCGGCCCCCACCCATACAGACTAGTTATGTAATGCATGTGCAGATCACTACTGTTTATTATTTTGAAACCTTTGCCATTCTTCATTTAAATTATTGTTAACTTTGTTAACATTGTTAACTCAGCAAACAGCTGTGTAGACATTACTGCACAGATCCCTTCATGAGTGTCCAAAATTGGAAGCCTCAAGCAGCCCTGGTGAGATCCTGCAGCCTAGGATGAATTTAGGACTACGCAGATGGAATGAGTGAAGAATGAACAGCGGAGGGATTTGAAAGTGAACTGACCGTGTTTCCATGAAGTACAAGATGTCCCTCGGCTTCAGACACTTCTCCTCCCGATAGTATTCGTATGGCAGGAAATAAAATTTGATTTGGTAGAGACGGTGTTTGCTTAGCTTCCCTTCTATGCACAGAGACTCCTCAACTTCAACTTTTTGCAAGACCTGAAACAGCAGCGAGTAAAATTCTGCCTCCTCCAAGCAAGGCATTTCATCCACTCCCCAGAACTTCATCCCTTTTTATAGGAGACGAGTTGCATGTAGCAAGCTGTCAAACGCTACCTGCGTGCTGGTTTTGGGGACATGGGGAAAGAAACTACACCCTGTACTCCTGCGGGCATTCTGCACCAAAAAATTAAAAATTCTGTGCCAAAAAAATCTGCATATTTTATTTGTCAAATAAATGTGGAGGCTCCAGCATGGCATTGGGGAGCACAGGCCACTGGCTGCACAGAGGTGGGAGATCACTCAACAGCTCCCGCCAGCCCAAGGGCACTGACTCAGCGGTGAGGCTGCACCCAACCCTGACACAGTGCAAGGACAGGGCCTGCCCCAGAAACACCCCAGGGCCCTGCCCCTCTATGCCAGATGCACCAAGTGTGAGCAGGCAGGCTCAGCAACGCAGGATCCAAGTGTGAAGGGGCTTAGTGTGGGGGGATCCCTGTGTGGATTGAGAGGGTTCTATGTGGGGCAATCTGGGTGCGAGTAGCTCAGTGGGGGGCAGATCTGGATGCAGGGGGGTTCTAGGTGCCACGGTTATGGGACTTTGCAGGGGGGTCCAGGTGAAGGTGGTTGGTGCTCAGTGGGGGGAGGAGAGGATTCAGTGGAGGGTCCAGATGCTGCGGGAGGAGGGCTCAGTGGGATGGGGATCCAGGTGCAGATAGTTGGGGCTCAGTGGCATGGTCCAGGTGTAGAGGGAGTGGGGCTCGGGGGGGGCAGAGGAGGGGGTTTCTGGATACGAGGGGGTCTGAATGCACAGGGGTTGCATGGATGGGGGAGCAGCTCCCCATACAGTGATCTCTCCCCCTGCAGCTGAGGAGTGATAGATGCAGAAAGTGAGGGAGTGGGAGATTGTTTGCAGAGCTTCCTGCAGTCTGGGGAGAAATCTGGGGGTGGGTCTGACCAGGCCCCAAATGCTGTACAGGGAAAGAGGAAGTCCCATTCTCCCCAGCCCAGCCAGGACTAGCAGCTGAGACCGGTGCAGGGTAGGAGCCACCAGCCGGTCTTCCCCAGTCCTGCCCCCTACCCCACAGTGATTTTCCTCTCTGCTGGCTGCCTTGAGCACCCGAAACATACTGCTGGGGAGAGTCGCATGACCTCTCTTGTGGCTTCCTCGTCCAAGTCATTTTTCTACGGGGAAGCAAAGAAATCTGCAGAGGACATGAATTCTGTGCGTGTGCAGTGGCACAGAATTCCCCCAGGAGTAACCCTGATTTGGCACTTTCAGCTCAAACTTAACTCGGCAGATTTGCATACACGTTGTCTTTTCTCTGACAGAACTGCTTCACCTCCTTTCCCTGCTCCCTCCAAGAAGCCATAAGAGCTCACACATACCTCAGTGGGTCAGACTCAAGCTAGTGATTCACATTCACTTGCTCATTGAATTATATTGACCCTCCGCAGGCATGGCCACACGCAGCTCCCAGTGGCTGCGGTTCACCATTCCTGGCCAATGGGAGCTGGGAGTGGCTGTGCCTGCAGACGGTCAATGTAAACAAATTGTCTCGTGATCCGCCAGGGAATTACCTCAACGGGCTGTGTGCGGGCCGCAGGTTTCCCACCATTGCTCTAGTGCAAGTCTCTTTAGGATTAACGCATTTCCTAAAGGCTAAAGACAATGAAAATCTCCAATTCGAGACTTAACAAAATGAGCGGGTGGTAAGACCAAGACAGGCTGCCTCAGAGATAATGCATGGACCTTCCCCTCAACATACTGTTATTCACCATTACCCTTTCTTTATTGTCCTTTGGTCAGTTTCTAACCTGTGACAGTGCTCTTATTCAAGTAATTACTTTATATAATCATACTTATCAAAGCCTCTTTCCAACGATCTAATTATTCAATGAATTCAGCAGGCAAGAATAGTCATAAAAGGACCTCTAAATCCCAAAATCAATTCTAGGCCTTCCTCCCTCTCACCCTATTCAAACTTGCACCCTCTGAAAAAATCTGGGACAAGCAATGGTTTATTAAGTTGCTGACTGATAGTGTACCCACTTTTGGCTGCAAGGAGCCACAAAACATACACAAAAACATAAAGGAGAGGCTCACCTCGGCTAAGCACACTCTTGTAAACTGTTTCTTAAGCCTTTTCACCTTCTTGTGAGCTTTCTTGGTACTAAACACAGGAACGCTCATCATTGGAGTTTTAATGTTAGCACTAGCTACCATGAGGATCTCCCGCAACCTTTAATAGAAAATACCCTCATAAATTAAACTATAAGGGCATAATACAATCAATAAGAATATAGTTCATTTAATGAGGTAGCATGCAATACTCTCTGGAACCTCTCTCAAATCAGTGTGCATCTAAAAGCTATGGCCAGTGCAACACTTGTTCCATTTTAATTTGGTATTCATTTCCCCCATCATCAAATATATACTAAATAAACAGAATATAGCTCTCAATTGGAATATCATCTGGATTCTAAGAGGCTTGAAATGATATGAAATAAAATGACGTACTGACTAAAAATAAAAAACAAAAAAGGATATTCAACTGCACTTCCTCTTAGACTAGATGGCTATTAATAGGTCTGGTCCATCTCCAATTTCTGTGATTTATCTACAACGTTTTTAAACACCCTTGTTTTCCATACACAGTCACCAGTGATCAGTAACCTCAAGGGATTGTTTTGCTCTCAGTTCACACATGCAGTTTCCAGGAAGTATTAATGTGTACTATCTACAAGCTTCAAAAGGGATAACAGACCCAGAGGGAATAAAAGTTTCTTACCTTGGAATACCCAATGTGACATTCATTTCACCTCTGCCAGCAAAATGAAAGGTGTTCAGAGTCATCTGCGTGGAAGGCTCCCCAATGCTCTGAGCAGCAAGGAGACCCACAGCCTCTCCTGGGTCACACAGGGACCTTTGCCACTTCAAATGCAACAAGCTGTTTAATCTGAAGACAGACAAGAGATGATCGCACACTGAGGCTTAACTCAACACTGTAAGTAGAACACTCAAAGAAGAAACTAGGTGCAGACTGCAGCATTACTCTGGTTACCAGGAGTGTTTTCTGTTTTACACCCAGGGTTGCTTTTGGAAAAGTCAGTGATACGGATGGGTCTGCAAACACTTAGTCCTCCATAAATAGTAAGCCAATTCATATAACTCTAAGGGTATGTCTACGTGCAGGGGGGAAGTGAGATTCCCAAACTCACACTAGCTCAGCTCAAGATAATGTACTAAAAATAATAGCGTGGTCATTGCAGCACTGGCAGTGGCTTGGGCTAGCTACCCAAGCTCAGACCCAGGGGTTGGGCAGGCTTGAACTCTGGCAGCTAGCCTGAGCCACTGCCACAAATGTCCAGGTTGCTATTTTTAGCACACTAACTCGAGCTGAGCTAGCATGAGTCTGTCTAGCCCCACTGGGAATCACCCCTCCCCCAGGCAGTGTAGGCATAATCTAAACCTGAGAGGCACAGTCTACTGATCTGAGCATACAACTATGAGCCTTGAACGAGTCATAACCTCTTTGTCTCAGTTCCCCATTTCTAAAATGTGGATACATTTACTACTACTTGCTATCTCACTGAGGTATAGTGAGAATTAGTGCGAGTTTTTATACCGAATGCATCCGATGAAGTGAGCTGTAGCTCACGAAAGCTTATGCTCAAATAAATTTGTTAGTCTCTAAGGTGCCAAAAGTACTCCTTTTCTTTATAGTATTACTGTAATACTTTTTTTACCATTGCATAAATGTAGCAGAAAATGTATAGTGCAACTGACAGAGAGTGCCTTCCAGCAACCCTTATTCACACCAGTAGTCCTCCTGAGATCAAGGATGAGTTGCACAAATAAGGGTTGATGTCAAAACACATATTTGTAAATTTAGTGCTTGTGAAAGTTGTTGGATTGTCAGCCCTCTATCCACAGAGCAGATACCCTCTCTCCAGAATAGGGTTGAGGTGCATCTCTAAGGATAATAATATAACACCTAGCTCTTGTATAGCGCTTTTCATCCGTAGATCTCAAAATGCATTACAAAAAGGAGGTCAGTACCATTATCCCCATTTTACACAGAGAAGAGTATCTGTGTCTATGGGAAATTCAGTCCTTGGGAGCTCTGCTGAACATGACCATAAAGGTACCAATTGTGGCCATGGTTTTGTGCTGGACACATTTGTCTCCTAGGAACCAGACTGAGACTCACTAACCATTTCACAAAGGTCAAGACAGAACCACCAGATGGTAAAGACTTTATCACTACCATCCTGGATCCAAATCAGTGTTCCTTGTGTGGGGGGGGATGAGGGGGGTGAGAGAAGAGGGAGAGAGGAAAGAGGCACTGTAAATATATTAAGGTTATTACCTATCACAAGAAAGGTCTGATTTTACATAGTTGCTATTGTTCTGAGCATTCCATTCATTGATGTAATTCTCTACTTCACTTTCAAATGCTTCTGAAACAGATGAAAAATAAATATCTGGACGCCAGACAGCCAGGCTGGGGTCTGGACACTTAGAGGCCCTCTTTAGATATTTTCTCCGGTTCTTCTCATCCAGTTCATACCACATCTTCAGTAACTGAAAACAACAACCGATTGCAAAATGAGCCACACAATTTACCCATACAGCATTACATCAAGCCACAGAGAAGGGAAAAAGATCACCAGTGTGATAGTGAGATAATATCAGATGTCACTTGAGATGTTTATATTCATGATAGCATCTTTGATCCCAAAACACATAACCAACTTAAAGTAGATATACCTGCAATACACACTGATCATTTCATCCACCACTGAAATGCAGCCACTTCTAAGAGTCAATTGCCCCAATATAGTTTAACAATATGCAGTAACACTATGCACCTGTTTAGGATAAAGAGAAGAATACCTTTTCCAATTAGAATTGAAGATGTTCCATAGACAGAATGGAATGAAATATCTAGGGCACTGAAGTTAACACACCTACTTTAATCAATAGTGACATACACTCTTGAATGATCTCTGTCTGTTGCAAGTGTCATCTGAAAAATGGCACTTTTAGGAGAAAAAGGACTCCTATTATATGGGGCACTGGTACAATACCACCTCAGAGAAAAGGGTGACACCACCTGAAATACGAACACCACTTTCCTCAGATCATCAACTGATGTAAACCTAGCAAATCAGTGGAGCTATTCCTGTTTACACCAGCCAAGGCTCTAGCCCAATAGGTATTAAATGGAGAGTTTCCGTTTAGCTTGAGTCTTATCAGTATTGACAGGACAAAACGACGAGATTATATTGTATCAGGCCATATTTCTGTTCTTCAGTTTAAAGGGGTGGGGAGAAATCAGCCTTTCATCTTTTGCATTGAATAAAACACAAGCCAACACCAAACAAAAGCATTTGAGATATATAGTGGGTCAAATTAAATTTCTCATGTAACTCCCTTGTCTTCCAGGGCTTAGCTCAGGGATGAATGGGGCCAGCTCAAGGATGAATGGGGCCCATGGTAAAAAGACGTTCATATGTTAAGTTTCACATTTCATGTAGCTGCATTGCCCTGAAAATTAGTGGAAATGTAATTACATCACAAAATGTGCAAATCAGATCAATGAAAGAATTTATAATCATTTCAGCTGAGCTACCGGCATTAGAAGCTTCAATTTTTACAGTGAGGATAATTATCCACTGAAACAATTTACTAAATGTTGAGGTGGATTCTTGATCACTAGTAATTTTTAAATTAACATTTGATGCTTTTCTAGGAGATGTGTTCTAGTTCAAACAGGAATTATTTTGGGGAAATTCTCTGGCCTGTGTTATACAGCAGGTCAGGCCACGTGATCACAGTGGTCCCTTCTGGCTTTAGAATTTATGAAGCTTTAGGAGAACAAAGTACAATTGAGCTTCTGTGCAAAAAAGAACCCATATATAATTAATGGGGAAAATTCAGACTTGTTATAGGAAAAGAAACCCCACTGAAGTCAGTGGAGTTGCACCTGTTTACACCATTTGCCTGCACATTTGCTTTGTTAATTAGAAGCTACAGAAGACAGGTTAGTGCTCTGAAGTATAAGATTCGGAATAGTTATACTGCTTGAAATACCAGGCAGGGTTAACTCAGCCATTCATCCTTCCCAGTTAAATGGACTTTCATCTAGTTTGCTCTGCATCAATCTGTCAGAGGAGACCTACTCCTTTGTGGATGTTCAAGATCTGAGGGCCTGCCTCAGAGTTCCTAGCCTCTGCCTACCATTAAGCATTTACCAGGCTGACACATTCCATCTCAAAAGATGGGTCTACTTTAGTAGCTCAGCACTTTGGGATAAAAAGACATAATATACAAGTAAAATGGCACGGGAGCCGTTTTCCGTCCCCCACTCCAGAATCCAGTACTCAAGCTTTTAAATCAGTTCATTTGCTCTTTGCATTACCTGTAGGGTTGCAGGGTCTCTGCCATTTATGATCTCTCCTCCTAGGGTCTGTTCCCTCACTCTCGCCATTTTTTTCTGAGAATACAGCAGAAAAGCGCCTCCTCTTGGCAAAGAAACTTGATGCTTGGTTTTCCACTTTTTGATAGCTTTGAAGTGTTGATTTGCTTGCTGAGAATCTATCTTGGATAGAACTTCATCTATGTGTTTAGATTTCTGTATCACCTAGAAAAAGAGACCCAAAGCATGTGTCTTCTAGTTCTCCTTATGATTGTATTTTCAGTTATAATGAATGTAGAGTGAAAAACTAAGACAGAGTTGAAATGGACATATACTGGTCCTCAAAATCTTCAGGTCTCATAACGTGTTCTATTATTTTCCAACAAAAGCTGACTTTTAAAACTATTTTTGTTTCATGTGACTATTACCACTCCATGATAATTAAGGCTGATGTGACAGTATTGAAGGGAAAATATTGGCCATGGAGATGCTGCATAATCTAGGTTTGATTCATATCAATTGCCAAGGTTCGAGAAGAGGGGAGAGTACAGGTATGAGCGTGCCTGAGGCTCCACTGAGAATCAAGCTCAACTCAGTTATTCCTTATTGTGATGAGACACTTTTATAGTCTGAGAGTTGGGGAAATAAAATTTTATATTAAATATAAGAGAGGCACACTCAGACAATGCCATGAAAGCAATTATGCCGTTGTATTCAAAACGGATCTACAAGATGCTACATGTGTGCATGCCTTTCCGATCACCATGTGATTTTAAGATCAGTGTGTTCTACCTCATAGTTATCTGCAATGAAAGGAAACTGCCTGGGTTGCAAGAACTGGGTCCTGGGGATATCTAGCCCGTCTTCACCATAAAGGAACTGCACGACGCTGCCATCGCTGTCCCTCACACTCAGGTCATACTGAACTACCAGCCCTTCCAAGTGCTTTATGATACACCTGCAAGAAAACAAGTGTTGTCAGAGGCTATGGAACAACTAGGTTATGACAGATTTTTAAACTGGACTATTACTCAAGTGAGTATTTTTCAAGTAAGTGTTAGGGACAATCATGAATCCTGGAGGCTGAAACACTGTGTAACCACACCACAGTTATGGCACCCCCCCCCCATTTTCCTTGAACATGAATTGAAGGGACAATCTCAGTGAGCAAGAGAGTAGTTCACTTTATGCTCCTTTTGACCTTTGGCTTCTCTGCTAACAGTAGTGGCGAGTTGAGAGATATGAACACGCATTCAGCAGGAGTGGGACTGAGACCAACACATTTGAGATAGGCCACTGAACATGTAAGGGGGTATTTTGCATCATGTCACTTACTGCTGAAAATTCACTGCACTGGAAATGGGGGGCCTATTCTGAAGGCCATAGGAGTTTTGTCTGAGTATGGACTAAAACTATTTGGCCAAGAAAACTGACACTGCACTCTAATCTGTTTATTTTCATTCCCAGGACTTGCTTTTCCTGGTACAGATAAGAAGCCAAAAGAAAAGGAGTACTTGTGGCACCTTAGAGACTAACAAATTTATTTGAGCATAAGCTTTCGTGAGCTACAGCTCACTTCATCAGTTGCATAAGAAGCCAGTATCAATAAAAGTCAGAGAAGGTAGAGATGAAAAAGACCCATTGGATCTAAGTCCTCAGAAAGAGAATGTTTCTTTTTCTTAGCCCAAAATGGTGAAATTATGCTTTAGGAACCCACCAGCTTCTGGTACAATTGGACTAGATGATGCACACCTATTGCCTAAGTTGAAATATTTCATGAAGAAATACTTTTAAGATGTCAAAAGTTTCCAAGGAGCACCTCCTACCTTTGAAGGTATCCTGATCGGCTGGTTTTGACAGCTGTATCCACCAGACCTTCCCTGCCAGCCATGCAGTGAAAGAAGAATTCCTAAGATACAAGCACAATCTTCATGAAAAAATATAAAACAGCTTCATGTTGCCAGGGAGCATGTTAAGGTAGAGTATGAACTACTGTTCTCAAGAGCAGCACTTAAAAATAGGGTTGGATAAGGCCTATTTGTCTAGATATTTAGAAGGACACTCTCCACGTTAGTATCTGAATGTAAATAAGTTATGGTACAAGTAAGGCATGAAAGAGGGAAATAGAAACAGGAGCCTGAGCAGAATACTTACAGCAGGTTTGATGCCTGTGAGAAATCTGCCAGTCACAAATCCCCCTGATCTAGGGGAAAAATCATAAGGCTGGAAACAAGGCAACGATTTACCAGATGCCATCAGAGGGGGCCTTCGACCTTCCAACTCAATCTGACCCAGCAAGCATGAAATCTACATTGGAAAGATGCATGCAGAAAAGAAACAGAATGACATGCAGAACCTCTAATGGTAAAAAGCTCATTTTTCTATTTTACTCTCTTGGTTCACATAAGTGTAACACCTTTTCCCTCCTGAAAAAATGTATTTATATATAAAGGAAATAAGCACTGTTAAGAAATAGTGAAGTCCAGTTAGGTCATCTTGTCCAGCCTTTTCCTTATAAGGATTTCCTTTGCTCAGTTTCATCACATTACTAATTATGTCCCCTAAAATCATTCTGAACAATTCACAGAATCATCTAAATGTAGGGCTAGAAAGGACCTTGAGAAGTCATCAAGTCCAGGCCCCTGTGCTGAGGCAGGACCAAGTAAACCTACATCATCCCTGACAGGCATTTGTCCAAATTGTTCTTAAAAAGCTCTAGTGACACGGATTCTACAACCTCCCTTGGAAGCTGATTCCAGAGCTTAAATAGCCTTACGGTTAGAAAGTTTATCTTACCATCTAACCTAAATCTCCCAGACTAAGCCCATTACTTCTTGTCCTACTTTCAGGAGACACGGAGAACAACTGATCAGTCTTCTTTAACAGGGCTTTGGAGTGGAGCCCGCAGATCAGCTCCACAGCAGTGGAGCTGCAGGTTTTTGCCTGGAACTGGAACAGAGCCAGAGCACAGCTTGAAAGCCCTGTATATAACAGCCTTTCACATATATGAAGACTTATCAAATCCTCCCTCACTCTTTTTCCACCAAGACCTATTTTTTCCTAAACTTTCTTCACAGAAGGTTTAGAAACCCTGACCTACCATTTTTGTTGCTCTCTTCTGGACCCACTCCAATTTGTCCACATTTTCCTAAAGTGCGCTGCTCAGAATTGGACAAGGTACTCCAGCCAAGGCCTCACCAGTGCCAAGCACAGCAAGACAAATACCTCATGTGTCTTACATGACACTCCTGTTTATACACCCCAGAACATTAGCCTTTTTCACAACTGCATCACGTTGCTGACTCGTATTCAATTTGTGATCCATTGTAATCTTCAGATCCTTTTCAGCAATACACCACTTAGCCAGTTATTCCCCATTTCACAGTGTGCATTTGAGTTTTCCTTCCTAAATCGAGTATTTTGCATTTATCTTTATTGAATTTCAGACCAAATTCTCCAATTTGTCAAGATCATTTTGAATTATAATCCCGTCATCCAAAATTGTTGATGTCAATCTGAAAATTTTATAAACTTACTCTCCATTCCATTATCCACGTCATTTAATGAAAATATTGACTAGTACTGGACCCAGGAATGACCCAGTAGGACCCCACTAAATACACCCTTTCGGTGTGACAGCAAACCACTAACTACTCTGAGTAGTTTTTCAACCAGTATCTAGACCTCATTTCCCACATTTACTTATGAGAATGTCATGTGGGACTTTGTCAAAAGCCCTAATAAAATCAAGATACATCATGTCTACTGTTTCCCCGTCTACTAGGCCCGTACATCTGTTCAAGAAGGAAATTAGGTTGATTTGGCATCATTTGTTCCTTATAATCCTATTATCCAAGTGCTTATAAACTGATTGTTTAATACATTTGTTCTAGTATCTTTCCAGGTATCAAAGTTAGGCAGACTGGTCTATAATTCCCTGGGTACGCTTTGTTCCCCTTTTTAAAGATAGGTACTACATTTTTCCCTTCTCCAGTCCTATGGGACCTCACTCATCCTCCATGAGATCTTGAAGATAATTGCAAACAGTTCCAAATTTGCTTCAGTTGGTTCCTTAAGTACCCTAGGATGAATTTCATCAGGCTTTAATACATCTAACTTATCACTCTTTTGGCTTGTGTACTATCCCCCTAATTGTTAATATTAATTGTGTTGAGCATGTGGTCACAAATTAATCTTTTTAGTAAAGGCTACAGCAAAGTAGACATTCCTCTCTTCTGCTTAGTGTCCATCTTTAAATAGATGTAGAAATTCTATTCTATTAGATATAAATTCTTATTCTGTTCTCATAATAGTATCTGAGCATCTTTCAGTAGTGCATTAAGCAACATGACTGTCATTTGTCACTGTGGTTCATTCTCTTTGCCATCCTCCTCCCAGAGGGAGGATGGCTGGAGTGGAAAGTTATGATGGCCCTTAGTTCCTGTGGAAGTTCATTCCCCTGGGAAAGCTCTATCTCCTACATAGACAAGCTTTACCTTGATGGTACAAAGTTCCATTGTGAAATACAACAAAACAATTACAAGTTAGAACTGGGGTTTGTTTTGGTATTCTTCATTATGTCATCACCTACTAAGGAGTTATTGTTTTTGCTACAAATCTTGCTATTCTAAGAACTGATGCAAAAGTGAAACGTGGTCAAACTGAAAATAATTGTCCCTCACCGTCCTATGTGCCAATGAGGTCTCTGACTCATTTATAATATATTTCCCTAAAAGTTACTCAAGTCAAAATTGTGCCCTCCCAGCTCCCAAAGCTAAGAATAAATACCCTTCTTTGTTACAGAATACACAAGCCATTCCTGAAATAGCCCCTTGATAAGCTATATTTGTAGAACAAACCATGGAAACAAACCAGTGAGTCTTATAAAAACAATTACTTTAATACCTGCATTGTATTTACAGTGGATCCTTTGGCTCCTGACTGCACCATTAACTGCAAGTTGTTCTCTGGGAAGCTCCTGTGGAGACCAAGGGGCATGCATGCCTAAAAAAAAAAGTTTCAAAAGAAAGATACCAAAGAGTTAAAGTTTACATTTCTAATTAAATCACAATAATTTCTGTTGGCAGTAAGAAAAAACATGAAATCCAAGACAAACAGATGTTATTTATAGTTACAGAAAACAAAATTGTTGGTAAGATTTTATGGAAACTCTCATCTAGAAGTACCACTGCAGCTGGCAACTTTGTTGCTAGACTCTGATGACAAGCCAAAAATTAAGAGAGCCTTAAAGGATAAGCCAACTTCCTATTCTACAAAGGTCATCTCCCTCTCAAAAAACAAGATGATTGAGGAACACTAGCAGGACAGTGTGGAAAGGCCCATATTGTGGACAGAGGGATGACTTCAGTCTGCAGGACTGTCAGGTACCTTTTATCAGCATTAAATTAACATAAGAAAAATCTCCAAACATAGTATATATGGATGCTTCTCAATACCAACCTTGTTAACCTCATTGCTGTAATTGTTTACTTCCTCCTTGAATTTCAGATCAACCATATTAAAATCCCTCTGGTCTTTGTGGAGATGGGCATCTTGCCATTTCCCTTGGACCTCTTCGCACGATGCAGTTTCTGGCAAGTTAAATGCAGCTCTAACAGCCTGAAATTAAAAAAGTCTCTTAGGTGCCAAAACAGATGCAACTACACAGAGCAAGGACTAAAACCCTGCTGCAAGATGTATTTACCCTAGTACCACAATGGGTGGACACTTCAATGATTCGGTGTCTTCTGTGGTCTGCTTGCGGTTTGACCAAAATATCTTCAACTCCTGCAGCAGTGAAATAGAAAAAGATACATTGTATCGTGGTCTGAATCTGAATCCTAACTCACCAGGAATTTATGTACTGGACTGCTGCTGGCATGTTTGAATGTCAGAGTGGGGGTAAAGAGGAACTTATCATGAACACCAAGCATCATAGCTGCTTGGATCAGACTCATTGCATTTTAATAGCTACAAGAAAAAAATATTGGGGACTTTTTTGGGTGGGCAGGTTGGTCTCAGGAACACAATTTTATATATAATATTATATGAACAAAAATCACTCACACAAAAGCTATGTTAAAAGAACAGTAAGATTGCAAAGTCAAGCACTAAAAAAAGTTTGGAAATGCCAGAATGAAGGTTGCCTATGCAAGCTTAATTCAGTTCCCTTGTGCACATGCATTATTAGCATCTTTAAACTACATGATCACATGCTGTTCTTTTCACAGGACCCCTGCCTCACTCAGTGAACAAGATGGATGATGTTTACTCATAGAGAGCATCTATTCAATATTTTGTTGTCTCCTTGTTCAGTGCATGCCCCCCATAGTTAGTATACTGCATACTATTCAAACCCTGCTCTGAAGAGATAATTATTCATTTCCTCATGGGCTTTTCTAGGGCACTCAACACTAGAATATCTCAGCACTTCACGAACAATAGTGAATTTATTTACACAACACTCTGAGAGATGACGGGGTATTATCATCCCCATTTTACAGATACAGAGGCACAGAGAAATTAAGGTCAGAAGTACCCATACATTTTCTGTGCCTAATTTGAGACAAAGAGGACCTGCTTTTTTAGGGTACTCAGCATTATATAGCACTTCAGTTGCAGTTGTGATCTGCATTTCTGCAGATGAAACCAAGGGTCTCAAGTCAGGAACCCAGAAATCAAGGAGAACAAAATTAGTGACTACCTGTGAAAAATCTGATCTAAGTGACTCCTCCAGCATCACACAGGAACTCTGTGGCAGAGGCAAGGTTAGAGTCCAGTTCTCCTGGAAAGCATCCAACTGCTTGGTCACGAGACCATCTTTTCCCTTCCTGAAATCCCCCTATACACATCCTAACTTCTGCAACAAGGATTCTAGAGACAGTCTCCTTTGCAATACAACCCTGAGTCAGGCTCAGGGCAGGTACAACCTGTGCACTGTATTAGACAAGGATCTTGTGGGAAAATAGGC
Source organism: Dermochelys coriacea (assembly GCF_009764565.3). Lineage (NCBI taxonomy): Eukaryota > Metazoa > Chordata > Testudines > Dermochelyidae > Dermochelys > Dermochelys coriacea. The sequence goes on from NC_050071.1 coordinate 131,539,439, forward strand.
AGTTGATTATGTAATAAAAGACTATCATAATACATATGCACAAGAAGGTCAAATTAAGGTTGCACAGGGAATCTTAGTGTAATTTCCTAGGATCTAATAAGGAATCTGAAAAATCAAATTCCATCATGTGGCCTCATATTCACACCTACAACAGCCATCAGCAGGTTTGAAAAGTAAGATCCATCAAAGAGATCTCTGCCACTTGGTCTAATGGAGTAAGTGATTGCAACAGTAAGTTATCCATTATGTGGGCCAGCTGTCGAAGGGGATGAGGCGTTTTGCCAGTGGGTCTTATAGACACTTGCTAACAGCAGAGGAATGAGGAGACTCAGGAATTCTGGTTTCCATTCCAGGCTCTGAAAGGCACAGTACTCTAGCACAGCGGTTTTCAACCGAGGCTCCGTGGCCCACTTGGAGGTGCCACTCAGGGGATCCACCAAGCAGGGGCTGCTCAGAGTCCTGAGCCTCATGAGGCAGAAGGCTGGAGCCCCCCAGCCCCATGGGGCAGAAAACTCTCCCCCGCCCAGGACCATGGAGATTTTAATAGCATGCTGGGGGGGTGGATGGGGAAGAGCTCCAAAAGAAAAAAGGTTGAGAACCCCTGCTCTCGTGGTCATAGACAGACTCATTGCCCATTTTCCCCAAGCTTGACACCTTCTGCCCGATCCCTGCCAACCTGTTCCTGCTCTAATTTGGTCTCTCCCCCCGGTTAGCTCCTTGTTCCAGGCCCATTCTTCTTACCTACTAGTCAATCCCAGTCCCGCTCCTCAGGCATCTCATCCTAGTGCTAGTTCCCTTTCCCAAAAAGTCCTAGACTCACCCTTCAGGATTCTCAATATTCTTCTCACCCATTCCAAGTTCTCCCCACAGTCTCCTTGCCCAGCTGGTCCCAGTCTCTACTGCCACACTAACCCCCAGTTTCCCTCCCACAACAAGCATCCTCCAGTCCCAGTCTACTCCCCCTTTCTCTCCCTAGGCCTGGCTCTTGAATCAGGCAACTTCCTCTTCCATGCTGCCTGGGTCCAGCAGGAAGTCAGACCCAAGACCACAGGAGAGAAAGGCTGACCACTCTCAGTTCTGGTGCACAGCTATAGCCTGAAGCAGTCCAGAGCTGCAACTGCAGGCAAAGTCCTGCCCAGTCCTGAGCTGAAGCATGCCCAGTATGGAAAGAATCTTTGGGAAATTTAGAGACTTACTAGAACTTCACAGCTATTGAGCGTGTGCAAACTATGATTTTTTTTCAAAGGCTTATAATTTGGCCAAACTGGAGGATTTTCACAGGGATGGCAAATGGCACCCTGCTGATACAAAGGTCACTCCTCCGCCTAATTTCGAGTCCTTGCTCCAAAGCAGGGGAGGCTAGAATTTTTCAGAAGAAGAGATCCCCAGGGTGTTGCTTATTTTAACATGAGCAAAACAACTATTTTCCCCTAACCTCATTCTTGGAAACAGCTGAATTGCTTTGGTTGTCACTTTCCAAAAAAATTCAGCCTGAGGCAGTAACTCAACATGGGAAATTTCAGCCCAAACAGTTAAAGATTGGCAAAAATATAAATAACTGAAAACAGGGTCTTCTAATGGGAAGCTTTGGCCAACCTTAAGAATAGGTGGTGTTACCTAGACTTGCCTGTAATAAAAGGGGGTTTGGAGTCAGAGTGATGCACACTACTGCCATCTACTGAGAGTAAATATAATTGATCATATGTAGCTACAGTCCACAGAGTATTTAAACCAAGGATGGGCAAACTACATTGTAAACTGGCCCGGAGAGCCGCACCACGCAGCTCAGCTCTGCTCTGGCACAGGCACTGGGTTGGGGACTGGACCATGTGGCTCAGCGCTGCTCCAGCCGGGGCACTGGGTCGGCGCCGCATCACTCCGGCATTCCCAAGCCTCTCATCCCCAGCCTCACCGCAAAGCCCACAACCCCAGTTGGAAACTGCATCCCTTCCTGCACCTCATCCCCAGCCCTGATCCCGCTCCCGCCCTCCAAACCCCTCAGTTCCAGCCCAGAGCACTCTCCTACTCTCCAAATTCCTCATCCCCAGCCCCACCCCAGAGCCTGCACCCCCACCCCAATTTTGTTAGCATTCATGGCCTGCCATACAAATTCTATTCCCCGATGTGACCCTTGGGCCAAAAAGTTTGCCCAACCCTGATTTAGGCTATTATAAAGTTACACAAGTATGCATGTTTTATACCAATGAAAGTCCTGTAAAATTCTACTCAGCCATTAGCCCAGGTGAGGGACATTTTTTAATAGGCGGGGGAAGAGAAAGAGAGGGAGGGAGGGAGAGTGAGTGAGCACACACAGGGGGTAGATTTTATGCCTGGCTGAGTAATTCACATTGTGATTTTGCAAAGTTGATGCAAAGTAAGAGTTATATCTACAGGGAGATTAACAGCACAAAGTAAATGCAAGACCTAATTGATAACACCTCTGAATCCTTTAACCTGAACATGTGGGTAAGCTTTGGTTACTATGCTGCTTGTTGGGATTTTTTTTTTTTACTTATGTGAAAAAGAAACTTAAAACTTTATAATGTAATTTTGATCTGAACAAAGATTCATTAAAAGACATTATGACCATGTACATGTAAAACATGGAGGACAGGAGATAACTCAGTGATGGATGTACTTGAGATTGCATCATTTCACTGTAGTGATTGGAAGGAACTGAAATGCAGGCCGAATACAAAGAAAGCCATGTTAGGTGAACTAACAGATTCAGCAATGTGTTGTGAAATGTCATGCACAGAACTGTTTCCATTTCTTACGCACAACTGCAGTTTTGTACCTCAGGAGGTACTGCAGTAGTTCAAGGGCTAATTTACATTTCCCATACTCACCCATTGTAAATCCCCTGTACAGCTGCAAATAGGCAGTAAAGAGGCGAGCTAGACATGTAAGCACCTTGCCGCTGGTTTCACCACCATAGACTTCATGGCAACAGTGAACTAGGCCATAGGCAGAGCTGCCATAGTGAGCTTTGTCCAAGACCCCACAAAGTAACTCCCCCTCTCTAATGATAACCTGGTTGACAGGATGAGATGACAGATTTAAACAGTTAGGAAAGTAGCCATTTTGATCTTTGTGTGGACAAGATCCAACTCTGACCACAGATTATTCTTAGTGACTAGTACGTAGAATAAACTATGAGGAATAAAAACATATAACATACAAAATGCTTATGGAGCAATATCTTCTGGTGAACTAGAAACATGAACAAGTAAATTAAAATAGCAGAATTACAAATAGATTTTGCACTTCTATAATACATTCCATCCTGAAAGCACTTTACAAAACAAGTTAAGCAGGTGCATACGAGTTTCCCCCACCTGCAAAATGGGAGAAGGCAGAGAAGATGCTCTTAAAAAAAAAAAAAAAAAAAAAAAGATGGAGTTTATGTCAGAGCCAGGAACAGAACTCCAGTGTTCCTAGCTCCCAGTCCCAAGCTCAGACCACCCCATTCTAGCAATTATAAAAACTTTACAATCCATCTTTTCCTCTTCAGGATTTTTTCTTACTTGTTTTTTAAAAAAAACAAAACAAAACAAAAAACAAAAAAACAAACAAACAAAAAAACCACAAGTCCTTGCCTCTGTGGCCAGTTATTTCCACAAACATACCTGGGATTCACACATTGAATCAAAGTTAGATCCAGGAATTCTGTTTTGGGGCCCTTTTACCCAGGCTTTTCCACCAATCTTAGCTTTCCCGGACAAATTCAATGGGATTTGATTTTCGGGGATTACATTTATTAGCAACGTAGAAACAACCTGAAAAGAAAAACATAGGGCAGGATTAACGAACTGCCAGAAGCCGTCAGTTTTTTATATCCCCCACCCCACTATGGCAAACCAGGAGAGAGGATAAACATCCACACACATGCAATAGAAAGCCCTGCCACTCAGCCATGTTCTGGCAGCTCACCTATCCAACAGCAGAAAACTGCCAGGAGTGTTGGAAGTCTGCACTCAGGGAAGGACTACCCTTTGGTTAACCACAGACACTGAAAGCCCCCAAAGCTATTCCCCTCAATTATCCAGAACCAGCAGGTGTTCCTTTTTGTTTAAAATTTCCCATATTCAAATGATATAATGTATTATTCTACAAAAAGGAGTTCTAGATGCTTCAGTGCAGTAACACTATTGTAAACTCTGGGGCAGTTACTGAAGAGTGCAGCAGTATTTTTTTTTAAATATTGTAATCAGATTTATACAGGGCATTAAAAGTGGTTTCTACCCTCCTTTGCCATATATTAAAATTCAGTCTTGTTACCACATAAGACATACAGGTGTGACAACTGGAAGCATATCTATGGAAAGTCAGAATGATACAGTATAAACAGCACTAGAGGATTCCCTTCTTGTGCCAAGGATCATAGTAACTAGATGTAGAATACATCCCTCTGAAAAAGCAAGAAATACTCTCTAGTAGGGCCTATCAGATATTTCATGACTAAAATCAACATTGTAGCAAACACATCAAAAACAGATAAGACTTTGCCTGTCAAGATGAAATTTAGGAGATTTAAACTGTGATCCAATTTAAAATACACACACACCCCGACCCAGTGAAAAATTATATTTTCTACAGAAAATGATAGAATCGTTTTGATATCAGCGATGCATGAATGAGAAAAATCTCAGGGACTAGAAAAAAGAACACCTATAAAAAGTGTCAAAGATTTTTTGTAGATCCTATCCCAAAAAGGAAACTAAATCACTAAGCAGCAGTTGCATAATTTCTCTGCTTCTGTTCTGCATGTGCATGTGCATCTCCTCCTTCAGCTCATACACTGTAAATCGCGCCACAGTTCTAATTGAAACACTGCCCAGAGTAAGTGATAAAGTGCAATTCCTAGGATATTATTTTAAAGGACACAAAACTGTACAACTCCAGGAAGAATACACATGAAGATATGCAGTGTTGCTGACCTACTGGGACTATGCTTCTCGGTCACTATAGCTTATCCTGGTTTTAATTATAATGCTTTGCTTAGTTCTAAACAGTCTGTTTTAACTGCCTTAACTTTTCAGCTACCTGTTTTCCTGTCCATAACCGCTGTGGTTTCCTAATGGCAGGTGGAAGGATTTTCACTCTTCCCTTTTTGTCTGTCAGTCCTCGATATATCAGCTCCATGTACTGTTCTCTTGTGAAAAAGCAGCCCCGGATCGTCATGCTGGCACCAGAGATCATATGATCCTGGATCAAACCTGCCAGTGGCTTGCCATCCTAAGAGACAAACAAAGAGTATGTGAGGTGGGAATCACATATTAATATCTTCCAAAATTAGCTCCATTATGGGTGTATAAAAGCACAATAGTCCTGGTGTGAGTAGTTCTTTATGGTGACAGCTCCCCTCCCTATACTAAATATCTCCTAAACATTGAGATTTGAGAGACATAGCTGGCCCCAAACTCATTTAAAAAGGACAACCACCTACCCCAACCACTTCTTTAATTCTGTTCGGAATAATGAGATACTCTACCACCCTCACACCGACTTCTAAGTTCACCTTCCCCCAGTCTCCTTGTGATCAGGAAGAGCACGTGGCTGAGCGAGAAACATGTTATGGAGAATGAGTGGAGAGTCAGAACTGGAAGGTATGAATGGTATTTTTAGGGGCTCAGACACAGGGGACAATACCAGCAATCAGGCACTAGAAGAGTTAAAAATAGGAGGAGGATCAAGAGTATTTTAAGCACCTTGTCACCACAGTATGTAGAGGATAGATGTCCAGGTTTCCCCACAAAATCCCCCTCACATGCACAATTTGAGCCTGTGTTTGTAATTTTCATTCTTAAGGCTATGGCCACCAAGATCTAACAATGGAGTATAGTTACTAGTCACCTTTGCCATCCCAAACACACATTATGAAGCAAAGTTACCATTGAACAAAACAAACAATCCAAAGGAGCACTTTGAGGAAGGAAGAGGTTTATAGAGATGTGAACTATTTATTGTCTTTTCACTGACATGGTTTTATTTACCTTAGGAACAAGATACTGTTCATCGGTGCAGGCTAACATGTAGGCTTCTGCCCGGCCCAGCTCGCTCTGAGGAAAATGAGCGTTCATTTCATCACCATCAAAATCAGCATTGTAGGCTTTGCAGTTGGCATAGTGAAGCCTCAGCACCTTTTCTCCTGGCAGGATTCTGGCCCGGTGGGCTTGGATAGAGGGTCTGTGAAGGGTGGGCTGACGGTTCAGTAAGAGGACATCTCCATTTTTAACATGGCGACATACCTATGAGAGAGATTTAATACAGTTCACCTGTTTATAAAGCATCCCAGTCTCTCATCAGAAAGACAATTTTAAACCCACGTGCACAGTCTAAAGCAGTTTTTCCTCTACCATTTTCATTCTGTGGACCTCCTTTGTAAGGGTAAGGGTATCAGGTCCAGTACACTTACCTCCTCAACCACTCTGTTCCCCACTACACCACATTCCAAGACTACAGAAACCAGAATTAGTTCCCCATGTTATCAAACCAGTTCAGCATTCCAGATAAGATGCAATCCCTTCTCTCCCTTCACAGTATGGTTTATCAAAGACTTTAGCATAATACTAAAAAGGAAACTTTTAAAATTCTGCCATGTGAGGAGAAAAAAAAAAAAATCATTTACCTGGTTCCCTCTGAACTGGTTGAATAATAAGAGGGAGTACTGTAATTCCAATATCAGACATCCTAGAATAAGACAGTATGGTCAAGTGGATGGAGCCCAGGACCAGAGCCCAGGGACTCTGGAATTCTAATTTCATTTTTGACACCAGCTTGCCATTTGATCTTGACCACAACACCTCACTGTACCTCAGTTTCCCTTTCAATAGAACAGGTGCTAGAATACTTAACTACTTTGCAGTGCTATTGTGATTACTTAAATTGTTTGTACAAGTGCTTTAAGCACATAAAACACTTAGCATCTGTTTAGTATTTTATTCTAAGGCACCCACAGCCTGAGCAGTTGCAGCAAACTTTCCAGGCATCAAACAAATCTCTTTAAGAGGCTGAGCTTGGCATATTTCTGTGCTGAGTGCTCTCCACAGTCTGGTTAGGGGATGCATTCAGCACGTATTTTAGTAGTGAACTCAATTTTAATGTTTGCTTTGCAGGTCACTCACAATCTAAAAACAAAAAGAATAAGAAATGTTAAGTAACATGACTCCACCAGTCCTTAGAGAGGGGGAATCTATGATCGCTGGAATTCCCCAGCCCTCAGAGATGATTCAATGGCCAGAATAACCAAAAGTTTTCAAGAAGATACTTCAACTCTGACTCAGGGGATCCATGTGAATATTTGGCAAGTGCTCTAAGTACCACTTTATGTCACAGGCCTTTAAGCGTGCTGGGTTGTTTTCTTTCTACCCTTCTCTGTAGAATGTTAGACTGGACGTTCCGACAGCAACTGTTATATAATTTCAGGTTTATAAAAGTGCAGACATTGCTGTAATGTAAAGTGAATTCATTATTGTCCTCCCCTGGAGCACACCGTGGAAATGCCTCCAATGTTCACAACTTTTGCCAAACCGCAAATGATTGAGCACTGCCCTTTCTAGCCCAACACACGCAGCTCTCCTGCTTCTGTTCACTGAATAAATACCACAGTGAAAGTTTTTTTGTAAGGCTTCTGTAGGATTTGTTTTGGATGAGACAAGAAGTTCACATCAAGGTTAGCCCTCATTTACCTCCAAAAATGTATGCAACAGGAGAGAAAGTTTATTTATAGATTTGGGGGGGAGATGTAAGGGAGCTGTAATTGTCTGCCAATCTTCCCAGTGGTTCACTATTTAAAGACATTTCTAGAGTATTTTATTTCAGTCAGAACTGACCATATTCTATACGCTCTATGGTATTTATATGGCCCCCTTTACTGTCATATCTGACAGGTTTCAGAGTAGCAGCCGTGTTAGTCAGTATTCGCAAAAAGAAAAGGAGTACTTGTGGCTCTTTAGAGACTAACAAATTTATTTGAGCTGCTCCTTTTGCAAGTTTTCTTCTGAAAAGGGCAGGAAGATCAGTTACAGGACTGTATATCAGAGGTGAGATGGACATCAGAGGCAACAGCTCAAACATTACATTTATGTAACAGTAACCTGAAATGTAGAGAGCGGTGCTTTGGGTTGGGAGCTAAGAATTCCTGAGCACTAATTCATGCTCTGAAAGTGACCCTCTTCTGATGAGGCTTATTATCTCCTTGTGCCCCAGCCTTCCTACCTCGAAAACGGGGATAATACTAAGACTTCACAGCAGGGTGGAAAGATTTAAATCAAAAGGTGCTTTAAAATTGGTGATTTAATCATTATTTAATCCAGCAAACAGGATATCTTATTTTGAATTTGTACCTTTCAATTATTTTCCTAAAGAAAGGTTCATTCTCATGTAATGGTTATATCAACCAAACATGTTGCAACCAAATGTAGCCTCTACGCTGAATTTAGTGCTTCTTTGTATCCTCCTAGTTAGCACATTATACCCACACAAAATGTATTTAAGCAATTATATAGCTTAGCATACATTTTATTCAGATTCTTAATTTTAAATGAATTAAAATTATTTTTATTATTTAAATAAGCTAATTTAAATGTGCTGGATACATAAACTTTTTTCTTATCAAAACATATTTGGCATTTTAAACCGATTTAACAAACAAAAGTAGTATTAACTGTAGCTAGGAAATTGATGGATTTGTTCCCGGTCACCATGGGCAAGATTTTTCAAATGTACTCAGCTGCCTAATGTTGCAGATGGGGTTATAACAGGTTGGTCTGACCCTTAGAAAGGTAGTAGGGATCATGGCCAGTCACACTCTGTTCATGACATAGCCCCTGTAAAGAAAAAGGTGATCAAGGGAAAAGCAGAGTAGCTGAGGAATGGGAGCCAGGGGCTGATCAGGCAGCTACCTCCTGAACATGATAAAACCAGGTTCTCAACTCCCATGCCATTTCTTAACTTTGAATGAACTAGTTCAAATGAAGGAAATATTCTCTCTGCACTTGGCTTGCTACGCTGAAACCAAAAGTACTGAATATGAAGTCAGCATTTGCTCCATTGTAAAGATTGAAAATAATGCAATACAAGACATTATGATATATTTATAAAGTTTGAGTTGAAGATAAAGATGTTTTCCTTATAGTTTTATATATATTTTAAAAAGCAGTACCCATTCAAATTTGAGAACTCATGTATGCAGTATTTTTAATTTATTTAAATTAAGCAGCATTTAAAAAAATTTAATTGATTTTCATAGCTTATAGTAAGTTTAGATTTTTAGGCTGTCAGTTTCAAATTTATTTTTAAAACAGGTTTATTTTTAAAAAGAAAACTGTATCTGATTTAAATTAAAGAAATCTGATATCCAATTTTTTTTTTTTTTACATCAGGTTTTTATTCACCCTACTTCATAACAACATGGTGAAGGTTTATTTTAGGTCTATGAAGGTCTGAGCTAACTGGACCCACTGAAATGCTAAGTATTAAATACTATCTTATCAGCACAGCAACCTCTGTCAAAAACATGTCGGTAGAAGTAAAAGGTATCAACATAAAAACATTCACCACTTGTACAACATTTTTCATCCAATTAGGTAAATATCCTTTGTTAACATTAAGCCTCAACAGCTGTGAGGTAGGGAAATATATGAATTTTACACATGGGTTGAACTGTGGCATAGTGAAGCTAAGTGATTTAGATAAGATCAGACAGTGAGCAGCAGAGCTGAGATTCGAAGACAAGAGGCCCAGTTTTGGACTCTAACAGCTAGACAACACTGTCTATATCACCGCTGCCTGGCCTGAGCTAGCTCTGCTAAAAATTGCAGTGTAGCAAGGGTAGTGGATTGAGCTAACTACCTGAGTGCATACCCAGTGGTCTAGGCGGGTACGTACTTGGGTGCCTAGCCTGAGCCGCCACCTGTGCTACCCTGGTTACACTGCAGATCTACAGGAGCTGGGAATCACATCTCTCAGCTGAAATGGAGACCTAACCATAGAATAATCTGTTCTCTGTATGTGTGTGTATATCTTACTATATGTTCCATTCTATGCATCCAATGAAGTGGGCTGTAGCCCACGAGAGCTTATGCTCAAATAAATTTGTTAGTCTAAGGTGCCACAAGTATTCTTGTTCTTCCAACCATAGAAGCAACTCATTTTCCTGACAAAACAAGATATCCTACTTTTGTTCTTCCCTCCTCCCTTTACACTCAGCTGAGCATAAAGAGGTGCACAACCTCACCCACAAAGAGCTGGAAACAATATATGCACATTTAGGACAGTCTAAAATGAAGAAGACTTACTATCTGTGGAAAAAGATGGAAAAAAAAGACATGCTGTACAGCTTTGGTCACTAGGACAGTGATGCTGGAGCAATGAAACAGCTTCCTCTAAGTTAACTTAATTAAATTAATGTATCCTTTCAAACAACCTTGTTAAGTGTTATCCCCATTTTACAGATGGGACACTGAGGGACAAAGGGGACATGATTCACCCTACTTCAAAGTCTGAAGGAGCTTGCCACCGACTTTGAAATCAGACTTTCAAATTTGTGTCTTAACAAGGCCATGCTTCCTCTCACTTGCTACTCGGATGGCAGTCTCAGCACAGGACACGGTTTGAATGTGCCAGGAGGCTGAATTCCCTTCTTGCCACTAGAGATAGTCTTTCGAGGTCACAAGCTGAGTCATATCATCAGAACAAGAGAAGACTACTGCACTATTGCTGCTTGTGCTATATCTATTTTATGGGTATGCAGAACTACAGTTGTTAGGATTGTCAGCATGGTACCTTGACATTAATATTAAAGTATAACAAAGAAAAGGATGAAAAAAACTGAGTTTCAGGACTAAAAGAAAACGTATCTAAATCCGCCCAGACCTCCAAGAGAAGCAGCATTCGTTACCTTTACAGGATTGGGAAGTCATATGCAAACACCAAGAATTCAAGTGAAATGCAGGAAGGAAAAATTCCCTGAACCTAGAAGTGGTTCATTTCTCCTCAGACATCCACCTGAACTTCTCTAGCCACCAGATGAAAAGGTGAGGTACCTGGAACATTGGCCCAGCTTCACTTTGTAACCGGCTTCAACAGCCCCCACCTCCAAAAAACTCTTTACCCTGCTGGGATGGGTTTGCACAGTACTCACAATTTTCATTCCTGGTTTTGGGGCTCCAGTGGAAGGAGTGAGGAGCTGCTTAGCTATGGCTTCCCTCTGGGTCTGGCTGGTTGCACTCAACACTGTACGTGACCTGTCTTCATTAACGACCATGGAGGCACCAGGGTGAACATTTGGACCATTTATGACAGCCTGCCTCAGTTCTTTGACATTCCACGGAGTTACGGGCTGAGGGTAAGTCAATTTGGTAGCAAATACCTAACCGGGAAGAAAAACAGGCACAATGATCAATGAACAAGGCACTGCTGAACAGCACACAGTCGACAGACAGCCGAGTTTTTATTTCCAAAAGGTGACGAGCACGTGGAAGAAAGATGAGGCGTGCCCCAGCCATTTCTATCTGCATCCTAACCCACATTAAATCTGCACACCCCCTTCAGGCCCCACAATACTGTTACCATCTCCCTACAATCTATGATATACAACCTTTGATTTACCAAAAGGCATGAAGACAGATCCAACATATGACTTTTTATCTAAGTTTTGTTTAAATCTCCTTATATCAGGAAATATTTTTACAAGTATCAGTAGCCTTTTAAATAAGCCATTTATTTATAATCTTCTTTTAGCTCTAGTAAATAATCAAACTAAGTCATTTTTTCCTAGTCACATCAGTCAGTGCCAAACAAAATAACTGGGTACTGGATTTAGGTTTAAAATGGTACTAGCGATTCAGAATGACAACTCTAGAACCACACTTGAATGCAAACTAAGAAGAAAAATGAAATCCAGAAATATCACAGTGACAAACTACAACCCCATGCAGTATCTTTGGGGACCATTGTATTTAATTTATAAATAGCTTATATAGCGTTGTATTCTTCTCCATGGGGGAAGAGTTATTACAACTCCGTGCCGGAATTAAAACCAGTGGAGATTGATTAACCCTGTGATAGTAAACAAGTCCGGAGAAGCACCACCTCTTGGTTGGTTTGCTTATACTAGTTCAGGCTGGGTTTCCCAGAGACTAGGAAAATAAATACAGGGCTTCTGGTATAAAAGGATGAGCCAGAACTGACTTGTGGTCTTCCTTTCAGCAAATGGACAGGCTCTGCCTCTTGCTGCAGTGCTGGAAGGGGCATGGGCCTACCAGACCCCCCACGTGAAATATGGGCGATTTCTGGTGTATGTGTGTAGGAAACATTGTAGGCTTTTTTAAATATATATTTATTGTTATACATCTGCGTGCTTTCCTCTGTTAAGAATAAATGTACTCTGCTGAGTCACAGTTGTGTGGTAACTTGTATGTGCTGGCAATACACTGTTCATAGCCCAGAGAGAGAGAAAGCAACACATAGGAGTTGGCCTTTAGGCAGACTGACTTGCTGAGGATATCAGTGTACAGCAGGGCACTGTGCAGCCTTAAAAACGCTGTTCAGAAGGCAGTGGGCACACAGGTCCCTGCCCACAATCAGGTGACAGCTGAAGGTCTGAAGTCCTGACTGGGTGCCCCTAGAGAGGACCCCAAAGGTGGTATGCAGGTGCAATTACCCCAAAACTGCGATAATTGCCATATTAAAGAATTTTCACTTCTAACAAATATATTTCTGTTCCTTCTTTGTGGTTTCACTATGACAAATGGGAAAATTTGTTCTTTCTCTGTTTTCCCCCTGAAGACAAGTAGAAAAATCCATTAACTGGAGAGATACATAAGAACAGAAATCATGATTTTAATTTTCCAAAAGCAAAAGGCTGATGACAAAAGAAAAAAAATGAATCAGTCACAGATCCATGAGTCTTAAATAGTGAAATGGAAAAGATGATGTTATGAGAACAGTCCAAGATCCTAAGCTAATTAAACTCCACAAGCAGGAGCAAGGGAAATGTGATTGAATTTAAAAAAAAAAAAAAAAAAAAAAAAAAAAAAGACACCCCAACAAATCACAGTAACATCCTTCCCTATAGACCTTGTTGCACAGGCTGAGAATTCCAGCCACAGTAATTAGCAGAACTTTCAGGTCTTCAGAAGTGCCAGCAAGAGCTTCCCTCCAGTGTAGTTCTCTCTTTTGGGAGGAAACTGCAAGTCACTAGGGAAGGAATTAAGGCCGCTTTGCACCCAGTGACTCAGCACACTACCTTTACCTAAAGCTTGGCACAGGCTGCTGCGATGTTACAAAATGCAACATGCAAAGACCAGGGATAGGAAAATGGGAGCTGAGCTCTACTTAAAACGTTCAGTGGTTGTCAAGCTCCGATGACCCAATTCGGACCTTTCTGCTTCCAATCTCTTTCCCAGAGGCAATATTTAGTATAACAACTGGCAAATTTTCTGGTCTTCAACTATCTTTTTATTTTCCAAGGGGTAGCCGTGTTTGCTGCTTTTACAGATCCAGACAAAGAGTCCTGTGACACCTTATAGACTAACAGATGTACTGAAGCATGAGCTTTCATGGGTGAATACCCACTTCGTCGGATGCATCTCAGTAATTAGCAGACATGCATCTGACAAAGTGGGTATTCACCCACGAAAACTCATGCTCTAATATGTCTGTTAGTCTATAAGGAGCCACAGGACTCTTTGTATCTTTTTATTAACACAGATGTAACAATCAGATTACATGTAAGGGGAATCTGCTTTGCAGGATAATGGAGATACTGTGAGAATCAGGGGCTGTGGGGTAAGAGACTGGATCAGACTGTGAATATACAAATTTAAAATTGGTAACTACATTGTCAAATATGCTAGACTGCAATCCCACCTACAGGCTTGTCCTAACAAACATAATACTTTATTTTTCCTTACCATAGGAATACCAATCTCATTGGTAGCAATGTACATGTCAGGGCAGATGACTGACCGAGCAGCGTAATCCACACGTTTTCCCATCATGTGCTTGCGGAACAGTCCTTCCTTTTTCTCCAGTATCTTTGAAAGTGGAAATTAAAAGAATGATAAAACAAAAGTGCAGATATTACAAATATATTGTATCAAAGTATCCAACGAGTCATTCAAACTCACTAGATACTATAGTGATGAGTGCCATGGAAATGCCTACAAATTAAACACAACTACTTCACTTTTCATACTTATTCCCTCCGTGCTTCTCTCTATAGCTGTCTTTTACCACACAAAGTCTAGTGAAGTCTGTTTGAGACTCCCTTAACTCTCACCTGACGGATACCAGGATATTTTTCTGTCATTAGTTTGTCCATGTCACTGTCGAACACAATATTGACATGGCTCTGAAGACGAATCCAAATGTTGTACAGTTTATCTGCAGTGCTCTGCCCTGAGATCATAGCCAGGACTGAACGATCTAGTGATTCCAATGGCTCATCTGTCACCTGTGGAAACGTACGAGAACCAGGATTTAAAAAATTCAATTCCTGTTTTACCAGCCTTGAGTTTATAGCATTAAGCTCTCGAAGGAAATCACAGCTGAAACGTGGCTCATTTTTGTCCATCTGATTAAAGCCAAAAAACATAATGAATCATTAACAAGATACATGTTACTTTTAGATTATCTCAACATACTGTGTTGGGCTGTTCTGTTATCAAACCTCAAAAATTGAACAGGATCAGGCCTTGTTAGCCCCTGGATAGGAGACTTCCAAGGAAAACAATATGTAACACACAGCGATAGTGATTAAAGAGTTGGTAACTAAATAAGTGGCAGTCCCCAATCCAAGTCAGCATTGAGTGAGTGACCCAGCAAGATGCTAGGAGCCACTGTACTGCTGGGAGACACCATCTTTTGGATAAAAATAATCCAAGATCCTAATTTCTCACAATCATTAAAAACCCTAAGCCATTTTTTCCATAAGAGGTATTACAGTCTGTGCCATGGCCAATTTCCAAACACAGTTAATTACATGCCTATCTCAAGCAGTTTCAAACAGCTGAAGATAAAGCTCCACCTAGTGGTGAAACTCCAAGTGATTAAAATAATTTACAATGCCTTCAGTGAGGTTATTGTAATGAACGTAAATCAAAAGGAGTATTTAGTTTAGCTGATGCCAAGCATCTGTGCCAAAGAGACCTCATATCATACAGCAACCCTGGACTATATATCTGGAGAGAAGCACTCAACTGGATTACAGTTTATTTCTAGTCCTACTTTTTTTTAGGTTTAGCATGTTTTGAACTGGAATTGGGGAGTTCCTCTCCTAGCTAAAAGGTGCAAGTTTCTTATCGGAGGATGAGATACACAGAACATGTTTGACAGAGACCCAGGACTGTAATTTACCATATGTTTGTACAGCACCTAGCTTAACAGGGACTGACCTAGTTAAGGCCTGTAAGTGCTACTTCAATCTAAATGTTAAAAAATATAAATCATAATAATGGAAGTAAAATACTTGGATGCTACCATAAAGGAGAGTATTTAAATCTGGGGGAGAAAGGCCCCTATGCAAGTGTTGGGCATACTCTGATTGCAGCTAAAGTGGCTCATATGTTAAATTCAGAAATCATTGGTACTGGGCTTCCCCAGCATTCCCCTTGCAGCTCTCAATATGATCCAACTGGGAAATGATGTGGGTCTGGATGTTTCAGAGGATTGGTGACTGGATATGAAACTTTCCACTTCTAGTTCACCCATGTGAAAACAGCTTAGGTCAGCAGCGACTGAACATTGTTACCAACTAACTGCTATTTTGTGGCCTGTGTGAATTAGTTGATGCCAGCCTAGCTACTAATGGGCAGTACTCACCACAACTGGCACTGCTTAGCCTCAGAAGCTGAATTGCCCCTTCCCCACAGTGGTAATCCCACTTCCTGCCATCTCAGTAAGGACATATGTTCAGAGTAGCATGGCAGAAACTTCCACTTTGGTGGTTTGTGCCGTACCAACCCGGTGAACAGAGGACTTCACTCTCCAGTGCTAGTTGCCCATTCTCTCTTACACAACAAACATTCACTTTATTAATAAACGCAGAAAAATCAACAATAGAAGTCTGTAAGCAAACTGCTTTCCCCTTGCAGCAGGTGTCCTTGGGACAATAGCACACAAGCCCGATCAGGTAGAGACCCTCTCCAGTCATAAATGGCTTGCTGACCCACTCTATGATCTTTATTAGAGCAGTTTTAGAGTCTTCTTGAATTTTATATTATTTTTTCACTTTGGATACTCAGGTATGCGGCTGCTCTTACCTTCTGGATTTCATTCTCTACAAGCTTTATTGGTTGAGTTTGTTCTTGAGCCATGAAAGCCAGAAGCTTCCTTATTAATTGGACATCTTTCATGACAGCCTGCAAGTTCACAGTTTGACCATTTGTAAACATCTGGTCTCCAAGACGATTCACAGGACGATACCTAAGGCAGGTCGTACTCATTATACAGGGATAAAGCCAACAGAAACAATAACCTCCTGCCCGTCCCCCCGCCATCTTCATTACATTAGAAATAGCAATGTGAACTATCAGTTCACATGCAACCTTTACAAGCATCATTGTCATGCTGAAAGATCACTCCTCTTACAAGAAATTCCACTGGTACAAAACAAGTACATCTTATCACACAGTTACTATAGTAATTTGCAAAAAGAAAAGGAGTACTTGTGGCACCTTAGAGACTAACAAATTTATTTGAGCATAAGCTTGTGAGAGCTACAGCTCACAAAAGCTTATGCTCAAATAAATTTGTTAGTCTCTAAGGTGCCACAAGTACTCCTTTTCTTTTTGCGAATACAGACTAACATGGCTGCTACTCTGAAACATATAGTAATTTGGAACATTACTTGTAAATAGCATTTCAATCCTTCAATAGTCTTCCCAGGGAACCTGGTGAAAGACATCTTTGATTATTATTATTGGGATTTTTCCTGAATTACATTACTCTTCTAACATTATAACAGAGCAGAACCTATACCCTAGGAGTCTGCAATTCTGACTTTTGCAAACAGTATGTGCCAATAACTAATTTCTACAAAGTTTCACAAGAAGTTTTGTTACCTTGAAGGTGGAACCACAAGGAGATCTAGAAAGAACATATCAGGGCTGAATCCTGAATTCTCACCCACCTCCAGACCAGAGAAGAGGTGATTTAGAAAGAAACCTAAAGTAGAACAATCAGAGAAGAGATAAAACTTGAATTAGGTCTGCTGTACTCTAGGCATCCAAACTCACAAATGCATTTGGTGATGGACTAATGGCATTTAACTGGTTTAAACATCAAGATCGAATGCTAAATACCAATGGCATCCACCACACAGACAAATTAAATTATTTACTAGTCAGTAGTTATTTCTTGTCCTTATGCTATTATAACCTTCAGGGTTTTGTTTTATATATGCATGTCCTTGGGTTCCTATTACTTGCTATAAAAGGGAAGGAGGTTCTGTATTACAAAACGGCCAACTGAAAACACTTCTAATTAGCCTATTACTTAGCAATATCCTATCTGGTTTGCCACATCTCTCCAAAGAGCCATATGAGCAAATGTCAATGCTGTTTCACAGGATATTATGTTCCACTCTCCCACGTCACTTGGTCTCATTATGTATAAAATATATACTAGACCTGTATTCCATACAAAATAAATACACCCCAAAACCCTGTAATAAGAGAACATTTAGGTTGTAAAGTAAAGAAATACCAGAATTTAGGTAGCCTGTATAATCTTATTTCTGCATACACATTATGATACAGCTTTTAATTTAATCCTCAATTTAGATGATTATGCTGGGCACTGTACAAACAAAGTAAAAAAACCCCAAAAAACAAAATAATATCTGCCCTGATAAGCTAAAGAAACAAAGATGAAAGGGAGGAGATATACATATAAGCATTGAGAAATCTGAATTAGCTTTGGTCTAACAACAGTTACCTTCATTCTTCCACAGAGCCACAATGTGGTCTTTGGCAGTGATGGGTGTCAAGTAACCTCTTTTCCCCAACTGAGTCTCATCTATAACTGAGGGGTGAAAAAAAGTTATTTTGATATATTCCCTTTGGATAATAATTGTGAAAAAGTCAAATTCTGTTTCCACTTAGAGAAAGGAATGGAAAGGAGCAAATCAACAGAAAACACAACTGACTGAGCACCATTTGCTGGCATCTGCAAGGGCGCTTTACTGATGCAACCTATGTTCTGGGGAAATCAAGTCAACTAAACTAACTGCTTTTCAAGTAAAATTAAAATAAAATATGCATATGACATGACAGTCATGCTGCTGGTCACAGTCAACAGAATTGAAACAATTAAAGCCAAGTTTGACAAATACATTTTAGGAGGTACGTACAAATCCAGATTAGTTCAACAGGAAAAATTTACCTCGTGGATTACCATAGGGAAAACATATCCGGACTTCACATGAAAGATTTCCCTTTCTTCAAAAAATACACAGATCTGGTACAAAAGAGCTACAGATTGCTTGCCTACTTTGGGGCAGAACCAGGATCTGTCAGTCACTGGCAAGGGAATGAATGTCCTGGCTCCAAAAGGTCCCTTCAATTGTGACAGCTTCTACAGCCAGAATTCCATCTTACTTCCTAGAGACTGTAAAAACGAGTCCGGTGGCACCTTAAAGGCTTACAGATTTATTTGGGCATAAGCTTTTGTGGGTAAAAAACCCACTTCTTCAGATGCAGGCATTATTATACTGACACATGAAAAAAAGGGAGTTACCTCATAAGTGGAGAACCAGTGCTGATAGGGCCAATTCGATCAGGGTGGATTTAGTCCACTCCCAATAATTGATGAGGAGGTGTCAATTCCAGGAGAGGGAAAGTTGCTTTTGTAGTAAGGCAGCCACTCCCAGTCCATATTCAAGCCCAAATTAATGGTGTTAAATTTGCAAATTAATTTTAGTTCTGCAGTTTCTCTTTGAAGTCTATTTCTGAAGTTTTTTGTTCAAGTATAGTTACTTTTAAATCTGTTATAGATTGTCCAGGAAGACTGAAGTGTTCTCCTACTGGCTTTTGTATGTTACCATTCCTGATGCCCGATTTGTGTCCATTTATTCTTTTACGTAGGGACTGTCCAGTTTGGCCAATGTACATGGCAGAGGAGCATTGCTGGCACATGACGGCATATATCACATTAGTAGATGGGCAGGTGAATGAGTCCCTGATGGTGTGGCTCATGTGGTTGGGTCCTCTGGTGGCATCACTAGAGCAGATATGGGGAAAGAGTAGGCAACGAGGTTTGTTACAGGGATTGGTTCCTGTGTTACCGTTTCTGAGGTGTGGTGTGTAGTTGCTGGTGAGTATTTGCTTCAGGTTGGGGGGCTGTCTGTAAGCAAGGACTGGCCTGCCTCCCAAGGTCTGAGAGAGTGAGGGATCGTTTTCCAGAATAGGTTGTAGATAGTTGATGATGTGCTGAAGAGGTTTTAGCTGGGGGCTGTATGTGATGGCCAGTGGTATTCAGTTCTTTTCCTTGTTGGGCCTATTCTGTAGTAGATGACTTCTGGGTACCCTTCTCACTCTGTCAATCTGTTTCCTCACTTCCCCAGGTGAGTATTGTAGTTTTAAGAATGCTAGAGACTGTGTTATCTATACAGTTGGGGAAAGAAATCAAACAATACTTTCTCCTACTGTGGAGCATAGGAATAATTTCCCCCAAACAAATTAAACCTGAGTCTTAGGATGTCCATTTCTCTATTATGGATGATTGATTCCTTTGTCTCCAGGGTGGGCCAGAGGCATGGACCTTGTTACTCAAAACAGAGGAAATTTTCACTAAGCTCACATATTCTTCTTCACATTGAGGCCCACAGATCAGTTACAATGAGTTCTTCACAGTAGTGTGCCTCCTGGGAAAGAAGGTAAGGTTGTTCTTTAAACATTGATATCCAGAAGTAAGACAAGTTAGATGTCCTCTATCTTCCCCCTACAAAGGCACTAAAGCCTGGAGATGACTTCTGCCAAAAATATCACTGGCTAACGACTGGATGACCAATACGTAGAATTTGGTGAATTTATATGGCCACCTAGCCCATCTCATTACAGGAGATATAAGACTTCTCTGCCATGGGATTGTCTGGGCTCTTAAAGATTGGCCTTTGATGGCTGATAGAAGGAAGCATATTTCTTGAATATGCTTTGAGAATGCTTTTAGCGGCTAAGAAAGGATTAATCACCATATCCATTTTAAACCTGTCTGGTTCTGGACAGAGGATCAGTTTTTCAATAATAGATCTGCTCTGTGAGAAAAGTATCAGGAGGTCCGGTACTAGGCTAATCAGGGCTGAGAACCAGTCTCTTCAGCCAAAACAGCACAAAAACAGTATCACTGATATTCTTGTCTTTGGTCCTAAGGAGTAAGAAAAGACATACAGCAGAAGCCATTGCTAACTCTAGAACACTTTGTCACTTCACATCCCTAGTCCTCGCAAGTGGAGAGACAAACAAGATGCTTTATTGCAGATGCAAAGAGGTCAATCAGCAGCCCAACAAACTGACTCAAAATGAGTGAAGATACCTCCAGGTGCAGGTTCCACTCTGTTTAATACAGCTTCTGTCTTGTAAACCATTCTGCTTTGATGTTCATCTCTGACATGCAGTGCATACAGAGACAGGAAACTGCTCTTCCCATGAGAGAAGTTTATTTTCTCTGTGGGATTATTATTTTCTTCCTAGTTTGTTTATGAAAAATCCCAGAGACATGTTGCTTGTTATGACCAGAGAAGACTGTTGTCTATGGAAGGAAGAGAGTTCCAAGACATTGATGAATCACCGAGTTACAGCTGCTGGATGTTTGTGCTTTCTCAGCCTAGCTCTCTCCCTGAAATCAGCAGGGGTGTCAGCTGCTACAGCAACTCAGAAGGCAAAGCCAAATTATTGAGCTGACTTATAAGTCAGATATTTGAAATAAAAAACTGGAATTTTCCTCAGAAAAATCTCTGCAGCAGGGAGGGCTGGTTAAGCACAGAAAACTGGAGGGAACTTTAGATCTGGCTGTGCCCCCGAGTTGCAAGCATGCTCAAGTGCCCATTGTAGTTGATCTGTGGCCCTTAAGTAAGATGAAAAATACAATTATACTACTATTTGCACAGAACAAAAATGCGTTTTACTTGCTGGCTCCTCCACGATGGCCTCTTTGCCAGACTTCTGCTGTACCACAGTGGGGTAGGTTACTGTCAACTTGCTATTGTGCTCTTTCCGTACCTGTGATCTTCTAGATCTTGAAGAAAAATAGGAAAAACAAAAAGTGTAATGGTTTACCATGTTCGAATGACTATTTATATTACAAGAAACAAATCCACAAGGCTACTTGCTTTCTCTGCACATAATCATACTTACTTGCAGTTTGGGCATCTCTTTGAAGTCATATGCAGTTTCCAAAACTGTGCAATTAGTTTACTCCTACACTCACACACATTTTTTACCTAAAAGGGAGAAAAATAAAAAAAACCCAAAGCCTTAAAAATGATAAAAGCCACAACAAAAGCTACAATTTAAGAAGTACACACACAAAACAGATTTTATTTCTAATGCTGAATAATAGCAGTTAATTAAATTTGCCTTTATTGATTAAATACATGCCTTAATCACCTAATTTCCCCTTCAACTGAGATTCTCCCAAATTCTCCAGAGACCCAAACATTCCCCAGATTTTTTTAAATCTACCCTATATGTGGCTAACAATCTTTCAGACAAGAATAAATTGATGGGATACATTTTGGCCAGAGGGATCACTGACTGATGGAAGACACTGCCTGACACCTAACTGGGAGTGTGTGTGTCTTGTCTTCCCAGTGCACCTGGTGGCTTAGAGAATGGGACAAGAAATTAAATCTTGGACTTTAGGCAGCGTTGACATTAGACTTTTGAAATGTCTTCCCCTTACTGCCTTAGCCCCAGCACGGTTATGCTGATGGTAGCAACAGCAGAAACACTAGTGTAGAGAGAGTACCGGTGTTTTTACTATGTTATGTAATCTGATCATATAAAGTCCTCTGTGAGAACTCTCACTGCTGTGAACGGGACAGGATTGATGGATAAGGCACCTGTAAGCATCCTGTAATTAGGACTGGTAGGAGAATACATCTCAGTCCTCAGAAATAGACAATGTGTTAGCATTTTAACTGTCACAATAAGGGGTGGCAGGTATCCCCCACCCCCAACTGAGACTGACGGGCAGTGGGGTGTCAACATTTCCATTACTGCTATTTTCACTGTCTAATTCTAACTCAAGACTATGCTAGTGGGTCTTTGAAATCAGAAAGGCTACAAATTTTGAGTCAAAGCTTAAAATGTGTAGAAAACAGAAAAATCTGTGGAGCGGCAGTAAATCTTCAGAATCTGCAGATTTTTCATGCCAAAGGATTTCTGTTGTCCTAAGAACGCATAAGAGCTTCATTATAGCAACAATCCTTTCGCAAGGAACAAGTGACAAACTCAAGAAAGATAAACATTGTAGGCAAATTACTTTACCTGATTATTGCTATTCTGTGGCTTGTTCACATAGGATATCCTAAGATTTTTGGATACATGCAAAATATTTTTGACTTCTTAAAAGGACCTGCTACAGCCTCAAGTACATAATATTTGCAAGATGGCTTTAATGACTGTTAGTTTTATCCCATTTACATAATTATTCTCAAAATACTATCAAGTTATTTCCCTTCTCACATGCACACAAAATGACACACACACCACAAACAACACTCTTTTAGGATGGTATTAAGTTCTTATCCTCTTATGGATCCAATGGCAGCTCCACTATAAACACTTGACCACAAGTCACCTTTTTTCCCCCTCTAAAGCAGCAGCATTCACAACTCTAGGATAAAATCTGGAAGATTCCTGACCAAGCTACTTATTTAAAGAGGTACACACATGGCAAGCCTGACATTCCAAGAAAGATCACTTATTCTACTCACATGTGAGCACTGATCTCCTAGTTGATTATTTTGTAGTATTTCATTCACATGACGATTTAACTCTTCTTCGATGTCTAAACCAGATGCATCTGTGTTTTCATCCAAAAACTGAAAGACAGAGAAAGAGGAAATTAGCATCATCACACCATTACAATGCTGCAAACTCAAACAAGGGGTTACCTACCCTATTCAGGATGGCCTCAAGATCACAGACCGCATGAAGCAATCCCCTCTCCAAGACCTTCAGCTGGCTAAGCAATAGGTGAACCACAGCTCGAGTACAGGTCAGCAAGTGACAGTTTAAACAAGAACCTCGGATCAGAAGATATAATTTCTGAAAAGAAAACAAAAATTAGTCTGGTAGATTTAATGGTGTGGAAAATAGAAGAATTGGAGGGAAGTTGGCATTTTCCTTAAAACGAATCAGTGTTATCTGGAAGACAGAAGTTACCAGTCAGCAATATAGAAAGTCTCTAGCTTCCAATGCTCTCAAACAGGGAAGGGTTTCCTTGAAGCCTAGAGCCCACCCATAAGAGCCAGCTTCTCCCTCCACATCCCGGACAGCAGCAGAACTGCTTCATTTTATTTCTATTCAGGTTCATATACCATACCCCTCACCATGGTATCTGAGACTCTATGTGATCAAGGAGAAAAAGGCATCCAGAGGTAGCATCCTGCTTCAAAACAGCTGATGAGGCTCAGAGTGAAGGACATTTTCATATTTATAAAAGTTAGTTTGGGGATATTAGCCACTGATTTTGAATTAGCTGCAGCATGTTACAGAGGTGAGCGACTTTGGATATGGACAGCACCTCCCAGGATCAGGTATGCATGGAGTGTCCTCAAGCTCTACTGAAATCAACAGGAGTTCAGCATCTTTCCTAAGCCACTCATCATACTGCAGGATGTAGCTCTTTGGGCTTTCCTTCACTTGGATATTTACCTAAACAGCTATTCCAGAATTCTGGACTAGTGAGTTGGTATCAGCCCCTGTGTGATTGCTCTTACTCCACAATACCTATTTAAATAAATTTCCAAGTGTAGACAAGCCCTTAATGTCTGTAAAGCCCTTTGAGATTTTGGATAATAAGCAATATACATTAAATGCTAAACTGAATTATTATTACTAATTTGTAATATTACTAATTACTAATAATTATTTTATTATCAATTTGTGTTTAACCAAGGTACATCTTACACTAAATGGTACCATTCAAGTATTACATCCTCAATACCTCATAAATAAGGCTGTGACTTTCCAGGACCTCCATGGCTTCTGCAGCCAGCAGGTGCGACTGACCTCAGGGCTGCCCAACCCCTGCCCCCAACTGGAGCACCGGTGGGTGCTCCAGAGTCCCATCCCAACCCGCACACTGCCTGGAGCACCAGCGGGTGCCCCGGAGTCTGTCTCCCACCCCCTCCAGCGCACCTACAGACACCCCCGGAGCCCTCCAGATTTTGTCAGGGGTATATAGTTCAAGTCATGGACAGGTCATGGGGCTGTGAATTTTTGTTTATTGACCATGACTGGTCCATGACTTTTACTAAAAATATCCATGACTAAATCTTAGCCTTACTCAAATAAAATGACATCTGCTTGCAGTGAATGTTACAGTGAACTGAAGTGAAAGTCTGAATAGTTTAATACATTTCAATGGACTTTCACTCCTCTTATAAATAGGAGTATTTGTGGACCCTTAGAGACTAACAAATTTATTTGAGCATAAGCTTTCGTGAGCTACAGCTCACTTCATCGAATGCATCCGATGAAGTGAGCTGTAGCTCACGAAAGCTTATGCTCAAATAAATTTGTTAGTCTCTAAGGTGCCACAAGTACTCCTTTTCTTTTTGCGAATACAGACTAACACGGCTGCTACTCTGAAATCTGACTCCTCATATAGTGAAACTTCACTGTGCTTATGCTGAAATTTCATTCCATCAAAAATTAGTTCTACTATATTAATCTTCTCTACATGTCCTCTGGCTAAGCAAGGAGGAGGGGTGCATACATTGCTACTACAAGGTAGGATGTGACCCTTGGCTCTCATTTTACTACAGTTTCTTCTATTAGGTGAAAAAAAGTTTGGCTAGTCTTACTACAGATGTTTCTCACTGTAAGTGAAGGCATGGCAATAGCAAGTGGGAAAGGGAGGGAGGAATCATTTGACTATTACAGTGAATACATGTTTAACATTAAGTCGGTTTGATAGAAGACATTTCACCACAGGAGGTTTTTCCACTGCATGCATCCGATGAAGTGAGCTGTAGCTCACGAAAGCTTATGCTCAAATAAATTTGTTAGTCTCTAAGGTGCCACAAGTACTCCTTTTCTTTTTTGCGAATACAGACTAACCCGGCTGCTACTCTGACACCACAGGAGGATTTCCCTGTATCACTACCTACTGAATCCTAAATAGTCTTCAAAGATCACTAGCTTTGAAAGACACTAGGCTACTAGCTAGTGAACACTAGTCTACAACATTAACACATTCTCAGCAGGATATACGTACATCAAAAAATAGAGGATTGTAGACAGTCAGTGGCAGATCTATGTGGCCTAGGTGTCCGGGACAGTTGTTGAAGTCCTGCATACAAGTGGTACACACTTCTTTGGCATCAGGAGGTCCCAAAGACAAGTCATACAGTCCATTTACAGCTGGGTTGCCCATGTTATCTAGGTAACGAGGGTTGGTTATGGCTTTTACACTTAGTTTCCTAAAGATGAAAGAAAAACAAGAAGTTTATCTATGAGGGCAGATATTGTTAACTTTGTATATGCTTGGGTGTTATGAGTAACAGCAAAAAATTTAGGGAAAACGATGACGTCTTCCTCCTCTCCCTTTTTTTGTGCATTTGCCAGCACTTTGTGTATAGCCAGTTTCACTTGCTTCCTCTGTATACCCAGCTATAGGGCCATATCTATAGAAAACTTTTCCTTAAAGGCTCTAACCACTGCACCACCAACAGTGGCAGGGGTGCCAGGCAAGCTAGTCACGACACCCAAGGGAATACTCCTATTCTTACCAGAAGTATCATTTTTAACCACCACAGGATCTGCTCCCTGGCAGCACACAACACCAGCTCTCCCTCCTCAGTTGGCTAAAGTACCCTCCGTCCCGGGAGCACGCACCAGGTCCTCTTCTCCCTTCCACAACAGAAGAGGGCCACCTCCTCCGCCCCGCTCCCACCCAGGCTGGGGCTTCTCCTCTCCACTTTAGCTCTCATTCTACGGCATAAGACATCCTTCCCCAGTCTCTCTCTCCCCCCCCCAGGTTGGCAGCCTCTTTGCCCCCCTCCCCGCCGCCTCATAGGCTGCATTTGACCACAGCCCCCCTCCATCCATCCACCCACCCACCTCCAGCCTGGGCCACCCCAGACCCTTCTGCAATATCATAGGATGACTATGAGCTGCCGATGTGATATGGCTGTGAAAAAAGCTAATGCGGTTTTGGGATGCATCAGGAGAGACATTTCCAGTAGGGATAAGGAGGTTTTAGTACCGTTATACAAGGCACTGGTGAGACCTCACCTAGAATACTGTGTGCAGTTCTGGTCTCCCATGTTTAAAAAGGATGAATTCAAACTGGAGCAGGTACAGAGAAGGGCTACTAGGATGATCCGAGGAATGGAAAACTTGTCTTATGAAAGGAGACTTAAGGAGCTTGGCTTGTTTAGCCTAACTAAAAGAAGGTTGAGGGGAGATATGATTGCTCTCTATAAATATATCAGAGGGATAAATACAGGAGAGGGAGAGGAATTATTTAACCTCAGCACCAATGCGGACACAAGAACAAATGGGTATAAACTGGCCACCGGGAAGTTTAGACTTGAAATCAGACGAAGGTTTTTAACCATCAGAGGAGTGAAGTTTTGGAATAGCCTTCCAAGGGAAGCAGTGGGGGCAAAAGATCTATCTGGCTTTAAGATTCTACTCGATAAGTTTATGGAGGAGATGGTATGATGGGATAATGGGATTTTGGTAAGTAATTGATCTTTAAATATTCAGGGTAAATAGGCCAAATCCCCTGAGATGGGATATTAGATGGATGGGATCTGAGTTACTATAGAAAATTCTTTCCTGGGTATCTGGCTGGTGAATCTTGCCCATATGCTCAGGGTTTAGCTGATTGCCATATTTGGGGTCGTGAAGGAATTTTCCTCCAGGGCAGATTGGAGAGGCCCTGGAGGTTTTTCACCTTCCTCTGTAGCATGGGGCATGGTTGACTTGAGGGAGGCTTCTCTGCTCCTTGAAGTCTTTGAACCATGATTTAAGGACTTCAATAGCTCAGACATGGGTGAGGTTTTTCATAGGAGTGGGTGGGTGAGATTCTGTGGCCTGCGCTGTGCAGGAGGTCGGACTAGATGATCAGAATGGTCCCTTCTGACCTTAGTATCTAGGAATCTATGAATCTCCACTCTCCCGGCCCCCGCATGCTGCGCTGGGCTCCAGGAGCGGGGCAGGCACAAGGGCGCCGGCCTAACTCCCTGCAGCCCAGGGGGTGGGGGGTCTCTCAGAGAGAGAGAGCCCAGCACAACGGGCGATCTCCCACCCAGGGACTACACGTCCCGGCATGACATGCGCCAAGAGTCCATGGGGTTCTGGCCGCTCGGCGGCGCAAGGCATGCTGGGAGCAGTAGTTCCCGCGGGGGCTCTCCGTGCTCCGGTCCTCACCTGATCTCCTCGGCCGTGTACATCCCGAAGGAAATACCGGCCAGCTGCCGCCACGGCACCTCTCTGGACGGCCTCATGGTGGGCGCTCAAGCCGCTCCCTCCTCCCGCTACGGCACCAGAGAACTTCCACAACGGCCACGAGCACCACGCGGCCCCCAACTGCCGGCCCGCACTCCGCGGGAGGGACCGTCCCTAGACGATACCAACTCCACTTCCTGGAGAAGGGTGTCTCCCGCTTCCCCCCTCCTCACAGCGGCAAATGGTACCGCCCCTGCTTCCCGGCATCCCCCGGGCGGGCCGCTAAGATGGCGGCACGGTGGTTGCGGCACAGCTCGTGGCAGCCAGTGATGCTGTTGAGCGGACGCTGCAGCTTACGGCTGCCCAGCACGGGGAAGGTAGCGAGCAGCAGGTAGGAGCAGGGGCCGGGCTGGAGAGCCGCTCCGCTTGCACTGGGCTAAAAGAGCCGGTAACGCGGGCGGGCAAGGCGATGTGGCCAGCGCCTGCGCAACGAGAGCTAGTAAGCGTTGCGCCTGCGCAATGTAGTCACCCTTCACGGTGCGGCCTAGCCAGGTGCTAGAATTCATGCTGGTGCTCCGGGAAGGGATAGGGAGGCCGCGCATGCGCGGTGGGCCGTTGTGGGCTGCGGCTGCCCTTCAGCGGAAGGGGCTATTGGGACTGGCTGTAAGACCCCACCGAAGGTAAACTGTCTGTTGGGGTCTGGCCGAAGGCTGTCAGCGCAGATGATTGTCCACCCTTCCCTGGATTGCAGGGGATCTGCCTCCATTTGCGTGGGGGCTTCAGCTGCCCGGAGCGGGGTCTGCCCTGGCTGCATTAGCACTTGCACGATTTTCAGGAGCGGTTCTGGGGAGCTAGCCAGCCGCTGATTTATTTTTAAACGGCCCCTTTTCCGGTGTGTACTGTTGTTAATTACGTTGACTGCAGTAGTGGCTGGGCAGAAGTCGGGAGAACCCCATTGAACAAACAGGTTTGAGAGTAGCAGCCGTGTTAGTCTGTATTCGCAAAAAGAAAAGGAGGACTTACTGTGCAATGGGAGCTGCTGGAAGCGGCGCGGGCCGAGGGCCATACTGGCCGCTGCTTCCAGCAGCTCCCATTGGCCTGGCGCAGTGAACCGCGGCCAGTGGGAGCTGTGATCGGCCGAACCTGCGGACGCGGCAGGTAAATAAACAGGCCGGCCCGCCGGGGCTTTCTCCGCACAAGCGGCGGAACAAATTTGGGAACCACTGCTCTAGAAACTTGGTTAGAGATTCTCTTGTGATCATCTGATTCCTGGAGCTGGGGCTTTAAGAAAACACCATAACACGAGGCTTGTGATAAAACCCCAAGTTTGGCAATACTGTGTAGGATTGCCACTGACCTGCATTTGTTAATGGTCTAATTGCTAGCAGTCCAGAATTCTGAAAATCCATTTCTGCAATACATATTAACGTGTATGCTGATACTCAAAACCCTCACGGCCACGTTTGGTGTCTGTAGGCATTGTTCAGGAACTGCATCGCTTCGGAAGACTGAAACTGACCCAGGAGGTACAGTATCTTAATTATGTAGTTCATTTTTACAGCTCTGCAAAATGTACTCTGTTATGTAGTTAAAATAAACAAGGCACCTAAAGAGGAATTTAAAACATAATAGGTTCAGAATTGCCCGTCTTAAAAATCAGGACTGCTGTTTTTGACTTTTAACAGCTTAGAGTAATCAACAGTTTGGTTGTAGTTGCAGAAATGCCAGTCTCATGTTTGTGTTCTAACAGTATTATGATCAATATTTCTTATTGAAGTTACTGAAGAAGAAATTGTTGTTCCAAGAAAGAAAACTTGGTGAGTGTTAATATCTCATCTCTTGCTCTTCTCCCTCCGAGCTGGGACCCCCAGAGTTTTCCTGACATCTGCCCCTCTACACTTTTGTGTATGCTAACAGTAAATAAATCTCAGTTTTGTGTATTGTGGTGTGAGGGAGAAGGTCAATGGGGAAACTACACATTTCAATGTAGCTAAAATAAACTTTTGCATAATTGGAGTAGATGAAATAAAAGCATTTCTAAAATCTTGGAGAATGGATTATTGTCAAGGTGATGCTGGAGATATGGTATTGGGTGTACCCCAGTCCATTCTTATTATTGCTAGTTGATCCATGGAGGGGAGCTGACTCGAGTGTAGAGTGAGTCTTACTGTAGATCTAGAAGTGAGATATATGAGGCAAACCAATATGGATGGATGTGCTTAGCAATTGAATGTCAGTACAGCATGCTACCTGTGAAGGATTTGAGTTTGAATTTGCAAGGCTTGGGAGCATTATGGAAAGGAGTAGCTCTTGGCACCGTCAACTACATATCTTTCAATCAGCCCAAGAGTCACAGCATAGGTTACTATATCCAGCCCTCAGTGCAAGAATTGGTTTCTGTGATTTGAGGCTTTCAGAGATAACATTCTCTCCCTTACCCCTCTCCTTATAGTTCTCTCTCAACTAGTGCACCTGGCATGGGTGGGGGGGATGAAAATGCATATACAGACACCATTTTTATAAAGTCTTAACTGTGTTGGCTGCAATGATTTCATACTAATTAAATAAATATATAATAAGGTATTAAATTAAGTGGTTTAACGCCACTTCATCAGTCAAGCTTTCATTCCCCTTCTTCCCTCCATGTGCCAAGAGAAAATTATATATTTTAAATAGGATTAGAATATTTAGAGCATCATTATATTTGACAGTGCAATTTTTCTTAAAATCGTGATCCCCTGAGACTCCCAATTCATGTAGTACAGGACAAAAAGTTAATACATGATATGAATTGATGGTGAAAGCCTGTTGCACACTATTAATGCAAGTTACTTAAATTTAGGGATAAACTAGCAGTTCTTCAAACACTTGCATCTACAGTAAACAGGGTAAGTACTTTCTTCGGTTATAATAAATCCTGTGGAACTGTGTAGTGCTGCTTTTTAATGCACTAGACTTGCATTCTGATGACCTTTTATATACCTGCCACAATCATAAGTGAAAAATGGGATCCTAGTTGCCATCTGAGCACAAACTTTCCGCATCATTCAGCACCTTGAGTCTTCTATGAATAACCTGTCTGGAGCTGATGCTCTGTAGTAATATGTTAAGATAATGTGTCAGACCAGTGTGGAACTGTTAAAGAATGGAGGAGAGATTGCGCATGCACTGTGGACCATAAGAGTCTAATTCTTGGTTGCCATGCACATTGTGCAGCCATTCTCATCAGTGCAGCCTGAGTGCGAAGCATATTTTAAAATGCTAGCTTCTGAGTTGGTAGAGTTTTACATTCATTATGCAAGGTGCTTGGTAGCAGAGAATCAGGCCCTTGGTTTTCACTCTAAAAACTGTACCAAATGAGCCTGTTTAAAAAGCATTATAGACTAAAGACCAGAAATCTTCTAAATCAAGATTCTGTTAGTCACAGGAACAGAGAGTCCCAGAGAAGTTAGTGTTTGCTGATGACTCCTGGAATTAATAGCCCAGTCATGCAAGGTGTTAAGAGCTCTTAGGTCCCTTTCATTTCTGTGGCAGTTAAGGCACTTGCTGCTTTGCAGGATGCTCTTAATACCTTAGTTATTTAGATTCCCATCTAATGTGATCACTGTATTAGTAATGTATGTATACCTATTACGTACCTCTGAAAAAATGGTTAATCATGTTACTCCCAAACCAACTCATGGCTACATTTCAAACTGGTGAATTTTTTGCTACATAAATATCTTCCTCTTTAAAATGGGATAGAGAGGTGATTGCACTAGACCTGCTGACAGTCCCTTAATTTCAGAGATGAAATAAGATATATCTACAATACACCCTTCTAAAACTTGAAATTCTGCCTTTTCCTTTCTATAGGATCCTACAGCTGCACATTATATGTTTCAAGATGACCCCTACCTTATCCCTAGAAACTATTTTGAGTCTGTAAGTATTCCATTTTGAAACTTGGATGAACTCTACCCCCAGGTATTAAGGGGACAGTTGGCATCTTGGGGTTTTTTTAATCAGTCTTTAAATGTGTTCAGAATATTTTTTTCCTTCAGTACTTCTGGTCTCCTATTGATTATAAGGTTCTTCTGGGCAGAATCGGGGGCAACACTACCAGGCAGGCTCAGACCCCCGACCCCCCCCCACCCAGGCACTTAGCTGCCTGCTCCCTTTCCACTTTAAGAACTGCTACTGTTTCTTCAGTCTAATACCTTATCCACTGGCCTGCACTGCCAGACTCTTTGCTGGTATGCAGCTTTCGTTGAGGAATACAAACCGTTGCACAGATGGTGTTTATGTGCAATGATTACTCAGTTTAAATACTGCCTCTAGAGCTGATGCTTGCAACACAGTATACACTTGCAATTTAGTAAAATTTGAAATAAAAATGTGAGCTAAAACATCTGTATATAATTGTAAATGTGTGTGTTGCTCTATATACCATAAGAAACTAATTGTCCCAACTTGTAAGAACTTACAGTCTTACACAGAATAGCCATAGTATAATGGAGTGTGTGGAAAGAATAGTGTTGAGAGGAAGAAATCTTTGAAAGAGAGAGAGGGTACTTGCAGAGCAGCAGCTGGTTTATCTCAATCATGGAGGGTAGCAGATAGAAGGCATAAAGTCATGAGTTGGGGGGGCAGAATTGGAAGAAGTGCAATATAAGAGAAGGCGAGTAGAAGGAACGTAGGTGGGAGCAAGATTAAATGAGACCTTGAAAGTGAAGTCCAGGAACTTGAATTTGATGTGACTGGAATCCCATAAAAATTAGGATAGGGACTAATGTGATTTGAGAGTGAAGATTGGAGAGGACAAGGCTGCTGTAGTCGATGTGAGATGGGGATCGGGGGGAGCTTAGCAGCTGAGATAGCAAAGGAGTGTTCTCCTGTCCCTAAAAAGTGTTCATGCTCTGGGGGAGGCATAACGTACTTGACCCCCAGAGGACTAAGTATTGTAAAGAAACAAACTTATCTCCTTTCCTTCCTATACAGCGTTTATTTTCATTGTCCAGGGAGTCTGGGAAAAATGCTGCAAAATACATTGTTAACGAATTCCCTCGATTCTTTGAGAAGGACATTGCGGAGCCTCATATACCGGTAAACTCTCTGCTCTTGTGGTCATGGTATCTCTACTTTTGCTATGTAGCAATATGGGCAGTAGGACTGTTTGCGTAAGGATTATAGGACTGGGCCCAAAAATTAGTCTAAACATGGCAAAACCTTATGACTTACCACTGAATAACTTAGTGTTCTCTTGTTTACATAAGCTACATTTCAGTTTGGGTTTACCAAGGGGAACATCTTTTAAGACCTTAGATAACATTTGTGATTTAAGTCAGTCAAGGCTTTTCAGGCAGAAGTAAGAAGTGAATGGATCTAGTTGATTTTTTGTTTTGTTTTGTTTCTAGTTTGATTTTAATTCTAATGATTTTCGTGTTGATGGTCCAGTTTGTAAATGCAGTCCCTAATCCCCAGAAAATGATTCGTGCTACAGTCACTTCTATTATTACATTTTGGAGGGGCAGGGAAGATAGGAGCCATAATGGCTTTTAGGATGGGTAATACATTTCAGTTGGTGTCCTGGCTATTAGATGGTTTGAGCATTATTCTTGGGGGAATTCTGCACCAAAAAATTAAATTCTGCACACAGTATTTTAAAATTATGAATATTTTATTTGTCAAAATAACAATATAATCATCCCAGTTTCAAATATTTTCATGATTTGTTTCAAAATACCTGTCAGCAAGTATATTGGTAACAATACAGATACCAAAAAAGATTCAGGAAATGTTTTTTGACAAAGAGATTCCTTACTAGGCATATCAATACAGAACTTTGAGTAATAATTCATTTAAACTACAATACAGAATCTAATTTCCCACACCCCTCAGAAGAAGTGCAAAGGCTTGGGAATCAGAGCCCCCCACTAGCCCTTCTGAACCCCAATCTGTGATCCCCCCAGCAATCCATGTGTCCCTCGCTGTCCATCTCCCGCCATATCCCATGCCTCCTCATCTGGTTCCATGGGACAGGCACTGTGAGGAACGCAGCCTCTTCTCCCCCCAGATCCTCAGCTGACTACTCTTGCCTGGGAGTGACTGCCCTCTGTTCTGGTGCCACAGCAGCCCCTAGTGGGCACAAGACATAACTGCAACTTCCCTCTTGCAGAATGTATTTTCTGCAGGGGAAAAAAAAAATTCTGTTGGGGGGCATGAATTCTGCACGTACACAGTGGTACAGAATTCCCCCAGGAGTAGAGCATCCATTCAGCCTGTGTGCTCTTTAATTTTAGTGCCTGATGCCAGAGAACCTTACACCTCAGATTGAAGAAGTGAGTGAGGCAGCTCTTAAAGAACGTATCCAGCTTAGAAGAATAAAAGCTTCTGTGGACATGTTTGATCAGCTCCTGCAAGCAGGTACCACCTTGAGCTACAGAACTGAATTTGGCAGCCAGCTTATGTGTATGGAGACCTAGACGTAGGGTAAAGCTGGTTTAATGTTAAAGTACAGAGTTGCAGAACTGATTTGTATTCTTGGGAACTGGTTCTTAAATCTTGGGCTCTCATCTGCTATCACTTGTTCACTAGACGTTCTTAGTAGTCTCACGAATGATACACTTTGCTAGCTCAGGAGTGGAAGATAAGGGTGTCGAGGGAGGAGGTTCCAAGATAGGCTCTTTCTTTTACCACTCTAGTTAATCTGGGCCATATGTCTGTCAAGAAGCAGGAAAGAGCCTGGAATGCAAGGCCTTTTGAGTAAAGAACTAAAAAGAAATATGAGATGATTGGAGCTGAGAAGGCCTGGCCCTAACAAATGGAGAGGAGAGGATTGCATTGCATGAATTTAAAGCTTGTTGAGATTAAATGTTTTTGATGGGGGAGGTGGTTTGCTGTCCTAGAACACGTTGTCCCTCACTAGCTTTTTTGAGAGGGCAGAGCACAGGAGCCCTTACCGAAAGCTTATGGTGTTTTAGTTGGGTTATACTGGTATTGCAGCACTTTCACTCTTGGTCACTATCTGTCACCCCCACACCAGCCAATACTTGATCAGCAAAGCTCTACCTCTTGTCCATGCTCTGGATAGCCAGCAGTGGCATCAGTGTTACAGCCAAGAAGACACCCATTTTTTTTATGGGTACTAAAATGCTATTCTGTGGTCACCCTATTCTGACGTTTCTGTGTAATCTGGATGTGTAATTCTGGGAGTGTTGCTTTTGAACCCATCTTTGTTCATCTAAAGTTGCTTTCTGGAAATTCTGCATGCTGTGACATGTTTTGGTGTCAATGAAGAGCCCCATTTCACGCGTGTTGAATAAACAATGTATCCTTTATGCTTCATAATTCTGCTTCCTCATTGCTTGCAGGAATCCCTTTATCTCTGGAGACCTCAAACCATCTTCTGGATCTATTATGTTTCTATGGAGACAGAGAGCCTAATAGGGAAGACCAGTCTGAACAAAAGGAGGAGCTGGAAGAATCAGAGGTACAAAAAACTGTAAAGAGGCTGTTTAATTAACTTTCTGCTCAAATAGTAGGAGAGCACATGTGATGGCAAGAACATTCTTACACCTTGTGTGCCTGGAGAGGCATGAGTGTGCTGAGCAGTTATAAATCTTGTGAACTGACCAAAGTGGCCTACTTTTAAAAGCTGTCCAGACTTAGCTGAAACCTTGCTGGCAAGAACCATGCTTAAACAGTTGTTGACCAGTGTGGTGGTGAAGGTGGATAACATTTTTTTTCTGCCCGCCATGTTTTTATAATTAAAAAAAGTGATATCCTACAAAGAGGGGCTAGCCTGTGGCAAGGGTTGACTTAGTGTACTTCTCAGGGTGGGATCTCTGCCTTCACAGATCAGAGAATTGGGTACCAAGAACCATGATAAAGCACTGACATGCTGGTAAGGCTTCAGCCATGGCTGGCATCTAAGGTCCTAATGTGCAACCAGCATATTGATGGGACTGATGCCAAGGCCTGCTGACCAGGAACAAGCAATTGTTTATCCCATATGAGTGCTGCTGCTCTCTCCTTGGCCCTGTGGTAAGGAAAGGAGAGTGTGTCTTGATACTGTTCCCGCTCACTCCCTATCTTTCTCCTTCCCTACTCTCCAATGCCACCACTCTGGTTCCAGCTCGCTGCCCGTTTCGCTCGCCCACATACTCAAAAGATTTCTGATGGCTGAATTCCTTTCCTGTACCCTGGTTAGCATACAGAGCATGGAGACGGGTGTCTTTTGCTTTTAGATGAAGTGGGCAATGGGGACATTATTTCTAATCTATGCCCAGGGTGGGCAACAGGGTGCATGTGGTTCTGCAGGGTGAACAGGAATAAGCAAGTAATTGAAATACAGTCTCATTTAATATTTACTTTTTTTGTATTTTGACGTAACGATTAATGACAGGAGCAAACCCTTTCAGACATACACATGTTGGGTGTGTATGTTTACAAGAGATGTATGTGTGTTGGTCTCCCAAATCAAATGCATGAAGATGGGTTTCATTTATTAATGTGACATCATCTTGTTTGGTGCTTTAAAAAAAAAAAAAAAAGAGAGAGAAAATCTATATTAAAATCCTTTTTTTTTTTTTTTTTTAAAGCACCAAACAAGATGATGCAAACTGGCTTCCTTGTCATCTCAAGGCAGACAAACCAATTATACATGGGGAGAAGAGTCTAATGTTCCTCTTCTTTCTGTGTTCCATACATGAGTTCACTTGCAGTTCATATTCACTTGTCGGTTGTAGATTGCAAGGCAGGGTGAAGGAATACGGTTCCACCTGCAAGCAATGTCTACACTGTGTGACTAGGGGGAAGGCACGGAATCACTAGACTTCTTTTGCAGTGTATAAATCTTGTTTAATTGGAGTGGTCTTTAGCCTATTTAATTCTAGGTATCACTTACTAGAATTGTAATAAAAGGTTGATATTTTACTCATTGTAAATATTTGTGGCAAAAATCTTTTCAGGAGGAAGCTCCAGATCAGAGGAGACAGAGGGGGCGTTCACGGAAGACCGCAGGCTTCATTGGCCCTAAGTGGAGGTATATATAGAAGGTGTTCCTGCAGTCTCTTGGGGTTTTATTAAATGTAATTTGGATGTGAATCTTGTCGTGTTCTAAGATTTCAGTTTCTTTTTGTTGTGTTTGTAAAGACCTATTAACATATCTGCAGCTGACACCTCTTTATACCATATGTTGATGTATTTAAATATACAGTAGAACCTCAGAGTTATGAACACCAGAATTACGAACTGACTAGACAACTACACACCTCATTTGGAACCGGAAGTAAGCAATCAGACAGCAGCAGAGACGAAAATAAAAAAGGAAATACAGTACAATACTGTGTTAAATGTAAAGTACTAAAAAGTAAAGGTAAAGCAGCATTTTTTTTCTGCATAATAAAGTTTCAAAACTGTATTAAGTCAATATTCAGTTGTAAACTTTTGAAAGAACCATAAAGTTTTGTTCAGAATTATGAATATTTCAGAGTTATGAACAACCTCCATTCCTGATGTGTTTGTAACTCTGAGGTTCTATTGTACTTTTTCTAGAGTTGTAATCAAGATCCAATAAGAGATTTAAGAATGGCTTGACCTTTTACCTCTGGCTTAACATGGTTGGAGTAGTTTGTAAATCTTATACACAGTCGATATTCTGCAACATTTGAGAGAGGGTGGGCTGACAAGCATACATGTGACTAGCAAATAATTGCAACTCTGTTGATTACTATGTTACATCTGTCATCCTGAAGACTTCTGAAGCACCAGGAGAAAATTAAAAAAAAAAACAAAAAAAACAGTAAGGGGACAATAAAAATGCCGTCATGGCTAAACAGCACATTAAAAAGGCATATAGAGGCAGGAAGGCATCCTTGAAAAACTGGAAGTCAGATCCTAGTGAGAAAAATAGAAAGGAGCATAACTCTGGCAAGTCGTGTGGAAAAGTAGAATAATGCAAGCTAAGAAAGAACTTGAAGAACAATTAACTAAGGACACAAAATCTGACAGCAAAAAAGTGAAGTACATCAGAAGCAGGAAGCTTGCCAAACAATCAGTGTGGTCACTGGATGATCAAGATGCTAAAGGAGTACTAAAGGAAGACCAGGCCCTTGCAGAGAAACTCAGTGAGCCATTCTTGTCAGATGACAAATCTGAGGAACTCTCCCAGAATGAGGTGTCAATAGAGAAGGTTTTGGAACAAATTGATAAATGGTAAGAAGTCACCAGGACCAGATGGTATCAACCAAAAGTTCTGAAGGAACTTGAGAACTACTAACTGTAGTATGAAGAAAAGGAGTACTTGTGGCACCTTAGAGACTAACAAACTTATTTGAGCATAAGCAATCTCTCTCTTAAATTAGCCTCTGTACTAGATGACTTGAAGGTAGCTAGTGTAATGTCTATTTTTAAAAAAAATGTTCCAGAGGCAATCCTGGCAATTACAGGCCAATACGCCTAACTTCAATATCGGGCAAATTGTTTGAACTATAGTAAAGAACAGAATTATCAGACGCATATATGAACGTGATATGTTGGGAAGAGTCATCACGGCTTTTGTAAAGAGAAATCATGCCTCGCCAATCTATGGGTATGTCTACACTACGAAATTAGGTTGAATTTATAGAAGTCGTTTTTTTAGAAATCATTTTTATATAGTCGATGGTTTGTGTCTCCACACAAAATGCTTTAAGTGCATTAATTCGGCGGAGTGCTTCCACAGTACCAAGGCTAGCGTCGATTTCCGGAGCGTTGCACTGTGGGTAGCTATTCCACAGTTCCCACAGTCTCCGCCGCCCATTGGAATTCTGTGTTGAGATCCCAATGCCTAATGGGGCAAAACCATTGTCGCGGGTGGTTCTGGGTACATGTTGTCAGGCCCTTCCTCCCTCCTTGAAAGCAACAGCAGACAATCATTTCGCGCCTTTTTTCTGTGCAGACGCCATACCACGGCAAGCATGGAGCCCGCTCAGATCACTTTGGCAATTGGGAGCACATTAAACACCACGCGCATTATCCAGCAGTATATGCAGCACCAGAACCTAGCAAAGCAAAACCGGGCGAGTAGGAGACATCAGCGCGGTGACGAGAGTGATGAGGATATGGACACAGACTTCTCTCAAAGCATGGACCCTGGCAATGTAGGCATCATGGTGCTAATAGGGCAGGTTCATGTGGTGGAATGCTGATTCTGGGCCCAGGAAACAAGCACAGACTGGTGGGGACCGCATAGTGTTGCAGGTCTGGGACGATTCTCAGTGGCTACGAAACTTGCATGTGTAAGGGCACTTTCATGGAACTTTGTGACTTGCTTTCCCCTGCCCTGAGGCACAAGACCAAGATGAGAGCAGCCCTCACAATTCACAAGTGGGTGGCAATAACTCTGTGGAAGCTTGCAATGCTAGATAGCTACCAGTAAGTCGGGAATCAATTTGGAGTGGGCAAATCTACTGTGGGGGCTGCTGTAATGCAAGTAGCCAACGCAATCAAAGATCTGCTGATATCAAGGGTAGTGACCCTGGGAAATGTGCAGGTCATAGTGGATGGCTTTGCTGCAATGGGATTCCCTAACTTGGTGAGGCCATAGAAGGAACCCATATCCCTATCTTGGCACCGGAGCACCAAGCCAGCGAGTACATAAACTACAAGGGGTGCTTTTCAATAGTGCTGCAAGCACTGGTGGATCACAAGGGACGTTTCACCAACATCAACGTGGGATGGCCGGGAAAGGTACATGACGCTCACATCTTCAGGAACTCTGTTTCAAAAGCTGAAGGAAGGGGCTTTATTCCCAGACCAGAAAATAACCGTTGGGGATGTTGAAATGCCTATAGTTATCCTTGGGGACCCAGCCTACCCCTTAATGCCATGGCTCAAGAAGCCATACACAGGCAGCCTGGACAGTAGTCGGGAGCTGTTCAACTACAGGCTGAGCAAGTGCAGAATGGTGGTAGAATGTGCATTTGGATGTTTAAAAGCGCACTGGCGCAGTTTACTGACTCAGTTAGACCTCAGCGAAACCAATATTGCCACTGTTATTACTGCTTACTGTGCGCACCACAATATCTATGAGAGTAAGGGGGAGACGTTTATGCCGGGGTGGGAGGTTGTGGCAAATCACCTGGCTGCTGAATACACGCAACCAGACACCAGGGCAGTTAGAAGAGCACAGGAGGACATGGTGCACATCAGAGAAGCTTTGAAAACCAGTTTCATGACTGGCCAGGCTACGGTGTGAAAGTTCTATTTGTTTCTCCTTGATGAACGATCCCCGCCCCCGGTTCACTCTACTT
Organism: Dermochelys coriacea; assembly: GCF_009764565.3. Taxonomy (NCBI): domain Eukaryota; kingdom Metazoa; phylum Chordata; order Testudines; family Dermochelyidae; genus Dermochelys; species Dermochelys coriacea. The sequence goes on from NC_050071.1 coordinate 131,579,346, forward strand.
CCCTGTAAGCTAACTACCCTCCCCACCTCCGTTTGATTACCGCTTGCAGAGGCAATAAAGTCATTGTTGCTTTACATTCATGCATTCTTTACTAATTCATCACGCAAATAGGGGGATAACTGCCACGGTAGCCTGGGAGGGGTGGTGGAGGAGTGAAGGACAAGGCCACACAGCGCTTTAAAAATTTAAAACTTATTGAATGCCAGCCTTCTGTTGCTTGGGAAATCCTCTGGGGTGCAGTGGCCGGAGGCCCCGCCACCACATTCTTGGGCGTCTGGATGAGGAGGCGATGGAACTTGGGGAGGAGGGCGGTCTGTAGCGGCGGTCTGTGGTCCTGCTGCCTTTCCTGCAGCTCAACCATATGTTGGAGCATATGAGTTTGATCCTCCAACAGCCTCAGCATTGAATCCTGCCTCCTCTCTTTACGCTGCCACCACTATCAGCTTCAGCCCTCTCTTCAGCCCACCACCTCTACTCCCAGTCGTTTTGTGCTTTCCTGCACTCTGTCTGCCTCCACGTATTCATCTGTGCTCTGTCAATGTGGGAGGACAGCATGAGCTCAGAGAACATTTCATCGCAAGTGTGGTTTTTTTTTCGCCTTCTGATCTTCACTAGCCTCTGGGAAGGAGAAGATCCTATGATCCTTGAAACACATGCAGCTGGTGGAGGGGAAAAAAAAGGGACAGTGGTATTTAAAAAGACACATTTTATAGAACAATGGGTACGTTCTTTTACGGTAAACCTTGCTGTTAACGTTACATACATAGCACATGTGCTTTCGTTACAAGGTCGCATTTTGCCTCCCCCCACCACATGGTTAACGCCTCCCCGTGGCTAACAGCGGGGAACATTTCTGTTCAGCCATAGGCAAACAGTCCAGCAGGAACGGGCACCTCTGAACGTCCCCTTAAGAAAAGCACCTTATTTCAACCAGGTGATCATGAATGATATCATTCTCCTGAGGATAACACAGAGAGATAAAGATCAAATGTTGTTTGAACGCTGCAATGCTTTGTTCTGCAATGATTCCCGACTACGTACTACTGGCCTGGTGTGGTAAAGTGTCCTAACATGGTGGATGGAATAAGGCTGCCCTCCGGGAAGCAGCCGTGGGTGAGTTCGGGGAGTACTGGCTCCAGGTCCAGGATGAGAAACAGTTCCTGGCTGTCGGAAAAACCGGTTTCTCCGCTTGCTTGCTGTGAGCTATCTACAACCTCATCATCATCATCTTCCTCGTCCCCAAAACCTGCTTCCGTGTTGCCTCCATTTCCATTGAAGGAGTCAAACAACACAGCTGGGGCAGTGGTGGCTGAACCCCCTAAAATGTCATGCAGCTCATCATAGAAGCAGCATGTTTGGGGCTCTGACCCGGCACGGCCGTTTGCCTCTCTGGTTTTCTGGTAGGCTTGCCTCAGCTCCTTAAGTTTCATGTGGCACTGCTTCGGGTCCCTGTTATGGCCTCTGTCCTTCGTGCCCTGGAAGATTTTCACAAATGTTTTGGCATTTCAAAAACTGGAACGGAATTCTGATAGCACGGATTCCTCTCCCCATACAGCGATCAGATCCCGTACCTCCCATTTGGTCCATGCTGGAGCTCTTTTGCAATTCTGGGACTCCATCATGGTTATCTCTGCCGATGAGCTCTGCATGGTCACCTCTGCTGATGAGCTCTGCACTCACCTGCAGCTTGCCAAACAGGAAATGAAATTCAAAAGTTAGCGGGCCTTTTCCTGTCTACCTGGCCTGTGCATCTGAGTAGAGAGTGCTGTCCAGAATGGTCACAATGGAGCACTCTGGCATAGCTCCCGGAGGCCAATACTGTCTAATTGCATCTACAGTACCCCACATTCGACCCAGCAAGGCCAATTTCAGCGCTAATCCCCTTGTCGGGGGTGGAGTAAAGAAATTGATTTTAAGAGCCCTTAAAGTCAAAAAAAAAAAAAAAAAAAGGGCTTCGTCATGTGGATGGGTGCAGGGGTAAATTAATTTAACACTGCTAAATTCGACCTCAACTCCTAGTGTAGACCAGGGCTATTAGAATTCTTTGAGGAGTCAGCAAGCATGGGGACAAGGATGATCCAGTGGATATACTGTACTTGGACTTTCAGAAAGCTTTTGAAAAGGTCCCACACCAAAGGCTCTTGTGCTAAATAAACAGTCATGGGATATGAGGGAAGGTCCTCTCATGGATCAGTATCTGATTCAAAGACAGGAAGCAAAGGTAGGAATAAATGGTCAGTTTTTACAATGGGAAGGGGTAAATAGTGGGATCCCCCAAGGATCTGCATTGGGCCCTATGTGGTTCAACATTACCCCTTTTCCCAGATCATTTATGAAACAGTGAGATGGCAAAGTTTGCAGATGAGACAAAATTACTCAAGATGTTTAAGTCCAAAGCAGACTGCGAAGAATTACAAATGAATCTCACTAAACTGGGTGACTGGACAAGAAAATGGCAGATGAAATTCAGTACTGATAAATGCAAAGTGATGCTAATTGGAAAACTTAATCCCAACGATACATACAAAATGATGGGGTCTAGCTGTTACCGCTCAGGAAAGATATCTTGGTGTCATTGTGGGTAATTCTCTTAAAAACATCTGCTTAATTTGCAGCAGCAGTCAAAGAAACTTATAGAATGTTAGGAACTATTAGGAAAGGGATAGATAGAAAATATATCATATGCCACTGCATAATGCCATGGTATGCCCTCATCTTGAATACAGCATGCATCTCTGATTGCGTCATCTCAGAAAAGCTATATTAGAATTGGAGAAGGGCAACATAAATGATTGGGGTATGGAACAGCTTCCATACAGGGAGAGATTAAAAAGACTGGATCTGTTCAACTTAGAAAAGAGATGCCTCGGGGCAGGGGGATATGATAGAGGTCTATACAATCATGAATGGTATGGAGAAAGTGAATAGGGAAGTATTATTTACCTTTTTCACATAACACAAGAACTTGGGGTAACCCAATTAAATTAATAGGCAGAGGTTTAAAACAAACAAAAGGAAGTAGTTCTTCACACAATCAACCAACGGTATAACTGGGTTCAGAAAAGAATTAGATAAGTTCATGGAGGATAGGTCCATCAATGGCTGTAAGCTAAGATAGTCAGAGTTGCAACTTCATGCCCTGGGGTGTCCCTAAGCCTCCAACAGCCAGAAGCTGGGACTGGATAACAGAGGATGGATCACTCCAAATTTCCCTGTTCTGTTCATTTCTTTTGAAGTACCTGGAATTGACCACTGTCAGACTGGATATTGGACTAGAAGGACCCATTTGTCTGACCCAGTATGACAGGGTGGGCAAACCTTTTGGCCCAAGGGCCGCATCTGGGTATGGAAATTGTATGGCAGGCTATGTATGCTCACAAAATTGAAGGTTGGGGTGCAGGAGGGTGTGAGGGCTCTGGCTGGGGGTGCGGGCTCTGGGGTGGGGCTGGAAATGAGGAGTTGGGGATGCAGGAGGGTGCTCCGGGCTGGGACCGAGGGGTTCAGAGGGCAGGAGGAGGAATCAGGGCTGGGGTAGGGGGTTGGGGCTCTGGAGGGGGTCGGGGGGCAGGCTCCGGGTGGCGATTATTTCAAGCAGCTCCCAGAAACAGCGGCTTGTCCTCTTTTCCCCCCCCCCCCCCGCCCCCGGCTCCTACGTGGATGCGCAGCCAGGTGGCTCTGCGCGCTTCCCTGTGTGCAGGTGCTGCCCCTGCAGCTCCCATTGGCTGCGGTTCCCAGCCAATGGGAGCTGGTGGGGCAGTGTGCAGAGCCCCCTGGCTGCCCCTACATGTAGGAGCTGGAGGGGGGACATGCCATTGTTTCTGGGAGCCGTGCGGAGTGGGGTACGACCCCAGTCCCACTCCCTGGCTGGAGCATCGGAGTGGGGCAAGCCCCAGACCCCACTTCCTGGCGGGAGCTCAAGGGCCGGATTAAAATATCTGGAGGGCCAAATGTGGCCCTGGGCCGTAGTTTGCCCACCTCTGCAGTATGGCCATTCTTATGTTCTTATGCTCAGTTGTCATGGCATTGGTCACCCTAAAAATATCTCTAGACAAAGTGATTTTAAAGCTTTAGAAGTTGAATTACGAATAGAAATCATGTTTGTCATCTCTGTATGAGACACGATGGATGACAAGAAGTGAAGAATAATACCATTTCCAGTTGATGCTGGCAGAAAAGTTTTGCTAGGTAAAATAGGATTATCCAAATTAGAATTTTTCCTGGATCCCAGACGTAACACCCCTACTCTTCTGTAGAATACAGCAAACTAGAGATGTAATATGTTCAATTCTTTTCCTGAGGATATTCTTCGTGGAACTCTCTAACTCAAAAATTTCATAAACTACTTATTCTTCCTCCTAGACTTCCTATCTAATATTCTACTCTTTATTGAGTTTAGGGAGAACAACAATGCCGAAAGGATATTTAACCTAATGCCAGAGAGAAATGCACACTCCTATTGCACAATGATCAGAGGAATGGTGAAGGTACAGTTATCTCCAGAGGACATCAGTTTTTGTTTTGCTCATTTCCAGTTTACTATGTCAGTATCTCTCTAAAACATTTTTATCTTCTCTCAGCATGGGGCTTGCGTGAGGGCTCATGATATATACACAGACTTGCTGAATGACAGGCACACCGGTGAGTGTCTTTCTGTCTCCTGTTTTTCTGTAATAGTTGACAGATTGGTATATAATGCACCATATTCTGTTACTTAAAATCCATACTTCTGGACAGTTGTAAAATATTCTAATTTTGTTTGAGTATCTCTTCTTCCATGGCAATGATGATTGGCGCAGGGGTACAGACCTCAGCTAGATCATGGGAGCTGAATGTGAACTCTGCTTTTTTTCCAGTGTGACGAACATGTGGTTGACTGCCTGGAAACAAGTTCACATGAAAACTTTGCCTAGCCCTGAGCCATGTTAGCAATAAGCGATAAACTCCCATATAAAGATGTACTTGTTAGTAAAATACAACTGCTCATTGTGAAATTAACTTTCTTAACTCTTCCAGCTGATGTGTACACCTTCAATGCCCTAATTTTAGCAGTCCCAGAAGTTAAAGAAAACTACACTGAAAGATGGGAACTTGTTGAAGTAAGGAGGAAGGGATGAGGGACGGAAGAGGCTGGAAGCTGGTTTTGTTTGGAGTAAATGAAAATGTGTTTTGAATAATACTAGAAATAAAAGCTTTCTAATGAGGTGCTAATATAATTAGTGCTTGCAAAGAAAGTACTCCAGTTTAATACTAACTTTTGTAGAACCAAAAAAAATCCTTCTATTGTTTTGCAAGAGATTCATGTGTCCTTTAGGAAATAGCCTAAAGAACACATGAATCAGTGGAATGGGTGTGGAATTAAGATGGAACGTGAGCAAGCATTCTCAACAAAGTTCTGCACTGAATTTTGTCTACAAATATATGAAAGGAATAAAAACCATGGAGGGAGATTAAATTATTTGGGGTAACATAAGAGTGGAGTAGTCACCCAAGCAAACTTATTGCAGCCCCATAATTTGGGAAATCTAAACAAAGACTAGATAATGCATTAGTAAATGTACGGTTTCGGGAGCAATCATCCACTGGCAATATAAAGACAGAAGAAACACCTGAAATTCTATAGAAGTGCTGAATTGTCCTGAGTAAAACGCAAAGCAGTGTGGTTTTCTTTTTTTTTTCTTTCCCCCCCCCTTGGTATAGGACTTGCTGAATCACATGGTTCAACAAAAGGTGCAACCAAATCTGTTAACTTTTAATGCTGTTTTGAAGACCCTGAGGAAATGTGGTGGTATGGGAAAGGGTATCTCCCTAAAGATACTGAGGGAAATGAAAGCACTTAACATAGGTAAGAGAGAGCCCTAGACTCTATTGGATATTTGTAATGGTACTTCCAAAATAGCAAACTTTAGGGGTGATGGCCAGAGTAGTTTTGAGGCAGGGCATAATTTAGTTATACCTGTCTCTTACATAAAGCTTTTCCTCCAAAGATCTCAAAGTGCTTTACAAAGGTGGTCAGTGTAGTTATCTTCATTTTACAGATGGGGGGAAACTGAGGCACAGAGGTGACGTAACCTGGCAAATCCGTGCCAGAGCCTGGAATTGAACCTGACTCTCATGAGTCCTATTCTAGACTTAATTCTTAATTGTAAAGTACTGTACAAATGATTAATACATCATAGGCTTAACCAAAGAAAGACAAGGTTCTGAGAGTTTAAAAGATTCTGATAACTGGTATGTGAATCTAGCAGAAAAAGGCACAATGGTATAGACTTGCTCAAAGCTGAAGCTAGATGCACCTTATTTCTAGTTTGAATGTATGTTCAACAGTGAGGGTAAATAGTCATTAACAGTTTTTCCAGAGATGTGGAGTCTGTTTCCCATGAAGTCTTTAAAACAAGACTAGCGTCTTTCTAAAAGAGACGCTCTATTTTAATCAGAAGTTATGGGCTTGATGCAGGAATTACTGACTGAAAGAGATCAGACTAGATGAGCAGTGGTCCCTTCAGGTCTCAATCTATGAATAATTGTACATTTGTAATGTGTAACATAGGATTCCATGTGTGATAGGAATAGTCAAATGGACTATTAACTACACAAGTTCTAAATGTGGCTTTTTTTACTCCACTGATTTAAGAGAGAAAATAATATGGTTAATGTCATCTCTGGGGCCATGTTAGTTTTATTTATTCATTTATTTTTCAGTCTCTGAGAAACCTTTGCTATTAATTCTTTTGCAGATACACAGGTATTAATAGACTATATATATATATATATATATATATATATAACTTCTTTGTGCAGTGTCTCTTTGCTGTTACTTTAGAGATCAGTTGTAAAGCTTCGCCTGCCTCCATTTACCAGGCTGACTTCAGTGTCTTTGTACATTGCAGAACCCAGCCTTGCAACGTTTGAACATCTCCTTGGTATATTTTATAAATCTGGTACGTAAAATGTAAACTTGCTCTGTGTCTTAGTTACAAACTGTTCTGAGTGCCTAAAAGTGGCTTGGATGAAAGTAGCACTCTGATGGTTTGAAAATACTGTCACGCCATGCAACTATCTTCTAAGGATCATGTGCATTATGATTGGGTCTCTGATTGCTGAACTGCCCAAATAGCTCATTAGAAAAAGCTAAGGGGGCTCCTGTTAAGGAGAGGAGGCTTCTTCTCTCTGGCGAACTTTCCGTGGGGACAGAAGAGATACCCTTTCCACATGGAGATGAGCAAATAGAAGACTGTGTTATGATTATGCATTAGTCAGAAAATCCTACACTCTTGCAAGCCCTTAACACAGCACTACACTGGAAATGGGATAGGCCATGCAGAGGGACTCTGCATCCCTTGCTGCTTGGGAACAGTGCTGTATGTGGTACTCTGTGTAGCATGGGTGGAAGAAAGGCAGGAGTCTGACCTGTGGAATCCATCACCACATGGTCCACTAGCCAAAATCCCTGAGGGTGGGGAAGAAAAGAATGCAGTGGTCACTACTATAGTTCAAAGAAAAGGAGTACTAGTGGCACCTTAGAGACTAACAAATTTATTTGAGCATAAGCTTTCGTGAGCTACAGCTCACTTCATCAGATGCTCACGAAAGCTTATGCTCAAATAAATTTGTTAGTCTCTAAGGTGCCACAAGTACTCCTTTTCTTTTTGCAAATACAGACTAACACGGCTGCTACTCTGAAACCTACTATAGTTCACAGGCTGTAATAATGTTTGTGGGTCAGCTGCACTGGTATCTGTGGTTGAGTGGGTTGGATTTTGTCAGCTCCTCCCATCAACCGCTGTGGCAAATCCCCTGCCTGTTAAGGCCTGTTTGCTTGGCCTTTGGGGAGGGATCTTGAATTGGTCTTTTAGGAAATGTCTACATTTCTGAAGCCATCCTGTTGTGTTATGTAAATCCAATGTCAGTTGGGCAACTTTTAATTTAAATAAAACTGCAGTTGATTTGGAGCAGCAAAACCATAGTGAGAGGGAGAAAAAAGAACTGTTACTTGAGCTGCCTTCAGAATCCCACCAACACCTGGTTCCATTTCCATGGTGCTTTTGCTAGACATATCTTGTCAATGGACTGTGTAACATAGTGGAGCTCTGATAGTTGCATATATGTTTGTCATGCTATCATATCTGCCCCAGGCTCAATGGAAATGATCTATGAAGTGATGGATGAAATTGAAGGAAAGACTTTTGTTGCTCGGGATCCAGATGATGGTAAGTAATTTGGTATATCTAAAAACTTGCTCTCTCTTCTGATGTAATAAACACGGGTAAGCTGTCCAGCCAACTGCAGATAAGTCCAGCAGGCATAGATAAACCAAGTGTATTCTGAGCTAATAGCTTACTAATTTGTCTACCTCTGACTAAATATAGTACAGTATTTGTTGATGGGGTGGAGCACAAAACACCAGCTGTCTTAAAGGTGCTCCACAGTATTGAGACAGCATTACCTTTCTCGTGGGACAGTATCGAGAGGAGCAAGTGGTGGAGCAGCACCGCACCATTCTGGAGAAGAATGTCCGCTAGCATTTCTAGAAAGTCACTGCATTTCTTGATATTAGATGGGTTTTGATTGCAGAACTGTGTGATTAGTTCTAGACTCCTAGTTCTGGTCTGAAAATTGTATAAAATGAAGCCTAATGGAAAACAGTAGTCCCAACAACTCTACTCTGTGGTAGGTGAGGAGAGGCAAAGATTCAGAATGTCCCACTTGTCTTGTTGCTATCGCTGTACTGGGCAAATTTGATCAGTGAATGGAAATGTCAGATGGGTTGAACAAATTAGTTCTAAAATTAGATTTTGAAGCATGTGCTGTAGAAAAGAAACAAGTACTTTAGTATATTTTCCTCAACAAGTTTGTTTCTGACAAATGTGTATTGCTAGATGTTTAGTAGTCCACTAGGCTATTCTGCTAGAAACTTTCTTCACCCTGGAAAACTAGTCTTCAGATGATCTGTCTGCCACATATTCTAGTCTTAGGGCTGATCTACCCTAGAAAATTAGATCAGCTCAGCTATGTCACTCAGGGGTGTGAAAAATTCACACCCCTGAGCAGCATAGCTAAACTGACCTTAGTCCCCATGTAGACTGTGCTAGGTTGATGGAAGAAGTCTCAGGGAGGCGGATTACCTGCACCAGTGGGAGAACACCTCTCATTGCCATAGGTAGTGTCTACACTGAAGCACGACAGCAATGCAGCTGCAGGGTGTTAAGTGTAGACAAGCCCTTAATGTTTTACATTACAGTTTTGGCTGTGCTACACTGGCTTTTCACCCCACACTGCTTCTGCTGTCTTTCAGCACCGCTCCTTATGTTGGTTGGAGGGGACTCACAGAGTGACCCAGACAGATGCTTTTCCTGTGGGGATTGAGACCCTTCCATTCATGGTGTCCCAGGAACTAAGGACCCAGAGTCTCATCTCAAACTGACTACTGTGTGGCAGCCTAATGCACTGTGGCTTGACCCTAAGGATGGTCTTACTTCGCATTTAGAACTACTCAGTATATTTGTTCAGAGCAGACATGGCACAGACTGAGTGAAATGCTAGTAATGATCACTGAAGGAAAAGACCATGTAAATGAACAAAAACTAGCCCTTTGCTGACTCTTCCTTTGGAATCACGAAAGAAATATCACTTTTGAATAAGGCAATGATGACTGGCGCAGGGGTACAGACCTCAGCTGAATCATGGGAGCTGAATGTAAATGTTTCTCTGTCCTGCATGTAGTAGGGCATCTGAGAATATTTACATGAGACTTGTGCCTAGTCTGAGCTGCTTTAATTAAACTCTTAAAACAACAACAACAAATCATTCTTGCACTTCTCCAGTGCATGATATTTCTCAACTTATTTTTGGAGACTTCCAGCCGTTCCTCTAAACTTAGCACTTTCACTAAAATGGAGTCTTGCCCCTTTGGAGTACATTGCAGTATATATATTCACTCTTGCCCTTCTAAACCACACACCAATTTAAAATGTTCTCTGCAAGATCTTGACTTTGTATCCCAAAGGATTTGTAAGTTATAATGCATATAGCTGATGGATATTCTAAACATTTTGATAGCAGGATGGTACTTCTCTATCCTAAAAAGACATCTTAACTCTTCAATGACTTGCCACAATGAGCCTAATACAGGGGTATTACAAGGGCCACATGGGAGTGCAAAACTATATGGAGGGCCAGGTAGGGAAGGCTGTGCCCACTTCTGACCTAATACAACTCCTAAAGGCAATTCAGTTAGATTCTTTCATCCATATTGCTGTCCAGATACAGCCATGTTTTTAGTCAATACCTGAATTTACAGCACAAGTTGCACACTCTTACATTAAACTTGTTTTTAAAAACTGCCAGGAAGACTTCTCTAGTCCATGCACCTGTAGTCTTCTCCATACTCCCTGACTGAATGGTTTTCCCCTCTTTAGTGGTTTCCGTGTTTATCAGAGGTGGAAGGGAAGTGGTTTCCTTGCTACTTGTGGAGTCTCTTAGTGATTAAGAGTGCATAAGTATGTAGGCAAAGGGGGAGGAGGCAACTGTTGTACATTCTCTAGTGCAGGGGTTCTCAGGATAAATTTTTTGGTGGCCACTATCTCACTTTTTCCTAAAATACTTTGGTTATCCTAAAGCTAATCAATAAATATGCACATTTACACATCCAAAGCATTGCAATTTATTTATTGCTAGCTAGTAAGTCTGTTGTGAAAAGTGATATTAACAAACACACAAATATCACTTTTCACAGCAGACTTAATCAGCCCTGGCAAGCCTGGAGACAAATTAAGCCATGGATGGAGGGTTGGGGGAGACAGTGCGGGGCTGGAGCCCAAAGCCCCATGGCCAGAGGATGAGGTCCAGGGACAGCCTGAAGCCATGTGGCCAGAGCCTGGGGTCTGGGGCCTGCTACTGCACAGCCAGAGCCCAGGGCTGGAGCCTAAAGCCCATCGACGGAGCTTGCTGCCCTGCCACCCCAGGGCTGAAGCCCAAAGCCTGAGCCCCATCACCCAGGGGAAAATGGGGAACTTGGCCCGCTCCTACAGCGTTGTGCCCCAGGTGACTCCAGATGGGGGCAGGGTCCAACCCCTGCTGCTGGCCCCAGCATCCAAGAGCAACAGGATGGGGGAGGGGGCTCTGCTTTTCCCTCCCCCATCACAGCCCAGGAGGCTGTGGCCACAAGAAAAGCCCCTGGTTGTGACATTTGAGAAACGCTGCTCTAGTATGTACCACAGCGAAGGGGAAGAAAGGAGTTTGGGAAGTGTCTGCCTTTATGTATGTATTCCTACAGCCTCTACTGGAGGCTGTGGAGGTGGGAAGCAGGTGGCTCTTCTTACTGGTCTGACTCTGAAAATACTGTCCTGAAGCAAACAGATGAATGTAGCTTTCACAAAGCTGCCCTACTCCTGAATACGGAGTCCTCTGTAGATGTCTTTCTCCCAAAAGCTGGCTAGCCGAACAGATCTCTAGCCTGACTCCTAAATACAGGAGTCCCAGCTACTTTATCAAATTTAACTACAGTCTTCTGTATAACTGGAAAAGCCTCTTCCGTTTCATGTGAGACCATGTTAGAGACATGGTTAGTATTTCTCAAAACTAGATGTTAATGGACTCAATGTTTTTTTTTTCCTTTCAGACAATTTCTTTGTCAGTGCGATGCGAATAGTAAGTATTCGTTGCTTGTATTTTAACACTTTGAATGAGTTTCTCTATTTCATTGCCTTCCTACAGGCTTATAAATCTAGTTTAGAATTGCCTCTGGGTATTCCAAACCTACTGCACAGACTAGCTTCAACTATTTGCTTTCCTTGCTCATTCAGTTCCACCAGCCTTGGCTGCCTCCAGTCTTTTATTTCCCCACTGTTTCATTTGTACCTCCCAGTCTGAAATTCTCTTCTGCCCCTGTCAGCCACTGAATCAGTAACTCATCTGCCTGTGGTTTCAGAGTAGCAGCCGTGTTAGTCTGTATTCACAAAAAAAAGAAAAGGCGTACTTGTGGCACCTTAGAGACTAACAAATTTATTTGAGCATAAGCTTTCGTGAGCTACAGCTCACTTCATTGGATGCATCTGCCTGTGGGCCATAATCCAGTCAACTTCCAGCATGCAATACAAATAAAGGGATACTTTTTCTCTTTTTTTTGGACAGTATTTCTCTGTCCCATCGTATGTTTTCTGATCACTTCAACACTGTTCAAAACATCCACACCCCCCACTTGTTTAACTTGCCCTTAATTGAAGCCAGCCAAAGTGGTTCTTTGTCTTACCTCAGGGAAACAGTTAATCCATCACTGCACTGAATTGCTTCTTCACATCTTGTCTTTAAACTTTCCTTTCACGATCAGCTGATTGACTCTGTAAATAGCTCTGATGGCATGCATAGAAGGATGCAATATAAGTGTTGTATCTGAGCAACTTAAATGTGCATTTGTTTCTTGCAGTGCTTCAATCTTAAGGATGTTGATCTTGCATATAGATTACATAAGGTATTGGAGACAGGAGACAACTGGAAACTTATAGGAGATGCACAGCAACAGTCTCTCTATTGGTAAGTTTGGTGCAGCTACATGTAGTACCATTAATGTATTAAGAACGCTGTCCTCATTTTACTTTAAACATAAAACAATATTTAATAAATTAGGATTTGAAAATTGAACTATTCTTTATGCAGAAAGAGACTTTTGTGAGTATCAGCTAGAATATAGATAACTTTTTAAGTCTATCCTTTGGAATAAGAGTGGGAATAGCTTGCTAGTGGTTCTCATCTAACAGTAAAATGAAAGCTCTTTAAAATATAAAGGAAGCTGATTAAGATCCATAACTGCTAGCAGACTAAATGTGTAGAATAAATAATTTTGAAAGGACACCAGATTCAGTGTTTCAAAATCACTTCCCGTAAACAGCCCCACTTACATTATAGGAAAATCAGTTCTGTCTTTACACCCAGCACATTTTCTTGCCCAGAATAGAGGAAGCATAAAAACTCTTGGTGAGGCAGGGGTTCACCCGATCGTCTGTCTCGCCTATCCACTGTCTCAGTTTACCTTTGGTCTCTGATCAAACCAGCACAAGAAATGAAGAGTTCTTCACAGTACCACTCTCCTTCTAGGTATAGTTTGTTACCATAAAATAACATGCATCAGGCCTTCTAGCCTAGCCAAGTTCTCTGGGATCCATTAGTCCTTTCAGGTTATAATAGGATTTAGCGTACGTATAGCCCTCCCTCTAGGCTCAGAAGGCTTTCCAGTCCTTTACTAGGGCTTGGTTCAGTTTCTTGCAGCTCTCTCAGGTGAGGCTCCTGCTCCCTGTGGTCTCCAACCCGGGCTTTGGACTCTGGAGAGTATTTCTACTCTACTCTCCCGCCACCCTCACAGGCTAAGTGAAAGTTCAGGCTTTCCTTATATACTGTGGCTGGTCATGTGACTGTCACCTGCCCCTCCAACCCACAAAGGAATGCAGTTCTCCATGTCCTTCAGTGAACCAGGTATCCCAGCATGCCTTCTCTTTAAAAGGGCTTAGCCCGGGAACAGGGTTGGCTGGTCCCAGGTCCCCTGCTTCTACCCCTAAAGGGGTAAAGATTTCATCGTGTTACACTTAGTGTTGTGCAGGTTTAACAATAGCATCTAAAACATGCATATCCATAGGTTCTTGGACGTCATACTAATTGAGCATAATAGGAAATATCAAGAGAGATGCTGAGGTGACCTGAAGAAAAGCCCATTAGAAGGATTGGGTTAAAGAAGCACCAAAAAGGAATTTGGTATTGGAATCAGTTTCCATGAAGACACTGTTAGTGTAATAGGATTGATAGGATCTTTATCAGTCTGTAGTTTAAAGTCTATAGCTTAAGTCAAAGGAGACAACTAGATTTAGATGATAAGCAGTCTCATTCATTGCATCAGGTCAGGGACTTGATTTGATGAGTTGCTTCTCTTTGTGGTTCTAGGACAGTCTGTTGAGTAAAGCAAAAGTGAAGTCGTTTCTTGGCCAGTCACCAGCTCACAAAAATACTATGTTACTAATCTTAGAAATTGTTTCTTATCTATAGGGCAAAAATGTATTCTCTGTGTTCACCTATTCTGGATACTGTACCAATGAAACAGTTCTAACAGGTTTAAAAGGGCAGGGTTTTGGCTATTTTAACAAAGTGCATTGATCTTCCTGTCAGTGAATTGGGGGAACACTTGGGGAGTGAGGGTTGTTACACCATGGTAGGAGGAGTAGGATGATTTGCGTTTCACTGCTCTTTGACCTACATTCTAATCTGGCTGTTGGCACAAGTTCACTTTCCATCCATTTCTATGTGAACATTAATCTGCAGTTACATGGAAGAGATGCCTAGACTTTGGATATTGGAACTAGTATATTGCAAGGGAAGATGGATGATATTTGCATCCTAATTCTAACCAGTCCTACCATTTACATCAACCCTAAAAGTTTTTTCCCACTGTGACTCTTTCTCTGGATGCCCAGGACTGGGAGTCACCTTGCTACCCCCTGCCTGTGGGAGTCTCTTTTGTGGTAGCTGGGTGCCAGCTCCTGCACACCACCAGCCTTTCACCCACTCAGGCATTCTCCTCAGGACTCTGCCAGTTCTAACTTTGCTTTGCTCCCCAATGCCTGAGCCCCCTTGCAGAACATTCCTCTCTAGTGTCCAGCCCGTGTCACTGGACAGTCACACAAATTATCCTGTTAGCTGCACCCAAGGGAATAGTATAAACACTCCAGCTTGTTTGATTCAGGTGAGTGTCTGCTCCAATATAACAATATAGCACTGTAATCTATTTATAGTGAAAACAAATATAAATTGATTAATAAAAGTTAAGTTTTAAGAGACAATGATCAAAGATACTAAGAACAACAGGTTACAAATGAAGCAAAAGTTATAACATTCTTTCTAGAGACTGACACTTAACAGGCTGAAGTCCTTGTGTAAAGACCTGAAGAAGAGTTCTTGGAGCTTGAAAGCTTGTCTTTCACCAACGGAAGTTGGTACAATAAAAGATATTACCTCACCACCCTTGTCTCTCTTGTCCTGGGACCCACACAGCTACAAAAACACTGCAAACAATCCTTGTCTAAGGTAGTCTTGTCTCAGCTAAGCCTTTTCTGTGGTATTTCAACCTAGGTTGGTTGAGATCCTGTTTTCATAAATGCAACCACACTGTCTGGTTACCCCTTCAAGGGCAGGAGGGGTTCTGGTGCCACCTTATACCCCCAAATGCATTGTTTTTGTCCACAGAGTCAGACAACTCCCTGTGGTTCAGACTCTGGGGTGCTCTCTCCTGTTGAGTTTACTTTTCCTTCTCTCCCCTCAATCTGTTGTTCCTGTTGAGTTTTCATGCAAATGGGGCTTGCTTTGTGTTGGCTTAATTTCCATCAGAGACAGAGTGGATAAGTAATTCCACATCCCTTTGTCTGGCAAAACCAGCTTGTCAGCTCTGCCTAGGACACAGATTCTAAACATATTTTCAGTATGTACATACAGCTTCTTAAATATCATACATACATACATCACACGATGATTAGGAGGAGAAGTATGACATAAGCTTCCATTAGACACCTCACGACCCTTTCTGGGTAAATACTATGAGAGCAGTGTGTTAGGTGTAGGGAGTTTGTCAGGCCTGATAGGAGTTGCTGTTACAGAACAGTGAACCCTTTGCTAGATGGCATTGAGGGTTCTTAGGGTCACACCTACCAAAAACATTACTTTTTCAAAGCTGATTGTGTTTAATTTCCAATTTCATGCTAGTCATGGAAATGTTAGTTCATTCAGATCTGAGCATTGCTATTTACAGGTCCTGCTTCTGTCCATTTCAGCCAATCTAATTACAACCGAGTTCTGACAGCCTGCGTTTTTTTTCCCTTTTCTGCAGTGCAAGGTTCTTTACTCTGTTGTGTATGATGGAACAACTCGATGTCATACTGAAGTGGTATAAAGAACTGGTCCCTTCGGTAAGATGGTATTTCCATATATCTGGGCAGCATTCATGTTTACAATATAAATCTGGAAGAGCAAGGCAATCCTACCAGGCTAAACTGCTGTCTCTGTTCATCAGCTCTTCTACCCAAATGCTCAAGTAATGTGGGATCTCTTTCAAGCACTGGACACAGCCAACCATTTGGAAATGGTCCCTCAGATTTGGAAAGGTTAGTGGTAGCTTGGTTTCTTGCTTCCTTATGGTAACCTAAGGCTTGCCCATACAGCTCCCTGCTAAAAGGGGTAAGGCAGCATACTAGTCATTGAAGAGCCACTTAAATGCCTCTATGGTGAGAGCCAGAAACTTGCAGTACAATGTCATGCTTCTGTGATGTTTGTCCTGCTTGCATCTTTAGAACACAAGCTCACAGCCATGATAGTCTCACAATGCAGCATCAGGACATCTTAGTACAGTGATTTAAAGGGAGAGTGGCAACAGAGGTTGTACAACTAGTGGAACTATTCATTGAAGGGAAAAATACATGGCTCTTCCTTTAAAACGGCAATGATGATTGGCGCAGGGGTACGGACCTCAGCTGCATTATGGGAGCTGAATGTAAATGTTTTTGTCCTGCATGTGGTGGGAAAAGTCAGAACATTTACATGAGAGTGGTGCCTACATCTGAGCTGCTCTTTAATTGTACTATTAAAAATTGTCCTGCTTGCTCCTTGGGAGGGAATGTTGGGTGTCCGATGCAGTAATGGCACCATTGCTAACCACTCTCTTCCTTCAATCAGATATCAAACAGCTTGGGCTTAGCAACAGACCTGAACTGTTGGAGGAAGTGTTGGCTCTGATGGCCAGGGAGATACACCCTCAGGAGGTGAGGCTCATGAAATGATCAGTGAGGGTGAAAGTGTCACCCTGACTTTACTGTCCATCGGGGGGGTTGTTTTGTTTTTTGAACACTAAGTGCAAAGTATTAGAGTAACTAGAACCATCATGTAGAGAATCCTAGATTTCCATTCACTGCATAGGGATCACAAATAACACAAGCCTATATATATATTTAGATTAATCTAAAGTTCCTCTTAAGGGTTCTAGGCACCTTTATTAGTTTGAGGTTTCAATATATGGCAAATAAGCTCAGCATCCTCCCAAAAACCCACTTTCAACATGTGCCTCCATCCTCAAAAAAGGGTGGGCTTTGCAGCATGCCCTGACAATCAATACATTAGACCTGTTGGAGACCAGGGTGGGAGAGGGGAGTGAATTCCAATACTTGGGAGGGCCCCTCGTGAGAATGCCCTGCCAGTAACTAATTTTCTTCTAAATGGAGAGGGGTTCAGGCTCCAAATCTGACCGTGCACAAAGAATAGATCTCTCCCTCCTAGAATGAAATTGGCCTCTCTCTGGGG
Organism: Dermochelys coriacea; assembly: GCF_009764565.3. Lineage (NCBI taxonomy): Eukaryota > Metazoa > Chordata > Testudines > Dermochelyidae > Dermochelys > Dermochelys coriacea. Next base: position 131,596,668 of record NC_050071.1, read on the forward strand.
CATGTTGGGTTTGTCATCTCTAAATCTGTAGAGATGAAAAGCCAAATTCCACCCTCTTGGTATAACTCCAGTGACTTCAGTGGAGTTAAACTAGGAATGAACTTGACTCAAGATGACTCAAAAATTGTAAGATCAAGAAATCTACAGACTATGTACATCTGATTTATTTTGAGAAAAGCTGTTTTTCACTGGGGGAGATGGATGACATTTAGCTCCATACCTCTCTCTGACGTTCAAGGAGAGTGAGATGCATAACTGCCATTTGTGCCTTTCGAAAATCTCCTCCATTGAGATTATTTTTTAAAAATGTGCAAATGTAGATGCTCATAAAATGCCCAGCCCCAATGGTTTATTGTGAAGCAGTTTGCTGCAGTTTTCTGAACAGCACCTGGTAGTATTCCCCTTTCTTGCCTTAGTATACAGTGACGGTGGTGCTTAAAAATCATCCTGTTGAGAGCTTTCTGGTGGAGCTGTCTTCCTACAAAAGAGGTGTGTTTTTGATGCTGAAAGCGTGGTAGACAATTCATTGGTAAACCAGATGGCCCACAAGTTAGATGTTTGGGTGCTAATAGAGTAATCTTTTCACAGACTCAGATGTCATTTGCCAACTGTGCTGCAGATATCAAATCTATTTTTGAAACTCGAGAGAGGAACCAGGTCCCTTTAGGGTGGACAGCAAGTGCTCTGGGTAACATTGCCATTCTGTTTTCAAGGGTGGGGAGAATCCAAGAAGCCTGGTAAGTGTGTGGCTGCTATGAATTCTTGTCCTGCTTGCATCGTTGATATCTCCAATTCAGACTGTGGTGTGCAGATGCTTTTAAACTCTGTTGTAAATGGAAAAAAACCTGCTAAATTCTTATATTTTTACTTGACGTTTGTCTTCTCTTTGGTGCTGACTAGTTCAAGGTTACAGTCTTCCACTCAATAAGATGACCTAGAAGTAAATACAGTAGCTGGCACAGGGAATATTCTACTCACTTGCATGCAAAATGCTTTATGTTGCCAGATGTCTTGTAAATGCACCAAAGAAACTAGTGTCTGTGAGCATTTTATTTATTAATGGAGACTTCTAACTTTGCCGTAATACAGAGGTTCAATTCAAAATAATGTTGTTGCTTCAAATGTCCAGTCTGCAATTTTGGGATCTGATCCAACTCCCATTAAAGTAAAATCTCCCATTGATTCACTTGGATCAATATGTTTGGGAACTGACCCAGAGGTGGGTGCCTTTTTATATAAAGTTGTACATTTGCATCTGTTTTAATGTTTTTAAAGCGAATGGGTTTTTTTTAAATGCACACTCAGCATATATGCCTGTAGTGACATTTTTCTTAGTATATTGAAGACTAAGGCAGACATAAATTAATCACTCATTTTAGTCTAAAGATAAAATCAGTGAATATTTCAAAATGTGTATACTATAGACACTCCTTCCTTAATGAGTGTTTTCCACATATTGGTGAGAGAGCAGACCATATTGAAGGGTCTGTTCCAAATTGTGGTGAAGGTGGGTCTCATTAAAGACCTTTTACTGGTGTTCCAAGCAGACATTTATCTTAGAATGATACTGACATTATAACCTCAGTTGTTTTTTTCCTTCATCTTCAAACAGGAACATGCTGGAGCTTTTCAAAAAAAACAATAGAGTCCCCAGGTGAGTTCATTTAGTCGTCTGACTTCAGATGGCAAATCTCACACACTACTTTGGTTGAGGCCTTGCGCTGTGTTTCTAGTTGACGGTAGCAGTTGTAGTGTGATTTTTCACACCTTCACTTCCTAAGTTAATTCCTAAGTTCAATACTTTTAATTTGGGTGTTGGCCTCCTTGGTGAGTGTGGGAGGGTTTCTTCATTTACCCAGTGTAAAGCATATGCTGGGAGCTCTTTCTGCCCCGGGTCATGGTCAAGGGGCAGAGGTTGGTTTGAGTGAGATCCTTGAAACGTTTAAAATTTTTGATGCCGTGACTTTTCCCCCCCCTTGTGTCAGACTATTGAGATATGGGTAATAAAATAATTGAATGGGCTCAACAGCTCAAAGTGTGTTGCCAAACAAGCCCAACAGCTCAGTGTGGGGCCAGATTAACTCTCCACTAGAGACGGAGAGCAGCTTGTCTGAGACTCTCCCAGCCAACATCACCCCGAAGTGTCCCTAGCCTCTGTTTGCCAGAAGCTGGGAATGGGCAACAGGGGATGGATCACTTGATAAATTGGCCTGTTCTGTACATACCCTCTGAAGCACCTGGTATTAGCCAGTCAGAAAACGGGATACTGGGCTAGGTGGACCATTGGTGTGACCCAGTATGGCTGTTCTTATATTAAGATTGATGGTCTTTGATTTTTAGCATACTTAGCATTCGACCCTCTAGCTGAAAGCAGTAGGTGCTCCTACTGGCTTCTGGAGTTCTTCAGATCACACCAGCTCCTGAAGGGATCACTTTACAGTTTGTAAACATTTGGTAAAGCATTCAAAATGAAACTGATCAGAGTGGGGGGTTTTAAGTACCTTCTGAGAAGCTCTAGAAATAAGCTTCATTTAAAAATAGAAATTTTAACTCCTAAGAGAAATTAACAGGTTTAAACCAGTGTAATCTTTACCTCAGAAAATTATGGGGGGGTGCTGATTCTTACAACGGGAGACTGTGTTGGTGCTGGTGTCCTGACCAAGCATCAGTTCTAGTAATTACAGCCAGTCTGCCTAGATACGCTTGCAGTGGGAATTAGGTATTGTACAGGAAGGAGCTGTTGCGTGTTTAATTCCACACACACACCTGCATATGTATGTCTCAAAGCACTTGCACTAGTGGAATCTCCTGAGCTGATGTGTGAAGTCAGAGCCCCAGCAGGAATCTGTGCTGAAGGAGGGTGGAGAATTCTGAAGTTTTCAGCATGGCTGCTAGTCCTCAGTGGCCACCAGCTCTGAATGTGTTGGGAGGGAAGCTGCTCCTTGAGAGCTGACAGTAGAACAGGAAAAGGCTCCTTTAGTTTAAGTGGCCTAGCTGCACCCCCTTGTCCTACTCATCTCTCTGGTAGCTGCTGAAGACGCTCCTCTTCCCATCAGCAACATGTGGAACCTCCACCAGCAGGAGAGGAGGGAGCCTGGCCAACCACCTGAAGAGCTCTGCCGGACTGGCAGCTTTACAGAAGTAACAGAACTGGAGCCTGCTGTTCTTTGTGCGCCCCCCCCCCCCCCCCCGCACTGAGCTTGTTGGGGAAGGTAGAGAAGGCAAATTTCCCCCATATCCACTCTTACAGGCAGCTCCCTACAACAGACTAGGGCTCTACCTGTCATTTAGAGGGCTCAGCTCTGAGCATTGTCTTTGGTATCGTTCAAGCTGGATGCTCCAACTCCTTGTCAGCCAGTAATGGGAGAGGGGCTGGCTGTGAGAAAGATCTGTAAACAGGGCTCAAAAATAATGCCATTTAACCCTAAGCTCCTGTACCTCTGTCTCCACCACTGAGAGGCACTGCCCAGCATGGGACGGGTGTGGGTGAGGAGGTTCCGCACATGGTCACGTGTATAGTAATGTGTGTTCCTCAGTTAGGGAGGGTGTTTTCAGAAGTGTTGGCCTAACTGCTTGAGTTAAAGGCAAAGCTAAAATTCCCACTGATTTCCAGGAGAGCACTTAGGCCTGAGCTGAATGGTTCTGAAAATCTCCTAAGCATTGAAACTCAGCAAGTGAAGTTAATTCCTGTGGGCTTGTGTGTGCTGTGGACACCCCCACACTGGAGCTCAGCCTATTCCTTCCCAACCCAGGCATCTCTGTCTCTGCAGAGCATTCACTCTTTGCTTCTCACTTGCAGTGACAAGGTGATGAACGAGGTCTTGACCTGCACTAAACAAAGCAACACTCCAGATCAGGCGGTTGAACTAGTGAAGTTGGCTGCTGCCTTCAGTCTACCTACAACTGCAAAGCTTGCAAGGAAGGTGATAGAGGAGTTTGAACTGTCTGAAGAACAGAAGTAAGATGGATTGTTTTATGTATTTGTTGTTCCATATCCACTGTCAGCAGTAACTAGGAAAGTCTGTGTCCCTCTCTGTGAATGGCTTACGGGAAAGTTGGCTTTCAGAACGCCACACACAGCTTTGTTGTAACCATCATGCCAGTCCTCCTCGGTTGTAGAAAACCTCAATGTTAATCCCAGGCTCTACTCCTACCACTTGTAATTTAGCACCTTTCTTCACTAAGGTGATTAGATTCAAGTGATTAGGGAGTCTCCTGCCTGTGTGTAGTTTTACTGTATAAGTTCATTTAAAAACAACAAAAGCCCTCCTGTTTCCTGTTGCTGAGAGATGGATCCTCAAAACCAGGGAAAACTGAGCAAAGATATAGTGAAGCTGCATTTAATGGCACTTTGGGCACCTATAACTGCAGATACACCTTTTGTGAGACTTTGTCTACAGCTTTGTTTGCCTAAATGACTGTATAAAAACCTGGCCTTTTGTGTCTAGTCCGAGTAAAACCCTACCCCCCCAAAAAATGGGCTGAAGTGACTAGGGATTTTTGGGTGCCCAGTGTGAGACCATCTTTAAAATATCAAGTAGTGCTGAGCACCCAACCTTGGAAAATCAAAGCCTGAATGGCATCTAGTTGGGCACCCAGGCCACGTCTGAAAATATATGCTGACTTCTCTCAGCTCAGTGAACCAGAGACGTTGCCAGTAGATAATGCTTCCAGCGGGCTTTGTCGACTTAGTTTCTTAGAACGTTGCTTTTTAAATGTCTCAAAGACTTGTATCTGAAAAACTACTGGAGCAGCTAAAAATCGGTGTAACCCTTAACACTCTCTAAAGGAAAGGAAACCCTTACTCTGAAAGTTGCGTTGCAGAACTGAAATTATTCCTCTTGAGGCCTAATCTGGCCTGGCTCCTATTCCAACCTGCTTCTCCTGCTACAAAATGAGCCTTACGAGTGGGTGAGTCTCCTTCATTTCCCTCCGGAAGGGAGCAGTATGGATAGGTGGAGGCAGCATAGTGGGCATTGAACTGTCCTTTCTGTAACAGTGTCACAAGTGGGTTTCAACCATATGTTAAATTGCACCTTTTCTCCCTAGGAAGGCTCTGGAAGATGCTGATCCCCAAAGCAGTGACAGCAGTGATAGCGACAGCGACTAGAAGCCGTTTCTCTAGCTTTCCCTGCGTAACAAAGAACGGGAGTTGTTTCTCATTACTAGGGCCTAGGTAGGCTGGTTTGGAAAGCTGCATGCATGATTTCATATCTCTCCTTCCATTGGATGTGACAGACCAAAGGATGCTAGGAATAAGAGGCTTGTACTCTTCTGCTTGCAGTGATACGGCTCCTTCTACTACTACCCTCAAGCTAGCTAGGAGAGAGAATGGAATATTGTCTTCCCTGGTAAATGCTCCCCTAGTGACTTGTCCAGGGGGTAGAGAGGAGACGCATGGTTAAGGACTAGACCACATCTACATGAGCCTTACTGGGACAATTACCTGTTTTCTATTGACTTAGTGAAACAGTAACTAAGGCTGTTTAAATGCAGACTGTCTTACATGAAACATTCTTACTAGCCCTGTGCAATCAGTCTAAGTTACGCTGCAGTGTAATGGAGCTGATCAAGACTCCTTCAGGGGCTTGCTTATGATACCTCTCCCCTCTTGTGTTCAGGAATGGGCTTTGGGAGCCAGAGCTGTGACAGCTGCTCTACTGTGAGCCTCTAAGGCTCCTGCAAGCTGGGGGTGAGATTCTCACCTTAAAACATACATGGCTGCTGTACTCAAAGATGCTGCTTCTACCCTCCAGCAAAGGCCTACTGTGACCTTGTCTTCTAGCATGCACGGGCAGTGCTGCCTTGAGAAGCTTGATGGTTCTGTTTAACTGATACCACTAGGATTATGTTGTCCTAACACACCCCCTCCAAAGGATAAAGTTTACCCTCCCAGGCTCCACTGTGGGAAGAGGGAGTTTGTCTTTTCATCTGCCTTCTGAGATGAATCATCTTTTCATGGAAGAGGATCACAGTTGGGTAGTATGTAGACCCTCAAGGCACAAATTAATCATTTTCAGAGGTAACATTCCTTTGATCACTTCTGTATTACGATGCTGGTAGCTATGGGAGTCTCTGCTATGTTATACTTGATTAGCCTAAGCAAAATGAGGGCAACTCTTTTCTTCCTATCTTCCTATTGCCATAGTTACAGCTAGACTAAAAAAAGAGTGCAAGGAACTAGCCAGTTTCCAACTTTTTTAGCCAGTGGAGGGAATGGTTGGCCTTCACATGTCACCCTGCCTTGCTTGGATCTGTCAACCATGAGGATAGAGCTAGAGTGTTACAGTAGTAGCTTAGATTCCTACTGTATTATTCAGCTACTAGTCTTAGGTTCATGTAAAGCTGAAATAGAGCAGTCAGTATAACTGGTATTTTCCTATAGGAGTACAGCTAAGCCCACAAAAGCCTTTCCAAATGTTTGAAGCTGACAGTAAATAGCTATTTTTGCTGGTGAGAATTGGAATGCTAGTATTATAGGGATGTGAAGTAATTGTGATAGGGTTGTAGATATGTGTTCTAGGTAAATATTCCACTTCTATCTCTTTAATTCTAAAACACAAGGCAAAGTTAACCATGCAGAAATATATAATAACATGCCAGAAATGACAGGGAAAATTGGTATTTTAACTAGTTCATATGGAATAAGGGTAAATAAAGGCTTGAATAGGTCTACTTCACTATCTTCCATGTCAGAACAGAAATACAGTAAGTGGTGTAAATCTGTTTGTTTTGTAAATAAATTTGTCATTTATTTAGCAGGACACCTTGCATGAGATACTGATGAATGTGGTTGGTTCTAGGCAAGTTAAAGAGAGCTGATACTTCAAAGTGAAATATAGGGAGGAAAGTTCCTTACCCCTAATGAGCCTTAAACATGCAGAACAGGGAGGCATTCAGGAAACCTAGCAGAATTTTCTTGCAAGTCTGAATGTGTTTGTGTTTGATCAATACTTAAATATCATGATAGAGGCACAGGATCAGTTAAATATTTTTCAGGATGTTTTCTGGTTAAACCAATTCATTGTCAATGATAATACTATACACTATCTACAGACCATGCTGTTTAACAGACTACTAAATTAAAGTATTTCCTTATACAGTGAGAATGTGTATCTTTAATTTCCCAAGCACAAAGATACTTTAGTTATAGATTATGCACCTAGCCTGGCACTACAAGGTTTTAAAATACAGCTGCAAAAAATAGCATCAGCAGTTATACTATGTAGGGTAAAAGGCAAGGGCTAGTGATGGTATAAATTGAAATTCCTACACCCTGAAAACAAGAATATATACTAACAGTTACCAAGAGATTTGCCACCATCAGCTTCAGTCCACTACTACCAATTCTTGCATCACTGATCTTCTCTGGATGCTGCAATCTCATCTTCCTCCTATGTGCATATGAGATAGCTGATACAAACAAGGAGCAAACGCAGAAAGCTTCTATTTGATAACAGATTTTAACAAGAGAACTGAATAATAGAAGAGACATGGGTTTCACATAGTTTTATTCAATGGCATGAACTGGCAAATCAATAATGGGTTACAAACATTTTGGCTGGATCACAAGCCAAATCCATACAACTTGGAAACAAAATGGCTACACAAGTTGCAGAGAAAGCATCCTGGTGTTTCCTGTCATGATAACAACTGAAACCAATACAAATATAACAGGTGGTGAGAGTCAGCTCAGTGCAAGGAAACAGGACAGTACCTGTGGTTTGTGACATAACTCATTTCTACCCCTTCCAAGGTCCTTGTTTGCAAACCCTTTACAGATCATTTGATTTTTTTCCCAGCACTTAAACAATTCTGCATTAGACTGCTTCCAAAAGTATAATATAGATCCCTAGCTTAGATCAATCCATTTGAGTTGTTCCTAATCCCACTGCACTGGCATATGCAGTCAGGATATCTACTACTTGTTTAGTTTCCAGGGTCATTCGAGCTTCAGTCAGCCAATCCTGTGCCACTCTCCTAGACTCCCCTTTCAGCTGGTTGACAAATTTAGCTGCCAGCTCCAGATCTCCATGTTCAATGCAATATGAAGCATAGGATAGTAATTTAAACGTGTCCAGATCTTCAGGGCTGAGCTCAGCAGGTGGTTTCAGTTGCGGAGGATGAAACAGGAGAAGTGACTGTAGGTAAGAGAGCAAGTACTGATACAAACTGTTTCTGGTTTCATCAATCATGGCCACTCTTTTTGCCAGTTTTTGGACTGTGCAGAAACGTGCCCTGAGTGCTTCTTCACTATAGACTCCCCGGGTCAAAGATTCTTGGGGGAGAGCTGCCACTAAGGCTTCAGTAAATGCATTGTCAGAACAGTTGGCCTTGATGGCCTCAACTGCAGACTCCAGTGGCTCAGTGGGACTATCCCCAGATGCAGTCTTCAGACTGTATTTTAAAGCCTCAACTGAAAGCCACAACTGATGTGCCTTTCTGGCTTCTTCTTCAGCAACTGCGTGGCCTGCAGAATAAACCAAGAAAGGAGCTTTTTATAGACTGACATTGACACGTGTCTGGGAGAGAGACTGCCACATTAAGGTAATGTAACTATAAAGATCTGCACCCTCATAGGCCAGTTTAACACATTAACAAGCACAAGCTAGTTCCCTTCCCATGAATCAGTTTACTTCCAAAGATAGCACTATCTACTTTTGGAGGGGGGTGGGCTGGCTTAACAGCAGTTCAGGATAATATTGGGTCTGACTGTTGAAGTGAGGTGTGCAACACCTGTTATTACCCTGAGCTGTCTAGATCAAGCCAGCCTCTTCAAAAGCAGGAGAGCTACTTCTCCATAAGTACACTTTGGCAGAAGGTTATATTCTCTTTGAATCTGCTAACTAGAGCAGAAGTGCTCAGCACCGTTAGGAAAAACAGGCCACTTACTTACATGACAGATGTGTGCTTAGGCATTAATCTTGGGTCACTGTGATGGAATACACCCCTATGTTCAGACCCTACACACTACTGTAATAATCTTTGTACAGAGTATTCCTTCCAAGTTTTCAAATGATACCTTACAATTTGCTGGTCAGTATTGTCCTGGTAAAATGTGTGTGGCAACATTGTATGTGAAGTTATAAGATTCCCATGTATGATAACACGTTCCAAACCCCACAGCCCTGACCAGACAGAAGTCAGGACTGTCCTAAACAAAGGAAGAAATGTGTGCTTGCCTTACTTTGCATTTAAGCGATAATCATCATCATCAAGCATGGAGGGAAAACGAAGGAAAAATAAAACCCCAGCAGGGAATAGTCTTCCACATAGACACTGACTCCCAGGTCACAGCTGGAAATGTTTTTCAAGAGGGACAAAACACCCCAAGGAACAACCCCTGCCCCCAAACCACATTCTCCACACCCGAGAAGACAAAAGGAAACAGCTGTTGGACTCTGGGGCAGGGGTCTAGACCTGAAAGTTTGGTCAGTAATCTACTAGAGCATGTGGTGAGAAAGTTTGCTTTGCAACCCAGATTGTTTCTTAACTAGATACTAGTCAGTGTTTTACCTTTTTTTTTTTTCCCTTGTAACTGTGACTTTTGTGCCTCATCACTTATACTCACTCAAAATCTCTTTGTAGTTAATAAACTTCCTTTACTGTTTCATCTAATCCAGTGTGTTTAAGTTGAAGTGCCTGGGTAATTCCATTTAAAATAAGATGGCATATTATTGCCTTCAAGGAATAACAGACTAAATATAGTTTTACTGTCCAGGAAAGGGCTGGGTAGTAAAGGACAAACATTTCTGGAGGTAAGGTATTGTAAGGCACCCAAGATTGCAGGGTACGGTTGACACAGTGCCCCACTAGTCTGGATTGTGCTCTGGTACAGTCATTACAAAATGTTTCTGCCCCATTTTCCAGTACTCACTCTCTACTGCCTGCTCAATTCCTTTCAACCGGGCATAGGCTGTGTTGATATCCAAAGTGAAGTTGTCAAGTTGTTCCTGAGTAAGGCGTTTGAATTGCATTTCCTGTTCATTGAGCTTCTCAGACAAGCTCTGAAACAAGAAACTTAACATAAATCTAGTACCAGTGTAAACAAATGCATGAACAAATACTTCATGGAGAGAGATCAAAATTATACCCTTTAGAACACAATACAACATATCAGTTTATTGTATGCTTTCCAAAGACAATGCACATTATAGTAAATACAACATCGCCTGGGCAATCAGGCACCCTAACCTGAGAGTAGGGCCAAATAGTATTGCACTTGCTGTTTAGTATCAGCAAATCCTCTCCTTCATTAAAAAGATTAAAAGGAATAGAACCTGAAGTGATCAAAGAGTTTGTGTATTCTATCCCCTTTCAGTATAATTGGCCTGCATTAAAGTGTACTGAAGGATGCATTTGTAAGACCGCTGTCCAGTGGAACCCTTACATGATGTGCATCTCGCAAGGCTATCACAGTAAACTAGATCATCATGCCATGTAATCCCTGGCCATTTCATTATAGATCTCCCCTCCCTCACCTGCTGAAACTCCAGCTTGAGTTCCTGTTCTTGGATCTTCAGAACCTCTCTCAGGTGATCAGTGTGAGCAGCTGCCTGCCTGCGGAGCTGGGTCCTCATTTCACTCTCCATTACTTCTCGGACTTCTTCTATCTGTACATAAACAGGCACTAGCTATAAGCCTTCATCTCCCAACTGCTTACTGATAGCAAGGGTGATGTTACTTAAAATTAACCCAACAATAATTTTCTTGAGGACATATTCCTGAAATCACTGAGCTTTTTATACAGAGACTATACAACTTTACATTTTTTAAATTAATAGCTATTTAGAGACAACTTGAAAGTTCTCTTGCTCTGTTGGTTTGTCTTTCTAATGGCTAAAAGCCCATAATGCTGGTAACCAGTGATTACACTTGCTAGACAGTTAACAGAGCATGCTTTTAATTTTAGATATGCATGAAAAATAAAATTACTCAGATAAAAGTATACATAAAAAAAATTCTAAAATTTCCCCAATCAGGTCTCAAATTAAAATGCTTCTACTTTTTTCCCCCCTCTTCTATCTCCAGTATTTTATTTCGAACTATACTCACAGTGTCAGATTATCTGCTTATAAACTTGACACTTACATTTATTTCAGGCGTGGCTATGTGTTTTTCCAATCCCTGAATGTTTTTTGCAATAATGAGTCCATGAGAAGTCAACAGGCTTCTAGTTCTTTCTTGTACTGAGCTTCATGTCAGTGAACTGTTCACTCAAGCTAGCCCTGGTCACTAATTATTTTTAGTTAATCGAACAATTGGTATTTCCACAGTTTTCCCTTTTCTTCAAATGTCACAACAACCTGGATCCAAACAGCTCAATTAAAACAAATTTGGGGGGGCGGGAATCCAAAGATCTCAGTCAGAATGCAGCTTTGGACAACCAGAACCGGGGGTGAAATCTTGGCCCTACTGAAGCAAATGGGAGTTTTGCTGTTGACCTCAGTACAGCCAGGATTACACCCTGCTTTTCAGAAGTGCACACATGCAAGATTTCAAGTCTTGTTTGCAAGCACACTACAGCTTGCTGACCATATACAAATACAAATATCCAATACTTGTCTGTAATAGCTGTGGCCGACTATACAACTACATGAAACATTTTCAAAAGTACTTAAGTGACTCACAGGCTGTGAAAGTTTTACCCTACAAGCCTAATTTGCACACACATCTGAGAATCAAGATGTTCAAAGCTATAGTCCTGTTTTCTAACCAGCTGCCACACTATTAGTTTGTGGCTTGGAAGATATCAGACTTCACTGGTGAATGCCACTGCAGGCAGAGAACATACTGGAAAGCAGCAGCATGGGAGGACCAATTCCCCTACGCTTCCTGTACCTTTTTGTCCTGCTCGATCTGGATCTCGCTTTTGCGGTGTTCTAGTGCTTTTGCCACTGCTGTCTCAAGTGCTCTCTTATCTTCCAGTTTTTGCTTTTCCAGGGCTGCCTCAATGTGCTGCTGTTCTCTCACTCTCTGATCAGCCAGTTCACTGTTGAGCTGGTCAATACGACGATGAGCATGGGCAATGAGAGAATTTAAATCATCTGTAGACAGCTGACCAGCTAAAGAGAACAAGTTTTATTAGAAATAGATCGCTGCAGAAACAGTCAGACACACCACCTGCGCTACCCAGCACACACACCATTGAAAGAAGATCATCCTCAGGTCACAAACTGGGCATATTTAGCTGGGCAACTAGCACCTTACTAACTCTCCCCCTCTCCCTGCCCAGGCACCCATCCAAGCCTTTCTGGACAGCATCTACAAACTAACAAAGTTAATTATTTTTTCCTAGCTACCAAAATGCTCATTCACAATATTTCACTCTTAATTGCCACCCTGCCAGCCCCTTGATTTTTTCCCACCATTAAATCTAATTTAGAACTGTAAGTTCCTGCCCTTTTTTGGTTTTTAAAGCAGCATGCAGCTATTACTGTGCTAATAAGCCATACAGCACCTCAAGGGATGTAGAGTAAAGCTGATGCAAAGTCTGGGTGAGACTAGATATGGATGACAGTGAGCTTGCTGAAGCTCAGTCTTCAGAAGACTAGCAGGGACAGTGAGTGAGAGAAGAGCAAGTCAAAGTATTGGCAGCTATTATACAAGTTCCTCTGATTGAGGTTTTTATCCAGCATCTGTTACCAGAGTCCACTAGCTGTGGGTCTGGTTGATCAAACAGTGGCAGAGATCAAAACTATATCTGCATATGGTCAAAGGTTGCAGCCTTTTCTTTGGGATGTAGACCTGGCCATCTTTGGCACTCAGGACCAGATTTCTGCAATGTGTGCTATACAAGACTCTCTCTCAAACCCATTCCCAAGCTACAGCCAGTGCAGAAGGCAGCAGCAACCTACTTGATAAGCAGAGTATCTTACTATGAGCACATTTTACTTGTGCTCCAGGATCTACATCTGCTATTGGCTTCTGGGTGGAGCTTAAAGGTGTTGGTTCTTACCTATGAACCCTAAGTGGTCCAGGAAATGAGATCTCAACCTGTTAAATGGGGGAAAGGGAGGTGTTCCCCAGCATGGAAAAGGATGAACCACTGGCCTCAGGCTATCCTACACAAAAAGTCACCCCGACACAGGCTGCCCCAGTAAAGATTAGCAGGCATACTTGAGCTACACCACCTTGCTATCAGTACGGAAGAGATGGGACTACCAGCAGAGCATTCTCTGCGATGACCCCTTTTCCTCTGGAATGTTCCCTCCCAGTCCTGGTCCAAAATAGCCCAAGCTTGTTGACAGGGCTGGCCTTACCATGAGGCTAACTGAGGTGGCCGCCTCAGGTGCCAGACTGTGGGGGGGCACCACTAGGACCCAGAGTGTAGAAAATTGTGTCTGCTGCTGGTGCACATGTATTCTCTCTGTTCTAGATGCACAGAGATGGTGGAGTGCTGTGCTGGAGGAAGGAGGGCACAAGAGACATAACAGGCAAGCAGGAGAAAAGGGGAGAGTGAACAACAAAAAGCAGCAGGAGCTGCAGGGGGGCGGGGGGGGAGAGAGAGGAGCCTCTTATTTATCTCTCTAGCACCCCCAGGAGCCTGGACCGATTAACACCAGCTTCTCAGAAACCTTCCTGTTTCCTGCTGCTTCCCTGAACCCACTTGAGGAGAACAGGCCGTCAACTGAAGTAGTAAGAGACAGTTAGGCCCTTAAGACGCTAATATCGTCCCTCACCCAGGCCCTGCTACCAGCCTGCTTATTGTCCCCTTCAACTGAGTGTTGAGAGTCACTATAGCTGGCACAGAACAGCAGTCATGAGTGAAAGAAGAAAACGCCCCTCTGGGGCAGCATTCAGAAAAAGAAAGCAAGCAAAGGAAGCTTTTCTAGCTAAGGAGGAAGGAGCTCTCCTGAGATGCATATAGACAAGTGTTCACGGTGAGCCTTCCTGTCCCAGTGAGGACATGAGTGGCAAGGAGATGCCTGATCTTCCAGTGAGTCAGAGTGCAGGTGACCTGGCAGCTACTGCAGCATCCATATCTCCATCTCAAATGGCTGTAACCATGCACATTCCTGAAGAAAAGTGTAGATCAGAGAAGAGTGTGGTAGAGATGTAAGAAACAGCTGCTGCTGAGTTTAGTTCCTTAAGTCTAGATGATCCAGAACTGGGGACCCACTTGAACAGAAGCCTGAGGGACTTCCTTGTACAGCATGGGCCACAGCAAGTGAAAAACTTCATGTTCCCCAAAGACAATGAAAATAGAAGTTTCCATCCAACACACTACTGGCGTGAAATCCCCAATGGTGACAAAGTGGAGAGGCCATGGCTTAGGTACTCAAAAACCCAGAATGCTGCAAACTGTTTTTGTTGCAAACTCTTCCAATCTAATGTTCCAGCCACACTGGAACAAAGGAACAAAGGACTAGAAAAATCTGGCTAGAAATCTGGCATGCCATGAGAAGGCAGCAAGTCACCAGAGAGCATTCCATAGGTGGAAATAGATGAGACTAAAGTTAAAGGCCACCATAGATGATCAGCATCAAGAGAAGACTGCATCAGAGTCTCTTTACTGGCAAAATGTTCTGAAAAGGCTCATTGCCATTGTGAGAATGCTTAGTACCCAAAACCTAGCACTGCGTGGCACTTCAGATCAGCTGTATGTGCCAAACAATGGACACTTCCTTAAAATTGTGGAGCTGATGGCTGAGTTTGATGCTATACTCCAGGAGCATCTAAGAAGAGTCATCACCCAAGAAATGTACACACACCACTACCTTGGAAAAACAATTAAAAATGAGATCATACAGTTACTGGCAACAAGAGTCAAACGGTAGATTGTGGCATTCTGAAGTCAGCAAGATATTATTCTGTTATTCTGGACTGACATCAGCCATATGGAACAAATGACTTTAATGATGCGTTTTTGTAACAACAACAATAGAACCTAGTGAAAATATCCCTGCATTGGTGACTGTCAGAGCATTTTCTAGAATTTATTGACATTGATGATACTACAGGAGCTGGTATGACAAATGTGCTTCTCAAAAAGATGGAAGATACGGGCATTGCGATAGCTGACATGAGAGGTCAGGACTACAATAATGGTGCTAACATGAGAGGAAAGAACAGAGGAGTGCAGACATGGATCCGAGAGTTAAACCCTCGAGCTTTTTTTGTCCCATGCAGTTCTCATTCACTGAACTTGGCGGTCAGTGATGCAGCATCAGCTTCTAGTGAGGCTGCTGAATTTTTTAATGTAATTCAAAGCATCTATGTATTTTTTTCTCTGCATCAACTCATCGATGGCAAATTTTGAAGCAACATCTCGGAACATCCTCTCTGACACTAAAACCACATGATCGGAAAGTCGAGTGGAGGCGATAAAGCCTATCAAACTCCAAATTGGGAAGATAGATAATGCCATAGTTGCCATTATGGAGGATAATGCTATGATGGGAACTGTTCATGGGAGAACAGTGGCAGAGGGAAATGGAATCACCAGAAACATATATAATTTCAAATTTCTATGTGGCTCAGTGTTGTGGCATGACATACAGTTTGAAATAAATGTTGTAAGCAAGAGACTCCAAGGTGTTGATCTTGATATATCTGGAGCAATGGAACAACTGGACAAAGCAAAGTCATACCTACAGTCTGACTGGTCAGATGAGGGATTTGAAAATGTTCTGAAGAGTGCGAAGAAGTTGGCAGAGGAACTTCACACTGAAGCTATTTTCCCACCCGTTCAAGAATACAAGAGTCACCGAAAAAGACAACATTTTGATTACAAGGCATGGGATAATCCCATAAGAAACCCCAAACACCAATTCAAAGTTGAATTCTTTAACCAGGTGCTAGATTGTGCAATACAGTCAGCTGAAGAACGTTTCATGCAGCTCAAGGAACACAGCAGTATATTTGAGATGTTGTATGATATTCCAAAACTCCTCACTATACCTGAAGAAGACCTACACCAGCAATGCAGGGCACTAGAGACAGTGTTGACACATGAGGACATGCGCGATATTGATGCAAGTGATTTAGGTGATGAACTGAAAGTCCTTTCAAGATACGTATCAGCAGGATCAACTCCAAAGGCTGTTCTGGAATATATGTGCACAACTAGGATGACCACCCTCTTTCCAAATGCTTTTGTTGCTCTGCACATATGTCTAACACCTCCTGTAACAGTTGTTAGTGGAGAACGCAGCTTCTCCAAGCTGAAGTTAATAAAAACACATCTACGCTACACAGTGACACAGGAGAGGATGGTCTGCCTAACCATCTCAATAGAGCATGAACTGGACCAGACTGCGGATCTTCAGCAGGAAGCAGTTCAAATCTTTGCAACCAAGAACGCATGAAAAGCACCACTTTGATTATTCAAATAGATAAAAATGTCAGTGTTAACTATGCAGACAAGAAAAGTTACATTTGCTGTTCAGGCGTCTGAAAGTTAAGTGTTACTTAAAATTTTTGAACAAGGCATTTTAAGTTGTTAGTTCTCCTTTATTGGGATAGGCAGCAGAGCAGTATCATGAGAAGAGAAGAACAGGAAAAAGGCAGAATTGAGACCTTTCAAAAGTTTTGGCCCAAGCGACGGGGCATGGGGGCCATCATTTGAGCTCCCCGCTCAGGTAGCAAAATGTTGTGGGCCAGCCCTGCTTGTTGACCTGCCAGGCATGCGTTGCTAAGCCCATCTGTTCCAGTGGGCACCAGAGGAGGAATTGATATTACTGGGCACGGGATTTGATTTGGGGGAACGTGCTGCGAAGGGGAGTTTTTAGTCCAGTTTAGGACTGCTGATCAACGATTAGTATGACGTGGACAGGTGGCGGGAAGAAGCGCTGCTCCTGTGATGAAGCGTTGTTTGTAACTCCTTGTACCGTGTTTAAGTTAGATGTCAAAGGAACCAGCTCCTTGTACAACCTGCTTTGGTTCAGAGTTTTTAAAATCAAACTAAACAAGTTGATAAATTTACCATTTTCCTAATGTGAAAAAACTACAGTGCATTTAGGCCAAAATTTTTCAAGCATCCACTCATTTTGCAGGCCCTACTTGACCTCAAGGGTCTGGTTTTCAGAGGTGCCGAGTATCCGCAAGTTTTAAACGGTGCTGATGGTCTCAGAACCTCCTCAAAATGAGGCTCAAGGTGGGCATAGGAAAATTGAGGAACCAAAAATTAGTGGGCACTGGAAAATTTAGGCCCAAATGGCTTACCCAAGGTTATTCAGCAAATCAATGGCAGGACACAAAAAACTTTCTGGTTCATAGTTTGTGCTCCTAATCATCTGAGATCAGCATAAGGGCATACCTAGTGACATGCCAATATTCATGTAAGGAATTTCAACCATGTAGTTGTTAGTATTTACAGTAACTGTTACCTGAGCAGCGAAACTATTTCAAGTGTATGATTTACAAGCACAACAGACAAGAGCCAGACTACACAGGGAACCTAAATGGGAAGTATTCCAAAGCAAACCTCAGCACTAATATATTTTATAAATGCAGCAACTAAACACTAGTTGATATTGCCTAGTTGTAAAGCAATGCACAACACAAACACAGAAAGAGATTTGAGAAATAACATTCATAAGAGCACAAAAAGTTACAGTAACTCACCTAAATCAGTTATCTCTGCAACAGAAAGAGGAAGGTTTGGAAAAATTAATGAACAGTCAACACAGCAAATCAATTAGTTGGTAAAAGCATGCAGAAATGTACATGAAAACACACCATTCATAGCTTTGTATTTAGAGTGCCTAGCATATTATAGGGAGTCTTTTAGTTAGACTGGCAGTTTTTTCTTTTTGTTAAAGCTCTTTAAAGTCCCTTTACATACTACCAACATAAAACCCACAACATCAAAGCCTCTAAAAATCACATTCCGAAATACATAAATGCAGATTTTAGAGCTTTAACCGTCATAGCAAAGGAGCAGTGCAGATTAAGCTAAAATATGTTTAAGAATAAGGACTACAAATTTTAATTGGGAAGCACAGCATTACACTTTGAAGTTAGTCTTTCAGTTTCAGTTATTCCAGAGCAGAGGTTTCCACAACACATCTATTGCTAGACACACAAACACTTCAGAATACAACTCTGAAGCATTTAATTATGAGCAGCAATATGGTTCATTAAAACTTGTCAAGTTTATTTGCTCAAACGATGCTCTCTCAAGACTGAAATTTAAGACAGACCAGCACAGGGAAAATTTCCCCCACAAAACGCAAATTGAATGTGGCCTCTTTGTGCCCTTGCCCTGCAATTAACAGCTTGCAGGTGGGACATCTACACTTGCAGGGAGCCCAACTGAAGAGCATTGTCATTTGCAGGATCAGAGCCCAAGTATGAAAGTTAGGAAATAATTTCAAGAATTAACAGAGTGCAAAACTGAACACCTGAAAAATGAACCTGCTACAATTCATAATCATGAGTTCCAATATGTTCATTTTTCTAGACACAGCTTTTTATATCTAAAAAGGCTGCTCACATTTGACAGATTTATTCTTATCATTGTCTTTATTAATTAAATAAGGCAAATTTTATTAAACTTATTTTCAAAATAGCTTTTCTTGTTTGTTTGAAGAGAATTTGGCAGAAACAGTTTACCATCTGCAAAGACCTAGAATTCTATTTTTGGGCCTGAAGTGAAGTTTTTTTATGGCTGTTACATATTCCTTAAAAATAAAAGCAGTTATCACAGAAAATATAAGGTGAACTACTGCAGCATGATTCAGCACAGCTATATTATACCAACTTAATATTAAGTCACAACCTGTAACGTACACAAATATGTTATGTCTACAAATACATAAACCAATTCAGAAGCTAACTCATTAAAAGCTATGAAATTTTTTTTTTTTTTTATATTGGATATAAAACAAAATCTTAGATTGTTTGGTAAACCATCATCAGAACTGCATAACTGAGGTTTCCTGAATAACACTTGCTGTCTGGTTTTTTCCCCCCTTGTTTTGTGCTAGGATACAAATCCTGACTGCATTAATTGCATGAGGTACACAGGTACAAGATTTATTCTGACAAAATTCCCTATAGCTCATCAAGCTCTACAAGTCCTTTAGGTAAGGGAAATGAAATTTTAAATTACCGTTTAAATAATTTGTGACTCTCTACTTAAATATGTTTCAAATGGTTCCTAATATGGGCTAGCATATTTTTAAGCCAGGAGAAAAAAACCCAAGCACCTAACAGAGAAATTTCCCAAAGAATAAAAAACTCCAATTTCACCGACAGAAGAGCTGTAATGTTATCAGACCAGGCTTATTTGCTGCTCTAACACAATACTCCACTCTCTGTAGAGCCATATTTAGCAAGTCACCTGACAAGTAAAAGAACAGTAACTTAGAAAAATGTGTATTTACTTTTCAGAGTTCAGTGCTGAAGTTACTGCTGCCAATTTCTCTTACCACATACATATGAACACAAGTATCTGGTAAATACACTATTTCCAACACAGGTCTTGCTTTCCACTGCATGCACACAAAGCTAAGGGCCTCGACAGTGAGATGGGCATTCTCTCACTAATGAAGGGTATGGGCACACTAAAAAAACAAGCAGCATTCTCTCAGAATCATATCAGTATTCACTACAACATAAGACAATTTAAACATCATTAAAAAAGGGCAAAGAGTCCGGTGGCCGAAAGCTTATGCTCCAATACGTCTGTTAGTCTATAAGGTGCCCCAGGACTCTGCTGCTTTTAAAGATCCAAACTAACACTGCTATCCCTCTGATCATTTCAAAAAAAAAAAAAAAAAAAATCACTTAAAATTATAAACATGCCTTTGCATAGCCATAAGATGAATCATTAAAACATCCCTGAAAGCCATTAAGCGATAGCCTCAACTATGTCAAGGAAGCTAAACATTGTCAGAAAGTTATAGACTCCCAGGGCCAGATAAATGCCAAACCATTCTTCAGAAGGAAGGACCTGATTTTGCAAAGCATTTAAGCATATGCTTAAGTTCTTTGTTATGAAAAGGGAAGAGTTATGCATATGCTTAGGGGCTTTATTCAAAGGGACTCAGCAACAGGACAAAACCATGGTATTTAATAATATATACTTTCCAAATGAAAGAAACATCCTTATGCTTTATCTCTGTTGTTTAACATAACTGTCATGTTATCTAATGATCACTAATGCAGTAGAGCAATAGCTGTTCAGTACTATCTCAAGAGCTTCTGTGTGACATTAAATGGACTTCCTCCATTTCAGTTCAGGATAATTTAATCTAGCTAAATGTACACTGGTTACTCCACCCATATTCTATAAAAACTCAGCTACAGATCTCTTTAGTTTACTGCTTTATATAGTTTATATTCCATTAAGAATCTCAGAAAGGAAATATTACAGATTTGATTTTTTAATGGAAACAAGTAGAAAAACAAAACTAAGTTACTCTAGCTGTTCCATAAATAACAGTTGCTTCTGCTTTATTGAAAGGACCCTTTTCAGTTTCACCTGGCCTTCTCTTTCCATCATATGGGCTTATCTACATTACTACTCTTGGAACACCTGGAAATTTAAAAAAAGACTACAACAGAGGACAGCATAAGTACCTTTCTAATGTTAAGTTTCAGTGCGGGTGCTTTCTTCAAGCTACCCAAAAACCATCTCTTGTGATTTCATCACCAAGAGCATAATTGCTCCATAAATCACCTACTGAAAATGAGGGTCTTCTGTACCAGTTGGTTCAGATTACTTGGGATTTTAGAGTTTATTCACAATAGTTTACAATTGATGTATAGAAACAGAAAATTAAAACAATTGTATGTCAGTATACACAGCTGTAGTGCTCTTGGAAAACAAAGTGCTTTGTGCATCACTAAATATAAAAGGTAACATAACAGTCCAAGACTTACTTAGCCCCTTCCAGCCAGTTTGTATTTCTGGAGTGATACTATCCAGTTCTCGCTGAAATTCATCCTTAGCTTTAGCCACAAGTTCATGGTACTGAGCTACTATCTTAGCCTCAGATTGTGCTGCCTGAACCTACAAGATATAAATAAATAAAAATTGGGTTAGATATATCTTTGAAGGCAAGTATTAAATCATATCCGTTTGGGCTGTCAAGCAATGAAAAAAATTAATCACGATTAATCACGCGATGAAAAAATTAATCGCAATTAATCACACTGTTAAATAATGGAATACCATTTATTTAAATATTTTTGGATGTTTTCCACATTTTCAAATATATTGATTTCAATTACAACACAGAATACAAAGTTACAGTGCTCACTTTATATTTATTTTTATTACAAATATTTGCACTGTAAAAAACAAACAGTATTTTTCAATTCAGCTCATACAAGTACTTTAGCATGCAAGTTGAACTTACAAATGTGGAATTATGTACAAAAAGATAACTGCATTCAAAAATAAAATAATGTAAAACTTTAGCACCTACAAGTCCAATCAGTCCTACTTCAGCTAATCACTCAGACACACAAGTTTAGTTATAATTTGCTTCCCGCTTCTTGTTTACAATGTCACCTGAAAGGGAGACCAGGCATTCGCATGGCACTGTTGTAACTGGCATGGCACGATATTTACATACCAGATGTGCTAAAGTTTCATACGTCCCTTGATGCTTCATCCACCATTCCAGAGGACATGCATCCATGCTGATGGTGGGTCTGCTCAATAACAATCCAAAGCAGAGCAGACCAACGCATGTTCATTTTCATCATCAGTCAGATGCCACCAGCAGAAAGCTGATTTTCTTTTTTGGTGGTTTCAATTCTGTAGTTTCTGCATCGGAGTGTTGCTCTTTTAAGACTTCTAAAAGCATGCTCCACACCTCGTCCCTCTCAGATTTTGGACTGCACTTCAGATTCTAAAACCTTGGGTTGAGTGCTGTAGCTATTTTTAGAAATCTCACATTGGTACCTTCTTTGTGTTTTATCAAATCTGCTGCAAAAGTGGTCTTAAAATGAACGTGTGCTGGGTCATATCCGAGACTGCTATAACATGAAATATATGGCAGAATACAGGTAAAACAGAACAGGAGACATACAATTCTCCCCCAGGGAGTTCAGTCACAAATTTAATTACAGCATTATTTTTTTTTAAAGGAGCATCATCCACATGGAAGCATGTCCTTTGGAATGGTGGCCAAGGCATGAAGGGACATACGAATGTTGAGTATATCTGACACCAATACCTTGCAACACCGGCTACAAAAGTGCCACGAGAACACCTGTTCTTACTTTCAAGTGACATTGTAAATAAGAAACAGGCAGTAGTATCTCCCGTAAATGTAAACAAACTTGTTTGTCTTAGCGATTAGCTGAACAAGAGGTAGGACTGAGTGGACTTCTAGGCTCTAAAGTTTTACATTGTTTTGTTTTTGAGTGCAGTTATGTAACAAAACAAAAAAAATCTACATTTGTAAGTTACACTTTCATGATAAAGAGATTGCACTACGGTACTTGTATGAGGTGAATTGAAAAATACTATTTCTTTTGTTTATCTTTTTTACAGTGCAAATATTTAATCAAAAATAATATAAAGTGAGCACTGTATACTTCATAATTGAAAATGTAAAAAAACCACCCAAAAATATTTTATAAATTTCAATTGGTATTCTATTGTTTAACAGTGTGACCCATGGCACAGCCATGACTAGCACAGGTCAGTTGACTCAGGCTCAGGGCTATGTGATTACAGTGTAAACATTTGGATTCAGGATGGAGCTTCAGCTCTAAGATTCCACTCTCCAGCCCAAGCATCTACACTGCTATTTTTAGCCTCACAGCCCGAGCCAGCTGACCCAGGCTCTGAGACTCGGTGCTGCAGATTTTTTAATTGGTAGTGTGGACATGCCCTAAGAGTATTCTACATCAAGGCTAAGTCCTTGAACACATCCAAGGGTTTAGCACTGTAATGGAACACAGTTAAGCTCATATCTATGCTCTAAGTCAGCCAGTTCTGAGACAATCATATTGTATTGTTTATAGCCAAGATTGACCCTAGAGCTGTTGTTCTAGTTTAGATCTGTGTGCCGATGTTCCTATCAATACATAAAGATAAAAGAAAAGGCACATTTCAATAAAAGCAGTTTTATAAGTCATAAGAACCCTGCAAGGCAGGTAAGTTTTATCATCACATTACAAATAAGAAAGCTGAGAAAGAAGTAAAGTGATTTGCTTGAGGCTACATAGAAACTCATTGGCAAAACAGATGCTTGCTCCTAGTTCTGTGTTCTAACCACAGGACCATGGTGTGTCTCCTTTCCCATCTTTCAAAGAAATATGAATTTCTCATGAAGGTTAAAGAATATCACAACCCTCTAAGTCACCTATAATATTATTTACATTTTTTTTCCTGAAGAGGGAAAACAAAACAAAAAAAAGCAACTCCAGAGTATCGTGAAAAACAATAGTACCTGAATACGTCAAAACAAGCAAAGCTAGCTTAGTGTGTGTCTATTTATCCATTCTGATTGATTTACAACTAACACCATGATCAAAAGCTACAAGTTACCTAACTTCCATTAAACTAAAGAAAGCATTCACCCACTAAAACAGATCAAGTAATTGAGCCACCTTTTCCTGCCCCCACCAGGATCTTGTGAAAAATTGTTCATTGTGACAGGTCAGCTCAAAAGCTCAAATTATAGCTGAATGGTTCTGAATTTATACTCAGTATTTTTAAGCTATTGCAGGTTTCTGCACATGCTGGCAATTGCCCATTATGCAAATGATGATTTGTTAGGACAGACGTGGGAATTGTTACCTTTTTTACTTCATTGTCCAGGTCAACTATCATATGATGAAGATTCTCTTCTGCAGCAAGTATGTGAGATTTGGCTCCAGTGACCTGAGACTTCTTGGCATCATCAATCACACCCTTCATTTTCTCTAATTTTTCTCTGAAAAAGGCAGAAACTACTAATTAGCATATACAGAAGTTCCCTTATTATCTGTACTGGCAGGGAGATTGATCAGATGACCTAACAAACTAACTAAAGGAGAACTTTAAACTCTAAACAGAGCTGCTAGACTGTTCAATGTTTTAAACAGATTTGAAATTATGATCGTATTTAGTGTGAAATTTTCCTTCATAAAACTTTTTGCCCAAGAGGATGGGTTGTGAGGACACAGATTTATTTTGTAAGCTCATTTAGTTTTATATTCTTAAATTGTACATGCAATTGTATATTTGCACATAGTTACATGCAGGGAACTAGGTTGGATGTACTCTGCCAAATCAAATGCACCCGATATTTGAAAACTGAGCCACTTCTAGCTAATGCAAAGTTTAGTACTAAAGAAATGCTTACATTTGTAGAAGTGAATTGGCTGTATAACTTTTGGCCCAAGTTTTTTGGAAGGTGTGATGAAAAGGAAATGGAGACATTTATAAATTCAAACATTAATAGAAATGTTTGTGACTTTTTTTTTTTAATTTAAGTTCTCCCCTTACATAATTGGAAACTCAAGACAACAGCACTATGTTCCTGATCCAAAGCCCATTGAAACAAATGGGAAAGACTCCCATTGTTTCAATGGACTATGAAGCAGGCCCTAAATGAATACAAGCAATAGAGCAAAAAGTAAACTAACAGCAGCCAGTCAGATTTTTACAGCTAAAATTATCTTGTGTTCTTTAAAAATACTGGCTCTAGTGATACTATTAGGAATAGGTTTCAGAGTAGCAGCCGTGTTAGTCTGTATTCGCAAAAAGAAAAGGAGTACTTGTGGCACCTTAGAGACTAACAAATTTATTAGAGCATAAGCTTTCGTGAGATGAAGTGAGCTGTAGCTCACGAAAGCTTATGCTCTAATAAATTTGTTAGTCTCTAAGGTGCCACAAGTACTCCTTTTCTTATTAGGAATAGTCAAACAGGTAAGGGAAGGGGAAGAGCAGCATTCAACACTCCAATCATTTTGAATTTAAAAAGGATTTTTTTTGTTGAAAAGTTTACACACAGTCAGTGGCTATTAGGAGCATTTTTATTGTTTACTAGCTTTCTGGGGGGAGGTTTGCTGACGGGCTTTCCTGAGTTCTTCCCACATGCTTTCAGGTTTCATTTTTCGCATCTCCCCAGAGTCTTTCCAAGATAACCAAATTTTAGGCGTGTCCTACTTCCACATACACACCCCCTTTAATACATTGAAATCACTATTCTTCAAGAGCCTGCATAAACTAAAAACTCATTAACGAAGACTTAGAAGTAGTTATACAAAACTTTAGGATTATGTGCTGAAAGGATTATGATCTAAAAAGCAAGGTTATTTGTCTTTTTTTAAGTTTCTAATGTAATTACTGCACAATCCTAAGGAGTCTAACTTTACATAACCAGGTTTTAAAGTTTTGGCCATTACAACTGATGATACCTACTGGTATTATTGATCCCTGTACATACAGAGGCCAGCTGTGAAATATCTGCAGTAGGTTTGCTAATACTGTTTAAGTTTATCCAAGATTTTATCTGTACAAGACATTACAGATATAAATATAATTTTTTTTTGTCCACTGTCTCTTCTAATTAATAGTTCAGACCAGATTTGGGTTGTTTGGTCTCACTGCCACGGTATCTAAGCTCCAAGAGTGATCGAATTCATTCATTGTTTTATTAGAAAAAGGAAAGGAAACAATGAAAATAATTAAGATTTTACTGTTTCAGATTCTCTATTATATCAATGTTCTGCAAAATACCAAATCCAGAGACATCTGAGAAGCACATGCAAAGCATGCTTATATCAAGAGTATGCTTGGGTTAAATTTTTTGGTGCTGACCTAAGTATAATCTAGTTATGAACAAGTCGATCTAATTTACACAAATACAGTTTACCGTGTGTTGTTTTAGAATTTCTGCCAAATTGGACACTGGCAATATGTAATCAACCCTATGAAATGCTCAGAACAACTTACTTGGCTTTCAGAAGGGCATCAGCAGCTTCATCCACAGCCCTCCTGCGATCTTTCAGTGCTTCCTCCAAGGTCCGCCACTGAGCAGATTTTCTCTCTCCTGAAGTCTAGGAAGCAAAAGCTTTCTAATTAGGCAAGTTATAACCACTAACAAAATCATCAGCAAGAATGGAAATTCAAAATAGCTGCACAAACTTGAAGGTTCCTAACTAATTTGCAATTAACTTGAAATATGCCCTTTTAAAAATTACCTTAAGTCATTTAAAAACCAATTACCTTTCTTAATACCAACAACTGAAAGTTTTTAAAATCTAATTTTATCAGAATTTATGCTGTTTACTTTATGCACTTTGTTCTGACTAAACAGTGAAAATAAAAACTAGTCAATTTCACATTGATCCTCCTGAAATAGAGGAATGTAGGAGTCTTTGGGTTGGACACTACTGGGAAATATTTGCTGATTTTTAAAAATGTAATACATGTAAATAGAATACTAGTTCTTGTGTTTTAAAAATAATCTTAAAATTCAAGCTCTAGATTCAGTGTAACCTATATAATCATGTTCCCTTCATTTTAAAACACATGAATATATTTTTCATACAGTTCCTATCAATCCAGTAGTATTGATAACCAAATTCCCCAATGTGGTATCAACATTTCAGACTTTCCACATAGGAGACCTTCCAAGCCCAGTCCTTATTAGCTATGGATATGCCTCTGTAAAGCTAATTAGCCACTTGAACACCTTCTGGCCTAGAACATTGCTGAAAGTAACAACCCTCTGCTGAAAATAAAATCTAGAAATGTTAAATTAAAACACACTGGGACTGTATGTTGGCATAGCTAATGTACATTCCTTAGCCAGAGACATCTCAGTCGATGTAGACACAGCCTGGAAACATTTTTGAGATACTGTACAACATATAATATGGCTGCTGAAGTTTTTGGCTTGGTTAAGAGGAACCAGGACTGGTTTGATGAGAATGACCCCAAAACACTCACTGCATGCTACACATCGAGTCTACATTAAGGATGAGGATTCAGCAGCTAGGAAGGTGGCTCATACCAGACTTTGGCAAATAAAAAACCAGTGGTCAGAAAAATAAAGCCATGGAGTTACCATGGACAGCAGACCACAAAGACATCCCAAAGCTGTTTTGCTAGCCTTTGTGCTGCATATGGCCTCAGATGCAAAGTGATAATACCTGTATATATGCTGAACAGCAATCCGTTCAACTGACAAAAAAAAAATACTTGCTCGATGAACAAACATTTCAGTTTCATACTCAACTGCCCTTCCAACATTTCTGAGAAAGCAATTAATACTACTCCACAGCGCTCTTTAAAATAAGATCTTGTTCCAGCCCCAACCTGATATGAGACCATAATAGTAGTCAAGCAGAGGTCACAAGGGAAAGCACCCAGACCAGGTGCCATTCCAGCACAGATCTACAAGCAGGCTGGCTATCATATTGCAAGGTGTCTTTCAAGATTCTTCCCCACTATCTGAGAGCAAGAGTCGGTGCTACAGGATTTCAAGTATGCCAATATTATTCACCTTCGTAAGGGTGATAAGGCAAACTGATAATCACCATGTCATTTTTCTACATTCTGTTGCTGGGAAAAGCCTTCCATGGATTATATTGAACCGATTTAACCCCTATCTTGTGGAAATCTCCTCCCTGAGTCTCAATGTGGATTTTGATCTGGACAGGGCACTGCAAACATGATCTTCACAGCCCATCAACTTCAGGAAAAGTGAAGGGAGAAAAACCATGACCTTCATACTGTGTCCATCAACTTAGCCACAGCTTTTGATTCTGTAAATCATGAAAGACTTTGGAAACTTTTATTCATCTTTGGATGCTCTTCCAAGTTTGTTTTTGTCATTTGGCGCACAATGGAATGATGGCCAGAGTGGGGGAAAATGGCAAGATATCAGACTCCTTTCCAGTCATCAGTGGCACCAAACCAGGTTCATGATGGCTCCCACACTCTTTTCCATCCTTTTTTCAGCTATGCTTATGGATGCATTTCATAAACACTGACAGAGATTATTTATTCGTTTCCACAGCGATGGAAAGTTGTTTAATGCTTCCATAAAAGTGGCAGATTTATTTAAGGAGCTCGTGTGCGCCAGTAAGACTGCACTAGTTGCTCACTTGGATTAGTGATAGTTGATTTATAACTGATCACCTCACTCATGTAGTTAACTGCTTTGGTTTCACAGTTAGCTGAAAGAAAACTGAAGTACTATACCAACTTGTGCCAGGGGATGTGTACAATGCTCAAGTCCATGGAGAAGTTTTGTTACCCAGGGAGCATGCTGTCACACAGCGCCACAACTAACTATGAGATTACCCATCGAATAGCCAAGGCAAGCTTTGCATTTACAATGTTGTCACACTGCCTATGGAACACTACAGGCGTACAAATAAGCACTAAGATATATGTTTATGATGAGGCAGTGGTGCTAACACTTCTATATGGGATCACTGCCATACCAGGAAACTTGATCAGTTCCATATGCGCTGTGCTGTTTGCTGGGTCACATAATGGCACAAGATTCCTAAACCAAACTCCTTAATCGTTGTTGGATGTCTGACATTCAACGCATACTCATAACAACTCAACTGCACTGGCCTGGGCCCCTTGTTTGTATGGCCAACCCAAGAACACCCAAGACCATATATTATGGTCGGTCAACTTAAAGCACCCACTCTCATGTTGATCAGTACAAATGGTATAAAGATACACTGAAGTCAAGCTTGAAAACATGTCCGGTTGATCCCAGTAACTGGGAAGCAACATCTACGACAGAGCAAGGTGGCAGCATATTTGCTGCTGTTAACCACTTTGAAGCAAGAGGTATCAGCAACTTATGAGAAAAATATGAACAGCACAAAGCAAGGATACCATAGCTTGCAGTTGTCACGGACAATTTTTCTGTCCCACATGCAACTGTGTCTGCGCTTCTCACTTCAGACTGATCTGCCATATACTTGTTCATTTATAGTGTTTGCTGAATCCTTGTACATTGACACTGATGTAAGACTCCATGATGACACATTCCATATTCACTACTAGACACTAACAAATGAACTTCTGTAGCAAAAGAGAGAAATCCACTGTAACTGAGTGTCCAGGGAGGTTGAAGTGTTCTCCGACTGGAACTATTTTAGTAATAGTAATGGTTTTAACAAAGTGATCTAAAGTGGAGTTAGAGAGGTTTGATGTCCTTACCACAATATTTAGTATATTCATTTCCTACACACTTCACACATATTAAATGTTAACTCTCTGAATACCCCTACTGAGCAGGCAAAGAAGAACTATCCCCATTTCATAGACAGGGAAATTGAGGAACAGAAGTGCCATTACATGTTCAAACCCACAGGAGAAAAATCAATTATCTGATATCTTCAATTGTATGATAAACATTTCTAGATACTTCGATAGACAAAGTAAGAGCTGCATCGGAATTTTATTCAGTTTACCTCAGAATTATCCATAGCCTCCTTCAGTATCTGAGCATGAGCATTAACAGCTTGCACTGCAGCTTCCTGGGCGGTAATTGCCTGAAGGGTTACTCGAGCAGTACTGCTTAGGGCTCCTTCCAAAGCTGCTGCAAGAGCTGGAGAAATAAACATTAAAAACACAGATAATTTCCTCTATCACGTTACCATAATAAAAAACATTTGCATACATATGGGTAACACTCATGTCCCCCACCACATTTCCTCAATTGGCCCCATGATATTACTTTTCACCACCCAAAAGGATTACTGAGAATTCCTTAAAATTATCAAAAAAAAAAAAGAACGAGTACTTGTGGCACCTTAGAGACTAACAAATTTATTTGGGCGTAAGCTTTCATGGGCTAAAACCCACTTCATCAGATGTATTTTCCACTCCATGCAGTAGGAAGATACATATACATATACACATACACATACACAGAACATGAAAAGATGGGGGTTGCCATACCAACTAATGAGACAAATCAATTAAGGTGGACTTAGCAGGAGAAAAAAAAAACTTTTGTAGTGATAATCAGGATGGGCCATTGGATCGTGTGGTGTATCCTGGATGGAAGCTGGAGGCACGTAGGTAAGTATAGCGGTCAGTAGGTTTCCGGTATAGGGTGGTGTTTATGTGACCTTCGCTTATTAGCACTGTAGTGTCTAGGAAGTGGATCTCTTGTGTGGACTTGTCCAGGCTGAGGTTGATAGTGGGATGGAAATTGTTGAAATCCTGGTGGAATTCCTCAGGTGCTTCTTTTCCATGGGTCCAGATGATGATGTCATCAATGTAGCACAAGTAGAGATGGGGTTAGGGGACGAGAGTTGAGGAAGCGTTGTTCTAAATCAGCCATAAAAATGCTGGCATACATGGGGCCATGCGGGTACCCATAGCAGTGCCAATGACTTGAAGGTATACATTGTCCCCAAATGTGAAATAGTTGTGGGTGAGGACAAAGTCACAAAGTTCAACCACCAAGATTGATGTGACATTATCAGGGATACCGTTCCTGACGGCTTGTAGTCCATCTTTGTGTAGATGTTGGTGTAGAGGGCTTCTACATCCATAGTGGCTAGGATGGTGTTTTCTGGAAGATCACCAAGGGATTGAAGTTTCCTCAGGAAGTCAGTGGTGTCTCAAAACATAGCTGGGAGTGCTGGTAGCGTAGGGCCTGAGGAGAGTCTAAACAGCCAGACAATCCTGCTGTCAGGGTGCCAATGCCTGAAATGATGGGGCGTCCAGGATTTCCAGGTTTATGGATCTTGGGTAGCAGATAGAATACCCCATGTCAGGGTTCTAGGGGTGTCTGTGCAGATTTGTTCCTGTGCTTTGTCAGGGAGTGTCTTGTGCAGATGGTGTAGTTTCTTTTGGTAACCCTCAGTGGGATCAGAGGGTAATGTCCTGTAGAACGTGGTGTTACAGAGCTGCCTAGCAGTCTCTTGTTCATATTCCGACCTAGTCATGATGACGACAGCACCTCCTGTGTCAGCCTTTTTTATTATGATGTCAGAGTTATTCCTAAGGCTGTGGATGGCGTTGTGTTCTGCACGGCTGAGGTTATGGGGCAAGTGATGCTGCTTTTCCACAATTTCAGCCCATGCATGTTGGCGGAAGCATTCTATATGGAAGTCCAGTCTGTTTTGACCTTCAGGAGGAGTCCACGCAGAATCCTTCTTTTTGTAGTGTTGGTAGCAAGGTTTCTGTGGGTTAGTGTGCTGTTCAGAGGTGTGCTGGAAATATTCTTTGAGTCAGAGACATCAAAAGTAGGATTCTAGGTCACCACAGAATAGTATCTTGTTTGCGTGGGTGGAGAGGCAGAAGGAGAGGCCCTAAGATAGGACAAAAAGAAAAGAAGTATTTGTGGCACCTTAGAGACTAACAAATTTATTTGAGCATAAGCTTTCGTGAGCTACAGCTCACTTCATCGGATGCATTTGGATGCATCCGATGAAGTGAGCTGTAGCTCACGAAAGCTTATGCTCAAATAAATTTGTTAGTCTCTAAGGTGCCACAAATACTCCTTTTCTTTTTGCGAATACAGACTAACACGGCTGCTACTCTGAAACCTAAGATAGGACAGATTCTTCTGCCGGGCTAAGAGTATAGCTGGATAGATTAACTATATTGTTGGGTGGGTTAACGGAACCACTGCTGTGGCCCCTTGTGGCATGTAGTAGTTTAGATAGTTTAGTGTCCTTTTTCCTTTGTAGAGAAGCAAAGTGTGTGTTGTAAATGGCTTGTCTAGCTTTTGTAAAGTCCAGCCAGGAGGAAGTTTGTGTGGAAGGCTGGTTTGGATTTTTTTTTTTTTTTTTTTTTTTTTAAAAAACGAGAGTATCCAGTTTTGAGAGCTCATTCTTAATCTTTCCCTCTTTGCTGTATAGGAGGTTGATCAGGTAGTTCCACGGTTTCTTTGAGAGCATGTGACACAATCTCTCAGCATAGTCTGTGTGGTATGTAAATTGTAATGGATTTTTTACCTTCAGTTCTTTTGGTATGATATCCGTCTGTTTGCATTTGGAAAGGAAGATGAGGTATGTGGACTATACTGCATCAAGGGCAAGCACAAAGATTCTCACAAGCCCTGGCACACATTAAGCACTGAGTAAGATCCATTGTAATGGACATTTCCCTATTGGAAAAAGCAGTCTGCTCTCCAGTCATTCTTTCCCAGTGACCCAACACAAATCCCAGTGTGGTTCATGCTGCCCTGCACTGCTAAGTCTGCTACAATTCTTACTATTATTACTCTTACTAACATAAGACAGGCAGAGGGACCAGACAAAAAGGAAATGGAAAGAGTACGGAAGCAGTCTTGTATAAAGAATCTACAACACTATAGCTGCTTCATAAATTATTGTTTGTACACTACCATATATACATACGGCTATATTGTATATTTACAACAGTGTGAATTCCTATCTATGACAACCAAATTATATCTTAATTTACATACATGAAATCTTCTCCTGTTCCTCTTTGTCTTGCTGTGCAAGACGGGCTGCAACTTCCTCTGGTGGCCGTTCTTTTATGGCAAGGGAGTCTCCACCCGTACTTTCTTCACCTACACACAGAGATGAGGAGGGAAAAAACAAGGCTTAGTGAAAAACCAAAATTAGTACCAGGGTTACTTATCGTGGAGGGACCATTTCTTTTTGAGTCTAATTTGTATTGGCAGCATCACTACAATCATCCAGCAACCTCCTCAAATCTTGTATTTCCAGAGTTGCAAAGTTTAGCCTGAGCTCTCCTTGCAGTCAAAGATAACTACACAGACACACATACTCAGACTTATCCCCACATTTCTGACAGTTGAAAAGGATAAACTGAACAAAAAATGAAGATGGAAAGCAATGCTAAAACACAGCTGGGAAACTAAAGAGATTGTCATATGGTGAATAACCATTGCTTTCCATTTCCATTGCTGTGTTAGCATGGCTGGGAAGTTCGGCCAAAACAGCGAAAGGTTAGGAGGGAGGCTAAGGAAAGATGGGATGATATAATTTCCATCAGCAGAGTTCAGTTCTCCCACTGTTTACGACCGTTCATTCTGCACTATTTTTCCCTGTCCCTAAAACACATAGTAAGTGGACAATTGAAAAGTTATGGCCTAAATGGTTTTCGTACAGGAAGTCTGTGGAAGAGCAGAGATGAGAATCCAGATCTCCTGACTCCCAGCCCTATGCTCTAACCACAAGACCAAGTTGCCTCTTAACGCTCATGCTAACTCTGAAGTGTTTGTTTACCGTTGGCATATTGATTCAGACTTGTTAAATATAATACCAGTAAAAATCTTATTTAGAAAAAAAATGCTATTATTGCAAAGAAGCTATAGTTCTTCTAATGAATTTGCTACAGTGTGTTTTAAAGTTTTGTGATTGATGCTTCCTCGCCAATGCCCTGGATACATAGCTTTCCTGAACTCTGGCCAAGAAATCACCAGATCAGAGGTTAAGTGGGATGTATACAGTTCTGATTTTCCGAACTAACCAAGCAGAAATCTTTTCACATTATCTAAGGTCTCATATGGCCCAATCCTGCAGTCCTTTTCCATGCAGAACATTCACAAGTTGGTGAGAGGTCTGCATCCAGAAGGCATAAAGGATTGAGTCGTTAGATCTGATTAATAAGTCATTTAAGCACCTGATGCAGCAGGTTTGTGTTTCTCTTCATGGTGTCCTTGTAGGTGATCTTTATCACTTTTGTCATCCTGCATGCCTGGAGCTGGTATTGACAAAGCTTCACCTGTTGCAGAAATTATTTGAGCTACTTCTGAGCTTGCTGTAAACAAATAAAAAACAACAACAACATATACAGTACCATTTGTATAATTTCTGTGTATAACATAGTTTAGATACCTGAATGTTGTTTACGTTGGGGACAAAGAACATTACACATACAGAGTGTGAATAAGCCACCTTCTCTCATTAGCAAAGGTCATAAGTGGCCGAAAACCAGATACTACTTCCCACCCAGAATTTAACTGAAGGTAGGGCTGAAGGACAGGACACTCCCAACTTCTATAAACTGTGACTTGGCAGTTTGCCCACATTAAGCCCTTTGCAGTTACCAGAAACTTAGAAGACCTAGGAGACAAGTATCCAAGATATTCTTATTGAATCCTGTGTACAAGCCTCACAATCCAGTTAATTCATGTCTTCAGCTGCATTAAAAAAAAAAAAAAAATCTAGTCACTGCAGTTTACATTAGCCTGCAGAAAAGTAACCAGAATGCAATCAGAAAGCACCCCACCACTGAAATAGAAAAGACCATTATCTCCTAGAGCAAATATCTTACCAATGATTACATAACACCAGTCTTCAAAATAGTTTTATAATGTAAAGTATACCAAAAACCACCATTTTGTTCCTCTCCCCACAATAAATTTTACACCATTCTGGAAAGTTACCTCCTTTTTCTTCCACCAACGTTGAAGGAGCTTCTGTCTTACTCTTCTGCGATCTGGTACTGGGCTGTTTGGAGTCTTTCATTAACTCTTCTACAGAGGAGATTTTTAGTGG
Organism: Dermochelys coriacea; assembly: GCF_009764565.3. NCBI lineage: Eukaryota > Metazoa > Chordata > Testudines > Dermochelyidae > Dermochelys > Dermochelys coriacea. The sequence goes on from NC_050071.1 coordinate 131,631,057, forward strand.
ACCAGGTTGTATCTTGAAAACCATATATATTTTTTTTTAAAAAATCACCACATACTATCAGTCATACAATGAATATTCAAAGAGTCACAGTTCTATTAGATTATAAATATTTCAGCATAGGACTTCTGTTTTTATATACTGTACAACATCATGCACATTGCTAGCACTTCAAAAAAATAATTCCACCCACCAGGCAGTAGCAGATCAGATTATCTGAATAACCCCAAAATGCTATTAGAATGTAAAATGTCATTTGCATTAGCAATTTTCAAGATCAGAGACTTGACCATACAAGACCCTTTGCTATCAGTTTCATATTTTACATGGTAAATTTAGAATTTCACACCCAATTTTTAATTTGAAAGCAGCCTTCACAATTTTCAATTTTTAAAATGAATTCATTAGTTTGTGTAATTTAATTATGAACAAAGAATTTTAACAGATTGTCTTTATCAAGTACCACCCCATAACATTCAAGGTACCCCAAAGAACTCTACAAAGCAATTAACTGTCTTAATACAGATTGTGTACAGACTCTAGATACACTATTCACACACCACCAAATGGCTCACATGCAGCTTTGGAAACTGGGTTTCCATTACTTCCCAACGGAGATAACTACATAATCTGTAAAACCTCACTGACAAAGTTTTTTTCTGATATTCATTAGCCACTACCAATACATCCTCATACCATATTAAACAAGTCCTCTCCCCTATTGGCACTTATAGTCTTTATATGCTTGTAGACCGTGTCCTCCCTTAGCTGTCACTTTGCCAAGCTATAAATAGTGAGTTCTTTTAAATTTTTCTTCCGGGTTAATCCAGACTATGTCCACTTGAAAACAGAGTCAAGGGTCCTTGCTTGGAGGAATTTTCAATTTACTTTTATCACCCTGATTCAGAGCAAACTATCTTCAGGGAAACATCTCTCTTTTGGCAGAAGAGGGGTGACAGAGAAACAGGACACGCTCTCTGATTTTGGGTCAGCATCATTCACTGATGTTCTGGATGTATTTAGGGAACTTTTGGCTATCACTACCAAACTTGACTCGTCTTTGTTGCACAATAAAATGTAGAAAGGAGACACTGGGTCTGTACTGCTAGAAACTGTCACTCTCTTAGTGAGGGCAGGCATCAACAAAGTTTACATTAAGCCCTTGCTCAAGAAACCGTCGTCTGACATTAAGATCTCACTAATCATCACCCACTCCCTTTTCTGGGTAGGCTACAAAAGTGATGGTGAAGGTGAAAAAACTAGGAAATCTGAGACTCCAGGAGTTTCCATAGATCCTAGGCAATCTACTTTCAGACCAGGATATAGTGGGAAAAACACACTTGGTTCATTGGTAGATGACCTTGTGACAATAGGTAACAGATGTAAAAGCCAAGCAGTCATGATTATTCTGTAAGATGCTTTTGATACCATTGACCACAATATATAATTGACATGGCCACAGACTGACAGGAATTGATCAATCAAATTTGAATGGCTCTACTGATTTCAATCTGACAGGACCCAGAAGTTAATACTGACTGAATGTGCATCTAGCCCAAAGGTTCACTCAGGTAGGGGACTGCCTATTCTTTCACCCCCAAGCCTCTCCTGTCCAGTGGGTAAGACAGATCACTAGGAAAGATAAGGCAATTTAGGCTACAATGCCTTTATTAGGCAGATGACACCAGCTTTGTCATCTCCATTTCATCAAATGTGCACAAAGCAGTTAAGATTTACTCAGCGTCCGGCTGGGATAGAGGGCTTGAATAAGGACAAACCGGCTGAGACTCAACTCAGATAAGAAATAACGTTAGCTAAGATGGGGAACGAACTAAAACAACTGGAGTAAGTTATATTGTCCTGTTCCATTCAGAGAATATGCTAGTTTAGCCCCCCTCCCAACTTAGGTTTGCAACCCTGGGATCTTTCTGGATCCTCACCTGCTTCTGAAAGCTCAGATAGATGATAAAAAGCGTTCCTGGCCACTGATGCTATGCCTGGCCAGGAGGCCTTTTCTTTCTGATGAGGTAAACGTGAAATTTCTAAAGTTAATTTATTTAAAGTCACTAGGAGCTAAGGGCACTCAGCACCTTCCCAGATCAGGATTGCAGAAAGGGTCTCTCCTGCCATCTGCAAAGTGATGCCAATGACCTTTTCCAATATGACCTTTATTGCAATACAAAATCCAACATGGTGTTCTCTATCACTTTTAACTTTAAAGATTTCAAAGTTTATCTGTTCCCAAAGATGCACGATCTTAAAGTGATTCAGCCTGGACAAATGTATTTCCTGCTCATATTTCTTAACCTCACTACATCCCTATACAGTACTATTCCTTCCAGCATAATATGACATGCAAATTTCATCAGTGTGCCATTTCCAGATTATTAATGACCAAACATAATACCTATCTATTTTAGACCTCTCCACTCAAATAAGTAAAAAATGGCAAGATTTTACAATCCATGAATCACAATCCATTTGAGACTGTGAAACCATATTAAAACCAAAAAGAAGCAGTGCACAAGAACAGAACACAGCAGGTGAAGTCAGTCAAAAGGTAAATGGTAAGTCAGCAGCACACAATGTCTGAAATATGAAAGGATTTTTATTGTGTATCTATTAAATCTCTCTCTCTCTCTCTCTCAAAAGAAAGCAGAAATACATACAGACTTTTTCTAATTACAGTCATGCTGAATTCACAGTTCTGGCCTCTTGTGTATACTGAATCAAAAGTATTTAGAATTTGAGAAACAAAGCAAAAAAGTTTCCTTTATAAAAAAATTTACGTGAAAACTTACTGGGTTTTTTGGCGTTGGCACATTATAAGGGGCAGGACCAAGTGCCATTTCAAAGAGTTTATCAGAGTATGGGAGGGTCTTCTCTACATTCTCTCGGAAACGTGGATCATAATTAGCATACAGAACAGTTCCACCAACTCCTCCGCCAACAAACAAGACACTTGCCCCAATAATTTTGCCTGCAGAAACACTAGAGAAGAGAAAAGAAATAAAGCTGAGAAAACCTTTATGTACGTCAAACCAGTAGGATAGAAAACAAACTCGGAGAGGAACACCAAATTGTTGTTATAGATCTGAAAGCCATCCTTTTTAAAATGAAGGCCCATAACCATTTTAATATATCTAGGCAAACCTAAATACACATAGCAACTAGTTGAATAACTTCAACTTAACTTTTCTAATTACTGCAGCTTTCTGAGCCACACAAAGCCTGACATATTGATATTAAGCACAAGGGATGGAAAAGTGTTACAAGCGTTTGTGAGCAACTAATGAAGAAACAACACACCCAGTTAATTTGGTTTTACATGTCATAGGGCAACCAGAGACTTTTGGGGCAGCACCTTTCTATAGAGTCTAACTCCACTGACAGCGAAAATACTTTAAGGGCCAGCTTTCCAAGAAAGCTCTGTACCTGCAAATGGGGCCAATTTTCTGAAGAGTTCAGTCTGTTTTCAATCTCATCTGCATGACTCCTCCTTCAGCACTACCAAGTCCCTCAGTACCACACTGGGGCACTGGTTCCAGACTAACACAGAAGCAACAATGCCACCAACTAACATTGTCTGCAATAACCCACTTTCTCTATGGTGGTTTCCCATCCAAGTGATGACCATTTGGCAGATTGAAATCTGATGCAATCACGCAAGAAATTGTTGCTGCAAACCATAAACATATACTTGCAACAAATATGTAATTGCAAATCCCACCTAAGTGAAAATGACCAAACTCACTCTTGATGAATCAGGTTAAATTACCAATACCACCTACGAAACTCAATGCATACCCAGACTGTCCTGACGTAGCATATCCGCGGCATAGTCGTAATGGACGGAGTGAATATTTACCACATAGGCAGTTCTAAGAAGAAAACAAGAATAAAGTGATGCATACAATTTAGAACATTTTTTAAAAATTTTCTGCATTTCAACTAATTCCATTTATTCACAAAATAGTCAATCACTACCTCTTACATATATTCTGATAAACAGATAGAAGAGGAACAGCTGATATCAAAATAGTGATACTAGATTCTGTTTCTCCCCAATTAATTTTTCGGCAGTTTCCACAAACAATAGATTCCACTCAGAAATGGTAAAAACACCACAAAAAAAAAAAAAGTCATTCCAAAGCATCTTCCCTGCATTACTAACATCATTTTACATTATTAAAACCAAAGCAATTTTGAACAAAACAAAAAAAATCTAAATTTACTTTCCCATTTACGCTGCCTGTTTAGGTTTTGCACTTAATTCAGTTTAGACTGTGCAACTGGACTACACTTTGGGGTGCTCATATACTATAATTCATCAGTGACTGAGACACAAACACTGACGGAATATTTAACTGTTTTCTTTTTCCTGTCTTAACAGAAACTTGGTTCAGATTTCAAAAAGACTATTGTGAACATCATGAATTAGCTATGCTGAAATGTCAAGCTTCCATTTCTGTTAAAAATTAAGATTTACAGAAAAGATTGGCTAACCCACTCCTATCCAGTAGCAGGGGAAGTCTCTCCCTACTAATGATTGTAGCAAAAGACAGGGGTATGAATTTCTGATGGAATAGTACAGGACTCCTGGGAAACAAATACAAAAACCACAAAGAGAACTTTTCCCACAGTTAAGCATTTTAGGCAGCAGATAAACTTTGTAATCGAAAGAAACTTGTTAAAAGACAAAGGAAGATAAATTACTATTTTGAACATTATGCTTTAAAATAAGTAAAAGGTATAGCAGATCCTATAGCCCTGTTTCCATATTTATTCAAACAGTATACAGAATTAAAGCAGTAACACAATACACTGAATTCTTATTTCTTATTCTTTCCAGAACTGCCAACAGAAACACGAGTGCTCAGTGACAGGAAATGCGTGTTTCTTACCCTCACAAAGCTGGTTTACAAAACTATTCAGTTGTGGGCAGCAGTAAGGCTTTTTTTGGTTCATGATGGGGCAATGAAGAAGCAAAATTTATAAATACAGAAATCAGATAAAACCTATTAGAGTCAATCCCTGCAAGTGCAAACTAAGATTTTTTGTTATTTCTTTTAAAATTAAAATCTTTTCAAGTACAACTTTTATTGCTTCTGACTCACAGTTAGTGGCTCTTTACCATACTAAAATATGAACAAATGTGTTTATTCACATAAGATTTGTACTCTGCTATTTGCATTCCTTAATCTTAGGAACATGGTTCTTGTTATAGAACTACTACTACACAGAATTGGGATTGCTTTTTACTCCTTCTGAAAAAATTGTTTCTACTATGAGTCACCATTATGAATCTACCATTCAGTTTCCATTCAAACCCTATTTCCGATCCTCTTCTAGGTTTCCCAACAAAAATTTATTTCAGCCTGAAGTTTCTCATGCTTAATTTCAAATCAGAGGAGAATTTGTTGAAAACAAAATTGGTGTTAATGAGATATACTATTCTTAAATTACTGGACTTTGGAAAATTAACTTTCCAGAATTCCAGATTCTTTTGTTCATTCATAACTTAATAGCAAGTGCACATATTTCATACTAGTTTTATGCAGTAAGCCTCACTGATATCTTATATATAAAAAGAGATCAAGTTCTTTAATGCTGGAAACTCAGTCAGATAACCCAAGAGGGATTATAAAATCTATCAGATGCCCATCAGGAATTATTACCCCTCTAAACACCATGCTGACAGAATTTAACTGCTTTGAGTGCCACTGGCTATGCTGGGGGAGAGTCTTAAACCCCTAGAGTGCAGAAACATGGGTCCCAGAGCAGTTACTGGCTCAGCGGTCTATGGATCTTAACTTCTGTTCCCCTGTCTAGCACAACTGATTTAATACAAGTCACACGAGAACAGCAGCAAACATGTTTGAGTTGTACAAGCATGAAAATAATTCTCTTACCACTGCTACTTGAAAAAGTAAAAGAAAGAAAGGTAATGATTTTTTAAAAGTAAGAATATACTGCCTTTAACATTAGTAGGATGTTACAATAAAGACATAAGTCTGTAGAATAGATATTTACAGTTAATTTCCCAGACCAACTTTAGTTTTGTCCCCACATTCTCACCAACCTGACTTACAAGCCACAGATCCCATCACTTTCTATGCTTTCTTTTTCTGAAGTGAGCTGAAACCCACATACAACTTCCCCAACCACAGGCCAGAAACCTGACATTCTTCCAGTCCACCTATCCAATACCAGTGGCTTGATTTTTAATATTTATAATGCTAGAAGTCTGCATGGCACTTTACAGAAAAAAGATTCAATACAGGCCTCAAGAGCTCACTACCTAAATCAAACACACCAAATTAAGATAAATGATAAAGAAAGGGAGGGACAAACATTAAGAGAACGTGAGCTATGTTATATTACATTTCAAATTAAGCTGCTAAGTTCTCTTTTTGGAATCTTACCCAAGTCTCACTACAGGGAAGGAATAACACAGGAATGGAGGTCATCAGTGGGCACACAGGCTACAGAGGTGGGATGACAAAGGATTTGAAGGAGGAGACTGAGGATGGTGCCATAAGAGGGAGTTTTTGCATTCTACTTCCTTCTCCTACTGAAGTGCCATCTATGTGCTACTTACTCCATTTGACATTTTAATTTCCACTTACCCATTTCTTGTTTTTTTTTAAACTTGGCATTCCATCTTCTAAAAGAGCCATTTTGCAATAGAAGTACTATTTGCCATACATTTCATAAAGAGAAGCTGAGTGAATTCTGAGCTTGAGAAAAGTGCCAGAAAATCAGCTAGGCAACAACAGTGCTCAGGTCTCAACAGACTGCCAACAATAAGGAAGCGTCTGCATGAGTATAGTACTGCATTTTAATTCCTTTTGCATGTGAATCTATAAAACAAGGATGTGCTGCTAGAATGTAAAATAGATGCATTTAATAAACAGGAATGAACAAAAAATCAGACAAGGCAGAACTTAATCCTCCTGATGATAGAGTTGTGTGTACTAAGGACACCTGCCCACAAGTTTGAAATCAATCCTCCCATTATTAATGGAAACAGGTGTATCACTTTACACCATCAAGACCATACATTGAATAAACATGTCTTGTTTTAAAAGTCTTTAAAAAGAACACAAAACAGACAGACAAACTGGACAAAAATGTCCCCATCCTGTGATAGACAACACTAAACACCATACTCCTCTCAAAGACACAAGTTTAATTTACATAGGAACGCTGGCCCAGATCCACAAAGGTACTTCAGTGCCCAAGTCTCCACGGCAATCCAAAAACTCTGACTGAACCTTGTAGGTGCCTAAACTCACTTCTTCTCTAAGTTTTCATGGTTTAAGTTCTCTTGGTGTCTAAGTGTCTACCTCTAGACATGCACATTGCTGCCACAGGTGTCCTACATCTATCTCCCACCTATGCCCCAGAGCAATTCACAAACTGGGGGAAGATAGGCAGACAAACACCTGAAGTTGTGTGAGCTGCCTGATCTGGCAGGTGTGCTCAAAGGCTGCCTACTGGACTGGGTCCTATTCAAAATCTGGCAACAGCGAAACCCAGCTTATAATGTTTGGCCCAGTGCTTGCAGTTCTCACCTGGGATGTAGAAGATCCAATTCAATTCCCTCCTCTGCCAGATGGAGAGAAAGGATTTGAACAGGAGCCTCCCACCTCTCAAGAGTGCTCTAACCATTAAGCTATGGGATATCCTGATGCAAGGCTCCATCAATCTCTCCTATTGAAGCTGTTCCACTGTGGATAAATAATGAAAGATTGATTAGAGCAGGGGGACTGGACCACTGGTCTCCCATCTTCCAGGTGGGTGCCCTAACCACTCTATCAAAAAAGCCCCTAGAATTAAAACCATTTGTTTCTAATTTTCAGCTTCTAGCTCCTTTGAGGCCCCAAATCTTCCAGAAATGTAAATAGGGAAATAAAAATAAGTGACTCGGTAAAAGATGGAACATTTTAAAGCTTGGTATGCTGCCTTATTCTACATCTAGCTCCTGCCATCTAAGTTAGTCCTCTCTCTCTCTCTCCACCTCCTTGATCTCATCTCGTTAGAAAGATATTTACTTACAACCTGAGAAAAGAGATTCAAAGGCCACTGATATACACCACACACAACTCAGATGTTTATATATAAAAAGTATTCAGACCATAGCCACATTTTAGAACTATTCTATAACCCTGATTCTCTACCAGTTTGGATGTTTCCAAAGTCTCCAAAGATGTTTAAAACAAGAAGGATGCATCAGATGCATGCTAATGCTGATGAAGCGAGCTGTAGTTCACGAAAGCTTATGCTCAAATACATTTGTTAGTCTCTAAGATGCCACAAGTACTCCTTTTCAATATAGGAGAAAAAAGGTTAGAGTACATTGGGAAACCAAAACAAGGGATTGCCTTAGGGCAGTGTTAGCATATTGGTTTGTTTGTTGTGGTCATTATAGAAGATTTAGAAGGAAACAAGAGAGGGTGTGAGTCATGTAATCAGGAGAAATTAGAGGAAAACAAGGTCATGTCCTTCCCTACTGATGCAGGCATCTGGGCGCTTTAGACACAACAATGTGTCCATTTTGTTCCTGTAGCAAGAGACAGCTGTAAGAATTTTTCAACCACCTCTCAGTGTTTATTGCACCTCCTGCTCCCAGACGCTGCAACAACAGCCAGGGAACAACCAAAGCCAGGCTCACTGACTTCTACAATGTGTACAGCTGGCAGAGGCCCGCCACTACGGTCGAGGTGATGCCCAGAGAGACTACAGTCCCCAGCATGCTGCGGGCCAAGCCTAGAGCCTTTAGGGGGGACGGAGCTGCGACTACAACTCCCAGCATACAGCGTGGAACTGGGCTCCTCCTGGCTCGAAGAAGTTAGTTGTCCGTGTCGACGATTAATCCCACAATGCACTGCTCCACCTTAAGACCGTAGACCTCTCCTAAGGAGCAGACACCAGCAGACTACAAACGTCCCACCTTACGGCGCGCGAGAGCAGCACCGACCCACGAAGACTACCAGGACCAGCATGCAACGCGACTTGCCCCTTGCCCAAGACACAGCTTGCGCCTTGCATGCTGGGGCCCGTAGTCTCCCTAGCCGGACCATGAGAACCGACTGCACCACTCTATTGGCCACTTCACCTGTCACTCAATAGGCGGGCAGCCAATCAGCATCTACGTGCGCCCCGTCATTCGGGGAGAGCTGAGCCGCGATTAGAGGACACGACTTTTCCCCGTGTCTCCTCTCGTGCTCGTGACCCCGATTCATTCTCCTCGCCGGAAAGCGGCGTTATCGCAACTTATCGAGACAGTCTCCTCCCCCCCCCCCCCGTAGCGCGACGAGAGCGCAGCGCGCGACCGGCACAGGAGCAGCGACGGCTCCCGCCCTCCCTGCCAGCTGCTGGCACCCCCCCTTCCCCGCTCACCTGGGCGGCTGCCGCGGCCCCTGCTCGCTGACAGACTCGCAGCATCTTCGTCCTCAGACGCCGGGCCCTGTGCGTGGTGGCCGGCGGGAGTGTGGGGGAAAAGTGCCGTGTGCGGTAACTCCCAGCAAGGCCGCTGCCTCCGCCCCCCTCAGCCCTCGCACGCACTGCGCAGACGCAGCAACCGCCCCTGCCGCGCCGCTGAGGGGCGGAGCCGCAGTGGGAGGCGATGGTGACTGACGGGAGTGGGCGCCCAATCAGGACTCGGAGAATCTGCAAATAAATGGCCTGCGAGCCAACACGAGTCACGCTGGTGCTATCTCGCGCCCAGGCCTCAGGGTGGGGCAGCGCTCAGGGGCGGTAGCCAATCAGAAGTGGGGGAGCTGGCTACTGGCAGTAGGCTGGCGAAGAGGGGAAAAAGAAAAGGAGGACTTGTGGCACCTTAGAGACTAACAAATTTATTAGAGCATAAGCTTTCGTGAGCTACAGCTCACTTCATCGGATGCATTTGGTGGAAAAAACAGAGGGGAGATTGATATACACACACAGAGAACATGAAACAATGGGTTTATCATACACACTGTAAGGAGAGTGATCACTTAAGATAAGCCATCACCAGCAGCGGGGGGGGGAAAGGAGGAAAACCTTCCATGGTGACAAGCAAGGTAGGCTAATTCCAGCGGTTAACAAGAATATCAGAGGAACAGTGGGGGGTGGGGTGGGGGGGAGAAATACCATGGGGAAATAGTTTTACTTTGTGTAATGACTCATCCATTCCCAGTCTCTATTCAAGCCTAAGTTAATTGTATCCAGTTTGCAAATTAATTCCAATTCAGCAGTCTCTCGTTGGAGTCTGTTTTTGAAGCTTTTTTGTTGAAGGATAGCCACTTTTAGGTCTGTGATCGAGTGACCAGAGAGATTGAAGTGTTCTCCAACTGGTTTTTGAATGTTATATCCTTGCAACAAAGCCCGTTGCCAACTCTGTGCACATATCTATTCAGGGGATACCATCATAGAGCCTAATCACATCAGCCACACTATCAGAGGCTCGTTCACCTGCGCATCTACCAATGTGATATATGCCATCATGTGCCAGCAATGCCCCTCTGCCATGTACATTGGCCAAACTGGACAGTCTCTACGTAAAAGAATGAATGGACACAAATCAGACGTCAAGAATTATAACATTCAAAAACCAGTTGGAGAACACTTCAATCTCTCTGGTCACTCGATCACAGACCTAAGAGTGGCTATCCTTCAACAAAAAAGCTTCAAAAACAGACTCCAACGAGAGACTGCTGAATTGGAATTAATTTGCAAACTGGATACAATTAACTTAGGCTTGAATAGAGACTGGGAATGGATGAGTCATTACACAAAGTAAAACTATTTCCCCATGGTATTTCTCCCCCCCACCCCACCCCCCACTGTTCCTCTGATATTCTTAAAAAGAAAAGGAGTACTTGTGGCACCTTAGAGACTAACAAATTTATTTGTTAGTCTCTAAGGTGCCACAAGTACTCCTTTTCTTTTTGCGAATACAGACTAACACGGCTGCTACTCTGAAACCTAAGAGGGGAAAGTAACTCAAGGGAAGTGGGTGAGGTGGGGCTCCCTTCCCCCCACTTGCTCAGAACACGTGGTGCCCCATGCCTGGCCCAGCTATCAGTGCCCTGCTCCTTAGGGGCCTGCTACCCTCCCACCTCAGAGATCACCCTCAGGGCAGGCAGGAGAGTCTTGGGGCTGAAAAATAAAAGGGTCCAGTCTCCGCTCCCCAGCTGGGAGCAAACCTGTTTGCTGATTGCAGCCAGGGCCCTGTGCTGGAACAATTTGCATAGTGGTGCTGAGAGCCGTTGTACCAAACTGTACACCCTGTATAGGATGCAATCCACTTCAAGCCAAGGGGTGCGGCAGCAGCACCCCGAGTTCCAGCACCTATAATTGCAGCGTGAGCTTAGGTCCAAGTTTGTGCCAGAGACTCCAGTTAGCAGGCGCACCTGTTCAGTTCCAGGAGGTGGGTCCCTCTCCCAGTCTAAGGGGAGGAGCAACTGACCCTGGAGCTCAAATAATTCCGGGGAATAACTAATGAGGAAACAGGGCCAGGAGGAGTGAGGTCATAGAGCCATAAGCAAGGAACCGGAGCTGGACACTGAGCAGAGAGCCCTGGACAGCTCCCACTGTTCCTCAAAGGTGTTTAGGGAACCATTGGATGCTGCCCAGAGGAACTATGCCCAGACACATGATCGGCTGGAAGAGCGGAATGAGGCCCCACAGTAGCAGAGCACCTCACCATCCAGCATCCTCTTCTTGGTTTTATAAATGGCCACTTCGACCAATGCCAGGAGGAGGTTGACCAGGAGATCTTGTGACTTTGAGGGGCCACAGAGAGGATGTGCATGAATCAGGAGGTGAAGGGAATAGTGCAGACAAAACCTTAGGAGAAGGATCTGGAGAAGCCAGAAGAGGGGCTGCAACCTGGTGCACTTGAGATAAATATGTGCCAGGATCTTCCTTGCCTCCGCAAAAAGGGCAAGTATCAGGGATGAGGGTGTACTACGCCAAGTACATGCCTGTGCTTACGGCTCCATGAAGGAGCCGTCAGTTCATATCCCCAGCGGGCAGTGGGATCAAGGTGGAATATAAGCTGACCTACCGGGGTTCTTCCCCCTCCACAGGTGGTAGGTCCCACCACTTAATGTCAGGGTGGGACACGAGGGTGAGGAAATGTGTGGAGCATGACCATGTACAGATGTGCCCTTGGCACGGTTCAGAAATGAACCAGTTACAGATCGCACAGCCGGCTCAGATTATCCAGGAGGGGAGCCAGCGGCCTTGCAGACAGGGGCCCAATGAAAAGATCCAGAGAGCCAGGAGTGTGGGGCAGGAAGCACCCTCTCGCAGGACCTGCTCAAGGAAAGCCCGAGAGGCAGGGAATAAGGCTGCCCTCGCCTCCTGAAGTACACACCAGGGATTTGAGGGGTGGAGAGCTCCATGCGCCAACCAAGTGCCAAAGGATCCACCCAGTCCCCCTGGTCATAGTCCAGGAGGTCTCCAATTCCTGTGGTGCCTGCCAGGACCAGCCTCTGGCGCACAGAGGGGGACACCACCACTTGCACACCTAGTTGGGGGGGGTGTAGCAGGGGCTCCGCGAGAAGATCTGCCCTCTCGGCGGCCGCCACGGACCTGGTCACCAAAACCAGCTTCCAGGTCCGGAAGAAGACCAGCAGCTCAGAGAGGTCTCAAGGAAGACCCTTTGGATTAAGCTAAAAGAACTGCGAGTCATATGGGAGGCAGGAGTCTACAAATCTGTAAAAAGAAAAGGAGTACTTGTGGCACCTTAGAGACTAACAAATTTATTAGAGCATAAGCTTTCGTGAGCTACAGCTCACTTCATCGGATGCATTTGGTGGAAAAAACAGAGGAGAGATTTATATACACACACAGTCTCAAAAGGGAAGAAGCAGCTGCTCAGGCAGTTTCAGCCAGCCCCATAGACACTGCTGCCATCAGCCCTGCCTGCCATGGTTTTCAGTCCTGCTTTCCATCCAGTTCATTGGCTGCTTGCTCCGGTCCCCACCTCCTGCCTCTACCTCACAGTCTCATCAATTCAGTCTAGCCCCCATTGCTATCCCTGCTCTTTCGGATCCCGTGCTTCTCCTTTCAATTCATCCCTTCCTTCTCTCTGCACTCTGCACCCACTCCTGTCCTATAGTGTAATCCTTATGTATAATAAAGTAAAACACACACACACAAAACACAACATTGTGGAACTAACATGTTTTCAATCACAGTTTTCTTTTTTAGCAGAACCCATCCTCCCCCATTGTATCTGCCTATTTAGATTATAAACTTTTAATGCAGGAATTTATTGAGCTGGAGACTCTAGGTGTGACTGCAATAAAAATAATTAAGGGGTCCTGATCTTCACTGAAGCCTCTAGGAATGAAATATTAATTAATATTCTGGGTCAGAATTAAGGAAGATGCTTCCTTGGAACAGATTTGGGAAACACAGTGTAGTCAACTTTCACTTATCCACATAACCTCTGGGTGAGGGTCAATGAGGATTCTTACTGGAGAAAGTGTCTCACTATGTGGTAGAATCTGGGTTAAGAGTTTCTTGGGGGAGGGGGGGAATTTTAGTAATTAGAGACCTGGGGACAATAAACTGTCTGTTCTTTGTAAATACTGTAATTTTTTGCAGATCCACTGTGTGTCTGGAACTTCTAAGTGCTTCTACCATGTGTTCTGCTTTATTTATGTCAGGATTAATTTGCCCTCTTCCTGCCTGAACCTATTAATGGGAGGCTCTGATCACGCAACTGAAGGGAACAAACATAAAGGATCCCAGTCTGCACCAAAAGAATCACATTTATGTTACATAATTACAGACTCATTTGTTAGATTTAAAAACGCTGTTGATAACTTCACTGTATAGTCATATCTGATAGTATTTTGGAAGTTATAAATAGAGATATTTGAGGAAAAAATAGCTGTACACCTTTAACTTAATTGAAACACTCACAATGGACTGGGACAACTGCCTCCAGATTTCCAGCTAGCAGTAGTCACCAGGTGTGCTTCATATCATCTACACTTAGCAGGAATGCTGCATCCTTTCCTTTGGGGTATGGTTATCCATTCCTTTGTCACCTGGAGGTTAGATTACAGCAATATGTTTTGTGTAGGGCTACACTTCAAACAGTTCAGAAATTGCTACTAGAATAGATTGTAGCTGCCTGCATAGGAAGGTCTTGATCCTGCGATAAGAACTGTAGGGCAATGCACACTATATGGGTGCAAAGGTCAGCTCATGTGGCTTTTATTACAGAAGCAGGACCTTAGTGCTGTTTTCTGCTAGGAATGCATCTTGCCTATAGGGAACAGGGCTTTTAGGAAGACCATGAAAGACAAAAATATTAAATGATCAGGAAGAGAAGATGTAACTAAGGGACGGGTGGGATATTCTGCAGGGTAGTTTCTACCAACCCGTCTCACATTTTCAGATTTCCCTGGGTCCTGATGCTGCATTTCTAACGCAAGAACAGCTGCATTACTACAAATGGCCGGATACGGAACCTAATGTTGCAATGGATGAGGGAAGTAAGGATTTATTCCGCTTTCACTTTTGTCAGAATGCTACTGAATGTAACCAGCCCACCCAGACATCCAAATGCAGCTAATCAGGCACTAAGGTACTGGGCGCCACTGAAACCCCACAGAAGCGATTTAAGACTTTCCTGGCCAGCAAGACACTCATTGAGATGAGAGGACTCGGAATGTGTAACCAAGTTGGAACTGCTGCACTGCCACCCTGCCCACAGTACAGGGCCGGGACTAGGGAGCACGTGCACTGGTTGGCACCTGCTGCACCAGGTCGAGTAAACCCGGTAACGTCCAGCGCAAGGCGGAATGGGGCTGCATGCCCAGCTTCTCCCGCCCCTGGGGCATGCGCACTTTGGCGGGGAGGGAGCAGCCAGGGGGCAGGTAAGGAAGGAAGAGCCTTGAGCCACCACCCGGTTTAGTGAAGGATACTGCTCCGCGTAGGAATGTGCTACTGGTAGCACTTATCAATACATACTGATTGTAAGAAACTGCTATTGTATTAAATTGCTACCTGATGTAGCAAATGCCCACAGATAGCAGTTTCTTGCACTTTAGTGTATGTGAAATTGCTACATGTAGAAATGTGCTATCAGTAGCAGTTAGTGATACATACAGATTGTAAGAAACAGAAATTGAATCATATTTCAATCTTCCCTGATAGGTCATGTTTTCTAGACCTTAAATTTTCACAAACTTTATAAGTGTACTCTCTATGCCATTATCTAGGTCATGTTTTCTAAACCTTAAATTTATAAGTGTACTCTCTATGCCATTATCTCAATCATTAAGATTTTGAATAGAAACATATCCAGAACTGATTCCTGGAGAACCCCACTCATTATGCCCATCTTATTTATCGTTATGTCCATCTAGGTTTCATTTCCATAGTTTGTTTATGAGATGGTCATGGGAGACAGTATCAAAAGCCTTACTAAAGGCAAGATATACCACATCTACGGCTTGTAGGCTTTTTACACTGTTAAAGAAAGCTATCAGGTTGGCTTTACATGTGAGACTGCTTGAAATATCGTTTTTAGCAAAGTTGGACCTGTCGCTACTGCCAACTATAGGGATGTGCTACCTGTGCCACTGCAATGTGATGAAGCTAATTTCTACAGACAGCACTTTCTCACACCTTGGGTATATGAGACTGCTATCTGTAGGAATCAGCTACATCAGATGGCTTTAGTGAATTCTTACCATTAGCAGTTCCTGATAGCTGTTAGCCTTGTGGTGTCCTGAACAACATTAGCTATTATGCTAACAGAAATTGAGATGGATTGGGTACGAGCCAAAAATATGACAGTCTTAACTCCTCTGCTGACAAAACATGAAAATAACCTTTTCCTTACATATGTTTCTGGATGGTACACAGCTGTGGCCAGCTCAATTAGGGCCTAGCTGGCCCTGATGAGAGGGCTGTGGGCCAAAAGCTGGAGAAGTCTCACTCTAGCCCTGGAATGAGTGGAAAGGGAAGTAAGGTACCTGAAGTGGAGCAGTGCTGGGGAAAGGCAAGGGGAGCTGGGGAGCGCCAGCCTGTTAAACCCCCAGCCTGCAGGCCTTGATGAAGACCTTTGAAAAGGTATTGGGGCTATAGAGGGGCAGCCCGGGGATAGGCAAAGGCAGCAGGTCCTAACCCCTTGCCAATGATGAGTGGCGATTACAGACTGCAGTCTGCCCCAGTGAGTGGCGGCTAGATGATGACTGGCAGTAGTCACTGAGGCAAGGTGGGTTTAGAGGGTTGAGGGTTTCCCTGGGAGGGGAAACTCAGAATAAGGGGTTACTGTGGGGGCAGCACCCCAAGGTAAAAGGCACAAGGGACTGGCAGGCAAGACACTAGCCAGTAGGAGGTGCTCAGTACACTGGAGAGCTAATTCCCTAGACAACCAGCAGGAGGCACTGCGCCGGTGAGTCTTGACCTCACTACAGTGCCATTGAATTAGAGGAGCTTTTGTGACAAGAATCACCAGTAGAGCAATGTATGTGTAATATAACTATGTTAAAAACTCCCACCTTAACCTATTACTTCCCAACTCAGAAGGATAAAAGAACTAACTCAGTGGATACCAGTAATATTATAAACTTTAACTTTTCTTTGTGGGTCAATTGGACAGGTCTGTACAAACTAATGAAGAAAAATAACCAAATTATCCAACTGACTGAAATCACACAGGCCCAGGTTCAGACACACAGTTTGGCTGTTTTACATCAGGGATCTGAAATATAAATAGTATCTGCACAAGCAGAACAAATTATAACATACCATTGGTATGATATTCTTAAAGGATGGGCCCCGTCTTGGTCTTCAACTTTCAAAATTGTTACACCCAATTATTCTTTTCTTTATTCTGATAAATTTAATGTTAATTGTAATGTGTGGTATGTTCTGTTGGATGCTGAAACCACCAGCTCAGATTGTTTCAAAAACATTATACAGCCTTGAGACAATTACATAAAGTGTGACCCATTCAATACCTCTGGATTGAAGGGTCGTTTGCTGGTCAATATAGAGCTGAATTTATGAATTGTTTCTTTTCTTTCATTACTATTATTAATATGACTTTATTTTGTATCAAATGAACAAACCAAACTTCACTGTTCTAACATTGTAACTCCTGTTTGCCTCCCAACATTCTAAATTGTTCATTACACTTGTTTTAATAAGATTCCATACTGTAACTAAAACATAAAAGCATTTTAAAATGCTTACTCCATTTTGCAAAACCCTACTGTAACCTCGTTAACTTAGTTCAGGTGTGTGAATGAGGTATGCATGGATAATGGAATCAACCTCCAGCCGCAGTCTGTCCTGATAAAATTAAGTGCAAACACCAACGGCTGAAGATGCAGACAACAGCCCTGACAAAATAAGAAGAGTCCACCCTAAAAGAAAAGAACAAAGGTACATTTGAATCAAGATCAAAGACAGGTCCAATTGACTGGTGATCAATCACACCGAACCCAGAGGCAGCATGACACAGCAAGACCTATAGACTCTTGATTCAAACTAAAAGCCTATAAAAAAGGATGGGTAATATGGAAGACTATGGGTAACATTCTGCTGCCAACATCGAGTGGCATCTGTGTTCACCCGACAGCGACCCAGCCCTTCCTCGTGCCCGGCTTTCCTGGCCAGTTAGCCGCCACGAGCTAGGAACCCAAGCTGCGAAATCAGGCCACGTACTCAAGCTACATTCAGGACAGGTAACTATCCAGCAGCTGCAGAACATTTGAATTGTGTGTGTGTGAGTATTAGGTATTAGCTATTGGTTATAAATCAAATTGTGTTATCATAATAAACGTGGCATCTTGCCTTGTCCCCTGAAACAATCCTGTGTAGTTTTATCTGTATAACATTTTATCTGTCCCTCCCCTGTTAACTCAAGAGTAAATTGTCCAGCTACACGTCTGATTTCAGCAGCAGATATTTTCACTCCTCTGGATCTATCACCTGGTATTAGATAGAAGCTGCTGTGCCGCCCACCTCTCTTGTGTGGACAAAAGAGATAGAGAGAAATGATTTTTGAAAGCAAACAGCAGATTTATTTAAGGGAAGTAATATCGGGAAAAGGAAAAAAATCATGAACTATAAAAAATGTAGGCCCTAAATAACTGGAACATTGACTGTCTCTGTAACGAACAGCCCCCGAGCATTGGGTGCTCACACCACTTTTTTTCAAGACGCATGTGCCAAAGTTCTGAGGTAAGCAGCTCTCTAGGAGACAGGTGTAACTGGTTCCAAATGTCTGTTGGCCTCTTTATGGAACTTTGGATGGAAAGAAACTTCACTCATTTTTGGAGACTTATTTTTTGAGACAATCTACCATTGTGCTTTATACAGACTTCCACTTCTGTCACTGTTACACATACTTAAGGAGCAAAGAGATATCACCACCAAAATGACACTCAGAACTGTGATGCTCACAGGTCACCTCATTGCTCTCTCATTTAATGTTTGAGACATTTTCTTCAGCCTTTGTCTTCACTGTTAAAACTTCACTTGTCTTGTGTTGTTTTCATTAGTTTTATTAGCAGTGAGGAAAAAGGCCTATGTCTGCATAATGGGGACACCAGATATATTAGACACACCTGGACTATTCTTCAGTGGGTCATAATGTCAGATCCTTCTTGTTCTCAGTATGCTGAGCTGAGCTGAAGTGTCTGTCTTCCCATCATCCAGATTGCTGGGACAATCACTTCTCACTGTTCAGTCTTTGTACCTCAGGTATTTCCGGTTGTTCTTGTAGGCTGCCATTTTCCACCTTTTCTTTCTTCCCCCCACTTTCTGGAAGGCTCTTTCGCTGTGACCTGGGTCAAACAGCACCCACTGTGTAGAGGTATCTGATCTTGGTCAAGCAGTCCCCATTGTATAGCACTATCGTTCAGAGGTTTCTATTGCCCAGAGTTCCTGGGGTAATCTTTATGTGTTTGTGCGTTCCTTCAATAAGCCACTAACATTGTCTGGCCTCATCCAACAGAGCACATTTGAAATACAGAGACATGGTCAATATTTCTAGCCTCAGATACAAACATTACATGCATACAGGTTGGACACACATTGTCAGTCAATAGCACAGTAAACACAGTCAATAGCTCTTAAGTTTTGCAATGATACTCCACATCAGCTATCTTGCATAAAGTATATATTTGCTATGTCATGTCCATATCATAAGATATTTTCATAAAGAATGTAGAGTATAATGTCACACCCCACATGTATGCTTGCTGATCTGAAAATACTAAAGGAGCATGCACCTTTGGGTGAAAACGCTTATGACAATAGTGCAGAGCCATGCAAGCTCCATAATTCTGTGTGAGATGGCAGACAGTGAGGATGGCCAGGCAGGTTAGTGGATTTAGAAAAAAAGGTGTAAAGATTATGTATACGTTTACGTATGGGATACATATAAAATTAGTGGATGGGTAAATGCATTATAAGAAGTTTGATCCTATGGCCACAACCTGGTCTGACCTGTTTGGTACCCAGCATACACTGCAAAACCAAAGCTTCCCAAAATACAGTGGGTGAACAGTGAGATATCTATTCATGGTGCACCTCACTCTGAATCTATACAAGTGCTTCTGGTGAGTACCCTGACTGCTGAGGCAAGGAGTCCAGGAGGCATGCACACAAGTGACATAGTAACTGTAGTGACTCTATGGTGACATAACTTGAGTTAACCCACACTTAAAGTGTAGATATGGCCTTAGGTATATGGAATGTTTGGGAGATGTAACAGGAACAGTATGAGGGTAGACTAAGATTCACTCAGGTGTTTAGGATCAAGGCACTGGAACTGGTCTTACTGCACCCTACAGGCTCAGGAACAAAGAGGCACAAAAAAAGATATAATTTCTTTATTAAAATTTCTTGACTGGAGGGTGTATAACTCATGAATTTAGAATTCTTGTGGTTATAAAGATTTCAGAGTAGCAGCCATGTTAGTCTGTATTTGCAAAAAGAAAAGGACTACTTGTGGCACCTTAGAGACTAACAAATTTATTTGAGCATAAGCTTCCGTGAGCTACAGCTCACTTCATCGGATGCATTCAGTGGAAAATACAGTGAGGAGATTTATATACACAGAGAACATGAAACAATGGGTGTTATCATACACACTGTAAGGAGAATGATCACTTAAGATGAGCTATTACTGGGGGGGTAGGGGGAGCGGAGAAAACCTATAGTAGTGATAATCAAGGTGGGCCATTTCCAGCAGTTGACAAGAACGTCTGAGGAACAGTGTGTGTGTGGGGGGGGGGAATAACATGGGAAAATAGTTTTACTTTGTGTAATGACCCATCCACTCCCAGTCTCTATTCAAGCCTAAGTTAATTGTATCCAGTTTGAAAATTAATTCCAATTCAGCAGTCTCTCGTTGGAGTCTGTTTTTGAAGTTTTTTTGTTGAAGAATAGCCACTCTTAGGTCTGTAATCGAGTGACCAGAGAGATTGAAGTGTTCTCCGACTAGTTTTTGAATGTTATAATTCTTGATGTCTGATTTGTGTCCATTTATTCTTTTATGTAGAGACTGTCCAGTTAGACCAATGTACGTGGCAGAGGGGCATTGCTGGCACACTGGTTGAGTTCAGGATCCTGACGCAGGGAAGAAAGGTAAGCAGCAGGATACGGACCCTGGACTTCAGGAAAGCAGACTTTGACTCCCTCAGGGAACAGATGGCCAGGATCCCCTGGGGGACTAACATGAAAGGGAAGGGAGTCCAGGAGAGCTGGCTGTATTTCAAGGAATCCCTGTTGAGGTTACAGGGACAAACCATCCCGATGAGTCGAAAGAATAGTAAATATGGCAGGCGACCAGCTTGGCTTAATGGTGAAATCCTAGCGGATCTTAAACATAAAAAAGAAGCTTACAAGAAGTCGAAGGTTGGACATATGACCAGGGAAGAGTATAAAAATATTGCTCGGGCATGTAGGAAAGATATCAGGAGGGCCAAATCACACCTGGAGCTGCAGCTAGCAAGAGATGTCAAGAGTAACAAGAAGGGTTTCTTCAGGTATGTTGGCAACAAGAAGAAAGCCAAGGAAAGTGTGGGCCCCTTACTGAATGAGGGAGGCAAGCTAGTGACAGAGGATGTGGAAAAAGCTAATGTACTCAATGCTTTTTTTGCCTCTGTTTTCACTAACAAGGTCAGCTCCCAGACTGCTGTGCTGGGCATCACAAAATGGGGAAGAGATGGCCAGCCCTCTGTAGAGATAGAGGTGGTTAGGGACTATTTAGAAAAGCTGGACGTGCACAAGTCCATGGGGCCGGACGAATTGCATCCGAGAGTGCTGAGGGAATTGGCGGCTGTGATTGCAGAGCCCTTGGCCATTATCTTTGAAAACTCGTGGCGAACGGGGGAAGTCCCGGATGACTGGAAAAAGGCTAATGTAGTGCCCATCTTTAAAAAAGGGAAGAAGGAGGATCCTGGGAACTACAGGCCGGTCAGCCTCACCTCAGTCCCTGGAAAAATCATGGAGCAGGTCCTCAAAGAATCAATCCTGAAGCACTTAGAGGAGAGGAAAGTGATCAGGAACAGTCAGCATGGATTCACCAAGGGAAGGTCATGCCTGACTAATCTAATCGCCTTTTATGATGAGATTACTGGTTCTGTGGATGAAGGGAAAGCAGTGGATGTATTGTTTCTTGACTTTAGCAAAGCTTTTGACACGGTCTCCCACAGCATTCTTGTCAGCAAGTTAAGGAAGTATGGGCTGGATGAATGCACTATAAGGTGGGTAGAAAGCTGGCTAGATTGTCGGGCTCAACGGGTAGTGATCAATGGCTCCATGTCTAGTTGGCAGCCGGTGTCAAGTGGAGTGCCCCAGGGGTCGGTCCTGGGGCCCGTTTTGTTCAATATCTTCATAAATGATCTGGAGGATGGTGTGGATTGCACTCTCAGCAAATTTGCGGATGATAATAAACTGGGAGGAGTGGTAGATACGCTGGAGGGGAGGGATAGGATACAGAAGGACCTAGACAAATTGCAAGATTGGGCCAAAAGAAATCTAATGAGGTTCAATAAGGATAAGTGCAGGGTCCTGCACTTAGGATGGAAGAATCCAATGCACCGCTACAGACTAGGGACCGAATGGCTCGGCAGCAGTTCTGCGGAAAAGGACCTAGGGGTGACAGTGGACGAGAAGCTGGATATGAGTCAGCAGTGTGCCCTTGTTGCCAAGAAGGCCAATGGCATTTTGGGATGTATAAGTAGGGGCATAGCGAGCAGATCGAGGGACGTGATCGTTCCCCTCTATTCGACACTGGTGAGGCCTCATCTGGAGTACTGTGTCCAGTTTTGGGCCCCACACTACAAGAAGGATGTGGATAAATTGGAAAGAGTACAGCGAAGGGCAACAAAAATGATTAGGGGTCTAGAGCACATGACTTATGAGGAGAGGCTGAGGGAGCTGGGATTGTTTAGTCTGCAGAAGAGAAGAATGAGGGGGGATTTGATAGCTGCTTTCAACTACCTGAAAGGGGGTTTCAAAGAGGATGGCTCTAGACTGTTATCAATGGTAGCAGATGACAGAACGAGGAGTAATGGTCTCAAGTTGCAATGGGGGAGGTTTAGATTGGATATTAGGAAAAACTTTTTCACTAAGAGGGTGGTGAAACACTGGAATGCGTTACCTAGGGAGGTGGTAGAATCTCCTTCCTTAGAGGTTTTTAAGGTCAGGCTTGACAAAGCCCTGGCTAGGATGATTTAACTGGGACTTGGTCCTGCTTTGAGCAGGGGGTTGGACTAGATGACCTTCTGGGGTCCCTTCCAACCCTGATATTCTATGATATTCTATGACATGATGGCATATATCACATTGGCAGATGCGCAGGTGAATGAGCCTCTGATAGTGTGGCTGATGTGATTAGGCCCTATGATGGTGTCCCCTGAATAGATATGTGGACAGAGTTGGCAACGGGCTTTGTTGCAAGGATAGGTTCCTGGGTTAGTGGTTCTGTTGTGTGGTGTGTCGTTGGTTGCTGGTATTTGCTTCAGGTTGGGGGGCTGTCTGTAAACAGCCTTTTAAACGTAAACAACGTATATGTTGTTTCATGTTCTCTGTGTATATAAATGTCCCCACTATTTTCCACCGAATGCATCTGATGAAGTGAGCTGTAGCTCACGAAAGCTTATGCTCAAATAAATTTGCTAGTCTCTAAGGTGCCACAAGTACTCCTTTTCTTTTTGTGGTTGCAAAGGTATCTTGGGGTTGTAGATGTGTGTTAATTATATTTTGAAAGGAAAAACTATGAATGGGTTGAACAAAGAATTAGATCAGTCCCTCAGGATAAGTAGATTGGCTGTTAGCCAATATAATTGTCACGGAGTCCCCGGGCGATGCTCTGGAACTGCTCCCTACGAAGCCAGTCAGGACTCTGGTGAAGTCTCCTCTCTGTGAGCAGACTGCCTTCAGGGCAAGAAGCTCACATGGCTTCCACCTTCCTACATCTGACCTTGGAGCACTCAGCATCCTCTGCCCCTCCATGTGCTTCCCACAGCGAGTCTGCCCAGGTGGGTCAGAGGGTCCTGCACTCCAAGTTTGCAGTTAGACGTGACTCTCAGCCAGCCAGTAAAATAGAGGTTTATTAGATGACAGGTACACAGTCTAAAACAGAGCTTGTAGGTACAGAGAACAGGACCCCTCAGCCGGGTCCATTTTGGGTGCAGTGATCCAGACAACCACATCTGAACTTCACTCCACATCCCCAGCCAGCCCCAAACTGACTCACTCTCCAGCCACTCCTTCTCTGGGCTTTGTCCCTTTCCTGGGCCAGGAGGTCACCCGATTCCTTTGTTCTCCAAAACCTTTAGCTATTACCTTGCAGGGGGGAAGGGCCCAGGCCATCAGTTGCCAGGAGACAGAGTGTCGGCCATTTATGTACCCTGGCCCTTTGCTCTGCAACAATTACACACCCTTATCCCACCATCTAGAGACTTAAGAAATGCATAGGGTGTTGTGAAAAACAAGTCACACTCTCTGTTTGGTTCAAACAGTCTGAGGCCTTTTATTGAGTACAAGCATGCAGGGAGAGAGTCAGAGATGGGCACACACAGGTGCCAGCCTGCTTTGTCTCTGCCGTGCTCCTTTAACACCAGTCTTATATAGGTCCATGATCAAGCCAAACTGATTAGTAATTTTCCACCACTCAAGCATTATTAATAAAGCCTTATAAGGAAAATAGAAAATCAGCTTCATAATTAGCACAGTGCTGACGCATCTTGTCATTATCAAGATTTGCGATTTGCTGTGGCTGCATTTTGACTAGGGACTTTTTGCAGGGTGGAGGGTACATACAAGGGACAGCTAGGGACTTTTCGGAGGCCCTTTGGTTCTTATTTAGTTAGAAATTAGCCTAGTCCATTATTTGTATCAAGTACCACAGCCTAGCATACGTCAATGCTTTAGCTCAAGCCAAGTCTTACAGGATACAGGCCTGTAGGTCTCTTGCGTTACAGCCCTTGCATATGTTGCATATAATGCACAGATGGAGCCGCAGAAAGGGAGGGGTTAGGTCTACAGCGATTGCCCCCACAGCAGTTTCCCCCACAAGGGGAAACTGAGGCACACTCTGCATGTCCCTAAACCGTCCTTTGACTGCCAGATGTTGGGAGTGGACAATGGGATGGTTCAATGAGTCATTGCCTGGTCTGATCATTCCCTTAGAAACACCTGGCATTGGCCACTGTCACAAGACAGGATACTAGATTAGGCGGACGATTGGTCTGATCACCAATATTTACACCATTGGTGGATTGACTCAAAACAAAGTTTTGACAATAGGCCAGAAATTCAGTCAGAGTGGAAGTCAGATGATCCAACAGAATAAACATCTGCTCTAAACATGAGAAGAAAAAATTAGAATTAAAAATTTAGGGAATTCAGGGAATCCCAGCAACAGATAAAACAACTTGGGAAACTGCTTGGAGACCCTATGCATTCAGATACAGTGATAAGTGATTCTTTGTTTCTGAGGGGATATATGGAAAATGTTTCACTAAGTCTCAGGGATTATCTACACTGGCAAGTTAAAGTGCTCTAACTTGCTGGCTCAGGGGTGTGAAAAATCACCCCCGCGCCCGGTCGCAAGTTTGAACGCTTTAAAGCGCTAGTGTGGACAGGCTTGGTACCCAGTGCTTGGAGCTAATCCCCTCATTGAGGTGGATTACCAGGAGAACTGGCACCCACAACAGCGCTTTGAAATTTGTAGTGTAGACATAGCCTCAGTAGGTTAGACCAGTGGTTCTCAAAGACGGTCGGCTGCTTGTTAAGGGAAAGCCCCTGGTGGGCCGGACCAGTTTGTTTACCTGCCGCGTCCGCAGGTTGGGCCGATCGCGGCTCCCACTGCTTGCGGTTCGCCGCTCCAGGCCAATGGGGGCTGCGGGAAGGGCAGCCAGCATGTCCCTTGGCCCGCGCCGCTTTCTGCAGCCCCCATTGGCCTGGAGTGGTGAACCGCGGCCAGTGGGCCGGCTTTGAGAACCACTGGGTTAGATCAAAAATGCATCCGATGAAGTGAGCTGTAGCTCACGAAAGCTTATGCTCAAATAAACCTGTTAGTCTCTAAGGTGCCACACATCCTCTTTTTCTTTTTGCAAATACAGACTAACACGGCTGCTACTCTGAAACCTGGGTTAGATCAGACAAAGAGGAGATGCATTGACTGGGCATTAGGATGCCTGCGCCTTTACGAACCCAGCCCGGGGAAGCCGATGCTGAGAGGTGCTGTCTGTGAGAGGGGAAATAAAAAAAGCCCCCTCTGCCCCCCACCATTTTGGCAAACACTGATGTCTCAGTCCCACTGGGGTAACTGTTACCCCCGGGGCCCCTGCTGGGTTTTGCCCTCTGCCAGCGCCTCACCGCGAGCTTAACTCCTCCTCCCCCCCCAGCCCTGATGTTGCCCTATAGCCCCTCTCCTAATCCTGCCTCCAGCTGCTTGACCCCCTGACCAGTCAATTGCTGCCCCCTGCTCCGACCCTGGCCACCCCCCTCCTCCGATTCGCCCCTGTGCCACTTTTTAACCCCTGTCAATAGCAGCCAGCAGAATCCTCCGGGCATACGGGCAGGGGGAAGGGCAGTGGCTTCAGCAGATGAACTGAGCATGCTCAGTACATACGTCAGCAGCACAGTCCGACGCCGAGCAGTAGCCTGCCCCGCCCCCGCCCCGTCTGTAACCGCCCCTTCCGCGGGCTCCCCGTTCTAGTCCCCGCCCCCTGCGCGGTATGTCCCTCGCTGCCGGCCGTAGGCAGTCTGCGCGGCTGGCAAGATGGCGGTCGCTGTCGCCACGCGGAGGCTGTCGGGTCAGTGTGAGAGACTCTAGCGGCGGGGGCCGGCTCCTTGCCCGGGGCGAGGATGCAGGGGAGGTGAACGGCTCGGGAGAGGAGCCGCCGCGGGGAGCGAGGCCCCCCGGCGGCAGCTCCTGGATCACTGGGGCCATCAATTCTCTGCCCCCTTCCAGCAGCCCCACCAGTGGGTCTCTCGGGGGCAGCCCCCACCGGAATCCTCCTGTCCTGGGTTAACAATCAGCTACCCCAGTTCGCTGCCTCTGGGGGATTTGGGACGGGGAACCTCGGGCTGAGGCTCACCGGGGGGGGGGGCCACACTTCCGGTGAGCAGGTGTCTGGTTTTCGACCGGAACACGCACTCAAAAGGGGATCCTGGCAGCTCCCGTCAGCCCTGCTGGCCAGGCCGTTGACTGTCTGGTTGTTGGCGCCGCACAGCGGGGCTGGCAGGCTCCCTTCTAGCCTCTGCATGGCCCCTGGGAAGCAGCCAGCATGTTCCCCCTCTGGCTGCTAGGCGTAGGGGCAGCCGGGGGGTGCCGCATGCGGTCCCCCACCCCAAGCACCGCCCTTACAGCTCCTATTGGCCGTGGTTCCCGGCCAATGGGAGCTTCAGGAGTAACACCTGTGGAGGGAGTGGTGCAGAGCCGCCTGGCCAGGCCTCTGCGTAGGAGCGGGAGGGAGGACATGCTGCTGCTTCCAGGAGCTACTTGAGGTAAGGGCTGCCTGGAGCCTGCATCCCTGACCTCCTCCCGAGCCTCTGCCCCAGCCCTGATCCCCTGCCCTCTGAACCCCTTGATCCCAACCCAGAGTACCCTCCTACACCCCAAACCACTCATCCCCAGCCCCACCCCAGAGCCTGCACCCCCAGCTGGAGCCCTCACACCCCCCTTCTTCACCCCAGCCCTCTGCCCAAGCCCTGAACCCCCTCCTGCCCTTTGAACCCCTTGATCCCAGCCTGGAGCACCCTCCTACACCCCAAACCCCTCATCCCCCTCCTGCACCCTCACCGCCAACCAGAGTCCCCTCCCACACTCCAAACCCCCCAGCTCAGAGCCCCCTTCTGCATCCCAAATCTGTCATCCCTGGCCCCACATCGGAGCCCAGACCCCCAGTCCGAGCCATCACCCCCTCTCGCATCCTAACCCACTGTCTCAGCCCCCTCCCGCACTCTGAACTCCTCATTTCTGGTCCCACCCCAGAGCCTGAACCCCTAGCTGAAGCCCTCACCCCCTCCCACACCCCAGCCACCTGAGCCAGCCCAGTTAAAATGAGTGAGGGTGGGGGAGGAGAGCAAGCAATGGTGGGGGAATGGAGTGAGAAGGGGTAAGGCGTGGGCAGGGTCTTGGAGAAGGGGCGGGGCAAGGGTGTTCAGTTTTGTGTGAGTAGAAAGTTGCCGCCCCTACCCACACTGACCACGTATTAGAGATGGAAGGGTGTCATTGGAAGTGGATTGCGGCAGCCCTTGTTGGTATGGGGGCCTGTGTGGTTTGCAGAGATGACAAATCCCAGCATGCACTATAGCTGTGTCACTCAAACTGGGATGGACAATCCTGTGCAAGGTGAAGCAGTGCATGCTGGGATTTGGTATTTTTATTGCTGTACCTCCTTGAATCAAAATGAAGCTTTGCATGCTGGGACATGTCTCCATGCACCATACTCCAGGGTCACGCATGTGACAAGCCCAATCTTTTGGCTTGTCCTCACCCTGTTTAGTGAGTCTCATAAATAGCTTTTAAAAAGTTCACTCATCCACAGGCAACTGATGGAACATGATGTAGGTGACCTCATCTTCAAATTGGATATGAGGGTTGTACGTAACACAGTCCTCCAGCCTGAAAGTTCTTGGGTCAGGATGAAGAACTGCATGTTGGAATCTCATTTATGCGAGGTGCATTTCCATATTGAAGATGACTGTGGCTATGCCATGAGTGTGTTTTCCCTGTGAGCCACGCTTTGGCCATTCTTGGTTTAGACAAACTGCAGCTTGTTGGTGCTGTGATTCCCTGTAACCATGGATGGTGTGCAGTGCTCTGAAATGCTGATCTGTCTTGCCAGAAGCCTAGCTAAATGATTTCTAAAACGTCGAAGAGGAAACAGGGTGATCTGTGTGCTAAACACTGAAAGGAAAGTGTCATGTTTAAAGTTGTTGTTCAGAAGCGCTCTGTGTATATAAAGCGTAATGGGTAAATGACTTTTGTTTTCTCTTTGCAATATTTAGTTTCAGCTCATAAATGAGCAAAAAAAGCATCAATATTAATGTCAATCTTTTACAATTTATAAAAGAAGACTTATTTCTAGATATCATTAGTCTGAAAATACTTATTGAAAGGCTGTCTTAAGATAATGTACATGAGAGCAGCATAGTATTTCCAACAGGGTCTTGGTCAGTCAACCATCATTATAAAACTTTCCTTGATTTTCATTGACTGCTAGGTGGCAGATCTTCAAAAACTTACACACCCAGAAGCTGAAGATTCTGAATTTGGTGCTAGAATGAAAGTCATTGGTGATATTGAACCTACATGTTAGAGTGTCTGAGGAATATCTGGCTCTACATTTTCAGCCAGTGAGATTTTGATGATTACCCTTGCCAATCCCACTGTCTGCTGTGTGCAAAGTGTCTAAACAGGGAATCTAGCAGATTTGTAATTAAGTGGTATTAATGTCTACCGCAACACAAAACATGGGTTAAGGTGTCAGGCGGTTTCAATCCACTGCTCACTTTTTTCATTAACTTTTCCTGGTATTATCTATTATTTCACCATAGGGATTTTAAGACCTCTGAATTTTCTGGTCCCGTTGGCCTACAACAGCTCCTGCAACATCCGTCTTATTTCTGGACTCTCCATACGATGTTTCAACTGGGTGCAGGCACCATTAGCTTCCTCTGTTACGAAACCTCTGTTGCCTGTTAGTGATCGGTCATGTGGGTGTCCTCTCTCCATCTTTAACAGGTATGGTGTGTTTTTAAAGGGTGAATGTTACATAAAAACCTATTAGAAAAACAAAGAGCCTGCTGTAAAATTTGCAGAGTGTAATACACACTAGAGTCAGCACTAGAACTTTCTTTCATATTCCCACCATTGCATTAGCCCAGTGTACAGTTCAGCTCAACCAGTGGCATCAATGGTTGGAATGCAATGTAGACCACCACAAGTATTTTTGTCACTGACCTAACTCTGCTCAGAGCAGGTTGAACCAGTGCTAGAGCAATGATGGGAAACAAAGAAAAATACCTGTGTACACAAGCTTATAAGGAAAGTGTTAGGGTTAAACCTGATTTCTATCCAAATTCCATATTCTCATCAACACTTTTGAAAAGTAGCATCTTTCCCCAATTTGGCATGGGAAGTTCTGCTGCCACTTTTCACTCTGGCAAGCGGGATCAGTTTTTAAAACTCCTTCTCCCACCTGTATCATTTCAAGACCCTTCAATGAAGATGCAAGATGGAATGTGCCTCAAACATGTATCTCAGCTCATCGCAATAAGAAACCTTGTTATAAAACTAGTGTTTGTTTTATTAATTAAAATAATGAAAGCCCCAGATCTCTAATGTTAAAACATGTAATTTTAACTTTGCACCTGAAATAGCTCTTGTGTTACACTACCCTGAGTTCTCAACTCCATTTTTAAAATTTATGAACCAAAGAAAACTGTCTGTACAGTGCCTAGCACAGTGGGGTCCTAGTCCATGACTAAGGATCCTAGGTGCTACGATAATTTAAATAATAATATTTGAAATTCACTCAGCCAGACATTTGCACTGCAATGCACTAGATATGTATATGTCAATACTCAGCCAAATGGCCTATTGAAATGTTAGATCAGTTTGCTTTTAAATTTTGTCAGGCAAGTTGGTGTAAAGCCACTCTGGGTTTTCCAGGTGGAGTCAGTCAGGTGCTGCATTCTGGGGAAAGACCACTTAGTTCTTGTTAAATTACATACTTCATCTTTTCTGTTCTTTATTTCAGTGTAACAGCCTTATTGCCACATGTCCTTCAGCAGCCAGTGAGGACTCTCACATATTATAGCCTTCGAAAAGGAAAGAGGAAATCTGTAAAATCTGTGGTCTATAGATTTCTCCGACTGCACTGTGGCCTTTGGTTAAGGAAAAAAGTAAGGCTTTCATTTTATTAAATATGAGATCTACCCTTACTTAAGAGTGAGCCAGTTGCCTTCCTTCCTCTAGGGGTCAGTAGTGATTGGGGGGAAGATTAAAAAAACAAAGAAAATCCAGGGTGAGAGTTGAAAGCTGACTTGCTCAGGGTATGGGGATTGTTGAGGTATAGGTTATTGTTGTTGCTATACATCCGTCTATGGTAAAATGATGTAGAATTCTTTGTCTTCTGACAGGCTGGTTACAAGAAAAAATTATGGAAAAAGTCTATTCCCCAGAAAAGACGCTTGAGGGAACAAGTGTTTTGCAATAAAACTCAAAGTAAACTCCTTGATAAAATGACAACTTCTTTCTGGAAGAGAAGAAACTGGTACGTTGATGATCCCTTCCAGAAGTATCATGATCGCACAAACCTTCGACTGTAGAAAACCTCTCTCTTCTGTGTCTCAATTCACACTTCTGTTTTTCCTCTTACTGCCCAATACATGTCATTGTATGTAGGCTGGGATCTTTTTATGCATTTCCAAAGACAAATAGCTATAGTCTGTCATTTTTTCCACATTTACATGTAACATGCAAATATACAGTCTGATTTGAATTATTGGTACAAACACCCAAAATAAACTAATTCTGGATTGTGATTGGAGTATTCAGTCATACTTGGTTATTGTATTTCACTTAAAGTGGAGGAGGGTCAAGGGGAAAAGGTGAGAAATTTTGATTCAACTAAATATTCTGAACTTCTCGTGGTGAGATTCTTGCAATAGGGTATGTGGCTGAACATCTAAGCTAAATTTTAAGAATTAATATTAGAATGGGAATGTTTAAAGCAGTTTGAAAAATACAAACAATATAGAATGGGTATTACCAAAGCACCTAGGAGCCCCAGTCATGGACCAGGAATCCACTGGGCGAGGCACTGTACAAACGGAACAAAAAGATAGTTGCTGTCTCAGTGTCTGCATTAACTGAATTTTCATTGCTTTCTTATTAATTGTGAATAATTGCCTGCTTGTTAATTCTCTTTTAAATTCTGGCTCCAATTTACACTACACATTTTGGTACACACATGGCCCTTTTTATATGAAACAATGTATGTGATTTTAGTTTTACACTCTAGGTCAGGATGATATGTTTGCTTCTGCTTTTACTAAGGCCCAATCCCTTGCATTCTTTAAAACTTGGCAGCCTGTAGACAATGTGACAATAGTAGCTTCAAACTGTTCCATTCTCTTTACTGTAGCCTCTGTCAATCAATTCTATTATCACTTGTTTGACAAGACAAGGTTTACTTTATAATAAAGCTGTGGTAGTCCAATGAATTCACTGGTAACAGGTTTAGTAGCTGTATTTTTTACCAATTGGTAATACAGAAAGGCGTTCTGAAGGACATGCAGCATTTAGTGAATACATCTATATACAGTTAGCAAGAATTAAGACAACTAAATAATGCAATAATAAAAGTAACAAGTATTCTGGCCTGCCAGATACATTGAACAGACTGAAGATGCTTTCTTTGTGGATTTTTTTTTTTAAAGAAAAGATTAAGACTTTATTCAGGATGTATATCAAGCATAACAAAACCAGCAAAACTCCAACCTTTGGAATACTGTTGTAATGTCCATCCTTATGAGGCATTAAGTGTACTGTCCTATCACAGATCTTTTACGCTGATCATGGGAAAGAAACCTCTTTTAAATGCAAGGTTATGATCCTTAAATATGTTTGTATAAGTGTGAATCTCAAGAGTACGCATAGTGTTCTTTACAATTTTAAATACGTGCTAGGTGCAAAACAGGTACCCGAAACAAATAAACAGCAAAAGAAGACTGATTAACAAGCATTCTGTCACAAATATATAGATATTACTACATGAGAACACAGATATTTCACAGAGCACAGTCAAAGGCAGCAGGCTGTTTACATGATGCCAGGGAGCATTACATCCTTCTAGTAAGCCTTTCGTCCTTATTTTTTAATCACAAGGTAATTTCTCCCCTTGTTGTTAGAAACAGAAGACCTGGTTCTCTTCTTAGTTATACCAGGTTTACACTTGTATAATTCCCTTGGCAATTACTCCCAATTTACACTAGGGTAAGTGGCGTCTTGGCTGTAATTGAAAATAGCCCTGTTTCAACAATCATTGTAGCTGCACTGGTACTGATAGTTACATTTAGACAAGGAGGCATAAGGGTTTGCAGTGAGTTGCTCAAAGTTTACCCCATTCATAATTAAGATAAATCCTGTGTAAACGTGCAGGCTAATTCACTGGCCCAGGCACCAAAGAACATTCTCCAGCCACAGGATTTCTGTCCCCCTTCTCTTCAAGGCTTTAGTTTTATTTCTTCAAAATAACACATTCAACATATCATTGCCTGAGCTGGGGTCTTTTGCAGGGGCCTAACTACTCCAGACAGGCTTACAACCACCTGAGAGTCATATACACTGGGTTCTTTCCCCAGAGCTGAAGACTGATGCTGGAGGGGGCCTTGCCCCCAACCTGAGTTCTTGTTATTGATGAAAACCAGGTTATCTTCATGCTACCTGCTCCTTGATCTTACTGCTTCAGCTGGGTGGCAACTGATTAATCAGAGGAGGGGCTAGAGCCCCATTCCCCTTAAAGGGCCAGTTAGCATGTGATATTCTGATTAGTTCAATTGATGCAAACCCAGGTTTGCCTCTGTCTACTGCTAGGGGTCAGCCCATGTGTAGCAACAACAATTGTTGAACTGAAGTTATTCCCAAGGGGAGACAGTGCCTGAGAGAAGAGTCAGGACTAAAGAACATACGGCTGATGTCGATCCCAAATAAACATACGGATCTGAATGTTAAAATGACAGACCTTTAGAGGAAGCATTTGTAAACAACCTGTGTCTGTAATATACTGAATTCAAAGCAAGTGATTGTTCTAGCCTGTGTACAGAACACTATACCACTAAGCATACGTATTTAGGCATTCACATTTCTTGTCAGTCTATACACAAATACACAGCTCAGTTGATAACACATTTTTGCCAGCGATATGAAAAGTGGGGTTTGTGTTTTTTCAGTTATACAGTGAATGTCTTTGAGAGATAAGGCAACTCCCTTGTCAACAGTTTCACCTCGGCATTTAAGAAAATCAAAACAGTCAAGTTTACAGTAAAACAGCAGGTCAGACATTTAATAACTTTAGTGAGGATGAATGTTAATACACTGAGTAGAATTCATCAAACATTATGCAGCTATATATTTTTATTTTTGGCATAATTTGAGTGCAAACTTGTCAGCTTTCGTTTTGTCTTATGGCACCCTATTGTGTAGCAACTGAAAATGAAGCTTGCTTGAAACAGGATTTTAATTTCAACTAACACTTCAGGCAACGTTGCTATTTTTTTTTTTAATTTTTGCTGAAAAATCAAATTGACTCTAAAGCTGCTTAACTTAAATACATAAGCTTTGCTACTCAAAGCTTTTGCTGAGTGTGTTCTAATGACAGAATATTTTTCAACTGCCATCTAGAACACATTTTTTTTTAGCATATAGTTTTCACAAAACACAATATACTCAGTGCTTATAAGGGAAATCAGATTTTCTAATAACAGGTCCAAATATTGTGGCAATCGCAAGAAATGTCTGTTTGCCCTTTCCTCTTACTAACCAAACTGATACAAATGTTTGTGGGGAGGGGACAGCAGTAATTTTTACTTCCCAAACCATTTAAGGAAGCTTCAGATTACCTCAAGATGAGTTAGTAAGAAGGCTGAGATGTAGAAGCCTATCCAGGAGATAATATTTAACAAAGGCCACATCGGATATGCTTATCTCTGAGTCTGGTGCACTCTAACCAGTTATTGGCATGCTGGGCCACTTCTGTACCTGAACTAGGTTAACAATATTATTCATAATCAAGTCTGTTTATTGATCAGTTATCAATGGCAATCATACGTCACATGATTCTAAAAGTTTTTCTAGTCTATGGGATAGGGCTAAGAGCAAACACAAAGGGCCACTAACTCATTTATGAATTTCACATGCTTTTACATTTACAGGAGACACCAACTTTAAGCACAAATCCTACAACTTCTTCCTCTTCTTTTGTATTTAGGATTTATATATGGATACCAATGCACCAGCCAAACTACAGAGTCTCATGGTTTAAACCAGAATCCACATACTGGCAAAATTCTCTCCAAGCCACAGGGAAGAGCTCAATTCCAATGCTCTTCTCTGGCTGTGGGAGTGCAATTCCCACATCTGCACCAGGAGAGCAAAACACCTGAAGTGAGTTCCTACATGCAGATGAGGATAGTGAATTTTACCCTATGAAATCAATGGCTAATGTGATTCTGGTTAACATTGTAGCAGTTATTACAAACATGGCTTGCATATATTGTAGAACTGCCAATAAAATGTTGATCAAAAGTTATAAGATTAATTCTTTCATTTTCTACAAAATATATCACTTCTTCTGGCTCAGGAGTATCAAAATTAAGACTCCCCTACTTTATTTTGTGAAATCAGTTCATTCTCTTGTACATCTCTCTTTCTCATCATCTCTAAGTTGTTGTCTCTACATTTTCAGCACATTGACTGGAGTTCACATAATTTACTTGCAGAAAAAGAAATGGAGTTGCAGCTCAACTTTTGCTAATAAGTCTCAGACATTCTGTATAGTCGAAAGAATTCAAAATATCTCACGTCAGTCACAGTCTTGTTATAAGATGGAGGAAGGGTAGGGAGAAAAATCTATGGCTCCTGCAAGTCCATTTAATTAAGGATAAAGCCATAAATAGATACATTAGTCAAAGTATCATTGAGAGCTATTGAGTATTTTTTTGTTTGTTTGCATTCACAAGCTAAAACTATGCAGACTCAACTAATATTTGCAAATGTAAAGCCTGACAGGGTTAGCTTGAGTAGTATTCTGCAAATGAAACAGGGGACTCTGACACTGTTACCACCTGTGAGAGTGTTCTCATGTTATGGGAAAATGCAAGCAACATGTAACTTAAGGGAAGAGAGAAAGGCCATGTCTGAAGTGCTGCACATCAAATCACATCCATCTCACTGCTGTTTTTCTACATAATTAGGAAGTAGCTCTTTAAGGCAGAAGAGAGACATTCTGTGGATCTTGGTGCTATTGGCTCATCGCACTCACATGGTTTCAGTGGTAGAGGTCGAGGTACTTTTCTTCCTGAAGCGAGGTCTAAGAGGTCTAGGCGGTGCCTGTGGGGAATCAAGAGAAGTTTTTGTTGAAACAGGAGTAACATATTGTGTTTTACATCTTCAAAGCGATGTACAGATATTCATTTACTCATCCTCATGATACCTCATGTAGGGCAGGTAGGTATTATCCACATTTAGAGATGAAGAAACAAAGACTGGATCCCTAATAAATCCCCATTTAAAGATTCCCTAAATAGGCAGCTGAGAATTTTCCCCAATATGAGGGAATCCTTGAGTGGCTTAAAGCCCTGTAGCCAGCTCAACACCATCACCCTTCTGGACTCCTGACTTAGGAGGCATGGCTAGAGCGCACTGTGCTTCAATAAACCCTACCGGAGTAATGGCCCCTAGGAAGGCATTATAAGCTAGCGCAATTTACATAAGCCTCGAGACTGCTCTAAGTTATGCCCCTATGATCAGGAGAGAAAAAAAGTACCAGAACACCAATTTTGGCACTCCCCACCCCAAATGCTGCTCCAGGGCACCTGAGAAATCAGTCGTCTAGGCCCCCACAAAACCTAAGGCCCACTCAAAAGGGAACAATGCATGCTGTGACTTGTAGCCTTCACAGGCAGCCTCTTCATAAAAAAAGACAAGGACATCTGCAATCTTCTCCATTTTATGCCAACTGGATGAAGCCCGTGAACTTCTGCCAAGCTGCCAACCCAGATACCTTGTCCGGACAAAGCCTGGACTCTGAAATTATTTCAGAACAGAATCATTGAAATTCTGCCTTACAGTTACATTACTGATGTGGAGTTCTTAAAAATAGATCCCTTCAGACATCATAAGTGAGCTACAAGCGGACGGTTCACTGTACGACTCACAGGCAATCTGCCAGGAGGTCTATCATGGCTGCCTAAGTTTAATGGTGCCAGATTAACTCCGCTTTAGTCTCAAATCCTGGGTAGCCCCACTCCCCAGGTGGGTAAACAGTCTGAGAGAGAGAGAAAGCACCCTGAGCAGCAAACAGACAACTGTGTCGTGGTGGTCACCACTGGTGCATAGTTCACCCAACAGAGCTACAGCATGGCCCAGTTATGGTTTGTGAGAATCACACAGGAAACTAGTTAGATGAATCTTAAAGCAGTTGAAAGTGTTGCTCAGTTTAAAAATGCATTTACGTACATTGTGTAGCAAACTGCTTATGTAGTAGCAGGCCAGCGTATTATGATTCTCCATAATATGGTAGTATTCATAATGAGTGTATGGTAGCTGAATGACTATAAAGTGATATAACATACAAATCACTTTTCAATGTTCTGTCAAGTACTTAGATTTGCTCAACACATAGGGCCAAAATCTGCCCTGGTTTCAGGGGGAACAGATATCATTGGCTTCACTGTAAATTGTTCCCGCTTACACCAGGCCTGAGTAGTGTGGGCCTCCATCACGCAGCTTAACCTGGCATCTACCACCCACTCCCATTCTCTACCTGATAGTACCCCAAATCTGCCTTGGGCCCCAATCCTGCAATCCTTACACCAGAAAAACTCTCAATGAAATTAACAGAAGTTGGGCCCGAGTATGGTCTGAAGGCTTGAGCCTCTGGCAGTTTGTTGCATAGCTGGCAGATCTAGCTATCTGTGGTATTTACATGGCCTCCATTATCAGAGGTCCATGCTCTGTAAAGTGAGAGGCTGAGACCAGGCACTGTAAGGAGAAGCATTCTGCCAGTCCACCTCAATCCTGACCTGGGTCAACCCTGAGGGTCCAGCTAAATGATGTGAAAAGACCATGAGGTGCATTACACTGGATCAAACTATTTGTTCATCCATTCCATTACCCTGCCTCTGGCAGTGACAAGTATTTGAGGCCTCTGCAGCATAAAGCTAATATCTAGTGGGACCATTACATTATCTTTTTATTATGAATTTTTTAATATTGCTATTTATATTTTCCACCGAATGCATCCGATGAAGTGAGCTGTAGCTCACGAAAGCTTATGCTCAAATAAATGTGTTAGTCTCTAAGGTGCCACAAGTCCTCCTGTTCTTATATTGCTATAGCATTTTCGGACCAAAGGTCATACCACACTTTGTGAACACTGTTTAATTTAGCCTCTCAATCCTTCTGTGAGGTAGTGTGGGCCCATTATCCCATTCGTACCAATGAGGAAACTGGTACAAAGAGGTTTTGTTTAGACACTACACTGATGAGTTCATTAGATTAGACAAAAAGAAAAGGAGGACTTGTGGCACCTGAGAGACTAACAAATTTATTTGAGCATCAGCTTTCGTGTTGAAGTTGCATCTGATGAAGTGAGCTGTAGCTCACGAAAGCTGATGCTCAAATAAATTTGTTAGTCTCTCAGGTGCCACAAGTCCTCCTGTTCTTTTTGCGAATACAGACTAACACGGCTGCTACTCTGAAACCTTAGATTAGACAGATGATTTGCCCAATGTCAGAGGATGTCTGTGGCAGAGCTGGCACTAGGACCCAAGTCCCCCAGGTCCCATGCCTGTGCCACAAGCCCATGCTCAACGATCTCTTCATCTCTGAATTCCTGAAGAGCACTACGGACCTAATGGAAAATAAATACGAGATAGAAATATCAGAACTGAGGCTTCCAGCCAGAAGGGAAGAACTCGGAGAGGCTCCCACTGGAACAGCTGCAGAAGGTGATCCTGGGTATAAATCCTGTGGCCTTCATGGATCCTGCACCCTGTGTGGAGCTGCCAGAGACATAGCCACCATGTCTGGAATAGGAGTCATCCACAGAATAAATTGCACATCAGAGGAGTAGATCCTGGAGCAGCTTTGGAGAGGGCTGCTACTGGGGCAGCAGAGCCACCCTGACAACAGAGAAATTACTGCTGCATAGTTCTGGGATGCTCGTTGGGTAGGGAGGAGAGGGCAGGGCTCTGTGCTGGTGGCCCACTTCACAGTTTTGTCTGTGAGCAGCCACCCTCTCTCTTTCCCTTCATAGTAGCATCGGAGAGGGGGCAGCACTCTAGCCTGAGGAGCTACCATCCAGAGGCAAGGAGACTTCAAAAAGGCCAGGTCTCTTCTCTCCCTCGCCACCCACAGCAGAGCCAGGGCTGGGACCGGCAGACAGCAATTCAGGGAGTTAACATGGAGCATAACTGGTGAGAAGTCATTGAGATTTTCAAAATTCCTCCCCTGTTAATGATCTCAGGTATTATTAGAGCCATAGATAAGGACACTTTAGAGCAACAAGTATTATTTTTACCGCAACAATACCCCTTTCATTCTCTTTGAGCCAAGTTAAGAGTGTAACTGTTCCAACTTACCCATTGGTAGAGATTTCCCACCTTTGATTTCTTAGGACCTATATTCGAGCAGCCAGCAGCTGCCTCCATTTTCCCAAAGATCTGGAAGGCTTCCTCATGTCTGCCATCTCTGATTTCTTTTAAGTGTTATTCCTTTGACTTGTCTGCCTTGTGGCTGTATTTCCTATGAACATGAGTGATGCTAAAACCTTTTCTGGCAGAACAGAACGTATGCTCTTGTATCCTTTATATGTCTGTCTGTCTTTGTTACAAATTAAAGCATACTTGCTAATATAGGGCCTGATTCAAAGCCCATCCAAGTAATGAAATCAGTGGAAAGACCTATTAATATCAATGAGCTTTGGATTAGGTCCATATTGAATATGTATAGATCTGGCTCTGAATTCTCCCAAAGTTTTCGGGTGTTTGGATCAAGAGTTTTGGTTCTGGCCCCTCTCCCCAGCTGTCTTCCCCTCAAAATATGACAATAAAAATTTCCCTTAAGTAAATGCAAAGTGAAATGGAGAGTTTTGTGTATCTCCAAAACCTCACATCCAAACACCTCAAAACTTTGGAAGAATTCAAAGCTAGCTCCTAATTTTGCAGCTCTGATTTGTTCTTATATGTGTGGAATTTAAACTCCCATAGGAGATTCCACACCTGTAGGAAGAGCTGAATATCCAAGTCCAGACCCATCTGCAAGACTGAAAGTAGAATGTTGGCCTCAAACAGTGTTTCCATTCCAAAAAGAGATGTCCTTCAGGAAATCCAGGCAACCTTGCTGGTTGCAGCACCTTTTCCAATATGGAAGTACCTCAAGAGCTTGTTCCTTCTTTTTGAGCCTTCTGTTCTTGACCATGTGATCCAATAAATCAAGCTCTTCATCATCTGAGAACACTAAGTCTTTTGTTTCACAATTAGCCTCACGAGGCTTTTCACACGCATCATCCATGTCTACCTCAACCACTTACAACAGCATTTTTAAATCTACATGGTGAAAACAAAGGATAAGGAAGGTCAGTGGTGACTTGGCTTCTGCTGTTCATTTCACTAATCCCACCCCAAAGCCATGCATCTTCCAGAGATTAATAGAAATGGGGTTCATATATCATACTCTAGTAACAATGGTTGCGGTGTCAGAAACCAAAGTGGGCCCAGCTTATGGTGTGTTTATTAGTTGTGTTGGACTTTTTAAATGCAATTTAGACTAATTTAACAGCCCATCTGATGTTATGTAGATTCCATAAACAGCTGGTTTTAATCATATTTGGATCACAGATCAATGAAACGGCTAATCACTTTAGGAAAACCTTTCTGGCACCATACTGATCTGAACAAATACACCAAGGGAACATTTTCACCTCAGCAAAAAAACAAAACAAAAAAACCCAAACTTGTAACTGAACTTGAGGAGTTACTTAGATCTCCTTTTGCATTGTCCACTTTGGCTGTGTTCAAACTACAGAACCGAGCCATTCCTGGGTGAATTAGTATGGCTGCACTAGTATAAGCAGTAATGGTTCAATATGCCCATCCTTGCCATGCTGTCTTGTATTCTGAACTGCTACAGTTTTGCCTCATGTTTAATGCTCTTCTAACTCCATTCACTTGCATCTCCCTCAGGACATCTATTCCACAGTTCCTGGTACTGCTTCCAGAAAGGAGTGGACGCTGGAAGATTTCCAAAGCCACTCTGACTACAATCAGACCTCACTGATGTAACTCAATTTGGCCTGCTGTGTGCAGACTGCAAATGCTTGTTTAATAGTTAATGTCTGTGCAGCATTTTAAGTGCTATTATATGGAGGCAGTTTGAGTCATTAACAGTACTGGCAGATTGTGGTCCAAGGTTGGTATGGTGTATCCAGTCAGTTAAATTAGATGATATTTTTAATGGGTAGTACAAAGTATGAATCAATGAAATGGTACCTAGCTCCAGCTAAACCTCCTACCCCTCTGCAGACAATTTGCTACAGTGCTTTTATAGTTAAATTGATGGCTTATATCTTTTCCATTCTGAATTGTCATGGGCCTGGAAGTGTTTGCTGCTTGTACAAATATTACTGACAATCACTGGCTCAAGGTCCAGTTAAACTATAGATTTTTAATAATAATCTAGAACAGCATAAAAATAGCAATTTCTACCTCTCAGACTAGTGATAAGTGCACAAATGTGATAATAAGAGGATCCTTAAACTCTTGATAAGTATACTTAGCATTTTAAGTCTTCAAAGTACTCAGCTAATCAATTGCCATGAGATACATAAGTATTACTCAAAAAGAAGAGGAGGACTTGTGGCACCTTAGATCACGAAAGCTTATGCTCAAATAAATTTGCTAGTCTTTAAGGTGCCACAAGTCCTCTTTTTCTTTTTGTGGATACAGACTAACACGGCTGCTACTCTGAAACCTGTCATAAGTATTACTATTACAGCTGAGAGACACCTTTTTTCCCCTTAGGAAAAGGCATTTTTCACAGCCCAGAACTATTTGTTGAATTTGGGACTATTTCAAAATGTTTCATTTTGACTTTTCAATGCAAAACAGCATTTCCATTTCAAATTTAGCCAATTTTTTTTTAAATGTGAAAAACACCCAAAATGGCTGAATTTTAACAAAAACTCGATCACATTCCACCTCTCATTTGGAGTCAACATTATGGTCAACCTGAAACAAAATAAAAAACAAAAATTGTTTCAGTCAATTAGAAACAAAACGTTTCCAGGTTCTGCAATTTGACAAAAAAAAAAATTGAAAAAAAAATTGATCCAGTTTGAATCAAACCCCAAACCAAAAAATCCATTATTCACTCAGTTCTAACACTACCCTTATTACACAGATGGTGAGACTAAGGGGGCTTGTCTACACTGGCACTTTACAGCCCTACAACTTTCTCACTCATGGGTGTGAAAAAACACACCCCTGAGCGCTGCAAGTTTCAGCACTGTAACGTGCCAGTATAGACACTGTACCAGCGCTGGGAGCCGCGCTGGGAGCTACTCCCCTTGTGAAGGTGGGTTTTTTTTTATAGCTCAGATCCTATGGCCCTGTCCATTGCCTATTGAAATAAACTAATAGCTCCTGAGCGTCATGATCATAGTCCACTAGACCAGGCCGCCTCTCCACATACTAGGCCATAGTATCCTTAAACCACTAGATCCTGCTGCCTGTATCAATTTATCTGTCATCTCAATAGCTAGGGCGGACTATGGCCTCTAGTGGTTTTCAGTAAGTGCAGTAAACGTCTATTTTCCCAGCAATGTCAAGCAGTGTCAAAAAATGTTAAAACAGAGAGGCCAGGGATAATGCTGATTTCAGGTTTTACAGATGATGACAGTTCTAAAAAAAAGTGTGGGAAAATCTTAAGTATTCTCTCAATCACATTATAAATAAGTCTGGTTACATTTTATTTTCATTGTACAGCATTTTTTTCTGACACCTGGAAAATGATATTTTCAGGAAAAGCTCAGTTTTACATCATTTTGTTAAGAGAGCATGCAAGATGCCACACTGGTATTAATCACTTATCTACCATAATTGCTCAAAAACACAGTTTATATGTGGGCTCTGTTTATAGCTGTGTTTTCAGTTCACTGCGAGATGCAGAATCTCTAAAGGGAAGCACTTCAAGTGGGTGCCCTTATTAGAACAAAAAACACATTACTGTACAGTAATGGTTCATACTATCTCAGTCACTCCAGTAGCAATATGGAAGACTGTAGCGATATTAAATATCTATGATTCCACAGCCTGAGGGTTCAGTCTCCAGCTGCTTTAGTCCTTTACCTCTCTTTGCTGACGGCCAATTAACTCTGTTGATGATGGTGATTTTGCTAGATGGGCACTTGTCCCCCAGGAATTGGACCGAGACCCTCCAACTCACTTCATAGAAACCACAAAAACCCGCCGACTTTAGCCACTTGTGTTCTGCTAGCAACCTGGACTCCAGGAGGGAGGGGAGGGGGGGGACAATGACTGTCTAAACCACCCTACTCTGTGGGTTTGGGACCCAGGAAGTACCTTCCATGGAATCTAGAGTGGAGGGATAGGAGGTGCCATGGAGGTGACTGATCCTACACCCTCTGCAGTGCAGCAGGGAGGAGATCTGTGTACAGGGCGTCGCCTCCGAACACAGACGGGGAAAGCAGTATTCTACAGTTGTGGTCCAACACGGCACAGCATACACTGGTGCCACAGCAGGGCTGTTACTGAAGAAGGGCTGCCAACAAGAGTGTCAATTAGTGTCAGCTGTAGGGGTGGTTTCTGTGGCCATGACAGTGGAGAAGAGAAATGGATAATGGTGATGGAGGTAAATTCTCTAAACCAGGTTCTGCTGTAGAAGAAACTAAAAATAAACAGGGAACTTTGTACTTCATGCTAAGGGCACTAGCCTGACCAATAAACAACATGTGCAATAAGCAACTGGGAAAAGATATTGAGGCAAAGAACATATTGATGAGTGCCAGAGATAGCTCGATTTGTTTTAGGAGAAGGAGTGGATTGAGGGATATAGAAATACATCGGGACTGACATGCTCTTTGAAAGGGAGGGCACATGCGGCTGGGTGACCTTTTCGTGCTTCCTAAAATGTTTTATTATGATCTGAAGCTTTGGTGCAGGATTTTAGGTCATCAACACCCATTCCCCTACCAGCTACTCTAGCACAGAGCATTTCTCTACACACTGGAGGAACAGCTATAAGTGTTTCCCAGACCAGTCAGTAGGTGGTTGTATTTGAGCAACAGTGGCCAGCCAAATCCCTTCACCTCCCTCACTGATTCCAGCACATCTGTTCTGAGACATGCTTAGGGCCACACGTCAGCCTGATCTACATGTGTGTGGATGGGGTCTTGGCCTGTCACACTTACTCCTGCGCATCTCCAAGCAGACCTACAGGAATTGCTCTGGGAAGCAGCATGGCATGGCATGTGAGAGAGACGAGCATTCCATATGCACCTGGATGAATTCTATGGCTCAGCTCCCAGCGCTGAGGCTGCTGCCATGATTACAATAATTATAAGCCCATTATATACAGGAGTGTCTCCCCTCAGGCTGCAATGATCACCAAGGCAAGTCTGAGAGCTTTAATTCGCTCAGAGGGAAACGACATTCAGCAGCACGCTGAAGCTCGATGATTCAGACATTTAAAATTAGACCAGGCAAAGCACTTAGACCTGGGTCCTCAAAGGTATTAAGGTACCTAACTCCTACTGAAATCAGTGGGAGTTAGGCACCCAAATATCTTTGAGGATTTGGGCCTAAAACCCCGATTGTAAAAAGCACTTACGTACGTGCTTAAGTATTTTGCTGAGTCGGGGCTGAAGCTAGCAGAGAACAATTGTGTACTTACTGACAAGGAGATGGAGAACATGACCTAATAGGTCGTGGTCATCTCTAATGTCTATGGTTTGATGTAGGCTGGTAAATC
Source organism: Dermochelys coriacea (assembly GCF_009764565.3). NCBI lineage: Eukaryota > Metazoa > Chordata > Testudines > Dermochelyidae > Dermochelys > Dermochelys coriacea. Next base: position 131,675,329 of record NC_050071.1, read on the forward strand.
CTCCTTGAGAAAGGACTAAACCCATTATGAAGCAGCAAAGGAGCTTTTGTAGCGGAGCATTTGCTCAGCAATCGCTGCATTATGGACAGGACTCTGTTCTCCTCTACACTTTTGAAAATCCAGAGTAATCTCAATGGATTTACACCAGGATAGCAGAGATCAGAACCTGGTCCCATATGTGATTGGTGGATGAGCAAAGGACTCATTTTGCCCAATGACATGACCACCTTACTGATTAAATTCCCATAGGAGAATAGGATAGTTCAGAGTCACATATTGTATTGGTGACATGTTAGAAATCATATTATTATAATGCAAGACAAGGTCACACAAAAGCAAAAATCTCATCTTCTTTGCTGTGGGTCACTCATCCTACTTCTTCCATACTAGTTAATGAGTCAATGAAAGCATTGGAGCTCAATCCCTTTTCATTCATTAGATTCAAAAGGTATGCATTTCCAGAAGGTAACTGGACAAATTACACATCTCACAGCAACTGTTTCATAGCCAAACCAAGAAGCTAAGTACAGCCACCCCCACACACTGTACAGCAATCATAATAACAAAGGGTGTCAGGAGGGTCATCTTTTCAAAACATAAGTCAGGCTCAATATTAATCAGGCAAACAAGTCTAGTCACATCATCAACGGAGTCATCAGTTAATGAAAACACATCCCACAAATGATTAAGGCGTTAAGTGCAAGGAGACAGCTAGTCTATTCTAAATAGCTCAGATGAAAAGTCATGCAAATCTGTAACACTTACATCAGAGTCCCACAATAGTCACATAGAGAAAAGAAAAGAACAAACTTTTAGGGAAAACATTTGTGGAAAAATGAAACATTGTTGCAGAGCTCAGAAATCTTCTGCAGAGCTTCATCATCACTGCCTGTAACACCAGTGGTTAAACTGTAGTTTATTAAACTGAAATGCATGTTTTAACTCTCTCTTGTTAAAATGCTTGGGCAGCAGACGTACATGTTGGCTTTCTATGCACATAACCTCCCATTCCCTGAATTAAGCAGGGTAAGGATTAAAATATTTTAAAAGCCTAGAGAAACTCATGAGTTGTAATTCCGAGGTCATGTACTCACTCATGTTTGTGTTCCTAAAGAGCATCCCTTTCAAATGTGGCCCAAAAGTTAGGGCTTGTAACAAGAGGCTTTAAAACAAACAAAAGAAAAAAACCCCACAACCCTGCAACCAGTAGACATTTTCTGTGATTTTAAGTTCCACTGGAAATAGTTTTTGAAACCAGATCAATATTTCCCTGTATTCTGCAAGTACCAGAGAACCTATAAGTGAAACTGACTAGAAACAAAAGTAAAACTGACTAAGCTATTTAATTGTCCTAACTCAAAAATGCAAACAAACAGCATACATGTGAAAAGTCAATTAGATTTTAAAAAATCTTTCCATTTCAGTAATCTCAGGTGTAATTTGTAACATGCTAAAAATAAGGATTTGGGCATATTTGTAACATATTAGCACATGATTGGTTAAAAATGCACAATTTGGTGAATGTGCCTTGAAGATCATGATCAGCTGTATCCTGAGAACCCTGCTACTGGTTGTACATGACATGTCTCCCTGCCTTGTGGGGACACACCAGAAAACATCCAACATTATTTACTGGGAGAGCTCCAGGAGCCGGCTTTACACTGCAACATGTTGTGTATGACTAACTGAGTCTGCCAACCAAGGCTGGGATCCCGTGTTACAACTGCACTGTTGCTTTAAAGGAACACATTCTTGTATTGGTCATCCATTTGGGAGCACAACCCTCAGCCTTGCTCATATAGTCCCATTGGTCACTAACATCTTTAAACATTTCTTACACTGTTGCCAGTTTTTGATCAGTATGTTACTGATAAGGGTCACTCAACAAAAGCACGTTTGCTATCATAACAGAGCTCCTCACAGTTCTGCTTGTTAAATCTCTTTCAGATGTAGTTATTGGCAACCAGAATTGAAATTGCTCTTCTCATCAGTGCAAAGTTATCTATCTGATAAGATTGATTGAGCTGAGAGTATTTAATAAAAAAAAAAAGAAGCTTTTATTTTAAAAGTGCAAATTCCAAGAAAGCTTGTTTAATATCCCATCAGGGTTTGTGCATTTTCCAGTCACAGCCAGCATCCTCCTACAAACAAGCATGCATCACTGGGGATATTAATTTAACCCTTTCTGAAGATCCCAGGATGGAACCAAGTTGTGATTTCATGGTATCAATGTTCCCTGATGTGATAGCCTGATCTTTCAACAGGGCCTTAATATAGTAGAAGTAAATCAACAATCTTTTCTTTAAAAGCCACTGGAAGGAACTTTGCCAGAAAAGACATACCACTGAGTCTGAGTAAGAAAGGCTGACACAGGAACTGTCAAGAAGACGCATTTTCATGTGTATTGTGGAACCCATTTACAATGGGCTTGGAATCAGTGAAACTGTTCATAGAAAAGGAGGATGAATGTCCTGAATTATATCAGTACTCTGCAGTGTGCAGATTGTGAGGCCAGTTAGAGTAAACAAACTGCATAATTAAGCTGTTCTGTGAAACAAACAGCTCCAGTATAAGAGGGTTCCACTGTAGTCTGATCCTGACAGATCTACTTGCTATCTGGAGTGATTCCAGTGCGTGCTTAGCCCATCCTTTATTCTCTCTCTGAGGAAATCAAGGGGTTGCAGATTAATAAAAATGGGAAAATACATTCCATGACACCTGTAACCAGCTGCATGTCTACTCCTATTCCACTGAAGCCAATGGCAAAACCCTCATCTGCAGCAAAGGGAACAGGACTTTGCCATAAATGTTCTGGCTCATGATACCATTTCCTGTTTTTTAAATTATTTTTAATATCTGTTTCCTGAGTAATGTTTTGTGCTGTGAATGACATTCATGAAGCATTATGCACGGAGCAGAAGCAGCAGATTGTTCCTGCAATGCTGTTTTCCAATAAAAATAATGGTTTTACATTTGGGGCAGGAGCTGTTTTTTATTCTGTGTTTGTGCAGCGCCTAGCACAATGAAGTCCTGGTCCTTACCTCGCCTCTAAGACACTACATTCATGTGAATAAATGAATGAATGATACAGGAGCAGGTTTCCATGAGAAAAAACAATGGAGTCTTACTTGCACTTGCACTGATGCTATTGCTCCCATGGCTACAGCTGCACCATGGCTATAAAGGGGCCTCTAATTTTCCTAGTGTAGACAAGCTTTGTGTGTCTGCTTGTTTAAACAATAAACCCTTTGGGGCTGAGACTATATTTATTCTTGCATCTTGTACAGCATTGAACACAATGTGTATACTAAATGAGGATAAATATGTTATCGTAGTCCTGTCGGTCCCAGGACATTAGAGAGATGAAGTGGGTGAGCTAATATCTTCTATTGAACCAACTTCTGTCAGAGACGGAGACACGTTTTCGAGCTTACACAGAGATCTTCAGGTCTTGGACAAGTACTCAGAGTGTCACAGATAATACAAAAGGGAACAGATTGTTTAGTATAAGTAGGTAACGCATATTTCAAGGGACCATTCAGTCCCTCCAGTCAGGGGAGAAAGTGGGAATGGAGGGTTTGGAGAAGGAAAAGGCAGCTGGGGGGGTTTGTTACAGATTGTTGTAATAAGCCATAAATCCAGTGTCTCTTTCTGTCCATGATTTTTAGTGTCTAGAAAATGTATTAATTTAAACTTCCAGGCTCGTCTTTTCAAGTGTTGTGCAGGTTTCCTTTGAGGATGAGGATTGAGAGGTCAGATTTAGAGTGATGGCTTTGTGAAAAGTGTTCACCTACAGGTGGTGTATTGTGTTTGTCTTTTATCATTTTCCTGTGTGAGTTCGTTCAAAAGCGTAGTGACTGTCAGTTTTCACCCACATAGTTGTTATTGGGGCATTTAGTGTACTGGATGAGGTACACTACATGTTGTGATAGGCATGTGTAGGATCCAGAGAGAACCAGCTTTCAATACAGAAACACACCCCTTGTTGTCACTTACCACCCCCACTGGAACCCATTTGGGGTATCAAACAACTACAACCCACACTTGATGGGGACCCATCCTGAAAGAAACCTTTCCCAACGCCCCTCTTCTGGCCTTCAAACAACACCCCCTGCCTCGCAACCTCTCCAAGCTCATTTTCAGAAGCAAACTCCCCACGGACCAGCACACACCAACTCAAGCCAGCACCAGACCCTGCCAGTAGGACAGATGCAAAACTCGCAGACATCTCTCCAGTGCTATAATGATCAACACCTCTCACAACACACATTTCAAGATCCTGTGCTCTACACATGCCTATCACAACAAGTGGTATACCTCATCCAGTGCACTAAATGCCCCAATAGCAACTATGTGGGTGCAACCAGACAGTCACTACACTCGCCAATGAACTCAGAGAGGAAAATGATAAAAGACAAAACACACCATATCACCTGTGGGTGAACATTTTTCACAAAGCGATCACTCTGTATCTGACCTCTCAGTCCTCATCCTCAAAAGAAACCTGCACAACACTTTCAAAAGATGAACCTGGGAGCCTAAATTCATAACTTTGCTAGACACTAAATATCATGGACTGAATAGAGACCCTGGATTTGTGGTTTATTACAACAATCTACAACCCACTAACAACCTCCCAGCTGCCTTCCCTGCCCCTGCTTCCTGTCCCCCTGATGACTGGAGGGATGTTAACAGGCCACTTCACCTTCAATGGTTCTTTGAAATAAGTGTTAATTAGTTGGCTAAAAAAGAAAAGGAGTACTTGTGGCACCTTAGAGACTAACAAATTTATTAGAGCATAAGCTTTCGTGAGCTACAGCTCACTTCATCGGATGCATTTGGTGGAAAAAACAGAGTAGAGATTTATATACACACACACAGAGAACATGAAACAATGGGTTTATCATACACACTGTAAGGAGAGTGATCACTTAAGATAAGCCATCACCAACAGCAGGGGGGGGAAGGAGGAAAACCTTTCATGGTGACAAGCAGGTAGGCTAATTCCAGCAGTTAACAAGAATATCAGAGGAACAGTGGGGGTGCTCGTTCCCTAATGCCCCTACTCTACTTGCGCTACATTGATGACATCTTCATCATCTGGACCCATGGAAAAGAAGCTCTTGAGGAATTCCACCATGATTTCAACAATTTCCATCCCACCATCAACCTCAGCCTGGACCAGTCCACACAAGAGATCCACTTCCTGGACACTACGGTGCTAATAAGCGATGGTCACATAAACACCACCCTATATCGGAAACCTACTGACCGCTATTCCTACCTACATGCCTCTAGCTTTCATCCAGATCATACCACTCGATCCATTGTCTACAGCCAAGCGCTACGATATAACCGCATTTGCTCCAACCCCTCAGACAGAGACAAACACCTACAAGATCTCTATCATGCATTCCTACAACTACAGTACCCACCTGCTGAAGTGAAGAAACAGATTGACAGAGCCAGAAGAGTACCCAGAAGTCACCTACTACAGGACAGGCCCAACAAAGAAAACAACAGAACGCCACTAGCCATCACCTTCAGCCCCCAACTAAAACCCCTCCAACGCATCATCAAGGATCTACAACCTATCCTGAAGGACGAGCCATCGCTCTCTCAGATCTTGGGAGATAGACCAGTCCTTGCTTACAGACAGCCCCCCAATCTGAAGCAAATACTCACCAGCAACCACACACCACACAACAGAACCACTAACCCAGGAACCTATCCTTGCAACAAAGCCCGTTGCCAACTCTGTCCACATATCTATTCAGGGGATACCATCATAGGGCCTAATCACATCAGCCACACTATCAGAGGCTCCTTCACCTGCGCATCTACCAATGTGATATATGCCATCATGTGCCAGCAATGCCCCTCTGCCATGTACATTGGCCAAACTGGACAGTCTCTACGTAAAAGAATGAATGGACACAAATCAGACGTCAAGAATTATAACATTCAAAAACCAGTTGGAGAACACTTCAATCTCTCTGGTCACTCGATCACAGACCTAAGAGTGGCTATACTTCAACAAAAAAGCTTCAAAAACAGACTCCAACGAGAGACTGCTGAATTGGAATTAATTTGCAAACTGGATACAATTAACTTAGGCTTGAATAGAGACTGGGAATGGATGAGTCATTACACAAAGTAAAACTATTTCCCCATGGTATTTCTCCCTCCCACCCCACCCCCCACTGTTCCTCTGATATTCTTGTTAACTGCTGGAATTAGCCTACCTGCTTGTCACCATGAAAGGTTTTCCTCCTTCCCCCCCCTGCTGTTGGTGATGGCTTATCTTAAGTGATCACTCTCCTTACAGTGTGTATGATAAACCCATTGTTTCATGTTCTCTGTGTGTGTGTATATAAATCTCTACTCTGTTTTTTCCACCAAATGCATCCGATGAAGTGAGCTGTAGCTCACGAAAGCTTATGCTCTAATAAATTTGTTAGTCTCTAAGGTGCCACAAGTACTCCTTTTCTTTTTGAGAATACAGACTAACACGGCTGCTACTCTGAAACCTTAGTTGGCTAAACAATCCGTGCCCCTCACCACCCCCTAAAGCTGGGGCCGGGAGCAGGGCTGTGGCTCCGGGAGGCGGGGACATGGACAGGGACAGGAGTAAGGCAGCTGGGATCCTGCATGTGAGGTTGGCGGCTGGGTGGGACTCTGGGGCTGGCAGCAGAGCCCCCGGGTCCCCGGCAGCTGGGACCCCGCATGCAGGGTCAGCGGCTGGGACACTGCAGCTGAGCAGGACCCCAGGCCTGCAGCAAGCCCCGGGGTGCAGAGCTGGTGGCTGAGTGGGACCGGCAGCTGAGCAGGACCCAGGGCCAGCAGTGGAGCCCCCAAGCAGTAGTGGGGCCAGTGGCCAGGACCCTGGGTGACAGGGGCGCGGAGCCGGCAGCTGGGACCCCAGGCAGAAAACCTGGGGGTGCTGGAGCATCCCACACACCCCTACTTCCCGAGCCTATGCAGCTCTGTGTAAACTCGAAAGCTTGTCTCTCCCACCAACAGAAGTTGGTCAAATAAAAGATATTACCTCACCCACCTTGTCTCAAGGATAAATAACAGTGTAGAAAGACTTAGCATCTCTCAAGCTCTTGTACACAGCTGGGTTGCTTTTCTCCCTGCTTTTTGCAGAATTGAGAAAATACACTCATCTAATTTACTCAGGGACCAGTTCACTATTGCTTTGGAGCCAGAGAAAGGGCAGCTTGTGGAGGCACAAGATGAAACTTATTTTGAATAAGAAAAGGATAATCTTAAAGGCAGTGTGTAAAGTTTAACACAGACCACACATGAACTACTGGGTTTAATAACATGAATAACCCCCGTTCAGTGACTTAAGTAAGATTTCCTCATGGTAGTAAGCTCTATACCTGACAATGTTAAGGATTAAGCCCTTTTTTTTTTTTTATAAGAAACACTTCTGGATTCAAATCGATGTTGTAAGACAAGTTTATACTCCAAACCTAGATTTTCTTAAAGCAATAAGGGCACTTATAAAATCTAATATGAATCACTTTAAACAGTCTTTGTATGGTCCTGCAGTGTTGTTCATTCATTGCAAAACTGTATTAGAACTGCCTGAGAATCAGAAAATGAAACTGAACTTGAAAGAAAAGGAAAAGGAGTACTTGTGGCACCTTAGAGACTAACAAATTTATTAGAACATAAGCTTTAGTGAGCTACAGCTCACATCATCGGATGCATTTAGTGGAAAAAACAGAGGGGAGATTGATATACACACACAGAGAACATGAAACAATGGGTTTATCATACACACTGTAAGGAGAGGTTTCAGAGTAGCAGCCGTGTTAGTCTGTATTCGCAAAAAGAAAAGGAGTACTTGTGGCACCTTAGAGACTAACAAATTTATTAGAGCATAAGCTTTTGTGAGCTACAGCTGTAGCTCACGAAAGCTTATGCTCTAATAAATTTGTTAGTCTCTAAGGTGCCACAAGTACTCCTTTTCTTTTTACTGTAAGGAGAGTGATCACTTAAGATAAGCCATCACCAGCAGCGGGGGGGGGGGGGGGAGGAAAACCTTTCATGGTGACAAGCAAGGTAGGCTATTTCCAGCAGTTAACAAGAATATTTGAGGAACAGTGGGGGGTGGGGTGGGGTGGAGAAATACCATGGGGAAATAGTTTTACTTTGTGTAATGACTCATCCATTCCCAGTCTCTATTCAAGCCTAAATTAATTGTATCCAGTTTGCAAATTAATTCCAATTCAGCAGTCTCTCGTTGGAGTCTGTTTCTGAAGCTTTTTTGATGAAGAATAGCCACCCTCAAGTCTGTAATCGAGTGCCCAGAGAGATTGAAGTGTTCTCCAACTGGTTTTTGAATGTTATAATTCTTTACATCTGATTTGTGTCCATTCATTCTTTTACCTAGAGACTGTCCAGTTTGACCAATGTACATGGCAGAGGGGCATTGCTGGCACATGATGGCATATATCACATTGGTAGATGCGCAGGTGAACGAGCCTCTGATAGTGTGGCTGATGTGATTAGGCCCTATGATGGTGTCCCCTGAATAGATATGTGGACAGAGTTGGCAACGGGCTTTGTTGCAAGGATAGGTTCCTGGGTTGGTGGTTCTGTTGTGTGGTGTGTGATTGCTGGTATTTGCTTCAGATTGGGGGGCTGTCTGTAAGCAAGGACTGGTCCATCTCCCAAGATCTGTGAGAGTGATGGGTCGTCCTTCTGGATAGGTTGTAGATCCTTGATGATGCGTTGGAGAGGTTTTAGTTGGGGGCTGAAGGTGATGGCTAGTGGCGTTCTGTTATTTTCTTTGTTGGGCCTGTCCTGTAGTAGGTGACTTCTGGGTACTCTTCTGGCTCTGTCAATCTGTTTCTTCACTTCAGCAGGTGGGTACTGTAGTTGTAGGAATGCATGATAGGGATCTGTAGGTGTTTGTCTCTGTCTGAGGGGTTGGAGCAAATGCGGTTATATCGTAGAGCTTGGCTGTAGACAATGGATCGTGTGGTATGATCTGGATGAAAGCTAGAGGCATGTAGTAGGTTTCCAATATAGGGTGGTGCCAGCCAGTGGGAGCTGCGATTGGCTGAACCTGCGGACGCGGCAGGTAAACAAACCGGCCCGGCCCACCAGCGGCTTTCCCTGAACAAGCGGCACCCCTAGTTTGGGAATCACTGTTTTAATGTGTTTGCTTTTAACTTGCACAGAATTTTTTTGAAGTGTTTTTTGTTATTGAATAAAACTCTATTGTTTGGAAAATAATTCATCTTTTATTAGTTTCCAACATATGCTGCAGAATGGCTGGTGATATTGAAAGCACCCACCCTCTTGTGATTGTACACTTCGACACAACTCAGAGGCGCAGAGACAAACATAGTGTGATAATCATAAATGTGCAGCAAGCATCACAAAATTAATAGGTGCATTGAAACTGTTATATCCATAGACATGCACCAAGCACCACACAATGCCTAACAGACCCTCAAACTGCAGAGCTAGGTAGAGCGCAGTGCACCACAACACATCAATGCAGCTCACTATTAAAATGCTCTTTAAAGCCTCCCTGAGCCATACTGTTCTGCATTGAGCTCTCCCGAAATCCCTTGTGTCTGGCTGTTCATACTCAGCAGACTGCTGCTCCATCTCTGCTCTCCACCCTGGCAGCAACTTTTCCCCCTTTGCTTCAATCTACCAAAAGCGCATTCAACTGTCATTCTGCCCAGCTGGGCCAATAGTTGAATCTTTCCTTGGTGCTGTCAAGGTGGCCTGTGTACGGGAATAAAGGGGTTGGTTGGATCACTATTGGCATTTCAACATCACCAATGGGATTCTGCCGGTCGGGAAGCAATATCCCTGGCTTTAGCGTTCTGAACAGTCCTGTGTTCTTAAGATGTGAGCGTCATGCCCCTTTCCTGACCAGCCAACACTGAGGTCAGTGAAACGTCTCTGGTGATCCACCTGCACTTGAATAACCATAGAAAACAGGTTTCAGAGTAGCAGCCGTGTTAGTCTGTATTCGCAAAAAGAAAAGGAGTACTTGTGGCACCTTAGAGACTAACAAATTTATTTGAACATAAGCTTTTGTGAGCTACAGCTCACTTCATCGGATGCATTCGGATGAAGTGAGCTGTAGCTCACAAAAGCTTATGCTCAAATAAATTTGTTAGTCTCTAAGGTGCCATAAGTACTCCTTTTCTTTTAACCACAGAAAAGTATCCATTTCTGTTGACATACTATGTGGCAAGGTGGTCTGGTGCCAAAATAGGGATATGCATGCTGTCTATCGCGCCACTGCAATTCGGGAACCCCATTGCTGCAAATCCATTCATTATACCCTGCACATTGCCTAGAGTCACAGTCCTGCATAGCAGGAGATGATTAATGGCCCTGCACATTTGCATGACAACAGCCCCCACAGTGTATTTTCCAACTCCAAAATGATTTCCCACTGGTAGCAATCCAGTGTTGCAAGTTTCCATAGTGCAATCGCCACTCACTTCTCCACTGTCAGTGCAGCTCTCATTCTGGTGTCCCTGTGCTGGAGATCCAGGAATGTGGCCTTGTGCATCCGTACATTCTGCAGCCACTTCTGCAGCTTATTTCACAGTCCTGAGTGATGTAGCGAGGTCAATCTAAGTTTTAGGTATAGACCAGGTCTACGTTGGAGAAATTTGTGCTGGTGTAAATGCATCTACGTAGTGACATCTGGCAAACCCCTAGTGTAGACACACTGCACCAGTGCAACACGAGGCTGGGACTGGTGTGATGTACCCTGGTAATTTACTCTTGCTTAGTCACAATCACAGCAGAGCAAGCCCTGTTTTACATTGGCACAATGTATCTATGCTGGGGATTTGCACTGGTTGAGCAACAGTGGCACAAAACTTCCCAATATCCGCAGAGTTGAAGTCAAAGCTCTCCACACCCTCTGTAATGCAGGTCAATAAGTGAAAGAAAGAGTTCACGGAAATGCATGGTTAGCAACAAAACACACACAGCGCAACCCCGAGTCTCGTTTTTCACAGTTACAAACTCATTCATTGTTGCCTCAGCCTTATTCATTTGTCCTCTTTGTTAAGAAAGCCAGGGAGCAAGAATAAAAACAGCAAGACATCACAGGTGAACGCAGCCGTGCGCACAAAGGATGCATGGAATCCAGCACTCACCTCTGAGGATTCGGCACACCGAACAACATGAGCACACTGAAAGAAGAGCTGAATGTTAAGAATCAATTGTGCTGCATCAACAATAACACTTAGAAAGCACTTGACTTTTCTTCCCCAGCTCTGTACAATCATGACTCAGTCTTGTGAGGTAGGTTTCAAGGTAGATAAGTGTTACCATCTCCATGTAACAATGGGGGGACAGACACAGAGATGTAAATGCTTTACTAAAGGCCACGGCAGCTAGGGAGTGGTAGAGCAGGGGTTAGGTACAGAAGTTCCAGGCTCCCAGTCCTGTGCTCAGACCACTAGACAACACTGCCCTCTGACAAGCCTTTAATAGTCTCTGTAAGACTGAATAAGCCACGCTGCACACAACATGTGGAAGTTATACGAGAATAACCGCACAGCTCCATAATGTAGGGTTTGCATCCATACAGATCTATTTAATTCAATAGATTTACAGAGGAGTTATGTTGGAAGCACTGGTTTAGTCATTCACCCAGCTTCTGAGCATTACATCAGAATGGTCATTACTATCACTACAAATCAGACATGGACAGAGTGTCAAAATCTTCATCTCACAAGGACACAACAGGCTGTACTTCAGTGGTGTTACACTTGGGATGAAAATGGTCCAGGGAGTTCTACAGAACCCTTCAGTCCCAAAGCACTGGTAAGTTACAAGTTGTGACCTTCACCTGCAGGCAAGTGGCACCTGTCTTTTAAAACATCTGAGAAATTGCTCCCAGTCTGGTCCTTACCATGTATGCCCCCAACTGATCCCTATACATGGTGTGATGGGGCAAGGCCAGATGGCTATGGAAGAGTAGTCTTATTGGGATCCGGGAAGTGGGCGGGCGAGGCCCGTCCACTGCTAAAGGATCCCCCCTAGCCTAAAAGGGGGATCCACAGGACCTAGATGCCCAAAAAATTCCGGGGGACAACTAATAAAATAACAGGGACAAGAGTGCGGTCAAAGGGTCAAAAGAAGGGAACCGGACGGGGACACTGAGCAGAGAACCCCGGACAGCGCCCACTGCTCCTCAAAGGCGTCAAGGGAGTCAGAGGACGCCGCCCAGAGGAACTCTGCCCGGATACGTGAACGGACCGAGGATCGGAAATAGGCCCTACAGTCACAGGAGACTCCATCGGCCAACCTCCTCACTCTGGTTTTGTAGATGGCCATTTTAGCTAGGGCCAGGAGGAGGTTGACCAGGAGATCCCGGGACTTTGTGGGGCCACGGATAGGGAGTACATAAATGAGAAGGTGAGGGGAGAAGTGCAACCAAAAACTTAATAAGATATTGGTGAGGAGCCGGAATAGGGGCTGCAGCCTGGCACACTCCAAGTAGACATGTGCCAGGGTATCCCTCATGCCGCAAAAGGGGCAGGTGTCTGGGATTGTGGTGAACCGCGCCAAGTACACGCCCGTGCTCACGGCTCCGTGAAGGAGCCGCCAACTGACATCCCCGGCGGGCTTTGGGACTATAGGCTGGCCCACCGGGGCTCTTCACCCTCCAAAGGTGGCAGGAGGTCCCGCCATTCTGTATCGGGGCGGGACACGAGGGTGCGGGCGTGAAGGGTGTGGAGCATGAGCGTGTAGAGATGTTTTCTTGGCGCGGTTTGAAAACAGACTGGCTGCATCTCGTGCAGCCGGCTTCTAGTGAAGGGGTGAAGGGATGGGTTGGGTCCACGGGGCAGGGGTCCAATTAAAAGGTCTGGTGGGCCTGGGGTAGTGGGTGGGCGGGGCATGCCCTCGTGCAGGACCCGGTCGAGATAAACCCGAGCAGTGGGCGGCAAAGCGGCCTTCACCTCCTGAAGGGGAGTACAAGGTCTGGAAAGCCCCATGCGCTGAGCGAATGTTAGGGGATCCAGCCAGTCTCCCCGGTCATAGTCCAGGAGGTCTCTGACTCTTGTGACCTCTGCCAGGACCAAACTCTGGCGCACTGAGCGGGACTCCGCCACCTGCAAACGGAGCTGGGGGTTGTGTAGCAGGGGCTCCGCGAGGAGATCTGCCCCCTCGGTGGCTGCCACGGACCTGCTCGTTGTAAAGAGTTTCCAGGTCCGGAGGAGGTCCTGGTAGAAGACCGGCAGCCCGGAGAGGTCTCGCAGAAGACCTCTCGGATGGAGATAAAGGAGCTGCCGGTCGTATCGGAGCCCTCGGAAGCGGCGCAGGAAGGCGTGCCTCAGTATGCTCCACGCCGGACTACCTGCACCATAAAGGAGCCTCTGCAGGGTCTGGAGGCGGAAGACATGGACCTGAGTAAGCAGACATTTTAGGCCCTGCCCTCCCTCCTCCACAGGTAGATGGAGAACCCCTGCAGGGACCCAGTGCAGTCCTGACCAAAAGAACTCCAGAATCGATGTCCGCAGGTTGGTCAGGAAAGCCGGGGCCGGGACCAGGGTGTTGAGCCGGTACCAAAGCATGGACAGGACTAGTTGATTAAGCACTAACGCTCTCCCTCGAAGGGAGAGGCACCGGAGTAGTCCTGTCCATTTCCGGAGCCGCTCTATCACCCCACCCTCTAAATTCTGCCAGTTCTCCGGCGGACAGGGATGCGTGGCAGAAAGGTAAACGCCCAGATAGAGCAGTGGACCCGTGCTCCACCGGATGGCTTGAAGTGAGGGTGGGCGGGGGCTCGCCTGCCGCCAGTCCCCTACCACCAAGCCAGAGCTCTTGACCCAGTTGACCCGTGCAGAGGAGGCTGCTGAATAGATGGCCTGGCAAGCCTCCACCCGCAACAAGTCGCCCGGGTCCTGGACCATGAGGAGCACGTCATCAGCGTACGCCGACAGGACCAGCCGCAGCTCCGGCTCCCTCAGCACCAACCCTGTCAACCTTCTTCGGAGGAGACAGAGGAAGGGCTCGATCGCCAGAGCGTACAGCTGGCCTGAGAGGGGGCACCCCTGCCGTACTCCTCGCCCGAAGCTGACCGGTTCGGTCAGGGTCCAGTTGAGCCTTACCAGACACTCTGCGGAAGCGTACAGCACCCGGAGAAAGTTCACAAACCTGGGTCCGAAGCCAAACGCCTGCAGAGTGCTCAGGAGATACCCGTGATCCATCCTGTCGAACGCCTTCTCCTGATCTAAGGACAGGAGGGCGAACGACAGACCATCCCTACACCCAAGTTCCAATAGGTCCCGGACCAGATATAGGTTGTCGAAGATGCTGCGGCCCGGGACGGTGTAGGTCTGATCTGGGTGGACCACGTCCGCCAGCACGGACCCTAGCCTCAGGGAGATGGCCACGATTTTGTAGTCCGTGCTGAGGAGCGAGACGGGACGCCAATTTCGTAAATCGCGGAGGTCCCCCTTCTTCGGCAATAAGGCCAGCACGGCTCGCCTGCACGAAAGAGGGAGGACCCCGCTCTGCAAAGACTCGGCCCAGACGGTGACTAGGTCTGGGCCCAGGATGTCCCAGAACACGCGGTAGAACTCCACGGTCAGCCCGTCCATGCCCGGAGATTTATTGGTGGGCATGCGACGGAGGGCTTCCGAGAACTCGGCCAGAGTGAGGGGCAGCTCTAGCCGGTCTCGGTCGCCCACGCTGACCGTCGGGAGCTCCTCCCACAGCACTCTGCAAGCGTTAGGATCGGTCGGCTCCGGGGAGAATAGGCTTGCGTAGAAGGCTCTCGCCCTCTCGCACATCTCCACCGGATCCGTGAGGGGGGTGCCATCTTCTGCCAGTAGGCAGATGATATGTTTCTTAGCCCCCCTCTTTTTTTCCAGGGTGTAGAAGAAGCGGGAGCCGCAATCCATCTCCCGAAGGAGACGGATGCGGGATCGAACAAAGGCACCCCGGGCCCGATGGTCTTCGAGGCTCCGGAGCTCCTCCCGCTTCTCCCGGCACGCTCCGCAGAGGGGTGGATCCTCGGGGCTGGCGGCCAGACGCCTCTCCAGCTCTAAGACCTCCCGTTCCAACTGCTCTATCGCTGCATCCCTCCGTCGGCTGGTGCCCCGGGTGTAGTCACGGCAGAAGAGCCGGGCGCGCACCTTCCTTACGTCCCACCACCGCCGTGCCGAGGGAAAGGCACGCCGCTGCCCTCGCCAGGCCAGCCAGAACTCCCGGAAGGACGCCACGAAGCCCGCATCCTCCAGCAAGCTGTTGTTAAAATGCCAATAGGCCGGCCCCGGCCTCTCCGCGCAGAGGGAGGCTGTCACGGTGGCTATGTGATGGTCAGAAAATGGGGCCGGCCGGATGCTGGAGGAGTGGGCTCGTGTAAGATGAAAGCGTGATAAATAAATGCGGTCCAACCGGGAGTGGCGCGACCGATGGGCCTCCACCCGGACAAAGGTGAACGTGGAAGTGTCATCCGGGTGGTGGTCGCGCCAGACGTCCACCAGGGAGTGGTGTTCGACTATCTCCTGGAGGACGGCGACGGCAGCCGGGCTCTTCTCGATTCCCGAGCGGTCCCGTTCCTCAAGGGTGATGTTAAAGTCCCCTCCCAGGACCAGGCACTCCTGAGGATCCAAGGTGCCGAGGAAGGCGGATGCCTGCTGATAGAATTGCAGCCGCTCTGGGCTCGCTGCTGGGGCATAGATGTTGACGAGGTTGACTACGAGCCCCTCGATTTGGACCCGGAGGTGCAGCAAGCGACCCGGCACAGCCTCGGCGACCCCCAGCACCTCGGGCCGTAGGTCGGGGGAGAACAGGGTCGCCACTCCACCCGTATGAACTGTGAGGTGGCTAAAGTAGACCCTGTCTCCCCAATCCAGCCGCCAGCTGTCTTCGGCGGTCGGATCCGTATGGGTCTCCTGCAGGAAAACCACAGAGTACCTCCCCTCTCGAAGGAAGGAGAGCACCTGGGACCTGCGGAGACCCATCTTACAGCCACGGGTGTTCAATGTTGCGATGGTAAAGGGTGCCATGAGGAGGGCTGGGGGATCCTCGCCGGCAGGAATGCTCGTGGCTCCCGGCGGGCCGCGTAGCAGTCCGTGACCCACCCCGTAGGTGAGTAAGGAGTCACGGAAGTGGCGGACCCGCTGGTAGGCCGCGGCGCCCTGTCTCCCGGTCCTTTTCCCCTCCCCCATGAGGGCCCTTGCGGCCCGGAGGATTTGATTAAAGTCCCCCCATCGCTGGAGGGCAAGCTGGACTTTGTTGCGGGAGCCACGGACGTCTTCTAGGAACTCCCGCAACTCCTCTCGCAGCGCATGGGGGGCTGGGGTTATGGTCTGGTTGCTTCCCGATGGGGCCCTTGGTACAGCCCCCTGGCCTAGCGAGATGGGCAGACAGGGTGCGGACCCCCGACGGGGCTCCTGATGGATTGACCTGAATGCTGGGGCGATAGGGGGCGGCGGAGGGAGGATAGCAGCCCCTGGTGGGTCGGGACGGGCAAACACAAAGGCCATTCCCTGGGAGTCATCTGTTGGAAAGGGGAAGGAGACTGTCCCAGGGGTGGCAATAATATCTCGGGAGGTGGGCGGGAGAAGGGCAGGGGCAGGGGTAGAGGTGAGAGTCTGGGTCAGGAGAGGGCTCTCACCGATGCCGGGCGCAAGCTGTCCGGTGGATTTGGCAGCCACGGCATCAGGAGGTGGACTTTCTTCTGTAGGGTCCTCTCCCGGAAAGGAGGTCGAATGCTCCTCACCAGCGAGGGATGCCCCTGGTGGCTCAGGTTCCAGCCGCGTGGCACTGGCCGTCGCCTCAACTGGCTCGGTGGCTCTCAGCAGGGTGCCTTCTGCAGCCGGGTTGATGGAGGAGTCCAGGGGCTCCTCGGAGGTGGGAGCAGAAGCAACGGTTAGGGGGAGGGAGTATGGGGAAAGGGGGGCTGGAAAGAAGTCGCCCAGATCGAGGCCCGCTGGCATAGGATCGTCCTCCCCCTGGGTGACCGGGGTCAGACCCAGGGCCTCAATCTCCTCATATATAGAGGGGAAATTATTTTCCGCTACCCCAGGATTCTCCCCGCCGGCACCTGATGCGATGGTTACTTTGGGGCACACTGGGGTTTCAGATGATGCCTCGGGGGTCTTGGAGGGGAGGGACTCCCGTGGAGGGGAGATACCGCCTTCCAGTGCTGCCACGTCTTCCCCAGCCGGCACCGGTGGATGGAGCACACCCGTGGGTAGAGCGGAAGGCTCGGCATCGGTGCCCCCCTTCCTGGTCTTCCGGGGGGCCTCCGCATCAGATGGGAGGAGCGGAGCTCGAGCCTTCCGCTTGCCCCGCTTCCCCTGGACTAGGGCCCAGCCCTCCATGGCATCATCCGGGGGCTGGCTAGCAGGGGTTGTGTCAGGGGGCAGAGGCGATGGCTCAGGGACTCGAGGGGGTAACGGTGGGGCAGCACAAGGGAGGAAAGATTCCCCTTGGGGCGGGCCCTCTCCCATGCTTGGCGCTGTCCCTGCCGCACCCTCCTCCACAGGCCTCGCCAGATTGCAAGCAGCGGTGGCGGGGTTCTCCCGCTCGTCTGAGCATAGTGGGGGAGGTGCCCCTTGGGCCCGAGCGGGAGCAATGGTGGACTGGGAAGGAGGAGGGGCGGTTTCGGGCACCGGGCAGCCAGGGGCGTTGGCGATGACGGGGCCAGTGCCCTGCCGGGGCTCGGGGATCCTGGATGGCCCTTCTTCCCGGGCCAGGGGGCAGTCCCTCCGGACGTGCCCCATCGCCCGGCAGAGGTAGCACCGGGCCTCCCCCGTGGAATAATGCACCCTGTAAGGGGTCCCCTGGTAGGGGACTAGGAAGGACCCCTCGAGTGCCTCTCCGTCGCGTGCCGCTGGCGGCAGTTGAAGCTGCACTTGCCGGCGGAAGGAGAGGACGTGACGGAGGGCGGGGTCTTTGCAGCCCAACGGGAGAGGGCTGATGACAGAGATGGGCTTCCCCAGGGTAGAAAGGGCGGGTAAGAGGGCGGCATTGGGGAGAAAGGGAGGGACGGAGGTTAGGACCAGGCGGACGCCCAGGTCCTCTCGCGGCTCTAAAGGGACGAACACGCCCCCGACCGCCAGGCCCTTCTCCACCGCCTCCTGGGCGGCGGCCTCCGATGCTAAGAAGAAGACGACCTTGCCATACATTTTGGAGGCCGCCACAATGGCTGTGGGCCCCACCACCCTCGCCAACGCCCGCACATAGGTTTCCACGTGGGGTGAGGCGGACACCAGGAGGCAACGAACGCCGTGCTTCCTGGTCATGGTGGGAAAGGGGCCCCGGCCGCTATAGATGGTAGCGGAGGCGGTGGGCTGGAGAAATGATGTAGCGGCAGGCGGGGGGGGCTGCCGCCACCTGGGCGTATGCTCTGGGGGCCGGGGGAGGGACACCTGCAGAGCTGGTGGAGGGAACAGCGGGGAGGGGCGCCCCAGCTGGAGATGGGGCCGGGGCATTGGGGGCAGCCCCTGCCATGGAGGGCCTGGTCTTTTTAGCGGGGCCCTTCCCCTTCTTCTTCCCCTGGCCCTTCCCGCCGGCTGGGAGGACTCCCCCCAAATCTGAGGGGGTGATAGACGTGGCAGCAGTGGAGGTCACCCCGGTGCCCGTCGCTGCTGGTGCCCCAGCGGGGGCGATGGCAGATGGTTTGACAGCGGACGTAGAAGCTTGGGGGGGGTGACAGAGGGGCAGGCGGGGGAGGGAGAGCTCGGGCTACTGGAGAGGTCTCACCCGTCTCATCCCCCGCCATCATGAGCAAGGAGGAAAGGGGGACACCAAAAGGAGGAGGGGAGAGGGGAAACAGGTCGACCACTCCTCCCCGCTAGGCTGCAGGCAGGGGAGGAGGGCGCCAAAAGGGGTGGGCTGGACGGGGGGCAATCAGGGGTTAGGGGTCAGTCACCGACACAAGGTGGAATACCGGCTCCTCTTGGTGCACTAGGGGAGGGGGGGATATAACAACATTGCGGGTGCAGTGAAGAGGGTTGCAACTGAAATGGGGAATTGCACAAGCGCATGGGAGGGGGCATGGGCACACAGAGCGAGGGGCTAAGCGGTCTGGGGGTAGAACAGGGAAACCAAGGGGCTAGCTTCAGAGGCTGGGGCGGGGCAAACAAACAAAGGCTGCAGAAGGAAATGGGCGGGGCAGGCAAACAAACTGAAGCTAGTAAGGGGGCTAGAGCAAAAGAGGAGGCAAAGTAAGTGGCAAATGGGGCAGGTAGTAAAGGGCAAAGCTGGGGGGGTAGGCAGTCCGGGGGGGGCACATGTGCCCATGTGCACTTGCACAAATCTTTTTTAGCTGGCTGCTGCTTCTGGCCCAAAGGGTGGAAATAGGGCGTGGCAAGCCAAGCA
The DNA here is from genome assembly GCF_009764565.3 of Dermochelys coriacea. NCBI lineage: Eukaryota > Metazoa > Chordata > Testudines > Dermochelyidae > Dermochelys > Dermochelys coriacea. The sequence goes on from NC_050071.1 coordinate 131,694,679, forward strand.
AGCAGCTGAGTCCAGAGGCAGGAGCTGAGGCAGATGGTATACAGCCAGTGGGGGTGGTGGAGGGGGCAGCGGTGGTAGTAATAGTGGTGGGGGTTGGGGGGGACACACAGATGGATCGGGGGGCAGCTCCACGCCACACCCCCGGTGTCCCTACAAACACAGTCAAAACCCCCACCACAAGAGCACAGTTTGAAAATTACTCAGTCTTAGGGCCCCCTCCACGGTGGTCTGCAAAGTCTCTAGGTGCTGCCCCACTGGCAGATGATCCTCTTCTTCTCCTCCTCGGGCTTCAGCAGCTCCAGGCAGCGGCCTCTGCAGCAGCAGCAGCTCCAGGAACTCCAGGTGGTCGTCCAGGCAGGCAGAATGGACCCCTCTCAGGTGGTGGTGCTGGTGGTGGTATCCGCAACAGCAGTGGCTGGGGTCCCTCACTCCTCCTCTCTGGGGAGTGGACTAGCAGCCCCCTCCCCACCCCAGGGCTGCAGTTGGAGCAGTAGCAGCACCCAAGAGTGGGGGGTCCAGCAGCCAAGTAGCAGAGAATGGGGGTTATCTGGCCCAGCCAGGGGAGCAGCTGGGAGAGCTTAGGGCCTAGCAGGAGGAGTAGCAGCTTCCCACCTCCCTCCTAGCTAGAAGGCTATGGGAGAGTCGTCTTATTGGGATCCGGGAAGTGGGCGGGCGAAGCCCGTCCACTGCTAAAGGGTCCCCCCCAGCCTAAAAGGGGGATCCACAGGACCTAGATACCCAAAAAATTCCGGGGGACAACTAATAAAATAACAGGGACAGGAGTGCGGTCAAAGGGTCAAAAGAAGGGAACCGGACGGGGACACCGAGCAGAGAACCCCGGACAGAGCCCACTGCTCCTCAAAGGCGTCAAGGGAGTCAGAGGACGCCGCCCAGAGGAACTCTGCCCGGATACGTGAACGGACCGAGGATCGGAAATAGGCCCCACAGTCACAGGAGACTCCATCGGCCAACCTCCTCACTCTGGTTTTGTAGATGGCCATTTTAGCTAGGGCCAGGAGGAGGTTGACCAGGAGATCCCGGGGCTTTGTGGGGCCACGGATAGGGAGTGCATAAATGAGAAGGTGAGGGGAGAAGTGCAACCAAAAACGTAATAAGATATTGGTGAGGAGCCGGAATAGGGGCTGCAGCCTGGCACACTCCAGGTAGACATGTGCCAGGGTATCCCTCACGCCGCAAAAGGGGCAGGTGTCTGGGATCGTGGTGAACCGCGCCAAGTACACGCCCGTGCTCACGGCTCCGTGAAGGAGCCGCCAACTGACATCCCCGGCGGGCTTTGGGACTAAGATGGAATATAGGCTGGCCCACCGGGGCTCTTCACCCTCCAAAGGTGGCAGGAGGTCCCGCCATTTTGTATCGGGGCGGGACACGAGGGTGCGGGCGTGAAGGGTGTGGAACACGAGCGTGTAGAGATGTTTTCTTGGCGCGGTTTGAAAACAGACCGGCTGCATCTCGTGCAGCCGGCTTCTAGTGAAGGGGTGAAGGGATCGGTTGGGTCCACGGGGGAGGGGTCCAATTAAAAGGTCCGGCGGGCCTGGGGTAGTGGGTGGGCGGGGCATGCCCTCGTGCAGGACCCGGTCGAGATAAACCCGAGCAGCGGGCGGCAAAGCGGCCTTCACCTCCTGAAGTATGCGTCGGGGAGTACAAGGTCTGGAAGCCCCATGCGCTGAGCGAAGGTTAGGGGATCCAGCCAGTCTCCCCGGTCATAGTCCAGGAGGTCTCCGATTCTTGTGACCTCTGCCAGGACCAACCTCTGGCGCACCGAGCGGGACTCCGCCACCTGCAAACGGAGCTGGGGGTTGTGTAGCAGGGGCTCCGCGAGGAGATCTGCCCCCTCGGTGGCCGCCACGGACCTGCTCGTTGTAAAGAGTTTCCAGGTCCGGAGGAGGTCCTGGTAGAAGACCGGCAGCCCGGAGAGGTCTCGCGGAAGACCTCTCGGATGGAGATAAAGGAGCTGCCGGTCGTATCGGAGCCCTCGGAAGCGGCGCAGGAAGGCGTGCGCCAGTATGCTCCACGCCGGACTACCTGCACCATAAAGGAGCCTCTGCAGGGTCTGGAGGCGGAAGACATGGACCTGAGTAAGCAGACATTTGAGGCCCTGCCCTCCCTCCTCCACAGGTAGATGGAGAACCCCTGCAGGGACCCAGTGCAGTCCTGACCAAAAGAACTCCAGAATCGATGTCCGCAGGTTGGTCAGGAAAGCCGGGGCCGGGACCAGGGTGTTGAGCCGGTACCAAAGCATGGACAGGACTAGTTGATTAAGCACTAACGCTCTCCCTCGAAGGGAGAGGCACCGGAGCAGTCCTGTCCATTTCCGGAGCCGCTCTATCACCCCGCCCTCTAAATTCTGCCAGTTCTCCGGCGGAGAGGGATGCGTGGCAGAAAGGTAAACGCCCAGATAGAGCAGCGGACCCGTGCTCCACCGGATGGCTTGAAGCGCGGGTGGGCGGGGGCTCGCCTGCCGCCAGTCCCCTACCACCAAGCCAGAGCTCTTGACCCAGTTGACCCGCGCAGAGGAGGCTGCTGAATAGATGGCCTGGCAAGCCTCCACTCGCACCAAGTCGCCCGGGTCCTGGACCATGAGGAGCACGTCATCAGCGTACGCCGACAGGACCAGCCGCAGCTCCGGCTCCCTCAGCACCAACCCTGTCAACCTCCTTCGGAGGAGACAGAGGAAGGGCTCGATCGCCAGAGCGTAGAGCTGGCCTGAGAGGGGGCACCCCTGCCGTACTCCTCGCCCGAAGTTGACCGGTTCGGTCAGGGTCCAGTTGAGTCTTACCAGACACTCTGCGGAAGCGTACAGCACCCGGAGAAAGTTCACAAATCTGGGTCCGAAGCCAAATGCCTGCAGAGTGCTCAGGAGATACCCGTGATCCATCCTGTCGAACGCCTTCTCTTGATCTAAGGACAGGAGGGCGAACGACAGACCATCCCTACACCCAAGTTCCAATAGGTCCCGGACCAGATATAGGTTGTCGAAGATACTGCGGCCCGGGACGGTGTAGGTCTGGTCTGGGTGGACCACGTCCGCCAGCACGGACCCTAGCCTCAGGGAGATGGCTTTTGCCACGATTTTGTAGTCCGTGCTGAGGAGCGAGACGGGACGCCAATTTCGTAAATCGCGGAGGTCCCCCTTCTTCGGCAATAAGGCGAGCACGGCTCGCCTGCACGAAAGAGGGAGGACCCCGCTCTGCAAAGACTCGGCCCAGACGGTGACTAGGTCTGGGCCCAGGACATCCCAGAACACGCGGTAGAACTCCACGGTCAGCCCGTCCATGCCCGGAGATTTATTGGTGGGCATGCGACGGAGGGCTTCCGAGAACTCGGCCAGAGTGAGAGGCAGCTCTAGCCGGTCTCGGTCGCCCGTGCTGACCGTCGGGAGCTCCTCCCACAGCACTCTGCAAGCGTTAGGATCGGTCGGCTCCGGGGAGAAAAGGCTTGCGTAGAAGGCTCTCGCCCTCTCGCACATCTCCACCGGATCCGTGAGGGGGGTGCCATCCTCAGTCAGTAGGCAGATGATATGTTTCTTAGCCCCCCTCTTTTTTTCCAGGGCGTAGAAGAAGCGGGAGCCGCAATCCATCTCCCGAAGGAGACGGATGCGGGATCGAACAAAGGCACCCCGGGCCCGATGGTCCTCGAGGCTCCGGAGCTCCTCCCGCTTCTCCCGGCACGCTCCGCAGAGGGTTGGATCCTCGGGGCTGGCGGCCAGACGCCTCTCCAGCTCTAAGACCTCCCGTTCCAACTGCTCTATCGCTGCATCCCTCCGTCGGCTGGTGCCCCGGGTGTAGTCACGGCAGAAGAGCCGGGCGCGCACCTTCCCTACGTCCCACCACCGCCGTGCCGAGGGAAAGGCACGCCGCTGCCCTCGCCAGGCCAGCCAGAACTCCCGGAAGGACGCCACGAAGCCCGCATCCTCCAGCAAGCTGTTGTTAAAATGCCAATAGGCCGGCCCCGGCCTCTCCGCGCAGAGGGAGGCTGTCACGGTGGCTATGTGATGGTCCGAAAATGGGGCCGGCCGGATGCTGGAGGAGTGGGCTCGTGTAAGATGAAAGCGTGATAAATAAATGCGGTCCAACCGGGAGTGGCGCGACCGATGGGCCTCCACCCGGACAAAGGTGAACGTGGAAGCGTCATCCGGGTGGTGGTCGCGCCAGACGTCCACCAGGGAGTGGTGTTCGACTATCTCCTGGAGGACGGCCACGGCGGCCTGGCTCTTCTCGGTTCCCGAGCGGTCCCGTTCCTCAAGGGTGATGTTAAAGTCCCCTCCCAGGACCAGGCACTCCTGAGGATCCAAGGTGCCGAGGAAGGCGGATGCCTGCTGATAGAATTGCAGCCGCTCCGGGCTCGCTGCTGGGGCATAGATGTTGACGAGGTTGACTACGAGCCCCTCCATTTGGACCCGGAGGTGCAGCAGGCGACCCGGCACAGCCTCGGCGACCCCCAGCACCTCGGGCCGTAGGTCGGGGGAGAACAGGGTCGCCACTCCACCCGTATGAACTGTGAGGTGGCTAAAGTAGACCCTGTCCCCCCAATCCAGCCGCCAGCTGTCTTCGGCGGTCGGATCCGTATGGGTCTCCTGCAGGAAAACCACAGAGTACCTCCCCTCTTGAAGGAAGGAGAGCACCTGGGACCTGCGGAGACCCATCTTACAGCCACGGGTGTTCAATGTTGCGATGGTAAAGGGTGCCATGAGGAGGGCTGGGGGGGATCCTCGCCGGCAGGGATGCTCGTGGCTCCCGGCGGGCCGCGTAGCAGTCCGTGACCCACCCCGTAGGTGAGTAAGGAGTCACGGAAGTGGCGGACCCGCTGGTAGGCCGCGGCGCCCTGTCTCCCGGTCCTTTTCCCCTCCCCCATGAGGGCCCTTGCGGCCCGGAGGATTTGATTAAAGTCCCCCCATCGCTGGAGGGCAAGCTGGACTTTGTTGCGGGAGCCACGGACGTCTTCTAGGAACTCCCGCAACTCCTCTCGCAGCGCATGGGGGGCTGGGGTTATGGTCTGGTTGCTTCCCGATGGGGCCCTTGGTACAGTCCCCTGGCCCAGCGGGACGGGCAGACAGGGTGCGGACCCCCGACGGGGCTCTTGATGGGTTGACCTGAATGCTGGGGCGATAGGGGGCGGCGGAGGGAGGATAGCAGCCCCTGGTGGGTCGGGACGGGCAAACACAAAGGCCATTCCCTGGGAGTCATCTGTTGGAAAGGGGAAGGAGACTGTCCCAGGGGTGGCAATAATATCTCGGGAGGTGGGCGGCAGAAGGGCAGGGGCAGGGGTAAAGATGAGATTCTGGGTCGGGAGAGGGCTCTCACCGATGCCGGGCGCAAGCTGTCTGGTGGATTTGGCAGCCACGGCATCAGGAGGTGGACTTTCTTCTGTAGGGTCCTCTCCCGGAAAGGAGGTCGAATGCTCCTCACCAGCGAGGGATGCCCCTGGTGGCTCAGGTTCCAGCCGCGTGGCACTGGCCGTCGCCTCAACTGGCTCGGTGGCTCTCAGCAGGGTGCCTTCTGCAGCCGGGTTGATGGAGGAGTCCAGGGGCTCCTCGGAGGTGGGAGCAGAAGCGACGGTTACGGGGAGGGAGTATGGGGAAAGGGGGGCTGGAAAGAAGTCGCCCAGATCGAGGCCCGCTGGCATAGGATCGTCCTCCCCCTGGGTGACCGGGGTCAGACCCAGGGCCTCGATCTCCTCATATATAGAGGGGAAATTGTTTTCCGCTACCCCAGGATTCTCCCCGCCGGCACCTGACGCGATGGTTACTTTGGGGCACACTGGGGTTTCAGATGGTGCCTCGGGGGTCTTGGAGGGGAGGGACTCCCGTGGAGGGGAGATACCGTCTTCCAGTGCTGCCACGTCTTCCCCAGCCGGCTCTGGTGGGTGGAACACACCCGTGGGTAGAGCGGAAGGCTCGGCATCTGTGCCCCCCTTCCTGGTCTTCCGGGGGGCCTCCGCATCAGATGGGAGGAGCGGAGCTCGAGCCTTCCGCTTGCCCCGCTTCCCCTGGACTAGGGCCCAGCCCTCCATGGCATCATCCGGGGGCTGGCTAGCAGGGGTTGTGTCAGGGGGCAGAGGCCATGGCTCAGGGACTCGAGGGGGTAACGGTGGGGCAGCACAAGGGAGGGAAGATTCCCCTTGGGGCGGGCCCTCTCCCTTGCTTGGCGCTGTCCCTGCCGCACCCTCCTCCACAGGCCCCGCCAGATTGCAAGCAGCGGGGGCGGGGTTCTCCCGCTCGTCTGGGCATAGTGGGGGAGGTGCCCTTTGGGCCTGAGCGGGAGCAATGGTGGACTGGGAAGGAGGAGGGGCGGTTTCGGGCACCGGGCAGCCAGGGGCGTTGGCGATGACGGGGCCAGTGCCCTGCCGGGGCTCGGGGATCCTGGATGGCCCTTCTTCCCGTGCCAGGGGGCAGTCCCTCCGGACGTGCCCCATCGCCCGGCAGAGGTAGCACCGGGCCTCCCCAGTGGAATAATGCACCCTGTAACGGGCCCCCTGGTAGGGGACTAGGAAGGACCCCTCCAGTGCCTCTCCGTCGCGCGCCGCCGGCAGCAGTTGAAGCTGCACTTGCCGGCGGAAGGAGAGGACGTGACGGAGGGCGGGGTCTTTGCAGCCCAACGGGAGAGGGCTGATGACAGAGATGGGCTTTCCCAAGGTAGAAAGGGCGGGTAACAGGGCGGCATTGGGGAGAAAGGGAGGGACGGAGGTCAGGACCAGGCGGACGCCCAGATCCTCTAGCGGCTCTAAGGGGACGAACACGCCCCCCACCGCCAGGCCCTTCTCCACCGCCTCCTGGGCGGCGGCCTCCGATGCTAAGAAGAAGACGACCTTGCCATACATTTTGGAGGCCGCCACAATGGCCGTGGGCCCCACCACCCTCGCCAATGCCCGCACATAGGTCTCCACGTGGGGTGAGGCGGGCACCAGGAGGCAACGGACGCCGTGCTTCCTGGTCATGGTGGGAAAGGGGCCCCGGCCGCTATAGATGGTAGCGGAGGCGGTGGGCTGGAGAAATGACGTAGCGGCAGGCGGGGGGGCTGCCGCCACCTGGGCGTATGCTCTGGGGGCCGGGGGAGGGACACCTGCAGAGCTGGTGGAGGGAACAGCGGGGAGGGGCGCCCCAGCTGGAGATGGGGCCGGGGCATCGCGGGCAGCCCCTGCCATGGAGGGCCTGGTCTTTTTAGCGGGGCCCTTCCCCTTCTTCTTCCCCTGGCCCTTCCCGCCGGCTGGGAGGACTCCCCCCAAATCTGAGGGGGTGATAGACGTGGCAGCAGTGGAGGTCACCCCGGTGCCCGTCGCTGCTGGTGCCCCAGCGGGGGCGATGGCAGATGGTTTGGCAGCGGACGTAGAAGCTTGGGGGGGTAACGGAGGGGCAGGCGGGGGAGGGGGAGCTCGGGCTACTGGAGAGGTCTCACCCGTCTCATCCCCCGCCATCATGAGCAAGGAGGAAAGGGAGGACATCAAAAGGAGGAGGGGAGAGGGGAAGCAGGTCGACCACTCCTCCCCGCTAGGCTGCAGGCAGGGGAGGAGGGCGCCAAAAGGGGTGGGCTGGACGGGGGGCAATCAGGGGTTAGGGGTCAGTCACCGACACAAGGTGGAAATTCCGGCTCCTCTTGGTGCACTATGGGGGGCGGGATTCAACAACATTGAAGGTGCAGTGAAGAGGGTTGCAACTGAAATGGGGAGTTGCACAAGCGCATGGGAGGGGGCATGGGCACACGGAGCGAGGGGCTAAGCGGTCTGGGGGTAGAACAGGGAAACCAAGGGGCTAGCTTCAGAGGCTGGGGCGGGGCAAACAAACAAAGGCTGCAGAAGGAAATGGGCGGGGCAGGCAAACAAACTGAAGCTAGTAAGGGGGGCTGGAGCAAAAGAGGAGGCAAAGCAAGTGGCAAATGGGGCAGGTAGTAAAGGGCAAAGCTGGGGGGTAGGCAGTCCGGGGGGGGCACATGTGCCCATGCGCACTTGCACAAGTCTTTTTTAGCTTGCTGCTGCTTCTGGCCCAACGGGTGGAAATAGGGCGTGGCAAGCCAAGCAAGCAGCTGAGTCCAGAGGCAGGAGCTGAGGCAGATGGTATACAGCCAGTGGGGGTGGTGGAGGGGGCAGCGGTGGTAGTAATAGTGGTGGGGGTTGGGGGGGACACAGATGGATCGGGGGGCAGCTCCACGCCACACCCCCAGTGTCCCTACAAACACAGTCAAAACCCCCACCGCAAGAGCACAGTTTGAAAATTACTCAGTCTTAGGGCCCCCTCCACGGTGGTCTGCAAAGTCTCTAGGTGCTGCCCCACTGGCAGATGATCCTCTTCTTCTCCTCCTCGGGCTTCAGCAGCTCCAGGCAGTGGCCTCTGCAGCAGCAGCAGCAGCTCCAGGAACTCCAGGTGGTCGTCCAGGCAGGCAGAATGGACCCCTCTCAGGTGGTGGTGCTGGTGGTGGTATCCGCAACAGTATTGGCTGGGGTCCCCACTCCTCCTCTCTGGGGAGTGGGCTAGCAGCCCCCCCCAGGGCTGCAGTTGGAGCAGTAGCAGCACCCAAGAATGGGGGGTCCAGTAGTCAAGTAGCAGAGAATGGGGGGTGTCTGGCCCAGCCAGGGGAGCAGCTGGGAGAGCTTAGGGCCTAGCAGGAGGAGTAGCAGCTTCCCACCTCCCTCCTAGCTAGAAGGCTATGGGAGAGTCGTGGGAGGGAGAGAGGTTAGCTCCACGCTAAACAAATCCCTGGTACCAGGATAAGTGAAATGGCAGCTGCTCCAGGTCAATTAAGACACCTGGGGCCAATTAAGAACTTTCCAGAAGGCAGGGAGAAGGCTAGGTTGATTGGGACACCTGAAGCCAATCAGGAGCTGGCTGAAACTAGTTAAAAGCCTCCCAGTTAGTCAGGCAGGTGTGCATGTCAGGAGCTGTGGGAAGAAGTTGCGCGGTTGGAGAGGCTGAGCAGTACACACCATATCAGGCACAAGGAAGGAGGCCCTGAGGTAAGGGTGAAGCAGAGCTTGAGGAAGTGAGGGCTGCTGTGGGGGAAGTAACCCAGGAAATTGTACATGTCATGTTTCTAAAAGGTCAGCTACCATAGCTGATACTATTAGAGCCCCTGGGCTGGAGCCCGGAGTAGAGGGTGGGCCCGGGCTCTCCTTGCTTTTTGCCCCCTGATTAATCACTGAGACTGAGAGACAACAGAGACCGTGCAAGGAAGGATACCTTCTCCTCACCTCCCTCGCTGGCTTATGATGAAAATGGCTCAGTAGACTGTGACCCTTGTCTCTAGAGAAAGAAGGGTTACGTGGAGGGTCACAGTTAGCCTCTGAGGCTAGCGAAATCCGCCAGGAAACGCAAGACCCACAGAGGCAAGGACAGAGCTTTGTCATAATGGAGAAGAGACACATTGACACTAAGAGGAAATGGCTTTTGGAAAGCATGGTTTGATCCACTGAGCCATCTGATCACTAAGGGCCTGATTCTTCTTTCAAACCAGCACACTCAAGTCAATGTCAGTGTAAAACCAGTGTAAAAGAGAGGTTCTAGAGACTCATAAGAACATAAGAATGGCCCTACTGTGTCAGACCAAAGGTCCATCTAGCCAAGTATCCTGTCTTCTGACAGTGGCCAGTGCCAGGTGTCCCAGAGGGAATGAACAGAACAGGTAATCATCAAGTGATCCATCTCCTGTCACTCATTCAGCTTCTGGCAAACAGAGGCTAGGGACTCCATTCCTGCCCATCCTGGCTAATAGCCATTTGAAGGACCTATCCTCCATGAATTTATCTAATTCTTTTTTGAACCCAGTTATGGTCTTGGCCTTCACATCCTCTGGCAAGGAGTTCCACAAGTTGACTGTGCATTGTGTGAAGAAATACTTCCTTTTATTTGTTTTAAACCTGCTGCCTATTAATTTTGTTTTGTGACCCCTAGTTTTTGTGTTATCAGAAGTAGTAAACAACACTTCCTTATCTACTTTCTCTACACCAGTCATGATTTTACAGACCTCAATGACATCTCACCTTTTCCAAGCTGAAAAGTCCCAGTCTTATTTATCTCTCCTCATTCGGAAGCCGTTCCATACCCCTAATGAATACTCCATGAGGTCTGCTAGGGACTTTGCTATTGATTTTACACAGAAGGCAGTCAGGTACTACAGTGAAGGGGGGCAAGATGAAACTCTGTGGGATAGATAGATTAGATCAGAACCAAGCCCTAATCTCAATTCCTAAGGCTCTGCTTAACTCACCATGCTGCTGTCCAAAAAAGAAATAGCAGGAAGAGTGAAAGACAGCAGTTCTGATCTCACTTACAGATAACCTTTTCAAGAGGGTTTATTTTCCCAATATGTATCTTAGTTCATGTAATAGACATATTTTACCCTGCACCCCCACCCCTGTCATATGTTCTCTCCCAGACTCGTTGTGGTTAGTAGATGCACCGAAGTTTGGAACACCCAAATGACCAATTTGTCATGCACTTAGAGTCTGCTCTGCAAATCCTTAGTTTGAGAAGTTACAAGAAAACCCCAGTCTGGCCCTGATTCTCCACTTTGTAGAGCAGTGGCAGCCTCAGGGAGCCGGATGCATCTTCCCAGTTCAGGGCCACCTGGCCCCAGCACAAAGTTAGAGCCGAAAGAATCCTGCTCTAACTTACATTGCTGGTGCTACAACTCTTCTGCCGAAGAGATCCGGTCGTGAGCTCTGCCATGCTCCCAGCCCAACCCCGACGTGCCTCTTTTTACTGGGGCAAGGAGCTGACAAAGGATACACCCAGGAATAAATGTTCTGACATAAGCAGATACGTGTTATGACTTCAGTGGGGCTTCCGCACTGGAACACAGTTACTCCCCAGCCTAGGGGCTAAACTGTCACATGACTGTCTGCGGGCAACGTCATATGTAGCTGGGCTGTGCCAGAAGGAGAGCAGATAACGGCTCTCGGCCCCACCACCCATTTTCAGGGAGCAGCTTACTTCCCCCGTGCATCCAGCCACCTACTCTGGCCAACGAGAGGAGAAGGGGGATGGAGTCAGACCTTCTCTCAGTCCCCACCCCTCTATGGTGGGGAGTACCAGGGGAAACATCCCTGCTTGGGTGAATTATCCCTCCCCACAGCCAGTCACCATCGGAGCAGGGCCAACCAGGCGAGCAAGGGAGGCTGGAATCTCCCTTATTGCCCCGAGTGGCTGGGAGAGTCTAGCCCTAAGGCTGTGTCTACACTACAAGTGCTACAGCGGCACAGCTGCAGCTACACTGCTACAGGGCTGTAGTGTAGATGCTTACCACAGCGAAGGAAGGAGGGTTTCCATCACTGCAGGAAATTTACTCCATTGAGAGGCAGTAGCAAGATCAATGGAAGAAATCTTCTGTCAGCCTAGTACCGGAGTGGCAGGCCTCATGCCCGGTGCTCTGCTCCCGGCCCCGCACCCGAGGTCTTAGTTGCAGGACCCATACCCGGGGCTCTGCTTCTGCCCCCAGCTGTGGTCCCAGCCTCAGCCCTCATACCCACTGTCCGCGTCCCCACCCCTCAAGCCACAGCCAGTCCTGGCCTAAGCTCTGGGGAGAAGGGCAAGGGGGGTGCAAGGTAAAATTTTTGGGGACCACTGGCTTTCAGCACCCCCTGCTGTAAAAAGTGTTCCAGTGCCACTGGCCCCAAGCGATGCAGCTAGGTCAACCTAAGTTTTAGGTGTAGACCAAACCTAAGTGTACGTCTACACTGCAACATAAGCCCAGGGTTCAAACTCAGGCTCAAGCCAATCTCCCTTCCATCTACACACAAATCGTGCTAATCTGGGGCTCAGGACCAGTCCAGGACCTATCAGGGGTGGAGGGTCCAAACCTGGGTCAAGTTGTGACCCAGGGTTTAAGTCCTCTTTTCTTTGCAGTGTAGATAAGCCCCGCTGGACTCATGCTCTGGGAGTCTACCAAAAGTATCCCATGATGCCATGGACCAAATTTCTTTGTCCTCTGGACTGACAAGTTTTCCCACACTGCACCACGAACAAAGGGCTAGAGTGGCCATGTTTTGTGAGGGCACTAAGAAGTCTGGGATATGGGTGGTTGGACTTGAGCCCGCACACCACAGACACTGGAGCCCCAGGTTAGGACCCAGGTTTCAACAATTCCTAACCTGAGGTTACAAATGAGGTTACAAACCCAGGGTCTGATAAATCGAGTTCTACTAACACTGGGCTTAGATTGCAGTGTAGACATTCCCCCCTCCCACAGGGTCCTGGAGTATAAGCTCCAGCCCGAGCCCAAACGCCTACACTGCAATTTTACAGCCACATAGCCTGAGCCCTGTGAGCCTGAGTCAGCTGACACAGGCCAGCTGTGGGCTGTGTAGACACACCCTAGGCATCTATGGCATTGTCCCTCAGTGCCTTAGTGATGCACGGAGCCACTTATATTACTAATAAACTGCAGAAAATTATTTAGCAGCCACCTCATCACTGAAGCAACATAAAGCTGGTTTAAACCAATTGCCTGTTGATCCATGAGTAATGTAGTCAAAAGGCAGATAGTGCTAAGTCGAGGAAACAAGGTAAAGGTTTTAGAAAGACTAACCATGATGGGGTGTGTTCCCCACACTTGCTAGACAGGGATAATGTAGGCCAGGTGGGCCAATTAACCTATTAGGCCGCAAGCTGGGGGATATTTACAGGGAGAGGAGAGCCCTAATTAAGGGAAGCAGGAAGCTCACCTGTGGAGCAACAGAAGGGGTGTCTATAAAACCAGGGAGCTGGTGGCAGAAAATGGGCAGTAGGACCTCTCTCTGGGATATGGGAGGGAAAGGGGTTTGAACCGAAAAGGAAGGGTTTCTCGAGCAGACCCAGGATATAGGGGTTTAGCTAGGGTGGTGAACGCGAGCCTGGGATAGGCAAGGTAAGCACTCCAGTGTGGGAGGCAGGAAAGTTTGGGGTAGTACAAACCTCAGCTGCAGGAGATAGGGCCCCTGGACTGGAACCCAACATGGGGGGAAGCCTGGGTTCCCCTATCAGCCACTGAATGAGTTAGTGGTACAACCGGGGCAGTGATCTTGAAGACTGTCTGGGACCATTCATCCCAGTCACTGAGGGAATCACTTAGCCAGAGCAGTGGACTTCAGAACTGTCTAGGACCACAGGTGCTGACTTTCAGCTTTCCCTGGGCATGCTCCACCCCTGCTCTGAGGCCCTGCCCCAAGACCCCACCCTTGCTCTGCTTCTTTCTGTCCCTCCCCTTTGGCTCTGCCCCCACCTTGCCTCTTCCTGCCCCCTCCCCCAAGTGCTCCATGCCCTTGCTTTGCCTCTTGCCGCCTATGCTCCTCTGCATCCCCCCCAGTGCCTCCTGCCTGCCACCGAACAGCTGATTGGTCCTGTTGGGCAGGAAGTGCTGGAGGGAGGGGAGAAGCTGATTGGTGGGGTTCACCGAACAGCTGATTGTTGGGTGGCTGGTGGGTGCTCACTATTTTTTTTTCTCTGGGTGCTCCAGCCTTGGAGCACACACGGAGTTGATGCCTATGCCTGAAACTCTGTGGAGGATGTTGATAGTACGTGGGAAGGGGAGGACTATAGTACCTAGGAAGGGCTGATAGCCTGGCAGAGCTAATGGCTGGATGCAGCCAGAAGGAGGCACTACAGTGGTGAGTAGAGCACCCCGTGACACTAACACATGGCTCTCCCTTTCTCTTGAGACAATTTTCCTCCCACATGTAAAATAGGAATTTGGATGGGCCATGGACTCTGAGACCTTGTGACAGGATGGAATGTTGTTACTAGCAACAGAGAAAGCGGTTCAGGAACAACACAAACTCTCCTCCAGAAACTCTCTCCAACAACTGGAGCTGATCCCAAAGGGGAACTTCTGGGTGGGAGGAGTTAATTGCATATTTTATTATTTTCAATCACTGAAATAAAATGCATATAAGTACCTAGCTAAGATATTTACCATAGTGTCTGAGAACCTTGCAATCTTTAACATTTGTCTTCACAGCACCTCTGGGAAGTGCTACTATCCCCATTTGACAGATGCACTGAGGCACAGAGACACTAAGGCCTAGATCCTTAAAAGGTATTTAGGCACCTAACTCATATTAGGAGCAAGGACTCTAAATCCCTTTGAGGAGCTGGGCCTACATGGCTTACCCACGGTCACACAGGAAGTCTGTGGTGGAGCAAGAATTGAACCCAGGTCTCTTAAGTTCTAGGCTCATGCCCAAACAACTAGATTTCCTCTTTTGCAAATGCAGGACCCAGTACTACCCACCAGGCTGGAATAACTCTCTTCGCAAAGCAGGAGTTCCACTTACAGAAGGCTAGCAATGCCGATTCCCAGTTGTTACAATATGTTAGCATGGGCCAGGATTTCTGTAAATCCTCTTGAAGCTGTAGGAGATTTGTGGTTGTCCCCTGTAATCTAGCTACTGCTGTCACTGTAACAGTCTGGCAGGTTCTCAGACCCTTTACAGGAATGCAAAGCCTTTCAGCTGAGTCGTCCTGTCCAGTACTGTGCACAGAGGCAGAGATACTTTTGCTGATTCCTTCTGATGTCTGAGCAGCTGAGTCCTCTTAGCTCTATCCCAGCAGTATAAAAAGATGTACAATAAATGCTTCTGCGAGGTAGAGGGCACCACTGACACCATGGATATATTTGTGTTTTGTTGTTAATTTGTAAGGCAAACTCCAGGAACGAGGGCAGTTTGGACTGTATCTAGTGTGAGTGCACTCTGTTTGCAGTAGGGTGGGAAGTCCAGCTGCTTATCCCTACCCATGGCTCTCCAGACATGGTACCGCCGGACTGGCAAATTTCTCTCTCCCTCACACTTGCACACATACACTGTTCACAAATTTCATTACAAAACACCAAATCACACACAATTCACCTGGATCCTTGATTTTGCGAGGGACTCTGAACTCAGCCCAGCTTTGCTGAATGGTTCATGAACAGTTCAGTTGACCGGGCCCAGCTTTGGAAGAGCCGAGGTCAATGTCTGGCATCAGTGTGAAACCAGACTAAAATCAGCAAGTCTGAGTGCATTTGAGCCCAGTGTCACTCTCTTTAAAACAAAACACAAGGGCTGGTCTGCTCACAAGATCAAACAAATATCTAAAGCAGGTTTACTGATTATTTTGGTGGAAGTCTGCATCTGAACGCTTATTTTGGATTAAGAATGTCCTATTTTGTTGTTGTGAACAACAACAACTCTTATTTCAGATTGAGAGTGTCCTGTTAATAAATCAAAATATGACACACAAATTGAAGCCAAGTGTGTTCACACACAAACTTGCACTGGAATAATACAAGTGTGAATTAAAAGCAATTTTGGTGTAGGTTTGTGTATAGACAAACCTTTACAAATGGGGGGATGAAAAAACATCACCAGAGATCCTTGCGATTTATAACCTTAAGAATTTGTAAGGTGCTCAAATATGATGATAGTGGTAACTAAAAAACAGACATTACCGGTAGATCCCAGGACTCAAAGCAAACCTTGAGGGGTGCAAATTCACATAAATCTGAAACCCAGCAAACCTTTAGACTGACCCCACCAAGAATAGAAACTGATAGATTTCAAACAATTCTACTTTTGACTTCACTGACCAGCCTCCAAATGCTGACAAACCTGCTGTTTTCCAGGAAAACCTAACCTCTCCCCAGAATCAAGCAGGGGAGTTACAGGAGTTTTGGTCTGAGGGTGATACAGAAGAGTTCTGGAAAACATTGTCTGGGACAATCTACTAACTAACAAGCTTTCAGATTAATTTATCTGCAGAGATGGCTCAAGCCACACATTGTGGATCTGGGCCCACAAAGCTTTTCACACCTGAACTTGCAAAAATCTTTATAATGAAATCTCTCCCTCTTCTGACCTCCACACTTTTCTGACAAAGCAAAATTTGTGCTGCTTTACTGCTTTGTCCTCCCAGAAGCTGAATCTAATCAAATACATTTCAGCGGCAATTGCTTCTATTCCTCTCCCTTCCCCCACACTTACGGAACATTCCTCATAAATAGCTTTCAAATCTTGGCATCTATCCTTACACATACATTGATAGGGGTTTTATTCATGAGTTGTCTGTCTATAGTGCAGTATCTTAAAATATGACTGTCATAATATATACTGTACATTTCAGTGGTGATTCAAGAGGACAGGCAGGGTAGGCACTGGTGTACATAATTCACACAAAATACACCCCATGGCATGGGTACAATTTTCAAAATTAGGTGACGTAGAAACGTAAGGCTTTGAAAATGGGACTCTCATTGAAAATCAATGGGACTTAAGCTCTTGAGTTATATCTGAAAATGGGACTTATGCATAAGTCACTTAAGGACTTTTGAAGATTTTACCCTATACTCTTTAGTCCTTACGATAAATGGACTCTGAGTGTCAATTTCACCCACCCACATTCAGCAGTCACCGGAGTCCACTGGTACATGAGAGCTGTCAACTCCTCATGTTTGTCCTGATTGACACAATCTTGCGGCAGGATTGTTTTGTCTATGCGCAATTGTAAACCACTGTCAATGTGTATCATACATCCTGCTCTGTGCTGCCCTGTAGAGGATAAGAATCTGCTGCAGTCCCAGAGCCTGACTCCTTAGAACAGTGGTTCTCAACCAGGGGTACACGTACCCCTCGGGGTAGGTAGAGGGTCTTTCAGGGGTACATCAACTCACCTAGATATTTGCCTAGTTTTACAACAGGCGACATAAAAAGCACTAGCGAAGTTAGTACAAACTAAAATTTCATACAATGACTTGTTTATTCTGCTCTATATACTGAAATGTAAGTACAATATTTATATTCCAATTGATTCATTTTTACCATATAATTATAAAATAAGAAAGTAAGAAATTTTTCAATAATAGTGTGCTGTGACACTTTTGAATTTTTAGCTATGATTTTGTAAGCAACTAATTTTTAAGTGAACTGTAACTTGTGATAAGCAAGACACATCAGACTCCTGAAGTGGGTATGGGAGTCTGGAAAGGTTGAAAGCCAATGCATTAGTTCAAGCTGTAGAAACTCATGCTTCTCCCCTCTGGAAGTTTAAGGTTCAATCCTTGGTGTCTGCCAAAATGATGGCCATCACACAGCAATCTTGTTCCCTCCTTTAATTACCCTGACCCTAAGCTTCAATGGCGTGATGCTATCCTGTGAACGTAAGCATTGCAACATCTGTGTATCTCCATGTCCTTGTACCAGTGCTTCCTGCATTCCTCTGTTGCTCCACTTTGAGGATCAGTGAGTGGAGAAAAAACATCAGAAAATACAAGATTGAGGAAAATGCTGAGACTTACCTGAGCTGCCCGTGCTTTCTGACACACTTTTGGATGTTTTGGGCTTGCTCTGTTTGCTGCTTGTTCGTACAGTGACTGGAGGAGGTACAGGGCTGCTGCTGTCTCCTCGAATGGTTGAGAGATCCTGCATGCTAAAGCTCCTGAGTCTCTCAGACAGAGCCCCTTGTCCCTGGTCAAACAAACAATACACACAAGTCAGAGTCCATGACACAACATTTTAAGCTCCCCTCCTTCTAAGACCTTGTCTACACTACAGGTTACTTTGAGAAACATAAGTTATACATTGCTCAGGGTTGTGGATTATTCACACCCCTGGTAAGTTATACCGACTTAAGTGCCAGTGTAGACAGCCCTGTGTCAGCAGGAGAGCTTCTCCCACCAACATAGCTACCACTTCTGACGGAGGGAGGAGTTATTAAGCTGATGGGAGATCTCTCTCTCCTCAGCTTAAAGCCTCTTCACCACAAGCGCTACAGGTGCTGTGGTGTAGATGTAGCCTCTATTACCGCAGTCCTGCAGGAGAAGAGGAGGGAATTCATCAAGTGGAGATGCTCCCTGCTCCAGGGGGGGATAAAATGGATTTGTAAAATAATTTGTTCTGTTTTCTTTTTCCTTTAATGCTCTCAATGAGCTAACACCTGGTCTTTCAGACTTTTGCTGGAGAACTTAGGATGGCTGAGCTCTGTGTCCCGGGAGCTGCTTCAGACCTTAATGAAAGGAGCAAGTGTTTGAGTTAAACAGGTGTTTGACAAACTGAAAAAAACAAATCGAGATTTAAACCCACTAGATCAAAATCACTGTCATTCTAAGTTAACCACTTTCATGGTTTCTGCATGACAGCAACCTACTAGTTCTCCAGTCGCTCATAGCATCCCCAAGACAGACAAGATCTGAATTTCTAATGTCACAGCAAAATCCTTTTACAAACTAAGAAACATTCCAGAGCTTCTCCATACATCATAAAGAAGCAATGAAGGTCACACATTCATTTATTTCCCTTTGCAGGTTAACTTTAAATCAAGCCACAGGAGGTATATTCCTGAAAGACAGGAATGCAGTTTTTCCTGTGTGAATGGTTGATGCTTAAAGGAACGCTGTCCAGTTAAAAAAAAAAAATCCCATCTCAAAATCAGCATCCCCCCGCACTGTTTGTAACCCAAACACTGCACCATACTTCTAGCACAAGAAATCCTGAATTCATTAGTTAAACTGAGTGATATTCAAAAAGTAACCACACTGCATACATGGTGAAAAATAAATTTTGATTATAAAGATTCTTTCAGTTGTCCTACTCTAAGATGATATTTATAGCATAGTGTAGAAAAAACTACTTTTATAAATATAGGGGGCCTCATTCTAATCTCACTCATACCAATATAAAATAGGAGTAACTCCATTGCAATCAATGGAGAGACACCAATATAAAGTGAGGTGAGGTCACAATAAGGCAAATAATAGTACATTTGATAGTGTCCTTTTAACATAAAGATCTACCTTAGAAAATTAAGGTGCAAATGGTCAGATAAGGAATACTGTAGTGATTCAAATGCCACTTTCACTTCAGCTTTCCTTTTATAAAAATAGTGCATTAAGAGCCCAAAACACTACTGTAGAAGACAACAGTAGATGTCTGAGGCTAATTCAAGTCTTCTACAATAAAATCCCACTTTTTAATGCCCCAAATCACATTTCTAGATTAAATACAAGACTTGATTATATTACACATACACGCTACCTAAACACATGTACCATCCTATGGTATTCTACAGTAATCACCCAAATCCTGCTGGTTACAATTGTGTTACTACAGTGATTAGGTGTTTATGTAATGCCGACAGCTCCCCGTCATCATCGGGTGGGATCGAACCTGGGACCTCTGAACCTTAGTGCATAAGCCTCTACTGCATGAGCTAAAAGCCAACTGGCTGTTAGCTAAGGCTGTAGAGCAAACTCATTAATCTCTCTCTCTAAGTGGTCTCAGTGCCACTTGATGGGACAGAACACCACACCCAGGAGGTGTGTGGGTTATACTTACACTTCTGTAAATTACTGTAGTTTAAAAAAAAAAAGTTTGTTGGTTTTAAATAAGGAAATCAACCACCCTTCATGATCAGAAAATAATAATGGGAAATACTCCCCACTGGTAAACTGAACACAACTCCACTGAAGTCAACCTGGCTCACCTAATACATTGATATCAGTAAGATGGAATGGCGCTAAGATACTTGAACCACCCAGAATAGAAATCCACAGGTACCAATCTGCCAACCTCTCTCATCTACTTCACACAGAGGTAACTGGAAAACTGAACCTACTAGCCCACAAAGTGTTTGGTGCTCACACAAATTCCCTGAGAGGGTTCTATCTAAGACTGAAATTAGACCAGACATTGTGCCACATCAGTGCTCAGAACTACTGTCATAATGTGGTGGCATGCGTGGTCCCCTACATAATTTCTAGATCAGTGATTTCTAAACTTTCCAGCCTACAGCCCTCTTCTTAACAGAAAAATCCTCTCAGGGACCCACCTCCTTTCTCAACCTGTGGTTCCCCTACCTCTAGGTTCTCACAGTATTTCATTGTGGGAACCATCAGGAGTACTCTATGGAACACAGCTTGGAAAGCAGGATTCTACATTAACACAAAGAAAAGGCCACTCTCTGCTGACTTCTGTAGTACCATCTTGTAGTACCAGCAGCTGAAGAAGGGGAATCACCTGCATGAAATAAATAGAAATGGCCCTTTTACAATGTGTCTGTGTGGTGATGGTCACAACCTATTTTTTTTTCCTCCGTTTACTTGCACCTTTAAGTTTTCTAAAAATTCTCTCGGGCTGCAGAGTTCAGCAGCCATTTTGTTCTCAGGCTTGCTGCAGCCTTTTAAAGGGCACACATGGGCCAGGTCTACACTATGTCAGAAAGGGGTCCCAAAAAAAAAAAAAGGACACACCTGACTGATGTAGCTATGTCAACAAAACCCCCCATGCAGACCAGCTATACCCGCAAGACAGTCCTTTTGTCTGTATAGCTAAGTCATTCAAGGAGGTGGTTTAACTATACTGGCAAAAAAGCTCCTTATGTCAGTATAAGATGATATTATAGCTGTAACAGCAAAGCCTTTCTAGTGTAGACTAGCCTATACACTGTGCTCTTCCAAGGAGACTTTACTTTTGTTCTTTCTTGTTTACCTTGTTCTAAAATGAAAGGGCATTTTAGATAGATGGTGTATGCTGTATTTCTTAAGTGGTGACAATACCATGGATACAGATGTTTCCCTCTGCTGGTTTTTCATCTTGACAACCATACCCCTTGAACAGAGGTAATTTAAAAATCCAATCTTCCCCACTTCACTCTCCTATCTTCCCCGTGACTGGATGCCTAAATCCTTTCTTCCGCTTTCCTTCCTGTCTCTGGGCCACTCTCAGAAGCTACCTTTATTACTGCAACCAAGTGATAGCTTCATTTGGTCTGGAACTAAGGAGATGAGTGGCTTTATTTTTAATACACCCTACGCCACAGTAGTGCCACCTAATCAATGGTCCCATGGAGAGCTTCCAAACAAAGAAATGAGGTATGAATATACTCTGTGTGTCCATTATATTTGTATATAACTGTTATAACTGCAATGTGGTTATAATGTGGCACTGCAATGAAATCTGTGCTGAATGTGCTTGAGACAAGGTGGGTGAGGTAACATCTTTTATTGGACCAACTTCTGTCAGTAAAAGAGATAAGCTTTTGAACTACACAGAGCTCTTCTTCCAGCGCCTAAAACTTGTTGCTTTCACTAACAGAAGTCGATCCAATAAAAGATCTCTCACCCACCTTGCGTGTCTCTCATTCTGGGACCAACCCAGCTACAACAACACAGCAAACAACCACTGAATGTGCTTGACTTTCTTGCTGATAAAGTAAAGCATGCTTGTTTCTTTATTTTCCTTCTCTTTAGGGTAAGGAATAAAGAACAAGCATTACTATTCATAAACTCTCTAGCAAGGTTTATTACTGAGCCATATGGAAGGATGCTCATCACAAACACAATGGCAAAAGGTTATATTCCTGCTATTTCTTGAAAAAGGTATACCCAAAATATTGGGGGGTGGGGATGGATCCTATGAATTGTCATAGCTCAATTGAAGTTGATGGAGCTATCACAATTTACAAAAGTTGAGGATTTGGCCCATGGATTTCCATCTCATTTCCCTCACCTTTTCACCTTCACTTTTATAGGAAAATCTTGCCTTCTCAGCAGTTCATGGGTAAAATTTCACCATTTCATCACCAATCTTTGCTGTTTGCCTGCCAACATTTCTGTCTGAGCCCAGTTAGCAAAATGGCACGCCTTTGACTACAGCAGAATTTGAACATTTTCAAAGTGAAACAACATATTTTCTTCCACAAACTGAGAAAGGTCATTACTGGTCAAATATGTGAATTTTCATGAATACGCTTGAACATCTGGTTTCACGTGCAAACTTTTGCAAGGCCAATATGTAGTTTTGTGCAGTTCTAGTTAAATTTGCAGTAAAAGTCTGTTATGCAGTAATGAGGTTTGTTATCCAGTAATAAGACTTGACATATAGTAGCAATATTTATTAAATAGCAAAATAAATAATAATAATTATTAAAAAATTGTAGTAACTGACTTTACTGTACAACAAGATATTGTTACATACATCAGAAAAAACATTTTGACTCATGATTGGCTCAAAACAGTTCCCATGATGAGTCAAGAAATTTATGTTCTTTCCTGCCTTAGGCCTTGATCCTAAAACCCCTGTGCATGGGCTTAACTTTACAAGATTGAGCAGTCCCAGGGATTTCAATGCATCATGTGCACATGTGAATGCGAGATCCAGAATCTAAATCCCTACATATAATAAATTCTCTTTAGTTTTGAAAACTAAAAAAATAGTACAAAAGACCACTGAGATATTTAGCTTTAAAAGTTAGTGATAAGATACATCACATGCTAAGTTTCTCTAAACTTTGCAGCTATTAAAATCTGCAGAACTGCACATCAAAATTCACAACCCTAAGAGGCAAATATTGACCAAGATAAATTCATCTTGAAGGATAAGAAATCTTGATGTTACCCAAAACAAGAAGTCAGGATATGTATTGTTACATACATTCTGAATGTCTTCATCTGAAATATCTGGAAATATCTTTATTATGGCAATTCATTTTTAAATCTGTAACTTTTAAAAAAAATAGCCTTTTAATGGGAGATGAATTTAGAGGCCTGAAGAAAAAATCCTGCATTTGAAACCAATGAGACTCTTCATAGGAGAAACGTTAATTCATGTGCACAAGTAAACTTAAAATAGCCTCAATGTTTGAAACAATTTTTGTTAAAAAATAAAATCAGAAATGGGCCAATAACTTCTTTAGCCAGGTCCGATTCATTGCAATATAATTACAAATAAATAAATAGTATTTAGCTTTTATCAGTCCTTTGGTCTAACCATCTCCAAAGCATTTTGTAAACATTTATCCCTCACAACACACCTAGAAGCTAGAAAGCTGATAATTTATAGATGGGGAAACTGAGGCACAGAGGTCAAGTGATTCACTCAAGGTAAAACAAAAAATCTGTTGCACAACAAGACCATCCCTCTTCTTCTCCAGGGAGCCTTGAGACAGCTGCTGAAAATAGGCCTATAAGAAAAGGGCTTAGAGATTCCCAAAATGACCTTTGCTTCGGATGAGGATAAAGATCATACAGCAAGGGTGCGGCTGAGACAGGACTTGATCCCTAGAAGTCAGTGGCAATTTGGCCTTCAGTGGGAGCAGGATTTGGCACCAAGGCTCCACACAGAAACCCCAAAGATGTTCACCTAGTGAAAGCAAAAAAAAATTTTTAAGCCATCCAGTGATGATCACATGTGGCCAATGTGTAGTTACCGGACCTCAGCATCAGTGGTTTCTTGACAGGCAACTGAACACCAACCCATCCCCACCACATAAGCAGCCTTATGCTGAATAAAATTAATACCCCTTTCTCCATAACTTTGGTTCAGCATCCCATGTATGGTACCAGACCATACCCACACTGTGGGTTCAGGACTACAGACATTTACTATGGGGAATAGTGCTCGCTACTGGAATGGTGGTCCCACTGGCTTTGATAGGACTACACCCTGATGCAAATTATTATTTATCCTTCTTTCTATTTCAGTAGCACCTACGATCCCCAGTCATGGACCAGGACCCCATTGTGCTACGCACTGTACAAACACTTGCACAAAAAAAGACAAACCCTGCCCCAAAGAGCTCTCAATCTAAGTGTAAAACGAGAGACAGCAGATGGATTGAGACAGACTGAGGGAGTACAAGAGAACAATGAGACAGTATTGGTCATCATGACAGACTGTAGTCTCAGCACACCAGCAGCCTAACCATTGTCAAGTTTTTTGTGGGCTTGTATAGTACAGTAAGTGATAAGGCAGTTAGTGAACATTTGCAGAAGGGGGTTTGATATCTAAACGCTAGAGCCAAATTCTGCCCTCATTTACACCAGTGCAGCCTCATAAATTTCAATGGAATTGCACCAACTGGTGTAAGTGAGGGCAGAATTTTCCTGCTCAGCTATATGGGGGATTCTGCAATGAAAAGCAAACACAGCAACTCAGCCAATATAGGGGCAACAACACGAGTTACATGAAAAACAAACTATCAATCCCCCTGACTAACTGTTGGATTTGATCTAATTACCAGCAAAGGACTTTTAAGATATTTTGCTGATGAGACTGGAGAGGATTTTAGAGCGGAGTACACAAAAGCCACACACTGTAAGCTGAATAGACATTGGGTGTCCCTATGACAATCCCATCTGAGTGGGAAATGTTTGCTAGTCCTGGCATGGACTGGTTTGGTTTTGATGATTACGTGCTTCAGCACACTAGTCTTGTTGGGAATCATTTGCTAGCCTGAGAGTTAGGGGGCGGAGTGGGGGTGGGAAGAGGTGGCGCGAGGGCAGGGCGTCAGGGTGGAGCGGGGTGGAGGACCCACTGGGAAAAATAAGTCAGTGCCTGTGCATTCGGGGCAAACGTAATCCAGGCCAGCCCAAGGTTTTGAGGGGGGCTGTGATGTGCTAGGGATGCATGCACATCTCTGTGGCTGACGATGGGAGAAGGTTAGTGTGAAAGCTGTGGCAATATCCTTGAAAAACCTTATTGAATTAAGATTATGTGTCTTTGGAGCCTGTTGTTTTAAATGCGAAGGTTACATATTACCGTGGGCCTGGACCATCCTTGGTCTTTTGGGACAATACATGTGACATGGATTTCCTGGGAAATCCACCCCAGTTACACAAAACCCAGCCTTTGGGAGCTACACCCTGAAGAGGAGACCATTGTCTACTGATCATCTGTTCACTAGGCCAAGATCAAAGGCCCGAGCTGTATAAAAGAGAGACTGAACTATTCATTGTTCTGGTTCTAAGCCAAGGCTGTTATGAACTTGTAACCACAGAAGAACCTCTTTGTGGGGTTTGAAGGACTAATTTCCTGCCAGAGCTTTTGTTGGAGTCAGGGAGTGATCTCTGGTAAGCTTATTATAATAGAATCTTAGGACTGGAAGGGACCTAGAGAAGTCATCTAGTCTAGTCCCCTACGCTTAAGCAGGACTAAGTATTATCTAGACCAGGGGTCCCCAACGCGGTGCCCGTGGGTGCCATGGCACCTGCCGGGGCATTTGTGTGTGCCTGCAGGAAACCCCGCCACCGAAATACCGCCGAGAAGTGTTGCCGTTTCTCGGCGGCGGCGCTTCTTGCTGTTGCTGCTTCTCAGTGGCAGCATTTCGGCAGCAGGGTGCCTGGCGCCCGCCACAGTCTTCTGGGAATAGCAATATGCTATTCCCACAAGAAAGGTTGGGGACCACTGATCTAGACCATCCCTGACAGGTGATTGTCTAACTGCTCTTAAAAATCTCCAATGATGGAGATTCCACAATCTCCCTAGGCAATTTATTCCAGTGCTTAACCACGCTGGGACCTTATTAGCATTATAGGTTCTTTCATTATGGTTGTTACCAAGTCCTTGATTTAGAACTTTATAAGCAGCTATAATTATTCTTTCACCTTAAGAATAAATATAGCTGCTTATAAAGAACTGTGTGGTAACTTGTAACTGCTAGCAATCGTGCTGTTCATAACCTCTGAAGAGAAAGCAAAGGGCAAGTGCTGGCCTGTTTTGGCAGTCTGGCCTACTGGGGATATCACACTGTAGGCAGGGAACTAAGCAGCCTGGAAAAATCCTGGTGAGGAGGGAGATGCAGATCTCTGCCCAAGAAAGGTGATTGTTGAGGAGCCAGGAGCCTCGAGGGGGTGCCCTTGAAGGACCATAGAGAAGATATACAGGTGCAGTTGCCTGGAATGGTGATGGAGGATGGGCAGGGAAGACCATCTGTAACCTCGGATGAGTTATTTAACTTCTCCTGCCTCAGTTTCCCCATCTGAGAGATGGGGAAAATAACACCTAACTCACAGGTGTTGTATGAGTTAGTGTTAAGAACATAAGAACAGCCACACTGGGTTAGACCAATGGTCCATCTAGCCCAGTATTTTGTCTTCTGACACTGGCCAATGCCAGGTGCTTTGGAGGGAATGAACAGAACAGGGCAATTTTGAGTGATCCATCCCATCCTCCAGTCCCAGCTTCTGGTAGTTGAAAGACACCCAGAGCCTGGTGTTATGTCCCAGACCATCCTGGATAATAGCCATTGATAAGAACAGTCATACTGTTTGTAAAGTGCTTGCATAAAAAGCACCAAGTATCACCACTTCACTCTTTATCCTCCTCGGCACTCCTCACCCTATGAGCATCAAACTTCCTGGCATGTTTGTAATTCACGAGGAATTCCCATTGGTGTCAACAGGAGCTAAGTGCTGTTGCATTTACTGCCAGTTTAGAAACAGTTCTAGGTGAGGTTCATGTACCACTAACTGGCATGCTGGCAGCTTTCTTAGTTCTGGCAACTGGGAGGCAGCATGAGAAATTGGGCTATACCTACTAAAGACACGTAAAGAGGTGATGGTTGCACAGAGAAGCTATCATAGTCGGATGCAAGCACAAGCTATGGGAATAGAACCCAGGAAGGATCCTATGCTCCAAAATAGAGGCCTCTTCCCGATGAGGTAAAAAGGGCTTTGGTAGTATTAAGACTTTTCGCCTCCATAGATTAGCCATCATAGAGCAATATGAACACCTCCCCCACCTGCAATGCTCCGTTCAATCTTGATTCCACATCTTCCCTGTAACCACGACAGAGTGTGAAAAAAATACTAAAAGAGTAATAAAGAAACATTGGGAAATTTGCTCACTGTACCGTGATGGTGTGACTGTTCGTTACATCCAGCTGGTTTGTTTGTGCAGTTCATTTCCTCTCCTGGGGACTTTACATCAATGCCTGCAGACAGTTCCTCCTAATCTACTCTCTCCACGTTTGCAGCACGGCTCTGCCCTCCTGTGTTTTGGCTATAGGTCATCTTCACTTTTGACTGGGGCTGGATTTACATCAAAGAAACACCCAACAGAAGGGGGGGTGGGGAATTAAGCAGCCACCCTGCCCTGGCTGTGTGCAGCGAAGAGTTTGAGTATGTGTTTGTTTTGTAGTGTAGTTAGTGAAAAAAGCCTCTGGAAACCCAAAGCAGTGGTGAGCTCTGCTGCCATGGCGTGCCGCTGTGGTAATTTGAGAAATGCTGTAATAGCCAGCCCATGATGATATGCTTCAAGAAAGCTGTGTGTCCGTCTCTTGACTAGCCCAATACAACAAGGCCAAGGCTTTTCAAGAGACCACTGATTTTGACTGCCCAACTTGAGACACTTAAAGGAGGCCTGATGCCAGAGGACAGGTGCTCGGCCCCTCCTGGAAACCAGGCCCCTTTAAGGTCCCTCACGCTGGGCACCCAAAATCACTTACCACTTTTGCAAATCCTGACCACAGATTAGGGACAGGATAGGGCCCTCACCTTGATGGATGTGCTAAGTGCTGTGAATAGAGTTTTCATCAGATACCTTAGATAGGCAGACAAAGGGGTGAATCTACCACAAACAGAGGGCTTTAATTATCAAAGAGGGCTTTATGCATGTGATCAAAGGAAGGAAATCCACCCTGCCCAATGCAGTGTTCTCCCTCCCCACATCACTCAGCTCCACATGCAATTTGAAGGAGGTTTCAGAGTAGCAGCCGTGTTAGTCTGTATTCGCAAAAAGAAAAGCAGTACTTGTGGCACCTTAGAGACTAACAAATTTATTAGAGCATAAGCTTTTGTGAGCTACAGCTCACTTCATCGGATGCATTTGGTGGAAAAAGCAGAGGAGAGATTTATAGACACACACAGAACATGAAACAATGGGTTTATCATACACTGTAAGGAGAGTGATCACTTAAGATAAGCCATCACCAGCAACAGGGGGGGGAAAGGAGGAAAACCTTTCATGGTGACAAGCAAGGTAGGCTAATTCCAGCAGCTAACAAGAATATCAGAAGAACAGTGGGGGGTGGGGTAGAGGGGAGAAATAACATGGGAAATAGTTTTACTTTGTGTAATGACTCATCCATTCCCAGTCTCTATTCAAGCCTAAGTTAATTGTATCCAGTTTGCAAATTAATTCCAATTCAGCAGTCTCTCGTTGGAGTCTGTTTTTGAAGCTTTTTTTTGAAGGATAGCCACTCTTAGGTCTGTAATCGAGTGACCAGAGAGATTGAAGTGTTCTCCAACTGGTTTTTGAATGTTATAATTCTTGACGTCTGATTTGTGTCCATTCATTCTTTTACGTAGAGACTGTCCAGTTTGGCCAATGTACGTGGCAGAGGGGCATTGCTGGCACATGATGGCATATATCACATTGGTAGATGCGCAGGTGAACGAGCCTCTGATAGTGTGGCTGATGTGATTAGGCCCTATGATGGTATCCCCTGAATAGATATGTGGATAGAGTTGGCAACGGGCTTTGTTGCAAGGATAGGTTCCTGGGTTAGTGGTTCTGTTGTGTGGTGTGTGGTTGCTGGTGTGTATTTGCTTCAGGTTGGGGGGCTGTCTGTAAGCAAGGACTGGCCTGTCTCCCAAGATCTGTGAGAGTGATGGGTCGTCCTTCAGGATAGGTTGTAGATCCTTGATGATGCGTTGGAGAGGTTTTAGTTGGGGGGCTGAAGGTGATGGCTAGTGGCATTCTGTTATTTTCTTTGTTGGGCCTGTCCTGTAGTAGGTGACTTCTGGGTACTCTTCTGGCTCTGTCAATCTGTTTCTTCACTTCAGCAGGTGGGTATTGTAGTTGTAGGAATGCATGATAGAGATCTTGTAGGTGTTTGTCTCTGTCTGAGGGGTTGGAGCAAATGCGGTTATATCGTAGAGCTTGGCTGTAGACAATGGATCGAGTGTTATGATCTGGATGAAAGCTAGAGGCATGTAGGTAGGAATAGCGGTCAGTAGGTTTCCGATATAGGGTGGTGTTTATGTGACCATCGCTTATTAGCACCGTAGTGTCCAGGAAGTGGATCTCTTGTGTGGACTGGTCCAGGCTGAGGTTGATGGTGGGATGGAAATTGTTGAAATCATGGTGGAATTCCTCAAGGGCTTCTTTTCCATGGGTCCAGATGATGAAGATGTCATCAATGTAGCGCAAGTAGAGTAGGGGCATTAGGGGACGAGAGCTGAGGAAGCGTTGTTCTAAGTCAGCCATAAAAATGTTGGCATACTGTGGGGCCATGCGGGTACCCATCGCAGTGCCGCTGATTTGAAGGTATACATTGTCCCCAAATGTGAAATAGTTATGGGTGAGGACAAAGTCACAAAGTTCAGCCACCAGGTTAGCCGTGACAGTATCGGGGATACTGTTCCTGATGGCTCGTAGTCCATCTTTGTGTGGAATGTTGGTGTAGAGGGCTTCTACATCCATAGTGGCTAGGATGGTGTTTTTAGGAAGATCACCAATGGACTGCAGTTTCCTCAGGAAGTCAGTGGTGTCTCGAAGATAGCTGGGAGTGCTGGTAACGAAGGGTCTGAGGAGGGAGTCTACATAGCCAGACAATCCTGCTGTCAGGGTGCCAATGCCTGAGATGATGGGGCGTCCAGGATTTCCAGGTTTATGGATCTTGGGTAGCAGATAGAATACCCCAGATCGGAGTTCTAGGGGTGGTCTGTGCGGATTTGTTCTTGTGCTTTTTCAGGGAGTTTCTTGAGCAAATGCTGTAGTTTCTTTTGGTAACTCTCAGTGGGATCAGAGGGTAATAGCTTGTAGAAAGTGGTGTTGGAGAGCTGCCTAGTAGCCTCTTGTTCATACACCGACCTATTCATGATGACGACAGCACCTCCTTTGTCAGCCTTTTTGATTATGATGTCAGAGTTGTTTCTGAGGCTGTGGATGGCACTGTGTTCTGCATGGCTGAGGTTATGGGGTAAGCGATGCTGCTTTTCCACAATTTCAGCTCGTGCACGTCAGCGGAAGCACTCTATGTAGAAATCCAGTCTGCTGTTTCGACCTTCAGGAGGAGTCCACCCAGAATCCTTCTTTTTGTAGTGTTGGCAGGAAGGTCTCTGTGGGTTAATATGTTGGTCAGAGGTGTGTTGGAAATATTCCTTGAGTCTGAGACGTCGAAAATAGGATTCTAGGTCACCACAGAACTGTATCATGTTCGTGGGGGTGGAGGGGCAAAAGGAGAGGCCCCGAGATAGGACAGATTCTTCTGCTGGGCTAAGAGTATAGTTGGATAGATTAACAATATTGCTGGGTGGGTTACGGGAACCATTGTTGTGGCCCCTGTCACCTACTACAGGACAGGTCCAACAAAGAAAATAACAGAACGCCACTAGCCATCACCTTCAGCCCCCAACTAAAACCTCTCCAACGCATCATCAAGGATCTACAACCTATCCTGAAGGACGACCCATCACTCTCACAGATTTTGGGAGACAGGCCAGTCCTTGCTTACAGACAGCCCCCCAATCTGAAGCAAATACTCACCAGCAACCACACACCACACAACAGAACCACTAACCCAGGAACCTATCCTTGCAACAAAGCCCGTTGCCAACTCTGTCCACATATCTATTCAGGGGATACCATCATAGGGCCTAATAACATCAGCCACACTATCAGAGGCTCGTTCACCTGCGCATCTACCAATGTGATATATGCCATCATGTGCCAGCAATGCCCCTCTGCCATGTACATTGGCCAAACTGGACAGTCTCTACGTAAAAGAATGAATGGACACAAATCAGACGTCAAGAATTATAACATTCAAAAACCAGTTGGAGAACACTTCAATCTCTCTGGTCACTCGATTACAAACCTAAGAGTGGCTATCCTTCAACAAAAAAGCTTCAAAAACAGACTCCAACGAGAGACTGCCGAATTGGAATTAATTTGCAAACTGGATACAATTAACTTAGGCTTGAATAGAGACTGGGAATGGATGAGTCATTACACAAAGTAAAACTATTTCCCCATGTTTCAGAGTAGCAGCCGTGTTAGTCTGTATTCGCAAAAAGAAAAGGAGTACTTGTGGCACCTTAGAGACTAACAAATTTATTAGAGCATAAGCTTTCGTGAGCTACAGCTCACTTCATCGGATGCGTTTGGTGGAAAAAACAGAGGAGAGATTTATATACACATACAGAGAACATGAAACAATGGGTTTATCATACACACTGTAAGGAGAGTGATCACTTAAGATAAGCCATCACCAGCAGCAGGGGGGGGAAAGGAGGAAAACCTTTCATGGTGACAAGCAAGGTAGGCTAATTTCCCCATGTTATTTCTCCCCCCCACCCCACCCCCGACTTTTCCTCTGATATTCTTGTTAACTGCTGGAATTAGCCTAGCTTGCTTGTCACCATGAAAGGTTTTCCTCCTTCCCCCCTCCCCCCCCCCCCCGCTGCTGGTGATGGTTTATCTTAAGTGATCACTCTCCTTACAGTGTGTATGATAAACCCATTGTTTCATGTTCTCTGTGTGTGTATATAAATCTCTCCTCTGTTTTTTCCACCAAAATGCATCCGATGAAGTGAGCTGTAGCTCACGAAAGCTTATGCTCTAATAAATTTGTTAGTCTCTAAGGTGCCACAAGTACTGCTTTTCAATTTGAAGGAGAGCTCTCTGCAGCTCTCCACTGGCAAGTTGTGCCAAGGCAGCATTCTCCTATGTGGGATCTAGAAACCTGCTGGTAACCTGAGAGAGGGGGACGGAGTTTGCCCAGAGAGGAAGAACTGGCCCAAACAGACATGCTAGAGCAAGGATCTTTTCTGAGGGCCTGATCCAAAGCCCAGTGGAGTCAATGGGAGTCATTCCACTGACACCAGTGGGCTTTGGATCAGGCCCTAAAGGCTTTTGAGATCCAGGATGATGTGTGTGTGCTGCAATTCTAACTCCTTAATTTGTGTGACTGGCACTTCTAGCAGACAGCCAGAATTACCACCACCTCTGGCAGTGTTTCAGGTCATATTTTCACACGCATGACAGACTCTCGGACAATCTCTCAGACCTATTAGCCCCAAACAGGCTTTTCATCACTGCCAGTCATGCATGCCTTCTCTCTCCATCTCATTTTTTTCCCATCCAAAATACTGTGGTTGTTGCAAGGAGGTTTCAGCTTTTCATTCCCCATTCGCTATCATCATCGTCGTCAATATAGCAGTAGACCTAAAAACCCTATTGTGCCAGGTGCCATGCAAACATTTGGAAGGTAGTCCCAGCCTGGAAGAGCTTACAATCTAAAAGGCAAAACCAGAAGAAGGACCAGGAAAGAGAGACAACATATGAGCAAGTGTCTGAGTTGGTGACTGGCATACGTCTTGTTAGCTGGCCGGAGCCCCGTGCCCCTCGGAGGGCAATGGACTGAACTAATGGAAGTTAAGGGGGCTGCACGTCAGGATTTACCTCGTTACTGGATCCTACCACTTAGTTCTTACTCTTGTGAAGTCACCGTGTGCTGAGGGAAGGACTGTGGTGTAACACGAGGGGGATGCAAGGTGGTGGGACAGGGACTCTGTGCTGAGTACCCAGCACCAGATGTCTGATTTTGTCTACACTCAGAGATCCTCAGAAATGTACCACTCATCTTGAGAAAGAGAACGAGAGAGAGAGAGCACATGCAAACGAGGGGAGATTGGCACAAGGGCTTGGGGTTCCGAGAGCCCCTCAGCTGTCTAATAATGACCTGTATTTTTGCCTGGCACCACAATTTTTTTTTTTTAAATTGTGTCCAGCTAATCAAACATTTATCAGTCAGGCCAGTGGAGAATCTGACTGAGCTAAGGAGGAGGTACGTATATTCTAGCCCGTGCTTGTAGCATCTTGGTCTGTGAGGGACACGGTTAGTCCACCAGAGAGAAGGAAAAGAAGGGGACATGTCTCAAAGTTCAAGAGTACTTAGATCTGGGTCCATTTCTCACTTTAACTGGGCCTGCACCCAATAAACTTAGGGCTAGAGCCTCATACCTAGGTTAACAGATGCTACGCTGATTTATACCAGCTGAGGAGGGGCCCCAGATATCTTAGCATCTACTTCTGTCCTAAAAAGAAAAGGAGTACTTGTGGCACCTTAGAGACTAACAAATTTATTTGAGCATAAGCTTTTGTGAGCTACAGCTCACTTGAATGCATAGGATGAAGTGAGCTGTAGGTCCCGAAAGCTTATGCTCAAATAAATTTGTTAGTCTCTAAGGTGCCACAAGTACTCCTTTTCTTTTTGCGAATACAGACTAACACGGCTGCTACTCTGAAACCTGTCCTTATTTCTGTCCTGTTATTCCAGCTGAAGTAGGATATAGGATGGACTTTTCCTTTCTCTACTTTGTAAGGCCACATTTTCCACAGGGGCTAGGCCTTTCTGAAAGCCAGGGCACTTATTTTGGTGCTGAAATATGGATTTGGGGGCCTAACTTCAGCTTTGGGCTTCAACTGGAGCAGTTTAACATGTGTTAAACGCAAACTGCCTTGTCTCCACATACATATTAGCTATCACCTTCCAAAGGCTAGGGGAGACAAGCCAGTGTGAGTCCTGGAGCCGATGACTGAAATAGGGGGTAGGGCACTTTCTAAACTTGGGTGCGAGGGTGCAGAGAAACATTTCCCCTTAATGACTGTATTTTGGTTTTATTCACTGTCTGTCACCCTGATGTGCTCTCTAGATCATAATTAAGTCATTAAAACTCAGCACCTAGGAATGCAGAGAAGTATTATACCTACTTTTCAGGTGAATCAATTGAGGCACAGAGAGGTGAGTGGCTTGTCAAAGGCCAAACACTGAACTGACAGCAGAACCCAGGAATCCCAACTCCATCCCCTAATCTAACCATTAGATTAAACTCCCTTCCAGAGTCAGGAATAGAACAGAGTGATTGTTTTGTTACAAATGCCTCAAATCGATCCAATACTAATCCTCTGAGCTAGCCATTAAACCACTCTCCCACCTCTGAAAACAAGCAGCGAGGTAAAACTTCTTACCTGTTATGGGTACTAGCCTAATTTAAAGTGTTGTTCCTAGGAGTAGGCCTTCCAAGATGTCGTAGACAGGGAAGATGGTTCAGTGGTTAGGGCCCAAGCCTGAAACTTGGGTTCAAGTCC
Organism: Dermochelys coriacea; assembly: GCF_009764565.3. Classification (NCBI taxonomy): domain Eukaryota; kingdom Metazoa; phylum Chordata; order Testudines; family Dermochelyidae; genus Dermochelys; species Dermochelys coriacea. The sequence goes on from NC_050071.1 coordinate 131,728,504, forward strand.
ATGCTCTACCATCAACTTCTTCTGTGACCCTGAGCAACTCATTTAGCCTCTCTGTGCCTCCATTTCCCCATCTGAAATGGAGTCAGTAGCACTTCCCTACCTCACAGATGTGTTGTGCGGATTGAAGATTGTGAGGTGCTCAGATACTGCAGGGACAGGGGCAGGATAAGAACCAAAGGTAAGGTGTGACAATGGTAAAGAATCACAGAAAGAGATACTTTCTTCTAACACTGAACAAGGTTCTCCATTAGATCATCCCTAGAACTACTCTGTCCCCCTCTTTCACTGCAGACCTTCTTCTTTACGGCCGTCCCCAGCTTCCCTTCCACCTGGCCTCCTGCTACCTCTGGAGCTTTGTACAAATCCTCGCAAGGTGGAAAACAAGCATTTAGAGAGACAGATTCTTTTTCAAGAGAAATCCCTGAGGAGGAGAAAGGAGGCAAGTAGGACAGTGACACTCATTGACCCTCGAGAAAGGGCCCAAGACTCAATTATTCTGTTCCTGTGCTCAGGGCAGGGAGGGAGAGGTGGGGCCCAAAGGCTTTAGGCCATCTGCTGGGGTTGGACAGGGCCCTGCCAAGCCCCAAGGGTAAATCAGAGCAGCCTCAGGGCAGCTCTAACTTGTACTCTGCTTCCCACATGCTCCTGCAGGCCCTGGAAAGCGGAGACAGACGTAGTGCAATGCACCAGGGACATCAGTGCATCTACACCACGTGCTGGGAGCAAAGGCTGTACAGAGACAGTGATACTCTCAGTGGACTGCTGCTGCCCATTTTAAGGCCCTTTTATGCTGCTAGAGTGGCATAAAAGCCCTTGGTGCAGCCAAGGTGTCAGCCAAATGTCTCACTGTTGTGTGGAGGTGTTGTAGGAACATTCATACATTCAGAATCACATCAGCTCAACATCTAGAAACAGACGACTGTGAGCAGGGAACAAAATAAGCATTCTTGGCTTTTGCACATTTAAAACAGATCTCAATATTGCTGTAGCACCAGGCATGGGTGTAACAGTACAGATGCAATACAGAACAATGTGGGTGTCTGCTTTGCATATCTAGAGCACTTTCCATCTAAGGATCAGATAAGACCATTTCTCCATCACGTCCAGCATCCTGTCTCCAAAAGTAACCAATATCTGCTGCTTCAAAGGAATGTAATCTCTCCTTCACTCAACATAATAATGAACCTAGTCAATCATATGATGCTGTACAAGGTATGAAAGAAGAGATCCTTCCTGACCCCAGCAGGTGGTCATTTAATGTTCAGAAGCCTCAGATTTCATTGGTCTGATATTAGCATCCAAATTAGAGGTGAGAATGTTATCCACCCTTTTTAACAATCCAATGAAACAACAGGCCTGGTGTGGGGGCTCTCTCCTCAGTCCTACTCTGTGCTTTCTCCTGTGAAAGGGGGCAGGAAATAACTGGACAGCTGAGCTTAATTTTTCCTCAAAGGAGCCATTAAGCAATTTCCCAGCATGGTGTAGTAACTGTTCCCGGGTATGATTAATCAGTATCGCTAATGGAAATCTAATTGTGCATCGTCATAAGGCTAGAGTGTGCTGCTTCGCGTCCTGCTCAGCAGAAGCCCTCACACAGACCTGAAGGCAAAGCTTGGCCCCATGCGTTTACCCCCTTCATTCACTCCCACAGCATCATGGTCTTGCATAATGTGTTCATCCCAAGACGCACCCTTGAGGCTGATGAACAGGATGCTGGGAGGCAGGATCGTAACAACTGAAAGAATTCTGGACTCCCCCCCATGCCTTCCTCCTCTCCGCCCCACTGTGTTGTTACCGTAGACGATGGACCCAGACCCGATTGAGAGGCTAACGGCACTGCCGTGACCTGCACTCTCCTGGCTGTTACCTTGGAAGCCGCCATCACGGCTGCTGTTGCTGCGACGTTCAGTCCCCGTTTCCCAAAGTGCACCAGGGCATCGTAGCTCCGATCCTTCGCTTGGACGAGGCAGTCATCAATTTCCTGTCGTGCAAGACAAAAAAAAAAAAAAAAAAAGCACGGGAGGGAAGAGTTCAGTCCTCCTGCCATCTCTCTCAAGGGTCAGGCCATCATTCATGGAGGAGGGCATCTCCCTCCCTCCTTCCCAGCAGCTGAAGAGATATTTACAGCCAGTACTTGAAAAGGAAAAGAGGACGGCAGGAGAGCAGTAGCTTCCACTGAAAACTCTGGGAGTTGCTTTTATTCTGTGAGTGGAGAATTGGGCCTACAAGGCTGAGTGGTATGACAGGCTCGGGCCAGATGGCTACAGGAAAGTGATTTTTTTTTTCTTAAAACAAAAAATCCAGGAGGTGAGCGGGCTTCTGCCCGCCCACTACTAAAGGAGAGTGATAGAAGGCAGATATATTAGCCCCAGGTTAAGCAGGTCCCTTTTTCCTAGGTAAGGTAACAGGGGCAGTTCCAGAACAATCAGGAACTTGCTGGAACCAATTAAGGCAGACAGGCTAATTAGGACACCTGGAGCCAATTAAGAAGTTGCTAGAATCAATTAAGACAGGCTAATCAGGGCACCTGGTTTAAAAAGGAGTTCACTTCAGTCAGTGAGGGGCACGCAAAAAGCTGAGAGGGAGAGGGTGTGCTGCTGGAGGACTGAGGAGTACAAATGCTATCTGGCATCAGGAGGAAGATCCTGTGGCGAGGATACAGAAGGTGTTGGGAGGAGACCATGGGGAAGTAGCCCAGCAAGTTGTAGCTGTCACACAGGTGTTACACGAAACACTGTGGACAGCTGTGATCCACAGGGCCCTGGGCTGGAACCAGGAATAGAGGGCAGGCCAGGGTTCCTCCCATCCCCCCAACTCCCTAATGGATACAGAAGGAGTTGACCTGGACTGTGGGTCTCACCAGAGGGGAAGGTCCCTGGCCTGTCCCCTGACCCTCTAGGTGAACCAGCGGAGACTGTGGGAATTGTTCTCCTTCCTTTTCCCCATGCTGGCCAGGGATGAGGTTAGCTGAGTGAACGGCAGGTTTGAGCCACTAGCAAAAGTGGCCAAACTGAGAGCAGCCGTGAATCTCTGAGGCGAGCAAATCCGCCAATAAGCGCAGGACCCACCAAGGCAGAGGAGGAATTTTATCACAGTGCTTGAAAACTGTTATGTCCCCTCTCAGTCTTATCTCTTCCAGACTAAACAAACCCAGTTTTTTCAATCTTCCCTCATAAGTCATGTTTTCTAGACCTTTAATCATTTTTGTTGCTCTTCTCTGGACTTTCTCCAATTTGTCCACATCTTTCTTGAAATGTGGGGCCCAGAACTGGACACAATACTCCAGTTGAGGCCTAATCAGCGTGGAGCAGAGCGGAAGAATTACTTCATGTGTCTTGCTTACAACACTCCTGCTAATACACCCCAGAATGATCGCTTTTTTTTTTTTTTTTTTTTTTTTTTTTTTGCAAAAGTGTTACACTGTTGACTCATATTTAGCTTGTGGCCTACTTGTGGTCCAGATCCTTTTCTGCAGTTTTCCTGTGTATCTACTTTAGTGTAGATGTGTAATGTAGAGTTAGTTTATGTCGACCTATCTCTGTAGTGTAGATCAGGCCTGAATTAGAGATTGAATTTATGGTTTATTACAACTATCTGTAACCCACTAATCCCCTCTTTTTGACCTATGACTGCAGAGGTGTTAACGGACCACTCTACCTTGAAAGGTCCCTTAGAATATGTGCTACCTACTTACGCTAACCAATCTGTTCCACCTTCCATTTAGCTGTGATGCTCAAAGTTCCTTTCCTAGACCTGAAGAAGAGCTCTGTGTGGCTCAAAAATTTGTCACCCACAGAAGTTGGTCCAATAAACGATATTACCTCACCCACCTTGTCACCCCAGCTACATTCAGTTAGCATTTCCAACACTATGAAGTTTGTCATGAAAGGAAGGACTATTTTCAGGGTGGTATTTTCAGGGAAAACAAAATACATGTATCCCACCCTCTTAGGTTCTCTGATGCCCAGTTGAAGTGAAGTTATTCTGAATGAGCTCAGCAGCTGCTGATACCAAAAAAAAAAAAAAAAAAAAAAAAAAAACCAAAGAGAAGATCAAAGAACAAAAATATATAAAAGAAAAAGCAGTGACTCATCTTCTTGAGATGAAAGCCGTTGATACAACTGACATACGGTAAACACACTAATTCCACCGCTGTGAGCCATCCACTCAGTTAGGGCATGAACACCTGTAATTACCTTTTCTTTTGAAGACAGTGTTGGGTGTACAAATTTTCTATACAGGAGGCTGGAGCCTTTTGTGTATGGAGACAGCAACCAAGCTACAAAAGCTATTTTCAGTTCATAATAGAATGGAAACCTATTGGAAAACAAAGATGATATAGATAGATAGATTCATGTTAACTGCTTCTCTGATGATAATAGAAACCCAAGGCAGTTAGCAATTGGCAGATTCATAGCCTAGGCTGGTTTCTGTCTACCTGAGTGTCCTAAGGATCTACCACCCTCTTTCCACATTCACTCACATCCAAACTCTGGCTGAGCGCTATGCAAAGTTTTCTGGCAGCCAGGTAGCAGCAACGTTATTTAATAGGGACCCTTTGAACCAATTAAGTGACAAGGGGTGCTGTATGCACAAAGGGGCCATGGAGGCTTTCTTTGCACTGTTCCCAGCCCTTACAGGCCTGGGATGCAGAGAGAATACTACCTATCACACCCACCAGCAGCCTGCAAACCAGCCTCTGGATTTATTTATACACCTTTTGTCTCTCTGCCTTTCTGCAGTTAGATGGCACTTATCACGGAATCGAACCATCATTCCTTTCACATTATGCAGGCGCTGTCTCATTATCTGTGCTTGTATAGTGTGCAGCATAATGGGGCCCAATCTTCCCTGGGGATTTCTGGCACTATTGTAATATACACAGAACAACAATTACTAATAATAAGAGACATTCCCGTTATAACTGCATGTCCTTCCCTTTTGTTTTGCTAGCAGCAACGTGACTTAACACAGAGAATTTTAAAAATCTAACCCGTCCTCCACGTTTTCTACAGATAGTTTACGTGTCTCATTTCCCTCAGTTAAGAGAATGTCTACACTGCAATCATGGGATACCCAAGCTAGCTTTAGGAGCGAGGTCACAGCAGCACAGTTTGTACAAGCCCGCTCAGAACCACACACAATGACTTGTGTGGCTAACCTGTGCCTTAGCCTGCGTGCTGCGTCTTCATCTCTGGAACCCAAGCTAGCTACATGACAGCTAGCTCAGGCCCATATATGAGCTGCAGTCACACCCCCTGGATCAGGCCCAAATGAGTTAAGGACATACTGAAGTACCAACACAATGCCTCCTTTTGGGCCGGATTCTGTGTGGTGGTGAGCTCCCTGAAACTCCCATTGAAAAGAGTGCTCCCTGCAGGTGATCAGCACCTTGTAGGTCTGGGCCCTTGGTGAGGTACATGCATAAGGATTAAGAACTTGATGCAAAGCCCATTCACTTCTCCGGTTTCCATTAGCTTCAATGGGCTTTGGATCAGGCTGTATAAGAGTGGTCAAAATGTGCCTGAAGTTAGGTACCTATCTAAGTGGCCTAGTCCAAAGCTCACAGGAGTTTTCCCCCTCACTTCAGTGCAAGTGGCCTGATTTGCAGAGGTGCTGAGCACCCAAAGCCTCTATTGACCTTAACACCCCACTTTAACCATGGTCTGTGTTCCTCCCCTCCTAACCCCCACATGAGAACAGACTGGGAGGAAGCTGCAGGGTGCACAGGCTCGACCCCTTTGCAAACAAAGAATGTCATTTTCCTTTGTGCTCCTATACACCCAAGTATCTATCTCAAAGGAAAAGGACAGAGCAGGAACAAGTAATATCCCCTGCTGTTGAAACCCACTGCTGAGTGTGTGTTACAGGCCCCTCTATGCCCAACCTGAATATCAATCTGCTACAGCCCTAGTTAGAAAACCCTGGATCTCTAGCTCAAGCTTTAGTAGCTCATGCTTTTAGCTCTGGAGGTTCCCGGTTCAATTCCCAGTGTATTGGCCAAGATGGCAGCTCTCTCAATTGGGACTGCAATAGACTCCTAACCACTGTGGAGCAGGCACAGAGAGGAACATGTAACACACTGGCTTACCCTAGGGATTAGAAAGTTTTAGAAGGGAAAAAGTTAAAGTGGTTTGTCTTATTCCTGTTTGTATCTTCCTCCTCCTTCTTCCTCCCTCTATCTCTTCCTTCCCCCTATTCCTTTCTCTCCTCTCTTTCCCTTTTCCCCTCACTCATGTTCACCTGTCCTCTCTCAAATACACATTCCACTCTTTCCATGTGCCTGTCTCCATCCCAACACCTGCACCAGTGCCCACAGCAGAAGAGGGCTGCTGGCTCAGCCATCCTCTGTTGACTGTGACAGACCTTCGTCAAACTCTTCCCAGTTCCAACTGTTTTCTCACAGGCACCCGAGCAGTTCCCCTGATGTTAGTATTTCCCAACCCCTAAATCTGGCAGCGCTAAGAGAGGAAGTGCTGGTCTTCCAAGCAAAACATGCCATGCACCTGACATTTAACCCCTTGCACAGGAAATGACACAGTCTTACAATCCTCTCTCTGGAGCTGTGTTCCCTTATAAACCCTTCTATTTTCTTCCCCATCTCATTACCAATGCCCCACCTCGGTCTGACGCTCACCAGCAAAGAAAGAGATCTGTGAAAGTCTCGGCTGTCGTGAAGAGTGCAAATATGATCCAGTACATCATCCATTTGACCTGTGAAGAGAAATCAGATATTTTATAACCGTGTTGTTCTAGGAAGGCACAAATGTACAGTGATGGTATTTTACTCTTCTAGGGGAGAGCATCTTTCAGCTGAGGATCCCAAAGCTCAGCCCATCCACAGCTGCCTGGTGATACGCTTATTGACAAGAATGCCTCAGAACCCTGTTGTGCAGGCACGGAGAACTGAAGGGCTTTGCCAGGTGTCACCCAGCAAGTTGTCACATAGGCGTAGTCCACAACACAAATCAGAGTCATGCACAAACCCACATGAAGAAGGAATTTGTCCTTTATGCTCAATCCGACCAAAAGACAAAGTAGTCAGACTCGCTGCTCATATTCCACAAGGAGTTTCTGCTGTAGAATTTCTGTCTGACTGAGATAGTGATTTAGACAGTTTGATAACACTAGAACATACAGATGACACCATATAACTTCCCTCTTCATCTGCAAATGCAAGTGCAACCCTGCTATCACGTTACCTGGTGCGGTAATCCCATCAGGTAATGGCCTATAATCAGGGTTAGGTTAGGTCAATACATGGATGGGAGATCGCCAAGTGACCTCTAAGTACTGCAGGAAGGAAAAGGTGCTTATGAATCAGTAGCTAGCACTCTTCCCTCTGAGTAAGTCCCAGCACACCCAAATTTGCTGACAGAAGGAGCTGTGCTATTGGAGGTGTCTTCTCTCAAATGACCTATGTAACCCTACACCCCCTCAGTGTGGTGCTCTGTACCCCTATAGTGGACGGGGCCACAGAAAGAGGTTGGTGAGTCTGCTGCAGCCAAGGCTAACAGAGGTGGGTCTTTTAGCTTAGGCAATAGAGGCTTTTAGCTCCAGAGGTCAAGGCTGTAGCAGGCTCATCAACCTCTATATATGGACCAGCCATGACAAGAGGGGGACAGAGTGCCATACTGACTGGGTGGGAGTTACACGTAGCCGAGGTCCTAACCATCTGTGGTCATTAGAGATCCCATGGTACTTGACATAAGAGTAGGGATGTCTTTGCAGTAAGACAAAATATACTTACCTTATCTCAATAGCCTGTGACAGGGTTAAAAAAAAGCCAGGAAAGTGTTAAAGGTTACCTCTCTGTTCCATGACCCTGCAAGGATTTAAGGGAAGGGCACTTCTTCTTTCTGCTGGCTGAGAGAGGCAAGGGCCTCAGCCTTGTTGGTCAGGGAATTGCTTTGCTTTGAGTTATTCATGCATTTTGGGTGTTTGAACGGAAAATTGCATCTTGAAGCAGGGGCCTGAAATGGATTCAGGGGTAACACTAATTTTTTCCTGGGCTGACAAGCCTACCAGCTAACATGCCGCCAGCAGCACAGATGGACACAATATTCTTAATTTCCCATCTTAAACCATACTGTAGTGCCGTTGCCTTACACCCCAGAAGCAGCTGCATTTCAGTGGTGGTCAGGAAACGCGTTCTCCACCCCCAGTGATGAGTTTGATAAAGATGAATTTTTTAAAAAAGTTTTCATTGAAAAACTGCAAGTCTGAAAACTTCTTGGTTATTTATTTGTTTAGTTTGTTTTGTTTTTTTGGCAACCAAAAAATCAAAATGTTTTGACCAGTGGGGCAAACATTCTTTGTTTCACTGAAAATTTTTGCCTGATTGGCTGAAATTTTTCAGTTGACAAAAACAAATCAAATGTTCTTCCAATAACACGTCGTTGAATTGTGACATTTCCCATGGATATTTCCATTTTGCTAAAAAATCCATTTTTTGTTGAAAAATATATTGTGGAACAAAATTTTTTGACCAACTCCCCTCAGTATGTCTCAGCAACCTCACAGGGGTGTTAGTAAGTTTAAGTAAACAATATCAGTGAAGTACTTTAATAGTCAGAGGTCTTGACTACACTAAAAAGGTGTACTATTGTAACTCAACCAGAATAATTAAGCAGTGCCACTCCTGGCAGGCCTTGTCCACACTTGGTTTGCTAGTATAGGTATGTCAGGAGGGCTACATTGGCTAACCCCAGCCAATACCCTAGTGGAAATGTAGATTATGCTACCAATAATTTTTTTGCCAATATAGTTTACACCAGTTGCCCAAACAGAATAAGCTATACTGGCAAAAGTTCCTTTTTGTCCATGTAACAGCATCTATACTAGGACTTTTGCTGGCACAGCTATATCAGTTTGGGAAGTGGGGTGGCGATTTCCTCACACTCCTAAGTAACATAGCAATGCTGGCAAAACTTTTAAGTATAGATCAAGTCCAAGTGTGGATAAAGTATATCAGAGTAAAGGTGCTTTATACTGGTATAACTATTCCCACATGGGAAAGGGAATAAGCTATACTGGTATACAGTACCTTTACTGATATAACTGCATCCATCCAAGGTAGGGTTGCCAACTTTCTAATTGCAGAAAACCGAACATTCTTGCCCCACCTCCTATCCGCCCCTGCCCCGAGGCCCCACCCTTGCCCTGCCTCTTCTCTGAGGCCCGCCCCCCGCTCACTCCACCCCCTCTCCCTCCATCGCTTACTCTCCCCCACCCTCACTCATTTTCACCAGGCTCAGGCAGGGAGTTGGGATGTGGGAGGGGGTGAGGGCTCCAGCGGGGGGTGCGGGATCTGGGGTGCGGCTGGGGATGAGGGGTTTGGGGTGCAGGAGGGGGCTCCAGGTTGGGGCTGAGGGGTTCAGAGTGTGAGAGAGGGCTCTGGGCAGGGGCAGAGGTGTGGAAGGGGATGCGGGATCCGGGAGAGAGGAGGTTCCAAGCTGGGGCAGAGGGTTGGCGCACGGGAGGAAGCTCGGTGTGTGGGCTCTGGACAGCGCTGACCTTGGGTGACTCCCAGGAAGCGGCAACATGGCCCTCTTGCTCCTAGGCAGAGGAGCAGCCCCCTGCAAGTGCCGCTATCGCAGCTCCCATTGGTCACTGTTCCCCTGAGGGACATGCCGTCCACTTCCCGAGATCTATGCAGAGCTGGGCAGGGAGTCTACCTTAGCCCCACTGTGTTGCCAACCGGACTTTTAATGGCCTGGTCAGCAGTGCTGACCGGAGCTAGTGTTGACAGAAGCTAATGCCAGGGTCCCTTTTTGACCAGGTGAACCGGTTGAAAACTGGACACCTGGCAACCCTAACCCAAGGGCTTGTATTGGTATAACTATATTGGTTAAAGAAAAAGCACACCCCTAACTGACATAGTTATAACAAAACAACTTCCAAGCGCAGACCAGGCCTTTAGATCAAATGTGTTCTCGAAATGGAGACTATCATTGCTAGCCACTGCTAGGTGATGTTATTTGAACTGCTAGCACATCAAAGGGGATTTATATAGCTGGAGTGGTGCAGCAGAGTCAGCTCTGCAAGTACCTGCAGGTCAGGCAGCCCTCATCTGGTTTACTTACAATGCTCACAATAAGTTAATGCTTTCGGATATAAAGAACTAATCTCACCAAGGGAAACGCTGGACTGGAAGAATCTCAAGAGCCTCTCAAAGTCACAGCTTGACAATGTACTAAGGACACGTTAAGATAATCGTCAAAGCTGTCACCAAGACATGGAAATGGCCTTATCATCATTGAGATGCTCAGATATTTGAAGAGTAAATACCTGAAGGCTCTGCAGTGTTCAGTACACTTTAGATAGAAAACAAGATTGTGACAGACAGTACAGCCCCTTTGGGACACAGAAGGGGCCCTTGTGGGTCATGCTTCTCCCACATCCCACTTCCCCTAACAAAAGTTGGCATTGTCTGCCTGAACCATGGGACACTAGGACCCAGAGGCGTTCTCCTAGGAAAAAGGCAGGACAGCTCCACCATAAGTATATAAAGAGGCCATCCCACTATGGAGGCTGGCTGCTGCTTTGGAGAGAAAGGGTCTCTGCTTCCTGAAAGATATTCACAATCATATGTACTTTTGGTTTGCTAATTCCATTGCAAACCCTGTTTTGAGAGAGCAGCCAAAGGGCCAATGGGCTTCTGAAGAGGCTTTACTTTGTTCTGCTCTCCTACAATAAATAAGCAAAGCAAAACTATATCTCAGGTATGGGCATCAAGCACCTTTTGAGATCAGCCATACAAGTACAATGATGCCACCACATGGAGGCATAAGCAATTTGTCAAAGGTCACGAGCAGAGCTAGGAACAGAATCCAGCTCTCCTAACTTTCAGTCTAGGGCCCTATCCACCAGCCTACACATCATAGAATCATAGAATCATAGAATATCAGGGTTGGAAGGGACCCCAGAAGGTCATCTAGTCCAACCCCCTGCTCAAAGCAGGACCAAGTCCCAGTTAAATCATCCCAGCCAGGGCTTTGTCAAGCCTGACCTTAAAAACCTCTAAGGAAGGAGATTCTACCACCTCCCTAGGTAACGCATTCCAGTGTTTCACCACCCTCTTAGTGAAAAGTTTTTCCTAATATCCAATCTAAACCTCCCCCATTGCAACTTGAGACCATTACTCCTCGTTCTGTCATCTGCTACCATTGAGAACAGTCTAGAGCCATCCTCTTTGAAACCCCCTTTCAGGTAGTTGAAAGCAGCTATCAAATCCCCCCTCATTCTTCTCTTCTGCAGACTAAACAATCCCAGCTCCCTCAGCCTCTCCTCATAAGTCATGTGCTCTAGACCCCTAATCATTTTCGTTGCCCTTTGTTGTACTCTTTCCAATTTATCCACATCCTTCCTGTAGTGTGGGGCCCAAAACTGGACACAGTACTCCAGATGAGGCCTCACCAGTGTCGAATAGAGGGGAACGATCACGTCCCTCGATCTGCTCGCTATGCCCCTACTTATACATCCCAAAATGCCATTGGCCTTCTTGGCAACAAGGGCACACTGCTGACTCATATCCAGCTTCTCGTCCACTGTCACCCCTAGGTCCTTTTCCGCAGAACTGCTGCCGAGCCATTCGGTCCCTAGTCTGTAGCGGTGCATTGGATTCTTCCATCCTAAGTGCAGGACCCTGCACTTATCCTTATTGAACCTCATTAGATTTCTTTTGGCCCAATCCTCCAATTTGTCTAGGTCCTTCTGTATCCTATCCCTCCCCTCCAGCGTATCTACCACTCCTCCCAGTTTAGTATCATCAGCAAATTTGCTGAGAGTGCAATCCACACCATCCTCCAGATCATTTATGAAGATATTGAACAAAACGGGCCCCAGGACCGACCCCTGGGGCACTCCACTTGACACCGGCTGCCAACTAGACATGGAGCCATTGATCACTACCCGTTGAGCCCGACAATCTAGCCAGCTTTCTACCCACCTTATAGTGCATTCATCCAGCCCATACTTCCTTAACTTGCTGACAAGAATGCTGTGGGAGACCGTGTCAAAAGCTTTGCTAAAGTCAAGAAACAATACATCCACTGCTTTCCCTTCATCCACAGAACCAGTAATCTCATCATAAAAGGCGATTAGATTAGTCAGGCATGACCTTCCCTTGGTGAATCCATGCTGACTGTTCCTGATCACTTTCCTCTCCTCTAAGTGCTTCAGGATTGATTCTTTGAGGACCTGCTCCATGATTTTTCCAGGGACTGAGGTGAGGCTGACTGGCCTGTAGTTCCCAGGATCCTCCTTCTTCCCTTTTTTAAAGATGGGCACTACATTAGCCTTTTTCCAGTCATCCGGGACTTCCCCCGTTCGCCACGAGTTTTCAAAGATAATGGCCAAGGGCTCTGCAATCACAGCCGCCAATTCCTTCAGCACTCTCGGATGCAATTCGTCCGGCCCCATGGACTTGTGCACGTCCAGCTTTTCTAAATAGTCCCTAACCACCTCTATCTCTACAGAGGGCTGGCCATCTCTTCCCCATTTTGTGTTGCCCAGCACAGCAGTCTGGGAGCTGACCTTGTTAGTGAAAACAGAGGCAAAAAAAGCATTGAGTACATTAGCTTTTTTCCACATCCTCTGTCACTAGCTTGCCTCCCTCATTCAGTAAGGGGCCCACACTTTCCTTGGCTTTCTTCTTGTTGCCAACATACCTGAAGAAACCCTTCTTGTTACTCTTGACATCTCTTGCTAGCTGCAGCTCCAGGTGCGATTTGGCCCTCCTGATATCTTTCCTACATGCCCGAGCAATATTTTTATACTCTTCCCTGGTCATATGTCCAACCTTCCACTTCTTGTAAGCTTCTTTTTTATGTTTAAGATCCGCTAGGATTTCACCATTAAGCCAAGCTGGTCGCCTGCCATATTTACTATTCTTTCGACTCATCGGGATGGTTTGTCCCTGTAACCTCAACAGGGATTCCTTGAAATACAGCCAGCTCTCCTGGACTCCCTTCCCTTTCATGTTAGTCCCCCAGGGGATCCTGGCCATCTGTTCCCTGAGGGAGTCAAAGTCTGCTTTCCTGAAGTCCAGGGTCCGTATCCTGCTGCTTACCTTTCTTCCCTGCGTCAGGATCCTGAACTCAACCAACTCATGGTCACTGCCTCCCAGATTCCCATCCACTTTTGCTTCCCCCACTAATTCTACCCGGTTTGTGAGCAGCAGGTCGAGAAAAGCGCTCCCCCTAGTTGGCTCCCCTAGCACTTGCACCAGGAAATTGTCCCCTACGCTTTCCAAAAACTTCCTGGATTGTCTATGCACCGCTGTATTGCTCTCCCAGCAGATATCAGGAAAATTAAAGTCACCCATGAGAATCAGGGCATGCGATCTAGTAGCTTCCGTGAGTTGCCGGAAGAAAGCCTCATCCACCTCATCCCCCTGGTCCGGTGGTCTATAGCAGACTCCCACCATGACATCACTCTTGTTGCACACACTTCTAAACTTAATCCAGAGACACTCAGGTTTTTCCACAGTTTCGTACCGGAGCTCTGAGCAGTCATACTGCTCCCTTACATACAGTGCTACTCCCCCACCTTTTCTGCCCTGCCTGTCCTTCCTGAACAGTTTATAACCATCCATGACTGTACTCCAGTCATGTGAGTTATCCCACCAAGTCTCTGTTATTCCAATCACATCATAATTCCTTGACATCACCAGGACCTCCAGTTCTCCCTGCTTGTTTCCAAGGCTTTGTGCATTTGTATATAAGACTTCCCCCAGCCCTGTTTACAGAATCACCTGGAATGCAGGTAGCAACTTTAAAATGTAATGATCAGAGACCATAAAACATAGCACAGGAGAAAAAAAAATTACTTACATATTCTTTAATATCCTTTGATTTTACAGCTTTGTAAGAATAATACGCAGGGTAAAGAGTGCCAAATATAATCCTGAAAGAAAAAAAGAAATGGAGAAGCTTGATTTCCTGTCACAGGGAAATATTTTTTCCTTCTGTTAACTGCATTTCTTGCCCCTGTAGAAAGTGTTAGTAGATTCTGATCTAGGGCTATGATACACCATGCACTGACTTCCTCTGTGGTTTACAGTATAGGACTGATCCTGCCTCATTGACCTAAGTGACAATTTTGCCATTGATTTACATGGAACAAGATTCGGGCCAAAATTGTTTCCCCTCTTTTGTGACTGTCCCTTTGAGGCTGCATTACATTTAATAGGCATCTCCCGATGAAAAGTACCAAAAAGAGTGACACATCAGCATGAAAACAAGGCAGAAAAACAAACCTCAAGGAAAAGGTAAATGTAATTTTAAAATAATCTACCATGAAACAGCAAAGAAGGTTTATTAGTTATTTTTAGAGATGGGACAAAATGGGAACCATTTATCTGAAATCCCCATCCCCCACCCCTACTCCCCAAAAAAACTTTAGAGGGGAAAGGGACAAAAATGGGATTCAGATTACACCTGGTTTTGGTTTGACAATATTAGGGCCCAATCCTGCACTCAGCTCAGGGAAGGAGAAATCCTGTATGGCCCTGTTGACTCCAACTCTAAAGCCCCTCAAGTTTTCTGTGTCTGAAAGAGACACTACCAGGTTCAAAGTCATAGAGCTGTAAAAACAAATCCTTAAGCTACTTATAGCACATTAGAGTTTAAAAAGTGAGGGAATGTTTAAAAATCTCCTTTCCTCTTCGCTATTTGTGCTGCTTATTCACTTTGATCATTTCTTTAAGTGTAGACCCTGAACATAGGCTAAGCATTTCCACTTTCTTCTAGACAGGTTTTAGTCAATTTCCCCTGTATTTGCAGGATACTGCAATGTTTGGATTGAAAATCGTAGCAGGGGAATGTTTACTGGTTTAAAAAAAAATGTTTCCACTGGACTTTTTCTTAATTTCATGTAAACATTTCCATTGTTATTAGGGTTTAATCAAAGTTCATTGTTTCAAAACCTAAACTTAGAGCCATATTAACCTGATATCATCCTTTCCATTTTGCCAGTTATGTTCCCCTGTCAAGGGACTCAATTACATTTATGTCCAATTCATGGATGAAATATTAAAAATTTACTCTCCTCCATGCAGCTCTCAATTGTCCCTCCCAAAGCTGTCCTCAGGAAAGCATTTGTAAAAGAACAGAATGAGACTGCACACTATCTCGATTTGCAAAGCACTGCACTAGCACAATTTGCTGGGTATTCATCATGCCTACTGTAGTGTAATTTAACAAAACCCAAAGCATGATGCAGACTTCAGAAAAGCAACCACGGAGTGAGGAGCTCAATGTTTTTCAGACGTTTTATGCTGGTTTCAGAAAGAGCTGCTGGAAACTGGGAGCACTGAAGCTATTTCGTTCACCAGAGATGTGCTGTATGCAGGGATTAGATAATATGCCCAGAGAGAAGATTCTGGGAAAACACATTCATTGTTCTCCCTTGAAATATCTTAAACAGCAGAGCTGTTTAAGGCAGTGGAGACACACAGACAATGGTCCTGGTCCTATTCTCATTGAAGCTAAACAGCAAACTTTCCACTGACATCAGTGGTAGTGGGATCTGGTCCAGTGAAGATAATGCTAAAAGAGGCAGAGTTTTTCTGCACAGCTCAGAAAAACAACCATGCACATGAATTATTTCCCCCACAACACACCCCTCATTTATAAAAGTTCCTCATTTCTGTCCCAATCCATTTCCCTCCCTCCCTAAACTGGTTGCTATCACACGCTCTTGTTTCCTGCAGAGATTCTAACATCTGATGATTTATATTTGCTTCCTCAGTTTATGTCAGTAACAGAAACTAACTTGGTCTTAGAGGCAAGCGAGTTTACAGAATCTCTGGAACACAGTTATATATGGCAAATACTTGGAAAGTTTCCTGTGGAGGAAGAAAAGGCCTTACTATTTTGTTTACCTAAAGTATACAGCATAATTAATAGGCTGATGTGCCTTCCCTGTGGGGGTTATGTAACAAACTTCAGATTTTCCTGACAGTACCAAGTGGGTTTGTATTATCCAGGCAGTTGTGGTTTAATAGACTGAGCCCTGGGATAGGAGACTTAGTCCTACTCCTGCTAACTTGCTCTGTGACCTGGAGCAACTCATTTAACCTCTCTGTGCCTCAGTCTCCCTCTCTATAAAATGGGTGGTGGGGCTCCAGCTTCAGTGCTGGATGGCAGGGCTCAGTGAGGGAGTGCTACTTCCATCCCCAGACTCACCGCAGCCTGTCTGGGTTGAGGGAGGGGGCGTGGAGCACAACAAAAAATTGCAGCATTGCTGCAGAAGAGAGATCTCCTCCTGCTGCTAGCACAAGGGGTTGCCTCACAACCACTGAAATCCATGAGCAGGCAGCAGCTAGGCAAGGAAACACACCACTGCTCTGCCCTGCAACGCTACATCAGCACTTCAGGGAGCAGGGCCAAATGGACGGTAGAAATCTGGGGAGGCACATGCCTCCCCGCACGCATCGCCTTTGGTTGGGGTTCCACAGACTTGTCTATTTAAGTTTATGGGCCCCTGGGTTTAAAAAAAAAAAAGGTTGAGAACCACTGCTCTAGCCCATCCAAAATGGAGTAACTAAAACACCTCTCGCCCATCTCTCAAATTGTGTCACTCACTCATCGGGTGACCAGATAGCAACTGTGAAAAAATGGGATGGGGGTGGGGGAGATAATAGGCGCCTATATAAGAAAGTCCCAAACAACGGGACTGTCCCTTTAAAAACGGGACATCTGGTCACCATACTCACCCATTCAAATCCCTCCACTGGCTCCCCTCTGGCCTGCCAAGTCAAGACTGAGAGTCTCATTGTTGCCTTCAAGTGTTTGAATACTGCTCCTGCCTACACCCCTATACTGGTGTCTTACACCATCCCATCTCTTCCCTAATGATGACAGTCTTGCAGTTTTCTTATCCCACTTTTTCTTTGTGCCTTCGTCCATGCTGCACCAGGCTCCCATGCTATCTTCATTCAAATTCTTCCCAAATATCCACTCTGTCCACAAAGCCCTCATCCCCTTTATGTATCACCATTCCAATTCTAAAAATAAAATAAAACTGCTCACCACCCCCCTGCAAAAAAAGCCCTCTGGTATCGCCTTCTTTTGAGTCCCCCAATGTGGCTTTTGTATGACCTTTTAGCCTTGGGGTGGAAAATGAACTGTCCAAAACACAAAGGCCTAAAAGTCTTGTACACTATCTTCACTGCCAAGCTAGAAATTGAATTGGGGAGCTCCAGAGACAGATGTATGAGTGGCTACAGCTTGAGGTATAGACAAGGGTCTCTACCTGGAGCTGTAAGAGACTCACAGCTTCACTGAATTGGGCCCAGAGTGGGGACTTGTGACACACTGACCAGTAGGTCTCATCAGTTCGCTCTCAGCACTGAACACAATCACGTGGCAGTTAGTATATTATTTTGACATATCACTGGGGTCTAAATTAATTATAACCACTTAGCAAAAAGGTCTGGGAATGATGGCACACAGCTCAGTGAAGAGCTCTGCTTATTGTGCACAAATGGGCAAAAACAAAAGCAAAACGTCAGGGTACTTCAGGAATGGGATAGAGAATAATCCTGATAATATTACAATGCCATTATACAAGTCAATAGCACGCTCTGAGCTGGGGCACTGTGTTCCCATCTGGCCACTCTCTCTCTCTCTCTCTCTCTCAAAAAGGATACCATGAAAACTGAAGGGGACAGGAGAAGGGCAATGAAAATACTTAGTGGGACATGGAAAGAATTCCACATGAAGAGAGGTTGAAGTGACTGGGATTGTTTATTTTAGAGAGGAAGCAAATAAAGTGGCCAGGATAAGGGTGTAAGAATTAACAGAGGGTCTAGAGAAAGTAAATCAGACACACACACCCTTCTCCTAATAGCAGCACCAGAGAATGTTCAATTAAACTGAAAGAACACATTTCAAACCCACACAAGGAAATACTTTTCTGCACAACAAACAATTAACCTGTGGAACTCATTGAAGTAGGATATCATTGCGATCAAGAGCATAAGAACATTCAAAATGTTACATTTATATATCCAGTTACATAGATAGGATTTTTAAATAAACCTTTGTGAGTCAGGTCAATCATTAACTGACCAGGGAGAAGAAGAAACTGCCCATTATGACATTTCATGCACCTTCCTCTGAAGCAGATGATAGCAGCCACTGGCTCAGGATACTGGACTAAAGGGACCAGAAGTCTGATCCATTGTGCAGTTCCTAAATTGTTAATAATACACACCCTTGAAGGATATTGGCTTGTCCCACACCCAACTCTCGGTCAGGCCCTTTAAACAAAAACATCACAAGCAACTCAAAATAAAGCTATTCCCCCAATCAGCATTGGGCTGCAGGGACCCAGAGACCTTTTGTTCCACACTGCTCCAGGACAAGCCACAGGACCCACCTCCCTCCTACAGCTTTTCTTCTTCCAACTGAGCTCTCTCGGCCATTTATAGACATCCCCGTCCCTTTCCCAGCTGGGTCTGGAAATCAAACAGGACTGGCTGGCCACTAGCCTTTAGAGAAACAAACCACCCTACTGCAACCCCATAGTCTGGGAGTCAGCATCAGAGCTGGGATTAGAATTCAGGACAGCCTCATTCCACATGCTAAACTCTAAGCCACTAGACATTGCTGGCTCCCCGACTAAGGTCCTGGTCCTCCAAACACACGTGCACAAAGTTACTAACATACCCAATCTAGTATCCACTGAAGTCAATGGAGAAACCCACTCCAGTGGGAATTGGACCAGACTCATAAACAGCTCCCTGTGACATCAATGAGTCTATTAGAGCGAGTAATTTTACTCACATGGGTTTGCAAGATCTGGCCCTAATGTTACAAACACACAGCACAGTGCTGCTGACACCACAAACCTGTCAAGCTTTGCTGTTTTGGTTACCATGTCATCAGAGCCTCTAGATATTTGGATGGTGGGGCACATCCTTGGATCACTGTAGAACAAACAAGACAAACGCAGCAAGCCTTTTTTCATGAATAGCTGATGTTTCCATATCATTAGCACAAAGCAGCCAAGACTAAGAACTTCTGCTTCAATAAGGGCCTGGATACACTTTTGAATTGCTGAAATATTTTGGCCTTCTCAACATATTTGTTGGGCAGCATATGCTTCTTATAGTACTTAGTAGCAGCTGAACTGTTTCAGTGCCAGGATTCCTTGCTGAGGCTGCCAATAAGGGTGCCAATGGGCTTGTGATCATTATTATTAGGACGAAGAATGTTTTCAGAATGCCATCAATTTGCACAGGGCTTTGCACAGATTTAAAAAAAAGGCAGCGACTGCCCCAAAGGGCTTACAGTATAAACCTAACAGGTGTGGAACGTGGAGCTACTAACTGTGGTATATAACCTATCATTTAAATCAGCTTCTGTACCAGATGACTGGAGGATAGCTAATGTGATGCCAATGTTTTAAAAAGGTTCCAGAGGTGATCCTGGCAATTACAGGCTGGTAAGTCTGACTTCAGTACCAGGCAAATTGGTTGAAACTATAGTAAAGAACAGAATTATCAGACACATAGATGAACATGATTTGTTGGGGAAGAGTCAACATGGTTTTTGTAAAGGGAAATCATGCCTTACCAATCTACTAGAATTCTTTCAGGGGATCAAAAAGCATGTGGACAAGGGGGATCCAGTGGATATAGTGTACTCAGATTTTCAGAAAGCCTTTGACAAGGTCCCACACCAAAGCCTCTTAAGCAAAGTAAGCTGTCATAGGATAAGAGGGAAGGTCCACTTATGGTTCACTAACTGGTTCAAAGATAGGAAACAAAGGTGTGACAGGGTCAGACCAGATGGCTACAGGACAGTGATCCTATTGAGATCCAGGAAGTGGGCGGGCGGAATGATTCTGGGGGACAACTAATGAAATAACAGGGACAGGAATGCAGTCAAAGGGTCAAACAAAGGGAACCTGACTACAGGAGAATGATAGAAGGTAGATATATTAGCCCCAGATTAAGCAGGTCCCTTTTCACTGAGTAAGATCATGGGCTGTTTCGGAACAATCAGGAAGTTGCTGGAACCAATTAAGGCAGGCTAATCAGGGCACCTGGTTTTAAAAAGAACCCCACTTCAATTAGTGAGGCGTGTGTGAGAAGCTGGGAGCAAGAGGTGTAAGAAGCTGAGAGTGAGAAGGTGTACTGCAGGAGGACTGCGAAGTACAAGCATTACCAGACATTAGGAGGAAGGTCCTGTGGTGAGGATAAAGAAGGTGTTGGGAGGAGGCCCTGGGGAAGTAGTCCAGCGAGTTGAAGCTGTCATGCAGCTGTTACAAGAGACACTGTAGACAGTTGCAATCTACAGGGCCCTGGGCTGGAACCTGGAGTAGAGGGTGGGCCTGGGTTCCCCCTATCTCCCTCAACTCCCTATTTGAGACAAGAGGAGGTGACCTGGACTATGGGTCCCACCAGAGGAGAAGGTCCCTGGCCTGTTCCCCGACCCATTAGGTGGACCAGCAGAGACTGTGGGAATTGTTCTCCTTTTTTTTTCCCCCAGGCTGGCTAGTGATGAGGTTAGCTGAGTGAATGGCAGGTTTGAGCCACTAGCAAAAGTTGCCAAACTGAGGGCTGCTGTGAATCTCTGAGGCGAGCAAATCCGTCAATAAGTGCAGGACCCACCGAGATAGAGGAGAAACTTTGTCACAAAGGGTAGGAATAAATGGCCAGTTTTCAGAATGGAGAGAGTAAATAGTGGTGTCCCTTAGGGGTCTGTACTGGGACCAGTACTGTTCAACATATTCATAAATGATCTGCAAATTTTGCCACCTCACTGTTTACCCCTTTTTCCAGGTGATATAAAACTCAGCAAGATAATTAAGTCCAAAGCAGACTGTGAAGAGTTACAAAAGGATTTCACAGAACTGGGTGACTTGGCAATAAAATGGCAGATGAAATTCAATGTTGATAAATGCAAAGTAATGCATAGTGGAAACATAATCCCAACTATACATATAAAATGATGGGGTCTAAATTAGTTGTAACCACTCAAGAAAGAGATCTTGGAGTCAGTCATTGTGGATAGTTCTCTGAAAACATCCACGCCATGGGCAGAGGCAGTCAAAAAAGCGAACACAATTTTGGGAATCATTAGGAAAGGGATCAATAATAAGACAGATAATATTATATTGCCTCATATAAATCCATGGTATGCCCACATCTTGAATACTGTGTGCAGATCTGGCTGCCCCATCTCAAAAGAGATATATTTGAATTGGAAAAGATACAGAAAAGAGCATTAAAAATTATTAGGGATATGGAAGATCTTCTATATGAGGAGCGATTAATAAGACTGGAACTTTTCAGGTTGGAAAAGAGACAACTAAGGGGGGATATGATCGACATCTATAAAATCATGACTGGTGTGGAGAAAGTAAATAAGGAAGTGTTATTTACTCCTCGTAAACAAGAACTAGGGGCCACCAAATAAATTAATAGGCAGCAGGTTTAAAGCAAACAAAAGGAAGTATTTCTTCACGCAATGCACAGTCAACCTGTGGAAATTTTTGCCAGAGGATGTTGTGAAGGCCCAGACTATAACATGGTTCAAAAAAGAACTAGATAAGTTCATGGAGGATGGACTCATCAATGGCTATGGGCCAAGATGCAAAAACAAACTCTGAAGTGTCCCTAGCCTCTCTGCCAGAATCTGGGTATGAGCGACAGGGGATGGATCACTTGATGATTCCCTTTCTTTTCATTCCCTCTGGGACACCTGGCATTGGCCACTGTCGGAAGACAGGATACTGAGCTAGATGGACCACTGGTCTGACTCAGTATGGCCATTCTTATGTTTTTATGAGCTTTGTAAAGGAATGAATCAGGGAAAAGATTAAAGCAAATACAAATAATTAGGGCTGTTGATTAATCACAGTTAACTCACGCAATTAACTCAAAAAAATTAACTGCAATTAAAAAAATTAATTGTGATTAATCGGGCTGTTAAACAATAGAATACCAACAGAAATGTATTAAATATTTTTGGATGTTTTTCTACATTTTCAAATCTATTGATTTCTATTACAACAAAGAATACAAATACAAATATACTATTTCTTTTGTTTTTTACACTGCAAATATTTGTAATAAAAAATAAAGTGAGCACTGTACACTTTGTATTCTGTGTTGTAACTGAAATCAATAGATTTGAAAATGTAGAAACCATCCAAAAATACTTAAATAAATGGTATTCTATTATTGTTTAACAGTGTGATTAATCACAATTAATTTTTTTAATCGCTTGACAGCCCTACAAATAATGTGAGTCACACTGTGTGTCGAATGATGCTGTGATATTTTAAAGTAAAGATTCAGGTAAGGTAAAAGGGGAATCAGCAGAAAACAACGACTAAAGGCTCCAGGCTGGTATTCACAAAGGCAGTGGGTGCTTACAGACTTTGTCCCAGAGAAAAGAAAAGGAGTACTTGTGGCACCTTAGAGACTAACAAATTTATTAGAGCATAAGCTTTCGTGAGCTACAGCTCACTTCATCGGATGCATCCCAGAAAAGTCACTGCAAAGTGGCCACTAGCCAGTGTGAATTGGCCCCGTTATGTTTTGTCAGTCCTATAGCCCCACTCTTCCACACAATCTGCAAAATTGGCTGGGTACAGAGAGGGGAGGGCATGGCACTAACCCAGATCCACACACTCCCATTGAATGCTGGGAATTCTGGCAGAGACTAGGACTCCCTGAAACACAATCCCTCCCAGAGCAGCTGCTCCTGGAGCAGTGCATCGCCAGGCCACCCCGAGAGCAGGAATGTGCTGATGGGGCATCACTGAGCTCTTCACATTCAAACAGAAATCACATAATTAAAAATAAATAAATAAAACTGCTCTGTTTCCTTGCTTTTCTGCTGTGTCTCTCCCCATCCCCACTTGTATTTCACCTGCTTAGACCATAAATTCTTCAGGGGCAGCAGAGATCTTGCCTTCACACCTGCCTGTGATGCATTTCCGATAGCAAACTCCAGGGAACCCTGCCATCCTGCAGAAGATGCTTCTTTAAAAAGGCCTTTAAGTCAAGTTCAAGCCAAGATGATTTCTTAGGGTGTCCCCACAAAAGACATATCCCATCCCCTCTGCCGGTGCCCATGCCATTAAAATACTGATCCCTCCCTGCTATGTGGCCCATGTAATGGAAGGGCGGGTGATAACACCTCATCGCTCCTTTTGATTAAATTTCAAAATAAGGAGACTGCTTACCACGTAACTAGCTAGAACCTAGGGTATGTCTACAACAAAGAAAAACCCACAGCTCAGGATCAGGCCTGTTTGATTGTTGTGTAGAAGTCTACACAGCAATGAAACAGCTCACCAGCCTGAGCCCTGCAAGCCTGAGTCAGCTGGCATGGGCCAGCTGAGGGTTTTTCTTTGCTGTGTAGACATATCCCTGGAGGGAGAGCTGTACTTGAGTGGGTCTAATTTAAGCAGCCTTGATCTCCCTTAAAGCAGGACACGCCTCTCTCAGCTGACTGCACCACTTTTTTTTTTTTTTTTGGCTTAGGCATTCTTGAAGAAGCGACTGGAAGCCAGCAAGTCATGAACAGTCAAAAAGATGGCTGAGGGAAGTGGCCTTAGCTAACCTGTGACTATCCTGTTCTCCCAAGCCCATTTTCAGAGAGCACCATGAGTGGGGTGCCACGCATAGACAGTTCTCCTTGTTGTGGTGGAGACTACACAGCTGGTCTATTTGCCTTGCTGCAGGCAAAACAATGTCCTAGCTTTTCACCATGTAATTTCTCTTGCACATAATCCTGACTCCATTTCCTTTGGAAAGTTTGGGGAGGTGTGGAGGGAAGAGGGCAGTGAAAAGCTGGAGAAGATCTCTGTGTAAGCTCGAAAGCTGGTCTCTCTCACCAACAGAAGCTGGTCCAATAAAAGATATCACCTCACCCACCTTGTCTCCTGATAAATGGTCTTGATAAATTCTGCTGTTTGTTTTGTATGCAATGATTCATGGGTCACCATTGGGGCACAGAGCTGTTCCTGAGGACCCAGAGCAGGACATATTTTGAGAACCAAGCCCTGTGGGATTGGGAGGTTGAGAGAGTCTGTCTTTTACAATTTAGTTCACAAAGTGAAAAGATGACTGGTCAGCACAAAATAAGAGATTGCTGAATGAGGACAGACACAACACACACCCATTTTTGGAACCAAACCTGCACCAAGCTTTCTCTGACGTCAGGTCAAGTGTCCACACTCACACATATCTGATTTACAGAAAGGAACCATAAATGTTGAAATGCTAATACCTGCTGGGTGGGCTTTTGGCATCTGGGGAGGGTTGGGAGGCAGTTTGGGGGCTGTGGGATAAAAACAGTAGCTGGCTGTTTCTGCTAAAATGATCAGCAGTGACATCATTAACAATGTAGATATTTAAACTGACCTCTTTCTCCTACTGACAGGTTTCATAGTAGCAGCCGTGTTAGTCTATATCCGCAAAAAGAACAGGAGTACTTGTGGCACCTTAGAGACTAACAAATTTATTTGAGCATAAGCTTTTGTGAGCTACAGCTCACTTCATCGGATGCATTCAGTGGAAAATACAGTAGGGGGATTTTATATACACAGAGAACATGAAACAATGGGTGTTACCATACACACTGTAACGAGAGTGATCAGGTAAGGTGAGCTATTACAAGCAGGAGAGAAAAAAAACTTTTTGTAGTGATAATCAAGGTGGGCCATTTCCAGCAGTTGACAAGAACGTGTGAGGAACAGTGGGGGGGGGGGGGAAATAAACATGGGAAAATAGTTTTACTTTGTGTAATGATACATCCACTCCCAGTCTTTATTCAAGCCTAATTTAATAGTATCCAGTTTGCAAATTAATTCCAATTCAGCAGTCTTTTGGAGTCTGATTTTGAAGTTTTTTTTGTTGAAGAATTGCCACTGTTAGGTCTGTAATTGAGTGACCAGAGAGACTGAAGTGTTTTCCGACTGGTTTTTGAATGGTATAATTCTTGATGTCTGATTTGTGTCCATTTATTCTTTTACCTAGAGATTGTCTGGTTTGGCCAATGTACATGGCAGAGGGGCATTGCTGGCACATGATGGCATATATCACATTGGTAGATGTGCAGGTGAACGAGCCTCTGATAGTGTGGCTGATGTGATTAGACCCTATGATGGTGTACCCTGAATAGATATGTGGACACAGTTGGCAATGGGCTTTGTTGCAAGGATAGGTTCCTGGGTTAATGTTTTTGTTGTGTGGTGTGTGGTTGCTGCTGAGTATTTGCTTCAGGTTGGGAGACTGTCTGTAAGCAAGGACTGGCCTGTCTCCCAAGATCTGTGAGAGTGATGGGTCGTCCTTCAAGATAGGTTATAGATCCTATAGATGCGCTGGAGAGGTTTTAGTTGGGGGCTGAAGGTGACGGTTAGTGGCGTTCTGTTATTTTCTTTGTTTCCTCTTACTGTTGCTCCCACTCTCACTGTCCGTTAATCGGAATGCATCCGATGAAGTGAACTGTTGCTCACGAAAGCTTATGCTCTAATAAATTTGTTAGTCTCTAAGGTGCCACAAGTACTCCTTTTCTTTGTCCGTTAAGTGTAGCTCTCAGTACATTGACTTATCAGGCACTAGGAGGAGTGTGCTGTGCTTGCAACTCCCATCTCCTTGTGCATCCCACAAACAACTTTGCTTCATTCAGTCTCTTTCTCAGAACATGCTTCTTTGTGAAGAAGCCTTTCAACAATAATTCACCAAGAGATTTGTGGGGGGAAATCTCTACCTCTCAGATGACTGAATCATCTAATTGCAAGAGACTTGGGACCAGATCTTCAGAGGGGCTGAGCTCAGCACCTCTGAAAAGCAGGCCCTAGTGCATTGTGTGTCTGTAATTTTATGTCCAAGATAGTCTCTAAGATCCTTAGGGCAGGGGTCATGGCTTTCCTTGTCTACTGGCAATTTACAATCCTAGAGGGGATGGGTTATGTGGGGAGGTTTTTTTGGCAGGGCATATTGGAAAAAGAGTGGTTTTTAGCAGCACTGAATTGTGTTGGTATAGATTATATTTGATTATGTGATTTAAAATTTGTTTTGTAAATGAGCCTACAAATTTATAATAGACTCATGGCATAAAAGGGAAATCAATAAAGTATAGTTTAAAGAAACAAGCCTATTTTCTAGGATATAGTTGATGCAGTAAATGCCTATTTCAAAGGTACATCAGTAATTAAGCACTGCATAATTGTTATAATACAAACATACAAAGATCATGCTGCAAAGATTGTGCTGTTTTAAGTTATGCCAAATCTATTTACATATATTAAAACTAAATTAAATATATATGTGTGAATCTTAGTTTAGGGGTTAAACTTGCATTCTTTATACACTCCAAAACTTAATTACCGTTTTGGGACATGCATGGATTTCAGGATCAGGCCCTTAAAGTGTTACCACTAGTTGGTGTAGTGATGGGAAATGCAAAAACCTGTATTATTTTCCTATCTTTGCTTAAGGGCAATTCTCTGTTGCACAGACTTTTAGTGCTGCAGTGAAGGGTTTGGAAAGAAAGGATGAAATTTACATGAAAGTGATTTAGCCAGATCAATTGCTTATGATCTCATTATAGTAATGCTGCTTTTGCTTGCTAGTGGGAGGATATTACTGGAAATCATGAAGTATGATGCAAGAAATACTCTAAATGACCATCGCTGTTTAAAAACCCAGATTGGCCCAGATCCTTAGCTATGACTGTGAAAAGTACAGAACAACTCAAGGGAACGAGGGTGCTGCTCAAAGGTGACTATAAGCCACCTTCATGCTCCCCAGTCCTGGACTGACTGTGTGATGGTTCAGTCCTTTGGCATAAACTGGAGCAGCCCATAGGCTGCTTTAAATGTACTTGTTGTAAATGACCTCAAAGAGCACTTATGACAGCCGGCAAGCCTCTGTAACTTCCCTTTGCTCTGTGGGGTTCTCCAGGGTACAATCTGGACAGATGGACAGTTGTGTCCCCTCAATCTTCAACTTGAGGTGCCTTTTATACTGCTTCACTGGGAGAGCAACCACTTCTGGTCCTACTCCCACACAGCCTCTAACATGCAAAATCACTCCTAGCTAAATTTGTAAGAGTGTAATAGCTAACCACTCATGAATTGCATCACAGGGCAACACCAGCAAATTCCCAGGCCCGGACTTGTCCCCAGAAATGTGCGTCTTGTACTGCCCAGCTTTTTCCTTCTGTACAGTCCAAACTCATAGAAAGGCCATCATTTCATTAATAGAAAATGATATGCCCCAATTGCAAACAGTGGCAAAAGCCCCATCAATGAGAGCAGGATCAGGCCCCCAGTCTGTAATAGAAAGATTCTTCCTATAAAAAAACCCAGCATCACAGTGTCTTCTTCATCAGCCTAGATGGTTTTGGTCTGGACTTAAGTTAGCAAAGGACTAAAAAAGGAGCTGGAGAGACTATTTGCAAACTCATCTTCCTTTCAGCTGTACTGCCTAGATATTGTCTGTGTTCTAGAAAAAGGAGAGCTAAATTTCCCCTTATCTGAGTCTACAGCCAAGTATTAGGAATAAGCCTCTGTGTTGCTTTATAGCCCACTTGCCTCTGTTAAATGTATCAGCTTTCCAACAAAGCTTTAGCAAGATCTACTCTTGCATAAAGCCACAATCAGGGATAAGGCCATTAGCAGCTTATTTACTTCAATGCCAAATGCAATACCCTGTGACCTGCACCTTGTAACAGAACAACACATCCTTTTTTTTTTCCTCTCTCTTTTTTTCTTTGCTGTATCCAAGAGCCTTGCATAGAAATTGAATTATTCATACACGAAGCTGACAGCCAAGATTTGGTCATTTTAAAAGGGTTAGAAAGGAAAAACTGCTGCCCTAGTCTGAGCTGAGACCTGATCTAAGTGGCTGCCTTAGCCCTTTGGGGAAAAGAAGGTAATCTCTAACATTAATTCTTAAAATCAGCCCTTACATGTTAGAAAAATCCTGCCCTTTTCCAGGCAGCCACCCAAACAAATGCTAACTGGGACAATGTTTAGGAGAATACTTATCTCCCAGTCTTCAAAGGGTTCACCAGTGTTAGTCACAAAGCAAACATACAAGGCAGGATTCAGTGAGAATTCATTTCTGTTACCTCCTAACCCAAAGAAGCTTTTAAAGACTATTGCTGAGGGCACCAAAGGACCCTCCTACAGAAATATGGTTGATTAATAACAAAGTACTTTTAAACCACAAAACACTTTACAACCTTCTATTAATCCTCACCGTGCCCCGTAGGTAGGTATTTTTATTCCCTTTTACAGATGGGCAATGCTGCACTTGCGCAGCTGTGCCGCTGTAGCGCTTCAGTGAAGATGCTACTATGCTGATGGGAGAGCATCTCCCATCAGCATAGTTAATCCACCTCCATGAGAGGCGATAGCTGTGTTGCAGGAGAAGCCCTCCCGTTGACATAAAGCTGTCTACACCAGGGTTAGGTTGGTTTAACTGTGTTGCTCAGGGGTGTGGATATTTGGCATCCCTGAGCAATGCAGTTATACCGATATAAGTTTGCAGTGTAGACCTGAGGGGTTTAGGATTTTCAGAGGTGCTGAGTATCTGAAGCTCTGTCCTGGGGCAGCTGCTCTTTATGGAGAGCTAGGGCCCAAGGTACCCATGACTGCCTTATTAAGGCACCATCTAGGCTCACTGACTGCCCCAGGTGACTGATTAGTAAACAAGCACCTGGGCCTAATGAAGGTTACCTAAGCTTAATTAGAGGGAACTCCAAAGGGAGACAGGAGGCTCCAGAGGAGAGGAGCACTCAAGAGAAGACTGAGCCAGGGGTGCTGGAACAGAGCAGGTTCAGACCATTACAGAGAAATAGGGTCAGTCACACAGTTCCAATCTGGGTCTTTATTTCCCCCGAGGGCTAGTGTGTTCAGATTCAGGTCTTTGATTTGGGTCCATTTCTGCTGTTACTTTAGAGATATCCCTCCCCCAGAAGTTCTGGGGATGGGTTTGAATGAAAGCTTGGTGTACAGCAAAAAGGTTCCTTTTTTCCCCCTTTCTCTTCTCCTTCTTTGGACAAGTGACCTCTTCTTTCCTTTTCCTCACTTGACCTATCTACTACTGCACTCATATATCCTGCACCCAGCAGTTACTGTGTTTAAAACACAAGATGTTTAATTTTTTTTTTAAACTAGATAGGGTTTGGGATTAGAAATAGATTTTACAGTGACAATTCCAAATGAAAGCAAGGAGGGAAGGAAAACAGATGCCTCAGATTCCTCTAACAGAGCATTTGAAAGGTCTGGTCTACACTCCAGAGTTTGGTTGATTCAAGGTAGCTTATGTCAACCTAACTATGGAAGTGTCTACACTTAAATTTCACTCTGGCTGATACAGCTGCCCTGCTAAGCCAACATGATAACTTCACCTCCACAAGTGGCAAAGATTCAAGGCCAATGTGGTTAGGTTGAAGCAATGTCAGTGTAAACACTGTGTTGCTTATGTCGACTGTTACAGGCTTTCAGGAGCCGTCCCACAATGCCCCACACTGACAGCACAATTGATACAAGTGCTCTTGATGAGAATGTGCACCGTAGATACAAGGAGCAAAGTGTAGACATGCACAAGTGATTTAATTATTGTGGCTGCTGTATGCCAACGTAAGTTAGGTTGACTTATTTTTGTAGTGTAGACATGGTGTAAGAGAACAGCAAATGTGTAAGGCTGTTTGCTTTTAAAGTGGGGACACCCATGGTGCTTGCTTTCTTAGGTCTAGTTTTCCTTAACATTTTGTTGGTTGTCACACTGCTGTCTAAATGTCACAGTCCAATGAGCCTTTATTATTCTCCCAAAGTAGTGAGGTTCATGCAGAACTAAGGTCCAGAACCAGGAGCCATCGCACCCCTGGAAAGAGCATTTTATAGTGCTGCTATTATGAAGTGAACAGTTTCAGAGGCAATAGTTTAGTTATATAAAGGATGCCTTGAGGACTGGATTGTTGCAACCTTCTGCAATCCTGACTATCAAGAATGTGTTGGTGGGTTTCTAGGATTCATCCAAGTCACAGTCTTCAAATCTGAATCTGTTTAATTACAAAGAGAGACAAGGTAGGTGAGGTAATATCATCTTCTATTGGACCAACTTCTGTTGGTGAGAGAGACGAGCTTTGGAGCTTACACAGAGCTCTTCTTCAGGTCTCAGAAACTAACAGTGTCACTGCGAAATATAAGGTTGAACAGGTAGTTTAGCATAAGTAGTTAACACATATTTCAAGGGACTGTTCAAGGTGAAGTGGCTTGTTAATACCCCTCCAGTCATAGGTAGGAAAGGAAGTAGGGGGAAAGCACCCAGGGGCATAGACGCTGACTCCGTGGGTGCTGAGGGGCTGGAGCACCCACAGGGAAA
Organism: Dermochelys coriacea; assembly: GCF_009764565.3. Lineage (NCBI taxonomy): Eukaryota > Metazoa > Chordata > Testudines > Dermochelyidae > Dermochelys > Dermochelys coriacea. The sequence goes on from NC_050071.1 coordinate 131,758,874, forward strand.
AATTAGCAGGCGCTTCGCACCCACCAGCAGCCAAGCGCCCCCCACCCACCCTCCTCCTCCTTTCCCAAGTGTGGCATCCCCGCTCCTCCCACTCCCAATGCTTCCCACCCGCCACCTAACAGCTTTTTGGCAGCACTTAGGATTTTCCGGGAGGGAGGGGGAGGAGGTGGTAAAGAGGCAGGGCAGGGGCGAGGACTTGGGGAAAGTGGGTGTAATTGTGGCAGGGTGAGGTTGGTGCAGAAGCAGACGGAGGGGGGCCGGGGGGTTGGGGGGGCAGGTCGAGCACCCATGGGACAGAGGAGAAGTCGGCGCCTATGCCTGGGGGTGGGGGTGCGGAGTTGTTAGAGGATTACAGATTGTTGTAATAAGCCATAAATCCAGTGTCTCTATTCAGCTCATTCTATTTAGTGTCTAGCAAAGTTATGAATTTAAGCTCCCAGGCTCATCTTTTGAATGTGTTGTGCAGGTTTCCATTAAGGATGAGGACTGATAGGTCAGACAGAGAGTGATCGTTTTGTGAAAAGTGTTCACCCACAGGTGATAATGGTGTTTTTGTCTTTTGTCATTTTCCTGTGTAAGTTCATCAAGAAAGAGCGGAATGATTATCTGGTTACACCAACATAGTTGCTATTGGGACATTTAGTGCACTGCATGAGGTACACCACATGTTGTGATAAGACTGTGTAGAACCCATGGATCTGTAAAAGGTATGTTGTGGTGGGTGTTGATCATTGTAGCAATAGAGATATGTCTGCAGGTTTTGCATCTGTTCTGGCAGGGTCTGCTTCCGCTTTGAGTTGGTGTGTTACAAGAATAGAACATAAGCACAGCTATACTGGGTCAGTTCAGTGGTCCATCTAGCCCAGTATCCTGTCTTCCGACAATGGCCAATGCCAGGTGCTTCAGAATGAACAGAACAGTTAATCATCAAGTGATCTATCCCCTGTCACGCATTCCCAGCTTCTGGCAAACAGAGGCTAGATCTGTGGGGAGCTTGCTTCTGATGATGAGTGTGGAGAGGCTAATGGGTTGTTTTGAAGACCAGAAGAGGAGATTCAGGAAAAATTTCTTTCAGGATGGGATCCCCATCGAGTATGGGTTGTAGTTGTTTGATGATACCCCATATGGATTCTAGTGTGGGTGGTAGGTGAAAACTACGGGTGTGTAGTCAAAGGGGGTTTTATTTTTATATTGAAGCAGGTTCTCTTGGGCATTTGAGTGTCCTTTTCCATGATGTGATCTATTTCTCTAGTGGAGTATCCTTGTTTGATGAAGGCGGTTTTGAGTGTGTTAAGGTGTATACCAGTTTTTCTCCTCAGATCATATTCTGTGATATCTGATTGCATGACTGTAGAGAACAGATTTCTTGGTGCGTTTGGGCTGGTTACAGGATCTATGAAAGTAGGTGTGGTGATCCGTGGGTTTCCTGTATGTGGTTGTCTGTAGGGTTCCATTGTTGAAACTGATTGTGGTATCCAGGAAGTTGATGCTGGGTGGTAGTGTTCCAGAAGAGTTCAATGGATGGGTAGTGGTTGTTCAAGTTGTGGGGGAAATCTATGAGGGAGTTTAAGTTGTCTGTCCAGAGGATGAAAATATCAATACATCTCAGGTATATCACTGGTTTCATGGTGCATTTGTCCAGAAATTCTTCTTGAAAGTGGCCCAGGAAGAGATTGCCATATTGGGGAGCCATCCCAGTACCCAGGGCTGTTCCCACAGCTTGGACATAGTGTGTGTTGTCGAATGTAAAATTGTGGGTGAGGATGAAATGGTTGAGTTTGGCGATGCGTTTGGGATAGATAACTGAGAGTTGTCCCTTGTCTTGTAAATATTTGAGCCAGGCAGCTAAGCCATCATTGCGAGGGATGTTTGTGTATAGAGAGGTGACATCCATAGTGGCAAAGATGGTGTTCTGAGAGAAGTTGTTAATGTTGCAAAGTTTGGGGAAGAAGTCAGTTGTGTCCTGGAATTAGCTTGTCCTTTGCATGGTGCGCAGTTTGAGGATGTCTTCTGTGAGTCTCAATATTCCTGCAGTAAGAATGTCGTGGCCAGATATGTTGCATCTACCTGGGTTCCCTTGTTTGTTTATTTTGGGAAGCATGTAGAAGGTCCCTGGGGTGGGTACATAGGGGATGAGTTTGTAGAGTTTCTCTTAGAGTTGTTTGGTGAAGGATGTGATATCCTTAAATTCCTGGGTAAATTGTACTGTGGAGTCTTCTGTGAGTTCTTTATAGTAGGTGGTGCCAGAGTAGTTGGCTGTCCTCATTAACATAGTCATCATACTTGAGGGCTATGATGGTGCCCCCTTTGTTTGCTGGTTTGATCACTATCTGGTGTTTAGATTTCAGAGACTGTATAGCTGTGAAAAGTTTGAGAGTAGCAGCCGTGTTAGTCTGTATTCGCAAAAAGAAAAGGAGTACTTGTAGCACCTTAGAGACTGGTTACAACCACTAACAAGTCTCTCAGGTGCCACAAGTACTCCTTGTATAGCTGTTCTCTCTGCACTGGAGGGAGAGTGGTGGGTGTGATGTTTGTTAAGGATTTCACAGTCGAGCTCTGTATAGCTTGAAAGTTTCTCTGAAGTTGGTCCAAAAAAAGATATTACCTCACCCACCTTGTCTCTATATTATCTATGTGCATGCAACATGTATCCTTCCCTGGGGGGCCAGTATGGATGTGATCTTGCATTCAGGCTGCAAGTAGCCTCATGCACAGCTCTGCTCATCCCTCTTCACAATCTAGCAATAATCTGCCATGTGGGGAGCTGTGCATACTTGTCGGTGTCCGTGACTACGCAGACCTCACCCTTTCATCCCTTGGCCATGCCCAGTATAGGTCCTGTTGTGGAAAGCCTACAGGGGAGTATTTGCATGAGATTTCCAGGACCCAGAACCAAGAATGCCCATCAGCTACAACACTACATATCTGCTACTGGCTGATATATTGGCAAGAAGCTATGTGCAGCACCAGCTATAACTTCTCCTTAGATATGGAGACAGTGACAAAGTATGAAAGATGATAGATGTTTTCCCTAATATGCAGAAAATGTTTTTAAAAATATGTGCTCTGCTTGAGCCTAAGTCAAGTCCCATTAAAATCAAAGGGACTTTTTCCATCCAATTTAATGGGAGATGGCTCTGGCTCCTCATCCTCACCTTGAGGTGGGTATGAACTCTGTATTAGAGAGAAGCTCAGCCAGCAAAGTTCCAGCTTTGAACATTCACAAGGCCACATGGTGTTTGGATCCCAGGTTTTGGTTTGGTCTGTTCTATAGCTGAGTGAGGGCTGCAAAATTTGAATCTGCATCCAAAAGGGAAATTCCCCAGAGGTTTGGTTTAACCCAGCAAAGGGCTGGAGGGGCTATTGGAAAGCCTCTTGTTAAAATTCCAGCACTAAATGGAAGGAAAGGGAAGGATGATTGCCCCGCTGCCGGGCAGATCGATGTTACTCCATTGATTTCAGTTGTGTTACACTGATTTACATCAGCTGAAGATCTGGCCCACCATCTCTCTTTTAGGGTTGAAGTAAAAATATATACAGTTAAGTGCAGATTGGTTACAAGAAAATGGTTTTGGTTTGCATCCGAAATAAAATGGGTTTTCCAGTCCTTTGCTCTTCCTATCTGCATTAAAATCCACCCTATAATGGGCAAAGGCTAGGAATTTTTGTGGAAGCTTTATAATATTGGCAGCACATGACCGGCTCAGTCACACTGACAAAATAAAAACTGCTGCAACTATTTCAAACGCCAACTAATCTTCCTTTTTGAGCAACTCTGTTTTATTCCCTTATGGAAAAGTGCTGTAGAATTAATAGGAAAGAACCGAGTAGAGTCCTGTAGTAAAGCCTACAGAATTGAAGAGTGTGTGAATTTTTTTCTGTGGGTTTTTGAACCATCCCACTGAATTCTAGAGAAGGAAAGTCACTCTATTAGCAAAAGACCTACAGAAAAGTTAGCCTTGTCTATTAAATTCTATAAGGTTTTTTCATAAGGGTTCTGTGGCTCTGATCAGGGATAATGGTAAAAAGACTTGTGGCACCTTAGAGACTAACAAATTTATTTGAGCATAAGCTTTCGTGAGCTACAGCTCACTTCATTGGCATCCGATGAAGTGAGCTGTAGCTCACGAAAGCTTATGCTCAAATAAATTTGTTAGTCTCTAAGGTGCCACAAGTACTCCTTTTCTTTTTTGCGAATACAGACTAACACGGCTGCTACTCTGAAAACTGAGGATGTTGGATATCCTCAGCCACAGTGTGTCCTATGCTGCGAAGTTTTGTCAGTCTTAAACCATCCCTTCTTCGCCAGCATCTACAGACTAAACACAATCAATGGAAAAACAAGTTTTTTAATTACAAACTGGAAGAGCTAAAAAGCAGTAAAGTAATTCTGCAATTGAATTCTTGCATGGAAAACGTGAATGCATGACAAGCTTCTAACCTTGTGAATTACAAAGTGGCTAAATCGGGGAAACCACATGCTGTTGCAAAGGATTTAATAATGCCTGCTGCAAAAGACTTGGTGAAGTGCATGCTCAGTGAACAAGCAAGGAAAAAAACTTGATACCATACCCCTCTCTAACACTGTGTTGCGCTGCATTGGCAATATGGCCAAAAATATTCTCTTAGTTTGTGAATTGTGTTAGAAACAGTGACTATTATTCTCTCCAACTAGACGAGTCCATGGATTTAGCTAGCCTAGCTAATTTTTTCGTTTATGTTCGTTGTATGTACAGAAGTACCATACGTGAAGGTTTTCTCTTTTGTCCTCTGCCTACCTGAAAAACAGGAGAAGAGATTTTTGTACTTGCTTGATAACTTCATGAGTAAGGATAGAACTGATTGGCCCCGCTGTGTAGGGATTTGTACTGATGGGGCGAAATCAATGACAGGAAAACAGTGGAGTTGTGGTTTGCATCAAGCCGTAGCAACAGGAGTCCTGCAGCATCCACAGAGAAGCCCTTTGCTTCCTAAAAAATTCCTGAAGCCTTAACGTCATTGCTGTCTGATGCAGTCAAAATGGTTAACCTCGTTAAGGCTTGGCCTCTAAATTCAAGAATTTTTGCTACCCTGTGTAATGAAATGGGAAGTGACCATTTGATGATACTAATGCACCCTGCATTTTTGGGATAGCTGCTTAAAGAGAGATGTGATTGTTGCTTTCCAACATTGCAAGAATTTCTTGCAACAAATGACAATATGCAGTTCCATGAGAGTGTAAAAGTTGACATTATGGAGCACTAGTAACAACTTAGCCAACAACTTGGAAAATATTTTCCCAAAATGGACAATGCAAATGCCTGGATACGCAATCCATTTGAGGTGCCTGAATATCTCTCAATCCCTCATCTGTCAGTCCATGAGCAGGAGAAATTTTTAGATCTTTGTTCTAACGGTTCTGTTTTAAATCAGAATTGGCATGCAAACCTTTGGCAGATATTTGGGAGCAAAGAATGGAAGATTACCCAGACCTGTCAAAATGAGCTGTCAAGTTTCTGATGCTCTTCTCCACAACGTACCTTTGTGAGACTGGATTCTCTGCCCTTATGGCGATCAAGACCAAGTAGTGTCAGAGATTAAACGCCAAAAATGACTTGCAATTGAAGCTCTCTCCAATTTTCCCTGTCATCAGTGATATGTGTGATAAAAAGCAGGGATATCCATCACACCGATTGGTAAGCATTTTATTATTACTATTTTTAACTAACATCAGTAAGTACTATATGTTAGTCACCAAGAATTTAAAAATGCCAATAATATATTTTTGTATTACCCAGGTCAGCTGTAGAAATGTGTGGATACTGAACTTTTCTTTGCCTCCTTTTCTGTATCTTTTTATCATCAACAAAAATATGATTGGCATTTTAAAATGCTTAGTCACGAACAAGCTATCACGGGTTATATCAGTTCTGAGTGATTGAGACCAGCATGGAGGCTTCATTCATTTTAATTAATTACAATAAAATGAGGTTGAAAATTTCCAATGTAATGTTTACAACAACTAGAAACTTGTTTCAGAGACTATTTTTATCCAAGGCAAAAGTATATATAATAAAATTGTTTGTTATACTGCTACAACAAATAATAATTGTATCTGGGACAACACACTCAGAGGGTTTGTGCATTGTGTTAGCCCTCACAGACTTTCTTTTTCTGTTTTCATAGGCATATTATGACCCTATCTCAGTTGGGGGTATGCGGTAGATTACATTATTTGGAAAGGGGTACGCAGCCTAAAAAATTTGAAAACCACTGTTCTAATTTTTTTGCATTTAATTAATATTTACATTACAATAGTGCTTAGAGGTCCCACCCTCTAAGCTTGAGTAGGACCCCACCGTGTTAGGAGATGCCACAAAGAGCATATGGTCTAAACAGCCAAGACAGACAAAGGGGGTATTATTACCCCATTTTACAGGTGCAGAATTGAAACACAGAGACTAACCTCCCAAGCATGCACACACAATCTGTAGCAGAGCCAGGACTAGAACCCACAGCGCCACACAAGCCCACCCTTACTCTTCAATGTGAAGTTGATCACTGCTCCGGAACACTAGAAAAACTCAAAATGTTGGACAGTTTTTAACTTTCTGTAAAAAATACTTAGATTCTAGACTCAGGAAGTACAAGAAATCAGTTCAACTGAGCTGAATGAAAGGAAGCAACAGAATGAACTCAAGTGGATATAAACATGCCTCAGACAGAAGCTCCAAAACATTTGTTGAAGCTGATGTTATTGAACTGCTCTTTGTTTCTGAAGATGGTCTACACAAGTCTCCCTGTGATCCTTGGAATTTTTCCAATAAATCTCCATAAACCTAAAAGTGAGTGGGAATTCTTGGTTTCTGTCTTTAGGACTCTCCTGGACTTTCTAACCCTTCACAAAGTATTGACTGATTGATATTTTGGCCTTTAACATACATATATACCCACAACTATTTCACATTTGGGGACAATATATACCTTCAAGTCAGCGGCACTGCTATGGGTACCCACATGGCCCCACAGTATGCCAACATTTTTATGGCTGACTTAAAACAACGCTTCCTTAGCTCTCGTCCCCTAACGCGCCTACTCTACATGCACTACATTGATGACATCTTCATGATCTGGACCCATGGAAAAGAAGCCCTTGAGGAATTCCACCATGATTTCAACAATTTCCATCCCACCATCAACCTCAGCCTGGACCAATCCACACAACAGATCCACTTCCTGGACACTACAGTGCTAATAAGCGATGGTCACATAAACACCACCCTATACCGGAAACCTACTGATCGCTATACTTACCTGCATGCCTCCAGCTTTCATCCAGGACACACCATACGATCCATTGTCTACAGCCAAACTCTAAGATACAGCCGCATTTGCTCCAATCCCTCAGACACCTACAAGATCTCTATCAAGCGTTCTTACAGCTACAACACTCACCTGCTGAAGTGAAGAAACAGACTGACAGAGCCAGAAGAGTACCCAAAAGTCACCTACTACAGGACAGGCCCAACAAAGAAAATAACAGAACGCCACTAGCCATCACCTTCAGCCCCCAACTAAAACCTCTCCAGAGCATCATCAAAGATCTACAACCTATCCTGAAAAATTATCCCTCACTCTCACAGCTGTTGGGAGACAGACCAGTCCTCGCTTACAGACAGCCCCCCAACCTGAAGCAACTCTCCAGCAACCATACACCACACAACAAAAACACTAACCCAGGAACCTATCCTTGCAATAAAGCCCGATGCCAACTCTGTCCACATATTTATTCAAGTGACACCATCATAGGACCTAATCACATTAGGCACACCATCAGGGGCTCATTCACCTGCACATCTACCAATGTGATATATGCCATCAGTGCCAGCAATGCCCCTCTGCCATGTACATTGTCCAAACCAGACAGTCTCTATGCAAAAGAATAAATGGACACAAATCTGACATCAGGAATCATAACATTCAAAAACCGGTAGAAGAACACTTCAACCTCTCTGGCCACTCAGTAACAGACTTAAAGGTGGCAATTTTGCAACAGAAAAGCTTCAAAAACAGACTCCAATGGGAAACTGCTGAGCTTCAATTAATATGCAAACTAGATACCATTAACTTGGGTTTGAATAGAGACTGGGAGTGGCTGGGTCATTACACATATTGAATCTATTTCCCCATGTTAAATATCCTCACACCTTCTTGTCAACTGTCTAAATGGGCCATCTTGATTATCACTACAAAAGTTTTTTTCTCCTGCTGAAAATAGCTCATCTTAATTAATTAGCCTCTTACTCCACCTTTTCATGTTCTGTGTGTGTGTGCGTGTGTGTGTGTATATATCTTCTTACTATACGTTCCAGTCTATGCAGCCGATGAAGTGGGCTGTAGTCCATGAAACTTATCCTCAAATAAATTTGTTAGTCCCTAAGGTGCCACAAGTACTCCTGTTCTTTTTACCGATACAGACTAACATGGCTGCTACTCTGAAACCTGTCATTAAAATAGCCTCATTGGTTGATTTATTGGCCGACTACTATTTCACTCACAATAAGGATGGGGCAAGGAGGCAGGCAGCAACAGAGCCGTATTAAACATGAGAGGACAGTACCCAATGAGGCTCTGCTGCTTGTCTTCCAGTCACTCCCAGCCCAGGAGTCAATCATTCACTTGCTTTCCTTAACCTCCCATGCCAATATAGGTCCCTCCTGAAACCTGATCCTGTGTCTCCAGCTCCACTCATTGTACTACAACTACAGCCTTCTTCCCCTCCTCTACAATACCTACCTTGTTCTTCTTCAGTCTGTTTCAGGGCCATCCCTATGCATACACAGCCGCGTAGGACAACATGAAATTTAGGGCACCAAATTTCACCGGGCCCCTAGGCAGCTTTGTGTTGCATACACGGCAGCCCCAGCCCCAGCGACCAGCCCGATCCCTTAGCTGGCCCCCCCGCGGGCTGCGCCCACTGCAAGGGGCAGAACTGTCCCTAGAGGAGTGTGGGGCCCTGGACAATTCCCTCCACCCTGACTCTTACCCTTCCTCTTCCTCTGCCCCCATTCCACCTCTTCCCCGCAAACCTCTTCCCCCAGTGACCTTGCACTCACTGGCAGTGGCAGGAAGCAAAACAACCTGGCCCCAGCCCGCTCTACTCCACCAACTCCTAGCCCCAAGGCTCCACTTCCCGCCACCGCTGAATGTGGGGAAACAATCACCCCCCGCACTCACCAGCAGCGGGAAGCGGAGCACCATAGCTGGGAGCTGGTGGAGTAGAGCTGGATGGTGCCGGGCTGCTCTGCTTCCTGCCGCTGCCAGTGCGAGGGGATCACTACCCCCAAGCCCCCTCCCCCAAGCAACACGGCTGGGGCCGGGGTGAGGGAAGTGGAGCAGGCTGCTCCCGGCCTCCTGCTAATCCCCCAGGCCACTCTGGGCCTATGGGGCCCCCAAGTGCCCCCCCACAGCTCCTACCTCCCAGACCCTGGTGGAGGGGGAGGGGGAGGCCTGGGGCCCTTCACAGCCCCCCAATAGGGGGGCTGCATAGAGTACCCAAATGGCTAGGGACGGCCCTGGTCTGTTTGCAAGGCTGCCACTAATCTACCTCATCTACTCTGACCACGATCTACCCATCTTCAGGTTCCTCCACTGTCATCCAACCATAGGGTTGCCAACTTTCTAATTGCACAAAACCGAACACCCTTTTCCCCACCCCTGCCCGGCCTGGCTCCTTCTCCAAGCTCTGCCCCTGCCTCGCCCCTTCTCCGAGGTCCTGTCCCCCCGCTCACTCCATCCCTCCTCCCTCCGTCTCTCACTCTCCCCCACCCTCACTCATTGGCTCAGTCCAGTCAATCCCAGCAGTCAAGCACAGGGAAGCCTGATGCAGGGGAAGGAGCCTTGGGTAAGTCGTGTGTAATTGTATTTCTCATTACAGTGATGTACTGAGGGGGCCCCCAACTAAACAGGACACAGCTATAGACTTTTTATTCATTTATTCGTACTAGAAGAGTTAGTAGTACAACAAAGAGAGGTGCATATCTGCTTTCATTCCCCTGTAGAGTTAGGCAACAGGGATCATGAGAAGCAGGTTTTTTAGGAACACAAGGATGTCTCTTAAAGACTCCAGAGAAGTCTCACTGATGCTTTCATGGAGGTACTCTGCAGTCCTCTCCTGAAGGTTTCTAGGGATGGCAGCCTTATTTCTTACCCCGCTGTAGGACACTTTCCCACGCCAGTCAGTGATAACTTCAGCAGGCACCACTGCAGTACACAGGCTAGCAACATGCAGGCCTGGGCAGCTTCGGGACACCAGCAGCAGCTGTACTTTCAGTGCCTGTGTTATCCTCAGGAGTGAGATAACAGCTAGAATCACCACTGCCTGTGGAAAATGTTGCCAGTATTCAATGCCATTACCCTATACTCATAGTTTCATGCAACTGAGCAATTCCCTCATTTCCCTTGGCCCTCGTGGGCCATACACACCAAGGCTGGAGCTGTGAGTGGTGCCAGGCACAAGCACTCCAAAGCAGAAGCATCAATAAGCATGTCTTGTTTGAAACTTTAGGAGAGCAAGGGAGGGGAGTTCTGAATCTTAACTTCTGCTTTTCATTGGGACTATATTGACAGTGGCACCTTTGTTTTATCTGCCGCTGCTGCCATTGCAGCCTTGAGGGCTCCCCGCTAAACACCCACAGAACACCTGATCCAGATAAGGGGGAGAAAGAAGAGGACTTGGGATGATACGTTCAAACAGATCCTCCAAGCCAGCGCTGCATCGGATACTGAGCAAAGGGCCTGGAGGATGAATATTGCGGATAGCCCGGAGAAGAAAAATGTGGACAGAAAGTCCCAGCAGGAAAAGGAGAGGAAGATGCACCAGGACATAATGCGGGTTCTCTGGAAGAAAACAGAGATGCTGCAGACTCTTGTGGACTGACATGCTCCACAATCCCAGGCTCATGTCCCGCTGCAGTCAATTGAGAACTCCATGGCAGCACCTCCCTATGCCCCCACTTAACACTCCACATGGCAAGGGCTGCTGTCCTACCCCTACCACTGCACCCCAGGGGACTTTAAGGACAACCACAGCTTCACGTACCCTAACCTGTGAGAGCCCTGGTTGGTGTATGTGTAACTAAAATGGACAGGACTTCTTTCCCCTTGTTAAGTTCTGTTCCATTAATTTATTAAGTTTTTAATGTATTTGCATTTAAATTGCACAGATTTTTCTTTGCACTGGTTTTGTTGCTGAATAAAATTATACTATTTGCAAAATAATTAATCTTTATTAGTTCACAACATATGCTGCAGAGTGTCTAGCAGTTCTGAAAGCACCCACTTACTTGTTACTGTACAGTGTGACACTCATAGGATTGATGACAAACACTGTATAATAATCATAAATGTACAGCAAGCATCACAAAATAAACAGGTGCATTGACAGTGTTATATCCATTGATGTGCACCAAGCACCACACAATGCCTAACAGGCCCCAAAATAGCAGGCCCAGATAAAGCACAGTACACCACAATACATCACTGTGGCTCACTGTTAAAGAACTCTGTCAAAACATTCCTGAGCCATATAGCTCCACATTGAGCTCTTCTAATAATCCTGGTGTCTGGCTATTCAAACTCAGCAGACTGCTGCTCCACCTCCACCCTGACAGCAGCTTTCCCCCTCTTTGCCTCACAGATATTATTCAGGACACAGCAGGCAGGTATGAACATTGGGATTTTTTTTCACTGAGATCCAATCTTGTGAGTAAACAACACCAGCGTCCCTTCAATCTACCAAAAGCTCATTCAACTGTCATTCTGCACCTGCTGAGCCAGTAGTTGAATCTTTCCTTGGTGTGTTAGGGTGGTCGGAGAAGCCACGGGAGCAAGGGTCCCCCAAATCACTATTGGCATTTCAACATTCCCAATGGTAATCTGCTTGTCAAGAAAGAAAGTCCCTGTTTGTAGCTTTCTGAACAATTGTGCGCTCTTAGAGATGTGCACATCATGCACCTTCCTTGATCAGCCAACACTGATGTCGGTGAAGCATCCTCAGTGATCCCTTTAGTTGACATACTCTGTAGCAAGGTCATCTGGTGCCATAATAGGGATATGCATGCTGTCTATCACTCCACTGCAGTTCAGGAAATCCATTGCTGAAAATCCATCCATTATGGCCTGCACATTGCCGACGGTTACAGTCCTGTGTTGCAGAAGGCGATTAATGGTCCTGCACATTTGCATAACAGTGGCCTTCACAGTGGATTTTCCAACTCCAATACGGTATTGCAAGTTTCTGCAGTGCGATCGCCACTTGTTTCTCCACTGTAGGAGCTGCTCTCATTTTGGTGTCTCTGCACTGGCAGGTTGGGCTGAGCTCAGCACACAGATCCAGGAATGTGGTTTTGTGCATCCAAAAGTTCTGCAGCCACTGCTCATCATCCCAAACTTGCATTATGATGCGATCCCACTGCATGTTTTAGTGCATGTTTTTCCAGCCCAGAAGCTGCACTCTACCATCTGTAGCTGATCCATGAACAACCTTGAATTGGTTCTCGCAATGTCACAGAAATGGTCATGTTCTCCATTGATTTGGTTCTTTTATGGTTCTGCAAATACTGGAGGATCATGTGTTCTATGTTTGCAACGCACATGAAAATAGTGCAGAGCTGTGCAGGCTTCCATGTTGCTGTCAGAGACAGCTGACATCAAGAAGGGCCATGTGGGTTCAGGGGATTTTTAAACAAAGGCACAAAAAATATGGAATACAGATGACATTATGAGATAAAGACAGTTGCACACTGGGAAGTTGACCCCTTGCTCCCAATCTCACCTATGTGACTTGTTTCTGCCCCACCATACATTACCAAAACTTCCCAAAAGACTGCGCACTGGCCGATGAAGGGTTGCAAACTGGGATACCTATCCATAGTGCACCACAAGCACTCCTGGTGAGTATGCGCAGCGCCAACGCAAGGAGCCAAGTGTGCAAATGATATGCTAACTGAGGCAGCTTTATGCAGACTTCACTTCCATCGACCAAAGTTTGTAGTGTAGAGGTGACCTAACAACATTTACAGCACATTCATGTTTGTGCAAGAAAATCTAGGTCACATTTGACATATTAGACAGTAGCATTATCCCAGATAGAATGCCCACATATCACATGAAGGGCAAACTAAATGCTGCACCTGTGCGAGATCCTCCTCTGTCAATTACTGTCACCAGCAGGTTACATTCCCCCTAAGCAAAGTAGCAGACACTGCAGCATGTAATGGCATATGGCATGCATAGGAGTAAGGCAAGTTGTGACAAGGGCTATGCAACCTCTGAAAGGGTTACGTTTCTGTGGATCACATTCATTTTTTCCTACGTACTGCATTTATTAGCAGCGCTTAGCACAGTAAACCCTGCATGTTCATTTCATGGCTGGTGTTCTATCCTTTTCCCAGGCTGTACTTAGGTTCATATAAAGCTTGCAGTTCTATTAAAACCATCACGCAGCCCAGGTTGGCTATTCATGCTCTGCTATGCCAGTGCTGTCTTTTGGCATAGCACAGTCTAAATGGCAGCCACAGCCCAGCAGCTGGTATATGACATGCCTTTCATTTCACTGATGCCTCAACCCCTCAATGTAATCTGCAAACAAATGGCAAACAGCATAAGGATTGGACAGAAGTCTCTTTGCAGAGGAGGAATCCATCGGGTAAGGGGCAGGTTAATGCTCCTGGGATGAGTGCCCTCTTGGCTGACACACAAGGCAATGAACTGGAATTATCCAAAGCTAAAAGCAGGAGCTGCTACACCTTGAACCAAAGCTCTGTAATTGGGGGCTGTAACAACTGCAGGTTGGCACAGCAGAGGACCCGTAACACACTCACCAGTGGGAAACACTCAGATGCTGAGCTACCCTAAAGTCTAGATCTAATTTACTGGTCCTTCCCAAAACATACACCCACACTCCTAATATGTCTCCTAGGGTGGACAGGGCAAACTGGCTTCCTTTTCACAATTATATAGCTCCCAATTAAAAATGGTCTGCAAAGGAAGACAAATTGGGCTAGAGCCTTTTTTTTTTTTATTCATTATCGTGTGTATAAAGAACAGGAGTACTTGTGGCACGCTAGCGACTAACAAATTTATTTGAGCATAAGCTTTCTCACCTCTAACACCATGTCAGGGTTCCTTCCCCGCTCTGAACTCTGGGATACAGATGTGGGGACTCGCATGACAGACCCCCTAAGCTTAGCAGCTCCTCCCCACCTGCCAGCCAGGTCATCTGCAATTTCACTGACCATTTGTGTCTCAGCAGATTGGTTCCCTGGATTCAAATTCAAACCCTCCGCCGTTACAGGAGCAGGGCCTGGATCCTGTCCCAAAGAGACACAGTCACCCCCCAACAGGGTCTCACAGCTGATATCCTGGAGAACCCTAACAACCAGCCAGCCCGACCCCTCCTGGGTCTGCACAGGGATCTAGGCCATAAGCAGAGCGAATGGTTCCATCACTAGGACCCTCACCCAGGTTATACAGCCCCTCAGCATCTGAGGCTGCACCACCTGGGGCCTGACAACAGTTCTCTCTGTTCCAGGGTTTCGCCACCCCAGGAATGTCTCCCCATTGACCACCACTTTCCGCTCCCACGGTGGGTCCTAGGGGCCTGAACCTAGGAGACTCCACACAGACATATAAGTTGGGGTCAGGAGTGGGAGCCCGTCAACCACCCCACCCATCTATGGCCATGAGACCCAGCAAGGGAGCTAGACACCTAGATTTTCAGCAGAGTCCCCCTGGTTCACATCGCCAGCCTACTTAAAGTTAATGTGGTGGGCATCCACATCCCCCAGCCCCTTAACCAGGGGCAACAATTTAGTATGGAGGTTCCCTGTGGAACTGGCACCCCAGGATCTATCCCCTGAAAAAGTTGGTCAATGAAAAATATTTTGGGTGTTTTTCTGCTTGTGTTTTATATTAAAAACTGGGGGCTTGGTTGGTATAAATCAGCATCATCTGACTGAAATCAATGGCTGAAATCAGTGGCGATACTGTGGAAGGTGTGGCCCTCAGATCTAGCCTACCACAGACGACTCTGGCAATAGGAGAGCTATTGAAATGACATCACAAAAGAGTTAAAGCTAAGCAATTGAGCAGGAGCAGGAACTTTTAGTCATTCTGTTGAAAAATTCTTTGCTTTTTGTTTGCGTTAACACCCATTTAGCTCCAGTGAACACTTGGTTGTTACATTTCAATATCCCCATCCCTTCAATATGGGATGAGAACACACAATGAATATCTCTGAGACCTCCGACAAGTTCTCCAGCAAAACTAGAAAAGATCAGACATGACATTTCTGATATTTCTAGTGAAAAAAAGGAAAAAACAAAACAAAAAAAACCACTTGCTCAGGTCCTTTCTCCACATCATAAAGTAACAAAACCTAATTTATTTAAAATCATTTGCAGATCACCTTTCAGTACATTGCTCCAGATATTCCAGTACCCAAGTTACAACTTGCAACGTCATTAGATCAGTGGTCTGACCTAGTCTGGCCACCCTATCTTCCACATGTTAAAAATCAAAAGGTTTTTCACAGAGAAGGTGACATATGGAACTAACTTCCAAAGCTGGAGCAGAATTTTGTATTTGTGTGATCCCAAACACTGGAAGAATATCCAATGCAAAAAGCAGCATATAGATTATTTCCCTGCTTCTAGAAAATAACAGGATTTATATCATAATACTGTACCAAGCATTTCTACATCATTTTCCATCTTCAAAATGTGTTCAGATAGTAACTAATTAATTCATAGAATCATAGAATATTAGGGTTTGAAGAGACCTCAGGAGGTCATCTAGTCCAACCCCTGCTCAGAGCAGGACCAATCCCCAACTAAATCATCCCAGCCAGGGCTTTGTCAAGCCAGGCCTTAAAAACCTCTAAGGTTGGAGATTCCACCACCTCCCTAGGTAACCCATTCCAGTGCTTCACCACCCTCCTAGTGAAACAGTGTTTCCTAATATCCAACCTAGACCTCCCCTACTGCAACTTGAGACCATTGCTCCTTGTTCTGTCATCTGCCACCACTGAGAACAGCCAAGTTCCATCCTCTCGGAACCCCCCTTCAGGTAGTTGAAGGCTGCTATCAAATCCCCCCTCACTCTTCTCTTCTGCAGACTAATTCCCTCTCCTAGGGGGCAGAACAGGCATCTAGGACTTCACAGCTGTCATCATGCCTGCACACCATGGCCAATGGGGACTTCACAGCAACAGCAAAGATAGAATCCCAGTCCATCTACTCCAACACTATCACTTGAAATAAAGGAACACCTCCAGTGATGCTGGTAAATTGGATGCCAGCTCTTGATAAAGCAATAGGTGTCATCTGACAAACTCATAGCTAGAAATCAAATCAGCTCATCTGTATGTTATTATTGTTCCCAACAGGTGTTAGCCTTGTAAGGTGTCTAGACTAGTGATGGGGTGTTTACCCAACACAAGGCAGAGCCAGGAAATGAGGATAATTAACCCAATAAACTGCACCTGAGGAAGGGCCAGGGCTTAAAGGTTTGATTGAGGATGGAGTCCAGCTGGGGAGGAGCAGGAGGGACTGATATAAAGCTAGGAAGCTGACAACAGAAAAGGGCTACAAGGGAAATAGGCTACAGTCACTCTAAGGAGAAGGGAGATGTGTTTGGGGTTAAAGTGGTAGGTAGCCTGCAATTAATACTCCCTAGAAGAAGGGAGATTAGGCTGGTAAACCCAGAAGGCTGGGGGAGCCATAAGGTAGAGTTGAGATGTAGGAAGGTGTCTGGGGAAGAGCAACGATATCTAGCAGTGAGCAGGTCACAGTCCCTAGAGATAAGAGTCCATGGACTGGAACCTGGAGTAAGTGGCAGGGCTGGCTTCCCCCACAAGCCACTGAAGAAGTAGCACAGTCAGGGCAGTGAAAGGAAGACTATTTTGTATAGAGCCTTTCCTACCCAGAAGGGGAGGACTATTGCCAGATTACTAGAGGGCTGAGTTGTGAAGGAGCACCCTGAGTCCCAGAGAAAAAGCAACAGGGAGAGGAACTGACAGAAGGGGCTGTTGGAGCTGCAAAGAGCTAATCCTCAGAGCAACCAGGAGGGGGTACCCTAGCTGTGAGTAGACCCTATGAGAACTCTCTAAAGTACTTGAGTTGCTGCATGCATTAATCTTACTTGAGATATCTGTATCCCATCCTATAAGGCAGAGGTCCCCAAACTGTGGGCATGCTGCCCTAGGGGGTGCAGAGGAATGTTTGGGGGAGTGTGGCAGGGCTCAGGCCAGCCCTGACAAGAAGTGGGAGCAGCTCTTGGGGAGGGGTGTTAGCAGATTACATTGGAGTAAAAAGGGGCTCAACTTAAAGTTTGGTGACCACTGCTATAAGGTAATATGTAAGTCTTGCTTTACAACTGTAAAAATACCTGCTCAGAACTTGTGAACCTAGGCAGGAAGAGTGGTTCCCTCACCCATCAAGGACTATCAAAAGTAAATGGGCCACGGTAGGACAAAAACTCCATTGATTTGCCCCATTAACCTATGAAGTTATGAGCAGGAGCCCTCATCTCAATAGTTTGAGCTCTGGGGGAAGGGCATATAGATGCTCATGAGAAGAAATAGTTCTCTCCTGCTGTTTGGATTCTTAAAAGGGCTGGAGCTGAGAAACGAAAGTAAAGATCTCCAGTGTCAAGATGGATTAGTTCTAAGAATCTCACCTGTAGTAATCTCTCCACTATGTCACCTTTTGGAACCATGGATCGTAACTCATTCATTTTTATACGTTGCCTGCTTTAACCTGTGAATAACTCTAATTTCTTTTTACTAGTTAATAAATGCTTAGTTAGTGATCTTTGGTGTGAGATCTAAGGTACCAAATTGGTTTGGAAAGGATCTCTTGAGACTAGGAGCAACCTGAATATTTACTTTATTTTTGCGTAAGTGACTATTTATCACTAAGTCCCACATGCCTGAATAGCAAGATAGATTCAAGTACCCAACAGGACTGTCTGTAACTCCATGGTCAGACTATTGCAGTGATCCAGGAGTTAACACTTGTTACTGGGTTGGTGAAATCTAATTTATAGAACATACCCCCAGTTTGAGGTGCCTGCCCTGAAGTTGGCACTTACAGTCACGATTCTCTCTAGACAGAGTGACACTTTAAAGTTGTTTCCTATATAGGGAATAGGATACACCACTGATCAACTCTGATTCCATCCAGTAGCAGGCAGTGGTCTACATGTTACAGATGGGGAAACAGAGACACAGATGGTGTATGAAATGTTCTTTCTGCTGAAAGCTGATGCATAATTTTCTGTCACTAACCTAGTAATAAAGGTGCAATTTTTTCTTGTATTTCTAGAATGTCTCAGTCAAGGGCAAAGCATCAAACACCTCTCCAGGATGCAAAATAACAGTTAGACCTACCCCAGCCCTCCTCTAGAGTGAAATGATTGGCAGTCTACTGACAGGCCCCAAAGGATGTTCATTTTTTCCACTAACTTGCAGTGAGTGGCAAAACTCCTCTGGACTCCAGTGGGAATAGGATTGGGCCCGTAAAGTAATCATGAAAATCTTCCCTACTTGGATGCAGGTAGGGACTGTCTCTGTTCTGTGTTTGTACTGCACCTAGAAAAATGGGGTCTTGATGATACTAGTAATATTAAGCAGATGAGACACACCTGTCAGCTAAACTGTAGCAAGATGTCGTTTAGAAAAATAGATACAGACAACAGCCTATCTGGCTGAGGCTGCCAGTTCAAACTCCCAAGAGCCATGGTAGGGCATTCTTTTGCCTACTGTGGATCTTTCTATCACTAGAGATCAACTGAGCTGCAGTCCCATTAAGGACTTGATCCTAAGCCTATTGCAATCAGGAGTGCTAAGAGCATAATGCAAGACTCCCCTTTATATGAATGTAAACAGGGATTCACTGGAAAACCAAGAAATCAAAGGGATGGGCACAGAATATGGCCCTAACTAGACTACAGTGTTAATACCTGCATGTGAGACACAGATAACTGCACTTATGGGTGAACTAGAAATTCATAGCTAGTTAGTCAGATCAGATTAGATCTTAAGACATATTAAAGCTAATTGGTTGCACAAAAGAAGAGGTAGCAATCCAAGCTCAGCTACATTTTGTTGCAACATTTCTCTACCATCCTATAATTTATCAGAACAGAACAAATCGATAGTATGACCCTCCAAATTCAGATTTAACACCCAACCTGAAAGTCTGTGTTCAGCTAATTGTTACACTGCAGATATCAAATGCTGAATATCCTGCCCCAATAAGATTTCTATCAAACTCGCTGTGTTCTGTGAAATTGTGTGTTTGAAGTCTAATAAGTCAAATTACCATCTTTCCTTTGGTTTCCCACTGGTTCTCTTTGTTCCTGGGAACTCTGTTGGATCATGTGGTGATAAACAGATTTCTCAGGGGGGCCAAAACAGCCTTGTATGACACGAAATGAAGCCTTGGAGTGATGTCTCATATTATTGCCAATGATATCTGCACAGTTCTACTGTTCATATTAAATATTTAACATGCTTCCCCAGAATAAAGTGCAAACTCAACAACAGTTATCGACAGCTGCAGGTGGATCCAGATCATATAACGTGGGGGCTTAAAGGGAAAGACCATAATTCTATGCTGGGAAAACTCCACTTCTGATTGTGTGACCTGCTCATAGGGGCTTCTGAGGATTACAGAGAGACAGCTCGTATCCCCTTGTCTTTAATTTCATTAGGCAGAGGCAGACCCTGAAAATATCATTTCTAAATTGTGCTGATTGTGCAACATCCCGGCATGCTTCTGGCAAACAAAGAAAGTGACAGGCCTGCAACTGATCAACCACCATGACTTGAGAGTATCACCTGTGTCCGCCTCAGTCTGTTTAATGCCCAGACAGGAAAATGACCAACAATTTAGTGGATTCAATCAGTGTACTAACCTTGACCATTCCAGAAGGGAAAATATGACAGATTGCCCCCTATGCTCCCCCATCTTAACTATAAACTCCCTAGAATGCAGCCTGGAGAGATGCAGCAAATTCAGCTCTATTGGGAATTTGCTGAGGCTCCTTCCCCCCTGCCCCGCCCCGCCTGGGAAGCATTCCCAGTGCAATCTTACATATTCCTAAGGTGCAGTAAGGCCAGGACTCACTAAAAAGCATGGAATTGGCACAAGGGTGAGGAACCTGCAAGATCCCCCCGTTAGATTCATAGGTTTGGTTGGGGGTGCCAACAGGGTAGGAGTATTTGATATTTCCCCTTTTATGAAAGGTAATTACAAAATGACACTGCCCGCTCCTCGCCTCCTCCTCTGATCCCTCTGGGCAGCGCCCCCTAGCGATTATCAGCCAGATGTGCCATTTTCCAATAAACAAAGCGGTACCCCTGAAATCAACTTGATTTTTTTTTTTTTTTTATTCTCCTTGGGTGCTTGGTGGCTGTTGGGTTTTTTTTTTTCCGCTTCCCAGCCCCGGTGGTTTGATTCGCAAAGCATAGAGCGGTACAAACCACCCTGCTTATTCAGTAATCTCCAAGTAAACGCAGAACGAATGCCTGGAGGGCAAAGGGTTTTCCTGCACTGTACAACAGAGGGTCGCTATTTTTTTTTTCATACTGTAATTTTCCCACGGTGTAAAATACGGCTTGCTCCATGCAATAATCCTTCCCTTCCCCCCCCCCCCCCCAGTCCAGCCAAAAGAACCTTTAGTACCAACCTGCTAAATTTAGTTGACTAGTCATGATCTGGTATTAATAGCAGCAGCATTCAAGACATGCCCTGCACACAGTGTCTGTGTGTGTCCGCAAACCTGAGCCACACACACCAATGCACGGGGCGGACTGGACTGCAGTGAAAAATACAGAAAAAAACAAACAAACCCCCTCTACTCACACAACTAGCCTGGAGATGATCCATGACACCATGGCGCGGTGTGCAGGGTGTCGCTCTCTTGCCAAGGAGGGGGGTCTCCCTGTTTCTCCGTCCCTGAATATGTCTGTCTGCGGCTCCCACCGGAATGAGCAGGGCGAGCGGCTCAGCCATTCGGCATTTCAGCGCAGCCTCACTCCGCGCAGCTGCTCACGCCAAAGGGGCTCCAGCGAGCGGCTGCGGAGGGGATTGGGCAGGACACCAGGAGTCATCGACGGCTGGGTGCACCCACAGCTCGGCAAGCCGCGTCTGCGTTTTCACTTTCTCTCTGGCTCCGGCTTCTCGCTCCCCTGCCCGCCTGCGGGCCCCGCTTTGATCTGCAGACTGTCCCATGTGGCCCGCATGTTTCCCTTTATGGACCCCAGGGTCTTTCATTCTACTTCAACAATGTAACGAACTGGCTGCGGGGTGACTGCCACCTCTGTTAGCCTGAAAAGGAGGGGCTCCGCTGTGTACCATAGTCCCTGTACTGCTCCCAGCCAAAGGAGAGCTACGTTTTTATTAATTTGTTTTATTTGTTTTGCGGCAGCGCCCAGGAGCCCCGTGATGGACCCGGGCTAGGCACTGTACAGACACAGAACAAAAGGGCAGTCCCAGCCCCAAATTCTAGCTCCTCTGTCTCTGAGCGGACTAGAGGGAAAGCAAAGTGCTTTCCCTCCTCTGCTCCTCTGTCTCTGAGCAGCTAGAGGGAAAGCAAAGTGGCTTTAATTAATTTAATTTAATCCTTGGAGGCCACTGGTGGCTGCTACTTTACCTCTTTGGTCCAGCAGAAGAACATAGTGACACAACACAATGTGTCATAACATCGGCATAGCAAAGTCATGACATTGTTCCACTGTGTGACAATGCATTGTGGTCACATCCACTCCAAAATAATCCCTGACTCTTCAACCGCTTCAGGCTTCTTCTTCAGGAAATGCGGATTCAGACCAGCCACCAAGAGCTGTAGCTCACGAAAGCTTATGCTCTAATAAATTTGTTAGTCTCTAAGGTGCCACAAGTACTCCTTTTCTTTTTTGCAAGTCTTACCCAGTTTTTAGAGGAAGATTCCCTCATTTTAAATTATTTTAAAGCAGTTTCTCATAATTATGATGAAGGATTTTTCTGTGTGCATCAATGTGCCTTATAAAATCTACACTGGACTGTTCTGAAATTTCCCTCATTTAAACCATCACAGCTTGATGGCCCCATAGGATAGACAAATGCATCCGATGAAGTGAGCTGTAGCTCACGAAAGCTTATGCTCAAATAAATCTGTTAGTCTCTAAGGTGGCACAAGTCCTCCTTTCCTTTTTTGCGAATACAGACTAACACTGCTGCTACTCTGAAACCTGTTATAGGATAGACAGAAATCCTTACGTGGGGCAGCATCCCACATTATAGAAGTCTCCATCCCATGCTGCAGCACTGGGAGTTTGATTGACAGACATACCTGCTTCTGAAGCCCGTCATCACAGGAAGCACTATAGCACTAGCCACAAAATCTCATTTACTACTTTCTGCAGTGGAGCC
Organism: Dermochelys coriacea; assembly: GCF_009764565.3. Classification (NCBI taxonomy): domain Eukaryota; kingdom Metazoa; phylum Chordata; order Testudines; family Dermochelyidae; genus Dermochelys; species Dermochelys coriacea. The sequence continues at coordinate 131,781,331 of NC_050071.1, forward strand.
ATACAGTGGAGTCTGGAATTGGTCTACTTCCAGTAGTAGGTCTATTCCTCCACTAGGGGGAACTGTGTTTATGACCACAGATACAGTTTGTAACTGGAACGATCTATAAACAACATCTGGAGGATATCAGGGCTGAAAAAGCTTTATTCGCTTTAGATGTACAATGCTAGGCATTGCTATTGCCCATGGAGGAGTTTGGTTTACCATACAAACCAGGGAGAGATCATTGAGATTGGCTTGCACTATTTGTTATTGTAAAGGGGTATATATAGAAATTGGTCATAACTTCTCAGGACAGGGTTGCTTGCTGGAGGAATTCCGTCACTCCAGAGTAGAAATAGTGCTAGGTAGTCTACACTGTAACCCAGAAATCTATATTGTGGCTGGTTCATCAGTATATGTAGCATGGTGCTATCCAAAGAGGAGCAAAGTGGTAGCCGTTTTTTGTATGTTGGCAAGAAATTCTCAGCACACCATAAGAACTTAAGAACTGCCATTCTGGATCAGATCAATGGTCCATCTAGCCTAGTACCCTGTCTCCAATAGTGGCCAGTACCAGAACTTCGGGGGAGTGTACAGAACAAAGCAGTTTGGAATGATCCACCCTGTCTTCCCCTCCCAGCTTCTGGCAGTCAGAGGTTCAGGATCACCCCGAGCCTGTGGCGCATCCCTGACGATCTTGGCTAATAGCCATTGATGGACCTATCCTTCATTAACTTATCTAGTTCTTTTTTGAACCCAGTTACACTTTTGGCCATCACAACATCCCATGGCAATGAGTGCCACAGGTTAATTGTGTGTTGTGTGAAAAAGGACTTCCTCTTGTTTGTATTAAGTCTGCTGCCCATTAATTTAATCAGATGAGCCCTGGTTTTTGTATTGTGAGAGAAGTATCTACCTTTTCCATCAACTTTTTTCCACACTGTTCATGATTTTATAGATCTCTCTCATACTTCCTCTTAGTCATCTCTTTTCTAAGATGAACAGACCTTATCTTTTTAGTCTCTGCTCATATGGAAGCTGTTCCTTAGCCTGCATCATCATTGTTGCCAATCTCTGAACCTTTTCCAGTTCCACTATATTCTCTCTGAGATGGGGCGACCAGAACTAGACCAATCATTCAAGGTATGGGCACACCTATTTATTGTGGGGGTTTCAAGTTGCACTTTTACAAGTTTCACTTTTCACAATCACTATTAATTATGTGATATTATTAATTATATGATACCATAGGCCTGCATAGTGATTTGTAGACATCAACATAAAACAAAGTACTTGCCCTGGGGAGCTTGCCCTATATTTTAAGCATAACACAATGGGTATGTCTACACTACGAAATTAGGTTGAATTTATAGAAGTCATTTTGTAGAAAGCGTTTTTATACAGTCAAGTGTGTGTGTCCCCACACAAATGCTCTAAGTGCATGTAGTCGGCGGACTGTGTCCACAGTACCAAGGCAACAGTCAACTTCCGGAGCTTTGTACTGTGGGTAGCTATCCCACAGTTCCCACAGTCTCCACCGCCCATTTGAATTCTGGGTAGAAATCCCAATGCCCGATGGAGCTAAAACATTGTCGCAGGTGGTTCTGGGTACATATCGTCAGGACCCCGTTCCCTCCCTCCCTCCGTAAAAGCAAGGGCAGACAATCGTTTTGCACCTTTTTTCTTGAGTTACCTGTGCAGATGCCATACCACGGCAAGCATGGAGCCCGCTCAGCTAACAATCACCATATGTCTCCTGGGTGCTGGCGGACATGGTACTGCATTGCTACACAGCAGCAGTTTATTGCCTTTTGTCAGCAGACGGTGCAGTATGACTGGTAGCCGTCGTCGACGTAGTCCTTGGTGCTTTTTTAACTGGGTGCCTGGGCAAACATGGGAGTGACTCAGCCAGGTCATTTCCCTTGTTTTGTCTCATGGCGATTGAGTCCTACCGACAGTGCACTGTCTTTTAATTTGCAGCCAGCAGAAGACGATGGCCAGTAGTCATACTGCACCGTTTTCTGCCGAGCACCCAGGAGGTGACGATGGCTAGCGGTCGTACTGCACAGTCTGCTGCCAGCATGATGTATAAAGATAGATGAAGTGGCTCAAAACAAGAAATAGACCAGATTTGTTTTGTATTCATTTTCTCCTCCCTCCCTTTGTGAAATCGACAGCCTGCTAAACCCAGTTTTGAGTTCTATCATTGAGGTTTTGAGTTCTATCCTTGAGGCGACCATTCAGTTTCTCACAAAGCCACCCCCTTTGTTGATTTTAATTCCCTGTAAGCCAACCCTGTAAGCCATGTTGTCAGTTGCCCCTCCCTCCGTCAGGGCAACAGCAGACAATCGTTCCGTGCCTTTTTTCTGTGCAGACGCTATACCACGGCAAGCATGGAGCCCGCTCACATCACTTTGGCAATTAGGAGCACATTAAACACCACACGCATTATCCAGCAGTATATGCAGCACCAGAACCTGGCAAAGCGAAAACAGGCGAGTAGGCGACATCAGCGCGGTGACGAGAGTGATGAGGACATGGACACAGACTTCTCTTAAAACATGTGCCCTGCCAATGTCGGCATCAAGGTGCTAATGGGGCAGGCTCATGTGGTAGAATGCCGATTCTGGGCTCGGGAAACAAGCACAGACTGGTGGGACCGCATAGTGTTGCAGGTCTGGGATGATTCCTAGTGGCTGCGAAACTTTCGCATGCGTAAGGGCACGTTCATGGAACTTTGTGACTTGCTTTCCCCTGCCCTGAGGCGCAAGAATACCAAGATGAGAGCAGCCCTTCACAGTTGAGAAGCAAGTGGCAATAGCCCTGTGGAAGCTTGCAACGCCAGACAGCTACCGGTCAGTTGGGAATCAATTTGGAGTGGGCAAATCTACTGTGGGGGCTGCTGTGATGCAAGTAGCCACGCAATCAGAGATCTGTTGATATCAAGGGTAGTGACCCTGGGAAATGTGCGGGTCATAGTAGATGGCTTTGCTGCAATGGGATTCCCTAACTGTGGTGGGGCCATAGACGGAACCCATATGCCTATCTTCGCACCGGAGCACCAAGCCAGCGAGTACATAAACCGCAAGGGGTACTTTTCAATAGTGCTGAAAGCACTGGTGGATCACAAGGGACGTTTCACCAACATCAACGTGGGATGGCCGGGAAAGGTACATGACGCTCGCATCTTCAGGAACTCTGGTCTGTTTCAAAAGCTGCAGGAAGGGACTTTCTTCCCAGACCAGAAAATAACCGTTGGGGATGTTGAAATGCCTATAGTTATCCTTGGGGACCCAGCCTACCCCTTAATGCCATCGCTCATGAAGCCATACATAGGCAGCCTGGAGAGTAGTCAGGAGCTGTTCAACTACAGGCTGAGCACGTGCAGAATGGTGGTAGAATGTGCATTTGGATGTTTAAAAGTGCGCTGGCGCAGTTTACTGACTCAGTTAGACCTCAGCAAAACCAATGTTCCCACTGTTATTACTGCTTGCTGTGCGCTCCACAATATCTGTGAGAGTAAGGGGGAGACGTTTATGGCGGGGTGGGAGGTTGAGGCAAATCGCCTGGCTGCTGGTTACACACAGCCAGACACCAGGGCGGTTAGAAGAGCACAGGAGGGTGCGGTGTGCATCAGAGAAGCTTTGAAAACCAGTTTCATGACTGGCCAGGCTACGGTGTGAAAGTTCTGTTTGTTTCTCCTAGATGAAATCCCCAGCCCCTTGGTTCACTCTACTTCCTTGTAAGCTAACCACCCGCCCCACCTCCCTTCGATCTCCGCTTGCAGAGGCAATAAAGTCATTGTTGCTTCACATTCATGCATTCTTTATTAATTCATCACACAAACAGGGGGATAATTACCAAGGTAGCCCAGGAGGGGTGGTGGAGGAGGGAAGGACAAGGCCACACAGCACTTTAAAAGTTTAAAACTTATTGAATGTCAGCCTTCTGTTACTTGGGCAATCCTCTGGGGTGGAGTGGCTGGGGGGCCGGAGGCCCCCCCAACGTGTTCTTGGGTGTCTGGGTGAGGAGGCTATGGAACTTGGGGAGGAGAGCGGTTGGTTACACAGGGGCTGTAGTGGTGGTCTGTGCTCTGCTGCCTTTCCTGCAGCTCAACCATACGCTGGAGCATATTAGTTTGATCCTCCAGCAGCCTCAGCATTGAATCCTGCCTCCTCTCATCATGCTGCCACCACCTTTCAGCTTCAGCCCTCTCTTCAGCCCGCCACCTCTCCTCCCGGTCATTTTGTGCTTTCCTGCACTCTGACATTGTCTGCCTCCATGCATTCGTCTGTGCTCTGTTAGTGTGGGAGGACAGCATGAGCTCAGAGAACATTTCATCGCGAGTGCATTTTTTTCACCTTCTAATCTTCGCTAGCCTCTGGGAAGAAGATCCTGTGATCCTTGAAACACATGCAGCTGGTGGAGAAAAAAAAAGGGACAGTGGTATTTGAAAAGACACATTTTATAGAACAATGGGTACACTCTTTCACGATAAACCTTGCTGTTAACATTACATACCTAGCACTTGTGCTTTCATTACAAGGTCACATTTTGCCTCTCCCCCCCCCGCGTGGCTAACAGCGGAGAACATTTCTGTTCAGCCATAGGCAAACAGCCCAGCAGGAATGGGCACCTCTGAATGTCCCTTTAAGAAAAGCACCCTATTTCAACCAGGTGACCATGAATGATATCACTCTCCTGAGGATAACACAGAGAGAGAAAGAACAGTTGTTGTTTGAACGCCAACAAACATACACTGCAATGCTTTGTTCTACAATGATTCCCGAGCACGTGCCATTGGCCTGCAGTGGTAAAGTGTCCTACCATGGTGGATGGAATAAGGCTGCCCTCCCCAGAAACCTTTTGCAAAGGCTTTGGGAGTATATCCAGGAGAGCCACGAATGCCAGGGCAAATTAATCATTAAACATGCTGGCTTTTAAACCTTTTATAGTATTTTAAAAGGTACACTCACCAGAGGTCCCTTCTCCTCCTGGTGGGTCCGGGAGGCAGCCTTGGGTGGGTTCGGGGGGTATTGGCTCCAGGTCCAGGGTGAGAAACAGTTCCTGGCTGTCGGGAAAACCGGTTTGTCTGCTTGCTTGCTGTGAGCTATCTACAGCCTCCTCATCATCGTCTTCCTCGTCCCCAAAACCTGCTTCCGTGTTGCCTCCATCTCCATTGAAGGAGTCAAACAACACGGCTGGGGTAGTGGTGGCTGACCCCCTAAAATGGCATGCAGCTCATCATAGAAGCGGCATGTTTGGAGCTCTGACTCGGAGCGGCCCTTCACCTCTCTGGTTTTCTGGTAGGCTTGCCTCAGCTCCTTAAGTTTCATGTGGCACTGCTTCGGGTCCCTGTTATGACCTCTGTCCTTCATGTCCTGGGAGATTTTCACAAATGTCTTGGCATTTCAAAAACTGGAACGTAGTTCTGATAGCACGGATTCCTCTCCCCATACAGCAATCAGATCCTGTACCTCCCGTTCGGTCCATGCTGGAGCTCTTTTGCGATTCTGGGACTCCATCATGGTCACCTCTGCTGATGAGCTCTGCATGGTCACCTACAGCTTGCCACGCTGGCCAAACAGGATATTGAAATTCAAAAGTTCGCAGGCCTTTTCCTGTCTACCTGGTCAGAGCATCTGAGTTGAGAGTGCTGTCCAGAGCGGTCACAATGGAGCACTCTGGGATAGCTTCCAGAGGCCAATACCATCTAATTGCGTCCACAGTACCCCAAATTCAACCCAGCAAAACCGATTTCAGCACTAATCCCCTTGTCGGGGGTGGAGTAAGGAAATCGTTTTTAAGAGCCCTTTAAGTAAAAAGAAAGGGCTTTGTCATGTGGACGGGTGCAGGGTTACATCGATTTAACGCTGCTAAATTCGACCTCAATGCCTAGTATAGACCAGGGCAATGACATGACAGGAAAAGACAGCAGATCCTAAGGGCATACTTGACAGGGTGTGGTAGTCCTACTTGATTAGAGTTAACTAACTCCCATTCAGACCTCACACAAGTGTAGAGTGGGGTAGTAAAGCAGGGTTGGGGACCAAATCAGGTTGCCAGAGCAAACCCTGGAAACTATATAAACATTTACCTGGTAAATACAGGGGAAGCGAGGTATTCAGATACTCTGTTAATTGATAGATACAGTCTGAGCAGTAGCCCCCGTTCCCCATTCAATCTTGGTTGATTCTGTATTGGGTAACTGTTGCTTTTTCCTTTTGTTATATCCTGTGCACACGAAAGATCAAGAATAAAGCCTTGGAAAAATGCTTTGCTTGTTGAAAGCCGTTCTTCTGTTGCTGGACCAGCTGACCCAGTCCACAAAGGAATAGTGGGGAGACAGACAAAGGGAAAGGGTTAAAGCTCCAGGGACATTTTGGGGCTTGTTTATACACTATGGGTTACAGACGTTGCAGGTGTCATAGGATGCTAATGTGACATTTTGCACAAACTTGCACAGAATACTATGGTGATGGGTACATTCTAACACTCTAGATAGATTCTGTCACTGTAGTATCTGAGCCTTGTTTCTCAAACGAAAAAAGAATATATGGTAATTTTCCTTAAATAGGGAGTGAAGACCCTGCACCTCCCCACGTCAGCAATGAGGCCCGCCCTGAGCTTGCCCTAAACCTGGCAAGTTTAACAACCAGGTAACCAGCTTTGGAGGGGAAATTGGTCAAGGTCTTGGAAGACGCGTATCTAAATGACTGCACCATGGTTCCAGTGAATCAGATTACCCCCCCTTTGGCCCTAGAAGTGGAGTTGCAATTGTTACAGCTGAGCAGTCAGTGCAGGGCCCCAGACATCTGAATATTGCCAGATCTCCAGAACCACTACAAAAATAGCCACTCACAGGGCACTGTGACAGTGTCAGACCTTGAAACTGGTCAGGAAACACTAACTGCCAGAAAAGGAGGAATTCTGCATCTACAAGACATTCCCTCTGATGGAACCTCTCCCATCTTTGACAGTCCCAGAGAGGAGAAATCTCACAATCAGTTGGGAGGCATATATATGTCATTTAGAAAATGCTATGTCCCAAGTATTGGGACAAGCCTGTGGTAGAGTCTGAGCAGTACATTTGAAAGTTTCCAAGGCTTTCTCTGTAAATAAGGAAGAGATATGTTTCTGCACAGGTTTGACTGTATAGCTAAAATAGAACCTGAAAGTAACCCAGGAAGAGAAGACTGATGTGACAGGTGAATAGACGAGCTAGGCCCCACCAAGAAGCATACACAGTATGCACATTATTTTGGATAATCTATATTCCAAGAGAAATCAAGGGAAACCCTAGATTATTTTTAAACATTTAAGGATTGAGGTTATTTCTAAAATTGGCTGAAACCTCCAAAGCCCTGCAATAACATCTATCCTCCCCCTACACTGAGCCAAGAATCAGAAAAAAAGCAATAGATTGGTTGGACTTCTCAACAGACTCATAGGATGGTCCAAAAAGCAGTAAGCTACCTGGAAAGTAAGCACATCTGATAGGTATAGATTTGTCATTGAGGTACTTCCACCTCTCCCATATGACCAGGAGGCTCTTTTTCTCCATGGCTCACCTCTCATAACAAGGTAAGGGATAAAATCTGGTAGTTGTAATACCATTGAGACTTGTGACAGAGTTGCATAGGAGGGCCTGCATTTGTTTTAGAGCTTCTGCCTCTATACTGAATATTTAACATTTTTCCATTCTGTCCCTTCAAAACAAACTCTTCCAGTCCAATGCATTTCAAAGTCACTAATAATATTTTTCTCCCTAAATGACCATTTCCGCAGCTGTCAAGGAATGGCACCCCAAGCCTGGATCTGGACACTGGAGAACTGCATCTAGATGCAAAAAACTTCCTGTGTGAAATCCTGACCCCATGGAAGTCAGTAGCAAAACTCCCATTGACTTCAACAAGGCCAGAATTTTACCCCTTGATTTTTCTTAAGAAGTCATATGCCAGTCCTATCCTCTATGGAAGAGAGGTTTGCAAGCTCTCCTGCCTCTCCCATCTTCTGAGTAAGTAAGCACAAGGAAGCAGAACTGAAGTTCTCCAGCCTCAGCAGAACTCTATCGGCTGTTGAACGCCATTATGAACACCATTTTCTATATTCCCCCACAAGGGAAACAACATTTCCCAATTTCCCTTGCAACATCCCTATGGAGCAGTTGTAGAAACGTGGACATCTACAAACAGATTGCATGGGGGATGCAGATGAAGATATGATAGAAATAAGGAGCAATGCTGCATGAAAGAAAAGGAACTGCAGCAGGCATACCAGAAGTCCAGGGAGGCTGTGACAGTCCAGTTGGGGTTCCAAGGTGCAATCCAGACCAGCGAGGGGTTGTGTCACCATTTGCCCAGTAACCCTGGGTGCCTCACAATGCTTTACTGTTGGAGGTCCCAATCTGGGCGGCTCACAACCAGCTTACAAACATGCAGCTCACATTCTGAATGTCTGTGTGCTTACCCAGCCCTGGTTCAGCAGCTCTCACCCCATCAGCCTATCTACAGCCAAACAGCACCATTCTGGCTTCCACCAGCCTTGGTTACAACCTGCAGGATGACCACAACACACTCCCAGTCCCACTCCCAAAACCGTGTTCTCTGCAATGTCCAGCCCTTTCCTGGACAGTTCAGAGAAATAATATGGTTTGTTTGTTCCTCTAAAGACACAAAACCACATCACAATTTATTAACTTAACTGGGGTAAATACACCCTTTCCTTTAAACACAGCACTGAGGTGGTTTATAGTAGGAATAAAACCAATTAATTAACAATAAGACATAGGTTACGTGATGCCAGGTAATAAGAATAAGTTAGAAAGGGTGACAAGTAAAACAAAAGTGAAAACACACATCTAAAAGTCTAAAACTTAACCTAGCGAGATACAGGCTTTGTTCAAGATGGTTTCTCTCACCAGTCACTCTTTTTCCCTAGCCATGGCTGACTTGCCCTCTGTCACAACCTTCCACAAAAGTATAAGGTTCTGGCTTCCCATGTCTTTTTATGTGAAAGATCTTTGCCAAAGCAGATTTCTCACCTATATTCAGTTCCTGAGACTTCAACCCACCATTGGTTGAAGGACCCATCTTTCTTAGCTTGCACAAGCTCTATTCCATTGTGTCTGTCTAGTGGTGGATGCCAAGGATGACTTCTGACCTTGGTTATTTCTTCCAAAGTTCAATGAACTCATTTCAAAAGGCAGGATGACCTCATGCTGTTCTTCCCTTTCTGTGGCCTTCCCTAAGCAGCGTGGTACCTTCCATTCAGCATGATGGAATAGGGACTACTGTCCAGACGTGCTGGGTCACATCATTTGCCAATCACCCACACCAGTGGCGTGTACTGTACTTAATGATTTTTCACATTGCCAACATCATCTGTCATTGATTCAAATGGGAATGTGTCTTCCAAATATAAGGAGCATATCAAAGCCTAGATGAAACTTCCAGAAGACAGATTGGGGCTCCTTTGCAGAGTATTTAGAATGGAGTGTCATAACCATCTAATTAAATATCATCTCTGTGGAAGATGCAAACCATCATTTCCGTTGTGCCATTTTTAAAGTTGCAGGTGCAACAATTCCACATGGCTTCCGACCATTGTATATTCCATGTTTGAATGAGGACTGTGCAGACTTGCTGAGGCAGTGTGAGCAGGCAGGTGATCTGGAGATTGCAGACCATCTTATAGAATCATTGGATACCGCTTGCTGGGCTTGATGGGAGGAAATGATAGTGGTGCTTGATTTTACATGGTCAAGCCGGAAGAACTGGAGCTTAATTCATCAACTAGATGTGGCTCAATGTCCATGTGCACAAAGCAAGCCTGCAGTTAATCCAAATCAGATTGCCAGTCACTGTTGAAAGTCAGCAAAGCTCCCATTGACAGAGTTGTCAAACAACAGTTATCGTACTTGACGAGTGGCAGCATTTCCTAAGAAATAATCCATCTATTAGTAAGATGGAGCCATTCACAATGGGTACAACTCCCAGATATGATAGAATTGCACCTGAATTCATGAAACATCTGGATCCTCGTGCTCAGGAATGACTTGTTTGTCTTTTCAGAGTTCTGTGGGAATCCAGACTGCCTAGAATCCAAGTGAAGTGACGCCAAGTGAAGGTCATTGCCTTGCTGAAACCTGGGAAACATCTATACTTGCCTTCGAGCTACAGACCAATTTCACTTGTAAGCATCTGCTTTAAGGTATTTGAGCATCTGATTTTGCAAAGAATTTCACCATCTGTGGAAGGCATGCTGGCACCAGAGCAAACTGGTCTTTGCCACGGTTACAATACATGTGATCAACTGCACTTACAACTTGTGACAGGTTGGGTCACAGAAACCCCCTTGGGACTGCCACCTGATGTGTTGGGATTACCTCTGAGCCCATTTTCCCTGGCAGCTTGGGACTTCAGTACCTTGCCTGGTTGTGCCAGACACGCTAGCCTTCTACAAACACAGACCGAGGTCTGAAACACGTCCCCCAAGAGCTGCAGGCTTAACTGAAAATAGGTTAAGAAGTGCTCCTGTCTCCAACACCCAGATACCCAGTTCCCAATGGGATCCAAACCCCAAATAAATCTGTTTTACTCTGTATAAAGCTTATACAGGGTAACTCATAAATTGTTCACCCTCTATAACACTAAAAGAGAGATATGCACAGCTGTTTGCTCCCCCAGGAATTAATACTTGCTTTGGGTTAACTGATAAATAAAAAGTGATTTTAATAAATATAAAAAGTAGGATTTAAGTGGTTCCAAGTAATGACAGACAGAACAAAGTAATTACCAAGCAAAATAAAATAAAACACGCAAGTCTAAGCCTAATACAGTAAGAAACTAAATGCAGGTAAATCTCACGCTCAGACATGTTCCAATAAGCTTCTTTTACAGAATATACTTCCTCCTAGTCTGGGTCCAACAATTACTCACACCCCTGTAGTAACTGTCTTTTGTTCCAGTTTCTTTCAGGCATCTCCTGGGTGGAGGGTTATCTACTGAGACAGCTGAAAACAAAATGGAGGGATTTCCAGGGGCTTATATAGTCTCTCTCTTGTGAGTGGAAACCCCTCTCTCCTCCTGTGTAGAATCACAGCTACAAAGATGGAGTTATGGAGTCACATGGGCAAGTCACATGTCCATGCACGACTCAGTTCTCTACAGGCCGATGCCATTGCCCACGTTAGCCCAAACATTCCCAGGAAAATTCAGATTTAGATTGGCATCTATCAAGGTCCATTGTTAGCCAAGTACTCCCAATTACTTGAATAACCCCTTCAAACTATGTTGACCAAATCTGCCTTAGGTGCTTTTGACAGCAAACACTTTAAATACAAGCATAGAACCAACACTCATAACTTCAGATATAAAAATGATACATGCATATGAATAGGATGAATACATGCAGTAGAACGTAACCTTTGCAAACATATGTTACATGGCATATCTAGCATAAAACAAATTACAGTTATGTCATATTTACACTCATAAGCATATTTCTATAAAGCATTACGGGGTACAGCATCACACAACTTTCATTGAAAATGAATTGCAACATAAGCTGAAGACTGGTTCAGTTTTTCTTGACCTGACCACGGAATATGATACGGTTTGGCACACAGGCCTTTTGGTGAAATTGTCTAGAACTATGCCATATTGGATTGTATGTGCAATGGCTCTGTGTGACAGGGGCCCTGGGGTGCAACATGGACGGTGGGACTGCTGAGCCCTCTTTCCCACCAACCTGGGCTGCCTCTCACACTGTGATGCTGATGTCAAGCTACAAGCCTCTGGCAGGTACTGCATTTACACAGCCATCCACAGGCAGTAATACATCCAACTGAGTTACATGAATGATCTCCCAGCCACTCATGAACCAAAAATAGAGAGGCCTCCAGCCTTGCACCCCGGAACTGTACCATCTTTTGCTGGTCAGAAGTCTGGTCAGTGTAAGTTCATTATCCAGTATGCCACTCCCTCCAAGTTAAATGGACACACACTAGCCTTTGTAAACTGAGCTGAGATTTCCCAAGCACTTCAAACAAAACACACTGTTTTAGGTAAAATATAAAATAAATTTATTAACTACAGAAAGATAGATTTTAAGTGATTATAAGTGGTAGGCATACAGGTCAGAGATAGTTACCTTACGAAAGTAAAAAGTAAACATGCATTCTAAATCCTAAACTTTTAGCAAACGTTGAATCAAACAGCTTTTCTCATCTTGACAGATGGTACAAGCAGGTCACAGTTCCTCAACAAACAGATTGGAACTCTTTCCCAGCCTGGGACCACCCTTCCCCAGTTCAAAGTCTTTGTCCTCCAGACATTCCTCCAGGTGTTGAATGGGAGGGAGGGGAAGGGGCCAAGTGATGATGTCACTGTCTCACTTTCATATTTTCTTCCAGCTTGCTGGAAAGATCTTTGCTGTGATGTGGGTTAGTCCACCCCCGTGGCATACGTGCCTTCTCCAAGTCTCTAGGATAGTGGATTCTTTTCATGATAGATGTTGATGAGGCATTAATGCTCTCTGGCTATCAATGGCTATTCCTTTGTTGTAACTGAAAATCTGGTTGTCCGTGTTCCCAACCTCATAACATATTTCAGAAACACATATGGCAATACTCTGTAACTTCACATACCATGATAGTACATACAACCCAACAGGATATTACTGTTTAACAGATCAAGACTTTTAAAACAATACCTCACAAGGCATACTTTGTACAAAACATCATAATTATATGGCAGTGGTGAATATGGGGTTTCCAGGGTGCTACTTTGAGGTGCAGAATGTCACACTCTGTTTCTGAGAAATCACCATTTCCATGTACATATTGATGATATAACAAGTGCTTGGAAGTACCAGAAGAATGGCTTTCCAGAAGTATTATCTCCACTATTATTCAACTTATTTTTGAATGATACTGTATACAGGTCTTGCAAGTTTGTTTATGCAAATGACATATGCCTCGGCACTCAGTCACACTCCTTTGACGTACTGGAGAGTGTTTTGAATGCAGATATGGTGGCTACGGGCAATTATCGTGATTGGTGGCACCCGACACCAAGTGGAAGTAAGACTATGTTGAGTGTCTTCCATTTACATCATGCACAAGTGGGCGGAAAGTGAATATAGTTCTCAATGGTCAGTGAATAAAGCATGATTCATATCCGGTCTATCTAGGAGTCACATTGGATAGAACTCTCACATAGCATGACCATCTTAGAAAGACAGTGATGCACAACAACCTGCTCAGAAAGCTCACTGGAATTATATGGGGCACCAAAGACAAACATTTTGTACTTCAGACTTGGCACTCTGTTATTCAGCAGTGGAGCACTGCACTGCAGTATGGGCTCGTTCGTCTCACAAAAGGATGATTGACATACTACTTAATTCCACCATGCGTATTATTTCAGGCACACTTAAATCTACTCCTCTACCAGGGTTCAGTTCTCTGAAATATTGTTCCACTCAGTGTTCACAGAGAGGAAAGCATTGCAAAGCTTATGATGAAATTGTGTGATATACCACATCTACTGTTAATTAAAGATTTGTTTAATCCATCACATGATCGTCTGTCCTTACGGTACCCATTGTGGATAAGTTGAGGGTGAGGCATTTACAGTAGAGGATGCATAGTGAGCTTCAACTCATTACCACCGTCAACTCATTACCACAAAGGCAATGGAGCCTTCTCTACTGGTTTCATACCAGACATAGAACCTGTGCTGCAGCAATATTTCGGTGGTGTTTTAGAGACAGTCCACTATGTCAATGTGGGCAGCCACAAACCATGACACACGTTGCTGAGGACTGCAAAATGACTCAACTTCCTGAAGGTCTTTGTGCCTTGAACATTGTTGATAAAAACGCTGTAGCTTGGCTTGTCAGATTGCATACACCAAATAAATGTGGGTTTCCTATCGCCCCTGTGTGATTTCCAGGGATCCTAGTTTTCCATGATAAAAAACCCAAAATTCTCTGATTAAAAAAAATAAAAATCTGCTTTTTTCCATGATTAAAATAAAACACTAACTTTAATTTCTCTAGTCACAATATATATAGGTATCAATTGAACGTAATCTTTTATTGATATACAGTAGAACCCCATTTATCCAAGCCTCCATTATCTGGTTCTCCATATTAACCAAACCACCAGCCATCTGGGGCCGACAGCAGTGGAGCTCGGGCAGTGAGCCAACCACCCAATCCCCCGTCATCTTAAAATAAGGGACAGAAAGCCCTTTGCCGATTCTCCTGATTATCCCAATTTTTGATTATCCGATCTGGCCCCAGTCCCAATTATATCAGAATTCCACTGTAAATTTAAAGTGCATTCAAAAATCAACTACAAGAGGGGGAGTGTGCATATTGAATAAGTGACACTGATACTTTCAGTAAAATTTAGTTAATAGTTAATATATATTTTTATTTTTTCAAAAAATGTAAAAACTAAAGGCAGCTTAGGTGAAAGTGATCATGAAATAGTAGAGTTTATGATTCTAAAGAATGGTAGGAGGGAAAACAGCACAATAAATATAATGGATTTCAAGAAAACAGACTTTAGCAAACTCAGGGAGTTGATATTGCAGATGATACTAAACTGCTCAAGATAACTAAGACCAAAGCAGACTGTGAAGAACTCCAAAAAGATCTCACAAAACTAAGTGACTGCGCAACAAAATGGCAAATGAAATTTAATATGGATAAATGTAAAGTAATACACATTGGAAAAAATAACCCCAACTATACATACAATATGATGGAGGCTAATTTAGCTACAACTAATCAGGAGAAAGATCTTTGAATCATTGTGGATAGTTCTCTGAATACGTCTATGCAAGGTACAGCGGCAGTCAAAAAAGCAAACGGGATGTTAGGAATCATTTAAAAAGGGATAGAGAATAAGAGGGAGAATATCTTATTGCCCTTATATAAATCCATGGAACGCCCACATCTTGAATACTACGTACAGATGTGGTCCCTTCATCTCAAAAAAGATATACTGGCATTAGAAAAGGTTCAGTAAAGGGCAACTAAAATGATTAGGGGTTTGGAATGGTTCCCCCAGATGAGGAGAGATTACAGAGACTAGGACTTTTCATCTTGGAAAAGAGGAGACTAAGGGGGGATATGATAGAGGTATATAAAATCATGAGTGGTGTGGAGAAAGTGAATAAGGAAAAGTTATTTACTTGTTCCCATAATATAAGAACTAGGGACCACCAAATGAAATTAATGGGTAGCAGGTTTAAATCAAATAAAAGGAAGTTCTTCTTCACTCAGTGCACAGTCAACCTATGAAACTCCTTGCCTGAGGAGGTTGTGAAGGCTAGGACTAATTGCTCTACCTGTAAAGGGTTGAAAGGTCTCACTGCTATGCATAGGTAAAAGGAAGTGAGGGGGCATCTACCCAAAAGAGCCAATGGGAAGGCTAGAACTTTTAAAATTAAGAAAAAAAATCCCCTTTTGTCTGTCTGTTGTTGTTCTCCTGGGGAGAGGTGGACAGGGCAACAGCTATGCTGTAAAAACCTTGGGACAGGTATGAAAAAATCATCAGTATCATACCTAGAAACTACTGATTTCAAACCCCAGATATGTAAGTAGATCAGGAAATTTCTAGGAAGACCCGATTAGGTTTATCCCTTTTATTTCTTTATGGCTTGTGAATTCCTCTGTGCTAACCCCAGGTGCTTTTGTTTTGCTTGTAAACTTTAAGGTGTACCTCAAGAAAGCTATTCTTGTTGCTTAATCCTTATAGTTGCTCTTTTAAAATCTAGCAATAGCCTGAGTTCCTAGATATATTTTCTTCTTTTTTTCATTAATAAAATTTACCTTTCTTAAAAATATAATTGGATTTGTTGTCCTAAGAGGTTTGTGCACATGTTGTTTAATTAGATGGTGGCAACAGCTGAATTCCTTTTTTTTTTTTTCTTTCTCAGCTCTTCCCCGGAGGTGGGGTGAAGGGGCTTGAAGGTACCCCACAGGAAAGAATTCCCAAGTGTGCCTTCCTGGGCTCTCAAAGGGGTTCTGTACTTGGGTGGTGGCAGCATCTACCAATCCAAGCTTAAAAAAAAGCTGTAACTTTGGGAGTTTAATACAAGCCTGGAGTGGACAATATTAATTTGTAGAATTGTTGCAGGCCCCCACCTTCTGCACTCTAAATGCCAGAGTGGGGAATTAGCCTCAACAGATATATTAGCAGGAGTGTTGTAAGCAAGATAGGAGAAGTCCTTCTTCCACTCTATTCCATGCTTATTAGGCCTCAAATGGAGTGTCCAGTTCTGAGCCACATTTCAGGAAAGATGTGGGCAAACTGGAAGAAGTTCAGAGAAGAGTAACAAAAATGATTAAAGGTTGAGAAAACATGACCTCTGAGGAAGATTGAAAAAATTGGGTTTGTTTAGTCTGGAGAAGAGAAGACTGAGAAGGGACATGTTAGCGGTTTTCAAAAACATAAAAGGTTATTACAAGGAGGAGGGAGAAAAATTGTTCATCTTAACCGCTGAGGATAGGACAAGAAGCAAAGGGCTTAAATTGCAGCAAGGGAGCTTTAGGTTGGACATTAGGAAAAACTTCCTCTCAGGGTGATTAAGCACTGGAATAAATTGCCTAGGGAGGTTGTGGAATCTCCATCATTGGAGATTTTTAAGAGCAGGTTACACAAACACCTGTCAGGAATGGTCTAGATAAGTGGTTCTCAAAGCCGGTCCGCCACTTGTTCAGGGCTTTGAGAACCACTGGTCTAGATAATACTTAGTCCTGCCATCAGTGCAGGGGACTGGACTAGAAGACATCTCAAGGTCCCTTCCAGTCCTACAATTCTATGATTATGGCTTTACTGCCCTTTCATGACTGAAAACCTCTGTTTGCATGGCCGTTTGCTTTTATCCTACATTTGATATCTTGGTATGTGGATTTAATTATGTCATGTTTCACCCTGTTTCACTTAGTAGCAACTTATGGTCCAGTCCTGTGTGCCAGATGGAGTTTTAGCTCTTTTACAGTCTGAAGAAGGCAAACCTTGATGTTTGTTAAAGAGCAGCTTGAGGGTATAGATGTGATTGTAATGTATTTCTCAAGGAGAAATCCAAAGCAATTTTCATGTATTCCATTTTTGTTTGTTAGATATTGTATTTTTCTTTTACTGAGGATGCTTTGGAACACCAGGCTGTTGTTGATGCTGATAGTCACCTAAGTAATGTGGGTTGACTCAGTCTCTTCTTCTGTGTATTGGGCTGATTAGTCCATCAGACCATATATTAGTGAAGTGTCTGCATTTTGGCAAGCTTCGTAAAATAATTTAAATAATTTCTATTTTTTTTTAAATAATTTCAATTTGTTGTTGTTTGATAGAGGGTAGTGGTTGGAGAATTATCAGAAGTGAAGCCATGAAGAAAACTAGTGGAAAAAGCATACGGAGTTAGTTAAAGTGGAGATCACATCTCCAAGACAAGAGCAATAGCAGCCAAACAAATAGTGGAAATAGCCAATCTTCAACAGACAACTGCAGGATGTGATGGAATCCATGACTGAGGTAGACTGCAAGGGGCAGAAGGAGAGTGGACCTCAGGGACGCCCTTGTGTTGGGAAGAACCCAGAGAAAGGTATGGATTGTGGGTTATCTGCTTCTTCTATAGCCAGCAGAAGGCAGCAGGTTGGATGACGTAATACGTTCTCTGTTTTAGTAGTTCTCTCTCTATTCTTCTTCCCACATCTTACATAGTGAAGCTGGATGTTGGATGATGGCCAAATGGGTAATCATGGAATGTTGGATCACAGTGGATGTCTCTTGGCATCAAATAAGACTAAGCCAGCTCAGTGGCTTACAGTGGGCATTTTTCTTTACTACAGACACAAGGAGGGTGAGATAGTATCTTTTATTGGATAAGCCTCTGTTTGTGAGAGACAAACTTTGAAGTTTACACACAGCTCTTCTTCAGGTCTGGGAAATGTACTCAGGGTGTCACAGCTAACTACAAGGTGAAACAGATTGTTTAGCATAGATAGTTAACACGTACTTCAAGGAACTATTTGAGTGGGGAGTTAACACCTCTCCCGTCATAAGAGGAAAAAAAGCGAGGGGGGTGGGTTATAGATGGTTGTAATAAGCCATAAATCCAATGTCTCTATTCAGTCCATTCATAGGAAAGTTGTGAATTTAAGTTTGTCTTTTGAAGGTGTTGTGCAGGTTTCTTTTGAGATTGAGGATTGAGAGCTCAAATACAGATAGTTGTGAAAAGTGTTCACCCACGGTGATGTGGTCTTTTTATCTTGCATTATTTTCCTGTGTGAGTTCATTCCAGAGTGTAGTGATTGTCAGTTCACCCACATAGGACGACCCATCACTCTTGCAGATCTTGGGAGACAGGCCAGTCCTTGCTTACAGACAGCCCCACAACCTTAAGCAAATACTCACCAGCAACCACACACCACACAACAAAAACACTTACCCAGGAACCTAACCTTTCAACAAAGCCCGTTGCCAACTGTGTCCACATAGCTATTCAGGGGACACCATCATAGGGCCTAATCACATCAGCCACACTATCAGAGGCTCATTCACCTGCACATCTACCAATGTGATATATGCAATTATGTACCAGCAATGCCCCTCTGCCATGTACATAGGCCAAACTGGACAGTATCTACATAAAGGAATAAATGAACACAAATCAGACGTCAAGAATTATAACATTCAAAAATCAGTCAGAGAACACTTCAATCTCTCTGGTCACTCGATTACAGACCTAAAAGTGGCAATTCTTCAACAAAAAAACTTCAAAAACAGACTCCAACGAGAGACTGCTGAATTGGAATTAATTTGCAAACTGGACACTATTAAATTAGGCTTGAATAAAGACTAGGAGTGGATGTGTCATTACACAAAGTAAAACTATTTTCCCATGTTTATTTTCTCCCCTACTGTTCCTCAGACGTTCTTGTCAACTGCTGGAAATGGCCCACCTTGATTATCACTACAAAAGGTTTTTTTTTCTCTCCTGCTGGTAATAGCTCACCTTACCTGATCACTCTCGTTACAGTGTGTATGGTAACACCCATTGTTTCATGTTCTCTGTGTATATAAAATCCCCCTACTGTATTTTCCACTGTATGCATCTGATGAAGTGAGCTGTAGCTCACGAAAGCTTATGCTCAAATAAATTTGTTAGTCTCTAAGGTGCCACAAGTACTCCTTTTCTTTTTATAGTTGTTAATGGGGCATTTAGTGCACTGGACAAAGTACACCACATGTTGTGATAGGCATGTGTAAGATCCACAGATCTTGAAAAGTGTGTTGTGGGGGGTGCTTATCAGTGTAGTAATAGAGCTATGTTGACAGGTTTTGCATGTGTTGTTGTAGCAGGGTCTGGTGCCACTTTGAGTTAGTATGTCCTGGTCTGTGTGGAGCTTGCTCTGATGATTAGCTTGGCCTTTGAGAGCCTGTTGCTGCCATTACCCAAAGCAGATGGTGTGCCCATCTATCCTTTCTCCACCTGTGGCCTTTCTAATGTACCCCAACACACTTCCCCCTATGAGCGCCCTGGCTGCCTCATCCCTATGGCTTAACTTTAAGGGGACACTGGGCAAGACCGGAATCCAAAAGGCCTCTCCATAGCCTTCAAGGCAGCTATGCAAGATGGCCGCCTATGAGCCACCTCAGCCTCCTTTCCATGCTTCCCCGAGCATCAGCCTCCTTTCTGATGCGCATGGGTAGAGCATGCCGTCACCGGGCGTCAAGCCCTTCCCTGTGTGCCCATGCGCAGAGAGTCATGCGCCGCACCCCCGCAGGTGCACTTGGCAATGTGCGCTTGCGCAGAACAGCTCCGCAAGTACCCCCTCCCCCTGTGGTATATCTGAGTACGCTGCTAACCGCACGTATAAGCGGCCGTCGCACAGTTTTTGCCTACATTTGATATCCCTCCGCCAGTCGCGTATGGATCCCTCTAGTCACAGCCAACCTACCTGGAAAAATCACATGGATGCTCCTATTTACATGCTGAATGTTTTCCATATTGGCTTCTGACTCGGGAGCCTCAGAGAGTGGAATGGGACCCGGGACTCCTTTATCTGGGGTCGGCGGAAGAATCATCGTCTTGGGCAGTATAGCCTCTGCAAAATCGAGCCGATGAACCGCGAGAGTTAACTCCGCCCCTCGGCCAATCCGAGACAGAGGCTTGCCGCGTGCCCCTCCCCTCGTGCCGGGCCGGGCCAATGAGCGGGAACAGCTCGCGGCAGGGCGCCTGGAGGGGTGTGTGAGTGAGGAAGGGGGTGTATGCAATGCCCGGGCGGGCAGGAGAAGGAGGGTTGGTGGGCGCTGGGCGCTGATTGTGCTCGGGCTGAGGGAACTCTTCGGGCTGTTTCGGGGGCTTGAGCGGGACGTGCTGCCCGGGGTCTCTGTGTGTGTGTGTGTGTGTGTGTGTGTGGAGCAGATGAGGGCTGGGTGCTGAGGAGCGAGGCGGCGGGAGTGGGGCTCGGCGGCCTCTCCAAGGAGCTGCCCCCTCAGCTGGCTCCATTGACGCCCAGTGACTTGGCTCGTCTGTTCCTGCTGAGGAGGGGCTCGCCGGGAACAAAGGGGGGCTCGGAGGTTGGCGTCTGAGAGCGGGGACAGGTTCCCTCAGCGCTGCACAGTGGTCGCGGCCGTTCCGTTCTCCCCACCCGCACGGAAATAACACGGTCGTGTCAAACTCCCCCCCGGTGTCTACGGTTAAACGGCGACCGACTCCCCGTCCTCATCCTCTAACAAGAGCAGGAAGCTCCGCTCAGCCTCGTCCGGGCTTCTTGGGCTCGGCGTGCAACTGTCCCGGGGCGCTTGTCTAACGAAGTTGCTGCTTTGGTCGTGTTGCCTGGGTCTCTTCTGCGGAGAACAGGGCTGCCCAATGCGCTAGGATGGTGCTCAGGCTGGAGGAGAGCTGGCCCTTGCTCGTAGGGAAGAGGTTCCTGAGCCTGTCTGAGGAGGAGGGCAACGGCCCGTGGGACACGGCTCGCGTCTCCGAATGGCCCTGGAAAGCCGGCAGAATCAGGGCCGTTTCGCACACCGATGTTTCCAAACGGGACTTGAAGGTAAGTTCTGTTTATGTAACAGTCCTGGGGGGGGGGGGATGAGTGCAATATGGTGACTCTTGCCTCTTGCAAACACATGCGTGTTCTGTCTGCTTCTCAGCAATTGTTCTGGGCTAGATAAATCTGTCAATAATTACTTACCTGTTTGAAAACAACCTCTATGCTGATGTCTATATTTTCGGGAATGTTAAATACATGCACAAAAACCCTTTAAATATGTATAGATTATCTGTCTCCTCCTACCCCCTGGACAAAGTTTGTATTGTATCCTACCTGTTAAGACACATTTTTGGCACACTTCGCTACTGTAGTTATAAATTTTGTTTCAATGGTGAATATGTCTTTCTATGACTACAGTACATGTATAAGTTTGAGGAGTGGAGTGATGCTTTTAATGTTGGTAGTGGCTGTTGTTGCAATACCTTAATATTTTCTTCTTCACCATGGTCACTGGTATGATAAGTGTGGACATTTTCTATTCATGATGGTTAGGTGGTCATGAGTTTAGATGGTTCTCACAGTCAGAAAACATCCCAATGGCAACTGTGCCAATTACTTAAATGGCAGAATACTGGGAAGTATTAAATTGTATAAGAGGACAGCTAAAAATATGTATGTTAGGTGGAAACAAGGTGTTAACACCATATGACCAGTTAGCTCTTCTTGGGCCACAGCTATTGTAGTAGGTGAAGCATCTACTAGCGACAGGACTTCAAAGTAAAAAGAAAAGGAGTACTTGTGGCACCTTAGAGACTAACAAATTTGTTTGAGCATAAGCTTTTGTGAGCTACAGCTCACTACATCGGATGCATTCAGTGGAAAATACCAAAGTATTAAGGAGACTTCAAAGTAGTAATGGAGTTTTATTGTGTGTAAATTTTTATATTTTCGTCTACTTTTGACTTGGTGGCAGACTGCCTTGTTTCATGACTCTACTTCTGCTGCGGTTACCTTCTTTTAGTTGTATGGTTTTCCCTTGCTCTCTTAATGGGAGACCCTGACTGCTTCTGATAATCTGAGGAAGTGTTTGTCCATTTTCCTTTCAAGGCAGTTACTAAATAGTTCTAATTGACTTATTTATCTTTGATTTGTAAACTTTGGGATTACACTACAGACCAAGCCTAAATTCCAGAGGGTGGCATTTTAGTCATATCTAGTGTGCTGGGGGTAGAGTTTTGCCCATGTATGGCATGTCAGGGGAGGTATCAAAGCCTTGTATGGTTTGGGGAGGAGAAATTGCTGCTCAGCCCTGCAGGTGCTGCTGGGGATTTTGCAGAGCTTTACTGTGAGACCTGTAATTGGTTATGGCTCTGCTAGAAGAGATTAACTCTAATGCATTCTTCTCTCTCCAGTAGGTGTTAGTGTGAAAAGTCATCAGGATAGCAAGGGAGGTGGTTGTGATCATAAAGAGCTTTTGTACAAAAAAGCATACAACCCACTGCCAGTCTCAAAAGAAAAGGGCGGGGGGTAAAAAGGAATTTATAGCAAAAGGTTTCAGAGTGGTGGTGAACTGAAAATCCATGTTTAGGAACAGAGAGATTTGAATTGCAGTGCTTAGTCTGTAGAGAGACATGGTGGGTGAAGTAACATCTTTTATCGGACCAACTTCTGTTGGTGAGAGACAAGCTTTCGAGCTTATGCACTGCTCTTCTTCAGGTCTGGAAAAGAGAATCAGAGTTTAAATACAAGATGGAACAGATTGTTTAGCATAACTAGTTAACACATTTCAAGGGACCATTTAAAGTGAAGTGGTCTATTAACCCCCCTCCAGTCATGGGGGGCAGCTAGACATGAAGGCTATGTCTAAACTGGCAATTGAATGACACAACTTTTTGTCTTTCAGAGGTATTTAAACTCCCCCATCCTCCGAAAGACAAAAGTTTTGCTGAGACAAGTTCCAGTGTAAACAGCATGCTGTTGTCAGGAGAGCCAACAAACGGCAGCTATACCGCACAGCTTTTAGCAGCACAACTGTGGCGATGCAGCCATGTCACTAAATGCTGTGTAGTGTAGACAAAGCCTTAGGCTTTGGTTACACTAGCACTTTTGTTGGTAAAACATACCTTGGTAAGGGGTATGTGGGGCGGGGGGGAACTCACCCCTGATGGACAAAAGTGCTGGTGTGGACAGCACTATGTGGGTGAGAGATGCTCTCCAGTGACATAGCTACCGCTACTCATTGGGGATGCTTTAATTATGCCAGCAGGAGAGCTCTCTCCCACCTGCATAGAGTGGCTACGAAGGAAACCTTACTATGGAACACCTGCATCAGTACAGCTGTGCTGCTGTAAAGTCTGTAGTGTAGACGTAGCCTAAAACTCATGGACTGAATAGAGACATTGTTTAGCATAACTAGTTAACACACATTTTAAGGGACCATTGAAGGTGAAGTGGCCTGTTAACACCCCTCCAGTCATGGGGGGCAGGGGAAAAGAAAAGGGAGGTTGTTAGTGGGTTATAGATTGGATTTATGGCTTGTAACAATCTGTTCCATCTTGTATTTAGCTGGGATGCTCTGAATACATTTCCTAGCCCTGAAGAAGAGCTCTCTGTAAGCTTGAAAGCTTCTCTCTCTCACCAACATAAGATCCAATAACCTTGTCTTGCTAACAAATTTATTAGAGCATAAGCTTTCGTGAGCTACAGCTCACTTCATCGGATGCATCCAATGAAGTGAGCTGTAGCTCACGAAAGCTTATGCTCTAATAAATTTGTTAGTCTCTAAGGTGCCAC
This sequence comes from Dermochelys coriacea, assembly GCF_009764565.3. NCBI lineage: Eukaryota > Metazoa > Chordata > Testudines > Dermochelyidae > Dermochelys > Dermochelys coriacea. Next base: position 131,805,124 of record NC_050071.1, read on the forward strand.
AAGTACTCCTTTTCTTTTTGCGAATACAGACTAACACGGCTGCTACTCTGAAACTTGTCTTGCTAGTATCCTGGGACCAACACAGCTAGAAAATGGCATAGTGCTTGGTCTTTGAGTATCTAGTGAGTATTTGCTTCAGGTTGTGGGGCTGTCTATAAGGAAGGACTGGCCTGTCTCCCAAGATCTGCAAGAGTGATGGGTCGTCCTATGTGGGTGAACTGACAATCACTACACTTTGGAATGAACTCACACAGGAAAATAATGCAAGATAAAAAGACCACATCACCGTGGGTGAACACTTTTCACAACTATCTGTATTTGAGCTCTCAATCCTCAATCTCAAAAGAAACTTGCACAACACCTTCAAAAGACAAACTTAAATTCACAACTTTCCTATGAATGGACTGAATAGAGACATTGGATTTATGGCTTATTACAACCATCTATAACCCACTCCCCTCGCTTTTTTTCTCCTTTTTATTTTCCTGAAGCAAATACTCACCAGCAACCACACAACAGAACCACTAACCCAGGAACCTATCCTTGCAACAAAGCCCGTTGCCAACTCTGTCCACACATCTATTCAGGGGACACCATCCTAGGGCCTAATCACATCAGCCACACTATCAGAGGCTCGTTCACCTGCGCATCTACCAGTGTGATATATGCCATCATGTGCCAGCAATGCCCCTCTGCCATGTACATTGGCCAAACTGGACAGTCTCTACGTAAAAGAATGAATGGACACAAATCAGACGTCAAGAATTAGAACATTCAAAAACCAGTTGGAGAACACTTCAATCCCTCTGGTCACTCGATTACAGACCTAAGAGTGGCTATCCTTCAACAAAAAAGCTTCAGAAACAGACTCCAACCAGAGACTGCTGAATTGGAATTAATTTGTAAACTGGATACAATTAACTTAGGCTTGAATAGAGACTGGGAATGGATGAGTCATTACACAAAGTAAAACTATTTCCCCATGTTATTTCTCCCCACCCCCCACTGTTGTCAGATATTCTTGTTAACTGCTGGAAATAACCTTTCATGGTGACAAGCAAGGTAGGCTTTCCTCCTTTCCCCCCCCTGCTGCTGGTGATGGCTTATCTTAAGTGATCACTCTCCTTACAGTGTGCATGATAAACCCATTGTTTCATGTTCTGTGTGTGTGTGTGTATATATATATCAATCTCCCCTCTGTTTTTTCCACCAAATGCATCCGATGAAGTGAGCTGTAGCTCACGAAAGCTTATGCTCTAATAAATTTGTTAGTCTCTAAGGTGCCTCAAGTACTCCTTTTCTTTTTACCTCACATGTTGTCAGATATTATGGTGATTGGGAAGGGGACATGTAAAAACCTATATGGAGTGCAACCTGTAAACACAGCTGCATGCAAGCAATAATATATGCATATGCAGGAATGGAGGCAGCAATTTTGTATTACGTTTTCTCTTCCTTTGTCCACACCTTTCTTCATGTTCCTTACCAGGCATGAAATGACATCCCAAAACCAGTTCATCAAGCTACCATATTCTCCTCACTCAGAAGTGAGGAATATTTTTTACTTTTTTTTAAAAAAAAAATTAACGGATCCCCAAGATGTGCACAATATTTACTTTTTTTTTTAATCAGATCATTTAACTTGATTGCTGTAAATGTTAACTATCTTTCCTCACTCTTTTTGTCACCCTCTTCTTGCAATACATGCAAAATTTAAGCTCCTCTGTGCAGAGACTGATCTTTTCATATGTTTCTGTAAAGCAGCTAACACATCTGGGTGCTGTAAAAATAGAAAGTGAGAACTGAATGATGTTCTGACATATTAAAAAAAACCCTGCATTTTAATAGGCTTTTCTTCTGTAATAAGATAAACATTGTTTAAACTCTCAGCATCAGTAGTGGAGCTGTTGAAATACATTAATTTAAAATTAGAATCTGGCTCACTGTGGAGATGGGTAAGTAATATAGAAGAAAGGCATTTTACGGTTAAAGATGTTGCATAACATTGACTAGGTTGGAATTTAAGTTTACTAGTCTAAAAATACTGCTCTAAAAATAGAGCAGTTAATTATTGTATAGTAATTGTTTCATTGTGTGACAAAAATGCAATAATTGGACATTTTAATGAGAACAAGTGCTTATAATTAAACCTAATTGTTGGGTAAGGTTAAAAAAAAAAAAAGTGGCATTCTCCTTAATGCAGCCCAGAACTGTAAGCCACTGAGTTACCCTTCTGCCTTAGCAAAAGTGAACTTTGCCGGGGACTGTGTTTCAGCTCCCTGCCACACCAGGGAATTGTAGCAGCAGCTCCTGCCCTTCGGCCAAGAGGATCCACTGTTCACAGGCTCATAGGGTGCCGTTCCTTATGTCCCCTAAGTGATGGATAACTAGAATGTCTTTTTGCTTCCCCTGGTATATTCCAAAGTCCAGTGTCTTTGTCTCAGGAAGATTTCCTGGGGGTGCAGATTGGTAAATTCAAATTCCTTTGTCAAGGGTAGATTTGATTTATGCCCTGCCTTCCAAAACACATTTTAAGAACATATTTTTCAGCACACACACACATGCGTAATTCTTTATACAGTAAAACCTCAGAGTTACGAACTGACCAGTCAACCACACGCTTCATTTGGAACTGGAAGTACACAATCAGGTAGCAACAGAGACCAGAAAAAGCACATACAGTACTGTGTTAAATGTAAACTACTTTATTAAAAAATAAAGGCAGCATTTTTCTTCTACATAGTAAAGTTTCAAAGCTGTATTCAGTCAATGTTCAGTTGTAAACTTTTGAAAGAGATACTGACGTTTTGTTCAGAGTTACAAACATTTCAGAATTATGAACAACCTTCATTCCCAAGGTTTTTGTAACTCTGAGGTTCTTCTATATACAACTTATATATACATCACACGATGTTCCTGACCAGCATATCCCCAGTTTATATATGATACATTTTCGATGCATATTATGACAAGTGTCTTATGGGTAGTGGCTGCGTCAGGCCTGATTGAGTTACAGTATAATGTGCCCTTTGCCATCGGGCACTGAAGGGTTCTTAGGGTCCCAAAATATTATCTTTCATAGCACTTGCCTCAGTCTTTCTCTTCCTTCTATCTAAACAGCAATCTGATGGTCATGTCCTAGATTTTTAACTTCTTCCCCATTCCTCTAGGTATGTGTGGAGTTTGATGGTGAGTCATGGGAGAGAAGAAGATGGATCGAGGTCTACAACCATAAAATGAGAGGATTTCTAGTAGAGCAAAAATTGGTACTTGCTGAACGAGAATCTCAAGCCAACTCTACAGATATTGTTCAGTGGCCTGCAATGGTAAGTATACAGATTGGCCTGATCAACTTCACTTCAGTACTTGATCTGTGAAGGCAGTATTTCCTAGTTTCTGGTTTTGTAGGCTTCAGAATTTGTTTTTAATGTGATCAATAGTCCAACAATTAGAATTTACTATTTTAAAAACCTCTAATCTAAAAACGTAAGACACATTTATTAAAACAAGACAAAATCCAGCTTCACTAAAATGGCTGAATGCTTTTTTGTGTGTAGCATTCTTCATGCACCCACGTGGGAAATCTGAAATTGTACTAAAGCTTAGTTCTGTAGCCATGGGTAGGCAGGGTCTCTAAGCATTTGAGAGCAGTATTTTCCATTCTTGTGTTGAAGGGATGCCTTGTACTGCCTCATAGTGGATCTCTGACTATTTCTAGGATTGTGTTTTGGAGCAGGAGAGATGTTTCAAATCCTTTTCCCTTCTCTAATTTCCCACGGGTACTACTTCTGAAGGGGTTGTGGTGAGAGATGGAAAGATGATCAGGCGGCATTGAAGATGCATGTTGTTTCAAGCCTTTGTCCTAAATTTCTCAGTTTACTGTCCTTGGCTCAGTGCTCTGTAAACTTTAAATTCCTGTGTCCATGTGATAGTTACCTGCTTTGGTCATTTTGTGAGGATTGCACAAAAGATCTCATGCACTCAAAAGCATGAGTTTTATTTAACTGCTTGAGCCAAAGAACATAAGTCCTCCTTAGGTGTAGCGGATTGATTTACACTTTATGTGGACCAGTCAGTAGAGATGATGAAAGGCCCTTTTTCTGGTAATATGCATTTACTTACCCACTATAGATTTATTTTACTTATACTGCCCTGGTATCCATGTGTCTGGAAAACTGAGTACATCATCCAGTTTTCAATCTGTAGTGAAGTATGGTGGAGGGGAGTTCAGTAATCTGTACTGTTGGTATTCTAGTGAAAAGTACTAGTGTCGTCATTTGATTAGAGTTCTGTCAAACTTTAGGAGTTGTGTGGCCTAGAGTCCTTTGATTTCCTTAAAAGGTAATGAGATGGAAGAGATGATTAACTATCTTTACTGATACAGATGGAGTTTAGAACATTCTGTTATACAGATCAGAATAAACTACTAGGCTACTTGCAGCATTAAGGTCATCTTATGCAGCCAAACAACCAAGGGGTGTTTTTTGTTTTTTTTTTTTTTTGGTTATGCAAATTAATTCAGCTTTTTTTAGCTCGGTTTTGATAAGACTGCTGAAATTAGCATTGACTAATTTATTTATTTAAAAATCTGCTTGTGTGTAAATTGGAAATAGTCGTACAGTATTGGGGAAGTCTGCTTTTCACTTGTTGAATTCGTGGATTAATTTTAGCATAAATACTACAGATACATTATACATATTTTCATGGTGGCACTGGAAAGAATCTAAATTCTTAAACTTTTTATACTACAGAGCATCAAATGGGAAGTACAGCCCTTGCATGTATCTGAATGCATTGTATAGCGGGCATTTATTTATTCAGTAAATACATTTACGTATAGAATCTTTTCTGTGTCGTATTTTAGGTACACAGTGTAAAAAAATTCATAAGTCACTTTAACAAGGAACGCTGTGGAGTTTTAAGGCACAGTACTATAGTCTGTCTTGCAGGACTGTTGGTTAATATTTGTAAACAACTTTGATCATGAAAAATGTTCAGTAAATAGTAAGTAATTGTATATTTAAAAATGATGGGACAGACCTCACCTAAATTTAAATTTATGCTTAAATTCACAATTTAGTTCTGGAAACTTATGGTACTTACAGTATTGTCTTTTTGTTCCATGGCATTAAGCTTACAAACATCATTCTCAAACCTCAAAGAACAGGAAGTACTGTGGGACTTGGAGAATGAGTTAGGGAGGGGAGAGAGATGTGGGTGGGAGTCAGTCTCCTGCTGTATACCTGAGAGTCCTTCTGGTATGCTTTTAAATTGAAGATTAAAAAGCACCTGTGGTAAAAGGGAAACAGCCCTTCTGTGTTCCTGGATAGGAGACCAGGATAGGCAATTATATTCACAGGGTATGTAAAGGGATGCCCTGTGGCAGCCATGTTAGTTGCATCTTTTTTCAAAATACAGGGGCAAAACACATACCAAATGAAAAAGGACAATAAGCAGGAAAAGTACTGTTTCTCAAATGCTTGCTCTTGTCTTTCAGGTTTACAGATTCTTATTGGACAAGGCTGGTTTAGGATCCGTGGTATCTGTACGCTTTCTTGGTGAAGAGAGATGTGTGTTTCTTTCTAAAGACCTTTTGAAGCCTATTCAGGTAACTTTATTTGGACTGTCTTGCATACAATAAGAGGGCTCAAGCCTTATTTTGTCTAGTGTTCACTGCTGAAACATTAAGTGAAAATTTGAAGCATGTCCATGTTGCTGTAGCTCATGGAAAATTTATCCTTAATACTGTGTGTTGTGTTAAAAACCTGCTGAGTAGCCATATAAGAGAGCTTGGTGTAGGAATAACATTAGTCTTCTAGCTTTTCAGGTTGATGAACCATTGGTATATCATGATGGTAAAATGGGAGGTTCTTTCTATATGATCAGTTGACTTATGAACATGATATCCATTAGCATTGAAGGAGTTGTGTGTGTGTGTGTGTGTGTGTATACGCGTGTGTGTATATGTGCGTGTGTGTGTATATATGTGTGTGTGTATAGAAGGGAGAATAGATAACAAATCTTACTATGAAATAGAAACGCTCCACAACGGTTAGGATAGGAAGTGGTGAAGAATATTTTTTCCATTTAAAACTACAGGTGGTGTTTTAATTAGAGCTGTGTGGAGAACAATAATTCCATTTAATGGAGGTTTTTGAACTTTGGTTTCATTCCAACTTGAAATTTCTGGTTTTCATTCCAAAATGGAAATTAAAAAAAATATTTTTGAAAAAACCAAAAATTTTATAACATGCAAATGAAATTGTCTGGAGGGCTTATGGGAAGCAGAGACCCTCGGATTGCTGGCTCTCAGCTCAGCTGGGGCTTCAGGGTCCTGATACTCTCAGAGCTGAAAGGGAATTTGCTAAGCGTTGGAGATTGGGAGCTACGGCTTTTGACTCCCCATTAGTCTGCCAAGCAAGCTGACAGGAAACCTGCCTGGTTTCCTATCAACGCTTTGTTCAAAGTCAAACTGTTTCAGAAACATCTTGATGAATCTTCATTCTCTGACCAGCTCTGCTTTTAATCTGGCGGAATGTACTTGAGTTGGCTTTTGTGCAGAACATAACTATAACGGAGTGCCGTGGAATTTTTAATAGCTGCTTCGTAACTGTATTTCAGATCTCATCTTAAGGTGGCATTGATAGGGAGGGTTAACCAGTGTATATATAGGGAGGGCATAGTACCAAAAAGATGGGAGTGGCTGTTTATCTGTGGGTTGCCAGGCAAAATCATAAACTCCCATTACACTTGGAGCATAACTCTAAAACAGCAATAATCTGTTGACATTTAACTACTCCAGGCCACCTTAATCTTTATTTCAGGTACTGTGCCCTCCCTGCTTCTATTTCGTTTGGTTTTTGTATTCTGCTTTAGATAAGATTGTAAAATGTTTGGGCGGGGCGGGAATTCTCTACCTGTTTTTTGTACTGCTCTTAGCATAATAGAGAATTGATTCTGACTTGGGCCTTTGGGTGCTCACACTACAAGTACTAATGGAAGTTTTACTAATTCTTATTAATTTTTTGAAATACTGGTTTATTTTCTGTTCTTTTCTGCACGAATTACAAACCAAATTCTTAAACACAACAGAACCATCTGATTGATATGAAGCTTCACAGTATAATCTCTTGCTGTTGAACATGCTTCTGTTGGAAAAACTTTTTTTTTTTTTTAAATTAAACATTTAGTGCTCTTGGCAACTATTTACATTAAATGCTTTCATCCTAATAGGATGTGGACAGTCTGAGACACACTCTTATGGATGATCAGAATGTTAATGAAGAAATTCAAGCTTTGATTATGAAACATCTAGATGAAAGCCACTTGATGCAAGGTATGAGTATACCATCTCGTGGAAGGATACTGGAGGTCACTGCACTGGTGGTATTTACAGTATCATCTGTTAGCAAAAATCCCGTTTTTGATTTTTCTCTCCAGTAGTCTTTCCTTTCATAGAAGAATGTTGAGTAGTCTACCTCTCCCAAAACAATTTTATAGATTTGCTGTCCACCATCCATAATGAAATGCTCCAAAATGGGCAGAATTAGAAACTAGGACTCTTTTTTTTTTTTTTTTTTTTTTTAAATGGCTGGCTAACATCAGGCATCTAAAAAGTAATCTGATTTTCAGCACTCCCATGGAATTCGGTGGTAGCTGATTGATTGCTCAGTACTTCTGAAAATCTGACTTATTTAGGTGCCTGACTTTAGCCACCCACTCTTGGTTTAAAAAAAAAAAAAAAAAAAGTCTTAACCTTCACTATTCTATAGCTCAATTGAAAGGCATTGGAGACTTATTAGGAACGTCTCTTCTGTTCAAGTTAAAATTGTTTATAGTGCAGCTCACCAACTGTAATCTCTTATTTGTTGGCTTCCTATAAGTCTGTCTTGTAACAAAAAGTTTGTCTAGTGGAAATGATCTACTTCTGGGTAGAAAATTAGTATAGTGGAGTAAGTAACATGGCAGCTCTTGAAACAGTGGCAATAAAAGCGAGGAAGAACTCCACAAATTGGACACTCAGGGCTCAATCTCCAGGTCCAGCTGAGCTGTGCTTGCCATTTTTTTTGACTCCTGAATTCTGAGGGTGGCATGGCCCCCAGTGTGTATTATAGCAGAAGAAAGGCCCCAATAAGCTGTTCCAGCAAATGGACTAACCAGAATGTGGAGGTATTCTGGCCACACTCGTTTTTCCCAGCCACACTAGTCCCCCGTGTCTGGGGTCAAGAGGGAGGCGTATGAAAACTACATTGTTGTTTTGCCTGTTGTCTTCCAGTGCTGTTTACTTATTTTCTGGTGTATAGCGCTACTGGCTAGTTAGTGTTGACAGGTGGATATGTAATGAAAGTTACCATAATGTGTGTGCCCGCATGTTCCCACTCTCTGAAGCATGTGTTTTGTTTTTTAAAGGTGGTAAGAATGTAATTGGTTCAAAAGTAAGGATTTATAGCTTGGATCCATCTACCCAGTGGTTCACAGCAACTGTTGTAAATGGTAATCCAACTACAAGGACTCTGGAAGTCAACTGTCAGGAGGTAAAGAAGCAACTGATGCAACATGGGTAGATAAATAGAATTAAAACACCTTCCTTGTATCTAGGTAATTCTATCCTTGCTTTTCCATAGTAGGGTTAACCAGCTGGAATAATACCTTGTATTTTATGTCATGCTTCATTCCAAAGGATCCTAGAGCACTTTATACTGCATGCACAGTGCCACTGATGTGCATGGAAGGATAGCAAATGGCTCACTGCACACTAGTGGGAGAACAGAGTTTGGGATTTTCTCTTTTGGCCTAACAGTAGGGGAAACCCTTTTTTAGCATCTCTATATGTACAGAGTTTGCAGCACCATGTCTTGGAGACTGCCTTCTGAAAATGCATGCATACAATTTATCTAATTTGGAATGGAGGATTGAGTCATCCTTGTTAAGATTTGAACTTGAAGTTCCACAGAGTCAGGGTTTTTCAGACCAGAAGCTTACTCTATTGCTCCATAGTAGAGTATCATACTTCTGTTTTTGTTTTTAAAACTGCTTTATTAGTCTCCCCTGAGTTGTGAAAATATCCAATCTAAAACTTCTTACACAAATTGTCTTTTTAAAAAAGCTTACTCCATTTTCCCTTAAGATTCCAGCTTTAAAAACTCTTGATCCAGAATTGATTCATGTTGAAATCATACATGACAGCCATGAAAAGTGTGGTAAGACCTTTTATTTATTGGCCTTTTGCTGTTTGAAGTAATTTTCAATGTTGGAAACATACTAATTTAATCACTTTTTCAATGTTTCAGGCAAATCTAAGAGAAATGGGAGTATGAAAAGAAAATCATCTGATGATAAAGGAAATGTTGATGCCAAACATATAAAGTCCTGTTCTGAGGTAACTATGGCTTATTTTCACTATTGTAACATTTGTGATTGAGCTGTTAAGGAAGAGGACTAGATGGCCTCAATTTACTGAACCACTACGCTATGTCTACGCTTAGAATGCTACAGCAGCACAGCTGGGGGTGCAGCTGTGCCTCTGTAGCGCTTCAGTTTAGACACTTATTATAGCAACAGAGGGGATGCTTCTGTCAGTGTAGGTAATCCATCTCCCTGAGAGATTGGTAGCTAAGTTGACAGAATAGTTCTTCCATCGTCCTACCACTGTCTATGCTGGGGGTTAGGTTGACTTGACTGTCTCAGAGGTATGGATTTTTCACACCCCTGAGTGATGTAGTTATGCCGCTCTAACTTTTCAGAGTAGAGCAGCCTCGCACTCACACTTCTGTGCTAGTCCAGAAGTGGGTGTAGTTTTCTCTACTAGAAGACAGAGAACAATATAATTGAGCCTTTGGGTGAGATCACTTTCTCATTCGTAAAAGGAGTTTGTCTACTTCCAATCCTGTGGGTGTCTTCCCCCCCCCCCCCCAGAGTGCAGCCTTTTCTTGCTGGTTATATAGAGAGAAATTTAAAGATCAGGGTTTCTTTAGCTTAGAAAAATATATAGGAAAAGAGAAAAATTCAATGGTAACTTTACCCTGTAACTTACTTGCTTGACTGCTCAGATTTTTTTTTGCTATCAGACAGGAGTGCACCAGTCTTACAGAGATATTGTATGTTGTTCTGCAAAGGGAGAATCTGGCAGCTTTTCTAATATTTTCATGTTTTTCTGAGCCAAATGCATTTGAGTGGTACACCAAGCCTAGCTAAGATCCAGGAAAGCTGTCTCGAAGGCCAAAGGCCTGGATGATTTGGATATGGAGAATAATGGTATAGCTATAGAACAGTCCTTCAAATGACCATGTGATTAGCCTCATCAGATCTAGTTGCTTTTTGTGGAGGAGGGAGGGGTCTTCTGGGAGGTTTAGGGGTTGTCTCTGTGCCATCTTGCTTCTGTGCCTAGGTTACTGTAACCATGTGGTCAGTCCTTTGTCAAGCCAGCTATATAGAAGTCTCTACTAAAAGTGTCTGACCATGAAATGGACCTAAAGTACAGTAGTGATATCAGAAATATAGCCACTTCTGTCTGAGGTGGAAACTTTTCACTGTAGTCTTTGGAAGGAGGATATTTTAGCTACCCCAGAACTCTAGAGGGGTTATCTGGATTCCTATAAGGCAGGGGTAGTCGATTATTTTTTGTCAAGGTCCAAATTTCTTGGTCAGTGAAGGTCCAGACTCCAGAGAAACACTTTTTCACACTGCAATAACAATGATATTAAGTAAATAAAAAGATTTTGAAGTCTGGTCAAAAGTAGCTGGTGGTTTGAATTTGGCCCACAGTCTTCTTATTGACTGCCCCTGCTATTAGATGTCTATCATTATATCTGAGCATCTTCCAAAAAGCATGGAAGATATTTATTTTCTTTCCAGTCAGAATAACTGAACTCCTGTTTGTTTTATTTTTTTTTAAATGTGGTGGTAGTGGTATGGGAAGTATAGATCAAAGAACTGGATTTTGTATTTTGCTCTGAAGGTGAGTAAGACTGTCCTGACGACTTCTGGGATTGAATTCAAGATTCAGGGGCCATTTTCTGAGCGAGCATGAGTTTTAGGCTGTCTATGATTTTAAAATGCAACAGCTGCACTGCCGTAGTGCTTCAGTGTAGACACACACTACTGTGATGGGCAGGGTTATCCTATCGCTGTAGGTAATCCACCTCCATGAGAGGTGATAGCTAGTTCAATGGAAAAATTCTTCCATTTGAGGTAGTGCTGTCTATGCTGGGGGCTAAGTCAGCTTAACTATGTCTCTCGGGCTGTGAATATTTCACACCCCTGACAGACATAGCTGTGCCGCTCTAAATTTTTCATTGTAGACCAGCGCTTAGTAGAGAGGATTGACAGCTCCCTTTGTTTTATTGTAATGTAGCTGTCTTAGGAGGAGATGATTCCACAGCATGAGGTGGTGACTTAGCACAGTCCCGTGGAAAGTTTTGAAGTTAATGACATAGATATTGTGGATTTGACACAAGGAGCTAGTGGTCGGTGCTCTCTGTGGCTTTTGCTTCTGAGTGGACAAGCTGCTGTGTTCTGAACTGTTGGCAGTGGTTTCATAACTAGGCACAGAGATTTACAAGTTTTACTAAAGCTAATAAAAATATATAATATAATACGTAGGTTGCGAAAAGCGTCTGTACATCTGGGTATAGTGCTTAGATTATCCACAAATTTTAGTTTTTAAAAGTCATATGATGCATAGAGTACATAATCAGCAATAACCCAAATTTAGGTGACTAGATTTAACAATACAGTTTAGATATTGGAATCTGAATACTCAGGTACATCACTCTTGAAAAGTTGTATAGAGATTTGATTGTGGAAAGCAAAATATATCAATGAGTAGAGCTTGTCCTTCAGTAACTTTAAGAATTAGGTTGGTTGTCCATTTAGAAAACACAGTCCATGAGGAAAGTATTTGTTTCTTGACTGCGCTTCTCATTGGCACTCCAGCTCATCCTTCCTGGTATTGCTGACATCCAGTTATGTGTTCTATATAGATGTCCCTTGACCACCTGATGGCATCTGACACCATGAGTTGCCACATCAGCAGAGCGTTGACCAATTCCGCATTCTCTCGGCACTCGCTCGTTACTGGGGTCCCATGCGTCTAAGGCTCTGACTATCTCTACACCTAGAATCTTCTTATGGGGGTTCTATAACACAGAAAATTCTATACGTTTGGATTGTATGGAAGAATTAACGCATACTAATAAAATTACCTATCCGACATAAATTCTTGAGGGCTTTTTGTACCAGTGTAGGTTTCCAGATTAGTTCTGAAAGTTATCAACATTAATAGCTCTTAATTGCTTTAGAGGAAAATTAGCTGTGGTATGTCAGCTGGCAGTTATCTGAAATACTTGACTTTTCTAGTCTCCTTTAGAAGTTTCTTCTAACTTTTCTTAACACATTATCCATTTTTCTGAAATGCTTGTGTGCTGTGGGTTGCAAAGATGTAACATGATATACTATTGTAACAATAAGGGGGCAGGAAATAAGAAAGGACAAGTTGAAGAATATGTACATGTATTAAAATCAGCAGGGCCTGACAAAATTCATCCTAGAGTGCTTCAGCTAGTTCCTGAAGAACTCATCTTGGAAGCATTAGTGGTTTATTTGAGAACTCATGGAGGGTGCATTTGGTCCCAGAGGACTGGAGAAGGGTGAACATAGTACCTATCTTTAAAAAGGGGAGTAAAGAGGACCGCAAGTCTGTCTATATACCCGAGAAGATACTGGAACAATTTTTTAAACAATGAATTTGTTAGCACCTACATGATAATAGGGTTATAAGGAATAGCCAGCATGGATTTGTCAAGAACAAATCATGCTAAACCAATCTAATTTCCCCCTCATAGGGTTACTGGCCCATTGGATAGGGAGAAAGTGGTAGATAAGACGTATCTCGATTCTAGTAAGGCTCTTGACACTGTGCTACATGACATTCCCATCAGCGAACTAGGGAAATGTGGTCTGGATTAATTTACCATATGGCAGGTGTATAACTGAAAGACCATACTTAAGAGTAGTTATCAGTGGTTTGCTGTCAAAATAGGAGGGCTGTTAGTGGGGTCCCGCACGGGTCAGTCTTGGGTCCAGTACTAGTCAATATTTTCACTAATGACTTGGATAATGAAGTGGAGAGTATATTTATAAAATAACAATGGCCATACTGGGTCAAACCAAAGGTCCATCCAGCCCAGTATCCTGTCTACTGACAGTGGTCAATGCCAGGTGCCCCAGAGGAATGAACCTAACAGGTAATGATCAAGTGATCTGTCTCCTGCCATCCATCTCCACCCTCTGACAAACAGAAGCTAGGGACACCATTCCTTACCCATCCTGGCTAATAGCTATTAATGGACTTAACCTCCATGAATTTATCCAGTTCTCTTTTAAACCCTGTTATAGTCCTAGCCTTCACAACCTCCTCAGGCAAGCAGTTCCACAAGTTGACTGTGCGCTGTGTGAAGAACAACATTTTCTTTTGCTTTAAACCTGCCGCCCATTAATTTCATTTGGTGGCCCCTAGTTCTTATATTATGGGAACAAGTAAATAACTTTCTCCATACCACTCAAGATTTTATATACCTCAGTCTCATCTTTTCCAAGATGAAAAGTCCTAGCCTCTTTAATCTCTCCTCATATGGGACCTGTTCCAAACCCCTAAACATTTTAGTTGCCCTTTTCAGAACCTTTTCTAATGCCAGTATATCTTTTTTTTGAGATGAGGAGACCACATCTGTACGCAGTATTCAAGATGTGGGTGTACCATGGATTTATTAAGGGCAATAAGATGTTCTCAGTCTTATTCTTTATCCCTTTTTAATGATTCCTAACCTCTTATTTGCTTTTTTGACTGCTGCTGCACATTGCGTGGACATCTTCAGAGAACTATCCATGATGACTCCAAGATCTTTCCTAATTAGTTGTATTAGCCCCCATCATATTGTATGTATAGTTGGGGTTATTTTTTCCAATGTGCATTACTTTACATTTATCCACATTAAATTTCATTTGCCATTTTGTTGGCCAATCACTTAGTTTTGTGAAATCTTTTTGAAGTTCTTTACAGTCTGCTTTGGTCTTAACTATCTTGAGCAGTTTAGTACAGTCTGCAAACTTTGCCACCTCACTGTTTACCCCTTTCTCCAGATCATTTATGAATAAGTTGAATAGGATTGGTCTTAGGACTGACCCTTGGGGAACACTGCTAGTTACCCCTCTCCATTCTGAAAATTGCCATTTATTCCTATCCTTTGTTCCCTGTCTTTTAACCAATTCTCAGTCCATGAAAGGATCTTCCCTCTTATCCCATGACAACTTAATTTACATAAGAGTCTTTGGTGAGGGACCTTGTCAAAGGCTTTCTGGAAATCTAAGTATACTGTGTTCAGTGGATTCCCCTTTGTCCACATGTTTGTTTGCCCCCTTTCAAAGAACTCTAATCGATTAGTAAGACATGATTTCCCTTTACAGAAACCATGTTGACTTTTGCCCAACAACTTATGTTCTTCTATGTGTCTGACAATTTTATTCTTTACTATTGTTTCAACTAATTTGCCTGGTACTGACGGTAGACTTACCAGTTTGTAATTGCCGGGATCACCTCTAGAGCCCTTTTTAAATATTGGCTTTACGTTCACCATCTTCCAGTCATTGGGTACAGAAGCTGACTTAAAGGACAGGTTACAAACCATAGTTAATAGTTCTGCAATTTCATATTTGAGTTCTTTCAGAACTCTTGGGTGAATGCCATCTGGTCACGGTGACTTGTTACTGTTAAGATTCTCAATTAATTCCAAAACCTCCTCTAGTGACATTTCAATCTGTGACAATTCCTCAGATTTGTCACCTACAAAAGATGGCTCAGGTTTGGGAATCTCCCTAACATCCTTAGCCGTGAAGACTGAAGCAAAGAATTCATTTAGTTTCTCTGCAATGACTTTATCATCTTTAAGTGCTCCTTTTGTATCTCAGTCGTCCAGGGGCCCCACTGGTTGTTTAGTAGGCTTCCTGCTTCTGATCAACTCTTATAGACAACATCAAGTTGGCGGGGTTGCAGGCACTTTGGAGGAAAGGATTGGAATTCAAAGACCTTGACAAATGGAAGAATTGGCCTGAAATCAACTGATGAAATCAATAAGGACAAGTTCCAAGTACTTTACTTAGGAAGGAAAAATGAAATGCACAACTGCAAAATGGAGAATAACTGGCGAGGTGGTGGTACTGCTGAAAAGGATCTTGGGGGGTATAATGGATTACCAGTTGAATACAAGCCAACAATATGGTGCCGTTGCAAAAAAGGCAAATATAATTCTTGGACATAGAAACAGGAGTGTTATATATTTATTTAAGTGGTCGTGGTAGAGTCATAGAAGTGATATATTTTTCTCATGTGTTGGCTTTGAATTTTTCTGTTGACTTTGACATCTGTTTCAGGTATCACGTAGTCTGAGTCACGTACAGTCAGTACCAACAGTGTTTGGTGAAACATTGCTAGGGTGTACGCCTGCAACCCCTGCTAGCAAAGACCTCAGGAACCAGGGCATGCCTCAGCCAGCTAACTCGCCTCCTAATGTTGGTGCAGAAACTCCTCAGGGGTAAGTAGTGACTCTCTTTTGGGGGTTTTTTAACCTGTGGGGGGGAGGAGGAAATGCAGCAGAATAATAATTTTATACAAAGTAGACTAAATTAAGGGTGTTTTTTTTTTTCTTTTTAAAGAAATCATGGTAACTAAGCTTCCCTCCCACACCCCTCCACTGTTAGTGTGGGTGAGACATATCTAACTGATTTTTGTCAATTGCCCTGAATATATAATTACCTCTGGGTTATATTTCTGCCACTTTCCGTTGACTCAGCTTGTGACCTTAAGGAAATTGTTTAACCATCCAGTGCCTCTATTTATCCATCTGTAAAGTGGGGGATAATGCCTCGATGTATTTTGTGGCTTCATTGCTTTTAAATTACTTGGTGTGTCTTAGATCTAAAATGAAAAGCACCAAAGTAGGCATATTGTAAATAAGGAGGAAGATTAGTTTACCTGTAGTTGATTGTTACAGTGAATAGAAATTATGTTCTTGGCTTGTAGATGGACTTTGATACGTTTAATTTCAGAACTCTATTGAGTTACAGACCTGGCAAGGGGGGAGTTTTCTTATGTTCATTCTACCCTTCTCCAATGACAAGTTACAATTGTTTCCACTTTTCTAGGGTGCATCTTAAAGATAAGACTGATGTAGTAAAATATACTTATATAACACTTTTTTTTTTTTATGCTGAACATAAATTCTTAAAGCACTTTACAAGCATTTTAATTTAATGAAGCTTCTAAACTCTTCTTTGACGTTAGGAAAATATTATTCCCCTTTTGCTGATCAGGAAACTGAAGTACAGAATAGTTACATGAATTGCCTATGGTCACACAGGAAGCCTCTGTAGAGTTTGAAACAGAATCCAGTTTTTTCTGACTGAGTCAGCTGTTTAGTCACAATACTGGCCTTTATGATTCAATAGTGTAGGCTTCATAGGCTGTGCCTACACTGCAAGTCACTGGTGGCAAGCTGGTAGGGCATGTATTGTTACACACTGCAGTGAAAAGCAGGCTGCGTCCACACTGTGGTAACTACATGTCAGTGAAAAGGCTCTGGCATTCTATACGTTGCTTAAAGATAGCACTGTGGGTGGGGGAGGCACAGCTTAGGCTTGTAGAGAGCAGTGTAGGATACATACCCACAGGGTTCAGGAGTGTCTTTGGACAGTGAGGCACTGCATACACTGCTGTTTATACCCATGCTAGAGGAATATTTAGTGTATGTACTCTACATACTACCATAAAGCATATGTATTGTATACATACCCTTATGGGAGTTGCGTCTCATATATGGAATGTTGCTAACTTAACTACAAATGCAAATACAGTCAAAGTGCCTTATTTTTTGGAGTAGGGGAGGAAAGAAAATTAATCAAGAGGTTTGTTCCCTGTGTGTAATCAGTCATATCTATTTTCTGACCCAAATAATCTTACTCCTGGTGGCCTGGCAGATCCAATATAGAGATGTAAAGCAGCTAGATACAATTATAGATATGATCAAAGAATCAAAAGAATTGTTATAAGTTCTGTTTGTATTGGTGAGAGCACGGAGGTGGGGATCTGGAATCTGAAAGGCTAAATTTATGGCACTATTAGTTTGAAATATATTTTGACTGAGCAAAGTAGATCTAGAACACACAAAGGTACTAAACATTTTTCAGAGTGTAACTGCACTTCAGTTCTGACTTAGTGTTCCAGGCATCAAGCTCTGCCCTGTCTCGCTGATTCTGGATTCTGTCACAATAAGAGAAGAGTGCTTCCTATAGAAAATGGCATAGTAGGAAACAAAAGATTCTCTTAAGTGCTATTTAACATTCCATTATTCAAATTTAACCTATTATTCATGCTACTTAAGATTACCGTAACTAGAAAAAAAATCTTAAGTTACTATGTGCATTTAACAGAACTCTCTGCTGAATCATTTTCACTGTTTTCCTATATATCTTAATAGAGGGTGTGTGTGTGTGTGTGTGTTTTAATTAATATGTATATGCACGCGCGTGCGCGCACATATATGGCTAGAAGGGGCCAGTAGTTCATCTAGTCTGGCATCCTGTATATCATAGATCATTAGTGTTCACTCAGTTACCCTGTATTGAGTCCAATAACTTGTTTGACTAAAGCATAACTTGCATTTAGCTACTTATCGTTTCCCATGTTTATGTAGGTCTTTCACATAGCGACTGTGGGGAGAGAAACACTATCTTTTTATAAATAGGTACCTGTAACTTCTGTGGTGGGGGAGGTACACAGTCAACAAGTTAGCACGGGAGCCCAGAAGGAACAGTAGTTATAGTATCTTAAACTCCCCTTGTGGTTTTTCATTGTTTGTGTATCTCTTTTTTTTTTAAAGTGTTTAGTATGTGAAACTTTTCTGAATTCTTAATCTTAATTGCTAGCATCCATGATTAACTTCCTATTTTACCTATGTAAACTCTGGTTCCTATGAAAAGCTTGAGAGAGTTATGGTTTGAGTTTCTCTTTAGGTCTTATTACTGCATATTGTACATTTCAGCATTTGCAAAGAGAATTCACCAGAAGAACATCCTTCTTGTCTTAATACTATGGTTAAAATGTCAAAAGAAAATCTGACGGTCTTCCATAAAGCAGAGTTTCTATCTAAAGAACAAACTAAAAATCCTAATGATCAGAATAGTAACTATACCTCTTTGAAGACCTCAAGATCGCCATCTTTGACTGACGCACACAATGAAAAACAAAGTGACTTGAAAAACGTCCACAAATCTTTTACCAAGCCAATGGCAAACTTCCCAAAGGAGCATGTTCCTATAAAATCCCCACAGGACCTAGACAATTCTTCCAGAGTAACATCCAGGCTTAATGGCACATCAGAACTGCAGAAAATCTTGGATTGTAAACCTTCAACATCTGATGCTGCTGTTAGCCTTTTCACTGGGCATGAGATTAAATTACAAAGCAGCTGCAAAGGAAACAAGGCAGAAAACTCCTTTTCTGCATGTTCCTCAGTCAGAGGGAACTCAAATGAGATTTCATGCGAGAGAAATGAAAACGAAGGTGCTAGGACTGGAAGCACCAATAATGTCTACAACAATGGCAAGTATATCTGGAGCTGTGATATCAACAGAGAATTATTGTATATAAAGTTGCTTAGAAATGTCAGAAAAATGTGTTAATAGGGTAAGGAATCTTACGAAATTGCAGTCTTGATGTCTGAGTTAGTGAAACACCTAGATTTCATTTCTAGAATAGGAACTCAAGGAGTATGATGGGGGCTCCTAAAATTTATACCCAATTTTCAGATTATGTATACAGAGTAAGTCTTGGGAAAAGATATTTAAGGTCTTGGTAGGATTAGATATGCATGTCCTAAGGAAAAAAGAATACTTTTTCATCATCGCAAATCTAATCCGAACAAAATTCTGTTACCCTACATTAGGGAAGAAGGGTTGCAAAAGTGAGTATAATTTATGAATAGGGCTCCTACTCCATGGGATAATGGGACCAAATGTTACAGCAACAATCCCTAAGTTCTAAGCAATATTAATTTATTCTACCTTTCATTTCTATCCTTCCACACTCCCACCTCCATACACACTCATACAAGTCAAGCTCATAGTTGAAAATAATTCATTGACAAAATTAGTTGATGGGTTTTTTAGCTGTGCTTTCCAGGTGGCCCAGTTACCACTCAGTAGGGTCCTGCAATGTTCTTTAGAGGAATTTTTCTCTCCTTCCCACTCTGTGTGCCAAAGAATGGGGAAGCTTGTAGCTGGATTCAGTGACTCAGCTCTATGGACCTGGGCTGCTGCACTGTCCTCCAGGCAGCTTAGCTGATCATGGAACTTGCAGTCAGACCACAGAAATCCAGCTCTGGTTCCCTGACCCCCTGTTACCTGGCTTTGTGGAACAGGTCATGTAGCAGACACTGTGACTCAATTCTCTATCTTGTGGGGAAAGGTGCAGAGCAAGCAACAATTGCAGGTGGATCCCAGCTGGGCATGAAGTCGGGGGGCAGGGGTGGAGGAGGGTGTCCTGAACACTGACTGTAGTAAAATATTGAATTCCATAATGCTTTTGAAAAATGTCTGACTGCAGCAGCAAAATTAGGGAGTCCCCGGGGATTTCACGAAGATGAATAGGGCAATTTATATCTCTCAGAAGTATTTCAGGCTCTTTGAAGGCTCAAAAAGACATTGTTACATCTATTTACATTCTGGTCCTGTGTTCAAGGTTGCAACTAGCTATTATGTCTGCAGAAACATAATTTAAAAACAAACAAAAGCTGAGGTTCTGGAATGCAGTTGTGTGGGAAGGGGTAAATTGCAGGGTTGTAACAAAAAATGGGGCCCTGACTATAACCTTATTGTCAGAAAACTTGAAAAGACGTTTATGCTCTGTAATAAGCAACCAACTTCATAATATGTTAAGATTTAATTTGAGGTATCGAGTGAAAAGTTAAAGTAACATAATAAAAGCAGCTATAGCTTTACCAGAGATGCATAGGGAAAGCGAATGTGAGTCTGAGTGACTAGTTGAAGTTGTTTTAACCTGCACTATTTTTTTTTTACTTGCAGTAATTGTTCACAGGTCAGTCTTGACAGATGCTTGTAAAGTTAAGAAGCTGCAGCAAAGTGGGGAAGCTTTTGTGCAGGATGGTTCCTGCAATAACATTGCACCTCACCTGCATAAGTGCAGGGAATGCCGCCTGGACAGCTACCGGAAAAACAAAGAGCAAAAAGACTCCGCTGTCTTTTGCAGATTCTTTCACTTCAGGAGGTTAGAGAAATTTTGAAAATATGTGGATGTTGATATTCTCAGCTGTACAAATAGATTTAAGATGACTCAATCAAAGACTTAAAAAAATAAAACTCTAAAGTTGGGCATAAATAGGCACCTGTCTGACTTTAAAAAAAAAAAAAAAAAAAAAAAAAAGTGCAGAGTGCTCAGTAGTTTCTTTAGTCTCTCTTTTAAATCTTGGCCTACAATGGCTTTGGAGATCCTATAGCCAGTCACCTCTAAGTCACTGTTTCAAATGCATCTGAGATCAATTAATAACCTTGACAGCTGTTCAGTGGCTTATGTGATAAATACTGTGTTCTCAGTGTAGGATGGATTAATTTTAAATCAAGATAATTTAAATTACCAAGTGGAAAGTCTTAATTAAAATCAGTGATTTAAATCAATGTTTTATTTTGTAATGGTCACTCTGTGGTGTGAACTCCTCCTCTCCCTCCCCCCCCCCCCCCCCAGTGCCTGATCCAGAGAGGTTGAGTCTGTTACAGCTGCCTGCTTGGGAGCCTGGCTCTTTTATCTCAAGCTGTAGAGATTCATGCTTTCAGTTCCAGAGGTTCCTCATTCAGTATCCGGGGGTGTCTGTCATGAAGGTGGTTGTCAGGAACTAGAGAAATATTTTTAAAGTACAGCTTAAATTTTGGAGTACAATTTGGAGGGAAGGTATAGGTTTTTTTTTCTGCAGAAATGCAGACTATGCAAGGTTCCTGAAAATATCCCCTCCTTTTTCAAATCCTACATAAATCTCTCCCTTTTCATGAAATCTTTCTATATTCATCTCATTCCCAATGATTTTGTCACACCTGTCCTTACTAGTTTTGTTTTTCTTGTGTTAAACTTTATGGGGCATGGACTGTATCATTCTTTTGTTGCATAAAGTGACACGTGTAGTGCTGTGTAGAGAGAGCTCACTTTGTGATCAAATTTAAAAACAAACATTGAAGTCCTAGTCTCCTTGAATGAAGATTTGGGGCTGGAAAAATCTTCCTGTTTTGTTGTTGCGTTACAGGCTTAATTTCCTGCACATCTTCTAGTGGAAGAAATATTATAGCTCTGTGAGCTCTTGGGGAGGGAGGATTGAAGGGGAGAAGTAAGAAAATTCTTTCCTGGGTATCTGGCTGGTGAAGCTTGCCCATATGCTCAGGGTTTAGCTGATGGCCATATTTGGGGTCGGGAAGGAATTTTCCTCCAGGGCAGATTGGAGAGGCCCTGGAGGTTTTTCGCCTTCCTCTGTAGCATGGGGCATGGTTGACTTGAGGGAGGCTTCTCTGCTTCTTGAAGTCTTTGAACCATGATTTAAGTTCTTCAATAGCTCAGACATGGGTGAGGTTTTTCATAGGAGTGGGTGGGTGAGATTCTGTGGCCTGCGCTGTGCAGGAGGTCGGACTAGATGATCAGAATGGTCCCTTCTGACCTTAGTATCTATGAAAAAAGTGTAACATGAGAACAAGACATCTAAGACCAATATTGCTAACTTGTAAATTAATTTCAAAGGGTGATTTAATAAAGGTGGCTTAATATTATGCCTGAAATACCTAGACTACACAAGACCACAGTTTTAAAACTAAGTAATATTAACTCATGGCTTCAAGGTAGATGCTGAGATTCAACTACATTGAGTCTTTTCAATTAGAACTTTAAAAATGGTGGTCCCATCTCCTCTGTGTGGATGTTAAAGATCCCACAGCACTCTTAATTCATGGGTAGAGTAACAGGTAGTGGTTTGTTTGGTTTTTTTGCCTTTGAACTAACTTTCTTGCCATTTTTATGCAGCATATCGAGCACTGTTGGTTACTTTTCCACCTCAGAAGCAGCTGTCTTTCACTGAGATTTCATGGATAGTTTGTAAAGGAGCCCTATTAATGAACACTTTTTTAGCATGTGACTTGTAAAGTTTTCTTTTCTTAATTTCTTTTTCTGTGTTGTCAATAGTTAAATGTTTTTCCCCTTAGATTTTCCTACTGGTAAATCTAAATACAAAACCTTCTGGAAAGTAGATGTTGTTTTGTCTACTGACCTGCTTTCCAAGTTAGCCATAATTACGTTTTATTGGTTATGTTTAAGATATTCAGTTTCCTGCTGTTAGGGTTTGAATCAAGTTTGAGCTGTGCACCATTAATACAATGAAAAATCTTTGCTACAGTCCTAAAGTGCATGTCTTGTATTGCAAATGCATTTAAGATTCTCACTAATTGGATTCTTTAGATTTCCTGGTTTAAAATGTTAAGGGCGCAACAAAAACTGAATTTCTTCCTCAGTGAGCATGGTTTAATCATGATTCTCTGACATAACAGAGAACACAATTTATCCTGATCTATACTAACCATTAAATCATATTCAGCATTGTCAGTTATCCTGTTAATTTCTTGTATGGTTGTATGCAGGTGTCTGGGTAACAGACTAGAAGAGGTGGAAATGAGCTAGTAGACAACATTTGGGTTTTTTGTTTTTGTTGTTCCCATCCTCTCTCCTCCACAGGCTGCGGTTCAATAGACATGGATTGCTGCGTGAAGAAGGTTTCTTAACGCCTGACAAGTACGACTCTGAGGCTATCAGCTTGTGGCTGCCTTTAGCAAAAAATGTTGTGGGTCTAGATCTAGACACTGCAAAGTATATTCTAGCCAACATCGGAGACCACTTCTGCCGGCTGGTGATATCTGAAAAGGAGGTCATGTCCACAATAGAACCACACAGTAAGAGCAGCTCTTCTGAAATGTAAAATTTAGGACTTTTCACTCAACTTTTCAAAATAGGTCTTCATAGCTTGTTTCCTGCATGCAAATTGATTGTATGCATTTGGTGTTGTCATTTTAAAAGCTTTATTAAATGTCTATTTTGATTCTTGGTCGTGGGAAGTAATAATATGTTTAAACTTGTGGATATGAATGTTAAGCAACTCTGTACTCTTGGACCCTTATCAGGATTCAGCTCTGCTAGTTTCCATGGTGCAGATGAGTCTTGTTCTCTGAATTGGCCTGACCGCCTCCCTTTCCAGAAAAAACCTTGAAGTGCAGTTCTGTTATAGAAAGTGATGATGTAAAAATGGTACTTTTTCTACTCTATGTATCTGCTGCCTGTGTACATTTAGTCAGATCTACTAACTTGAAGACAAAATAGGTTTTTATTGCTTTCTGTTCTTGGTAGCAATAGGGGGCTAACACAGTTGAGTGATGTAGCTTCTATTCCTTTTTGCGTATCAAGGGCCTGATCTTGCTTCCATTGAAGTCGATAATAGAACTCTCATTGTCTTCAGTGGTGCAGGATCGAGCCCCAACAGAATTTCCCTACACAGTTGCACCTTTTTGAAACTTCACTGATGGCAAAGGACTAAACGGGTGTTGAAGGGATAATTAGTTTGTGGAACCTCTACTGGTGCAGATGTGCACGAGGGAAAACTCAGCTCAAATTTCTGAATCCATGCTGAGATTATAGGGCTGACAGCTAGAAAAAACTATTCTTATTTTACCTTAAACTGAGCATACTCTTTGAAGTAGAAACCAGGAAAAGACTACAAATATAGAACCCTATGACATTTTACACTATTACTACTCAGTATAGAATTGCAGTTTAAGCAATGTCTTTTTCCTGTAGCTATAATTTGTATAGCCAGAGGTGCAGCATGGTTTAAAGGAATGGCTGCATTTTCTCTTCATACATTTATATGTGCGCATGTCAAGGTGATAGTATGCATATGATTACTCTTTATTGTGCACCTTTGACAGCCTTGTTTGCCCTCCGTCCACTAATCAGTCTTCCCAGGATTTTTTCTTACATACAAAACCTTGAATAGATTCAAACCTGCCTCTGAAGAGTTTCCTCTTCCTCCTCCAAACATGTCATTCTTCCTCTTAAAATTCTCCCCGAGATGGGGCAAGATTAACTCTTGAGCTAGTGGAGGATATTTTATACCTAACGTAATTATTTTTGAAGTACATTAATCGAAACCCATAGAGCTGCAAGTTAACTCTTTAACTTTAACTAGTCTGTCAATTACCACAGGACAAGTAGCCTGGAAACGTGCAGTTCGAGGCGTTCGAGAAATGTGTGATGTGTGTGACACCACAATATTCAACCTTCACTGGGTTTGCCCCAAGTGTGGCTTTGGAGTGTGTGTAGATTGTTACAGGATGAAAAAGAAAAGCATACATGAAGGTGAGAATGTGCAGTGTCCTGCTTTCTTAAAAATGACTTAAGTTGTTGAACTATTATGTTAATGAATGGATAGGCTTATTGTAAAGCTCTTTTTATAAACTTGTATTCTGAAATTATTAAAGGACAAACAAGTGGCTATTCAGAGACTGATGAATGAATACATTAACTAGTCATTTTAAATGATTTGTTTGCAGATGGTTCATCTGATACTTTTTCCTGGCTTAAATGTGTGAAGGGTCAGTTACATGAACCGGAGAACTTAATGCCTACACAGATAATTCCTGGAAAAGGTATTCTAATAATTACTGTGCAAATATATGCGAACAGTACCAAGTGTTCTGTTCTGTTTACTCATATAGGGCCTGATCCAATGCTAGTTGAATGGAAAAGATTCCACTGACTTCAGTGGCCACTGGATCTAGTCCAGAATGCTTCCCCATAGACTAGGATAAAATGATTTGAATAATAAAATTGTTCAGCCAGTTTACCAAGAAGCAGTGTTTAAAGACTAACTCTGCATTTTGTTTTGCTGGTGTTGTTTGTATAAAGTATTTAATTTTAAGTACAGAAAGTATCTTGATTTCTCTGAAAAAGTTATATCCTAATAAACAAAACATGAGTTTAACTGACATCACCATTTTGGAAATGCTTTCTCTCTTAACCGTCTTTTAGCTACATAGTGTACTCACATTGAATCTGGATAGTCTTTGTTTAATTTTGATAATACGAGCTCATTACTGATTCTTCTCATTTAGCTCTCTATGATGTTGGTGACACTGTTCACTCTGTAAGAGCAAAATGGGGAATAAAGGCAAACTGTCCTTGTGCGAATAAGCAGTTAAAGGCTCTGTCAAAACCAAATCTGAAGGAGGATCCAAAACAGGTATTGCCACTATCTCACACTATATATACACATAGTTTGAGAAACAATGATTGAGTCTTTTAAAGGTGCTCGGTGTTGGCCTGACTCTGCTCTGATTAAAGTCTCAGTGATAACTGATTTCAATGGGTATGGAGTTAGGCCAACACCAACCGCTTCTGAAATCCCATTCTGTGGATCTGTGCAATATTAGTGTATGCCTATTCACTGGTTAAACTTTCTTAAATGTACTAGCAAAATGTTCAGGTGTCTATAGGGACCCATTTTTTTTAAAAATAAGTGTCCAGTTCTTGCATTGAGCGCTCTGCGGCTCTCATCGGCTGACTGCTAAAGGAAAAGGAGGATTGTACAGAAGAAGATATTTTCAAGAAACTTCTAGACTGGAAGGGTGAGGGAATGTGGTGGTGTGCAGAAAGAGAACAGTTGAAATTCCTCAAGTCCTGAAGACTTAATAACAAAATAATGCAACAAAGTAGGTTAAATCTAGAGGAAAATAAGCAGTTCAGAGGAAATTTGGAGGTCTTAAAAATATTAATCTATTTAAATTCCTAGAAGATATGAAAATGTTTCTTCAAAGATTCACGTATACCTTATAAAACTCCAGTAATGGAGTCTCTAACAAGAATTTTAGGCTAACTAGATGACGAATAAACCTTAATGGCTGGGATATAAGAGAGAGAGAGCTTTCCTATAATTAAAACATAGCTTCCATTTATGAAAATGTAACCATCTTATTGTAAACAAAATCCACAAAGCTAGTCCTTCTTTTTTTAAATTGCATTTACAATTTTAGTCCAGTTTTGAAGTACTCTTTTAAGTTTTAACACAGGTACTTGGGAATAAATTAAATGCTTCCCTTTTGGCAGTGCCCTTCTGAAAGTTGAGTAGTTTCCATACTACATATGAAATATTTAAATTTATCATGGTTTTTATTGCTAATTGGACTTGTGAAATAATCCCCCCTCCCCCCGCATATGTTACTTGGCAGGGTTGATGCTAGCAGTAGTCTTCCCCATCCCACTCCCTCCTTCTTCCCCCCCACCCCCAAATTGCCAAAGGCCAGCTCCACAAATGGTGTAAATCAGCATAGTTCCATTGATTTCAATGGGGTATCTGGCCTTTGGTTTTGAGGATAAGCAGAAGACCATACTTAAATTATGGCTTCTGCAAGCAAGTAAGTATTAAAATAGGTCTGACTTTGGTTTTAAACTTAAAAGCAGCATGAACTTCAGAAAATTTTAACCGTAATACTCTAGGGCAGTGGTATGTATTTGTTTTCTGTCTGGCCGGATAAGGTGATGGCCAAATCTTGGCAGGCCAAAGGGCTCTTTGAGTATTTGCACACTAGCGAAAGCATGTCAGTTATTGATTGCTTTATGTTGCATAAGCAAATAATTAAGTGCCTGATTAAAAGTGTACCACTATACGTTGAAATGTATCAATAGGGTAGCTTCAGTGTGTTAAAATGTAAAAGAAAAGTTTTTAAATAAATGCAGGTGAAGTCTGTTTATCTATATGGCTTGTGGGACATCTGATAACTGGGCATTCAGATAAAAGAAATGAAATTTTTAGCTGCAGTTTCCACAGTGAAACTTTTTAGTCACTGATCTTAATGATACTCTGTTGGGAGTGGAAATATTTGATATTCAGTTAGCCATAAATCCTCATGATCTGAATGAGCATTGGGTCCTCCGTGCTCACTTGGGTATTCAGGATTTTGGGCCCTGAGGATGGAGGAGTAACTGCAGGAGACAGGAGCATCCCTGGTACAATTTGAGCAGGGAGCAGTGGGGGAGGCCCAGGGAAGCAGGCGGTGACACCCCCTCCCCCCCGACAGAGCCTTTCCTATCTCCTGCTTCCCTCTGGGAGCAGTGCTGTAAGGAAGGCCCTACTACTTAGCTCATGGTCTACAATCAGCTCCAGCCCCTATATTCTTCTGCAGCATTCACGTGCTGACTTGCCTCTGACCCCTCCTGCCCAGACCTAGCATGTATGGGCTCAAGCTGTGAAGGGAAAGCGGTTGTCTGTCAGGGGAGTATAGGTGCTGAAGCTGCAGGGGAGGATTTTCCGTTTGTTCCACTTGGCATCTATTACTTCCTGCTCCCCACTGGGGGTTCTGTTGTAAAGGCATTCTCCCTTCCTTCCCCCCCCCCCCATCCAGTTCACCAAGGCTTCTGGTGTCTTTGGCCCTAGTGCTCCCTGCCAGGCAGGCCCTTTTCCTCCCAGGCAACAGAGGATCCTCCAAGCTGGTAGGTGCTGGCCTGAGGTGCATATGCTCAGAGGTGGAACAGCAAGCATGTAGCAGGGTGTGCTCAGAGGTGGGTCAGCATGGGGACATTGCAGCTGGGACTGGGGAGGGGGAGCACATGGGCTGGAGCTGCTGGGAGCCCAGGGTGGAATTGGAGCAGAGTAGTGGGCTATCCTTAAAGCAGAGCCCCTAGTGGGGAACAGGACAGAACTGCTGATGTCTAGCGGGCGGACCAGTTGAAAACTGCTCTAAGGTGTCAATAACAGATGCCAAAAAAAATATTAAGTAATAGGCTAGGTTGTTATCTCTGTTCCTCCATAGACTTCCTCTGTGACTTTGGGCAAGCCGCTTAGGTATTTTCAACTTGTCTTGCAGAGTTTAATCCCTGGAGAGAAATCCACACTTCAGCATAATTTTGGCCTAAACCCATTAGCCACTAGCTGTGATTCTCCTGTAAAACCAACATTTGGAAGTAAACCAGTCTCTTCAGTAAATACTTCTCCTTCCTTAAATTGGCTGGCTAACCTAACAAGTGGAAACGTGAATAAAGAAAATAAAGGTAAAGTCATATATGAAAAACAACCTTCCACTGCTACTAGCTAATTGAAAATGTACAATATCAGACCCATCTGCAGAATGGGGTGGGGGTTATGGTGGCTGGTTACTGGTATAAGAGTTTAATAATCCAGGTAAAAAGACTTGTGTATTTTAAAATGCCTAATCACCTAAGTCACTTTTGAAAATGGAACTTAAATTCCTAAGTCATTTAGGCATTTTTGAAAACTTCACCCATGACACTTGATTTTTGAAAACTGCCTAAGCGCACTAGGTACCTAACTTGCTTAGGTTCTCATGAAAATCCACTTGCTAGACTGTAGTACTCTGCAGCAATACAGTGGAAGGAAGTAATGAAGACTTCTGAGGAATAAGTAATAATTTGTCAATTCAAATATGGTGCCAGTTTGGGGAAGAGAACAGATCCCCTCCTGCCCCCAAAAGGAAATGGAAGAGGCAGTGCCTAATGTCTTAAAGTATCTGAAACTATGCAAGTCTGAAGAGTCTAATGATCTTGTTAAATTGGCAATGGGCAAACTACTTGTTGGTACTGGACTTGTTTACATTTCACCCTCAGAGTTTTCTGTGTCTGTTTTTAAATTTAAAACTACAGAAGGGGGAAAATGTCTCTTCCAAAAAGGAACAGTATTTTTTTTAATGAATATAGTTGAAATATAGTGTGACTTGAAGATGGCTTTAAACGGAATATATTGGCCATATTAACAATTTTTTTAAAATTTGTATAAAACTGTGCTTCAGACTCCAGAATATACCTGCCTTGGTTCAATTTCAGTGGAGTTTTTCCTCTCTGTTTCAGATAAACTCCTCACGTCCACTTTAAAGAATGAAAACAAACCTCTTCAGACCCTTCCCACTTTCACTAAACTCCCTACAGCCCTGCAGACATTCAACAGTGCAATATTAACACCTGTGAGCAACAACAACACAGGTTTCTTGAGGAATCTGCTGAACTCTTCTGGAGGAAAGGTATATATGGATTTTTGCAGTGCTGCTTCCTTACTGTGGTTTTAAAGCCAAACTGTGCTGGAAGTGTATAGTGAATAGGAACCATTTCACCAGGCATGTGCCAAATTAAATACATAATCAAAAATATTTTGTTGGGGAAGGCAGTTTCATTGTCTGGCTTTCGTCAGAGGCATCCATATGGTGGTGCCTAGTTATAGCCTACATGGAGTAGTGCCACAAGCTTGCTGCTACCCTTGCTCTGTCTGCTGCAGCCCATACACTTGGAAGGATAGATCTAGAGCATCCAGCAGATGCACTTCCCTGGTAGCCTTCAGGAGGGCTCCGAAATGACTCCCAGCTGGAGTTTAAAGCTGCATTCTCCATCAAGTGATTGATTGATTTTTTTTTTTTTCTTTCAGATGCATGGATTGCAAATTACTTCACCCTGTCCCTCCAGGTGTGAATTAAACCCAGTCTGTAACTAATTTTGAAATAGTGGGGGAGATATTTAAACTGGGTTTCAGAAATGCAATCTCACTGATTTCAGATTACTAACTTTAAATATAATCCTAACAAGGAGCCATGCTCCATCTTCTTCAATGGGTTTGGAGAGGTATAAATAACAGCAAGTCTTTCTACAGTAGTTTAGTATAAAGCTATGTCCCTTACATAATTAAGCATAAACTATAAGGAGATTATGCCTACATAATATAAAAGTGGGCTGAAGTGAAAAGGAAACAGCTGATGGCAAAAATATGTAGTAGGAGTGTTGCATGACTTATTACAATCTCTGCAGAACAATGGCATCTTGATATATGACTGCAACAAAAGCATATATTAACATTCACTTTCTCTTCTCCCTCTTCAATTCAGACAGAAAGTGGGCTCAAGAGCACTCCCAAAATCCTTGATGACATTTTTGCATCGTTGGTGCAAAGTAGAACTCTCACAGATTTGCCTAAGAAACCTCAAGGATTAACTATAAAGCCTAGCATATTGGGCTTTGATACACCTCACTACTGGTTATGTGATAACCGCTTGCTGTGTCTTCAGGATCCCAACAATGCGAGTAACTGGAATGTCTTTAGAGAATGCTGGAAGCAAGGACAGGTATTTTCCTCAAGATGTTTTGTTTGTTTTCCTGCACACTGACATTATCGTTAGTGGATTAACAATACAGACTATGTAGGGTTTTTTTTTTTAAATGGCCCTTATAGCTGTGGTATCTGAGCACTAGTCAACAAAGGATTTTCTAAATATAGACTGTATCTAGTGGCAGAGCATACAGCTGGATGTTCAGCCTTGGTTCTGAGCTTGATTATAATTTCCAGTTAGTAGTGCAACGTTTGGCTTGCTACTGTGCCAGAGAGCCACCATGGATTGTGTCTAGTGGTTAAAGCAGGGTGGGACTGGATTTCAAACTTTTTTTTAGCATTGCCACTGACAAACGATGAGGTCACAAAATCGCTGTGCTTTCGTTTCATTATCTGTTTAGAAGGGAATGATTATCCATAATTGCTTCCCTTACACAAGTGTTGAGTGAGCTCATTAGTGCTGAGCTCTTTGCATAGAAAAGAATAAACTGTATAAAGTACTACTTCTGTGCATTTTAATATCTCTTGCTGGGATATATTGGTGGCTCCAATTGTGACTCTGGCTTTCTTGTACCAGATGGAGGCTGTCCATCATAACTTCTTTGATTTATAAAGACAGGACAGCAAAGTTGTCTCTAAAACTATATGTAAACCTTTATTGGGGAGTGATTATGCACCTTTAATACCTACCATGTCCTGTTCATAAATCTGGGAGTTGACACCCAAAGTTACTTATGAAAAATTGCTCACTTAGCAGCAATGATCTCTGTCACTGTCTTGTGGCCCACTTTTTTTTTTGTCTTCTAACAGAACATACTTTTTCCAGTTGAGAGTTAAAATTTGTGTGAAAGATTTACTACTTCTGTTTTCCAGGCGACTTAATACACTTGAAGTTTTTGTAAGCTTTAGAAACTGCAACTTAACTTCTGAAAGTACAGCATATGAATGAATTAGCAGTTTTGTTGCTACTGGTTCCTCCTTTATTTCCCTCAAGTATGGATAAGATTTCAAACTACAAAGCAGCTTTTATTATAACCTGTACAGACTACGTAAATCTAGCATGGCAGCCGAAATAATGGAAAGGCATTGTAAATTCTACTAAGTATATCTTCATGAGGTACCCATGTCCTCAGCAACACTATAAATAAGATGTTAGAGAAAAGGTATAGTTATTTTAAAGAATATTTTCAATTTTTTCTTATTAAATTTGGTATAATCTCTGGCATTGCCATTATAATTCCTGTATGATGAGGCCCTGCAGAAATGCTTATTAAATCTTAAAATATTCTGTATTAAAGAGGCATTAATTTTCTCTAATTCATATGTCTCTTAGCCTGTGATGGTGTCTGGAGTGCATCACAAACTAAATGCAGAGCTTTGGAAACCAGAATCCTTCAGGAAGGAGTTCGGCCAACAGGAAGTAGATCTGGTTAATTGCAGAACCAATGAAATTATCACAGGAGCTACAGTAGGAGACTTCTGGGATGGATTTGAAGATATTCCAAGTATGCAATTTGAAGTCACTTATATTCTGTTTTTTTGGCTAATGGATACTAAGAAATATTGCAAACAGAAGAAAATATCCTGCTTTCCATTCTTACTGCTTGCTTTACTCCAGAATGTCAGACTTTTTTTTTATCTTTGACATCTCTGTAATGGGAATATGCTGTTCTGTCTGGCTTGGAAAAGTTCCAAGTTTCAGAGTTTGGCAAATGGTTCATCTTCCCCATGCTCCAGTGTAGCATGCGTGTCAGTGCTCTTTACAGGTGCACCTTGTGAAATGCACTGACCTTGTTCCTAGTCCTCCATACTAAGAGGAAGATATTTCTTCAATATCTCCTTTTGAGGGCTCTTTCTTCAGCATCTTTTTTTCCCTCTCTCTGCCAGAGAGAGGGTCTTTGGGGGAACACTTGGATGAAGTTTGAGTACTCCCATAGCCTAATGTACATCCTTCAACTGCTTTACCAGTTGAATGGAATCTGGATGATTAAAATATAAATGTTGATGCTAACAGGATGGTTGAATTGGCTTTTTGAACCCCCTAGAGAACTTTTTTTTTATTTCCACATGTGGCCTCATCTTGAATTGATACCAGAAGTGGTGTCTTGAATTCCTCATGAATCAGACTATCATCTCCAGGTGTACTTCCTAAAACCTCCTTCTCACCTGTGGGAAACTAGACTTATTCAGTAGATGTTTATGAGGGTGCAGGGGTCTTCTACTTTTGCTGTTTGAATAGGACTAAAGCAATTTAGAAAGCCATCTACGTTTTTAGTAACCCTTAATCAGTGTAAAGGGAATGCATTTCCACTCAGTACATCTAAAGTGCATTAGGCTGTAGGCTGGACATGGTTAAACACTGGTTAGTTTGCTCCACTACAGGGGTGGGCAAACTTTTTTGGCCCAAGGGCCACTTCTGGGTATAGAAATTGTATGGCAGGCCATGAATGATCATGAAATTGGGGTTGGGGTGCAGGAGGGGGTGAGGGTTCTGGCTGGGGGTGCAGGCTCCAGAGTGGGGCCAGACATTAGTTCATGATGCAGGAGGGGGCTCTGGGCTGGGGCAGCTGGGGTGGGGGGAGGGGAGCAGGTGTGAAGGCTCTGGCTGGGGGTGCAGGCTCTGGGATGGGGTAGTGTAGGAGGGTGCTCTGGGCTGGGACAGAGGAGTTCAGAGGGTGGGAGGGGGCTCTGGGCTGGGGCAGCGGTTTGGGGCACGGGTGCAGGCTCCGGGTGATGCTTACCTCAAGCAGCTCTAGGAAGCAGCAGCATGTTCCCCCTCTGCCTCCTATGCTGAGGCACGGCCAGACAGCTCTGCTGTGCACTGCCCCATCGGCAGGTGCTGCTGCTGCAGCTCCCATTGGCTGCGGTTCCTGGCCAATGGGAGCTGTGGGGGCAGCACTTGAGATGGGAGCAGCATGCGGAAAGGAGCCCCCTGGCTACCCCTATGCGTAGGAGCTGGAGGGGGGACATGCTGCAGTGCGCAAACCACACCCTGCTCCCCAGCAGGAACTTGAGGGTCGGATGCGGCCCACTGGTCGTAGTTTGCTCACCCCTGCTCTACTAGAATTCAGGTTTCATCAGTGGTCTACCTACATAATGTCTCCATCGTGAAAATCCGCAGGGCGCGCGCGCGCTCTCTCTCTCTCTCTCATTTAGAGCTGAGGGTTGCTTTGCGAGGACAGTTGTGCATTACTTGATTAAACTAGAACCCATCAGAAAAGAATTGTGCTGCTTGCTAGGTTCCCACAAGTGGAAACAGAGGCAACTTCAAAGAAAACATTTAATTCTCATAGTTGTTGTGGTTCTTAATGTGAAAATGCAGAATCTATCCACCTCCCCCCTCATCTGTAGAGTTAGATTCTCTTAGAACTGTGGCACTTGGGGGAAGAAACTTAAAGCAATGGGAGCTGGACAGTACATTTCTAACCTCTATTCAAAGTGTCTGATACTGGGAGAGGTGGCTGAGAGGACACAATAGCCACTGATTTCCTGAAGATTCCTGAAATTAAATTGCAGCTGGGATTGGATGGATAGGGAGGACACACCCAATTTCTGGAAGAACCAGTTGCTATTGTAAGAAACTGCTTTTTCTGGTACACAAGTCAAGGAATTTTCCAGACAACAGTGTCATAGGAAAAAACAGGGCCCTGGTTTTGCATAAATGTTTGTGGCTACAGTGTGCTTGTAATGTGTGAGACCAGATACCTTTGGATGGGTTTTCTATTATAAAAAGTACAAGTTACAAGAAACTAATACCTGTGAACTCTTAAACATAGGCCGCCTTAAAACAGAAGGAAGGGAGCCAATGGTGTTGAAGCTTAAGGACTGGCCTCCCGGAGAAGACTTCCGAGACATGATGCCATCTCGGTATGAACTTGTGAAAAAAATATTCCTTGCATGGTTGTTGCACCAAAGACATCACAGAAATCACAAATGCTATTGACCTCTGAAACATCTGATTCAACTCTGAGCAGTGACTGTCGTTTATGCATAAAGTACATCTGTTTCTGTGAGATGCTCAGCATGGTTGAGTGTCTGAGAAATGAGCTTTGCTATAGATGCTCATGAATATACAATAGGTTGCATTTGCATCTAAATAAATTAACCCTTTGCTGCTGATTGATAAAGTTTAGACTTCAAAAAGGGAAAAATCCATAACACTTCTTAGTTTTTAGGTTCTGTCAAAGTGTACATTTTTTGCCAAATTTAAGCTCTGGGCCAAATTTAATCCATGCCTTGCCTAACTTGCATATTGTACTTAATGACAATAGAGATAAGTGGCCAATTAGTTGACATTAGGGGCTTCAGTGTTCAGTACGTTGGTATAATTACTAATATATCTTAAACTTCACATATCTACTACGTTCCTGTGTCTTTTATCTAGCTGTTTGTTCTCCTGTTTTCCCATTTAGATTTAATGAGTGCATTGATGAAAAGAATTATACCCCTTGGCTGGGAAAGAAAATAATGCTGGTTGTTGTAATTTTAATAAATCTGTCCCTCAAATATTTTATACTGTTGCCTAATATTAATGGAGTTGTATTACCATAGGTTTGATGACCTGATGAATAATATTCCATTGCCAGAGTACACTAGAAGAGATGGTAAACTCAACCTTGCCTCCAGACTTCCCAACTATTTTGTTCGACCAGATTTAGGTCCTAAAATGTACAATGCATACGGTAAGTAATCCTGTTAATTTTGTAGCTCATACTTTCCATATATTCCAGTAAATGTTAAATTCAGAATTAAGTACAGACCTGTAATCACAGACAATCAGATTAGTCGTTCTGTCAATCCAAATTAGGTGTTTGATCTTGGTTCCCTTTTGTAAGAACTAGAATTGCTCAGATGAGTTACTGTCAATATCCATCAGTTGATCTCTTGGTTTCTATGTAAGTAATCAGTTTTGTCCTTAGTTCTTAAGAACCTCTGTGCATTCATTCCACTGTCCTTTTAATGACACATCTGCCTGTTCTTTGTTACTTTATTGCAGCTCTCCATGGATATTTGCTTGTCCTACTTGTGCCCACTACTTCTGCTCAATCTTTTTGGAACTCTTTTTTTCCTCTGAGCCATAGCCTTCCTTTTTAATCTTTTCCTGAGCCCTTCTTTCCTTGACGTGTGTTTTAAAACAGCTCTCAGATATGGTTCTTTCAGAGCCATGCTTGACAAATTTTTCATTATGGGAGTTTAGTATAGCCGCCATACTTAATAGGAACTGGATTGTTTCTGAGACTCATACTGGCCTACATGGCTATAGAAAACCTGTACTAGTAAGTCTTGAGCATGGCTTCTGTACATTTTAGCCATGTTAGGCATGAAGGCAAACAGTGTGTTAGGCCATAAGCCTATTTTGAAAATGTATTTTTTTACAATTGTAAGTTGATAGTGAGGCCGGCCTTGGATTCTGACTTTCTGAAAAACAGTTTGATACTGTAATCATGTTAACAAACATTTGAAAAGCAATGTTTACAAATACAACTGCTTCTGAAAGTGCATATTTCTTTATTGGCCTATAAATATGTTGAATATATTTAAATTTTCCAGGTTTAATTACACCAGAAGATAGAAAGTATGGCACAACAAACCTCCATTTAGATGTGTCTGATGCAGCTAATGTTATGGTTTATGTGGGCATACCAAAAGGGCAGGTCAATCAAGAAGAAGGTAAAACATTTGCTCATTGAGATCAGCAATGTGTACTCAGAGGCAAAGCCCTTCAGTGTAATTATGCATTCACTCTTTGTTCTGTAACAGAAGTGCTTAAAACTATACAAGATGGCGATTCTGATGAGTTGACAATTAAGCGTTTTATAGACAGTCGAGAGAAACCTGGAGCTCTATGGCACATTTATGCTGCTAAAGATACAGAGAAGATCCGGGAATTCCTTAAAAAGGTAGGTTAATGTTATGCTTAGAAACAAACTTACACATGGGGAATAGAAATGTGGTGATAGAGAGTTCTTCGATCTAACAAGATCCAGAAGCCAGACAAAACTAAGGTTAAAAAGAAATGCAAATTTTAACTGAGAGTAACTAATAGAACTGGGCAGAGAATTCCCTTTCATGGAGAATTTTGATATTTCAAAATTGAAATTTTGGTTTAGTTTCAATTTGGAACACAAAATAAACGCTTGGAAATTTTCTGCAAGAGAGAATGGAACCTTGGCTCTGAGACAGCCAACCTGCTGGGAGCCTTGGTGTCTCCAACTCCAAGGCAGCCTATAAAGCAGGTTGCCAGGGAGCAGGACAGGTGAGCTTGCAGGAATGTAGACAGATTCTGTAAAACTTCATAATCAAACTTTTTTTTTTCTCAGCAAAGTAGCTGGATTTTGCTAAAGCATCAAATTCTGATAAAATTCTGTTGAAGCAGTTTTTCTCCAAAGTCTAGTAATTAACCTTTGGAACAATGTAACTGAGGTTTATAGTGGATTATTGATTACTGGGAATTTTAAAATCAAGACTTAAAATTATATCCAAAGAGATGCTGTAGTTCAACCACCCCTGAATCAATTACTGATTCAGCTAAGTCCTATAGCCTGTTACGCAGAAGGTTAAACTAGATCACAATTTTCCTTTCTGGCCTTAATCTAAAATTAATTTCATGTGGCATGTGCTGCAGGGGCTCTTGCACCAAGAATGGCCAGATTGTGTGATAAGTTAGAAGAATCTGGTGGTAGATGAGCAGTGGGGTCAGAAGGGAGAGTAGAAACTAGCCCAGGAGGTAAGATAAAGGAAATTTGAGTGTTTTGTGTGTGGTGGTTTTTTGTTTGTTTTTGTTGTTTTTGTTTTTTTTAAACCATGTTTTCAGTGGATCCTGAATTTATGGCATTGTGTGAGGATGGAGATACGATCTTAAACTGACACTCTAGGCAAGAATTTCAGTAGCCAGGCTCCACCCTCCTGACTACTACAGTGTGGCTTGAATACATTATAACCTTTAAGAATCTTAAAAACTGGTCAACTTTTAAGTCTGCTGATATCTGATGTGTAAAGGATTAAAACTGGAGGGAGGGGCGTTTTGTAGCTGTCAGTCCCAGACCCTGCCAGAACAACAGATGCAAAACCTACACACACATCTCCACTGCTACAATGATCAACCCACCCTCCGCCCCCCACAACCTACCTTTCAAGCTCCATGGGTCCTGCACATGCCTATCCCAACACAAGCTGTACCTCATCCAATGAACTAAATGTCCCAATAGCAACTATGTGGGTGAAACCAGACAGTAACTATGCTCTTGAATTAACTCCTACAGGAAAACAAAACACAAAAACACCCTATTGCTTGTGGGTGAACACCCCCGCCCTCTCCAAGCGATCACTATATGTGACTTATCAGTCCTCATCCAAACCCCCACAACACTTGCAAAAGACGAGCCATAACTTTGCTGGACACTAAAAATCATTGACTGGATTTATGGCTTATTACAACAATCTATAACCCACTAACAACCCCCCTCTTTCTCCCTATGACTGGAGAGGTGTTAATGTGCCACTTCACCTTGAATAGTCCCTTGAAATATGTTAACTACTTATATTAAACAATCTGCTCCACCTTGTATTAAGCTTCAACACTGGATGAGGCCAGGTCTACACTACACGCTTATTTCGGCATAACTACGTTGCTCAAGGGTGTGAAAAATCCACACCCCTGAGCGATACAGTTATACTGACCTTAACCCCACATGTCGAAAGTGCTGTGTTGGCGGGAGAGCTTCTCCCACCGACATAGCTATCGCCTCTTGTGAAGGTGGAGTTGAGCCGACAGGAGAGCACTTAGAGCATCTTCACCAGAAGCTATAGCAGCACAACTTCAAGTTTGTAATGTAGACCTGCTCTACGTTTCCTATAGCTGAAGAAGAGCATTGTGTAAGCTCGAAAGCTTATCTCTCACCAACAAAAGAGACATGAGGTGGGTGAGGTATTAACACTGGAAGGGATAATTAAATTATGCAGACTGAAGAACTTTGTTTCTGCCTATCAGGACTTTGTGTAGGCCTTGCAAGACAGCTTAATTCGTGGGCTCAATTCCAGGTGTAGTCCTGTTTGGTAATGGGAACAAAAGTAAACCGGATGCAAAGCTTTTAAAAGCGAGGTGGTTGAGTCAGCCAAATGATTGGAAAGCGTATGTCTGGTGAAAAAGACCTTGGAAGAGTGAAACTTCCAAATTCTGATGATGATTCTAGGCTGTTCTCTTGGAGAAATAAACTGCTGATAAACCTACACACTGTCCTATTCATAAGAGATGTGAATGTGGGGATCTCTGACAGGCTTATCAGTAGGGATCAGAGAGGGCTGGTACACCAGCTAGGTTTAAGGGATGTTAATGGCAAATAAGTACACTGCTTCTACATGGGAAGTTAATACTTCAACTTTGTTTCAGAGGACCTTACAAAACAGTACATAGCTCTACCTTAAATATTTGTATGAGAAGACCAAAGAGGTAGATTATAGTACATATCTTATTTTCTAGAACAAAACCTCTAATCCCATTGCTGTACTGGTTCTCTGTGTGGCCTTGTGCAAGTCACATGAAGGACGCAGAGGGGCTCTCTGTAAATTATACTTGTCCTTGTCACAGAAATGTAATGAAGATCATTAGCAAATGCTTGCAAAGTGCCATGAGAATATCAAATCTTCTGTATTATTAAACAGACTGTCGTAATAACCTTTAGAGCTCTTAAAGTACTGGAGGATGAAACTTCCATTTTCATTAATGTTTATAGTTAGTACTCAAGTATCAGGGGGTAGCCGTGTTAATCTGTATCCACAAAAACAACAAGGAGTCCGGTGGCACCTTAAAGACTAACAGATTTATTTGGGCATAAGCTTTCGTGGGTAAAAAATGTATGCCCAAAAGCTTATGCCCAAATCTGTTAGCCTTTAAGGTGCCACCGGACTCCTTGTTTTTATAGCTAGCACTCTAATTGAACACAGAAATACACAGGTCAACTACTCAATGGTCTGGCTTTGTCTGTCAAATGCAACAAGTGCACATTGATACAGTATTTGATATCTTTTTTGGATACTCACTATCATATTGTGACTATTTGTTCAGGTCTCAGAAGAACAAGGTCAAGAGAACCCCGTTGATCATGATCCAATTCATGATCAGAGTTGGTACTTGGACAGATCTTTGAGGAAACGTCTTCATCAAGAATATGGAGTTCAAGGCTGGGCTATCGTGCAGTTTCTAGGAGATGTAGTTTTCATTCCCGCAGGAGCACCACATCAGGCAAGAACCAGTGACACTATTATTGACTTGATAATTTTAGACTTCTAGACATGTGACTGATATCTTTGTTCTCTCTCAGGTTCATAACTTATACAGTTGTATTAAAGTAGCAGAAGATTTTGTTTCTCCGGAGCATGTCAAACATTGCTTTTGGCTCACTCAGGAATTCAGATATCTGTCGCATACACATACGAACCATGAAGATAAACTGCAGGTAATTTACCAATTTTTATTTTTTATATTAAAAAACAAACTACATGTGTAGGGTTTAGTAGCAACTGCATATTAATGTTCTGTTGAGTTGCACTTAACGCAGGGGTGGGCAAACTATGGCCCAGGGGCCGCATCTGGCCCTCCAGACATTTTAATCCGGCCCTCGAGCTCAAGCCGGAGAGCAGGGTCAGGGGCTTGCCTCACTCCATGCGGCTCCTGGAAGCAGTGGCATGTCCCCCATCTGGCTCCTATGCATAGGGGCAGCCAGGAGGTTCCACACGCTGTCCCCGCCCCAAGCACCACCCCCGCAGCTCCCATTGGCCAGGAACCACAGCCAACGGGAGCTGCGGGGGTGGCGTTCCCCCCTCTGGCTCCTATGCGGAGGCATGCTGCTGCTTCTAGGAGCTGCTTGAGGTAAGCGCCCCCCAGATCCTGCACCCTTGACCTCCTCCGAACCCCTCGGTCCCAGTGCGGAGCACCCTCCTGCACCCCCAACCCCTCATCCCTAGCTCAACTCCAGAGCCCCTACCTCCCTCCTGCACCCTGAACTCTTTTTCTAGCCTCAGCCCAGAGCCCACACCCCCAGCTGGAGCCTTCACCCCCTTCCACACTCCAACCCACAATTTTGTGAGTATTCATGGCCCACCATACAATTTCCATACCCAGATGTGGCCCCTGGGCCAAAAAGTTTGCCCACCCCTGACTTAATGCATGTTAACAGAACGGTTTTAATTGATATTTTTAAATCAAATTCTGGAAGAATTAACTCTTCAGAAGTAATTGAATTTTCTGTGTAAGTTTTGTGGAGGAAGCTTTTTAAAATGTTGCTGTCTTCCTCATTTCTTTGGTTTCATGGAGCTAAAGAACTATAGTCTCCCCTAATTCCAAACTTGTCTCTCACCAAACTCATATTTTGTGATACGATCATAAGCCAGTCTTGAACTTTTAAAAATGACAGTTATTTCTCTCGTTTGAAATAACCTAATGGAGTCGCACTGAGATCAGCCAATGAAACTGTCGGAGAGAGACCTGGGGGCTCTGGAAGAGGACATACAGCATTGATAGAATTATTAAACCTGGGACATTTCCACACTCAAAAACTTTAACTTCAAGTAATGGTTGCTAGACTGCACAGCACAACACAATTCTGAAAATCAGTTATAATTCAACCGTACCTACATTCCTTTCATCAGATGCCATCTCAGTCTCAACTGTTCCCCCTCCACCATCCATGTCCTGTATATCTCCATCCTCATGCTGAACAAGTACTATGCAGCCTTAACTCTGGACATACCTATAATACACCATTGAATTTACGTGCAGATTCAGTTCAGTACCATATATAACTAGGTGAGCCAAAATATAGAACAGTTATTAACATGAATCATCCAGTCACTGTTTGATACTTAGGAAAATATCTCAAGTAGCCACTTATACCTGTTGCCATACCTCACCTAATTGTACACACCAATACAGAAGTAAGTAGAATGGACTTCATTCAAGCTACACCAACCTTCAGTTAATTGTTGAAAGTTGAATATACAACCTTAAACATGGTTGGAGTTCATGAATGCTGCTTATTTTGGAAAAACTCAGTCAAAAATTTTTCACTCTACAAGAGTCTAAATGTAGAATCTTCGAGACTGACTAGATAAGTGCTTTAGCTTTGCCTCTTTAAAGTGGTTAACTTCTTGTTTTCCTTCTAGGTGAAGAATGTCATATACCATGCTGTTAAAGATGCAGTTGGGATATTGAGAGCTAATGAATCCAGCCTTAGCAAACCATCAGGTGGAAAGCCTTAACCATGAACTGTGAAACTGAAAAATATTGGCAGCAGTTTAAACTATTCCATCAGGACCTCCTGTGGATGCTGAGATTTTATTAATGTTACCTCATCTTCCTTTCAGCAGTACCAGAGGATCATGGTACTTTGTTCTATATATTTGTCTAATGTTTACAAACCTGAGATGTATATGTAGTAATATTAACTACTCTGACATACTGTGAATGCTCATTTGCAATAGAATTTTATAAGGAAAAACTCTCCAAACTGTACAAAGATACCTCCTGTAAACCTTACTCTGAAAAATATGTATACTGGTAATTTCCAAATTATTCATTTGAAAAAAGTTAATCAAGACATGATGCAAAAGTCATCAACTTTTGTAATTTGCTTTCGGGGGGAGGGGACAGGAGGAAATACAAAGTTTTGATTTAATAGCCAAACAGTAAGTGTACTGAGAGTGCAGTTCTTAAGTTTTTACATTAACACAGAACTAGCATCAAAAATAGTATTAAAACTAGTGTATATTGACAAGGATGGGGATTAACCATTTTCAATTAAATGTGTTTACATTTCTAAATGTTAAATGAAAAGGGCATTGCTCATTAAAAATTCCTGTATTGAAACTTTGATTTCCAGCTTAAACTGGTATTTGTACTCTTTAACTCTAGGGACTAATAGTGAATACCCTACATACAGCACTTACTTCA
The DNA here is from genome assembly GCF_009764565.3 of Dermochelys coriacea. NCBI lineage: Eukaryota > Metazoa > Chordata > Testudines > Dermochelyidae > Dermochelys > Dermochelys coriacea. The sequence continues at coordinate 131,847,316 of NC_050071.1, forward strand.
GTTTTAAGAGTGTGTTCCTTTTCCAACCTCTTCTGTTGACCCTCTAAACTGACTACCCTGATACAATGCTATTAAGTTAAAAACAAAAAAGGTATCTACAAAAGCAAGGTGTTTCAGGGTAGAAACTGCTACCTTGTGCTTAAAGAAGAGGTCTGAACTAAAAGCCTAGGTAACTGGAAATTAAATTGCATTTCATAGCACTTTTACAAACTTGGTTAACTGAAGTTGGTTTGATTTAACTTCTCAAGTTCTTATTCCAATACTGTTACTGTAGTCTCTGCAATAGAATGAGATGTGAATTATCTATCCCACTCTAGATCATGTCAAAGTGGCTTTCAAGGCTGTATTTAAAAGAGCAGCTAGTCTCATGAGGTATGTCCACACAGCAAAGAACCTGCACTGGGCCCAGGCTGCGGGGCTGGTTCATTGCTGTGTAGACTTCTGGGCTTGGGCTGGAGCTCAGGCTTTGGGCCCTTACTACCAATTGCATGATCCCTCTTCTTCCATGCAACCCTTCAGCTATTCAACCTCACTGTTCATAATGCTTCTTCACTAAGGTTCTCACTACTTTTGTCCAATAATTCCTTCCCCTCTCTTTCTTTAACCCAGCATCTTCTGCCAACAGGTTTTTTTTTGGTGGTAGAAAAAAAAAATGGCACTAACACCTATTGTCACCCTGGTCTGTCTCTATACTGGATCCCTTTTCCCTACCTGTTTTGATCTCTGATTGTAAGCTCTTTGGAATATGAACTACATGGTACAGCTCTTGAAGAAAAAATGTTAAGTGCTTGTCAGTCTTGATGCACCTGTACTGTATGCATTGAGGCGATCACGAAATGACAGCTCTCCTGAGTCTATTGAAAGGAAGGAGTAAGAGCAACAGACTAAGAAAATGGACTTTATAAAAGATGATTTTAACAAACTCAAACTGGTGGGGGTTTTTTTCTTGCCATGTGACCTTAGGGGAAAAAGGAGTGCAGGAGAACTGTCAGTTTCTCAGAGAGATAATGTTGGACACAACAGTAAACTAGCCTCCTGCAAAAGAAAGATAGTAAAACAGTAAGAGGCCACTGTGACTCCATCATGAACTTTTTAATAACTGGGAAATCAAAAACAAATTCTACAGAAAATGGAAACATGGATAAATCTGGTCTGACTGAGTACCAAAGAATTGCACAAATAGCTAGAGACAAACTCAAACTTAATCTTGTAGAGCTATAATAGATTTGATTTTATGTTGGAGCTAATATTAACTTTGCCTTGCTCAAAATCAGCCCCAGCCAATGAGATTGAACAAAGTGGACATGAAGGGAGCAATTTTTTGGACTTGCCTGGCATCTAGCCAATTGTTTAAAATACGGGAAGATAGGTTGCCACTACTGTGTCATGCAGTTAGTAAACAGCCAAAAGATGAGAACTATATATTGATAATGCTGATCTGCCCCTATGAACCCGAAACTTCCTGTAGCTCAGGAAAATTACCGCACAAAAATAAGCATCCTGAAGATCAAGAGCAGCAAACTAGTCGTGTGTGTTCTTACGTGCGCGTGCGGAGTGGTGTAGTGTAGCTAATGTTCTTTGCGTGGTGGTCCCTATTGTATTCCTCTGAGGGTTAGGATGCATGTCTAGAGCTTTTTCAAAGTAGTATTGCTCAGTGGTTCATAGGATTTTGGTTTTTTTGTTGTACTTTGGTAACTCCTAGTCGTTCCTTATTATTAAGGATTTGTGACTCCACCTCAACAGTGTTCCTTGCCAACCAATCTTTCCTCTGCTGAACTCCCATCTCAGGGTAGTTGGTTATTCCAAAGATGCCAGGATTCAAAGTTTGTGCTTTCTACCCTTGCTCATTTTCTAACACCAACACTGTTTGTACTGTTTGGGGGAAGCCCACATCACCTCTTGGTGCAGTATCTGCCTCTCCTTCCCTGCTCATACATGGGAAGGCCAGAGTCAGATCTTGGATAGGGAACCCCCCTGTGCATCGGCCTGGGCGCTTCCCCTACCATGGAGCTTCCATCCAGTACTACGGATCTCGCATCAGGGCAAGCCAAGAGCCATGGAAGCATGTGCATAAGCATGGCAGTAAGTCTGTCTCAATCCAAGAGAGATGCTGCACTGTCCACTAGTTCCGGCCACAGAGTCGCTACACACTCCAAGGTGCAAAGGAGCGATAGGCCACACCACTTGCCAGATCTGCTGGTCCTTGCACCAAATCTGTGTACCCCTCCTGCCTTGGCTCTGCCAGATTCCCATGATTTGTCAGTCCTGAGACAGGTGCTTTTACTGGTTCTGGTCCATCAATAGACTGGATACCATTGACTCTGGGGAAAATTGTAAGTGCTCCCAGCCCTCATGAACTGTTTGCCCTGAAAGGAGTGAGGTTTCCTTACGTTCCAGTGCACTCACTTCTGCAGAGGGCTCCATCTCCTGCATTGCATCTACCTCCTGCTGGCCATACCTCTCAACGCATCCTGTTCCAACTGCTCTGTCGGCACGGTCATTCACACAAGACTAACTCCTGGACATTCAGCACAGTCCACCTTTCATTTCAGAAATACAACTACCAGAGGGTTACAAGGCCTCCGTGGTAATTTCCTCCTTTGCCTTACTCAAGAAGCTGGTATCCGGCTCCTTCTGCTGCTGTTGTACTTGTGCTGCTGGATCAACTGGGTTGGCCATATTGGAGTTCATGGGCCCCAATATTTGCCTTCAGAACAGTCTCCTTTGGCTCAGGAGAACCCCTGTTTCACTGCCCTACTTTTCATCCAGTAAATATTTGGAAGTAGTTAGACAATGCACCAATCAGCCCAGCTCTGACAGCACAGTATGGGGAGACTTTGGCAAACCAATAAAGTGCCTGAAACCACTATTGTTTATTGCTAACAGTAGCTAGTTCAGCAGGCTGTAAATTGGCCATGTAGTGGCCTTAGCTTAACCAAAGCGGGAGGGGATTTTAGGTGCCACAGAAAGGGCAGCTTGACCCAGCATCCTTCCTGATAAAAATGTTGAAATTGCTGATATATATTTTAGAAAAACAGGAAGTTTGTCTATAACATCCTCAGGAACGTGTTTATCAGGGCTTCAAGGCATGCACATACTGGAAAAAAACATCTAGTTAATTGATGACCATAAGGAAACCTCTCTGTTGACCTTTTAAAAGTTGCTTGCTTAGCAAGTTTTTTTTTTAATGTGACATGTCATTGTATTACTAATGTATAAAAAAGGGGGAAAAGTTGGAGGTAGTGGGACTCCTTGGGAGGGTTTCTTCAGGGATATTCCCCCTGAATGCATATTGGGTCCCCAGGGGTAGAAGAAAGTTTGGCTAACGGAAGCCTGTTGCTGTGCCACTTGAAAGTCACACTCAGCTTTGGTAATTATCAAGGGTTGGGGGTGTTTTACTAACCTGTTGTGGACATGTAAGTGCTTGAGACAAAGTTTAAGTGAAAACACTCCTATGTTGCCCTGTTTGTACCAGCCTATCAGTCAGATGGCCATATCTCCCTTAATTTGTTTCCTGACACTACTGCACAGAGTAAAAGTTACCAGAAGTTTTAGGTTGACAGAACTCTGGGTAACAGTACCAGTGCAGCTGGAGAGATTCACTTTGTCTCCAGATGCAGTTGTGTCAGACACCTTCTTCCTAGCCAGATGATTATCAGTTTCAAGAACACCTAGGGAGAATAGACAATGCTCTTGAGATCATAGAATCATAGAATCATAGAATATCAGGGTTGGAAGGGACCCCAGAAGGTCATCTAGTCCAACCCCCTGCTCAAAGCAGGACCAAGTCCCAGTTAAATCATCCCAGCTAGGGCTTTGTCAAGCCTGACCTTAAAAACCTCTAAGGAAGGAGATTCTACCACCTCCCTAGGTAACGCATTCCAGTGTTTCACCACCCTCTTAGTGAAAAAGTTTTTCCTAATATCCAATCTAAACCTCCCCCATTGCAACTTGAGACCATTACTCCTCGTTCTGTCATCTGCTACCATTGAGAACAGTCTAGAGCCATCCTCTTTGAAACCCCCTTTCAGGTAGTTGAAAGCAGCTATCAAATCCCCCCTCATTCTTCTCTTCTCCAGACTAAACAATCCCAGCTCCCTCAGCCTCTCCTCATAAGTCATGTGCTCTAGACCCCTAATCATTTTCGTTGCCCTTCGTTGTACTCTTTCCAATTTATCCACATCCTTCCTGTAGTGTGGGGCCCAAAACTGGACACAGTACTCCAGATGAGGCCTCACCAGTGTCGAATAGAGGGGAACGATCACGTCCCTCGATCTGCTCGCTATGCCCCTACTTATACAACCCAAAATGCCATTGGCCTTCTTGGCAACAAGGGCACACTGCTGACTCATATCCAGCTTCTCGTCCACTGTCACTGTCACCCCTAGGTCCTTTTCCGCAGAACTGCTGCCGAGCCATTCGGTCCCTAGTCTGTAGCGGTGCATTGGATTCTTCCATCCTAAGTGCAGGACCCTGCATTTATCCTTATTGAACCTCATTAGATTTCTTTTGGCCCAATCCTCCAATTTGTCTAGGTCCTTCTGTATCCTATCCCTCCCCTCCAGCGTATCTACCACTCCTCCCAGTTTAGTATCATCCGCAAATTTGCTGAGAGTGCAATCCACACCATCCTCCAGATCATTTATGAAGATATTGAACAAAACGGGCCCCAGGACCGACCCCTGGGGCACTCCACTTGACACCGGCTGCCAACTAGACATGGAGCCATTGATCACTATGATGCCACTGGAAGAGGCACAGGACAGTCAGCACAAGTTACAAGAGATTCTACGCTCATTGGCACCAGCAAGAGTAGCCAAATCACAGAATATCAAGGTTGGAAGAGACCTCAGGAGGTCATCTAGTCCAACCCCCTGCTCAAAGCAGGACCAATCCCCAACTAAATCATCCCAGCCAGGGCTTTGTCAAGCCTGACCTTAAAAACTTCTAAGGCAGGAGATTCCACCACCTCCCTAGGTAACACATTCCAATGCTTCACCACCCTCCTAGTGAAAAAGTTTTTCCTAATATCCAACTTAAATCTCCCCCACTGCAACCTGAGACCATTACTCCTCATTCTGTCATCTGCTACCACTGAGAACAGGCTAGATCCATCCTCTTTAAAACCCCCTTTCAGGTAGGTGAAAGCAGCTATCAAATCCCCCCTCATTCTTCTCTTCTACAGACTAAACAATCCCAGTTCCCTCAGCCTCTCCTCATAAGTCATGTGCTCCAGTCCCCTAATCATTTTTGTTGCCCCCCACTGGACACTTTCCAGTTTTTCCACATCCCTCTTGTAGTGTGGGGCCTTACCAATCAATGATGCCATTCTTCATGTGGCATGCTCCAGCCATGAGTGTACCAACCCCAAAGGTTCAGAATTTTTATTTTCAACCCCCTCCCCCCCAACTCTTTGGTAATACAGGCTCCATCGGAGTGGACCAAACAATATCACCCATGCTCCACCCCAGCAGACGGGGAGGGTAAGAGACTGGACCTCATGGGTCGAAAGGTCTTCTCAGCCAGACTACAGTTCTGGATCCCTTACTACTTGGCACTGATGGCCAAGTATGATTTTATAAGCTATGGCTATCTGGAAAAAGTTGCAGATAAGGTACCTCAGCAGGATCATACTCAATTCTAAGCAATTTTATAGGAAGGCAAGTTGGTTCCAGGTCCACAGTTTAGGCTGCAATTGATTCAGAAGACATACTCATGCTGGTGACTGGAATTGTCATGAGGGAATCCTGCTTACACGCCTTAGGTTTCCCTAGTGAGGTGCAGATAACAAACGAGGACCTTCCCTTTGAGGAATCACACCTCTTCACACTCAAGATTCTAAAGCCACCTTACAAATCTTGGGCATATGTTCACTGGCACCAAAGAGAAATTGTATTGGCTATTGCTGGCCCAACGCTACAGAACTCTCAGCTTGGAGAGCTAACAGACAAGTGGGTCTTGGTTGTCATTCAACTTGGCTACACCATAGAGTTTGATGACACTTCAGTGTCTCCTGCCCTGACCTCCCCCCTGAGATCCCTTTCACAACAGTATTTGTACCCTAGAGATGGCCTTTCTCCCACAGAGAGGTGCAATAGAACCAGTCCCTGCAGCCTGTCCGGGCACAGGGTTCTAGTCCAACTATTTCTTGATACCCAAGAAGAAATGGGGATGGAGACCAATCTTGGAGCTCTGACACCTCAACTGTTTGATTTGCCTCCCCTCCCCCCCAAAAGCACATGGTTTACAGCTCTCGACATGCAAGACTTCTACTTCCATGTTGACGTACATCTGACCTGAGGTTCAGAAGGCTGCTGAGGTTCAAAGTGGGTCAGTGACCCTTCCAATACAGGAGTCTCCCATTCGGACTTACCACTGTCCATGAGTTTTCAGAAAGATGGATGGGAATAAACTGTTCAGGAAGGACAGGAGAGGGAGAAAAGGTGGAGGAGTTGCACTGTATGTAAGAGAGCAGTATGACTGCTCAGCGCTCCAGTATGAAACTGGAGAAAAGCCTGTTGAGAGTCTTTGGGTTAAGTTTAGAGGTGAGAGCAACACAGGTGATGTCATGGCGGGCATCTGCTATAGACCACCAGACCAGGAGGATGAGGCTTTCTTCGGGCAACTAACAAGTTTCTTGATCCCAGGCCCTGGTTCTCATGTGGGACTTCAAGCACCCTGAAGTCTGCCAAGAGAGCAATACAGCAGTACACAGACAATCCAGGAAGTTTTTGAAGTGTATTGGGGACAACTTCCTGGTGCAAGTGTTGCAGGAACCAACTGGGGGCTGTGCTCCTCTTGGCCTGCTTCTCACAAACAGGGAACAATTGGTAGGGGAAGTAGAAGTGAGTGGCAACCTAGGCAGCAGTGACCATGAGATGGTCGAGTTCAGGATCCTAACACAAGGAAGAAGGGAGAGTGAAGGAATCAGCCCCAACAGAGAACAGCAGAATCTGGACCGTGGACTTCAGAAAAACAGACTGACTCCCTCAGGGAACTGATGGGCAGGATCCGCAGGGAGGCTAATATGAGGGGGAAGGGAGTCCAGGAAAGCTGGCTGTATTTTACAGAAGCCTTATTGAGGGTGCAGGAACAAACTATCCCGATGTCCAAAAAATAGTAAATATGGCAGGCGACCTGCTTGGCTTAACAGAGAAATCTTCGGTAAGCTTAAACACAAAAAGGAAGCTTGCAAGAAGTGGAAACTTGGACAGATGACTAGGGAGGAGTATAAAAATATTGCTTGAGCATGCAGGGGGGGTAAGCAGGAAGGCCAAAGCACAACTGGAGTTGCAGCTAGCAAGGGATATGAAGGGCAACAAGAAGGGTTTCTACAGGTTTGTTAGCAACAAGAAGGGGGTCCGGGAAAATGTGGGACCCTTACTGAATGGGGGAGGTAACCTAGTGACAGATGTGGAAAAAGCTGAACTACTCAATGCTTCTTTTGCCTTGGTCTTCACAGACAAGGTCAGCTCCCAGACTGATGCACTGGGCAGCACGGTATGGGGAGGAGGTGAGCAGCCCTCAGGATGAAAGACCAGGTTAAGAACTATTTATATAAGCTGGCAATTTGCCCGCAAATTTTAAGAGTATGGAGTGAATGAATGGACTATAAAGGGGGATACAAAGCTGGCTAGATAGTCGAGCTCAACAGGTAGTGATCAATGGCTCGATGTCTAGTTGGCAGCCCGTATCAACCAGAGTGCCCTAGGGGTCGGTCCTGGGGCTGGTTTTGTTCAATATCTTCATTAATGAACTGGATGATGGGATGGATTGAACCCTCAGAGTTTGGATGACGCTAAGCTGGGGGCAGAGGGTAGGAATAGGGTCTAGAGTGACCTAGTCAAATTGGGCCAAAAGAAATCTGTATTTGTCCTTGTTGAACCCCAGCGTCCTGCAATTAGGAGGGAAGAATCGCAGGCACTGCTACAGGCCAGGGACCGACTGGCTAAGCGGCAGTTCTGCAGAAAAGAACCTGAGGATTACAGTGGACGAGAAGCTGGATAAGAGTCAGCAATGTGCCCTTGTTGCCAAGAAGGCTATCAGCATTTTGGGCTGCATTAGTAGGAGCACTGCCAGCAGATTGAGGGAAGTGATTATTCCTCTCTATTTGGCAATGGTGAGACCACATCTGGAGTATTGCATCCAGTTTTGGGCTTCCACTACAGAAAGGATGAGGACAAACTGCAGAGTCCAGCAGAGGGCAAAGAAAATGATTAGGAGGCTAGGGCACTGGGATTGTTTAGTCTGCAGAAGAGAAGAGTGAGGGGGTAGCCTTCAACTACCTGAAGGGGGGTTTCAAAGAGGATGGAGCTCTGCTGTTCTCAGTGGTGACAGAACAAGGAGCAATAGTCTCAAATTGCAGTGGGGGAGGTCTAGATTGGATATTAGGAAAAATTATTTTACTAGGAGGGTGGTGAAGCACTGGAATGGGTTAGCTATGGAGGTGGTGGAATCTCCATCCTTAGAGGTTTTTAAGGCCTGGCTTGACAAAGCCCTGGCTGGGATGATTTATTTGGGGATTGGTCCTGCTTTGAGCAGGGGGTTGGACTAGATCTCCTGAGGTCCCTTCCAACCCTGAGATTCTATGAATACACTGAGTACCCAACTCCTTAAAAATAGAGCTTCCTTCACTAGTTTCTTGAACTCTCAACTGCAGTAGGCTTCATTCTTCTTTTATCAAGTACCAATCTCATTTCTGAAAAAATACCATGTTGTCTTGATAAAGGGTTTGCTAAAAAGGGCTTTGGGTAAGGGACAGTATAAAAATATGCTTCAGTAACATTTGTTAAACACTGAACAGCTTCAGCCTAAAGCATAGGACTGTTACAGCTGTGGTCAAATATTCTTTACACTCAGTTTTCCCATTTGTGCACTGGAGGGGAAAATAGCTATTGTTGAAGAAGGCTGGGTGGATTAGTCTGCATTTGTAAAATGCTTGATCTCTGGATGGAAGGGGGTGGTAGAAATAGCTTTAAGACAATAAACTAAATGCTTCAGCATAGACTGACCATTGACCAAAACTTCCCTTTCTTCACCATTATCAGCTTGAATACACACAAAGGTTAGAATAGACTCTTAAAATAAGATGCAAGCTAAACAGACCCAAGGGGAGCAAGTGTTAAACAAGAGGTTTATTAAAATCCATTCGTAATGTTTCAGAAAAATGTACACACACTTAAATATTAAAGGGTTTTTTTGGTAGCAGCTTAAGCCAATACAAGTACTTTGTTAGAGGAAGACCCTGCCTTGCTACAAAGAATATTTTATATCTGAAAATACATTACACCCACTATTTCCCCATAGCTTACATAATCTGCGAAAGGTTGGCAAAAATAACCTTTATAGAACACAAGCCCCAGGAAAATTGTATATTACAGGAAGTATTTTCACAAACAAAGTTTTACATTTTACAGGAGGGACAGAATATCCCAGAGCAAAAAAAAAAAAAAACCACAAAAAAAACAAGCTGTACATGTGAACTTAATATCTAGCTACGGAGTGTAGCTAACCGTGACTGCATTGCTTCAATATCCTCTTCCTCTTCTTCATCAGCTATACCAACAGCACCTATGGGTTCAGTTTCTGGAAGAGCATCTGTAACTTTGCTAGGTGCTTTACCCAATGCCCCTGAAAACAAGCAAGATAATGTCCAGAATCATCAATCAATCAATCAGTCAGTCATCTGTATTTAACAAATGGAGAAGTTCTCAGGAAGCTGCACATTTTAGAGGTTTAAAAATAATAGAAGTCAGCCACTGCTGTACAGTTGAGACAGTATGTTGGAAATTTAGAGACAAGTGATTAGGCTATCTAGGCAATAATTCATGATTAATTCTTCCTAGTGTGTACAATTCAGTATTTTGCCCATTTTAAAGTGTCTAGATGAGCACTGTACTCTAATTCTAAGGGCCCTAGGGAAAGATAGTGGGAGACTCATGCTGTGACACTAACGCAACCCTGGCTCCCTGCACTCCTGTGGCCACAGGCAAAACAGATTAAAAGTAGCTCGCCTTCCTGTTTTATTCTTCCAAGGTCTTAACAGTTGTGAATGGGAAGAGCTCCTTGTTACAGGGCAACTTCACTTCTGTTCCCATGGTACTCAGCCGTGACAGCATCTATGGCCTTATCCATAAACCCAAATGCTGCAGAGCATTACACATCTTTTGAAAGTGAGCACAGAGTTAAAGAGTATTTTTAAAAAGGAAAAGAAATATGAGGCAGGGAAAGGGAGACCAAAAAAAAAGGGGAGGGGGGTTTGGGAACTGGGCACAAGAAGACATGGCAAAGCATGGGGCAGGGAACCTAATTCATCCATAGGACTGGCCACTAAGGAGGCTGGGACTTGTGGGACTTCCAGCTTCCCTGTAGCCCTTCAGATAATAGTCTACAGTCAGAGACTTGGAATTAATATTTTATATTCAAAGCACTTTTACAAAGCTGTCTCATTTAATAAGGAGATTTTCCAACTATTCAGCCTAGATTTTACTTAAAAAGGGACACAGTCAAGTGGTTCAGGGCCAATTGTTTTGGTGTTATTTAAGCTGCATAAGACCCAACAGAGATTTTCATTTTTTCAAAAATTGGAAAATAGGGGAAAATAGTTAAACTAAAATGTGTTTAGCCCAGGGTAGCAGCCTGTGACCCTGACTAGATCAGAATCAAAAGCAATGCAGTCTCCGCTATTGTTACTGTACAAGTTGAGAGAAACACAAAATAACTAAACTGCAGCAAGCATGAATTTATTTAAATTCTGGTTTAAGGAGTTATTAGTACCAAAGGAAAGTGACTTTAAAATAAAGGTGATAATCTGACTCTGTCTCTATTGAGTTCTGTACATTTCTCCTATTTATACTTTTTGGACCCACCCTAGCCAATTCTTTCCTGCCTCAGTAGTCATGATTATCAGCTACAATACTCCTGTTCCATCTCTGAGGGCCCCATCTTGTGAAGTACTGAGAACTCCCTGCTGCCACTAACGCTAAAGGCATTCAACACTTCGCAGAATTGGGCCCCAGACATTTAGTCCAGGTATATACAGAGGGTCTAATTCTGCAATAGGAATCAGTGAGTTTTGCCATTTAATCCACTGGGAACAGGACCATGTTTTTAGTCCTCATAACACAGACTCATGTACTCACCAGCTGTAATCTCAAACAGGATTTTATCGATTTCCAGCTCTGCTTCCTCTTCCATTTCCTCTTGGTCTTCCATATTTTCAAAAGTATCCTCTAACATTTCTTCTATGATACCAGCCTATACGGAAATAGAAGATAACAGATCCCATTCCTGGGACTTACAGCCAGCCAGCAGTGCAGCACTTTCAGGCAAGTATATTCAGATCCCTCAATTTCATAATAGTCCAGATTACACGTGCCGCTATCTCACCCATCAAAGGACTCAGCCTTGCTTCCAATAATAGCCTATCTACTATACACACCATCCTTGTGCTTTCCTGATAGTTCTGTAATTAGGTCAGCATGCAATGGAGCTGGTTTAGCATGTGGGTTATTTTTAAAACACAGACCTTTTGAATGTTTTCAGTGCAACAAAGTGACATGTTATTGCACACTTGCTGTGAGGAAAGAATGATTGGCAATCAAGAGTAGGATAACCCAAGAATTAAACTGCAGTGGTGTCTTATTAACACCTTAGAGCAATATATCAAATTTATTACCCTATATTTAATCAAATGCAACTACAACTAGAAACACTGAAACCTTTGAAAAACCAGCCTGTATGTAATGCTCCAGTCAGTCACACACAGCTGTGTTTGCCCAAATGATATTTTGTAATCAACTACAAAATTTTGGAAGCTTTTTCTATAAATTCCATTGGGAACACTTTTTCTTTAAAAAAAAATCCCCCTGCAAGGCTTGGAAACCAAACATTACAAAATTACTCTAGTGCATATCACATGCGCACAGTAAAATGGTTAAGAAAAAAGTTTTAGAGTAGCAGCCGTGATAGTCTGTATTCGCAAAAAGAAAAGGAGGACTTGTGGCACCTTAGAGACTAACAAATTTATTTGAGCATAAGCTTTCATGAGCTACAGCTCACTTAATGCATCTGATGAAGTGAGCTGTAGTTCACGAAAGCTTATGCTCAAATAAATTTGTTAGTCTCTAAAAAAGTTTTAGTAATCTAGAGTATTAACGTAAGAAATTATTTAAAAGTGTGTTTTTAACTTGAGTATTCCTTTAATAGCAGCAGAGGAAGACTCTGGAACCTATGTCCTGTCTGTGTATATTGTAAGCTCTTCAAGGCAGGGACCATTTTACTATGCGTTTGCACGCTGCTGAACAATGGGACCCCCAATCTCACTTTGAATGTCTAGGTGCTACTGTAATACACAATATATTTCAGAACTTACCTTCATCATTTCTTTGGACAATTCCCTCATCGTTGCCTGAATTTCAGGGATTTTTACTAGATTTTGCATGGCTTTCATGACCTCTGTGCTCTTCTGTAACGAACCTGCCACCCTGAGGACAGCTGCCAAGAGAAGGCATGGAAAGGCTTTAGAATGAAGCCAGCACAGGGGAACAAAACTGACGGAGAGTCCTGCTTGTACAGATCATCATCATTTTGGAATCTAGGAAAGTGCGTATAAGAAAAGAGATTGTCCCTTTACTTAATCACCTTCTAAACTTAAAGTTGTCTGTTTTTAGGAGAGGGGAAAAATCTGACTTTCCCCGTTTCTGAAAGATGGACGAGTTTTAGTGGAGATACTGCTCCAATCAACTGCAGTTGAGCCATGCCAATAGATCTAGATTCCCCCCCACCTGCAGTTAGATTCAGAAAATAAAAAGTTCCTGTTTGCTCTTCTCAGGTGGGAAGTTGATGAGCATGGAATAAAACCTACACAGAAAGTCTTACTGAAGTTTTCATGCTGGTCAGGTGAGCAAGACTATGTATCCATGTATCTGATTATTCATGTTATTAGAACCCTGATGTTGTGAAGCCACCCTTGTAGTCTGATATTTTGGGAGAATTAGAAACTCTCTCACTGTCAGGAAGTCATTCCACATCACTGGATTGTTGTAAAGCCATTTAATATTGAATTAGATAACTGACAATTGCCCCTTTTTGAACAAGAAATAAAAACTGGACTAAAATACAGCCTAAATTGGGTTTCTATCAATATTTTTTTTTTGCAGTGGCTAATTAATAGTCCTGGGCAACATCCAACAATGTCTGTGAAGCTAATTATTAGAATGGTGCTTAAATGTTCCTTAAAATGTCAAATCCTGAATAAAGATAAAGTTGAGAAATAACAGCATATCTATTAAAATATGGGAACTCATTATTAAACGACACTCTTGAGTTAAGGGGATGAATTGCACATGCTACTTTTCATTTCAAAGCTCCTAGCTTACAAGTGTTTTTAACATCAGGCCTGAATAATGAGAAGGTACAGAAATATCAAAACATTTCAATTGTATTGATAGTCCAAGTTTTTCAAGCCAATTAGGGGTCTAATAAAAATACAAACCAGAATCACACCTTCCTTTCTGCCTCTGATAAAATAATGGCTATAATATCAATATAATTACTGTGGTGGTATCAGTAGTAACTCTACAGTGAAGACTGCCTTCAGTTTTTCACTTAAAGGAGGATTAAAATCCCTCTCGAGCAGAGTTCATTGATTGAATTTAGTTCCCAGATTTACCATTACTATTGTTCAGATTAGTTTTGTAGGACACTTTGTTGGGTAAAATAGTTACTAAACTCTCCAGCGAAGCTAACTGTAATAAATCAATGAAGTTTGATATGGAGGTCTCCTTGTAGCTAAGCCATCTCAGTCCCCACAAACAAAAAGCTTTACACACACACACACACACACACACACTATTATCATGGCATCCTGGATAACAGGCACTTTGGAAATCTCAGAATTAGAAACAAAAGTAATTCCTCTTAATTATAACTAAGGCTACATTTTAGTCATGGGTATTTAGTAAAAGTTATGGACAGGTCACGGGCAGTAAATAAAAATAAACGGCCTGTGACCTGTCAATTACTTTTACTATATACCCAACTAAAACTTGAGGGGGTGGGGGGTGCGGCACAGTGGGTGCTGGCATGGCTGGGGGGGCACCGTGGGCAGCGCAGCGGGTGCTCGGGGGGGGTGAGAGGGGAAGGGGAGGTTCCCTACCCAGCTCCTGGGAAGTAATGACCCCAGTTCCTAGCTCCATGTGCTGCCTCAGCTCTGTCCCAAGCCCTGGTTCTGCAGCTCCCATTGGCTGGAAACGGCGGCCAATGGGAGCTGCAGGGGTGGTGCCTGCAGGCAGAGGCAACACATGGAGCTAGGAGCTGAGGGAGTGGAGTTCCCGTCGCCCTTCTGGAGGGCTCCCCCCAAGTAACCACCGCCCCATCCTCCAGCCCTGAGCCCCACACCCCCAAACTCCTGCTGCTGGCGGGCGGGAGGGCAGAGACTATCCCAGCAGCAGCCAGGCGGCTCCTGGGCCAGCCACACCGGGCTGCTGCAGAAGTTAGAGGTCACGAAAAGTCACGGAATCCGTGACCTCCATGACAAACACGGAGCCTTAATTATAACCATTTGCATGGACCATATAACAAGAGCTAACACCTGGATCAATATATCTTCACTTATTGTCTTCCAATCCTGCCTCCCTAGTTCTGCTGCCCAGCCAACTTGTTGGGGAGCCTCCTTCCCCGGCCCAGCTTTTCAGCCTCACACCTCAGTTTTTTGGTGGTTGGCTGGTCATTCTTTCTGGAAGCTGTTCACACACCCAGCCAGTCCGTCACCCTGCTTTTCTCTACACCTCTTCCAATGCATTTCTCCCCTCGTCCCCAATGGATCTGATAAGTCACACTAGGTCTCCTCCTAGCAAACAGATATGATATACGATATGATTAAATCAGACTCTGGCACCTGTTGTGGCCTAAAGAAGGTGCCTCCACTGCAGAGCTAGGAGCTCCTCCTCATTTTGTTCTGTGTTTATACAACACCACAGGGTCCTGGTCCATGACTAGGGCTTTTAGGTGCTACAATAATACAAATTAATAATAAGGCAACTGCTTGCAAGTCTTCCCTCCCTATCCTTGGATCCCTTTTCTCCCTGCTGCTGTTAGGAGCTACAGTGTGGTGAGTTATCAGTGATAGACCAGCCTGAAAATGCATTTTAAAGGGAGATTTCAATGTGGACAACAAGGCTTGTAGATGGTCAAGAAGGGGGCAAAAATTCTAAGTGTAGGGGAGGCATGGAAGAAGGTCTCAGTAAGGGGTTGTCAAATGCAAAAATGGTGTAAGTGCTAAATATTAAGCATTGGGCAAATTGTTCCTCTTCTCTATCAAGCCCACCCTTGCTTTGATGCTTCACAATGCAGGACTCTTGCTTTAAAAACCACAGGAATTTCATGCAAGATACAGGATGCTCTTACAAACAAAATACCCCTCGGATACACAGCCTGCCAAAAAACAACCCACCCCAGTAACAGAATGTGATCAAGCTCTTCTTGTAATGCTAGAATCTTTCTTACAAGGGACTCTGGAGTCAGCCAGCATTAGTCATATTCTCGCTATTTTAGAAACGCTCAAAGAAAAACAGACACACAGTGCATCATGAGAGGAAAGACTACCTTTTGGAGCAGATGACTTAAGTGTAAATACATCCTGCAGGCTTGGACTCATTTGAGATAGGCCCAAACCATCCCAAACTTTGACAGAATTTGACTCCAATTTTGAAACGTTCAGCTCAGGGCCAACCTCTACAGTTAATCTAAGAAACAGTTATTGTATTTAGGTGCAACAATGTTCTTACCAAGCTGATTCTTCATCCCCATGAGCACAGAGTTCATGTGTGCTTTGGATGCATAGAGTTTGCTCACAGCCTTCCGAGAGCGGATCATTTCCTTTGCCAAAACCACACACACGTCTTTTTGACCCTTTTTGGCAGCATCTTTTACTGACCGCTTTACCTTTTCTTCTTCTCTTTGGATATCTGGGTTACAAAGGACAAACAAGTATGGACAAGTCGTCAGAAATGGCTGGAAGCTAGGAGCAGACATTCATTGCTTATTGGAGTGCATTTTTAAAAGCAACAGTTCATCATTAAAACTTTCCACTTCAATAATGTCTTTCATTTAAGCATGTATCCAGCCATTGAAGATTGAATGGGGTATTGTGGTTTATGCATCACCAACAGATTTGTTAACTAAAGTTCCAATAGCAAAATATCTATTTCTAGCATAGCTCATCCAGTTCTATGATTTCCCTTACATCAGTCTGTCACAGCATTACCTCCAAGCTTTCCAAGCACCTGGCTGAGATCAGCTCCTGTATGAAGAGCAGCTGGCTGAAGCTAAACTCTGATGAGGGTGAAATAATGCTGGCCAGAAGAGGGAAGCACTTTGAACCACTCACCTCCTCCATTACAACTGCCATCATCAAAGGCAGCCACATTCACATTGTTAGATTAATGCAATCTGCTTGCTGTAAACCAGACACTGCACTGCGCTCAGATAGCCAGACACCTGTGGTGGCAATGAATGCCCATTTCCATCTACAACTGGTCAAGGAACTACACCCAGTCCTATCCAACACAGATCCAACCACGATGAGAGACGTTTATAACCTCTAATCCTACTTATTGAAATTCCCTATACCTATGAAGTTAGTGCCGTAAAGGAAGCTACATCTATCGAGATGCCAACCTTGCTCATACTTTTAGGGATGTTTATGAAAAAGTTAGGGAGGTTGCTTGGACCTCTCTGCCCCTTCCCTCTGGAGAAACTGGGACCTCTTGTCCCTCCCCTCCAATGGCTGGGGGGCTGGGTTCCCCTCACTCCCCTACTTGTTGACCCCTACCCCTAAAGAGAAAGGAGGATCAGCCCTAGGAACTGTGCCCTCCTATGCTGCCTAGGGCCCTTAATTACTTTGGCCATTCCTGGCCTGGAACTCCTTACTAGGATGATCCTCCTCCTCTACCACTGCTGCCTTCTCCTCCTGCTCTTCTGGCTTCACCTCCCTTTCAGCCTGGTAAGTCAGGTCTGATAGGAAGCAAACCATGGCAGCTGTCAGTGGGGCTTGGGGTGCTGCTGGATTCATTGCCCAACTCACAGGCTGCGCATGAACTGCCTCAGGTGGACCTTGGTGGAGAGCTCTAGTACCTAGAGCACGTTGACAAAGTCCAGCATGGCCCACTTGGGGCAGTTAAAGCACAACACGCAGCTTGTGGCTTGGGCAGTGAATCCAACAGTGCCCCAACCTATTCAAAACCACCACATCTTGCCTCCTTTCCGACCTCATGGTGCAGTCTGTGCACGAGTCATATGGCAGTGGAGAAAAAAAGCCCCCAATTCCCACAATGCTATATGCTGTGTCTGTTGGACTCCAGTGGTGGTGAGTGACACACATTTTATTTATGTGACAGAGACAAAATTAGTAGATTTAAACCTAAAATAGTAATTTTGTAATTACATGTGCAAATTCAGGAGAAGTACTGAAAGTTAGGAATGCTTGGTATATCTGCATCTGGTTCAGAACACAGCAAATTGCCTTCTCACTAAGACAGGTAACTGGGAATGCATCATCCCGATTCCCTAGTCCCTGCACTGGCTCCCTCTCAAACACCTAGAGGTCAAGGCTGCTGTTCTGAATTCCAACAGCTTGCATGATATCAGCCCCCACTAACTACCCGAGACACACCTTTCTTGTGATAATCTCAGCTCCACACCTCTGGAAAAGGTGAAGTGACCAAGAAAGAGGGGAAAACTAGTAGCCAAAGAAAATGGAAATTTCTTAGGAGCTGGACCAAGATTACGGAAATCGCTGGCAGATGAAATAGGAATGACTGCCAGCCTCATCACATTCAGAACTACAAGCTAAATCCATCTGTCTGATATAGCTTTCCCACAATAACATTCTCAGTCACATTACTACTCACATTTAAATCCCTAACATCTTGTTTGTTCCTGCCAACTGGGCTGAGAAATAAAGATTTGTAGAATGTGTTCATATACCATTATGATGGGTGACCTCACAAAAATGTAGGTTTCAGAGTAGCAGCCGTGTTAGTCTGTATCCGCAAAAAGAACAGGAGTATTGGTGGCACCTTAGAGACCAACAAAATATATTTGTTAGTCTCTAAGGTGCCACCAGTACTCCTGTACTTTTCACAAAAATGTAGATGGTTTAGATTCACTTTGCTCCTTCAGGAAGCAGAAATCTTTCATCTATTTAGACTCCATACACATTCTTTAAATAAATGGCTCAACTTCCCAACTAGCTTTGCAAGTTATTTTAGAATCACATTTATTACTCAAAATCTTTAATCTTGCAGGTGGGATAATCACTTACTTTGTCAGACACAGTTCATTAAATAATTAAGCTTTGACTTGCTTCCCTGCCAGATTTATACACTTCCACTGGCATTTAATGAACAAGGCTTAGAAGCAATTCATAGTATTCCACCTGGTGCATTAACTTTTAAATATAAAATGGTACATTCAAAATACATCCATTTGAAATAGCTGTATGGCCACTGTTGATATCATTGATAATGTTATATGATTAGAGAAGCCCTTTATTCTGGAAACTTTCAACGATATTGATAGACTTAGGAACACCTGAATGGCCTAACTCAACTTTAGTTTAGTCTGCAGCTTAACTCCCAGCATTTGATGTGAGGACAGTCAGGACAGTCCCAATGGTAGGGGCTTTGTCTTCTATACGCAATTATGTCTCCCCCCCCCAAAAAGAAAGTGTCCTGATTTTTCACAGTTGCTAATTTGATGTCAATGTACTAGATGTGAGGAAGAACAATACTAAATAGTGTCTTCACAAAATGAATTCCAGTCTTTTATGCTTTGAAGTTAAGGTACTGTGCAACGCTCAGCTTGGAAAAGAGACGACTAAGGGGGCATATGATAGAGGTCTATAAAATCGTGACTGGTGTGAAGAAAGTGTTATTTACTCCTTCTCATAACACAAGAACTAGGGGTCACTAAATGAAATTAATAGGCAGCAGATTTAAAACAAACTAAAGTATGTGTTTTTTCACACAATGCACAGTTAACCTGTGGAACTCCTTGCCAGAGGATGCTGTGAAGTCCAAGATTATAGCAGGGTTAAAAAAAGAACTAGATAAGTTCATGGAAGATAGGTCCATCAATGGCTATTAGCCAGGTTGGGCAGGGATGGTGTCCCTAGCCTCTGTTTGCCAGAAACTCGGAATGGGCAATGGGGGATGGATCACTTGATGATTACCTATTCTGTTCATTCCCTCTGGGGAACCTGGCATAGGCCACTGTCGGAAGACAGGATACTGGGCTATATGGACCTTTGGTCTGACCCAGTATGGCCGTTCCTATGCATAAGCTTCCTGAAATAATCAAGGCCCTTCCTTTTAGAAAAGAATTTAAGTAGTGTAAAATCGCTGCACTTTACTCATTTTGAAGGGATAACGGTGGCTATGCCCAGCAAAAACAAAAAAACAAGGCACCCAAAAAATATCCCCAGGTAAGAGACATATGCTCATGAAAGAATAAGGGGTTAAAAACTGGGCTTCTATTCTCCTGGCCCAGAAATAAAGCTTCCATTGCAGAGAGGTGGCTGAAAACTAGCTTGCAAGAAAAAGACACCACCACCATTTGAATCATTTCAGCTATATTAACATTTAGGGATATTACTGTCTGAAGATTTCAGTGAAATTGCTTTATGAAGAGAGCAAGCTCACGACAAATGTATCCATGATTATTTTCAAAAGCTCACTGATTTACACAGAAATTTACACACCAGAATGATTCAGAATTTGGCAAGTTATAAAAATAAATCCATCAAAATAGCATTCTGCATTTTGACACACGCAGGCCCAGTATGAATTGGAGACATCAATGCAAATTCTCATGTGGGAGTTAATGAATCTTTTGGAGAATGACTCACCCAGAATAAATGTCATTCAGCAGCAGAACACCTAAGAAATCTCTATCAGCCAATCCACTGGGACAACGAGTGCCCCCTTCCCGGGACTATTTTCCTTTAGAAGAGTCTGGGTTAGTGGTGTTTTCCTGTTATTACCCACAAGAGACACCATATGCTTACAAGATGCTGAAACCATTTCTTCAGCACAACCAACTATGCACTTTACAGGACAAGGGAATAGTTAAAAGTCCCTGCTCCAAAGGGTGTACAATACAACTAGGACAAATACCCTAAGTGAAACAACAGTTCAGGCATGAGAAAGTGCTAAGATCAATCCATTGTGCACAAAGCCTTCCTACACTGATCATTTAAGAGGCTTTGGGCCTTCATCAGTCTATATTTTTGTAAGGTAAGCTTTGTTTGACTACTTTGAGGGCAGAGAACCCAACTATGTGAATATCTCCTTTGGCAGGGAATGCAGATTTATCTTGTGGTCAAAAAGGTAGATTCTACTTTCAGCTCTGCCAAAGACACGATGCATGACTTTAGACAAGTAATTGTCCCTGTGCCTCAGTTTCCCATCTATCAAGTGGAGACACATTCCCGTGTCATAGGCTTAACTCAAGGTTTATAAAGTACTTAGAGGTCCTGGGATGGAAGACACTAAAGAAATGAGAAATAAAGTTACTTGCTGGCTTTAAACATCCAAAAGCATCTATTTGACAGGGGCACTGTGATATTCTATACCTTGGGGGAGCGTACGGTAACCCCCATATTCCTCATTTTCATATAATCATGATCTTACATATAAAGCATGCCTTGTAAGGTATCAGGGGAAAGGTTATGATCTGCTGAAAGTTATTTCTCTATCCATATGTGTGCTTCCCGAAGCAACAGCAAGGAAAGTAACCAACACCTGGGTGGGGTGTCAAACAACCCATCAACAGCCATTGTCCAGCAAGGGAGCTACAATGTAATGACTCGCCTGCATGAGACAACACCAGGGGGAATTGCTTAACCTTGCCTGGAGAGACTCAGCAATGCCACGCAGACATGCCTGGACTTGTGCTCCCCAAGCACATGGACTGAGGGTATAAAACAGACAGAGTGGACACATACTGGGCCCTTCTCCTACCCAACCATCGCTGCAAGCAACTAAGACACTGAGAAGAAGACAAGACTCCCAACAGAGGAGATTGTTCCTTAAACCTGGGCCAAACCTGTATATTAAGGACTGCAATATCCAGTGGGGTGAGAAAAACTATTGCCCAGTCTAATAGGGTAGAGAGTTTAGTCCATGTACTTTTATTTTATTTTATTTTATTTTGGTAACCATTCTGACTTTTTACCTATCACTTAAAATCTACCTTTTATAGTCAATACATTTGTTTACTTGTCTATCTTTACCAGTGAGTTTGAATGAAGTGTGGGGCAAATCTGCTCAGGTTGGCAAAGGCTGGTGTATGTCCACTTTCCATTGTTGAAGTGGTGAATCAATTAATAAATTTTCACTGCCCATCTTGAGCGGTGCAAGATGGTATATTCCTAGGGTACAGTGCTGGGAACTGGGGAGATATGGCTGGTGCCTGTCTCTGTGTGATTCATGAGTGGCTCGGGGAGCATTCACGCAATCTAGCTGGGTGTGTGGCTCCACATGTGGTTGTGCTGAGTGATCACAGCTCCTGGAGGGGTTGCTGCTGGTCACTAGCAAGGCATTGTGAGAGAGAGCTCAGGCTGGGGAGAGTTCAGGGGGCACTGTCCCAGGCTGCATCCTGGTCCCAGGGCTGCACCCTGGGGGGATCCCATCACAGGCACATTCTGCCCAATGGCTAATAATAAACTGAATGGTTTTGTTGCAGTAGGACATACTCCAATTTTTCTAGATTGAGCATAATCATGATGTATACTTTATTATAGAATATGCATTACTGTGATTTGGCAATTAACTATTTATTTATTCATTTTTGGAAGGCGCTGCTTCGCAAGGGATCGAAGGCTATGACAAGAAAGCAGGGAGTTCCACAGAAGTCTTTGGAGGATGGTACCACCTGCCAGTCTCCAGTAAACCAAACTCAATACATTGGTCCCTCTTCTATGACTCAGTGGCTTGGTGACAGCACTGTGCATGATAGCACACTATGGCTCTGTTAAAGGGCACTGTGTTGTGCCTCTCAAGCACTGGGAGTTCAAGCCATCAGATGAAAGATTCTATGTGGTGCAAAGCATTCTCTTGCTCCCAAAACCCACTCTAGAAATCAGAATGGACACATTTTGTTTATTTGAACACACAGAAGCATTTGAAACATTCTGGTTATAAAAAGCAAATCATACCAATCAAAAATCATTATCAAACCAAGAAAGATCCAACAGATGGTATGAAATAGGATATTGCTGTATTAGAATCTACAGTTAACAGAGTGAGCCAGCTGTTTAAATGATTCAAAACACACCTAGTCAAGATGGTGATTTGATGTTTGCTATAACAACACAGATTTAGCATGGCATTTCCAAGGAAAACTAAGAGGCCAGTTCTGCCATCCTTACCCAAACTGTGTAGAAATTTACTATGCATGGAATCCCTGTGGAAGGAGTAAGTGTGGCAGAATCTGGCCCAGAATGAGTGCCTGTAGAAAAACCATGCTTACATGGCATACTGCTGCCTTCTTAGTAGTATAGGAGTAGTTACCTGCTGTATTTGATAGTGTACAATTATATTTTTACAAACTATTTATCAGTTATTTTAGAAAGTTTCTCTTTACTAACTGGTAGGTAATGTTTTGCACTTAGGAGCTTTATCCTGAGAGGTGCTGAGCGCCTGTAATTCCCGCTGACGTCTAGGAGTAGCAGGTGGTCACCATTTCCCAGGATCAGGTCCTAAATGGCCATATTTATTTGGATGGAACAATACAAAAAAAGCCTCATATATTATATATATATATATATATATAAAGCTCTGACTATTCTTAGATTTACATTGAAATCGAATATCACCATACAACATAACCCATCACCAATTACCATATCCTGTGAAATATTAAAAGCAACAATAAAGTTGAGATGAAACCAAGATTTTATCCATAATCAAGAACAGTAATGTGGGTAGTTGGCTTTGTTTTAGCATCTACATATTTTGTGAGAACTAACTTTGCTGATGCGGCATTTGAAATGTTTGTTATTATTTCAGATGGTTAGTGTTTTCTTGTCACAGCTCTAGCAGTGGGCCCCTCCTGACTATTCACCAGACTCACCATGTTTTTTAACCTTCCAGAGCCTGAATGGAGTCCAGGCACCACCTGTCTCTGGGCCTCTGGGCACACTCTTGGGGTGCAGATCTTTTATTGGCACCCCATTCCCAAAAGCTGAAATCTCTGCAGTCAAAATGCCTACCCCCTGTTCCTCATAGCTCAAACACACCCTGTCCCAAAATTCCACCCGAAGGTGGAAGCTTTCTGGTTTACCTCTTCAAGGGGGAATGTGAATATGTCTCAGTTTCTTCCCCATTCTGTAGCATTCTTTGGGCTTGGGATAGGGTCATTGTAAGGGATCCAGGTTCCCCTTCTCCACACCTGCATTAATTTCGTTCTGGAACATGGAACCACCTTCCCTACGTCAGTCTGCTCTCTCTGACCTATGCTGGTCCCACAGCTAAATTGGACCCCACAGCTACAAAAGCATGCCCATCTCCTCTCATCTCTCCTGCCTAAGATGACCTCCTTTGTGGCTCTGAATCTTCCCCTTTAGAGTCCTTTTTATAAGCTAGCATCACCATCTTGGTGTCTTTGTTCTTCCTACCCACACTACAAAAAGGAAGGATGGATTCTGGGTGGACTACTCCTGAAGGTCGAAACAGAAGACTGGACTTCTGCATAGAGTGCTTCCGCCGACGTGCACGGGCTGAAATCGTTGAAAAGCAGCATCGCTTACCCCATAACCTCAGCCATGCAGAACACAGTGCCATCCACAGCCTCAGAAACAACTCTGACATCATAATCAAAAAGGCTGACAAAGGAGGTGCTGTCGTCATCATGAATAGGTCGGTGTATGAACAAGAGGCTACTAGGCAGCTCTCCAACACCACTTTCTACAAGCTATTACCCTCTGATCCCACTGAGAGTTACCAAAAGAAACTACAGCATTTGCTCAAGAAACTCCCTGAAAAAGCACAAGAACAAATCCGCACAGACCACCCCTAGAACTCCGATCTGGGGTATTCTATCTGCTACCCAAGATCCATAAACCTGGAAATCCTGGACGCCCCATCATCTCAGGCATTGGCACCCTGACAGCAGGATTGTCTGGCTATGTAGACTCCCTCCTCAGACCCTTCGTTACCAGCACTCCCAGCTATCTTCGAGACACCACTGACTTCCTGAGGAAACTGCAGTCCATTGGTGATCTTCCTAAAAACACCATCCTAGCCACTATGGATGTAGAAGCCCTCTACACCAACATTCCACACAAAGATGGACTACGAGCCATCAGGAACAGTATCCCCGATACTGTCACGGCTAACCTGGTGGCTGAACTTTGTGACTTTGTCCTCACCCATAACTATTTCACATTTGGGGACAATGTATACCTTCAAATCAGCGGCACTGCGATGGGTACCCGCATGGCCCCACAGTATGCCAACATTTTTATGGCTGACTTAGAACAACGCTTCCTCAGCTCTCGTCCCCTAATGCCCCTACTCTACTTGTCATCTACATTGATGACATCATCATCATCTGGACCCATGGAAAAGAAGCCCTTGAGGAATTCCACCAGGATTTCAACAATTTCCATCCCACCATCAACCTCAGCCTGGACCAGTCCACACAAGAGATCCACTTCCTGGACACTACGGTGCTAATAAGCGATGGTCACATAACCACCACCCTATATCCGAAACCTACTGACCGCTATTCCTACCTACATGCCTCTAGCTTTCATCCAGATCATACCACACGATCCATTGTCTACAGCCAAGCTCTACGATATAACCGCATTTGCTCCAACCCCTCAGACAGAGACAAACACCTACAAAATCTCTATCATGCATTCCTACAACTACAATACCCACCTGCTGAAGTGAAGAAACAGATTGACAGAGCCAGAAGAGTACCCAGAAGTCACCTACTACAGGACAGGCCCAACAAAGAAAATAACAGAACACCACTAGCCATCACCTTCAGCCCCCAACTAAAACCTCTCCAACGCATCATCAAGGATCTACAACCTATCCTGAAGGACGACCCATCACTGTCACAGATCTTCGGAGACAGGCCAGTCCTTACTTACAGACAGCCCCCCAACCTGAAGCAAATACTCACCAGCAACCATACACCACACAACAGAACCACTAACCCAGGAACCTATCCTTGCAACAAAGCCCGTTGCCAACTCTGTCCACATATCTATTCAGGGGACACCATCATAGGGCCTAATCACATCAGCCACACTATCAGAGGCTCATTCATCTGCGCATCTACCAATGTGATATATGCCATCATGTGCCAGCAATGCCCCTCTGCCATGTACATTGGTCAAACTGGACAGTCTCTACATAAAAGAATGAATGGACACAAATCAGACATCAAGAATTATAACATTCAAAAACCAGTTGGAGAACACTTCAATCTCTCTGGTCACTCGATTACAGACCTAAGAGTGGCTATCCTTCAACAAAAAAGCTTCAAAAACAGACTCCAACGAGAGACTGCTGAATTGGAATTAATTTGCAAACTGGATACAATTAACTTAGGCTTGAATAGAGACTGGGAGTGGATGAGTCATTACACAAAGTAAAACTATTTCCCCATGTTATTTCTCTCCCCCCCACACTACCCCCCCCCGTTCCTCAGACCTTCTTGTTAACTGCTGGAAATGGCCCACCTTGCTTGTCACCATGAAGTGTTTTCCTCCCCCCCCCCCCCCCCGCTGGTGATGGCTCATCTTAAGTGATCACTCTCCTTATAGTGCGTGTATGATAAAACCTATTGTTTCATGTTCTCTGTGTGTGTGTGTGTGTGTATATAAATCTCCCCACTGTATTTTCCACCGAATGCATCCGATGAAGTGAGCTGTAGCTCATGAAAGCTTATGCTCAAATTTGTTAGTCTCTAAGGTCCTTTTCTTTTTGCGAATACAGACTAACAGGGCAGCTACTCTGAAACCTGTTCTGCTACTGTTCTTTTCACTCTCCAAACCCCCAGTCCCCTGTTGTGGGAAGCTGGCGAGAACTGGTTTCCCCACTCAGGCAATCTCTTTAACATACTTATTGTCTAGTCATTAAGTTATAATGACCCACCATTATGGCTGGTCTGGCAGAGACAATGCAAAGCTATGCCACCCCAAGGTGAGAGAGAAGGTTGGTAGGGAAATATGTTTTATTGGATCAACTTCTGAAAAACACAAGTTGGTCCAATAAAAGAGATACTACTTCACATACCTTGTCTCTCTAATATCCTGGGACCAACACAGCTACAACATTGCAAACTGACAGGTTTCAGAGTAGCAGCTCTGTTAGTCTGTATTCGCAAAAAGAAAAAGACCTTAGAGACGAACAAATTTATTTGAGCATCAGCTTTCGTGAGCTACAGCTCACTTCATCAGATGCATTCAGTGGAAAATACAGTGGGGAGATTTATACACACACAGAGAGAACATGAAACAATGAGTGTTTCATTACAGTGTGTATGGTGAGTGATCACAAGGTGAGCTATTACCAGCAGGAGAGCGGGGGGGGACGGGGGCGGACCACCTTTTGTAGCAATAATCAAGGTGGGCCATTTCCAGCAATTGACAAGAACGTCTGAGGAACAGTGGGGGGTGGGGAGAAATAAGCAAGAGGAAATAGTTTTACTTTGTGTAATGAACCATCCACTCCCAGTCTCTATTCAAGCCTAAGTTAATTGTATCCAGTTTGCAAATTAATTCCAATTCAGCAGTCTCTCGTTGGAGTCTGTTTTTGAAGCTTTTTTGTTGAAGTATAGCCACTCTTAGGTCTGTGATCGAGTGACCAGAGAGATTGAAGTGTTCTCCAACTGGTTTTTGAATGTTATAATTCTTGACGTCTGATTTGTGTCCATTCATTCTTTTACCTAGAGACTGTCCAGTTTGGCCAATGTACATGGCAGAGGGGCACAACTACAATACCCACCTGCTGAAGTGAAGAAACAGATTGACAGAGCCAGAAGAGTACCCAGAAGTCACCTACTACAGGACAGGCCCAACAAAGAACATAACGGAATGCCACTAGCCATCACCTTCAGCCCCCAACTAAAACCTCTCCAACGCATCATCAAGGATCTACAACCTATCCTGAAGGATGACCCATCACTCTCACAGATCTTGGGAGACAGGCCAGTCCTTGCTTACAGACAGCCCCCCAACCTGAAGCAAATACTCACCAGCAACCACACAACAGAACCACTAACCCAGGAACCTATCTTTGCAACAAAGCCCGTTGCCAACTCTGTCCACATATCTATTCAGGAGACACCATCCTAGGGCCTAATCACATCAGCCACACTATCAGAGGCTTGTTCACCTGCACATCTACCAATGTGATATATTCCATCATGTGCCAGCAATGCCCCTCTGCCATGCTGTCCTGCTGGTGATTGCTCACCCTAAGTGATCACTCTCGTTACAGTGTGTATGGTAACACCCATTGTTTCATGTTCTCTATGTATATAAATCTCCCCACTGTATTTTCCACTGAATGCATCCGATGAAGTGAGCTATAGCTCACGGAAGCTTATGCTCTAATAAATTTGTTAGTCTCTAACAAGTACTCCTGTTCTTTTTACCTAATAGTCAGAGACCAATACAAAGGGTCCTCCTGGAACTTGTTCATAGAGCAAAACCCTGGTGAGAAGTCCATCCCCTCACCCAATCCCAGCTGCTGGGAATGTGGGAAGAAGGGGTTGTAGCAGAAAAATCTACTAATAGTATTGTGTAAGATCAAACAATTCCCCTCCTTCCCACAAAAAAAACCCATACAGGAGTCAATCATGTGCTCACAGAAATTGAAGTCAAACTTCACCTCTTATATCTAGTTCTCCTGTTTGTCACTTTCCCAATTTACCTCCCTTTACCCATCTGACAAGTTATACTTTTTTGCATACTCCCTTCAAGTCAGTGCACATCGTAACCTCTTGCAACTAAATTGTAACTTACATGGTTGAAGTTGCTGGTTAATTTGACCTAATGCGCACTTTTGAAAATTTTACAAGTGCCTTAAGACCTTAAATGCCTAAATCATTTTAGAAAATGGGATTTTGGAGATTAACTCACATTGAAAGTGTATAGGATTTGGATACTTTTTAAAATTTTACCCCTTGAGACTTCTATGGGAGTTTCATGCTTACAAAAAGATATAAATCCCTAGGACTATACTCTTCTTTTCATACAGTCACAATTCTGTACCTCTAAAGTGAGGAGTAAACTCATTCTATGGTTTCACACACTACACAGGTCTTTGGCCGCTCTCACAATCTGCCCCCGCCTCTTTTGATCAAGGGCATTTTTCCCTCCATTGATGGTAATTCACAATAAGAGCTCTTAGATCTTGCTCAATATTATCCCATCTTCTCCTTGATCATCCATGAAGTTGTCACCCTAAGGATGTCCTTTCCACAGACACTTAGTTGATCCATCTTCCACCATCCTACCCATCTGCCCTGCCCACTGAAGTCCTTGGAATTTCACTACCTTTACTATAGTTGGCTCTCCACAGACTTTCCGCAATTCCCTATTAAGACGTTACCTAAAATTCCATTTTTTTCCTTTTGTATTTTGATATAAACCAGCATATATACACACACACAAATAAGTCTGAGAAAATGTGAAAAAAAACCACAAACCTCTGATCTGTCTATCAATTACTCTCATTTCTTTCCTCATCTTCAGCGACCATTCATTAACCTAAAAATAAAGACAGGAAAAAGAGAAAGCATAAAAGATACCATAACTAAAACCGACTTTATACAGTACACTCCCAGTTGTCTGAATTCCCTTCATCCAAATATCCTACTTATCTGACTACATGGTGCATCCTCTCTCTGCAAACAGCATTCACCTCCCAGGGAATTGCAGAGTTCAAGGAGCCAATTTACAGCAATGCTTCTAGTTCATGCTACACCAGTGCAACAATGTATTCACTCAAATTATGGTTAAGGCTATGTTTTAGTCATGGGTATTTTTAGTCAAAGTCATAGACAGGTCACCGGCAGTAAACAAAAATTCACGGCCTGTGACCTGTCCATGATTTTTACTAACACCCTTAACTTAAATTTGGGCAGGGGGCCACAGATGCTCTGGGGAGGGGGGCCGTTCAGTGACGCCACAGGTGCTGGGGGAGGTGGCCCAGGACCCCGCTGATGATTGGGGGGGTGCAGTGCACAGCCTGGAACCCCTGCTGGTGCTGCGGGAGAGGGTTGGCGGGGCTGGCAGGGGCTCCCTACTCAGCACTGTGTGTCCCTGCAGCTCCTAGGCAGCAGAGGGGCCGGGGACTCCGCGCGCTGCTCCTGCAGGAAGCTGCGCAGCTGGCGCTAGCATTGGCCAGGAACCGCCGCCAATGGGAGCTGCGGGGGCAAGGCCTGTGGGCACAGGTAGAGTGCAGAGCCCCCGGTCCCTCTGCCTAGGAGCTGCAGGGCCATGCAAGTGGGAGCCCCCCAACCCAAGGTAAGCACCACCAACCCCGCACCTCCCAACCTCCTGCCCCAGCCCCCTCCCACACACCCAGACTGCTGCTACTGGCCCACGGGCTGCCCAGCTTGGGCAGCCCCAGGGCCAGCACCAGCTGCTGCATAAGTCATGGAAAGTCACGGAATCCAGGGATTCGCAGCCTTAATTATGGTTCCATGGCTGCAACATTGTGTCCAGTGCAAAGTGCAGCTCAGGATAACTAGTTGTATCCATAGTAATCTCTAGTCAGCTCTCATCTCTGAGTCCACAATCCAGGAAATAGCCCCTCCCAGTGATCGGCAGGCAGGGGTCACATTAACACTGCAACCACGGAGAGGCCATATCCAGCCACAGCTCGGGATAGGAAGCCTGGGCACTGGGACAGCCACAGAGGGGTGGGGTGTGCAGGGGCTGACAGGGAGAGTGCAGCCACTCATTGGCTCGTAGTCCAGAATAGTAACAAGAGCACACAATCGGGTAAAGCAATACCTCAGACTCTTTAGCCTGCCCAGTTGTATCTGGACCGTTACAACCTCCCAGTCCATACCTAGAACCTACCTCAAAGAAGCACTTCCATTTCTCTGAATGGCCGGTTAGTAGAAAGTTTTAGGTGTCCCGCAGGCCATTCAGGTAAACGGGAGTGTACTTTATTTTTAAAAAGTGTTTTTTTTTTTTAATGTAGGTTTCAGATGCATATTTTCAGAACCAATGCTTTAGAAATGCAACAAACCTCTTTCCCTGGGGGCACAAATATCCTGCACTGATATATTCATGTTTGGCATGCATGACCAAAGAACCTCTTAATGCCAGCTAGCAAAGGGGCACAGATGGGGTGCACAGAGGTAACAAAGATGTCTTAATTCTGGCACGTACATCCTGGTTCACCAAAGAACGTAATGCAAGGTATTAAAGGAAAGCCTGGTCACACTGGTTATGAATATCATCGTGAAATATATGTATTGCTACTACGCAAGGAGCTATGTATATGTAACAAAAACAAACTGTATCACCGTGTTAACCCCCAGCAGAAGTGGGGAAAAAAAAAAGTATGATGGGGAGTTCACTCCACACCAACCCTGAAGGGGTTAAGATGGCTCAGAAGGGGCAAATTAGGCCACATTTGGGGAAGAGCCAGAGACTGGGAAAGGCTAATTGATGACTAAGCTCAGCTGGATGGAGGCGCTTCTACAAAGCCAAAGTTTCCAGCAGCAGGACACTTGATAATATTCAGGCATTTTAACAGTCATAATGAGCTATGGGGAAAAAACAAAACTGACCTAAATGGTAAATGCTTGGAACAATTTACTAATATGCATAACTTGGTAATATTGAATACAGGAGCACCTAGTAGATTTAATTCTGTGGATGGATCCTTTTGTGTTAGATTTGGGAATTGCAACAAATAATATAGGAAGTAAAAGCACTGGGAAATACATAAAGATGACAGAATGGGAAGTAAAAAGGAAAGGAGTACTTATGGCACCTAACAGATTTATTTGAACATAAGCTTTCGTGAGCTACAGCTCACTTCATCAGATGACTTCCCTACACTTATTGAGTATCAAGGTTGAGGATATGTCAAAAAACACAAAAAGTTCCTAAACTGGAATTTTTGAAAAGCTGCTTGGGACCTTTTCAAGATTGTTATGTATATTTATGTAGTAACTATACAACTGACAACCTAGGAGAATTCTATTACAATCTAATAAAAGGAATTACAGCAACAGCTGATCTGGTCATCTACAAAACATAAAATTGCCACTAGTTTAGAAATCTAGTTCCCTGAGGGAATGAGGATTTCAAATTAGCAATAAAGGAAAGAAGGCACACAAGCAAGCAAAATACATGATGAATAGTAAAGACCTAAAGAATTCTAAAAGATGTAAGGCAGCCGCACAAAGAATTATCAAAGACACAAAATTTGGCTACATGTCTTTGGGAAACTGAACAAAGATTCAAAGCTTTCAGAAATATATAAACAAATTCAAAGAATGAATGGAAGATGAAGTAAGTGTATACCTGGTGTTATAGTTAACAATGAAATTGAGGTCTCCAATTTGGGAAAGGCAGTCATTTTAGCAAAATAATTCCAAAAGATCAGTAGTGAAATGAATCAAAGCAATGAGCTTTGTGAGGAGAAAAAAGGAGGTTTATTGAGGAAAACTGAATTATTAAATGGCTGGAGAGAATATACTGATTGTGTGTTCAACAAAACGTTAGTATACAAGGGCTTTATTGCAGCTAACAAAAAGACAGTTCCAGGTAAAGATAATGTAAGTAATGAAATGCTCTAGCATTTGTCAGAAGGGAGTCTAAAGATTCTATTATGGTTATATAATAATACTGTATAGGGTGGAAAGAACCGTCGTCAGTAGAATGGAAACAAGCATTCGTGATACCAATTTGGAAACCAAGCAAGGTACATACAGGACCTGATACTTACAGGCCAACATTTGTGGTGTGTGTAGACTAACATGTACACACCTGTCCGTTAACTGAGTGCAGAAAAACCTTTTGTCTCATGCCTGCTGCTATTCAGAAGCAAATGAGTGGCCACATAGAAATGTTCACATTAGTGCAGACCTGGGTTCCACTGCACTTCCTGTCCCATCCGTTGTTAAGATGATGGACTGAGATGCAGGAGATCTGGTCCCAGCTCTGCCACAGATTTCCTGTGTGACCTAGGACAAGTCACTTAATGCCTATGTGCCACGGTTTCTCATCTGTAAAGCGTGGATTATATTTCTCTTACAATGGGTGTGACAGGGGAAAGGCACAGCAAGACTACCTATTCAACCAAGTAGATACATCCCACCTGCTGAAATTCATATTTAGGGCTCCATTGTTGGCACCTGTACTTCTTGGAGTGAAGAGAAGGGACCACTGCAGCTGCAAGCAAAGAGAGTAGGACGCCATGCTGTTGACTCTGGGGTGGGAGAGCGGGGTCTGCCACCATCACTCCAAATAGGAGACAGAGCCACAGGGGACCCATCTCAATGCGAGCAGCCTTAATCCAGCCCTGTGTTCACCTACTGTACAGCGCTGCCTATACTTAGAGTCCATAGAAAAGTCTTCGAATTTGGGTGCCCAAGTTTCCTTTCTGAAATGATTGCACAATTCCACACTTCTAGCCACATGTTCCTTTATTGCTGTATCTAAAATAGTCTCTGTCCAACCTAGAGTCACAACTTCATATCATATTTGCAGCATTGTTTTCCCCTTGCTGAATTGGTAGTCACTGATCCCACACAGGGCAACAGAAGTTTTAGACCTGCTTTCCTCTGCTCAGCACAGTGCAATTCACAAGCACCAGTGTCTGCTTTTTAAATAATGTCTATAGCACCACAGAGGTGCATGGTATATAAAGGAAAGGAACTGAAGAATTTGAGCTAAATTACACAAGGATTAGCCAAAGGCAGAAGAGGAATGGATTACACACCCACTTGCATCAGTTTAACTAAAAGTATTTTTAAACTGATCTAGTTAAGCCAGTGCACATTTTTATGCAGACAGTCTTAGTTCAGTTTAAGAGTGGCCTATTTTAATTTGGTAGAGACTGCTAAGCTAAACTGAAATAAGCTACCCAAAACAAAACAGAAGCGTCTACAGAGTGTTTTGCATCAGTTTAACTATATCAGTTTAAAAAACGAGTTAAATGAAACTGCTTCATCTTCTGCATGTACAGAAGGCCAAAGTAACGTGTGAATGTATTGTTAAGAACTGGCACAAGGCTTGACAATTTTGCCAGACATCTTTTAGCCATAAAAATTAATTAGACAGGGTTCAGTCCCGACCCCCAGCTGCAATCCCTTATGGCGGGGGTTCTCAAACTGGGGATCAGGATCCCGCAGGGGGTCACGAGGTTATTACATGGGGGGGGGGAGCGTCGTGAGCTGTCAGCTTCCATCCTAAACCCTGCTTTGCCTCCAGCATTTATAAGGGTGTTAAATAGATAAAAGTGTTTTTAATTTATAAGGGGGGGGGGGTCGCACTCGGAGGCTTGCTGTGTGAAAGGGGTGAGTTTGAGAACCACTGCCTTATGGGCTATCTCCACGCAAGCCCCCGTCAGTTACAGCCTGTTGCCTCCACGGGCTGCACCAAGAGGAGTACTGGAGGCAGGCCCCCATTGGAGCCCCCATCCATCCCAGGGGGCCAGCTGCATCACCGACACCCTTCAGCATGTAGGTACCTGGCTCGGTGGGACCCGGGCACAGCAGCCCTGAGATGTTGGGGGCTCTGATCCTCTCAGCGGCCAGCCCCACTCCCTCAGCGCCCAACCCAGCCCCATGGCGGCCCCCCTTCAATCCCGCCCCCCCCACCCCTCTCAGCATTACCCGCAGAACCCCCACCGTGGCGGCCACCCCCTCACAACGCCCCCCGACATAGCGCCCAACCCCGTGGCGGCCGCCCCTTCACCCCCCCTCGACCCCACGCTCAGCCTCCCCCCCTCCCAGCAGGGTGTTCGCCCCGTCACTGCCCCCCCCCCCGCAGTGTCCCCGGCCTGAGGCGCCCTCGTCCCCCACCCTCCCGGGGGCGGGGAACGCGCCTTCTCCCCCGGGTGCCCCCCGCCATTACCAGCTCCTTGGGCGGCTTCTCCGGCGTTTTCCCGAAAAGACCCATCGCTGCCCAACAAAACAGCGACTTCTGGCCCTTCCGGCTTCCCGTCCCCTCCTCCACACGCGGGCGGGGAGCCAGCCACGCACATTGCGCAGTCGCAGCTTACCTCCCTCCTCCTGCCCTGTGACGCGAGGCTCATTTGCGTACCACTGCGCGTGCGGCCACAGCGCCGCTGCCTCCTCTGAGGGGAAACAAACCCCAAGCTGCCGCCTTTGCGCATGCGTCCCTTTTCCTGCCTCCCTCCCTCCAGGGCGTCTCGGAGGCGGCACTGCGCGTGCGTTCCCGCCTTCCTGGGCTGGTGGCAGAGCCGTTCTGTTCCTCGCCTCGGCCGCCAGGGGGCGTTTAACCCTGGCTGCGGCTGAGAGTGATAGACAATCATGATGGAAGGAGGGGTGGGTGGGGAGAAGGGCGAGGAGGTGGGCAGCGGAGGCCACAGGTGGGTGGTGCATTGACCCACTTCTCCCTGCACCCCAGCGTGTGTCAGCCCCATAGCCGGGGCTGCCGAGCTGAGACAGAATTTTCCATAGGTCCAGGGATATTAAGTCCTACCCTGATGATCTGGCCTCAGGCAGGCGGTCACAGCTGGGAACCTGCCCACCTGCTGCCCACACTTCTGAATTGTTACACCCTCCCATAAG
Organism: Dermochelys coriacea; assembly: GCF_009764565.3. Lineage (NCBI taxonomy): Eukaryota > Metazoa > Chordata > Testudines > Dermochelyidae > Dermochelys > Dermochelys coriacea. The sequence goes on from NC_050071.1 coordinate 131,882,131, forward strand.
CAGCTGTCACAATTCAGGGCACCTGCATTCCCCCTCTATGGTCCTGCAAAGTCCCCCTCGTCTCAGGCTGCGGCCTCTCCCACTGTCACAGCAGGTGGGTGGACGACGTGTCTCTCTCCTTCCTGATCAGGATTTTTTCCAGGCTGCACAGTTCCCTGCCTACACTGAATTCCCCAGCAAGTCAGACTGCTGAAGGCAGCCTGTTCTGGCTTCTGAGAGCCTATAAAATAGCATAATTGCCCCCAGTTAAGCTACCATACAGCGCTTGCTAGACAAGTACATTTATTCTTAAGGAAAAAGCCTTACAGAGAAAGTATATTTCAACAATAAACGAAGCTATATGCATACTAATGAGTTTACCAGGGATCAACCCAACTTCAACAAGGCCACAAGCTCATAACAGCTGTTAGTTCAAGCAAAACACACCCCTAAACCTGTGAGTGATTCCTTTACAGTTTGGATGGCATATGCAAATGTAACCCAAAGAATTCAGCCTTTTGAAGCTTCACCCTGAGGCAGGGACCTTGGTCTGCTGATCACCCATCATCAATTAGCTACTGTAATTCATTGTGGGTCATTTAGCCCCAAGATGTACGGTTGTCAACCCTCCAAGATTGTCCTGGAGTCTCCAGGCATTAAAGATGAATCTTCAATTAAAGATTAGATCATGTGATGAAACCTCAAGGAACACATCCAACCAAAATTGGCAACCTTATTTGTGGGGAGGGAAAGAGAAACAAGTTTTGTCCGATCCCCACCCAGCAGGCTGCCCACAGCATCACGACCTGTGTTGATATGAATGGCCTGTGTCAAACACTAGCTTACAAACAGTAAAAACACATCCAAGCAGGCATTGGAGTACACTGTAGCATTAAATTTTAAAATAAAAACAACCCTACATGGCTCCCATGATTTTGTTCATTCTTCCCTCTTTCCTGAAGGCCTCTGCCACATCCCCACACCTCTGCGTCCCCCTTCCAATACACATCTTCCACCTTGTGTTACCCACATGGGGTCCTACCAATCATAGGTCTTGTGTCTGTTCTTCCCCTCTACCCTCCCCCCCCCAAACATCAGAGACTTTGTGTATTCCCCCATGTATCCCACCTCACACAATAGGGCCTCTCTGCACCACTATGCCCTGCCCCCACCTCTTTGGCAGGGGCTGTGTGCAATGACCCCATCCTTGCATTCCACATAGAGCCTACTGCCATCTACCCCTTCTCTGCTAGCAACTCTCTGTGTTCAACTCCACTTCTGTGTCAGGGGCCTCTTACATCTATCTACCCTCCCTTGGGCTCTGTGTCCCCCTCTTCTGGCCACTGGCTGTTTATGACCCTTCTTTGTCTTTCCACCCAGGGAGAGTCAATACCTCTAGACCAGTGTCTTCTAACGCAGTGGTTTTCAAACTTTTTTTCTGGGGACCCCGTTGAAGAAAATTGTTGATGCCTGGGACCCAGTGGAGCTGGGGATGAGGGGTTTGGGCAGAGAGTTGGGGTACAGGGGTGAGGGCTGAGGTGTGGGGCCAGGAATGAGGGGTTCAGGGTGTGGGATAGGGGCTCTGGGCTGCAGGATCTAGGGTGCAGCTGAGGATGAGGGGTTTGGGGTGCAGGAGGGGTTCTGAGTTGTGGGGGGGTTAGGGCTGGGGCAGGGGATTGGGGCACAGACTTACTGGGGTGCAGACGCAGGCTTCCCACCTGTCCTGGCACCGCAGACCATGCTGTGCCCCGGAAGCGGCCAGCAGCAGGTCTGGCTCCTAGGTGGAGGCCGCAAGCCTTGGTTCCCAGCCAATGGGAGTGCGGAGCCGGTGCTCAGGGCAGGGGCAGCGCGCAGAGCCCTGTGGCCCCCCTGCCTAGAAACCAGACCCGCTGCTGGCTGCTTCTGGGGCACAGTGTCAGAACAGGTAGGCACTAGCCCGCTTTAGCTGGGCAGCACCGCTGACAGGACTTTTAACGTCCCGGTTGGCAGTGCTGACCAGAGCTGCTAGGGTTCCTGGGTGCTGAGCAAGGCAAACCAGTGCCTTACATACTGCAACCCAGTACTGGGTTGTGATCCAAACTTTGAAAAACACTGTTCTAACTTTAATCTCCTCCCATCCCACCCCCCCACCCCCAGACTATAGTGCTTGCATTTATTTATCATGCATGTCAACTTAGTTTATATCAATATTAGACAGATTATAATGCCGCCATTATATAAAAATCTAATCCTAGTGCTATGGTGCTGGTTCTCTATCCTATCCATCACCCCAGCACCATCATTTGTCATTGAACGAGGATGCCTACCTTTAGGGAAGAATCCAGATGTAGTCCATTAACAGCAGTTGGACTACTTGTGTAAGGACTAGTGAAAAAACAAGTACCCGACACATTGTTTATACAGCACTACACTGGTTACTGTAAAAGACCGCTGCTAGCAAAATGGCATAGTGCAATTGAAGTGAATGGAGCACTGCCAATTTACAGCAGCTGGGAACGTTCCTGAAGTAATTTTCAGCCTGCTCCTGCCATTGCTCCAGCATCTGTGTTGTCTCTTGTGTGCAGTCTCCTTTACTTTCAAAACAGTCTTGCAAAATTGTTCTCGGAGCCAGTAACTTTAACAGGCAATACAATCTCATTAGTGTTTTCATTACCATCAACCATCATGAGGAAGCACAAGCAAGTAGGTGTAGTGTATAGAGCAGTACATTTTGACAGGTTTTTCCTTTTCCTTCAAAAGAGAATGGACCAAATTTTCCCCTCAGTTGCACTGGGGAAGTCCAAAGAGGCAACCTGAATTGCCCCAGTTTAGAGCAAAATTTGGGATATTGCTTTTGAAGAGATGATGTTAGGAAAGGTCTCTTATATGGTGTTGGGAAAGGTACTTGGGGCAAATCCTAATCCTTGCATCAGCCCCTTTAAGCCATGTAAAAGGGACCCAGCACAGCATAACTGAGACCTTAGAAACCCCATGGCTGTCTGGGAGAGGCTTAGGATCAAGCCTCAATAATTGTGTATATGCTGAGATAGCATAGCATATGCTCAGGAGATAGTGGTAGATGTAGGTGTTCATATCCTTCTAGATGTCTTAGAGTTGAAGAAAGAAAACGGTATCTCCTTACCCTCTTTTCTATGGCTCTAATCTAACTTGAATTGAACAAAGTTGTCCAATTAAAATGTTACATTTACTGTATATATCACTTATCCAGAGACGGCACTGTGCTTTACAAGACAGGCCAGGACTAGTCCTATTTCACTAATGTAGAAACGGAGGTACCAAAGGATTAAAGTGACTTGCCTGAAATCAGACAAGTTAATGACAGAATTGGGAATGGAAATCAGGATTACCTAATGGCCAGGGCCCTTACTCTAACCCCTAGACCACGCTTTTTATTATTTTATTTCCTCAAGGAATCTTTGTACAAGGGAGAGCAAGGTTTAGTCATATTTGACCCATTTTCTACATCCACTACAATAGCTAAACCCGTGTATTCTGAGAAGCTGATCTGTGTCTTCCTACCTACTTTAGGATTTTACACTAGAGCAGTAACTGAGTACCTTCTGCATAAACTCCACATTTGATCATTTACTTATTACGTATGTACATATCAGGAATACATGATAGTGGTGGTACAAAGGTTTTAACATCATGAGTTTGTCATGGGTACATTATTCACACAAAGCAAATGCTATGAGTCAGTTATGCAGCTCATCCCAGTTGAGTGCAATAAAACTTTCAGGCCACACCATCATGTATTCTGTATATGCCCCATGTACTACAAAAGAGCTATTTAGGAATATTTTAATTAATTCAGACTTGTATGGGAGCTTTGGAATTAAAATCACACACTTTACATTTTAAATCATTTTCTCTGTTAACCTGTATGTAGACCTAGATTGTGTGCCTTGGTGGGAAAACCCATGGAAGGAGTACATTACTACTGTGCCAATTGCATGGTTTTATTTTGTACCCATAGAGTGGTCAGGGGAAGTAGCCCTCTTAATCTTCAAGATGGCAGGTTATCCTCAAGAAGCCATGCTGCTATTGCATCTGCTGTGTATGCCTGACCCTATTGCCCCTCCTCAATAGGGGGTTGATACCTAATGGGAATTGGTTTAAATCAGTGGTTCTCAACCAGAGGCACACATACCCCTGGGGATATGCAGAGGTCTTCTAGGGGGTACATCAACTCATCTAGATATTTGACTAGTTTTACAATAGGCTACAAAAAAAGTACTAGTGAAGTCACTACAAACTAAAATTTCATGCAGACAGTAACTGTTTATACTGCTCTATATACTAGACACTGAAATGTAAATACAATATTTATATTCTACTTGATTTATTTTATAATTATATGGTAAAAATGAGAACGTAACAGTAAGCAATTTTTCAAAAATAGTGTACTGTGACACTTTTGTATTTTTATGTCTGATTTTGTAAGCAAGTAGTTTAAGTGAGGTGAAACTTGGGGTATGCAATCCTGAAGGGGGTACAGTAGTCTAGACAGTTTGAGAGCCAGTGGTTTAAATTAACACAGATAGTTTAGAGTTCTTACACTGCTCTGCCACTGATTTGCTGTGTGGCCTTGGGCATGTCATTTCATCTCTCTGCCTTAGTTTATCTGTAAACTGAGGAATACGTACCAAGATCATGGCACAGTAGGGAGTGGTGGTTGGGAGAATTAGTTAATGACTGTAGAAGGGTTTGACAAGTATTACTAAGCATTGCATGTGAAGCAATACAGGATTTTTGGAACAAGGTAAAAGAAAAGGGCATGAACCATCCTACTCTAATTATAGTAGCCACATATCATTATACTTACCTTCATTATTTAATTCCCAGAACAAGACCATTTAACACTTACAAATATTTATCGTTCATCTCAGTCTCCTTCCTAAATCTTAGGCAGTATGAGCAGGTATTTTCTAGAGAAGAGTTCTGTTCATTGTTAGGGGTATTATTTATTCCAGTGCATCCGAGCTAGAAGAGCATAAAGACTTTCTCTCAAAGTCTCTTACACCTCATTAAGTCTATTGACAGAGTATCTCAAAGTTGGTCATTTTGCATTTTGCATTTTCACTTGTTGAACTCTCAGACCAGCCTCTTTCTTAGGACACTGCACTTCTAAGACCCTTTTCACCCAAGGATTTCAAGACACTTTACAAATATTCATGAAATCCAACTGAATAACAAAATACTTAACTACCCAAATTGTGCCAGTCTTATTTGTTTTATATTCTCAGCCTTTCGTCTATTCTTGGGTCTTAGATTGTAAACACTGGGATAGGGAATGTCTCTGTGTTTGTATAGCATGCAGCATAATAGACTCAATCCTGACTGCAGCCTTTGGGTGCTACTGTAACAAGAGTTTAATATAATAAATGCACCCCATTGCCATTGCTTCTCAGCTGAAACTGCCAACAAAGATACCAAATGCGGTGGTTTCTGAAATAGACACACATCCACGAGACCATTAATTTTACAAAGGCGACCAAACAGACAGCAGATGCCAAAGATTTGAGTCACTACTTACTGCTCATGATCTGGAGACCTATAGCAGCAAGTCTCTTTCTTTCATTACCGGTTTCAGAGTAGTAGCCGTGTTAGTCTGTATTCACAAAAAGAAAAGGAGTACTTGTGGCACCTTAGAGACTAACAAATTTATTAGAGCATAAGCTTTCATGAGCTACAGCTCACTTCATCGGATGCAGCCGATGAAGTGAGCTGTAGCTCACGAAAGCTTATGCTCTAATAAATTTGTTAGTCTCTAAGGTGCCACAAGTCCTCCTTTTCTTCTTTCATTACCTAGCAGCTGTGTTAGTCTATATCTGCAAAAAGAAAAGGAGGACTTGTGGCACCTTAGAGACTAACAAATTTATTTGAGCATAAGCTTTCATGAGCTACAGCTCACTTCGTTGGACACATATAAAACTAGTGTGTCTGTGTCCTCTATATGCCTCCTTCTGACTGTCCAAACTATTGGCTTATTTCTCAAATAGCAATAGACTTCTACAGCAGCAGTGACCATTAGAAAAATCTTTGAGTGAAATGGACATCCACTCACTATTGCTTGCAAATCAAGGACAGTACCCACTCAGTTTTCACATTACAACGACAACTTTCTGTAACCCACAGTGTATACTTAGCCCAAAGGTGCACTCTGCCTGATCATTACTGTAGTAGTGTTTGTCAAATATAAAAGGGAAGGGTAAACACCTTTAAAATCCCTCCTGGCCAGAGGGAAAATCCTTTCACCTGTAAAGGGTTAAGAAACTAGGATAACCTTGCTGGCACCTGACCAAAATGACCAATGAGGAGACAAGATACTTTCAAAGCTGGAGCTGGGAGAAACAAAGGTTCTCTCTGTCTGTGTGATGCTTTTGCTGGGAACAGAACAGGAATGGAGTCTTAGAACTTAATAAGTAATCTCGCTAGATAGGCGTTAGATTATGATTTCTTTAAATGGCTGAGAAATTAGACTGTGCTGAATAGAAAGAATATTCTTGTCTTTGTGTCTTTCTTGTAACTTAAGGTTTTGCCTAGAGGGATTCTCTATGTTTTGAATCTAATTACCCTGTAAGGTATTTACCACCCTGATTTTACAGAGGTGATTCTTTTTACCTTTTCTTATATTAAAATTCTTCTTGTAAGAAATTGAATGCTTTTTTCATTGTTCTTAAGATCCAAGGGTTTGGGTCTGTGGTCACCTATGCAAATTGGTGAGGATTTTTATCAAGCCTTCCCCAGGCAGGGGGGTGCAAGGTTTTGGTGAGAATTTCTGGGGGGGAAAAAGACGTTTCCAAACAACTCTTTCTCAAAAAATTCCCGGACGTTTGGTGGTGACAGTGAAATCCAAGGGCAAAGGGTAAAATAGTTTGTACCTTGGGGAAGTTTTAACCTAAGCTGGTAAAAGTAAGCTTAGGAGGAATTCATGCAGGTCCCCACATCTGTACCCTAGAGTTCAGAGTGGGGAAGGAACCTTGACATGATGGCAGAGCGGTGGATCAACATGAAATCATTTTGAGATTTTTTTTTTTTTGGAGAAAAGTTGTTTGGAAACGTCTTTCCCCCCAAAATCCTCATCAAAACCTTGCACCCTCCTGTCTGGGGAAGGCTTGATAAAAATCCTCACCAATTTGCATAGGTGACCACAGACCCAAACCCTTGGATCTTAAGAACAATGAAAAAAAGCATTCAATTTCTTACAAGAAGAATTTTAATATAAGAAAAGGTAAAAAGAATCACCTCTGTAAAATCAGGATGGTAAATACCTTACAGGCTAATTAGATTCAAAACATACAATCCGTTGGTGATCTTCCTAAAAACACCATCCTGGCCACTATGGATGTAGAAGCCCTCTACACCAACATTCCACACAAAGATGGACTACAAGCCATCAGGAACAGTATCCCCGATAATGTCACGGCTAACCTGGTGGCTGAACTTTGTGACTTTGTCCTCACCCATAACTATTTCACATTTGGGGACAAAGTATACCTTCAAATCAGCGGCACTGCGATGGGTACCCGCATGGCCCCACAGTATGCCAACATTTTTATGGCCGACTTAGAACAACGCTTCCTCAGCTCTCGTCCTCTAATGCCCCTACTCTACTTGCGCTACATTGGTGACATCATCATCATCATCTGGACCCACGGAAAAGAAGCCCTTGAGGAATTCCACCATGATTTGAACAATTTCCATCCCACCATCAACCTCAGCCTAGACCAGTCCACACAAGAGATCCACTTCCTGGACACTACGATGCTAATAAGCGATGGTCACATAACCACCACCCTATATCGGAAACCTACTGACTGCTATTCCTACCTACATGCCTCTAGCTTTCATCCAGATCACACCAGACAATCCATTGTCTACAGCCAAGCTCTACGATATAACTGCATTTGCTCCAACCCCTCAGACAGAGACAAACACCTACAAGATCTCTATCATGCATTCTTACAACTACAATACCCACCTGCTGAAGTGAAGAAACAGATTGACAGAGCCAGAAGAGTACCCAGAAATCACCTACTACAGGACAGGCCCAACAAAGAAAATAACAGAACGCCACTAGCCATCACCTTCAGCCCCCAACTAAAACCTCTCCAACGCATCATCAAGGATCTACAACCTATCCTGAAGGACGACCCATCACTCTCACAGATCTTGGGAGACAGGCCAGTCCTTGCTTACAGACAGCTCCCCCAATCTGAAGCAAATACTCACGAGCAACCATACACCACACAACAGAACCACTACCCAGGAACCTATCCTTGCAACAAAGCCCGTCGCCAACTCTGTCCACATATCTATTCAGGGGACACCATCCTAGGGCCTAATCACATCAGCCACACTATCAGAGGCTCGTTCACCTGAGCATCTACCAATGTGATATATGCCATCTTGTGCCAGCAATGCCCCTCTGCCAGGTACATTAGTCAAACTGGACAGTCTCTACGTAAAAGAATAAATGGACACAAATCAGACGTCAAGAATTATAACATTCAAAAACCAGTCGGAGAACACTTCAATCTCTCCGGTCACACGATTACAGACCTGAGCGTGGCTATCCTTCAACAAAAAAGCTTCAAAAACAGACTCCAATGAGAGACTGCTGAATTGGAATTAATTTGCAAACTGGATACAATTAAATTAGGCTTGAATAGAGACTGGGAGAGGATAAGTCATTACACAAAGTAAAACTATTTCCCCATGTTATTTCTCCCCCCACCCCAACCTGCACTATTCCTCAGACTTTCTTGTTAACTGCTGGAAATGGCCCACCTTGATTATCACCACAAAAGGTTTTCCTCCTTCCCCTCCCTCCTTCCTGCTGGTGATGGCTCATCTTAAAGTGATCACTCTCCTTACAGTGTGTATGATAAAACCCATTGTTTCATGTTCTCTGTGTGTGTGTGTGTGTGTGTGTGTGTGTGTGTGTGTGTGTATATAAATCTCCCCACTGTATTTTCCACCGAATGCATCCGATGAAGTGAGCTGTAGCTCACGAAAGCTTATGCTCAAATAAATTTGTTAGTCTCTAAGGTGCCACAAGTACTCCTTTTCTTTTTTGCGAATACAGACTAACACGGCTGCTACTCTGAAAACAGAGAATCCCTCTAGGCAAAACCTTAAGTTACAAGAAAGACACAGACAAGAATATTCATTGTATTCAGCACAGTCTAATTTCTCAGCCATTTAAAGAAATCATAATCTAACGCATATCTAGCTAGATTACTTATTAAGATCTAAGACTCCATTCCTGTTCTGTCCCGGGCAAAAGCATGACACAGACTGACAGACCCTTTGTTTCTCCCCGCCTCCAGCTTTGGAAGTATCTTGTCTCCTCATTGATCATGTGCCAGCGAGGTTATCCTAGCTTCTTAACCCTTTACAGGTGAAAGGATTTTCCCTCTGGCCAGGAGGGATTTTAAAGGTGTTTACTCTTCCCTTTATATTTATGACAGTATTGTATAGCACTGCTCATCTTAGGAAAGAGATTACAAAGGAGGGATATGATAGAGGGCTATAAAATCATTAATGATGTGGAGTGTTATTTATCCCTTCACATATCACAAGAACCAAAGATCACCCAAAGAAATCAATAAGCATAAGATTTAAAACAAACTAAAAGGAAATACTTCATCACACAACACAGTCAACCTGTGGAACTTCCTGTCATGTGATTTTGTTAAGGGAAAAGCATAACTGGGTTCAAAAAAGAATTAGATAAGTTCATAGAGGATAGGTCCCTCAATGGCTATTAGCCAACATGGTCAGGGACATAACCCCATGCTCTGGGTGCAGAGCCGTCCCTACCCATATGCAAAGTATGCAGCTGCATAGGGCACCAGGAAATTTAAGGCACCAAGTTTCCTGGTGCCCTATGCAGCTGCGTGCTGCTCCAGTCCCTGCTCCGTCTCTTCCCCATGGCCTCCGCCCCTGCTCCGTCCCAGCCCCACCCCTCTGAGGAGTGCAGCAGGGGTCGGGCCTGCACTCACCAGTGGCAAGTAGAGTGACCCGTGCCCAGCACCCTCCACTCCACCAGTTCCCAGCCGTGCCGCCGGCAGGTGCTGGAGGGTGGTTCCCCGCCTCCAAGGCTAGGAGCCAGGGGAGCGGAGCAGAGCAGAGCAGGCTGGGGCCAGGTCGCTCCACTTCCTGCCGCCCCGTGAGTGCGAGGTTGGGCCCACCCTGCACTCACCAGGCAGTAGGCAGTGGAATGACACGGCCCCAGCCTGCTGGTGGGCCTGGTAGGGGGGCTGCGTAGGGCATCAAAATGGCTAGGGACGGCCCTGTCTGGGTGTCCCTAAACCTCCAACTGCCAGAAGCTGAGACCACCACCAGAGGATGGATAAACAGTTACCCACCTTTTTGTAACGGTTGTTCTTCGAGATGTGCTGCTCACGTCCTTTCCATTGTCGATGTACGCACACCCACAGCGTGGCCAGATACTTTTGCCTTAGCGGTACCCGTAGGCTGGCTGTGGCACCCTCTGGAGTGCCGTGCTCATGGCGTGGTAGATCAGGCACTGCCAGCCCTATGCCCTCTCGGTTCCTTCTTGCCAACAACTCTGACAGAGGGGCAGGAGGGTGGGTAATGAAATGGACATGAGCAACACATCTCAAAGAACAACAGTTACAATAAGGTGGGTAACCGTTTTTTCTTCTTCAAGTGCTTGCTCATGTCGATTCCATTGTAGGTGACTCACAAGCAGAATTCCCTGGGGGGGGACTCTGAGTTCACAGTCTTGCAGATTGGAGTACTGCTCTGCCAAAACCAGCATCAGCCCAAGCCTGCTGGGTGAGCACATAGTGTGAAGCAAATGTTTGGATGGACAACCAGGTTGCGGCACTGCAAATTTTCTGGATTGGCACTTGAGCAAGGAAGGATGCCAATGACGCTTGCACCCTAGTCAAGTGCGACATCACAGCCGCTTGGGGGTGGGAGGGTGGGGAGTCACCTTCGCCAGCTCCTAGCAGTAGCGGATGCAGGCCGTGATCCAGGATGAGATTCTCTGGGTAGATATTGGGCAACCCTTCACCCGGTCTGTGATAGCAACAATATTGCATAGACTTACGGTATGGCTTCATCCTCTCTATGTAGGCCAGCGCCCGCCTGATGTCCAGGGTATGTAGCCTGCATTCCTTATCTGTAACATGAGGCTTTGGGCAGAGGACTGGAAAATATATGATCTTACACGATCAAACTCATGGCGATTGGGGGAGGTCCCGGATGACTGGAAAAAGGATAATGAAGTGCCCATCTTTAAAAGGGGAAGGAGGAGGATCCGGGGAACTACAGGCCAGTCAGCCTCACCTCAGTCCCTGGAAAAATCATGGAGTAGGTCCTCAAGGAATCAATTTTGAAGCACTTAGAGGAGAAGAAAGTGATCAGGAACGGTCAGAATGGTTTCACCAAGGGCAAGTCATGCCTGACTAACCTAATTGCCTTCTATGATGAGATAACTGGCTCTGTGGATGAGGGGAAAGCAGTGGACGTGTTATTCCTTGACTTTAGCAAAGCTTTTGATATGGTCTCCCACAGTATTCTTGCCAGCAAGTTAAAGTAGTATGGGCTGGATGAATGGACTATAAGATGGATAGAAAGCTGGCTAGATTGTTGGGCTCAACGAGCCATGTCTAGTTGGAAGCTGGTATCAAGCGGAGTGTCCCAAGGGTCGGTCCTGGGGCCAGTTTTGTTCAATATCTTCATTAATGATCTGGAGGATGGCGTGGATTGCACCCTCAGCCAGTTTGCAGATGACACTAAACTGAGAGGGGTGGTAGATATGCTGGAGGATAGGGATAGGATACAGAGGGACCTAGACAAATTAGAAGATTGGGCCAAAAGAAATCTGATGGAGGTTCAACAAGTGCAGAATTCTGTATTTAGGACAGAAGAATCCCATGCACTGCTACAGACTAGGAACCGAGTGGCTAGGTAGCAGTTCTGCAGAAAAGGACCTAGGGGTTACAGTGGATGAGAAGCTGGATATGAGTCAACAGTGTGCCCTTGTTGCCAAGAAGGCCAATGGCATTTTGGGCTGTATAAGTAGGATCATTGTCAGCAGATCAAGGGACGTGATCGTTCCTCTCTATTCAACATTGGTGAGGCCTCATCTGGAGTACTGTGTCCAGTTTTGAGCCCCACACTACAAGAAGGATGTGGAAAAATGGAAAGTGTCCAGTGGAGGGCAACAAAAATGATTAGGGGGCTGGAGCACATGACTTATGAGGAGAGGCTGAGGGAACTGGGATTATTTAGTCTGCTGAAGAGAAGAATGAGGGGGAATTTGATAGCTGCTTTCAACTATCTGAAAGGGGGTTCTAAAGAGGATGGATCTAGACTGTTCTCAGTGGTAGCAGATGACAGAACAAGGAGTAATGGTCTCAAGTTGCAGTGGGGGAGGTTTAGGTTGGATATTAGGAAAAACTTTCATTAGGAGGACGGTGAAGCACTGGAATGGGTTACCTAGGGAGGTGGTGGAATCTCCTTCCTTACAGGTTTTTAAGGTCAGGCTTGACAAAGCCCTGACTGGGATGATTTAGTTGGGGATTGGTCCTGCTTTGAGCAGAGGGTTGGACTAGATGACCTCCTGAGGTCCCTTCCAACCCTGATATTCTATTATGTATGTCCTGACCAGTATGGAAATGGGAGACATCCTTGGGCAGAAAAGCCAGGTATGGACGCAGCTGGATCTTGTCCTTATAGAAGATTGTGTATGGGGGCTCTGAAGTGAGTGCCCTGATCTTGGGACACCCTATGGGCCGAAGTTAGAGTGACCAAAAAAGGAGACCTTCCAGGAGAGAAGCAGAAGGGAGCAGGTAGCCAGGGGCTCAAAGAGAGGTCCCCGTAAGCCTGGACAACACAAGGTTCAGGTCCCAAGGAGGGACCGGGTCCCGGGTGTGCGGGTAAAGGCATTCCAGAACTTTCAGGAATCGCGCCATCATGGCATGGGCGAATACTAATCTGCCATGAAACAGAGGATGGAAAGCTGAAATGGCTGCCAGGTGCACCTTGACCAAGGACAGCAACAGGAAATAATTTTCTGTAGTATCTGGCTGGTGAATCTTGCCCATATGCTCAGGGTTTAGCTGATCGCCATATTTGGGGTCGGGAAGGAATTTTCCTCCAGGGCAGATTAGAAGAGGCCCTGGAGGTTTTTCGCCTTCCTCTGTAACATGGGGCACGGGACACTTGCTGGAGGATTCTCTGCTCCTTAAGTCTTTAAGCCACGATTTGAGGACTTCAGTAGCTCAGACATAGGTGAAGTTTTTCGCAGGAGTGGATGGGTGAGATTCTGTGGCCTGAATTGTGCAGGAGCTCAGACTAGATGATCATAATGGTTCCTTCTGATCTTAGTATCTATGAATCTATGACAGCCCCTGGAGCTTCAGGTGTAACAAATAACATAGGGCAGGAGTTCTCAAACTGGGGGTTGTGAGGTTATGACGTGGGGGATCGTAAGCTATCAGCCTCCACCCCAAACCCCGCTTCAAATCCCATATTTATAATGCTGTTAAATATAAAAACAAGTATTTTTAATTTATAAGGGGGGGGTCACACTTAGAGGCTTGCTGTGTGAAAGGGGTCACCAATACAAAAGTCTGAGAACCACTGACATAGGGTGACCACATTTCTCTATGCTGAATACAGGACACCTGGTAAAATTACTTGTATTCACAACAAGTTCAATGGCATTCAGTTAGAACTATGCAGTACAAACGTTCAAATTAACATCAAGTTGACTGAGCCCCTGTTAAAAAGAAATACTATGTAGTTGGATTCTTTTTATTTACCTTCTCATCAAAAGTTACCTTTTGCACGGAAAGTTTCCATGCTGGATTTTCAGCTAGATGATTTTTGACAAGTGTAAACAAAATACCGTCATCCATTTTATGCATCAAGGTCATAACACATACACTTTGCCACTATATTAAGCACCCATCCTCCCCACCGCTGCTCGCACTATACACACAGGTAATAAACAGTTGGACTTTGAAATCTCAAACTTGTTATTTAAATAAACAATATTATAGAAGTTGTTTTAGTCATTATGTGACAATGCTATGCCAGCTAGTACAGTGGATCACATAATAAGGTCTACATGCCCTTATGGGTGGCTGTAGAATGACACACAAAGGACCGAGCAATGGATGGTTGTGAGGGGAGAGAGGGAGACCTTCTCTCATAGACCTTTTACAAAGTGGTCTGCAGAATGAACTGCAGAACCACTGGTCTAGCAGAACAGCACGCAACAGCAAAAAGCAGGCTCAGAAATACTTACAAAGGAGAACTCTTCAAGACAGGGACACATTGTCTTCTAGTGTTTGGCAAGTGTCTAGTACATTTTTGGAACTACCACAATAAAACAAATTCTTCCACCACCAGAGAGATGATCTATAGGTCTTGCTGCAAGTCTGAAATAGTAATGAGTTTAAATGGCTCTGAGTGAGATAAGGAGTTATACTTACTGATTTTTGCATTTCTTCTGTATACAGACACAAAAGTTGTATTATGTTTTTATTTGTCTTCACAGCTATGTAAGACTGGTAACATCTGTAACCACACGCACAAGATTTTTATCAAAACTAATATTACAAATCTGCAGCCTTCTCCTTTTAAAATAATTTATTTTACGGATTTTTAAATGGTACTGTCATATAACATACATTATTCAACAAAGGTGTGCTGAGCAGACTCTAAAAGAAGAAACTCAAATTATGCAATTCTTAGATTAGAATTTCAAATGTTCATCCAAACCATAACTTGTAAACTTTTGCTGGAATACACTTTTGTTGTAGGCTTGATTTTTGTGCTTACAAAAACTGCATTAGATTTCCAAATGTTGTAAAGGAAAAAAAACAAACAATTAATTGTATAGTAAGTATGCATTCAGTTTCAACATCCAAGGCAACCAAATGATTCTGTCATTAACATTACCATCATGTATATTTTAGTTCACTGCACTAACATTTAAACTAAAACTTCAAACCACAAAATCTTTAAAGTGACTAACATTTAAAAGGCAAGCGGTAATATACGGAAAGCTTACAAAGGACATTAGTACACAGCTAAGATGGGGTATCGTTTGACAAAGGCTGATGATGTGTATATGGCTGCTTTTTCTTATAAGAAGCCCATCTACAAACTGGGCAGCAATGTCGCCCCCCAGCTAACCACATCACGATGCAATTCTGATGAAACACATGACCACATGGTAAACCCATTAGCAGACATCCATTTTCAAAATTCTCTAGACACACAACACATTCTGTACAGTGCAACATATTAGAGGGCCAGGATGACCAATCTGGTTCCATGTCTTCTGTAGTGCTATATGATCCATATGACCTTGCTTTCCTTTCATACGGCTCGTTATGACAATTTTTATTGGCACATGAACAGATATCAACATTGCACTGAGGCTCTCCTTCACTGGGACTGTGAACTGTACTTTGCTCATCCTCAGATACTTCTTTTTCTCCACTCAAGACATCTTTGCTTTCGCTGTCTGAGTCACTTTCACTTTCTTGAGAGGCTTCCAACATTTCCTCTTCAGAATGTATGCCAAGACATTTAAACCTCCACATTGGTAAACTTTTTATATAATCAGTTGGTATGAGAGGGTGAAGCCATAAATCAGGGAAAGCTAATCGCTCTAAGAACAAATCTGGGTCTTCGTCCCAATCTGATTCATAGGGCAAGTGTTGAAAAGAAGCAATTGGGTGGAACAAGTAGCTGGTGTACCAATCCCACAAACTTGACAGCCATTCCAAGTTATTGGCATTTATTTCATCATTGTTGTTCCGTCGTCTTTTTTTCTCAAAGTAATCTACTAGTAAGCCATGACCAAGGTAAGTGCTGAGGAATAGGGCTGGGTGTGATGAGTAGAACATCCAGTCAGCTCTCACCCATGAAGCCAGAGTAGTTGTATTAGAATACCTAAAGAGTTTTAAACTATACTCATAAAAGCTATCTAAGTAAGGTAACTGCAAAAAGCCCAACACAGGTAGCCAAGAAATAATTAAGAGAGAATTATATGTCCCTAAAGTGCTTATCAGAACCACAAAACGCTTTATAGTAGCACCTTGTGTGATAAATAGGTCCATCCAAGCCATCAGATTAACCAATACTAAGCTTAAAACAAATAAATCATTAACTTCAGGTTGTATTGAGCGCAAGAAGGAATCCATGGCACGTAGGGATATAAATTCACCAGTGTTATTCCCATACCTGTAAATTCCCTCTGGAGTTCTAAGTATGTAGGATGGTGTCTTATAGATACCAATCTCCGCCATATGACTCTTGTTGTCCCAGTTTTCTACATTCACAAAAATAAACTCAACTCTTCCAGTAAACTTTACACTTAGTGCAGAGAAGAAAGCTGGAGGCTGGTCAAGGTTAGCAAACAGGTATATTTTCACCCGATACTGGTCACTTTTGTTCCATTCTTCTTTTAAATGTTCAGAGTTGTAGATAGTTTTGATCCGAGAAGCTGCATGGGCTGTTATCCACTTGAAAATGTGTTCAGCTTCAATTTTGCGTCCACTGTATTCTTTAAGCATCACCTTCCCCTTGGAGGTACTGGTTTGTGGGACTGACATAATTAGTGTGGATCTCACCCAGCCTCTTCTCCTGCAGTATCTGCAAAGAAAACAGTGGATAAGCCTATACACTTTTATATTTCTAGGACAGCAGTCCTTACATTTTGAATGCAAGTCTGATGATTATCATCAGAAATGCTGAGCACCTGCACACAGACAAATAAATGGGAGGGGTGTGTGCTCAATACCCATGGAAACCTTTCCCCACTCCCAGAACCTGCTGTTATAATTCTTCTACTTTCCTACCTACTTCACAAGGGTGCTGTGGGGTCTTGGGAGGATGTGTAAAGAATTGCTGATGAGGAAAGTGCTAAATAAAGGTTTATTATAGTTAATAAAGTCATGTATCACTGATATCAAAGTTCTTATAGTAGAACTTGGGGGAAAAAATGTGCTCACTTTCGAGTGGTAAGTAGAAAGCTTTAATTTTAGAAGTTAAGTTTCTAGGCCTTCCAGTTGTAGAGATAACCTTTACAATGTGAACAGATGCAGCACTGCTTTCTTGAATCTGCAAACTAACCTCCCGGTGCTTCTGTTGTTATTCATAGCTTTGTCAAGCAATAGCAAAGTGAAGTTAGCAAGATTCTGGTCTGTTTCTCTGCTGCTTTGAAAAACCCTAGGAGCAGCTATGAGAGAGAAGAATCATGTAATTTCACTCTTTGGCTTCTTGGCAAAGCTATGAGCCACAGAGGCAGGTACTGAAGCTATTCAGTAGGGTGGAAGACATAACAAGAATCATTGTTAAGGGACAAGGTGCAGAGGCATTCTGCCAGGAGGTTCTGGAGTAAAGTTCTACAAGAGAAAGCTTCTCTACTTTCCAGCTGGCTGAAGGAAGGGAAGAGAGACTGACTTCGAACAAACACCTACTAGCCCAAGTTTGATAAAGACTAAGCTCCCAAGCAGGGTCCACAGACACCTCCCTAGCAGATTTCCAAGAACCTTTTCTAATCCCACCAACTGTGGGGCTGGTCTGGTCAGCTAGGTGTTGTTCCTGGAACTCCCTGGGTGACCCCTTCCTCCACAAATCTTTTGTGTCAGCCTCTGACTAATCACTTTAGTTAGCAGGTGTCTGATAAATTTTTCAGGACATCTTAAAACCCAACAAAAACTATAAACAGCCATCTGCCTCTCTTTCCAAACCTGACAAACAAGTTCTGCAAAGGAATAAAAGCAGGAAGACTGGCTAACCATCCAAATAATGACAGGTTTCAGAGTAGCAGCCGTGTTAGTCTGTATTCGCAAAAAGAAAAGCAGTACTTGTGGCACCTTAGAGACTAACAAATTTATTAGAGCATAAGCTTTCATGAGCTACAGCTCACTTCATCGGAAGCATTTATTAGAGCTTATGCTCTAATAAATTTGTTAGTCTCTAAGGTGCCACAAGTACTCCTTTTCTTCATCCAAATAATCTATTCCCTTTCTATCTGTAGTCATAGTTTTGAGTAATTATTTTTAAATTCCTCATATAAAAATAATTAATTGCTGGCACTACAAAAAGAAGTTAACATTAATTTTGAAGAGGACCACAAGATATTATGCCAATAGCAAAAGAATCTTAACTGATGATGATGCTATGTGCTCTTAGTGGGAGTTTCAACTGTTTTCTGATGAAAATTATTCATGAGCATTTATTCAGCAAGACAAAAAAAAAAGACTAAAATACATAAGTTTTGTTTCTTTAAGTTAGATTTTATTTAAAAATAATATTTGATCACAATGTGAAGACTAGTCAGAAATTATGTACACAACTAGATGATCTAATGGTCCCTTCTGGCATTAAGCACTATGAATCTCTTAATGCTGCCTCTCATTTTTAAGATGTTTAAAGTTAAAAAAGATCATACAATATTAGCTTGCATAAACACTTCTGATCTAAAATTTCTCCCATCCTATTCAGTTTAATACTTCCGTAAACTTTTAGGATTAAGACCCATCTAAGAATCATGCACAAATATACTACCCTTCCTGTACATCCTACTGAAATTCAAGGCAAGCTTGTCCGTCGTCTGAAGGACGTGACCACTAATGCCTGCTAAGTACTAAAGGATTGTATTGGTTTTGCGACAGCATAGCAACAGCTACTGCTGAAGCAACTGCAGCTTCTTTGGAGATTGTTCCATTTACAGTGATGTTCAAGAATCAGAGAGTCTCTTGCACATTTAAGAGCTTCGGTTACATTAAGTCTACTTTCCAACAGGATACTGTATGTTGTTAAAAGGGTGTGTTCGTATTTACACATGTATATACACACATTCCTCAGGCTGAGAGAAAACAATATCCTGTGTACATTCTTCTGAGAATAGGGTACTATTGTCAAGATTCAAACAAATGGCTTGTCTACACATGGAAGTCAGTGCACAGTAAGCTAGGATGTGAGCTTAAAGTGCACTAGATACTCCACACTAACTCCCCATGTGGACATTCTTACTGAGCACTTTTTCCAATATGCAGAGGCAGCCAAAAAAAGCAAACAGAATGTTGGGAATCATTAGGAAAGGGATAGATAAGAAGACAGAACATATCCTATTGCCTCTATATAAATCCATGGTATGCCCACAGCTTGAGTACTGCGTGCAGATCTGGTCACTCCATCTCAAAAAGGATATATTGGAATTTTAAAAGGTATAGAAAAGGGCCATAAAAATGATTACGGATATGGAACAGCTTCCATATGAGGACAGATTAATAAGACTGACTTTTCAGCTTGGAAAAGAGACAACTAATATGAGAGAGGTCTATAAAATAATGACTAGTGTGGAGAAAGAAAATAAGGAAGTGTTATTTACTCCTTCT
Organism: Dermochelys coriacea; assembly: GCF_009764565.3. NCBI lineage: Eukaryota > Metazoa > Chordata > Testudines > Dermochelyidae > Dermochelys > Dermochelys coriacea. Next base: position 131,901,519 of record NC_050071.1, read on the forward strand.
CATAACACAAGGACTAATAGGCAGGAGGTTTAAAACAAACAAAAGGAAGTATTTATTCACACAACACATAGTCAACCTGTGGAACACTTTACCAGAGGATGTTGTGAAAGCCAAGACTATAACAGGGTTCAAAAAAGAACTACATAAGCTCATGGAGGATAGGTCCAACAATGGCCATTAGCCAGGATGGGCAGGGATGCAAAATCATGCTCTGAAGTATCCCTAGCCTCTGTTTGCCAGAAGCTGGGAATGGGTGACAGGGGATGGATCACTTGATGATCATCTGTCCTGTTCATTCCCTCTGAGGCACCTGGCATTGGCCATAGTCGGAAGACAGGATACCGGGCTAGATGGCCCATTGGTAGACCCAGTATAGCCGTTCTTATGAATGCTAAGAGTGCCTTTGGACAGTTTAGCTTAATGCACTTCCAAAGTACATTAAGCTAATGTGCACAAAGGCTCTACTGGTGCACAGTAAGTGTGTGTCCACACAATGAGTTAGAGTGGAGTAGCTAGTATGTAGAGCTCCAGTGGACTTCCCCCCCACCCCCTCAATTTGGGCAAATCCCCAGTTAAAACACGGTAACCATAACGCATACATTTTGCCCCCCCTTTTCAGACTAAGCTTTAGAGTCTTGTAACTAATAAATTTATCCAACATGGGCCAAATTCAGACAGGTCATAAGTAAGCACAATTCCCATTAACTTCAGTCATGGCTATAAAGCCAACAGATTCATTTAGTCATCTTTTCACACTGCTGTACTATACTCTACCCTAGCCCAAATATATATACACTTTTAGTAGCAGCAATTTTATGGGTAATTACATTATTTATGAAAATCATAATGGAGAGTTTTGAACATACTTTAGTGGGGATAAAAACCTGTAGGTAGCAGCCTTTTGTCATGGCTACCTTTACAACAGAAGGCATTCCAGTTAGAATCCAACTGTACTTTAAGACAGCCTCTGGATTTAAATCGCCCTTTAAAGAACATACCTGGGGTCACTGGAGCAGTTAAAAGTGCCTGTCCGTATGCCAAATCTTGATACTTTCTTCACCATTTTTTCCCAATGGACTTTACCCACGAGAGGACTTCTATCATTCGCTATCACCTATTGCCAAAATGGGGGGGAAGCGTTAGTGCTAGAAACAAACAATCAACATTTTACAACATCTGCTCTCCTACAATTAAGTTAACTTTTAATGAAAACAGAAATCGGTTCATCCTCAACATTTCATTTCCTCCAGAATATACTAAAGATTTTATTCTGAAGTTTTGTCTATCCCTAGCTAAAAGATTGTGTTTGATAAGTGAAGCTGTAACATTGGTAGGAGTAGTATTATGGTTTCTTGCCAAGAGAAAAACATGTCAGGGACATGACAACTAATACAATTATTTGCTACATACCAAAGCTTCTAACATTTAATAATAGCTTTGCAAAACTCATTAAAATTTACCAGCCCAGGTAAAAAAATATGCTTGTTCTTTACCAGTGAGGAAAATGTTAGTGATACATTACTAACCAGTTTCTCCTTTCTCTCCCAATGAAAAACTAAAACTTATCCAAAAAAGAGTTGAGCCAGAGCAAGTAGAATTATACACAGCTGCTTTAGACTACACACGACCATTATCGTATTAGACTTCTTAAAGCCATTTGCCAAAGAAGGCAATGTTGTCTAGTGATTAGATCCACAGACAGGAACCTAGGAATCTACTTCCAACTCTACCAGTGACTCGTTCTATAACTGTATGTAACCACTCCATGCCTCATTTGTAACATGAAGTTCCTTCCCCATTTGCAACATGAGGTTAATACTTAATTCACAGAGAAGTTCCAAGGCTTAGTTAATAATGTCTATAAAATGCGTAGAGCCTCTTTGTTTAATAATTCATTTGTGACACTTCTGATCAAACACTCATCTGACTTATCAAAACCAAGAGAGAGTTAAAAAACTGCCTGCAGGCTGCTGACAGGTAATTTTAAGTTACATGATTGATCACGAATCAATCAGTATGACATTACAGTGTCTACACACACTGCCTATTTTAGAAATGCTTAATATGCCCTAAACGCTGATTGGTTGCCACTTTTTAAATAATTTCAGACTTCATTTGTCAAGTGTTTATTAAAATAAACACAGTAAAACTGGTCCCAATGATAATCTGACCTAACAATAGGAAATTTCACACACACTTCAAAAGTTGCTAACTCCATCACGATTAGCCACCCTACATTGCTCGTGGTGGCTGCATAGTCACTGTGAGCAATCATTAGGACAGCTGAAACATAATTAAAGATTGGATGTTCAGAACCCCAAACCCTCAGACAGCCAGAAACACTCCTCCGTTATATAGGGGAAAAAACAAGGCTGTCGGAAGTCCAGAGTATAAATATATTTTAACATTACATAAAAGTGAAACACTACTTCACTGTCTCTCCCACTTCCATACTGCAATTACTGCATATCCAATTACTTGTAATGACAGCCAAGAAAATACGAACAGTCACTAGTAGGTTTCAGTGTAATGTGGCTGTTTGCACGATTGCACCATTACAGCACAATTGCATTATGTTCAAATGACAAAAAACCTTCTCTGTTGGAACTGGTTATTTATTTGCACTAGAGAACAAACACATTATTAGTGATTTTAAACCATGACGGATCTAGTTAAAAAGCTAATTTACAACATGGTTTTGCAAAATGAAGTTTTGCTAGCACATCTTGGAATTGTGTCTTTGGCTTTGTTTTCTTTATAAAATACTAAGATGGCAAAGAGCCATATATTGCAGCCACTTTGCACAGTGAACACCTGCTGACATCACTAGTTCAGTGCATAGACAGGATAGGATTTTATCCTCTGCATCACATTTCATGGTATACGTATTCATAATCTGCAAAAGGTTATCAGTTTGAATGGGAATTACTGTAATAAAATTTATATAATATAGTCCATTAGGGATTTAATGTGTCAAGAGGCTCCAGTATGATAACAAAAGTACTGTGTTAACTAACAATCCCATATATATTAAAGATTATATGCATAGTCTGAGTCTAAATACAGGTGAGAAGGGTTAGTTGAGTTTACACAGTCCAGATCACTGCTATTCATATATGGAAGTGAGAAGACAAATTGCTGCCACGTAACAACTAGTCAGGTAGAGCAATGTGGCAACTTGGAGAAGCACAATAGTCCAGTAGTTAGGGCACTAGCCTGGGGCTTGGGAGATGTGGATTCAGTTCCATGCTCTGCCACAAAGTGCCTGTGTGACCTTGGGTAAGTCATTTAGTTTCTCTAAGCCTCAGTTCTTCTACAGAACTGAAAGGAGAAGTACTTTAAAAGATGAGATGCTCAAATACTATGGTAATAGGTGCCATCTATATACTTGAAGACAGACAAGTGTTCTCACTGATAAATGAAAAGTATGAAAGCAGAATTAAAGTTAGTATTGGATCATTAATTCTATTTTAATTTTAAGTAGTATCTTAAAACAGTATTAGACATTATCTTTGTTTTTTAAAATGTTGTAATTAAAAAACTGGAATTAATGTAGGAATATATAATTTGGCAACAACGTAAAATCCTGTTGATTTTGACAAGAAATTGCACAATAAAACTTGTAATGTAATAGCTTTGTTGAAACTGGATTAGAGTGAAAGGTCCCAAACGATTTCAAGTGAAGAGTCTCAATGAAGATGTGACTCAAAATTATGGGGCGAGGGACCAAAAGGCCTTTAAGAACAGATATGTGGATGAATAAGGTATAAATTGTGACAGTGCCCCCCATAAGGCTTTATGGAAATATGCTTACTTATGTATATATAACATAACTGGAATATGTTTTATGCTACATATGCCATGCAACATCTCTGAAAGGTTATGATCTACTGAATCTATTAATCCTATTTGTATGCATGTGTCATTGTTGTATTCAAAGTTATGAATATTGGCTGTGTATTTGCTTGATTTCTAAGTAGCCTTAGTCAAGGATTTGGTCAGCTTCTTGAGAAAGGAATGTACAAATTAAGTGCCCAATCAAGAAGCACTTAACGAACAATGGATCTTGGAATGCTCCAATCCACATAAGAAGTCTACTTGAGGACGTTCAAGGTATCATGTGACCCATGGCTGCTACCTGTCAGTTTTGAGTCATGCATGGACATGTGACTGGCCCATGTGACTCCAAAACTCCATATTGTAGCTGAGATTCTACACAGAGGGAGTGAGGGGTGTCCACCCACCAGAGAAAGTATATTTAAACCCCGAGGGGACCCCTCCATTTTGTCTTCAGCTGGCTAAAGAGATAGCCTCTCCACCCGCAAGGATACCTGAAAGAAACTGGAAAAAAAGGACAGTAACTACAGGGAGTGAGAGTGATTGCTGGACCCAGACTAGAAGGAGACTAGTCTGTAAAAGGAAGCTTACTAGAATTCCTCTAAGAGTGAGGTTTTTATCTGTATTCAGTTTTCTTAGACAGACTTGCGTGTTCTATTTTATTTTGCTTGGTAATTCACTTTGTTCTGTCTGCTATTACTTGGAACCACTTTAATCCTATTTTCTGTATTTAATAAAATCACTTTTTACTTATTAATTAACCCAGAGTATGCATTAATACCGGGGGGGGAGGGGAAACAGCTGTGCATCTCTCTCTATCAGTTTTATAGAGGGTGAACAATTTATGAGTTCACCCTGTATAAACTTTACACAGGGCAAAACAGATTTATTTGGGGTTTGGACCCCATTGGGAATTGGGCATCTGAGTGTTAAAGACAGGAACATTTCTTAAGCTGCTTTCAGTTCAAGCCTGCACCTTTGAGGCACGTGGTTCAGATCCTGGGTCTGTGCTGGAGCAGACTGGCATGTCTGGCTCAACAAGACAGGGTGCTAGAATCCCAAACTGACAGGGAAAGCAGGGGCAGAAGTAGTCTTGGCACATCAGTTGGCAACCCCAAGGGGGTTTCTGTGATCCAACCCGTCACAGATCCCTAGAACAACATCAGTAGGAAGTGGCTCTCCCTCTCTCCCAACAAGAAAGAATCTCAGACAATTGTGCAGCCACATGGTTTCTCCATCATTAGCTAATCAGTATAGTTGTTACTTGCTTTGCCAATTGCCCTAATCAGGATTTTTAAAAAACTTTATTATTCCTCTATAAATCCCATACAAGTGTTAAAGGGTTTGATATAAACCCCTGAACTTGAGGAAATTAAAACACTCCTACTGTCCAGATCAGCTGCTTTGTCTACGCAACACAGAAAGATCACTCCCTTTTCCATTACTCCAGAAATACACAAACATGAGCACACCAGGGTAGCAGCCTAAATTCTAAGTTTCATTTCTGCTGTTGGTGTAAGCCAGATATCCCTCATGCTATTTCATGCACAGTTTTTTGTAGGTCATTATAATAATATCTAGTCCCTCATTAAATTTCCAAGAAGATGTGCAAACATCACAAGACATGTGAATGAAGGGTCACGCAGTTGACAACTGAAGACAAGAACCGCATTTAATTATAACTTTGGTATAGTCTCCAGTATAGTATGTCATTTTAGCATTTTTGATTTCTATAAGTTTTTCCCTCTGCACTGTAGTTACAAGACATGGGATAAAAATTTTCTGTGCATTTGAGGCACAAGAAGGATGATGAGATGCAGGAGAGGGAATAGGTGTATTTTGATACAGAAAACATTAAAATAGGATTAATAGACAATTTTAATGTTAAATAATGCTTTCAACATATCACATACAGAATAAGGTATAATGCATGGTGATTTAATATGTAGTACTTTATCAAGAACACAGGGTGACTAAAAGTTGTTTGACTGAAGAAACCCAATGTTGTTGTAGTAGCTGTATTGGTCCCAGGATATTAAAGACAAAGTGGGTGAGATAATATCTTTTATTGGACCAACCAATCTGTTCTATCTTGTACCTAGCTGTGACTCTGAGTACGCTTCCCAGACCTGAAGAAGAGCTCTGTGTAAACTCAAAAGCTTGTCTCTCTTACCAGCAGAAGTTGGTCCAATAAAAGATTACCTCACCCACCTTGAATCTCTAAAGGAACCCAAAGCATTCTACAAACTGATACAGAGCCTACTTGGGATCATTTCACTTATCTATGGTGAAACAGCAGCTGTTTGAAAAAAATACCAGCTTAAAAGAAAAAAAGCTGATTGAACGGGGGGGGGGGGGGAGGAGGGCGCGTCTCACACATCTGAGGAGAGTGCACTAACCAAAGGAGTTCTGGATATTCTGAAAAGGCCTCCCCCAGTCTCTTATGTTAAAGCTGTTCCATTGTGGATAAATACTTAGAGTCACTAGGCCAGAGAGAGAGAGAGAGAGAGAGAGAATGACTCTGTAGTCAGGTGCTTAGAGCATCCTCTTGGATGGAGATCCAGGGACCAGTCCCCCTACTCCAAGTACTCAAAGTATCTATATACAGTAGAACAGCTTCTACGGAAGACTACGAGTCCTACATCAGGATATCCCTTTGCTTAATGGTTAGAGCACTCTCCTGAGGGATGGGAAACCCCCTGTTCAAATTCTTTTCCTGCTTCTGGCAGAGGGGTGAATTGAACCCGAGTCTCCCACATCCCAGGTGAGGACTCTAACCACTGGTATAAAAGTTATAAGATGGGCACTACCATCTCCTCCTCCCCACTCAGATTTTGAATGGGACCTGATCTAGTAGGCAGCCTCTGAGCATACCTACTGGATCAAGGGTAACAATACATCCTGTTTTGGCTGGAGAGTCCCTTTTTTAAGCCCCGTCCTGATTTTTTTTGGCAAAAGCAAAAAAGACAAATGCCTAGTTTTGTTAAAAAAAAAAGTGGGGTGCAGATACATGTATGGGGGGGGAGCGGTGATGTCAACCCTGCACAGGGCGAGAGGCAGGGCTCAAGTGGGGGACAGGCAGGGCTCGAGCAAGCAGCATCTCTAGTCTCAGCCTGACGCAGGGGGAAAGGCAGGGCTTGGGTGAGCAGCAATGCCAGCCCCGCATAGAGTTTGGGGTATGGCGGGGCACCTCAGGCTAGCCTCATGTGATGTTCTGTTTTCCCTTTGGGAAATACAGTCATTCTAATCAGGCCCCATCTGACAGTTAGGCAGACAAACGCCTATCTTCCCCAGTTTGTGAATTGCTCTGGGGCTTAAGCAAGAGATAGGTGTCTGGATCACGCATGCCCAGAGGTAAAATGCTTAGATGATTAGGGAACTTTTACACAAAGGCTTGAATGAGTTCAGTAGAAGTCTTGTGGATTGCAGTGGACTCTAAAACTGGAACTTAGGTGCCTAAATACCTTTGTGACTCTAGACATAAAAGACTATTTCCATTGGAAAAGACATAAGTGATATATAAATAACAGCCTTCTTTATACAAGGCAAGAACAAGAGAGCACTTGATGAATTAAAAGGCAAATATAAAAGTTAAGACCTTGTGTGCAAAGAACAAGAACCTCCCAAAACACAAAAAAGCTTGTTGCCACATTACATTGTTCAGGCAAACCGCTTAAATTCAGAAAAGACTTCAACATTTTACATGAATTAGAACATCCTTTGCAGCTGCCCTTTGACAGTCCTTATTTCATTCTAGCTCTGCTTATGTTTTCATGGCATAAGCTAAACAGCTGAAGCCTGGAAGTTTCCTTTTCCTCTCCACATCCATGGTATAATGTTGCACAGGTATACTGTGAGGGTTTCACAACTTCCTGACACTTCCAGCAATGGCTACGGTCAGAGACAGGAGACCTGATCAGGTTTTTGCAGGTCCATCCATTTAAGGTATATGACAACTGTAACATCATTTAAAGAGGCATTTTATCTGTAGATGACTTGCTGTATATTTGAGAGTCAGAGTGTAAGAATGATATTGGAGGTTTCAGAGTAGCAGCCGTGTTAGTCTGTATTCGCAAAAAGAAAAGGAGTACTTGTGGCACCTTAGAGACTAACAAATTTATTTGAGCATAAGCTTTCGTGAGCTACAGCTCATTTCATCGGATGCATTGGAATCACTCTCATGTCATCAGGCACGAGGAAATTCTAGAACCTGTCTGCGGAGTTGAGGCTGTAGCAGGAGGGATAGAGGAAGCAAGAGTGCCACACACCAATCCTACATCAACATGGTTATCAATATGGTAAACTGGACTGGCCTTAGCTCTTGGAGTTACTGCTTATCCTCCTTGTCAACCAAGGAGGAAATGCCACATCATCAGGATAAAAGGAAAGAAGTGATGAGCTCATAAGCTAATACAAGAGAAAGAATGGTGCTGCTCTAGGGACTCCAAGGAAGCTCCATGGAGAAGTATCAGGCACTTTGACATATGCAGTCATTGAGGAAGGCGAGATTGCTTGTATTGCACAGATTACCAGATTTTGGATGCTTTGTGTAAGAGTTTACAAAAAAAACAAGGAACATAGCCATAAAATATTTGACATTTCTTTGCATACTGACTTTGATCTCAGGTTTCAGAGTAGCAGCCGTGTTAGTCTGTATTCGCAAAAAGAAAAGGAGTACTTGTGGCACCTTAGAGACTAATAAATTTGTTAGTCTCTAAGGTGCCACAAGTACTCCTTTTCTTTTTGACTTTGATCTGTTTCTTCAAATGTTTATATTGCTGGCCGTAAACAATACAATCACAGGTAACTCACAGATAAACCTGTTTTAAGTGAGCCCTCACTTGACCAGCCTTTGCACCCACCAGTTTCAGGAAAAATCTAACATCTCTGTACTTTTTCTGTGCCATTATTTATGCATAGGACAGACCCCTGGGGGAACAACAACAAACACAAACAGTGTAGACCCACTATCTTACCCGCTTTCAGAACCCCGAAACATATCACTAAGACCGTCCTCAATTGTATAGCCTACAAAACACTGGCAGCTGACCATGGCTGCGCATGCGGTGAGCTGTGACTGTCACTCTTCCTCTGCTTCATTACAGCAGCCAAAACCGACTGGAGATCCAGGGACAGTACCCTGATAGGTATCCCAGCTCCCTTCTGTTTCCCAGCAATTAGGGCAGGCAATGTGGGGGAAAGGAAGGTAGGGCAGGCATTTTCCCTGGGCACTGTCCATGAACACTGGAGTCCCTATCTTCGTTACTGATCTGTAATTAGAAGGTTTAGTACTCTGACTATTAGCTGTCTGGTTAAATTTCCATGCCCTACATATGTATATGGCTCAGAGTGGCCAAATAGATGGACAGGAGCAGTACAGATTGATCAGATAAGTTAGGGGAGAAAAAAAAATGATATCTAGAGATATGAGAAAGAAAGGAGAAACAGAAAATATAGGGGGGAAAAGTAGAGGCCATAGTGTAGAGTAAGAAATGTGGAGGGGAGGGAGAGAGAGGAGGAAAAACAATGAAAACAGTTCAGAAAGCTACTGAATACCACAAGCTATTACTAGAACAAAAAAATGGAGAGAAACCAAGAATGGAAAGGCGATACTACAGCTCTCTTACTTTTATTCTGTAGGACTGGGCAAATACTATTTAATGAATATGTTATTCAATAAGTTGCACTGGATCAAATAATTTATTCAATTATTTTTATTTTTGCAGTATCGTGACAAACTCTATAGCTGGTCAAATATCATTCAAAAATACCAGATATGTCCAAATAATTATTTCTAATATAGTCAACTATTTGGTCATAGTAATAAATAACTACATTTTTAAAATGTATAAAGTAAGCTGATGACTAATAATATTGCAATCAAATTCAGTATGCAATTGAAAGTACACAAGTAATTTTATTCCTTTAAAATTGTTGGGGCTGACCTTTGGGAAGGTGGCAACACACATTTTTCATCCTGGCCAGCCAGGGGTCAAGTACATTTCCCCCCAAATCCTTAGCTTTGCCTATTAGGATGTACATAATACATATACATAACATAAAAAGAAAAGGAGTACTCGTGGCACCTTAGAGACTAACAAATTTATTAGAGCATAAGCTTTCGTGAGCTACAGCTCACTTCATCGGGTGCATTTGGTGGAAAAAGCAGAGGAGAGATTTATACACACACACACACACACACACACACACACACACACACACACACACACACACACACACACACACAGAGAACATGAAACAATGGGTTTATCATACACACTGTAAGGAGAGTGATCACTTAAGATAAGCCATCACCAGCAGCAGGGGGGGGGGGGGAAGGAGGAAAACCTTTCATGGTGACAAGCAGGTAGGCTAATTCCAGCAGTTAACAAGAATATCAGAGGTTTCAGAGTAGCAGCCGTGTTAGTCTGTATTCGCAAAAAGAAAAGGAGTACTTGTGGCACCTTAGAGACTAACAAATAAATTTGTTAGTCTCTAAGGTGCCACAAGTACTCCTTTTCTTTTTAAGAATATCAGAGGAACAGTGGGGGGTGGGATGGGGGGGGAGAAATACCATGGGGAAATAGTTTTACTTTGTGTAATGACTCATCCATTCCCAGTCTCTATTCAAGCCTAAGTTAATTGTATCCAGTTTGCAAATTAATTCCAATTCAGCAGTCTCTCGTTGGAGTCTGTTTTTGAAGCTTTTTTGTTGAAGGATAGCCACTCTTAGGTCTGTGATCAAGTGACCAGAGAGATTGAAGTGTTCTCCAACTGGTTTTTGAATGTTATAATTCTTGACATCTGATTTGTGTCCATTCATTCTTTTACGTAGAGACTGTCCAGTTTGGCCAATGTACATGGCAGAGGGGCATTGCTGGCACATGATGGCATATATCACATTGGTAGATGCGCAGGTGAACGAGCCTCTGATAGTGTGGCTGATGTGATTAGGCCCTATGATGGTATCCCCTGAATAGATATGTGGACAGAGTTGGCAACGGGCTTTGTTGCAAGGATAGGTTCCTGGGTTAGTGGTTCTGTTGTGTGGTTGCTGGTGAGTATTTGCTTCAGACTGGGGGGCTGTCTGTAAGCAAGGACTGGTCTGTCTCCCAAGATCTGTGAGAGTGATGGGTCGTCCTTCAGGATAGGTTGTAGATCCTTGATGATGCGTTGGAGAGGTTTTAGTTGGGGGCTGAAGGTGATGGCTAGTGGCGTTCTGTTGTTTTCTTTGTTGGGCCTGTCCTGTAGTAGGTGACTTCTGGGTACTCTTCTGGCTCTGTCAATCTGTTTCTTCACTTCAGCAGGTGAGTATTGTAGTTGTAGGAATGCACTACGGTGCTAATAAGCGATGGTCACAAACACCACCCTATATTGGAAACCTACTGACCGCTATTCCTACCTACATGCCTCTGGCTTTCATCCAGATCATACCACTCGATCCATTGTCTACAGCCAAGCGCTACGATATAACCGCATTTGCTCCAACCCCTCAGACAGAGACAAACACCTACAAGATCTCTATCATGCATTCCTACAACTACAATACCCACCTGCTGAAGTGAAGAAACAGATTGACAGGGCCAGAAGAGTACCCAGAAGTCACCTACTACAGGACAGGCCCAACAAAGAAAACAACAGAACGCCACTAGCCATCACCTTCAGCCCCCAACTAAAACCTCTCCAATGCATCATCAAGGATCTACAACCTATCCTGAAGGACGACCCATCACTCTCACAGATCTTGGGAGACAGACCAGTCCTTGCTTACAGACAGCCCCCCAATCTGAAGCAAATACTCACCAGCAACCATACACCACACAACAGAACCACTAACCCAGGAACCTATCCTTGCAACAAAGCCCGTTGCCAACTCTGTCCACATATCTATTCAGGGGATACCATCATAGGGCCTAATCACATCAGCCACACTATCAGAGGCTCGTTCACCTGCACATCTACCAATGTGATATATGCCATCATGTGCCAGCAATGCCCCTCTGCCATGTACATTGGCCAAACTGGACAGTCTCTACGTAAAAGAATGAATGGACACAAATCAGATGTCAAGAATTATAACATTCAAAAACCAGTTGGAGAACACTTCAGTCTCTCTGGTCACTCGATCACAGACCTAAGAGTGGCTATACTTCAACAAAAAAGCTTCAAAAACAGACTCCAACGAGAGACTGCTGAATTGGAATTAATTTGCAAACTGGATACAATTAATTTAGGCTTGAATAGAGACTGGGAATGGATGAGTCATTACACAAAGTAAAACTATTTCCCCATGGTATTTCTCCCTCCCACCCCACCCCCCACTGTTCCTCTGATATTCTTGTTAACTGCTGGAATTAGCCTACCTTGCTTAAAGAAAAGGAGTACCGGTGGCACCTTAGAGACTAACAAATTTATTAGAGCATAAGCTTTCGTGAGCTACAGCTCACTTCATCGGATGCATTACCTTGCTTGTCACCATGAAAGGTTTTCCTCCTTCCCCCCCCCCCCCCCTGCTGGTGATGGCTTATCTTAAGTGATCACTCTCCTTACAGTGTGTATGATAAACCCATTGTTTCATGTTCTCTCTCTGTGTGTGTGTGTGTGTGTGTGTGTGTATATATATAAATCTCTCCTCTGCTTTTTCCACCAAATGCATCCGATGAAGTGAGCTGTAGCTCACGAAAGCTTATGCTCTAATAAATTTGTTAATCTCTAAGGTGCCACAGGTACTCCTTTTCTTTTTGCGAATACAGACTAACACAGCTGCTACTCTGAAACCATACATAACATACAATGCCAAATTCTTACTGTACCTGGCTACATGCCAGTGTAGTGTGTACACTTAAGAACAAATATGTATTATTGTGCTATTTACTGATTCTATATTATAGTATGCTGTTTACTAAGAGACATTTAATGAAAAACTGTTATGACTGGTATAGGAGCTCTGTCACTTCCTATCCTATCTGCTGTCGCACAGGTTAGTTCTCTTGTGCTTGTTACCTTGGAGTACCCTTCTGGGGTTTTCCTTGTACCATAGAGTCAAATGCAGTCTCTTAGCACACTCAGACCCTACATGTTGCTATTAGGTGAACTAGTCTCCAGAAAACTTCTCCTTTGAAGCATACTTTACCATGATCAAAACTAGAAAAATTTTCAATACCTGTACCAGCCAGATACCATCCTTTGTGTCTTCTACAAGCTCATAGAAGTGCATTTCGCCACTGAAGTTTGTACTGGAAACTGATTCAGAGGCCTCTTCTTCCTTGAGAGCAGAATAGAGCTCACCCTCCATGAGGTCTCCTGAATAATGGGCAGAAGGGAAAAAAAATTACACTACATTTGATAAAGGTCAAATTAATCAAAAATATTCCGACACGAAAGCCATTTCTTTGTCAGATAGTAAAGATTTTGTTAATTACATTTTACATAGCTGGGTGCAGCATCACTTCAGTCCAAGGACCATTAAAATTATTCTCAGTTTATTTTTATATGTATTCATACTATTAACACACACACCAATTTTAACTGTCAATAAGCCATGAGAAATGAACATTACACAGATTACAGAGATATATCTACATATGTAATTGGACATACTGAAAAACAAATGTATTTTCAGCCTCGTAAGTCCCTCTTGATGTTGACTGAAATTTGCAGTACTAAATTGGAAGACAGTTTTAGTTTCGATGTCTAGTCCTTTATTTTACATGAAATTTAGTTCTATAGTGAACACAGAGATCACACAAGACAAATTGTTAAAACTGCCAATTTAGACAGGTTTTTAGAATTCCAATCAACACCACTATAATTAGAATTTTACTTACAATCGAATAATCTGAAGTAGTTTTTACACAGCTAGTTTAAGATTAAGTTATTCCATTCTTAAAAATTTATTCTATTTACTAAGTAGTAAACATTTCCTAAGAACTTCAAGCCTAGCAACATGATTTGTTTCCTTAAAACAATATATGTAAGCTTATTTGATCATCTCTCTTTTGTTATCTCATTTCCTTTCCCATACTTCCTTTTAGAGACATTACAAACCAGATTATATTGTTAATACCAAATAACATTGTAGCAGTTACTGTATTAAACTCTTGAAATTTTTTTTTTTGTAAACAAGGAAGTTGTTTCGTACAGCATGCATGAAATTTAGAATTAAAGTTGAAACTCTTGGTTGTTAGAAAGCTATGAACTTCATTGAGAGACACCGTCCCATGATTTAAAGCCAAAAAAAAGAAATTGTGTAAAAATGTTACAAAACTTAATAGGAGTGTTTCTGTGACATTTAAAAAAAAAAAATCAGTGACAACATTTTGTTTGGAGTTAAACATTCCCCTTCAGTGTTTGCACCCAAACATTACAACATTATGAAAGTACATGAGCCAAAAAGCAAATGTGACAACCACCACAAGTGAAACTGACTAATCAGTTGTCACTGTTCAAACCAGGGAAGTAATAATAATAATAAAAAAGTAACTAAACAAGGTAAATGGTAAAAAGTAAGTTAGATTTTTAAAGTGTCAGTGTTAACAGTTTCAGCAATTAATAATAATTTTTTTTAAAGTCAATGGGACCCAAATCTCTTCTCACTTTCACTGGTGTAAATTAAGAGTCAATCAAGTCTTTTTCTTTCTGCCCAAACACTCTGAAGTCCTAGCTCCCATTACTGTTGCCTTTTCTCCATCCTCCCCCTCTCCTACACCCACATGCCATTGACAATCAGTTTAAAAAGCAGCAGTTAAAATTATCTTCCTTGCCTGTTACTCAGCCCACATCAGTCCTTCCTCCCAACCCCATTCGCCATATCACATTCTAATTTCACATCCTCACCATCAAGGCCCTTCTACAACACCGCACTTCTTTACTGGTCTGCTCAATCATTCTGTTGCTTACCACCTTCAAAGATGCCAACCTCATCCTTTCTCAGCTTCTCACACAACATTTCCATGCCTAATTCCTGACTGTGTTTTGTACATGTATAGAACTATAAAACCACTACACTACCCTCCCCTCAAGATCCACCTCTGAAGCAACACCTGTAAGAAACCAGTCAGATTGTTAGGTTGAGGAGCACATAGGGAAAGCTGGCACATTATAATAAAGATTAACATATTTGTTGGTATCCTTCTCTTCCTAGGCTTCATGGACTAGATCAGTGATACTCAGACCTCAGTGGTTCAGAAGCCAAATTAGTGATCGACATTATCCAAAAGAGCCACAGTAGCGTGAATTCATTGTTTCTTTAATATTTTATATTATTATTCTTACAGCAAAATGATGGATCAAGTATTATTTTATAAACTACAATGGGTTAATACATAGTAAAAGCATCCTGATTGGCTAATAATTAAATCACACAGTGTTTTAATATAATGTGAGGCAAAGAGCCATAGGAGATACATTAAAGAGTCACTTGCGGCTCGTAAGCCTAGGCCCGAGTATCACTGGGCTAGATTTACAAAGGGTTTTAGGCATTGTGATGCTGAGCATTGCAATGCTTAACGTCTAGGTAATTGCTGTGATTCACAAAGATAGAGTTAGATGCTCAGACTTCCTATAACAGAGGGAGATAGGCACCTAGAAATGGAGTTCACAAAAGCCAGCAGCTAGATGAGGAGCCACCTAAAAGCTAGCCAATTGGAGGTGCATCTGTCCTAAGTCATGCCCCTCTCAGGGAGTTCCGTGCCTAAATCCAGGGGCTGGAGCAAAGTGCCTATCTCTGCTTGGGATTCTCCGCTGTGAACCCTCTCCTGAGTCAAGTGCCTAAGATATTTCTTACAAAAAGTTCAAGCTGGGGAGAAGAAGAGCTCCCTCGTAACTTTTAGCCCAATGATTATGGTATTCACCTGGTATGTCTATGACCCTGTGGTTCAATTCCCCCTACTGCCTGATGGCAGTGGTGCCTGATGCCTGCTCTGCCACTTGCTGTTCCAGTTTGGATAAGTAGTTAAAGAGTCATTCGGCAAGCGAGAGACAGAGTGCACACAAGTGTGTAAACAGACAATACTGTACATAGAAACAGCCTGTCTACATACAGATGAAACAAGCTGAACTTAAAATAGAAATCAATACAGTTGACTTTAAATCTTATTAAAACATGTATAATCTGTTTAGCCCATACAAGGTTGTGTTTAGGTTTGTGTGGCCCTCCTGTGTAATAAGGTTGGGCACCACTATCCTAACCATGTGCTAAAATTTATGTGGGAACACCTCTGACCATCATGGGCCATATTGAGTGCAGTTAGATATGCTCAGAGCACACAAACCAGATCAGGCCCCACAGTTGAGTTAGGCGGAGGAGCATTTTTCTTCCCTCAGCTAATTAATTGCACTGGGCCTCAGGTGCCCAGACATCTAGAGTGAAGCACCAGCGTACATGCCCAGAGGCAGAAACATAAACACCTAGGGAACTTTTCCTGCAAAAATGTGGGTGCTGAGTGAGTTTAGGCACCTACAGGGCTAGGTGGCAGTGGAGTGGAAATTTTGTAAATACCAGTGGTATCTGGATTTTACACACCTAAAGTGGCAGTTAGATGCTTAAGTCCCTTTGTGAAACTAACACCATAGGTCACTTGTCATTTTAGATAGCAGGCTCTTTGGCACAGGAGTTAGTTACATCTATGTGTGTTTATGCAGCACATAGCACAGAACAATGTTGGTCCTAATTGGGGTCTTCGAGCACTATGGTAATATAAATGGTAAATTAGAGGAGTTTCACCAGGGCAAGACTTAGTGTGAACAAAATTAGGCCCATAACAGTGTCTTTTTAAAAGGTTAATATTCTGTCCTATGTAGTTACAGTGCTGAGGGCTAGAGTAGCCAGGAGGATGCAGAGTGGGAGGGGAAAAAAAATGTTTGACTTTTAGAAGCAAAGCTGACAGCATACTTCCTACTGTGCAAACATAATCTAACATTCAGATTCAATCCCCCTCAGCAACTCAGACTAACTTCTCTAAAATAGTCTCTTTCCTGCTTGCTCAGTAACTAGTCTATTGAATATAGGCCTATTTTCTTGACAGATGGTAAAATAAGATATTCACATTTACAACTTCTGTTAGAAATTTAATGTATTTCACAGTTCTACAGCTTTTTGAACTCTTATATTTATCACACTAATATTTTATTATTTGGTCTACCAAGACAACTGGTTATTTATTTAAATTCTGCTTGGAGAGCTGTTAACTCAAAGGTGGACACAATGTTGAGAAACAGAGATGTGTATTGTATGTAACATTTGACAAGACCTGCATAACTGAGGTTCTGTCCCCTCACAGTAGGCATATCATGATACTTTTCATAAAAGTAGCATTTCCCTTATGTCCTTGGCCAAAATTTCCCTCCTCCCACAATACTCTAGTAAGGCATGCCCTGTGCCAGCTTGCTGCTGTCCTATACCCCAGAGGTGGCTGCATTTCAATGGTGCTGTATGTACAATCTGGAAAGCACTTTAGGACCCTTCCGTATGAAAGCTGCTATTAGAAATGTAAGATTATTACTCCTGAGACGATTTTGTTTCCCAATAAGCTCTTAATGTGTATTAAGGTTTGTTTTTTTTTTTTAAATCAAGCATTCAGAGATTTTTTAACTAAAGAAAACCATTCCTAGGCAAAAAAACAGCAAACCTCTCATCGTTAATGGGTGAAATATCTTCTTACATACGATCTCTTACCTGACTTCTCCACCAGCTCCCTGACATCTTTCTTTTCCGGCAGCCCAGAGTACCCAAGCCCCCTGCACTCCAAAATGGTTTTCAGCTTCTTGAAGCTCAGAGCCACCGGGTCCACCAACTGGGTGGCAAAGAAGCCAGTCTCATACCAGACAATGGCCTCAAAAAACCTGGCCAGGACAAACAGGACCAGAAAATAGAGAAGCAAGAAAAACAGCTTCAGCCACATCTTTCCTCTGTGTGTGTGTGTGTGAGACACTCTGCAGAGAGAGCCAATCCTAGGAGAGGGAGAGAGAGAGAGAGAGAGAGAGAGAAATCCCAAAAGAGGAGACGGGGAAGGAGCGAATTATTCAGACCAATAACCCCACTGCTGCGGCCGCCTGGATCCTCCTCCTCGCCCCTGGCTTCTGGGCCCTCTCCTTGCTGCCCTGGTCCCCACTCAGGCGTTGGGGGGAGAGAAACGATATCTCAGGGGTGTTGCCAAATCGGCCGGGGGAGGGGGCTGAGCCCCCCGTGAGGCCGGGGGTGGGGGGGTCCTGGGGCCCCCAGGGAGGGGATGGGAGGGGGGAGTTGGGGCCCCCGGTCAGGCCGGGGAGGGGGAGGCTGATCTGCCTGAGGGGGATTGGGAGGGGAGGCGCCTCCCCTCGGGGACTCCCCGGGCCGAACGGTCAGCGGGGTGAAGCGTTGGGCCTGGCGCCTGCCTGCGGGCTCCGGGTCCCAGCCTCCCCCGCCCGGCCGCCGCCGCCGCCGCCGCCGCCGCCTGCCCCCAGCGGAGCCCGAGCCCGAGCCCGAGCCGCCGGCCGAGACATAACAAGTGACGTTGCCACCGGGGCGGGGCGGGGCGCTCAGCCAGCCACCAAAGGGCGGGGGGCAAGGCCGGGAACACAGACCCCCCCCCCCCGGGAGCGCTATTTGTAGGAGGAGATGCAAGGGAATTGTTTCCCCCCCCCACGTCTTCCCCGGCCCCTCATTGCCCCTCCCCCATCTCTTCCCCCGCCCCTCATTGCCCCTCCCCCATCTCTTCCCCGGCCCCTAATCCGCCCTCCCCCCCATTCTGGGCCCCGGACACTGTGTCCCCCCCCACCTCTTCCCCGGCCCCTAATTCCCCCCTTTCCCAGGACCCGGACACTTCGTTCCCTCCACCTCTGCCCCGGCCCTTAATCTCCCCTCCTGCCCCCCATTCCCGGGACCCGGATATTTAGTCCCCCCCCCATCTCTTCCCCGGCCGCTAATCCCTCCTGCCCCCCATTCCCGGGACCCGGATATTTAGTCCCCCCCATCTCTTCCCCGGCCGCTAATCCCTCCTACCCCCCATTCCCGGGACCCGGATATTTAGTCCCCCCCCCATCTCTTCCCCGGCCGCTAATCCCTCCTGCCCCCCATTCCCGGGACCCGGACACTTAGTCCCCCCCCATCTCTTCCCCGGCCGCTAATCCCTCCTGCCCCCCATTCCCGGGACCCGGATATTTAGTCCCCCCCCCATCTCTTCCCCGGCCGCTAATCCCTCCTGCCCCCCATTCCGGGACCCCGGACACTTAGTCCCCCCCATCTCTTCCCCCGGCCCTGGATCCTCATTCATCCCCCCCCATCTCTTCCCGGACACGTTGCCCCCCAGGGACCGATCCTCCCCCCCCATGTCCTGGGACCGGGATTATCGTTCGCTAAAGCACACGGGCAGGAGCGTGTTTACCTCCGCCCGCCGCGCCCGGGCCCCCTGCGGGGCCGAGTCGCCCCCCACCCAAGCGAGCCGAGGCGGAAGCGGGAGAGGCTGAGGCCTGGGCCAGGCGTGGGTTTAGCGCCCCGAGCCGGGCTTTTTAATAACCGCGCTGGCGCGTCCGCAGCATCCCGGCCCCGGCCCCGGCCCCGGCCCCGCTGTGAAGGGCTGACACCCCACGACCAAGGGAGCTCCAGGGCAAGTGAACCGGGGTGTGAGGCGAGGAGCCCGGCCCCTCCTGCTGACAGCGGCTGCTCTACCTGTACGCAAGCCAGGCAGCCGCCTAGGGCTGCAGGCTTGGCCCGGCCACCCCTCTGTCATGTTGGAGGGGTGGCTCGGTCAAATTTGGGTGGCCTTGTAACCCCATGCGCCAGGTCCCGCTGCCACTCGCTCAAATGTGGCCCAGCTGCTCCCCCCTCATGACAGGGGGAGGGCAAATCTGCTGCCCCTTTGTGAGGAGGAGCAGCGGCAAATGTAATTTTGCCTAGGACAGCAGATTGCCTTGGGGGGGCCTCTCTCCCTGGAGATTCATGTGTGCTTCCCCCCCCCCTTAACTCACATGATTTATTCCTCTCACCCCAAGTGATAACAAGCAACCCCCATGCATCCGCTGAAGTGAGCCGTAGCTCACGAAAGCTTATGCTCAAATAAATTTGTTAGTCTCTGAGGTGCCACCCGTCCTCCTTTTCTTTTTTGCGAATACAGACTAACCCGGCTGCTACTCTGAAACCCAAATGCTGCTGCTCCCCAGGATCAGGCCCTAAGTGCTTCCAGAGAGAGGAAACCCCCCCCCTCCAACCCCCTGTGCCTTGCCAGGGCTGGAGTCTAATTTAGGTGCTCAGGTGGATGTTAATGGTAAATTCTATGGTGACTGACTATAGACTTTTTAACAGTTTTGACATTTTAATGTTTAAGACTTTTTTTATTAATTGAAATTTTCAAAATTAAAGGGAAATTGGGGGCAGGGGAGGCATCAGATACTAATTATTTAATGATCGTAGGCATTGAGATTCAAAAAGTAAAAGCTTTATAACCATTCAAACACAAATAGTCAACATCACATGCCAAAATATACAAAGTAGATATCCTTAAATCAAACTCTAATAAGTTTGCAAGCAGCATTTTACTTACGTTGCCTATTCGTTACATTTCAATTACCAATTTTGGCATTTTTGTGTGCGGATGGTGAAATTGACATTTACCAATAAAAATGTAATCTTTGCAAGCTTAACTATAGAAAAGCCATGCAGAGTTAGATCAGTTGCTCAGGCAGGTTAGGCCCCCAATTTAAGTTCTGTATGAAAAGAAAAGCTTCATATAACCACAGCACTGACACGTGTCCCATTCATAACTCTTGTCCAACAAGCCACAAGAAATCTGACGGTAGGTATTGAAGTTCCTACAGCTGAAGTGTAGCTGGGACTGCGAGTGCACAGGCATCTCTCCCCACAGTGCCAGCAGATCCAACAATTCAGGTGTGCTCCAAGTGGGGAGAGCATTTGCTGCATGGAAGCCCCCACGGGCAGCTGGGAAGATGCATTCAGCGGTCCCACAGGGAACAAACAGGAAGTGGAATTTCAAAAAAATTATTGGGCCTTAAAAGGGGAAGGGTGGATACCTTTGTACCTAGGTGCAGCGCAGAAAAGTTCAAACTGCTGACCAGTTGTCAGGATGGGCAGTGTGGGACACCTCATGGAGGCCAATTAGAGCAACATAACCAAGGCGGTGTCCTACGCTGACACTTAGCTGATATAACTTTGCTGCAAAAAGCTCTATGCCTCTCATCCAAGTGGTTTTATTTTGTTGGCAAAGCAGGAGAGTTTTCTTGGCAGAAGGAGCATTGCAGTGTATACACCTCCACTGTTTTGTTGATGAAAGCTGACTTTTGTTGACAAAACTGTGTAAGGTAGACAAGGCCTAAGGCTTCTTAATAATAGCTGGGCCTGCAGAAAAACAAAGTCTAGCAATATACCTCAGCTGTCTCAGGACACAAGCTCAACCTAATTTCTGGTGCACATTAGTTCACAGCCAGGGCCCCTTCACTGAGAACACCATAGATACCATTCCCCAAATTTGAACATGGTTACTCTTCTCCTCAGTGTACTTGCTGAGTAGAGTTCTGATCATCAAGAGGGGCAAGATTAATTGATTTAGTGGTAGCTGGTCACAAGCTGAGCCTTTTGGCTTTGTCAACTTTGCTCCTATATTGAAAGTCACAGTCCTTTATTCTTACTATGTACATTTGTGAAGGGGTAGTCAAGAGTAAAGATTTGAAGGATGAATCATATAGCTCCAATACTGGACAGTTAAGGACAAACTGATTTTAGGAGATAGTTTTGCTCAATACTGAGTCACATGGGGGAAGACCAGCTTGAACAGAATATACCCAGGGATCAGTTGGTACTTTAAAATTAATTTATGAGAGGGAGGGGGGTGTAATGCTCTCCCATTTCTTAATAATATGTCACAGTCCACAAAACTTTATCAGCTGACAAATGTGAGGCATAATTTCTGGGTCTCTCTCAAATCTTCCATTCCCTAAGGGTCCTTCTAAATAATGAGAAAGTGACTCACTGCTGTAATGACCACTAACAGGACCAGCCCACACACCCCTGCCTATGCTGAAAACTGTTTGGCTACTAGCGTAGATAGGACCGAAACGTAATCAACAGCATTACAAAAGCATGTTCAACATCACCTGACATCAGGCCCCTAACAAATGCTTTGTATCTGTGCTGCAATCCTCTTCCCCTTTAAATCCCTCTTAAAGATCTACTTCTTCTGAGACACATACAAGAACCTCGCTGACTAATTCCTATATATTTATCTAAAGTGAGCAGCTCAGACGTACATGGAGTGATGGGTGGGAGGAGCCTACCATGTTTAATTTCAGTTAAAAGTTTGTTCAGGATTTTTAATAAGCAGTAGACTTATCAACAGATGAATACTTTGCCCATATGTTGTATCCCTCACTGCTTTTATGTTTTTAGGGTGTATGCTTTTCAGGGTAGGGGCTGTTCAGCTCCTCCTCAGTTTGGAAAGCACACAGCAATAATTAAGATAAAAGTCCACACAGCAAAACTGTTTAATGTCAATTAAGCGAGGTGTGGTAGGGGCACATAGACAATTTTTGTCTCTAATATGGCATTTCCTATTGTCAATGGACTAAGTGAAGCAGAACAGCACTACCTTTGCCAAGAGCCTCAAAAGTTAGTCCCAACATTTCCCACGCACTGTTGATTGTGATTTTTGGTGAAAATAATTTCTTTAGGCTTGTAGTTCAACTTTCTGGCAGTTCATATGTATTCACATGCTGATATTTTGGCCAGCAAGCCAAAATATGAAACTCTGGAATATGACTGTCCCCATAGTAAGGACACAGACATCACTACTTTTTAAAATTTGATTTTCTATCAATGCTCAGTGGTAGACTGGGCAGCAAGGTAACCAACAGACTTTCACAGCAAAGAAGTGGAGACTACGATGTTTCTCTGTATAAGAGGGGTCTGTGAATCAGACTGGGATCTGGCTTAGCATCAGTAGTTGAAAGGCTCCCCACAACACTTCTGTCTCAACTCCATTTTGCACCTAGGTGGCCCAGTTAGGGGAACTGAAGCAGGAGGAGCCCTTGAAGTACAGAGATACGAGCAGACAGACTAGGCTGTATCCCCCATCACATTAGGTTAGGCCTTGTCTACACTACAAAGTTTTGTCGGCAAAAGCTGCCTTTTGCCACCAAAACAGGGGAGGTGTATACAAAGCTGCTGTTTTGCATATAAACTAAGACCTCAACAAGAGGCATAAAGCTTTCTGCAGCAAAATTAAAGCAACAAAGCATCAGTGTAGACACTAATGTTTGTTTTGTTGACATAACTGGCTTCCACCAGTATTCCTCAGTGCCTGGCACAACTATTCCACAGTGCCTGCCATGACCACTCTGCTCGTTGTTTTGATCTCTGCTGCTCCACAGGCATGAGCCCCTCCCCTCTCAAAGCTCCAGGAAGTATCTGACAGCTGTGCATGCTGCACCCTTTGGGGAAACAGAGCAAATCATTGATGTGGAATGCTCCTGTTCTCCCCTGCCTAAGAACACAGCAGCAGACAGACTGCTACTGCAGGGACAGGACTGCTGTGCTACTTTGATATA